>NC_142243.1:26044602-27451102 GCF_052056855.1 Sturnus vulgaris | reverse complement strand
AGTTTTCTCATGCCTGAGTTTGTCTTACTAGGATTATGTAATCACTCACTGGCTGCTGGCAAATAAAACTTGGATTGAAGTTTGTATCCTAAGTGCCAGGATACTTGCTTGTACTCTTCAATTTAATTTAATTTTTTTTGTTTGCAAATCTTTTTTCAAATCTGGCTTTTGCAATCTCACTTCTAATGAAAGTTGTACCATCTTCCGTCTTGATCCATCCTTTTTTGCAGCAAGAGTAAGAACTAATATTGTTTACATGACAGATTTGCATAAATTTTTAAATAATCAAGAACTTTCTAACATGGTTAATCAAAAATGAAGTTTTGAAGAAGTTTTGGAGTATCTTAAATGTTGCACATTCAGAAAGAATATTTATAATTACTTTTTATGTGCCTTTGCATGTCTTTTGACATAGTAATTGGAGAGGACTAAAAATAACATTGCTTTTGTGACTCAAAAGTCCTTGGTCTAATAGTAATTACTGCACTCATTAGAAATTGCACTGCAATGAAATTTTAGACTACCTTAAGATTTCAAAGAATTTTTTGCTAATTTACTAAAGATTATATCTTGCTGATAGACTGTGGCTTTATCAAAAGGATGGCAAAGGCCTAGCACTGTTTCAGCTTTGTGGTAGCAAGGAGAAACAATTTTGCGTCACACCTTTTCCTTGGCCGGATGTAGCAGTTGGCTGCTGTCACAGCCCAGGGACACAGTTACGGGGTAAAGATGCAGCTTTCTGCCTGCTCCACTGCACTGTTTGAGGTATGGCCAACTTTAAACACCTGTCTTTTTCCCAAGTCCTGATAGATCACACAGGAGTGTTAGAAGATGTTTGTACTCCTCATCTAGTCCTTGAAAAAGCAGATTCATATGTATTGAATGTAAAGCTATGGTATGACTCAGAATTCAAGGATTTATGAAAAACTTTGCCATTTAATTTTGCTCACTTATTTCCTAAGTATTTTGTTATGTTGAATAAGGGATCTTTTTCCCTCTAAGTATTGTTGTCATATATTGCATATATGCAGACCATGTGTGCCTACACCAGAATAATAGAATGCAATGTCCTGAGTTCTGAGTCCCAGTCAGGGGAAAGGTTCACAAAAACACAAGGTGGTCTTTCCAGGTGACAGATACAAGGAACCTAAAATGGCTCACAGAAGTTAAGCTCCAGCATCTTTCCTAGCAGGAGTGACTTTCAGTTTATACAAAGTCTAAGGTTTAAGTTCATCTACAAAGCTTGACTTACAGTTCCAGGAGCTAACAACGGAAGGAATGAAAAGGAATGAAAGTGGAGAGAATATTTTGAAATGTCTCATGTGTTTCCTTCTACAAAGCTTGTTCCTTCTTCACCACAATTGGCAAATGCCCTCCTGACCTCTATCACCCTACCTAAACAAGTGGATTACACATTTAGTTTTTCCTCTAGTTTCACATGACAAAGTTTGCTGTACATGGAGTATGTGTGTAAAAAGCACACTCTAGTCCAAACAGTCACAGAAGTCAACCCCTGTTCTCATCTGTTCTGTTGCTGAATTACAAATCAATACTTATTTCAGATTTAGCCTAAATACAGTAAGTCAGTTCCAAGATCTGAGCTAAATTCTTACTCCAATAGTCATCTAAATAGTAATAGTTTACTGATAATGTAAGACCCGAAGGAGAATTTGACTGTACACTTTTAAAAGCCAAGTTATCAAAACAAGTTGTAGAATTATGTTACCAGTTGCTAATTCTCTCCATTCTCTCATCATCCTTCCATCCTGTGTGGTAACTCAGCTTTAACTGGACAGAACATGCTGAAGAAAGGCTGAAACCTAACTTTCCTCTCAATTGGCAAGGTTTGAGTTACGATGCTGCCAGATGAGAGGTATGAAAAACCTGGCATAAAGATATGAAGTCCTCCTTTATCTTCAAGATAGGAATCTGGTTTTAATCCTTCAAGTCCAGAGCAAATAAAGGGCCTTAGTGTGTAGCTTTGAGGCAGTTGTCTAAGGCATAGAGAGGGTAGGATCACTGTTACACCGTGTGCACCATTTGGCAACTGGCTGGCTCCTACCTCCTTGGTGAGTGAGTGCTGTCACTCTCTGTGGCAGTCCTTGTGCTGCCTGGACAGGACAAGAGGGATTCTTCAGTGGCACCCACCACTCTCACCTGTGCAGGCAAAGACACCACATGCCCAGCAGCTGAGAAGCTCTCCAAATTCATCCTTCAGCAATGGGACTAAGTAGGACATGTAGAGAAAACTATCTGACTGTTGGCTTCAGTAAGAGAATCTAGGTAAAAATTTTTGACACTGGGATAGTGAGAAATGAAGTATTAATCATGAAGGATGTTATAGCTCCCTGAATTTTTCTTATGTTCTTCCCTTGAACTAGTCAATGAGCAGCATAAATGTTTAATCAAGAAATTCTGGTTTTATGTTCATCTCAAGCCACAGTATTATAGCATTGTATATTATACTTCAAGAAGTCACAGAGAGAGAATTGAAACACTCCTTCAGAAATCACCTATCTTCCAAAAGACAGAAGGTCTCCTTTATGTTGTGGTGACATGACATTTCATATGATAATCATGAGATTAGATAAGACTTAGAAAAATGTATTCTCAGGCTCATCATTTTATCCATCTTGACTATCTAGATAGAGAAATGTTGCAATGATTCCCATCAATGATTAATCATCCTGTTCACATTACACGATCATTTGGTCTACCAAAGGAACAAATCATGCCGTTCTCTATGCGGCCAAGTAAGTTTCACCAAGACCATCGTACTGATCCTTAAGTTTGCTTTCTTATATTTAGATATAGCAGTCTCAAGTTTCATGGGGAAAATATCCAGCTCTTTGCAAAAAGTTCAAATTTTAGTGGATTAGTGTATGTTTATTTAAACAAGAAAAATGGAAAGGCCATTCTTTATTGAGAAATATTCAGAAGTACTGGCCAGAAGGTATTATCAAAAAGTTTAATTAAAACAAGACTATTTTATATTAGGTGATACTTTTGATTATTGCTACAAAGTCTCTTTCACCCACCTTTATCAATTTCTACAGTATTGCTGGGACTCAGGTGCACACTGCTTTGTGAAAAAAGTATTGCAAAGGATGGATGGGAATTAAATCCCAATTTCTATATTTCTGTATTTATGTATTTAATTATGTAGAAAAGTTCAAATACATAGGCTAAAGAGGGCTTCTATAAGGTAGTTTCAGAATTTGTCTGCGTAGACTGATAATTGTCAAAGAGTACGATTATCCATTTTGAATTTGAAAATACTGTAAATTTGGTCTGACTATAATTTCCTAATGATATTTTGTGTGCTAAGAAGTGATAATGTAAGCTTCTTATTTCTATATTGCAGCTACAGGTTTTGATGACAGCTTAAGTTAATTTTGAATACTTGGAAAAGAGGGACAAGGAAACAGACACACTTGCATTTACCATCAGTGCAGTAATTAAAGTTAAAAGCATCTAAGTAAAACTGAGGAAGAAAGAAGAGGAAGAGAGTTTTACTCAGAAACAAGAATTCAAGAACAATTTGAAGAAAGCACAGTCATCCTCTGGACCCACTAATTAAATATGCAACATCCACTAAGATCAAACTCTCCAACGAGAGTTCCTTAAATCTGTTGGAGTAGTGCCTGAAATATTGGATATGGCAGTATGGAGAGTGCAGAGAACCCAGGGAAAACAATCTTCTCCATCTGTATAAACCAGTGGCTCTTCTAGGTGTCTACTCACAAAAAGGGAAGTGGTAGCAATCGAATCTATAGAAAAGTGGTAATAAGCAAAACTGCTGGTCGTTATCTAAACTGAGGGAAGATTTCAGTTTAATTTATTTCATTGCACTCTTAAATATTAGATGTTTCCCTCATCATTTCCTTGATACCAACTTGTCTGAGAAGGTTACTGAAATTAATAGAAAGGAACAATCATTGTGCAATGTTAAACTAAGGTCCCCAGGAAAGGATATTTTTTTATAAGTTTCTAATTGCAGGTGTGTTTTGAAATAAAGTTATTCTGAGACAGCTTTTTCTCTTGCATTAAGACTGTGTCAGTGCCTTTATGCATTTAAAAGTGCTGAGTGTTAAAAGCAGAGTACTCACAGCATGTGCATCTTTTACCCTCATTTAGCAAGTAGTGCCTCTGAATTCTCACAGAAGGAATAAGCTCACTCATTGTAGCTGACTCCAGTGGTAGATATCCTTGAAACAGGCCAGATTCTCTATTCCAGGCAAGACAGTTGTAAGATTATTTAATCATGAATAAAAATAGGATTTAAGATTCTTTAAGCTTTTAAAATTTTTGGACTGTTCAAAATATCCAGTTCTTACTAAGCTCATATAGGAAAGTGTTTATGCCTCGCATTTATTTTTTGAAGCAAAAGTGTAGTGTCATACTTTCATTAATGAAAGTGGTTTTAAACTCTCCAAGAATAACACATTTGAGAATTATGAACTTTGTTACTGTGTGTCAGCATTTATGTATTAGCCAGGTTGCCAACACAACACTAAGATTACTAAAAAAAGTCCTGTCACAGCATTTTAGAGTTAATAGTTAATAGTTTCAGCAAAGCTTCCTTGATCAGCCTTCCCCAATTAAATAGGAGTTTCTAAGAGTAGTTTCTAAGTAGTTTCTAAGATCACCAACATTTATTTGGGGTCAGCCCAATGATTTTAACAGACCTGAAAGAAAAGTTCTCTGAAGAGAAAAGGCATCCATACATCTGTTTCTACATCAGAGGCACCAGATTTATAAAAATAACTTCTTCCTTTTCTCTGAGGTATTGATAGTATAATTTGTCTAATTTGCCTATTTTGCCAAAAAGCTCCTGACATTTCCAATTCTGCTGAAGGCAGCTTCTAAAATAATTATCTCTTGGTAGCCCACATTCAAGATGGGATCTTGATATTGCTCAAGAAGTCTACAGAAAGATCTATTTTAAATCTAATTCCTGTTTCAAGAGTCTGAGACATACTTACTGGAAAAGGACTCAACCTCTTTGTTTTCTGATTAGCACTATACCAAGAGAGCATGGAGGTGCCTTGAGATTAAATGTTGACCTGCCAACACAACATTTAATTTGAAGTTCCTTTCATAAGTCTAAGTGACAAGGAAAGGCATGGAGGAATATATTGTTAGGCTTTTTTTGCCACTCATCAGGAACAAGAAAATCTGAAGAACACACATTTCCTGTCTGATTAGTAAATCATACATATCCCTCAGCCTTAGATGCCAATCCAAAAGTTAATCTTATAGGAATCGATACACCTTCTTAGTGCCTTGTTTTAAAGAGCCTATTATCCTAGAGAAATCATGTCCTCAGGGACACAGTGCATTATTTTTGCAGACCCTGTTCTCCTGATTCCTCTTCCTATTTGATTGTCCTCTGACAAAGGGCAGATACCAAATAAAATAAAACATAGGGTAAAATGCAAAACTGATTTGAAACAGTGAAACGTGCAGTTAATTTACATACTTTCAATCCTAGCTAACATTAGGCATAACTCCCAGAATAAATTAATTTTTTCACTAAAAAAACGACTTAAAACCTAATGTCTCTGATATTTGTCATCCCCTTATTTCCTTCATGTTAATAATACATGAGAGACTGGAATGTTAATGGTAATGACTCAAAACAATGGGCCATTTGCAAAAACCACAGAGTGCTCTGCTAACCTGAGGCACTGTAACCACCCACATGCAGAGGGAGTGTATGTCCACCACGGAGGCCACAAGCTGGGGTTTGAGCCAGTTAAAGGAAGAGGCCAATAACAAGCAGATCCTGCAAGGTGAGATAGTGCTTTTTATCATGCCAATATTCTCTCTTAGATGATTGGCTTAGATGTGAAAGCTCCTCTCTGGGGAAGTACAGGGACATTTACGCATAGGCCGTAATTCACTCAACTATGCTGATGAACTGTAATGTCTTAGAGGGGGGGTCATAAACCATCAAAGACCGCCAGTGTGCCCCATCATCCACATGATCATACAGGGTAAAACTCCTCACCCCAAGAAAAGGTACCTGGGTATTCCCACCAAACCTGAGAGTATGTTAACCTATTCAACTTTGTGTTTTGTGGGCTTTCTCCATCCCCAATGGACCAGGACTGCCACCATCACTCATCAAAATTGCAACCAAGTCTTGCCGCTGAACCTATAGATGGTAACTGCATAACTTTCTACTCTTATCCTTTCTTTCTTTTCCCTTATACATTTTCTTAAGTGTTATTTTTATTATATATATATAACAAAAATGTCTACAGTGCTTTCCATTGAAATCATATTGTTCTAAAATAAACTCTACAGATATATGTATTTATAAATACTGGTTATTCAGTATCATTTCACTCTAATCCACCTCAGGAGATTATTATCAAGTACCTGGCTTACCTCCCCTTCTGGGGCAGGCTGTAACAAATACTGTATATAAGGTGCTCCCAAACAGATCTACAGCATTCACTACTTCCAGAATAAAACTGTTGAATAGATACCAAGCAGCCTTTAGCTTTTCTTCCAGATCGGTAGTTTAGGTCATTTCCCTGGGTCTTCAGTTCATCCTGCTAACTTAAATCCCATCCCACCTCCTCTATGCAATGCTCTGAGGTCTCTGACATTTTCCTGTCACATGTTTCCAAGCCTTCTCGACTAAACCTGCAAGAAGCCAAACATAAATATTATCTGTATTCAAACCATTCCCTCTTCCTATATGATTTCTGAGAGTACATTTCTCAAATTCCTATTTCTAAAAATAAAATCCTAATATCATAATCACTGAACTATGATTTATGATTATGAGTTATGATTAAACACTAAACAGTACCACAAAAGAATGGGCAATGCCCAGTCTTACAAGACCGACAATGTTGTGAAACTGTAATATCCTGTGTGATGCTAGGAAAAAAAGAAATCAAAATAAACAAACAAATCCCCCCCAAACCCTATCACAACGAAGTCAAAATTTTGGGCTCTTTTTTGTTCAGTGAAATTTCAACAAAAAACTATGTGCATGGACAGTGTACTTGAAATTGCAGATAGGGAAAGCACTTAAGGCTTTATCCTTCCTGGATTTGAGAGAAATGTTTTCTTTGCTCAATCCAATGTAGCCAAGATGCCACACTTACACAGCTCCTGCATGGCAGGGTTCACATTCTGCACAGGCCATGCCAGCCAGTTTTTAAAGACATAATCAGAGGGGCATAATCAGAAAGACGAGTGCATACTGTAACATTTGTTCCAATACAGGCCATTATATCCCCTTTCCTTCCTTGCCTTTACCACAAGGTCAGAAAATTTCCTCTGTTGGGAACAGAAAAATCCCTTTGCTAGCCTCTGACTTTCTCTGGTTTTAGTTATTTTCACTAGTAACATTTTGTTATTTGCTTTCAAAAGTACATAACAATCAACAAGAACAACTATACACACAGGAAAAACACAGGAACACAGCTTTTTATGGCTCCATGTTTTGACATTCCATTGGCTGTCAGGCGATTACTGTTTTCCTATCCTTCTCTTGAGATGAACATTCAAGAAGTAACCATCACTGCTTGACTACCATTTTCTTCAAATAAACAAGTAAGAAGCAAGTGAAAATAACCTGTTTCTCTTTATGAAGTAAAAAAGATAGGCAAAGAGTAAGTTGAAGAATACACTATTACAGATAAATTTAGTACAACCTGCATGACAGACACTTCCTTGTTTACTTTTTCCAGCTAAGAAAAGGTCTCTGTGGAGGAAAAGTAGCGCTTCAATGTTATAAAGCTTGATGTTTTCAACAGTTATAGAATAGAGTTTCTGTGTTTCACACACTGCTGGTTTGTAACTTGAGGAAATCCCAGGGTACTAAAACTAAACTCTTTACAAAAAAAAAAAAACTTGAGAAAAATCTTACGGTACTAAAATTAAACTGACTCTTTATGAAAAGAACCACGTACAGGCAGCCTGCAGTCAGCTGCCTTGTCAGCTAAGCACATCCCACTGCCTCTGCCAAAGCCCTCTCCTCATGGCTCCACAGCTCCCTCTTCTTTTCCCAGTCTCATTCCTGCTTGTTGTCCTTCACCATGATGTGCACAATATTCAGCCAAAACAGTCTCAGCACTTCCTGAGCTGTTAGAGTGGTTAGTGTCAAAGGAAAAGAGGGTATTAGTCTCATCTAAGTGAGAGGAGGAATATTTTTCATTTGGCTTCACTTCTTTATTTAGCTTTGCACAGGTCTCTATGTGTCTTTTGGAATGCGTTTAGTGCCTTATTAATGACAGTCCCTTATTTAAAACTAATTAATTTTTTTTTCATTATATGAACTAAATAGTGCTGTGTTAGGTAACTGCAGTTATGTTATTAAGGTAATAAAATTACCCCACTGCTATCAGCACAACATGATAAGGTATAATGCAGTGCTCAAAGTAATATTCAATGGAGCACAGAAGCATCTAGCACAACATTATCATTCCTGTTTTTTCCAGTATATTAATTTTAATTGCAGTCAATACAAGATTTTTTTTTAATTGCAAACCAACCTGCTATCTTTACCATCTTTTGTAAATCAGGCCTCAGAAAGATTTTAATAAATAATTCTTTAAATGTTAGATTTTTAGTACATTGCTATGTTGATTATTTCATGTCTTTTTATGATTTTGTTCCACAGGAAAGGCATAAAATTTGGTGTTTCAAAGGCTCAGTATGACAAAGATATTAACACTTTCAACAGTACTTAAAATTTGATGACCACATGAATACTCTGGGTATTTTCATGCCTTTCTCTAACATTTTCAAATGGATGGGTTTGCCATGGAGGAATGATATAGAAAAGTGTCTTTTAGTAGAACTTGGGCATAAATCCATGGCAAAGAATGTAATCAAAGTTATAGAAGTATTGACAGATCTTAGATTAGAATTAGTAGTCACAGGATCACAGACTTAACTAGGCTGGAAAAGAACTTTGAGATCATCAAGTCCAACCTATGACCTCACACCATGCTGTGAACTAGACCAGGGCCCTAAGTGCCACATCCAGTCTTTTCTTGAAGTCCTGTGTGTAATTCAAAAACTGATTTTAACCCGCATGGTAACCATTTGTGAGTTCCAGAAATCACAGTGGACACGGCTAAATCTAACCCAAGGTACAACGGTTTTAGAGATAACATTGAATTTGAAGTATATGGGGGACAGCAGAGGATGTTCTGAGCAGAGACCTTGAAATCTCTTTTATTACAAAGTTTGTTTTATAATAAACATATATAGGGTAAGTGCTATACATATGCAAAATACTAGTATTAATAATTTAGAGAATCTACTGATTTGTCTTTATAGGGTCAGTATGTGTGGGTGACAGATCTGAACATACTTTTGTGTAATACTCAGTCCATCTGGTCATTTATGAAATTACAGTATTTACAGTTAACCTGCAAACCTGCTTCTTCCTTTTAGGATTTGAGAAAGTATCCACATTCTCTCTGCATATAAGCTGTAGAGATTTTCATAAAGGAACAATCTCATAGTGCTGCCTAAAACAAAAGAATTCACCTTCATTAAGCCTGTTTCAAAGTACACTGAAGTTAATGGAAAAATACTAACTGACTGGAGCAGATTTTAGACCAGTGACATTTTTGGTAATGGCTACTGTGCACTACTTGTATACTGGCTAAGAGGTGTTCACACTGAAGTTGACGGTGTGCCTAAAGGCTCACATAGCTGTCAGCAGCATTTACAGTGCATTTTCACCCCCACAATGAGCATACCAAAGTAAAAAGAATGAAGAGATTTTGTCTGTAGAACTGCTGTGGTATGAGAACATCACTTTAGCCAGTTCTTGATACAAAAAACCACACACCACTTCCTCTGAAGTTTAAGAGCTTTGCAATATGTGTCAGAGGAGATGGAGATCCTGAATAGCAAACATCTATGCAGGGCAGTCTCAGGCCCTTTGGACTCTGAATTGAAGTGTGTAAGTGGCACAAGTTGATGCTAATCTGAGGCCAACAAGAAGCGTTGTCAGAGCACTCTGCTCAGGTGCTGCACTTCTTCCACGTGTACCTATAAAACAGTGCAATGAGCAATGATGCAGAGACACAGCAGAATGCCAGTGAGTGACACTGCACTCCTGCTGGGCTCTGCTGGATGCTGCTGCCATGCCCCAAGCCAACATTGCAGTGCAAGCAGAACTGCTCTCTGCACAGCCTCTCAATCTCCATGTTGTAAAGCAGCACCACCAGCATTTTCAGATCAAGCCACTGCACCGTATTGGTGAGCCTGGGTGGGTAATGGGGACTTTTGTCTGCACAGCTGGATAACAGCACTGCAGCTGCTTTTCACAACAGCTATAGCCGAGTGTCACACCCCTGTAGGAATTTGGAAGCAAGATATCTGTCCTGCCAGTAGCAGTAATGCTCTTAAAGCTACTTTCTTGCAAGGATGTGCTGTTGGAAGAAAAAAAACTTTATACTTCTTCACACTGTTCTTAACAGGAAAAGCTAGGTTTTTCGTACTTATATATGTCACATATAGTAAAGGTATTTAGCATAAACAAAGCAGGTAAACAAAACAAGTCAGCATTTTCAAAAAACTGTTCAGTTTATATTCTTATTCTCTTATTGTATATTTGGGAGTAAAGAGGATTATCCATGTATAGATTTACTGTAGGTACCTTTGTTTCCTTAATAACCTTTCTACTCCAGGGTGTCCAGCAATTGCACTCTCCCCACTGCAGAGCAGCTCTGTGTTTTTTCACAACTCTCTCTAAGTGAAAGAATAAAGTTGCCTAATCCAGGAAATGAGTGTCTGTAACATGTCCATGTGTCTCACTCTTCACTGCAGACTAGCACAAGGGGCTACCTCCATCTTGCTGGTCATAATGAAGACAACCAGATTTTTAAAGATGAGGTGTCATGCACAGAAGTTAAAGACAAGTTTGTTCCTCTTTCCCTCAGGAGCATTAGAAATGCTTTCACATGTGTTATAAGAGATCAAATTTACTTGCAAGAGTTCGTCTGAAATTGACTGTTCCCTCAGGCTTTTGGGGCAGTTAATTTACCTGCTCTGTGCCTCCTTTTCTCTGTTTGTCGAAAGACCAAGTCAACATCATTCCTTTGAAGGACTTCCATGTGTGTCATTAGATTATACTGTCACTCCTATCACTATGGGGGAGTCCAGCTAAAACTTTAACATAATCCATTATTACTATAGATACACTGCTGTTATCTTATGATTATATCTACCAAGCTCTAACAAGAAAGAGCTCCAGATCCTAACAACCTCTGAATTTTAATTTGTCCCGAGCTTTTCATTTGCCATGCACAGCAAAATCACCTTTAATGGGCTAGGTTTGCATGGCATTCAGGAAATGAGTAACTTACAAGCAGACTGGGGATTTTATCCTTTCTAAACTGACATTTGGGGAACTGCAAATTTCAAACAATGTCTGGAGATTCATTGCAATTGACAGGAAGCTCTCTTGAACAAAAAATATCCACTTTTTTTTAAATTGTCAACATCTTGCACAATTTTTGTTTTCAAGTGCTGCATCTGGGAAATCCTGGAGAAATGCCAACCACCACCACAGTGCACACAGAGCCAGAGGATCTTCATATAAAGGATTTTTACTAGTGTCCCTAGCTTTCCACAACGGTATATAGCTCACTGTCTTTGGAAAAGGCAAAATATTCCAAAATGCAATTTTCTATACTAAATCACTTCCTGGGTGCATTTACCAGGCAGCTTACACACAGTTTAAGTCTAGAGATGTGTGTCCAAGTATGGCTCTGGATACACCTCCAAACCAAAACCCAATGCAGACTATGACTGAGAAGTGTTGCACTCAACATCCACACACACTTCTTAGGAAAGGAATTGAAACTACCTGAGTGTGTGGAGCTTTCAGGAGTCCATTCCTAGTAATCACAGTCAGAGCAAAGCAGAAGTGGCTACTGAAGGAAGAGGGAATGTATGAGCGTTTATTTTGGCACAGTCTGCTAAACCCCAGCTCCTGGGTGCAGAGGACAGCAGTTTCCAAAGTGAGCTCATGATGCCACTCAGCATCTGTATTTACCAGGACCTTGATGGACTATGCCCTTTCTTTTTTCTCCAGATAACTGAGGGGCTAGTTAGAGAAAAGAATTAGTGGTTTGGAAGTGTTGGTAAGTAATTTTTAGCAATAGTGAAGGGAATTAGAGGGGAATTTGTGAAATAGAAAGATATAATAATATTGATTTCCATGCTATTTTAGAAATTAGGGCCTAAGGGAAAGAGGTAAAATACTCACTAATACACCAAACAAAGTGCATTTACTATGTTTCTGCTCCCTGCTGGTATTTACAGTTATATATATGCTATTTCCCCCTCAATGCTCTATTTGTTAATCTTCAGTAATGTAAATGGGAGATGTTTATAAGCAAAAGCATTCTGGTTTGGAGATATCTTCATTTAAGAGTTTGGTGTGTATATATAAACCATAAAAACATCCATCCAGCATCTGCTTATTCTGAAATTGTCTGTGTCTTTGAACAGTCTAATATAGACATCTTGATTCCTAAAAATGAATTACCACATGCAATACTGTGTAATTTTCTGCTAAAGGCTGAAATAAGAAAATGTTCTACAACAGACTATCTTTCCGACTCCACCAAAGCTCTCAGCAAGAGCTAGAGGAAGAATCACACTCTTGAAAAGCTAAAGGAAATGAATGGTCCATGTCCCTAGTACTCCAGTACAGTGACATTTCCCTTAGGATATGCCAGATATTCTCTCAAGACCGAGTGATTCAAAATATTTGGAAATTAATATAAATATTATTGTTATTGTTGTTGTTGTTGTTATTTCAAAATATTTTGATGCAGAGAAAAGCAAGAAATGGTCTTTTAATTTGACTAACTAGTGATGAGGCAGATTTAGACCCTTTGGCAGCAGCTGTGGATCCCACTTGCATTCATGAGGGTTGTATGTAAGAAAACTCCTGTCAGAGTCCTTTTGCTTTCCTTTCAGTGGTTCAAATTCAAGATCTGAAAATATTAAGCAAACAATATTTATTAACTATAGGAAAAACTGTCTGGGTTCTAGAATTTGAAAAGCTGTGCTTATTGTCAATCAGCTAGGATCCAGAAAAAGGAGCACTCAGACATATAAAATAAACATTATAAGCAAAAACTATTCTGCCCACGGCCTTGTTGTGAACAAAGCCTTGCCTTTGCCTATGAAGAAAGTAATGTTTTATGCTATATGGTATGCATGTGTGTGTACTTTCATTTATGTGTAGTTAATTATTTTCAAAGAAGCTGTCCTTATAGGATGTGAAGCTATAGAAACACTTGAGAGCAGGCACCCCGTTATGGACCATCTACCATAGTAGGACTGCAGATATGGATCCCTGTATCTACAGTGAGTACACAGACATTGGACTTGAATCAGTTGCCTGGGAATAACCCCTGTTACAAGGCTGAAATTGCAGTCTTATCAGAAAAATCAACATTAACAAGCAGTTTTCAGCTAGTAATCTTGCTTGTAGCAGGTGCCCTTAAATCCGAGTGTCTTTGCTTGAGTGAACTAGTGTACTTTCTGTGATCTAAATCTATTATTTAGAGCTTGGAAGTGGAATTTCTCTGATATTGAAACTTAGGTGAAACTTGAAGACCAAAGAGTAGTTTTTCCCCTAAGGCCACTTAAAACAGGTTTGAGGGTTCTGTGCTCTTATTCCTCCTCCCTACTGTTGAAGCAATGTTCCTATATTCTCTAACACAATAAATGTACACACCTCCACACACTGCCCCCAGCAACAGTCCTAACCACACCTGGGCACCACCACTAAGGATGCCATTTTAGGGTTAGGGTTGTCTCTGTGGAGAATTTCCATTCTTGAAAGGAAATAAAATCTTGAAGTAAGTGCAGGAAGTTGAACAAACAGTCTGGAAAGGACATATGATAAAATCAAATGCAATGAAAAGAAAAAAAAAAAAAGAAAAGAAAATTTGGAAAAGGAGTCACTTTCATTTCCTTTCATGAAATGAAAGGAAATTAAATCTTGAAATCAGAGAACAAAGTGTAACAAACACTCTATAACAGAGATATGGTAAAATCAATGCAATTTAAAAAAGGAAATTTAGAAATGGAGTGAATACAATGAAATGGATTTTGATAACATGAAGTACAGGGAGATGGACTAAGGCTTGCCGAATTGATCTTCACTGAAATCACAAGATTGAAATTCCTCATTTTATCAAAAGAAATGAAATCTTGAAATCAGAGAACAAAGTGTAATAAACATTCCAGAAAGGAGATATGATAAAATCAAATGCAATTAAAAAAAAAAAAATGCAAATTTGGAAATGGAGTAAATACAAGGAAATTAATTGTGATGACATCAGGTCCAGTTCCAAGGACTAAAACATGCCAAAATGATACTCACTGAAATCTCAAAGTCAGGAAACCAAGTTAAATGAAGGGACAGGAGAAGAAATTGAAGGAATTAAATGCCATTAAAAAAAAAAATCAAATCGGAGTGAAACCAATGAAATGCAATGGGATGTCATGATCATTGGATGTCATGAGGTGGAATGAAGTTTATAGATAAAGAAAGAGACGTGCTCCTACTGAAGGGGTATAGAACAGGACACGGGGAAGGAAAATGAGAGACAAAGAGAGAAGCAGAAGACAAGGCCAACATTACCTGCACTTCAGGGTGCCCCACAGGTGTCTGTTCAGCACATGGGTCGTGTGTGCTGTGAGCAGCAATCAGCGATGAGCCTGTGTGGCTCTTGTGACCAGCTGGGCGCAATTCCCCAACATTGGTGAACAGCCTGGCTCTGGTGTTTGCCAAAACGTGCTGGATGCTGAGGCCTGGTTCTGGACAGTGCTGGAAACACTACGGGGGTGGTGGGCTGGTGCAGGCTGGATGCAGGACAGGCACAGACTGGATGTAGGCCGGGTGCAAGCTGGGTGTAGGCCGAATGTAGGCCGGGTGCAGGCCAGGTGCAGGCTGGGTGTAGACCGGGTCTAGGCCGGGTGTAGGCCAGGTGCAGGCCAGGTGTAGGCCGGGTGTAGGCCGGGTGTACATCGGGTGTAGGCCAGGTGCAGGCCAGGTGCAGGCCGGGTGTAGGCGGGGTGCAGGATGGGTGCAGGCTGGGTACAGGCCACAACCGCCGTGTCAGGGAAACAGCGGAGCACAGGATTGTGGCTGCCACAAGGAAAAGGGTGAAGTGGTTAAGCAGGAGAAGAATGGTGCAGACAGGACAGACAGCCAGGGGAGAAGCAGCACTGCAGGGAGAAAAAGGCGAAGAAGGGGCAGACCTGACCCTCTTTTCATCCAAGGAAACCAGAAAATGACAGCCCCAGGAGTGTGGCACTGGTGACTGCTTTTATGTGCTAAGGCTCCTCAAAAAAGCCCAATTTACCTGGTGATTTTTCCTGGGAAGCTGTTGATCTACCCCACCTGCACGGGGGAGGCCCTTGAAGCCAAATTGTGGAAGTTTCTCTCCCCTCATTGTCTGTCAAATGAAGTTGCTCAAGGACAGGGCTTCCTACCATGTCAGTACAGCACCTAGAGAAAGTTTTCACATCACTTATAACATATGTTGAGGCATAAATAAAAATCAGGTTAGTCCCTCCATACATGGGTGGTGCCAAAGAGCAATGTGTGGAGGGAGCAGTGTTAGGGCAGTGCCATGCTCCCCTTGGCATGCCTTTTGTAGTGTCAGTGTCCCTGGAGCTCTGGACTTTGTGCTTTTCTTAACCCTAAGCATAACCCTAACCCTAGGCAGAGCAGTAATTGCCACCTATGGCTGAGGCTGAGATGCCAAACACATGGGTGTTGCCAAGGAAAAAGGTGTGGAGGGAGCAATGTTGGAGCAGTGCTGTGCCCCCCTTGGCATGCCTTTTGTAATGTTTGTGGTTTTCTGAGCCCGAACCCTAAGTGCAGCTCTGACACGACTGTGGTCTCAGAGGTCCTTTTTGGCTTTAGTTTCCCTTTTCCGTTTCCTTGTGGCTTCTGAGAAAGGTTGGATGACTTACAGATCTGCTGCCTAAATCAGGAGGTTGTTTCAGCCGTAAATCTGTGTCGGCTTTGGATTGCTGCACTGCAGTTCATTGTTGTGAGAAAGGTCAGTCAAGGCTTGCAGAAAATTTTCCTTGAGTTTCAAATAAAATTTTTCTCTCTTCTTGGTGGAAGATGAACATAATGGCCTGATGATTAATTTTTTCTTCTCAAATATTGCAATCCCTGGTGAAAAGTAAAAGAAAAACCCAAGACACACACATACACATATAAAACAGTACATTTATTACTGATCACTACTTTCACTCTGACTAAACTTATCTGCACAATCCAGCATATTTACTGAAGATAAATATGTGGTTGTACTTTAAGAAGTAACTTTTCTATCTTGTAACTTTTTGTACTTTGCTTAGATGAAGAAGTATTACTTTTTGGTTCTTTCACTTCTGCAAAGTAACCTGATGAAGAAAACTCCTGAGCCTAGAGAAAGCCCATCAGAAGTCAAAAGCATGGATGTTAGGAATTTACACATTCATAACAGCCTGTAGGAACAGGAACTTTGAATTTTGTTTTACCTGGAATACTCATCACTATGCAACAACACAAATACACCCTTTTTTCATATTTTAATTCTTGTCTCATTAAGCAGTACGTCCCTGACAGGAGATTAAACCTGTGCACATGCAGGGCAGCACAGCAGGGGCTTGGGGTTACAGTGAGGCACAACTAGGGTCACACTAGTCTCACTTCGTACAAGTAGAAGTGACAAAAGGGACCTCAAAAGAGGGAAATGTTGAAGCTCTGCTCTCCATTCTTCCTGATGAATTTTCGTCTTTCTCTGCATTCCTGGGCACACCCAGGGCACAATGTTAATTAGAGCTACCCCACTGCTATCCTAATATGTGCCCAGGTTTTATGTCCTGCCATGGCCTATCTCATCAGCCAGTGCCATGAGCTTCATCTTTTTGTCCAGAGGTAGAGTAAGGCCCTTTCCTACACCCAAGGATGCCTCTGGGTAGGATGAAAGATCATTGGAGCAGCATTAACACCCCAAATAGGCAGTAAAGTATTTAGCTCTGTGCACAAAATGGACACAGATACTACTCCAAGTTCTCTGTTTTATCTCCATGATCTAAAAAGTGCTCCTAGACTGTTATCTTTCTTGCACAAGAGCTCCTTTTATGCCCTGAAAATGTGGAAGAAAGACATATACCATAAGGGTATTCCAGCAAGCCCAAACACAATACAAACATTTTTTTCCTACTCTAATACTCAGTGCTGAGGAAACCTGAAGGAAAGCTCTAATATTACAACTTTATCTTTTTTGTACTTCCTCATTCTCAGAACCAAATGGGTTTTTTTCTAAAAGAAGGTCATGGTCCATTGAAGGATAAGGGCATATGCAAGTACATCCTTACCCAACAAAGCTGTGTTTCTGAACAAGGATTTGGGTGGGCAGTTTTCTGGAGATAAATCAGGTACCCACAAATTACTTCTGGAAGATCATATTTCTGTGCTCTTTTTTTCAGGTGACTTTGGTTTCCAGGCCATGCTCAGCTGTGCTGCGCTGCCAAGACAGGTTCCTTCCAGCCCAGAACCACATGGCTGGAACACTTCCAGCTGCAGCAGATCCCTGCTGCAGGACAGCCTTTGGGAAGAAGCCAAAACTCAGTCTCTACTTCACAGATTATACTCCAGCTATCCAAACACTGAAGCACAACCTGGCCCCTTTCCTGCTTAGGAGGAGGTGAGTAGGCTCGACTGAGCACTTTGCTTCTGTGTTGTAAGGTGGCCCAGGATTCCCACCAAGTGTGTGTGGGCAGCCTACAGGCAAACCACCTGTCCCACCATGGCCAGCTGCTGTGTTTACCTCATGATTTAATAAATTTTGGGGAAAAAAAAGACAGTTGATCCTTTATACAAGCAAAGAAGCATTTTCTTGTTTTGCAACTAAACTGAGATACTGGCAGACTGATAAGACCAGCTTGCGATCCAGGTAAAACAGGTACATGCCAAGGTCAGTGGGATGAATAGCACAAGTGCTTCTGTTCTTCTACTTTGTGCCAAAATTGTACTATCTGAGACTTTGCATTGCTGCTCTTGCAATCATGAAAAGATGATGTATGGACCTGCCCCTCCACAGGCATCAGGAGCAGAAATGTTCAGCTCTGCAGAGATGTTTGTCCATCTCTGTCCTCTTTCCTTTCCCTTGTACTCCTCTCTCTCTGTGGCAATGTTAGCCCCACAGTCCAGAGGCAGCAAAATTCTGAAGTTTCCTATGTTGCCAAAAAACTCAAAACTGCCTAACACTTTGCAGAGATTGTGTTAAAAGGATAACTTTTCTCCATTTCAAACACTAACAGACCACTAACATATTATTAGTTGCATATTACATTTCCTCCTTACCTCTCAATCCTCTACCTATTTTCTCCAGCCCTAGTTTCCTTCCTAATATCAAGGGTTTGCACCCAGAATTTCTAAAGCTATGCAATTCAATGATTTTCCATTAATTTCACCAGGGCAAAAAGTACTTTCACACATCCCACCTCTGCCAGCTTTGTTACCATTGATTTTTGGTGCCTATATTACTATATTAGCAACTGAAACTCACTGATCCAAAGTACCTACAGATCCATATGCACAGTGGTGAATAAAGACCCCAGAGAGATGCAGAGAACAGAAAAAATCAGAGATATGACTCACCACTCTGCAAAGACAGTGACTTCGAGACAAATTTCTGCTGTACCACAGAAGGCTTCTCTTTCCTCTCTTCTCTGGGAAATTAAGTGAAGCAGTGGACTTGCAGTGCACACTTACTCAGGGAATTGTTTATTCTTCCATTGTACAAAAGAGCTGGAATATACAGTCTACCCATCTGTGTTGCTAAGAAACAGGGTACTGTTGCCTTGGGACTTGATTCAGAATTCAAAAACGAGAATGTCTCAGTAGACTGCATAAATGCAGCTTGAAACCTAGCAACAAGGCCACAAGTTCAATATGCTTCTCTTATATGCTAGAAAACAAGGGTATTAGAAGGAAAAGATATGACTGAGGAAAAGAAAACAGTAATTTGAAAATAAAACAATGGTTTTCTATCACCAATTATCCTAATGGATGGACCTATGTTTTACCTAAACATACTTTTATGACTTTTAAGATCTGATGCTGCCCTGTGCTTTGAGCCGGTTCATGTTTACTAAAACAACTGAATAGAAAGGAGCAACAGTATTTACCCCAGTATTTCCTAAATATACATCTTGTTTAGTATAAGTGACAACATAAGAGTCAGGATAGCAGAATTAATTTCCATTTTTTTTTTCAGTTTTCAAGCATTCTGCCAACAGAACAGTTTAATAGTTGCTACACACACCTTGAAATGTTCTGGATTGTATAATTGGGTGCAATTACTTAGCCACATACACACTGACTGTTTTCTCTATTTGCTTCTAAATCAAATATATATTATACATTCTATCACCTTAACAAGTGGTCATTATGTGCTGTTGGAAATGACACTGGTTCAACCAGATATTTCGTTGTAAAACCTGTTCTCTCAGGTTGAAGAATGTCACTACACCACTGAAACTTTGGCCAGCACTCAGGCAAAAAGGGAAGGCCAGGCTTGAACTGAGTTATGGTTCTCAGCTGATTAAACAGAGCTCACTTGATTTTTTCTTTCTTTTTGATGTTCCATCATGAAATTATAGAGAGATATTCTTCAGATAGTATGGCCATGTACATAATGGATTTAACTGGAGATGAAGAAGGAAGCAAAATTCAGAAGTACAAATCACCTAGAGCCAGCCAACAGTTATCACATTTCTTCCCTTGTTTTTCTTCTTCTAAAATATACTACTTCAAGAACAAAGAAAAGAAAAGAAGCTTTCATCCTTAAGTATTTCTAAGTTTACAGCACTTCCATGCAGGTCCTTCAACATTTATATTTTTAGATTTTTCAGTGTCGGGACCAAAAGACTATCTGGGAAAATACATTTTTGTTTGTTTGGTTTTAAAGAACATTCAAAATCTATGAGACGGTACACCTTTTTCTTTGTCTTTAAGGAAATTTACATTTTTTCAGGCTTTTAGCTGAAAAGGAATTTGGAGGCTTTAGCTGACCTTTGTGATAGGAATTTATATCAGTTCAAGTAAGGATTTCACAGGGATCCTGAAGTAAATTATAAGATATAATGGAATCGTCCTTTGCAAGTTTATGCTGCTCAGATACCTATAGCTTTACTGAAGAGAAAATAACATCATACAAACTTCCTTAAGAATTTGGAGATTTGTATTCCTTAAATCACTTCAAGAAATAAAATAATTTCTCATTGCCAGCAGATGGCAGCATGTTACTTACTTTACAAAGTAAGGGAGTTTTAAAACCCAGGAAAGCCAAAGAGTAAGCCTTTCTGCTCTACCATAGAATAGTAAGAGGACTTGACATTTTCCTACACAAAACTACCTCTTCTTTTCAGCTAAATATAAGCTGTTTGTGGACTTAAATAAGATTAAGGAGATCTTAAGAGTTCAAGCTGGAAAAAGCAGTAAAGCTAGTCAGGATCCTGGTCTGAGCTGCAGAATCGTCTTAGGGACAGGCAAGCACAGATGGAATATCATACCCGGATTTAACCTTGAAAACTGGAGCTGTAGCCAACAGTATCTGTACTTTTTACATTGAGAGAAGGTATTTCAGGGGGAAAAAAAAATAAAAATCCAGAAAGAGCAAAAAAGGAAATGAAATCTTCTCATTCATTATTTCTAAATGGTGAAAGAAAAAGGAATGAAATATATTTTTTTTCAATTGCCTTCTCAGTCAAACCAAGACTAGAATTAAAACACATCCCTTGACAGAACCATAAGCACGACCTTTGGACCATGTTGCACTCTTTGATTTTTCAGTTGTTTTTTTTTAAACTTTAGTAGTTCTATGCTGTACTGATTCCAAAGAATCAACAACAATGAAGAGAGAAAGAAATAAAGAAAAAAGGAAGTTTACTTTTGATTTTGAAAACAGATAATTCTTATCACCACTTTCCAGCCTGTGTTAGAAATGGAATCTTTTCTTTCCCTTAGGCTCTCAACTTCTTGGGGTAGTGACCTACTTTTTTCCTGTATTTCTGTGTCAGCTAAGACAAAAAAATTCAGGGCACTTGTTTGGGATATATCATGGCAACACTCAAAAAAAAAGAGAAAGAAAACACTAGGTGTTTCTGATTAAGTTCTTGCACTCACGCAGAATCTGAGCATGTCCACTGAAGTCAGTGTAAAGGCAGTGTGAATCAGAATTAATTATTGAAAACCACTGCTGGGACAACAGGAAGAAAGATTACATTACAGCAGTTTGCATTCCATATGAAATGCTGATCAGTATGTGATAACAGGAAATTTCATTGTTCCTTAACTAGGATATAGCAGTGGTGTTTGAGGGTAAATAAAGGCTTAGTGCTCTCTTGCTATAACTCATTTAAGTAAGGAACAAGCCTACAGATTTCATAAATCCACTTCTTACTTCTCAAATCTTATTAGAGACTGAGTAGAATAAATCCTAGTTTACACTAAAATAACTGTTTCAGTTCCCTCACTCTGAGTAGTTGTTCATCAAACCAGGGAATGAAACTCTGAAATATCTCAGCTGACTCCAGGATCAATGCCTACAGGTCCAGGCCAAGGTGACACATCCATTGTTGCTAATTAGTCTTCATATTCAGTGTCATGCAAACATAGCTCTTTTGCATTTCAGTGATGGAGTTGAGAAATGCAAGCCAGCTCATTTTAGGCTCTTCTGTGCTGCCCAAGGAGTTGTGAGGATAATTCTTTATCATCGTTCCTTTCACAGAGATGAAGGAAAAATAGAAGAGTCTCAAAGTCTTGCCAGGGGCAATTTCTATTTCTTGAAAATGTAATAAACATGAAAAACAGCTAGGATACCTAGAATAACAAACCAAACAATAACAAAACCCCAAACCATAAAAATAGCACCAACACTTGTCCAATTTGAGTCCTTATTAATTTCTCCTTTTATCTAGGTATGCCTTCAAATGTCTTCATCATAGTTTACTGTAAGATATTGTATGATTCAAAAATAAAAATCTCATCAGGTTTGACTCTGAGAATTACCACAAAATTATTTTTAATGGAAAATTTGGAAACTGACTCATTAAAACCATAAAAAAATTATTTTGTTTTTCTAGTCCATTCTGATAGCAGTCTTTCATTCTGCTGTTTCCAAATGACATGGAACTGAAAAAATAAACACACAATAAGTCAGCAGTAGAAATAGCAAAAATTACTTAAAAATTCTCTTATGATTTGTAATGTCCTTCTACAGCTAAATTAAACTGGACAGCAATTTTCTCTCCCTTATATTTCTCCTCTCCAGTAAGAGCAACAAAATGTAAGTGCATATATGTGTATAAAATCAGATTGTATATATTTGGTATTTCTACACCTTAAAATAGTTATCATCTGTATATATTTAGTGTTCTTACACCTTGAAGCAATTATCACCCCATACCCCATAATCTCAGTCTAAACCAAGTTATGGCCTTAGCCTTTATCACCATGTTTTAAATCCCTCACAAATAGGATTTAATTTAAAATTGCTGGCAAAACCAAAACAGGGAATCTACATTGCTATGGATTTGAGTCATTGCATTAGTTGCTGATGAAATGTTCTCTTTTCTGAGTTGGAGTTCAGTGGGATTGGATTCTCTGAATTCTGAATGAATAAAAAGCTAGACACTATTAACAGATAGGCACAATGATTCAGAATATATAGATATTTATTTGGTTAAATAATTTGACAGATGGGACATCCACAACTACTCTGAGCTGCCTGTTCAAGTGCCTCACATTCATACACAACAGAGAGTTTAATGAGATTAAGTACAACATATGAACTGTGAATAAAATATAATAAATGTTCTGAAAAGCTACTAGTCTGTGAGGATTTTATAGCAATCAAAATTACAATGTCATCCCTACCTGCCAGAATAAGTAGGGGAGGAGTGGGAAATATCTGTAAATACTTGGGAAAACAAGGGTTTAACTTCTTTTTACAGACATTCTTTAAACTTCACAGAAGTGCCTATCTGTATCAGGTATTTATGACTCAGACCAACTTCTACAAATTAAGAGCAATGTGTAACAAAACAGTGTTGTGGAAATATAGCCAAGAATGATATTTCTTTTAAAAGCAAGAAACAGGACACCAGAATAAATCCTATTTCTTGATTTAGGTGTTCCTATAGCCCACAGGATTGTTGCAAATTGAATCCTGGGAATCCAGCTGTCCCTATTCAATATTCTCTGTCTCAGTCTTACAAATCACTTCTATAGCTAGGCTCCTAACCTGAAGGTATTACTCCAATATGCAGTATAGCTCCTAAAAATATCCTGTTGGATACATCCTGGTGGTTCTTCACACACACTGCTTTTAACAGGCTGTAAACTGGGCAGAGGAGAGAGTGAGTTGCAAGAAAAGCAAGAGGGGCTGGCCGAGTCCCAGAAAGCATCATAGGCATAGACATGATATGGGAGGAGGAACCTAGACCAGTCTTGATTAGCTCTGCCTTCAGACTTGCAGACAGTCAACAAGAGAATACTGGTTCTGTCCACTGGAAATAAACAGGGACCTAATAAATGTTCAATGCAATTGTCTTTGAAAAACAGTTAAGTCTTTTCATTGTTGTCATTTGCTAAATACAAATAATTTTCTGCAGGATGTTTTTACTAGTAGGAAACTCATTTCTTAAATAGCAGACAAAATTTTCTTTTACTAGAATTCAATAATTTCTTAATGAAGTTAATTCCCTAATTGTATAAATTATTTCCTCTTACAAATTATTTTTTCAGTAATCCCCACATTTCTCTAATAGATGAAAATTATTATATTGGCTCTGCTGAATAACTTTAAATCATGAAAGTCCTTTAGCTAAGCATAGTTTTATGAAACAGGCTAATGAACACTGTCTTTGTAATGAAGATCTGCAATCTCGAATGCTTTATAGTATAAACACAAAATTCTACCATTAGAAGTTATATATATCAGCCAGAACTCTTTCAGGTAAATTGACTAATAATTTTCCAACACACTAAATTGTAAACTGCACAATAAGGAGTTAAAATTTCTCAATCCACAAGAGTCTTTGTTCACTGTTTCAGAAGCCAAGTCAAGTATAATTTGCATTACTAGAAAGGTGTTAACACATATACACTGCTTCCAAAGGCTGAATATAAACTTAAATCAATTGTGTATATGCACAGCTGTAAATCAGATTAATTTATAAATGGAAATCATTAATTCAACTAGTATATTATGTTAATATGTCACATTGTCAGAACTGCTATATATTCACATCAAGGTGGATGGAATTTGTTTTCTTTATTCAATATGCTTAGCCTCCAAAAATAAATGGAAAATAATAATGAGTCAGATTGATGTGAGCAGATCAGTGCATAAAAAAGCCAGGCTTTTATTTATTTAGCAATAAAATAAATTTCAAAAGAAAATGCTTATCTAACAACACCCAGATGTTACTTTTGTTCTCTTAAAATATCTGTCTGACAAGCTTTTCTTGTTGTGAAGCGTGTTGGTGAAAGCACCGTCTCACAAACTAAACCTTTGTACTAGAGTCCTCTTGTGACAGAACCATGAAAATACATAGCCTTTACCTCCCTTTGCTGACATACCAACTTTAATATGTTCCTCTATTAATTCTTTACGGTTTTATTTCTCCTTCTGTCTCCGTTTTAGTTCCTTGGCTTTTGTCTTTTTTACTTTATTCTCTCCCACTGCAGGAGTGTTAGGATTGTATAGCATCTGTTGGTGGCTCTGCAGAGGTTGAACACCTTTTCTCTTGACTTGAATGTTGAGATGTTAGATGTATAGCTTTTTTTAGTGAACTGCTCCAGAATTCATGTCTTCATGGCCCATTGTACAGGGGCTGTTGCAGTTGCAGGAAGGCAAAGCAAGAAGCTGTTCTTCATAACACATTTGTACTTTGTCCTATCAAATGCGGTTTTTTCAGAGAAAAGACCAGATTCTACGAACTTCCCAAGTGAACATTTTCTCTGTCTGAAACTGTTCAATTTCAGTGTTTCCTTGTATCATCTCAAAGATGTTGATGTCATATGGAACTGGTACACACTACTTTGTACACAAAACTGTGCATCTACTACAGCTTCACCTTGTGTCCTCCTGACTTTCCTCTATCAAATGTCTCACATCAGCTGCACAGTTCTCACTGAAAGGAGGTACCACTTGTTAGAGTGATCTGCAATTCAATTATAACAGCAACATACTCAAAAAATTTTATTATCTACTGTTTTATCTCACAGCTCTTTCAGCAATTAGCCACTAATTTGAGAATGTCAACCCCATAGCTTGGTGAAATACGACCATTTAGAGATTCTCTGAATAAATACAAGTTTAATTACACAGAAAAGGGTCTTACTTGATTGAGGTGCTTGTCCTAAGACATGAACCTGTGTGACACACGATTAAAACCTGCCAGTGTCCAGTACTTGCTGTGCCAGATCTGATTCTGCACCTGGTATCTCTGTATGTGCTCTGGTTCCAAATGCAACTCTTGTAATGCAAGTGCAACAACATATACTAGGGTTTGACTCTCAGTTGTCTTGGCAAATAGGTAGTGAAAAGATAGTGAAAAATTCAGAAGGAAGAGCTATCCATTTATTACCCAGAAATAAAGGGCATCTTTATTTCTATGACTTTATGAATGCTATCTATATAAAAGTAAAGCAGGGCAGCATCTTTAGCTCTCTGAATATTGCATATTTGTAATCAAAAAAGTAAAGCTAAAATTTTCCTCTTCACACCAGATGATAATACATGCTCATGCTAATAGAGATCAAATAAAAAACAACTTTCTATTGTAGCAAGAATGTTTAGATCTTGTATGGTTGGCTGACAGACAAAGTCCTTTTAGTAAAGACTAATGCAGACGGTTTGACAGTAAAAGCTGGGGCAGTGAAGTAAAGCTCAGTGGAAGCTTATGAGTGAAAACAAGGAGTAACCCCTAAATCCAGATTGGAATGTGTCATCTGTCAGGCAAGGCTTATCTTGGTGTGTATCCCTCACTAGACACAATTTGAGCTGCTGTTCTTTAAGCAAGAGATCAGCTCCAAATATCCCTCACTTTTCAAAGACAAGCAATTCATGTTCTGGGAGGCTTCAAATGATGTCCCCCAGTTAGAGATATTCTGAAATATTTCCCCAATGCTGCATCTTAAAAAAATAGTTGGTACCAATGAATGGTAGCAATGAATGTTAGCAGTGAATAAAATTACTAGCAGTGAGTGAAGTTACTACATATCAGTAATCTCCTGGAAATTTATAATAGGCTTTATACAGAGCTTCTGTAACAGTGATTGGTACTGCAAAAAACCGAAAGCCACTCTGAGTTCAAATTGCTTTGAATCAGGACAGTTGACTGTACAGATGAAAAAGCTATTAACAGAGCTTTGAAGAAAAACAGCTAGACACTTCCATCTTGAAATGAAGTGGAAACACAATCATTGTCATAAAGTAAAAGAGAAAATAGAAGTTAGCACAGGTGAAAGTGCTCTTTTATGTGCTTCTGTGCTGAGGTCTCTTCACCTGGATGAACTACTCTTCATCTGCACAGTATGCCTGCAGAGATGCCTGCCTAAAAAGAGCTGGAGTATAGCCATATAGATAAGAGTTGTTGCTGGAATTAATATTAATACCTGAAAACCTCATTTTTATTGTTAATTCACTTTCTCAAGAATAATAGTATTTGGTTTCTGGGAGGAAAAATGCATTGCATAATCGAGGGGAATTGACAATCCATGGCTAAGTTATGTATCACAGGTCTGAAGGATGTACAAAGTCCCAAAGTTCTTCTGGATTATAAATTTGGACGTCATAGATATAATATAAACCTTCATAAGAAATATTCTGCCCAAATAGTCTGCCATGATGAGGTCATGGTGGAAAAATTCCACTACCTCAGGAAAGCCAGGATAAAGTTACAGGAAAATCTAATCCCACTATGATAATGACAATCATAACTCATAATGACAATCAATTAATTTGCTGACAGACTGATATTGACTTAAAGATGTTGGGATAGATAAATAGATTATATTTCCACCTCAGAAAATTCCTTTATTTTTTGGTCAATGAAATATTCCTGAGGATCTGCTTCAGACTGAGACAGACTTTGATCTGAATGGTATCACTCTGTCTCAAGCCGCCACCGAGGCTTACTGCCGGCCTTACAGGGAACAACAGAAATGTTTTTCTTAATTTGTAAATACTGAAAAACAAACTAGAGATGGACTGAGTTTCTAAATCAGCTTTTACCATTTCGAAAGAGACACAAGATAAGCCTTGTAGTGACTTCTCATTTCAGTCTGTTTGTTGATAGTAAAATATCTGCTTTCTGCCCAATTTCCAGCTGTGATGTCTAGGTCTCAGAACGTAATTCTGACCTCTAACAAAACCGAAAAATTCAACAGATTCAAACAAGTTATACTTCCCTTTGGGGTAGGGGTATTCTCTCACTTCCCTACCTCATGTATGTTGCAGGATGCTGAGCTCTGGAGACATATTTTATTGATATGATGAGATATGTGAAGAGGATTATAACACTGTGGTTAAGCCTCTGGAAAGGTCAGAACCTTTAGCTTGCTTAATTCATACCTGGCTCTGTGCCAGTTTCAGATCACAACACAAGTGCAATTGCAGATGTGATGCTGACTTACACATACAGAGCAGAGGTAGCATCCACCAAAGAGCTTGTTGTGCATCCTCACCCTGTGGAAGGGAGGAAAGAAGGGTGGAGCTGAAGCTATAGTTCCTAGTTCTTGGAGAAGTGCTGCAAAAAAAGGCAGCAGAAGAGCTCTTTGTTACTTTTCCTAGTGAAGCACAACCACCAGGAAATCTTCCTTCCTGGAAGAACCAGGAATAAGAGAATTAAAAACTAATGGGCTGACTCCATCACTCAGCAAAGCTCACTGTCCTGGAAGGTGGAATTTTGGATCCTCTTATCGAGGCCGTGTATCCATGTGAGTCAGTGTAGTGATCTATTTCCTGTACTCATTGCTCAGCCTCATTAGAGGCCACAACTTCCCTTGTGCCCTTCCTGTCTTGTCTGCCCCAACCAGTCATGCAAGTGCAGTAAAAAGAACAAGGGTTAGGTCTGAAGAATGAAAGGTCTTTACAGATTTGTGCTCAAGCAAAATCAGGTTATTCCCAGTTCACGTCTTCAGAATTTGTGTTACATCTAAGTCAAATGTGTTTCCCATGCGTTTACTCAGTGATAGGCAGGAATCAAACTTAAGATCCTCTTCCAGGTCCCACAAACAGCTGTCTTGAGACTACTGAATAGACAAGAGCTTCTTAAGCCAATCTAACATGAAATAGGGCTTACCATGTCAGGAATTAATAAGCTTACTCAAAAAAAAAGAGGCCAACTTGTTTCCTATCACACAGGTCATGCAGCTTCCTTTCTATTGACTAATAAATCCAGAATTTCACACAATGTACTTCAGTTGAATATTCTTAAGGACAAATCGCATACATAGAGCTGGTAGGATGATGATTTTCAGTTCTGTGGTAAAAAACAGGTTCTGAAAGATATATATGGAAATCACAATAGAAGCTTTATGTTCCTTTAAAATATACCAAGTGCTTTGCATTATGTGAATTGTGTCATTTTGAAATAGATCAACTGTCCATTCCTTTCAAAGTTGGCAAGTTTTCTTTCATCATGATCACTGGAATAGTCAAACCTTCCCTATGTCAAAGACCTTAAAATCAATTAATTTTGTTAAAAGATTTATGACAGGTCACTGGTTCAAGACTAAATTCAGTTCACAGCTTAATAATTCCTGCTCTTGTCTATCTGTGTATACAGCTGAAATCCACATAAGTAAGCCTTTTGAACATCAGAAAAAGCTTTTTACTGCTCCATGGCAAAGGGCAATTCAAAAATTAGTCCTCAGTAACCAATAGCAATGCCTGATTTGATGTCAGACACCTGTTAAAAGAGAACTTAATTTGTGACAATAATGATGCATCTGAGATTTGTGTTTTCTACTTCCTGAGGCCACTTTTTGACTTGTTAGCAAAGTTACAGACATATAGT
This sequence comes from Sturnus vulgaris, assembly GCF_052056855.1. NCBI lineage: Eukaryota > Metazoa > Chordata > Aves > Passeriformes > Sturnidae > Sturnus > Sturnus vulgaris. The sequence goes on along the minus strand of NC_142243.1, from coordinate 27,421,987 downwards.
ATGCCAAGAAAAATACAGTTCAGTACATAAACCAGCAATATTTAGTTTTGTATAAAAGAATTTGTGATATACTGAAATACGATCTTTGATATATCCCTAATGGTAGTGATGTAGTGTAACAATATAGTTTCCTTTTTCTAATGACTATTTTTCCAACTTGCTTGCAAAATTTAACTCTGCATGTATTTTAATGTAAGGAAAAGTCATTCTGATTTATCTTTTATATAAATAGGTCTCAAGAACCGTTTTTCTTGCTACCTGTTTGAGCTAAGGATTAATAAAATTATTTTATACTGCTTGTAATTTTCTATTAGAGAATTTTTGGGTTTGCTATATGGTGAGCTGTCTTAAGAAAAAGAAGTATCCTCATTTACAAATGGAGTAAAAACAAATAAAATACATATAGGATTAAGGCTATATTGTATCAACATCTGAGACAAAAATGGGAATGTTTTGTTTCCAAATTGAAAGTAGCTGTTTGCTTTTATGAGGAAACATAGAGGGAGCACAGATTGACATATAGCATAAATAATTTAGATTGAGCAGAGCATCATATTAATGCCACTACAGGTTTTCCAGAACCAGACTCACTGGTTTTCAGTTGTGTCTAATATTTAAACACATGGACATTTCCAATGTCTCAGTAAGACATCTACTATCAAATGTCATTGAGATTAAAATCTGCACTTTTTCTCTAAAGCTCATCTCAAGCAAAGTCTGGATCCTTGCTAGCATAAAATTGTAACAGCAGCCTTGTGGGGTTGCTCCTTCACTATGGTGTTTCCACTTGTAGTGTCTGACTGCCTTACATCTTATTGTAATTAGGCACCCCAAAGTCAGAGTGTAGCTGCTTGCATTTTATATAAAGGCATTTTTGACACAAAATGTCTTGGTCAGGTAATGTAAGTGGAAGCATACATTTAGGTGAGGTATAAAGCTTTAAGAAAAATTAGGATTCTATGCAGAAAAGTCTTGTTCCTAGCAGAAGTAATACCTTCCATTAAAAAAAAAAATAAAAAGAGTTTAAACTGACACTTTCCTTGGTATATCCTCCTAGTTTTGTCAGTCTTAACATTGGGCGCAGCAGATAGCTTTCAAATCTCTCTCTCTAATTGTGCTCAGATGGCTTTCTTTGCTGAATTTCTAGAATTCATTTTTTGAACTGGTTAAATATTCATTATAATCATACAACTTGGAAAAAAGTCCTTTTTTTATTTTTTTTATTTTTAAACTAGAAACGATTTTTTGAGCAAATGCTCTCTAGTCCTTGTTTTCTGATAATTTTTTCCCTATTTGTTTTCTTCACCCCACTTAAGTTTGATAAATCTCTGCCATGCTCCTCACCTGAGCCACTTCATTTCCAAGCAGTGGAGTCCTGCCATGGGACAAAATATAACACAAAGTCCAGGGCAAGGGCCAGGCTCTCAAGTAAGTGCTCCCATAAGTATCAGCTGGAAAACCAGTCTTGCACCTAATCCCTAGAACCATAGGTTATTGAGGCAAAGTCTTGTTTTCAGTGTTTCTCAGTGTCTCTCAGCTCAATGCATGTCCCCTATGCAGAAGACTCAAAGTGTGTTTTTTGCTTTTAGACATGCCAGGCACAGTGCCACAGTCAGCACTGTAACAGCATTCAGCAGCACTCCAGGGATACCTCCCTGTTACTCTGTTGATTTCCAGAAGTTAAGCCTATACCTTCTACCTGTATTCCATTAAGAAAGGGAAATGTTTTTGATGGAAACAGAGATATTTCCACTCTCCTGCTGGCATCATACTAAATGAAACATGAAATCAATACTGAAGTGATGAGGAGTTTTGAGGGGCTGTTTTTAATTAAATGCTAGCAAAAATATTTAAAAACTCTAATTTCCATTTCAAATGTTTACATTTTGCATTGGATGAGCCCGATTCAGTGGAACAAACACTGTTTGTCTAACAGGATGTAGAGTCTTGCAAAGCGTTCTGGTAAAACAAACCCATTATCTGAGAACCATGGGGTCCATCTGCTTTGTTAATCTCTCATTCTTTCATCTTCAACCAAAGACAATGACTCTGTCCCAGCAAAGACTACTCATTCAATGAGTCTTTTCTTTGGGAAAGAGGTTATACAAAAGGAAAAAAACACCTTAATCCAAACCAAACATTCTTACTCTATCAAGTTCCTTCCTGCCATCGGTGTCGATGTCTGTTTTCACTAAATAAAGATTAGATATTACTTATACAGGGTAAATGCAGAATTGCAGAAACATTTTCAATAAAGCCAGTCTATTTGGCATCTCAGGAAAGAAACTTATTCTGCATCCCAGTTCAGTACAACTCTTCCAACTAAATTGGTGGAATTGGGGAACTAAGATGTGGTATATACCTGAAGTACTATCAAAACTTTTCAACTTGTACATAATATACACAATTTGTGGATCAGCTTTTTTTTACACATGAGAAAAATGACAAATATGGCAGATGCTCTAGAGAATTTAGTGATCACTACCAAAAGAACAAAGATTTAAAGATTAGGTGCTGTGAGTCCAGAGGGAAACCAGTATATCTCTTTTGCCTTCTGTCTTGTTTTCAGGACACCTACCAAGACTTTGAGTCCCAGTGAGAGGAAATGAGCTCCACAAGGGAGCTCATTGTTTGTAAAGATGGTGCATAATTGCCATTATATCTTTTCTGTAATTACAGTTTGTGATGACATATGATTATGATGCATTTCAGAAACTGCATATTAGCAAATATAGGAAAAGAAACATGGTCAATTACAGTTACAGAAATCCAACCATAAAGGAAATTATTCTAGCTTAGGTGTTCCTGACTCAGACGTATAATTATTGTGTAACTGGCCAGAATCAGCTGCTATTGTGGAGTCAGAAAACTGGACAGATCAGCACTGCTCTGATGCACTACTTTGCTGGGATTTCTTTGCCATTTCTCTAGCCACCATCCTTACTGCAGTACGTGCTGGCCCCTTGTCCCCTACTGTTTTTTTAAACAAAATACAACAGCCCCTCCCTTCCCTGCAGCAGCAGCCTGGCTGCCCCTCTTCCCTTCATCTACAGAGGTCACCTGGCTCTGCAGCCTGCCTGTCCTGCAGCACGCAGGGACAGAGCTGTGGCTGCCTCTCAGCTGTGGCTGAGCATCAGTGCATTCCCTCGCCAGCCATTCCTGCCTGTGTTATCTGCTGAGAGTGCTAAGGGAGAGAAAATGCCCAGCAGGACACATGAGGCCCATCTGCCTATACCTACCCTGTAGATATATTCTATACATAAGAACAAGAAGAATTCCTCCTAGGCAGCTCTCCATAGTTCCAAGATCCCTGCAAATTTTGGGTTTTGTTGGTATTTTTTTTTACCTTGTCTCTTTTCAAGACAAAACCTGTAAAAGTATAAGGACTTCAGAAATAGACTAAAGTGCCCAGAAAACATTGAAAGCAAATTCTGAGTGGAAGCTGTGAAACTGAGGAGTCTTCTTCATAATTTCTTATTTATACTGTAAATGATAGAATCTTAAGTTTTGTTCTCTGTATACAAACAGAAGTGTTGCCATAGTTTAAACACTAGAATAGGACATTTGAATTAAATCTACTTGTAGAAATGTAAAGCCTGTCATTCAGTTGCTGTTTATAAATAGTGCCAATATAATATGTATTTCTTCATTTTCACATACCCTCCCATACCTTTTTTAAATTAATCTTGTTTTCTGATTCTTTGTAAAGTGGAAGAAAATTTGGAAGGCATTGCACATATCCTGCAGTACAGAGCCATATTCCAACATATTTTGGATGAATGTACTTTAAAATTAGTAGAAATTGGTTCTTCCTGTCTGACCAATCACACAGAAGCATCATCAACAATTACAGTTATAAAGAAGTATGTGCAAAAGCATGGAAGAAAATGGACAATAAAAAAATTACCTGGGGAAAAGTTATAAAGTAAGGCCTTGAGCATCTCCAAAAAATAAAATTTCTCTATTAAAAGATGATGACATGAAGCATACACATTACTGTCCATAAGAATGATAGAATTATAGAATCATGGAATCACGGAATGGCTTGGGTTGGAAAGGACCTTGAAGATTCTAACCCCCCTGCCATGGACATGGGCACCTTCCATTAGACAAGAGATTGCTCAAGGTTTGCAATCCACGTGAGATAAAATCCAAAAGGCTTGCATGTTCCATAAACATGATAAATACCACTTCCCCAGCAGCTACATGCTGTGCACAGCTGCTGTATAACCAACAAAAGACACAAAAACCTCGAAGTTCACCAGGCAGGCTCCAACTTCCTATGGCACAGAGCCATTCTTCATTCCCAACCCAAATGACATTTTACTGTTTTTCAGTTTTTCAGTACCACACAGTCACCATCTTGCATAATCCAGCGCACTCCACTACTTGTAGGTCTGTGACCTACCATCCATCCAGAACTTTTCTGCTTTTTAACCTCTGAAATGTTCACCTCAGCTAATTAAGGACTTCAGTCTTTTAGTAGGGATCTATAAAGAAAATTTTGCAAAAGGCAAAAAACTTAAGTATTTTTAAAAGCAATCCATCTTGACACTCACTCTGGTCCCTACTGCAGTCTATGGTAAAACTTGCTTGAATGTTAATGTGCCCAAATTTCTATTGTCACAATTTGAGAGATATAAAAGAAAATAGCAGGAAGGGTCTGAAGTGATCCACTGTTTCAGAAAACTGAGTAGTCATGCAGTGGCTGAGACAAGGGGTACTGGAACTGATGTTCTCCCTAAATATGAGCCTGTCACTGCCTGCAACTGAGAATAACTACAAATAGTAACTTCTCCCATTAATTTTAGAAAAGCCTTGCACTGTTTTTACTTCTGCAAGAAACTGCCTAGTCAACAAAAGAGATTGTGACAGAAATCTCATGCTTAAAGAGATAATAGATGAGGTATTTAACATGCATAGCACTTGGGATCCAGTTAAATGAGGAATGTAGGCTGCAAATGCTCAAGGGGATCTATTAACAACAATGTCCTGCAGTGAGAGTACCCAGCAAGGTAACAAAATCATTTGTAATAAGGGTATTCCTCAGAAAAAAATAAATCATTAATGTGTTCCTGCTGTGCTAGGAGTATTCATGACTTATGGAGAGACAACAGTGGTAACTGGGCTGGAGGAGTAAAACAAAGAGTCCTTTTTACAAGATTGATGATGTTATTTTATACCAACCAGGTATAGGGGGGAGTAAAACCAATATGTCTAATGACAGCTCACTAGAGAGGTTATTTATGCTGTGCCAGAAGATTCAGATGCTGAACTTAAGCAGCCACCCACCAAGGAAGAGTGGAGAAAGAGCAGTAAGACTTGAGACTTAGTTCAGTTTCCAGGGTAAAAAGATGTTTATTGATTTTCTATAAGCAGTGAGATTTGATGGGTGTTCGATCTTTGAGTTTCTCTTAATCAATGTCTGGTCATACTATTAAGATTCGAGTTCATCAGAGGCTTGGCACATGACCCAAAAATCTCAAAATTTTGAAAGGGTTCTGCCTCAGTTACTACTCCACTGTACATGACCAAGGGTAAGAATTCAGTTCTAGACTCAAAAAATGCCACAATTTCAGATTTTTTAAAATAATTTGCAGACCATATTTCAGAAATCTTTCTGGGGATGGGAGTCAAGTCCTTTGAAAATGAATGAGAGAATTCTTACCAACACTAATGACCATTTAATCAGAACCTAAAAGGAAATAAACTAACTGCATACATCAGTTCTTTCTCGAGTTATACACTTTTGACAGTAAGAGTCTCTGTAATCTGTGACTGACTTTCTTCTAACATACTCAATTTTCCATTGGCTTACTGAGGGATGATGCCCTTTGATAACAGACAGTTAATGGATTTCCTGGCACTTACAGACTTTTGAAAATTCTGACTATCTCCTTTGCAGAGAATTACTTAAACTTGTTAATGTTTACTGAATGTTTTTGAATCCTCTGAAGGAAAGTTTTAGATAAAGCATTGTTGTTTTTTGTCTCTGATAGCTTAACTTGGGATTTGCCTTGATGCTGAACAGAGCATTCAGGGGAAAGCTAGAAATCTTCTGGACTTTGAAAGATTCAACCTTACTTCTTAAGCAAGAGAAAGAAAAAAATCTTGGTACTCACTATTTTTACTTCCCTGATGATACATGCAGTTATAAAGAGTTTCATTAGTAAATTCTGGGAGAACAAACAAAAATTTGACAGCATCTCTCACTACTGTCCTTTGAAAATGATCCTGGAAGGGAAGAAAAAACATTATTGATTTATTCCAGAAGCATAGAATTTACATGAACAGGAAATATATCCCATGATGGTCTACCACAAGCAACTACCGAAAGCCAGGAAATTGGATGTATTACTTTATGCTTTTCAACAGGGGCTTTAGGAAATTAGAAAGAGTGACTCTTATGAAAAACATGAGAATTTCTCTTTTCCAGTTCCTCTTGAGATTTGGGTTTCCTTTATGCCAATGCAATAGTGTTGTGTTTTTCTTATTCCATTAATTCATCATTAATTCAGTCAGTCAGTCATATCAAAATAAATTAATATATTTTGGAAAAATTATAAACAGAATGAAAAGACAGACATTTTCAACATATTCATTAACTAGTTCAATAAGTCCATTTTATACCTCTCTCAGGTTTTGCTTCCTGGCATACAGTAGGTTACCTATTGTCTTGACCCCTTAACTACTGCATATAGAAAAGGGAAATTACTGAGTAAATAGATTGATTTTTTTTTTTTTTTGGTAGCACCACAGCAGTATAATATAATTTCTAAACCTTTCTGTTGCAAAAATATCCAAAATATCCAACGTAGATTTCTAGTTTGCATTGATTTCTCCTAAAATCAAACATATTATTTCACATTTTCTAAGAGTTACTTGTGTGTAAGTTTTTCAGCCCTTGAAACAACAGCTCTGGTAAACTGATTTTGGTGGTGATGTGATCATTTTGGAAAGTTGCTTTGGAGCTTCTGTTTTATTTTCCTTCCTATGTACATTCTAATTATTCGTGATGTAACAGCCCAGTGTCTACTTATGAGCTCCTCCATAAAGAAGAGTCATGGACACACTGGAGCAAGTCTGGTGAAGGGCCATGGAGATGATTAAGGGGCTGGAACATCCAGTGAGAAGAGGCTGAGAGCTGGGACTATTTAGTCTGGAGAAGGAGCTCAGGCAGATCTTACCAGTGTGTAGAAGATAGATTTTTGCTCCATGCAGTTTCAATGTTTCTTGCATCAGGGCTCCAAGGCTGTGGCGTTTAAAAAGTTTAGTGCAGTTCTGAAACTTCTGAAACAGTATCCCACTTCAGTATCAACACCTTCTTCTATTTTTTTACTCTCTGTTTAGTCACTCTTCCACTCTGAAAAGTCCAAGACTCTGAGTCAGGATAGTGGCATTGAAAAATGTAATATACTCATTTAGTCACAAACAAAGCAAACTCTTTTTCCATGAGACAGTGTGCTAAGGAATGCCTCTGAGCTGTGCCTCTAATATTCTGCAAATCCCACAATAAGAGATAGAGTGGAGAAAAATGTAATTGGACTTTATAGACTGGGGGGTGAAAGCAAGCCAGGCAAGTAAGCTGTATGATTCTTACTGTGTTACAGGAACCTGTGATCAGGTGAGAACCTGTAGGCTAAGTGACTTCTTTTGTGTGACTCTTTTATCAAACCATTTTTTATAGCTGTATTTGCAATCATATTTCAACAGACCTTTTCTGTAATATGAATGCATGTTCAGGGACTTAAATGGGAAATCTGTTGAGAAGCAATTGAAGAAGTAAGTCCTTAATGATAAAGTTGGAACACAGCTATCAAAAATAATTACAATTATATACAGAGATGAGACTGAATTCTGCACTGCCTTGTACTGTGCAAGGCATAAATCAGACAGCAAAATAATTGATATCTCAGAACCTATTCAAGTTATCTACTATTCATTTTTCACCTGCTTTTGGCTTAATTTCTTAATACTTCTGATAGGAGAGCTGTCTGGTAATATGCTGCAGAAGTAACTAATGATCTATACTGGAACAGTTAAAAAGGAAATTACAGTCCTACATGGAAGATTCTGCAACAAACATTGTTTATGAAAGTTTTAAAATGGCATCATGGGTACTACTGGAGAAACAAGAACAGGAAGAAAAGTGCAGAATGCTACGAACAAGAAAAGAGGATTGAAAACATCTGTGAAAACAAGTACCATCTCTACAAATAATATTTTTAATGTCATTTTCCAACTATTTTAATGTACAGAACTATCTGCTTGAGGCAGTGCAGAAGGGTGAGAATGAATATATCCTCAGCATGCCAGCTGTTGCTCTGCAGATAGATAGGCTATTTTATGCCAAGCAACATTTAGGTTTATAAGAAACCTCTGCACATGATTTTGGAGTAGGTGACTCAATGGGATTCCATTGCCAGGAGCAGCAAGATCAAATATACTATCTCAGATTACAATTACCAATTCATTGCACAAGCAGGAATTAAATTTACAGTCAAGAACATCAGGATGCATAGGCAATAATCCCACCCTATGAAGCCACCCCACTGTTTTTTCTTAAGCAAACATAAATGGGTAGATATTCATTAAGCTGTTTGGAAAGTGGTAACCTGCCAGCTCCACTGACCACACTTGATTTGGGTGGGTGGGCACCTCGGTGAGAAATCTGATTAGTAGGAGATAGTGCAAAAGCTTCAGTGAAATGTTTTGTGAAAATAGACAGCCCTGCTGTGCAATATTGCTGTATCTCAGCCATGCCCTGCTGGGATAACAGATAAAGCAGGAGTAGTTATAGCTATAAAAATTCACCATATGACTGCAATGCAGCAAAAGGATTTAACTTCTTTTAGTGACAGCACTCAACTTTAATTGTATCAACATCACCAGAAGGGGAAATTCTGCTGAACAGAGAAAAGAGCTGTAATTTTCACAGTTTTCAGTGTTGTTACCAAATACACAGCCCAACTCTGGCATAACCAAGTTCTTGGCCATTTTCACTTTTTATGTCTGAGAAAATATTTGTTGCACATCCAAATGGTTATCTGATTGATATAAGTATGACAAAATTCAGACTGTGAAGGAGTTTAAACTTTTGAATAAACACTCTAGCATGCTGATGTAAAACTATGTCTTGTGTACTTTCATCTGCACTGTGCTTTTTTCCTAAAATAGGGTCTACTATGGTGAAAAAGAACAATTTTTAACTCATTTTGTCAAGTACTTTGGCTCAATCTCTTTGAACAAAGACACTTGTTCTCCTGCACTGTCAAACCTTTGGGCTTTTGACACACATTTAAAATTTTTTTTGAAGAAAACAATATAGAAATGCCTTTATGCATAGCTATTTTAAAAGCTCTGAGTGACCCTTTTGCTGCTGCTTATATGCCACTAACAAAGACAAATGAATAATCAAGAAAGACAGTGCCTTAAGCTCCTATGACAAATTTTACCTGTTGACACTCAGTATTCTGGGAATATGAGTAACTCGGGCTCTGCCTGAGTTTTCTCCTTCCTTTAATTGGCAATGTATTGTGACATTTACTCTCAAATTAGATCCAGACTAGATAGGAGCAATTGTATTGTCATTACTTTGTTAGGTTCACTCTGAGCAAACCTAAGCTTGAGTGAACACTACTTTATTATTGAAATCCAAAGTGCTGCATCAAGGCAAAAACTACAGCAGCCAGAAAATACTCTTAGACATGTCCATACTTCAGTAGAGACAAAAAGAAATTCATCATTCATTGAAGTTCTGGGACTGTAGTTGCCTCAGGTTGCTCAAGGAAAACTGCTGAGAAAATTCTTGCTGCCTACGTTCAGCCACCTTCTTGTTCTTACTGGTTTTGGAAATGTTTACCAGGATTGCTGGCTTCACCACCTGATCAGCCTGCAGCTTCTGGATCCTCCTTTCTGTACTTCTTGGAGACAGTGGAGAGATTTGATTTCTTTCCAACCTCAGGAATCTCCCCTGAGGGCCATTACATTTCGAAGATAATTGAGACATTGGCCAGCTCTCTCAGCACATCTGGCTGCTTTCCACATAGTCCCAAAAAGTTGTGTCCAGTTAGTTTCGATGTTCCCTAACCTAATCTTCCTTTTACCAAAGAGAGTTCATTTGGAATGATTCCACTGGCTTTATTTGTTAGATTTCAAAAATTCAGCATCTTCAGTACTGTCTTCATTTATTTGTGGACCCTACAGTAGCTTGACTAAAGCATTATCAGTTGTTGCAAAGCAATCTTATTAATGTTCTACAAAAATCTTCAGGTTTCTACAAAAATATTCAAAATTTCAAATACTGCAGTTGCATTGCTACTGGAATAAAAGCATTAAACCTGCTGATCCAAAATCTTTTTCTTTCAGCTGTGATTTCACATTGGACGTATTCTCTGTACAGTAAATATTAAGACTACTTTTCTAATCTGTGAAAATTTATATAAATAAAAAAAAATGCATTTAACAAGAAATTGCCAGTCTAATAGGGCACAAAAGTGACTTAAAATTTTGGAAAACATTAAAAATGCAAATTTGAAACCTGAAAATGCAATAATCAAGTTTCATGTATGAGATCTTGCGTCTCATTCTATGGAAAAAATCACATATTTCAATGAACACTAAGAATTTCTTATATTTTCTGTGAGCTTAATGTAAAGTGTATGTTCATTTTAGTTTTAACAATCCATATGAATATGATTTTTCTTAAATCTTGAAGAACAGCTATAACTGTATAGGCAGATCTTCAGGAAAGAAAATGAGGTACTAGAATATACCTTCAAAGTGCTTGTATTAAATAAGCTGATTATAAATCTGTAGGTAAGTTTTAGAAGTCCTCACTAATATATGTGCATCGAATATAATGCTTTACCTTCTCATGAATTTTTTGTAACTGTAGTCCATGGGATCTAGAGGGGTCAAGGGATTAACAGATAGCATCAAAACTATGCAGAAAAACATTTCTCAGCTGCTTGGGAGCGGCACGTTTTGTCAGCAGTACAGCACAAAGACGTGCTCGCTGTCCTTGGCTGTGTGCTCACCTTGCACTCCTCAGCACAACATTTGGCACTGTGGCTGTGAGTGGAGATGTCCCACACCACAGCTCTGCAGGACTGCAAGGGCTGCACGCCTGTGTGTGTGCTCATTGTTATTGCAGTGCTGGCTGAAGGCACCTTTCAGTAAAAATAGAGTTCCATAAAAGCTTACTGAATAAACATTCAAGAAAACTTCGATGAGATAGCTGTAAGCCACTGAGACTCATTTGTACTAGAAAATAAAAACATCTGTTTATTTCTTTCAAAGCTCTGCTATCACAGGTTTCTCAAGCATATGCTCCAGAAAAACATAACAAAACAATAGAAACCAAAAAATCTGGATATCTGCCATTTCTCATAGCAGTACATTAATTAAGTAAAAGCTACATTTTTGTTATTGATAAGATAGCATTTTTTTCCTTTTAAAAGGTTTATCAGTTGTGTATCTTTTTCTGTAAAAAATGTAGGACATAAAAATCCTTTCAGTGAGAAAGGTTAGTTCTCTCTAGAAGTATTTGCAAACAAAATATCATGAGGACATTGTGTCATGGTTTCTTAAGTACATAGAGTGCTTTAGGCCAGAATTCTACAAAAATGTAAGAAAAACCGTTTTGATTACAGACATTCCAATTTATGTAAATCATGTTAACAGAGCTGTAGCAACATCCTGCCATGAAAAATTTCTTTCTTCCTTCTATATGCTATCTCCTAGAGTATCCCCAGGTCCTTTAAGAGCTGCCACAAACCTTGGAAGAGTATCAACACGTTTCACATACACACACCCCTCAGTATTTAGATTATTTCACTGTAAACAATTATGGAGTAAAGTATTACCATCATTTAAGAAATGGGACATTTGAAAGACTCTTGCAGACTAAAAATCATATTAAATAAAAATCTTGCATGAAATATGCAAGACTTTTTCTTAAGCTTGTGACTCAGCTTAAAAACAAGGTTTTCAGACAGGACTTATATGTATAGGAATCACTGTAAGTTTGTGTAACTTTCTAAACTAGATCTAAGTAAAAGCAGTGACTGAACATGGAGGTAACCCCATACAGTAATTTCCTTTTCCTAGTAAGCAAACCATATTTACCCTAATTGGAAGTGACTTCAATAAAATTCTGAATACTTGGTAGATCTGAAAACCATTCCTTTGGCATTATAATATTTTTTTGCTTAGATGTCAGTATTTAACTACTTGAGAGCTTTCTTCTTAAAAATAAAATCACATTCTCTGACAACTTTTCACATATCTCAAAAGTTCCTTCTAAATAGGACTAAGTAGAAATGCAGGAAGCATGAAGAATGCTGTGAGGATTTGGAGCACAAGTAGCTTTTTGTGAAGGATGTAATTTAAAAAGCAACTTCAATGATGATCTTTAGATAGTAATGATGGCTTTGAAACTGGCTTGCTTTCTTAACCAATTCAAATGCAGAATGTTGCTCCAGGGTACATGTTTTCCTAACCATCTCTTTTTTTTTGGCCATGAGAGTGCAATCAGATTAAAGGGCAGTTTATTTCCAGGACTGATGGAAAACAGTGTGCTGATGCAGGATTGTAACACAGGGCTCAAAAAATGGGCAAATCTGCTTGCTGAATGAAGCAATGTGTTACTTCGCAGCTTAACTTGCCGTTCAGCTCCTATTACTCAAAAGGAAGTGCATCTCCTAGTCACTGCTTGTCATAATGGCAATGCCAGCAGCAACTGAATTTACTGGGGAGAAAATTTTGTTAAACCTCTACTTCCCTTGTAAACAGATTCTATCTGTATAGTGATCTTTGCCTCTTCATTCTATGGGGTCCTTTAAAAATAAAACTTTTCTTCTGTCGTGTCATTCAAGGACACGATAGGCTTAATTTGAATTTTGCAGCAAATATAACCTTAGAAATAACAATGGGCAAGTCTTTAATCTGTTCCATGAGTCTAAGAATATCTTTTACACATATATGTATATATGAAGCAAAAGCACACAAATACATAGATGTAAGAAAATGCAAAGTTGTACAAAATACTCTTCACCTTTCTTATACATGCAAAAAAAGAGAAAAGGCTTAGGAGTAACTGGAAATAGCTGAAGGGCTAGAAACTAGTTTTCTGTAGTCTCTACTCAGCCAAACCTCTATGGTTTTGAGTTCTGTGGCAAAATAAAATATCTTTATGGAAACTTGATTTGTACTTTTGTTTGTAGATAGGTGTATACTTCTCTGTCTATGAAATCTTTTGGTTTTATTCCTGATCTCGGCTTTGGATATACATATTTCAATTCCACTCGGTCATCTTAAATCTGTTGTCATATTAATTAGTAATGAATGCATATTCTCATGTACATTTCTGTTTGAAAATGATCTCCATTAATTGTTGCTGTATGTGATTCATGAGGAGAGGCATAATATGCAGTGTCTCCTTTGTTAGAACTGTTATTGCCTTTCATATCCAGAAATGGGTGGAAGGGGAAAAGTCAGACCACAGGACATCACTGCATGTGCTTTCTTATCTGGTGTGGGTGGGATGGCAGTAGGCTCAGAATTTTATTGGCCATAAAGCCAGATAAAATATTCTGAGAGAATGACATAAAAGTCCAGTGACATAAAATGCCAGTGAGGTATAGATAACTACATTGTATTCATTCTAAGGCTTCCCAAAATATCAACATGGACAGGTCTGTAATTATGCTGTAATTAGGTCCCCAACTGTGACTGTTTTCAACTCCTTCCATTTCCTACCAGGAGGTCTGTGAATGCATGGAACAAGAAAAATCTAGTCCAAATTAGAGCAGATCGGCAACACTTCCAACAAAACAGTATTTCCTAATGAAAAATACCTTAATTCTAGTGAAATTTCAGTAAGGCAATAATGTGGGTTTTTACCTGTCAGGTAGGCTGATTAGGAGACCAGGTCTCCTAAATCTGTTCTTGCTAACAGCTTTGTCATGATTTATTCTGAGGCTAAGAATCCCAAACAATTAAACAGTGAAGCTAGAAGTGCAGAACTCTTTTAGCTAAGTGTAGATGGTTGACTCCAGATGGCAGATAAGCCTTTCCCTAGTAGGATGGGAGAGAGAATCAGAAAACAGAAATAAGAAAACTTGAGAGTAAAGATAGATTAATAGGAGAAGGGAGAAGAGAGGGGAAAAAAAGTAAGTGATGGAAAAGCAATTACTCACCACCAGCTGACTGATGCTCAGTCTCTGAGCAAAGGCTACTTTGGAAAAACTCCCACCAAGTTTTATTGCTGATTATGACATTATATGGACTCTCTGGCCAGTTGGGATGAACTGTCCCAGCTGTGCTCCTTCACAACCTTCTGCCCATCCCCAGCCTACTGGCCTTTGGTGGCATAGCTGGAGAGAGAACCTTGGCACTGTGCAAGTGCTGTTCAGCAGCAGCCAAAACATTGATGTGCCAACAACACTGCTTTGGTCACAAATCTAGAACACAGCTCCATATGGGCTGCTATAAAGAAAATTAACTCCACGCAATGAGACCCTGTACATTAGGATTTTTAATAAGTGTTTGGCCTTGAATTACACAAAACCAATGCCATTTCAATTATAACTGTTTTCTAAGAGAGATAGAGTGTTTTTGCTAACATCCTAAATTCCTAGGAAATTGCTAGGATGTTACATAAAACCACTTTTGCTAATCTGCCCAGTTTTCACAAGGAAGTGGTGAAGTTGCTTGAAAACAGTGATGGCTTCATATTTAAAAATTATCTTTTTCTTAGTTATAATTTCTCCTTCTCATGCATGTTTGCCAAGGAAGAGAGAAGCTAGGAAAAAATTCCTATATTTACAGCTTTTAGATTTAGATGTATGCTATTTGCTATTTTACACGTGCATATATTTCCAAATCCCTTTTTTTGCACATTATTGAGGTTTGACAATGGCCAAACAACAGGCACCCATGAAAGCGGCTCACTCATCCTTCCCTGCTACACCTGGGCAGAGGAGAGAAGAATTTAAACAAAGGGTTCATGAGTTAATGACCATGATAAAAACACTCCAAGGGCAAAATAGGTTCAACTTAGAGGTACAAAATGAGTTTATTTCTAACAAATTCAGAGGAGGAGGAAAAAGAGAAGTAAAATAACCCTTTTAAAACATCTATTCTTCCCCCAACCACTCACTCCTTCCCACTGACAGCGCAAGAAGACAAGGCATAGGGGTTTTGTTCAGTTCATCAACCAAGGTTTTCTTCTACTACTCCAGGAGAGGAGTCCTTCCCTTGTGAGGCCATGGGGTCCCTCCCACGGGAGACAGCTCTCCATGAACTTCTCTGCTGTGGGTCCACCCTCATGAGCAGCAGCCAAACTGCACCTGCTGCAGTGTGAGTCCATCCCGTGGGGATCAGTCCTCCCAAAACTGCTGCAGTGTGAGTCCAACCCATGGGGATCAATCCTCCCAAAACTGCTGCAGTGTGAGTCCAACCCATGGGGATCAGCCCTCCCCAGACTGCTGTGGTTTGGGTCACTCCTCCATGGGGTGCATTCCTCCAAGGACAGGCTGCTCCAGCCTGGGAGCAGGGCCCCTCTCCTCTCAAGCACCCACCCACTCTGGTGTGGGCACCTCCTCCAGGAGCTGTGGGTGGATCTCTGCATCCCCGTGGATCTCCATGGGCTGTGGGTGGATCTCTGCATCTCCATGGTTCTCCATGGGCTGCAGGGGCACAGCTGCTTCACCATGGGCTGCACCAGGGCCTGCAGGGGAATCTCAGCTCTGGCACCTGGAGCACCTCCTGAGCTCCTTCTGCACTGACCTTGGCATCTCCATGTTGTTTCCCTCACATGTTCTCACCTCCTCTTCTTCTCTGGATAGCAAAAACTGTACTTTGTTTTGATTTTTTTTTTATTTTTTTCTTAAATATGTTATCACAGAGGCATTACCAACATCTCTAATTGTCCCAGCCTTGGCCAGCAGCATGTCCATCTTTGGAGCCACCAGGGATTGGCTCAGCCAGACATGGTGGAAGCTTCTGGCATCTTCTCACAAAAGCCATCTCCATAGCCCAACCTGCTACCAAAAACCAAGCCATGCAAAACAAACACACATACTCCACATGTTCTGAATAACTCGGTAGTGTAGAATAGGATGGAACACAGCATGAGTAATTTCTGCAAAAGTCAGCATGAGGCTTTTGTATCATGGTTTAATAGGACTTAAGTGATGCACTGGCATTGTACTGGCTTTCATACAGAGGGGACTGTGAGTCAGACTTTTAAAATTATGAATCCCTACTTAAATAGAAATACCTAGCTCTTCACGGGAAGTCAAACAGCTTCTGGGGACTTTAGCATCCTATTTATTTTGTATGTCTTAAACATCTGATATAATGTGGCTTTTAGATTTGGGATGTTAAGATTATTGTTGTTTTATCTTAAAGCTGAATTAATCTCACTTGAAATCTGGTGAAGGCAGTGGTGGCTATCTCATTTGTAGTTAATTCTCCTGCAGAGTGAGTCCTTACTTTCCTGAACTAAGGGCTGCTGCACTACGTACCTTCTATGTACTAGTAACATTTTCTATAAGAAAAGAATTGATGGTTTGTCTTATTAAAGACTATTTTATTAGAGAAATAAAGTTCACAAATGTGTCACAAAAGTATCAAATACAGCCTTCAGATAAAAAGTTCTGTGTCAGCTAGAGATGCATTGCCAGGTGAGTAACCAATGACATGGGAAGAACGGGTGGGTCGTAAAGTTAGTTTGCTGCCTCACATACCAGCTCGGCTTTTAATTCTCCTTATAATTATATATGGGAACACATTAGACAAGCAATCAGGCTCAGGGGAAGCCCTCTTATTTATTATCTGAATAAAGTACATTGACATTAAATAACTATCATGAAGAAGTAAGTCATTGTCTCCCACAGGAGAGCTGTTCTTTTATCTTGTCTCAGAGATTGATCATTTCAGAGCCCACAGACAGGTCTCATCTTCTTTACCATGTTTTCCCATTTACATATGCTAATGGCTATTCTGTAGATGGTACCACTTTCCTAAAGCCATTCTTACAGAAAATTAAATTTCCCAGAATTGATTGATGACGCAGTTAAAAATGTAACTTTATTAAAAAGTATAATTGCTAATATGTGAGCTAACCTTGACAGAAAAAGTATAGCATAAGGAGTAGACTTAAACAAGTGCTATCAGAAAAATAAGCAATATAATACATGTATTTTGATCCCTCAGATCCCATACTCAATGAACAAAACAGCTATTCTGTAAAGATTATCAGAGTTATTTTCCTCAAGGAAATAAAATTTGTCCTTGATTCTTGTGACTGCCTACTTCAAGTTTTATAAGAGTATTTTAAGCTTTCTAGTGTAGTAGTCATAGATGCCAATACAGTTTATGTTGTTGAATGAGGAGGAAAGAAACATATTATGCAGAAATGCCTCCTTCACTACTGTGTAATTTAATGTCATGTTTATTTTCTGTGGAAAGTGCTCAGCATTAGGGTTTAAATTTCTCATATACACATCAAAGAGGAGGGAAAGAAGAAAGCACTGTCTGTCTGTACTGCTGAATCTTTTACTGAAACTTGTATGGCACATACATGAATTTCCAGAATCCAAAGAACATGTTGTCATGGAGAAGATAAAGTGGCACTACACCTCTTCCATCTGTGATGATTTGCTGTCTACAGTTCCTATGGTCAAAGCTCTCAAGTAGCCCAGCTCTGCAGTTGTACAGGGTTTAAAAACAGATTCAGCAGTGTTTCCCTCCTGACTTTGCCGAATGCCAGCTCAGTGACAAACCACAATGATATTTTATTTATGCTTAGAAGCTGAGATTGCATTTAGAAGCAAGATACCACATTACAAGAGATAGAGAAGAGAATGTCCTTCAGAAGGACTGGATTGCATTGTTTAAGAAGTCTGCAGTGGTTAGAAGGGTTGACATTTTAACTTAGGTCTAAGGCTTCTACCAATCTAGCATTACATCTATATGTAAACGGCATAAATATATTTTAATTAATCAATCCTGAAACGGGATCTGTCAGATAAGGTACTTAACCAGGCTGGTCTTCATGATCCTAAGGAACCTGTCAGTAGGTTTTATTCTTAGAATTGTAGAATGGCCTGGGCTGAAAGTGGCCTTACAGATCATCTAGTTCTAACCCCCATGCCATGTACAAGGAGATGAAGATTGGACTGTTTCCATGGTCCTTCATCTGTTCTGTGATAAGACTAGAAAATACTTTCCAGAGCTATCAATATAACCTTTTTTTGTGATTCTTAAAGGCTACACAAAGAAAAAAAAAACAGCAATTTTCTTATACAAGATTTTAAAGATCTTAGCAGAGAATTGATAGCATCAGGTCATGAATGCAAAAACCCACCCCATATATATTAGTATTTATTGTCTGTAATGTGACTTGCATTGAACACAAAACTATGGTATCATGCAGTAAAAAACTGTGCATAGTTTCTATAAGGAGATTTACAATTAAATCATAGGACAAAACAATAAACCTATTATATGCACCAATACCATTTGGTATGTTTTATATGTGAAAGGTACATGTGTATGTATTTACACAGACACACACACAAGTATATTCTTTATATGAACTTGTAAATATATACACACACGTGTAAGTTATGATGGACTAATTCAGACCAGCATTGAATGGAGGCACAGAGACGTGGAGATGGAATTAAAGATGAGAAGAAAGAAGGAAAAGAAGTATTTGGTGAGTTTAACTGTTTTCTAATTTGTAAACTAAGTCCTAGTCAATGGTCTGGAATACTGAAAATTGCCCGGAGTTTTGCTAGCCAGAACAGAATACAAGGAAGCAGTGGATAATTTACAGAGCTGGACAGAAAACCAAGTATTTTAAAATTTCCACAAAATGGGGGTAAATGTTCCAAGGAATATTTGGCAAATCCTTTCTCTGCTTGCTTTTTTCCCCCAGCAAGCTTATTCTTGTCATTACCATGTCTACATATGTAAGTTCATGAGTACACACATACACACTAAGGAGATTAAATCACTCGAATAAGATGAAAAATCCCAGATGCAAGCCATGGATGTTCTCCATTTATACATAAAAGACAGCCCCTTGGGGAATCTAGCCACTCTTCAACTGCAAAACATTTAATGGTGCAGAGAGGATGTGGATCTTGATCCTGCAAACACTTAAACATGTGCTGCAGTGTAAGCTGTTAAATAGTCTGAAGAAGTCAAGTGTGTAAAGCTAAGTACATAATTTAGTTGCAAATTGAAGGTTCTAAAACACAGCAGAATGTATTGCTTCTAAAACTTATAATATTTTTTTCCTTAGCAATACCACACAAAGCAGGAAGAGATAATCACAGCTTGAAAATCTTTTAGTAGAATTCTTGTGAAACCAAAGATTACAGTCAGAAGGGGCAACTGTCATAACCTTTATGCTCACAGATGCCAAAAAGATGCTGGTGGTCTAGGGATTATCTTCAAATACACAATGCTAAGGCTCCGGATGAACAGCAGGATGTCTGTTCTTAGCACTGCAGCAAGTCTTGAAACAAGGAGGTAAGAACATCACAAAGAGTCACAGATCTGTAGAAGAGGAATTCCTAGTTTTGCAAATCAGCAAATAAAAAGCTCTACATTAAGTCTGTGTCATCAAAGAGAAAAGATGTGAGTAGGGTCTGACTGATTAGATTGCCTTTGCAGAGAGAGTTTAAAGACTGAATGTTTAACTTCATTAAACATGCTGTTAATGGATTGTGAAGTTTAAAATGACCCTTCATCCTCAAAATACAGATGAGCTGGCTTCTACATATGCACCAGTATTCTGAAAAGAGAAGCCAAGGAGGTTATTAAGGACTGGGTGGGAAAGAAATGCTACAGAGCACATTTGCTTAAAAACATGTTCTTAGTTCTAAGACTGCCACTCTATGCAAGGCAAATAGCAACCTTTTAGCCCCCAATACATTATATTTTTTCTTCTTGACTGACAGTCTTTTTTTATAAACAAATACAGAAAAATTAGCACATTTTAAACCCTGTTCCTTTGTAATATATGTAAGCATAGACCAGTCTAAATATAGCTGAATGAAAGGAAATATTTCATTGTATTAATTGTTTTTATTTTTAAAATCGTCACTTCTCAGTGACGATCATGTTAGGCTAATAACTAAACAAATCCCACTTGCTTTACAACAGTTAAAGAACAGCATTGATCAGGGTAATTATTTCTTTCATTGGAATGCAGAGGGCATCAGCTTGGAATAGGCCTGGTGGGACACAGAGGATGTGTTTGAGATATATTTTATCTATCAATCTGTACATGAAGCTTTAAACTGTGATATTTTACATTTTCACAAGGGACTTGTAAGCATTAATTTCTATCACATTTCAGTGCAGGTTACAAAACAAATTTTAACAAGTGTTTGAGGGCTGTTGAAGATATGGGAACTTTTATTATCCAGTGCTTTTCATTACCTTGTTTTTTGTTTTTGTATTTGCTGACTGTATTTTAAATTCAAGATAGTGGATTCTGAGAAAGTATTACATGCAACGGAGAGTTAAATACACAAAAGCAGGACTGAAAGAAAACTCACTTAATGCAAATTCTTTTCCTAATTACTGGAACTGCATAAAAATGAGATAAATCCAGCAGCCAAATTTTATCAGCACAAAGTCATGTAGTTCTGTGGGGCCCACCAGAGTAACAGGGGCTATTACAACAACCAACATTTTCCATTCCTTAAAATCTTTCTCCCTCAACCTGCAATCAGACATTGATGCAGTTTAACAGTATAATTTGGGTTTGATTTTTACAGGTTTTTCTGGTATCTTTTATGTTGATGTCATGTGACAGTTCCAGCAATGACATGTTGCAAGTATTCTCCAAGCCCCTGGGT
This sequence comes from Sturnus vulgaris, assembly GCF_052056855.1. Lineage (NCBI taxonomy): Eukaryota > Metazoa > Chordata > Aves > Passeriformes > Sturnidae > Sturnus > Sturnus vulgaris. The sequence goes on along the minus strand of NC_142243.1, from coordinate 27,401,099 downwards.
GGTCTCTGAGCCATAAAGAAAAGGAACTGGAAACTGAACAGGATTATAGAGCAACTGGCCTAACAGAAGATTATTATTAATATGGCATATTTATTTAATTTTATATTTTCATAGCTCAGGCCTACAAAAATGAAGACTTAGAATACTGCCAGCAGTAGGATGCTACAGTAACAGTAATTCTGTCGCTCCTTAAAGCACTGAAGCTCCAAGCTCTTCCAGGTGATGAATTTTACTTAACTTTAAATTGAGATATGGCAGGAAATAGGTCTGGTTTTTAGCAGCACTAACCTTTCCACTGCTGACAGAAGAGACATAAGGGTTTATGGCTTTGCTGTAGTCACCTACCAAAACCGTCAGGTATTTGTCAAAATCACATTTCCTCATCAAAAAGATCACAAGCTGCTGACATCTTCTGAATATTTTCAAGTTTGAAGGAGTGTTGTATGATACTACATATATGATGCCTTGAGATTAGTAATTATGAAACACCTATGAACTCAGGTTAAGAATATTATCATTTTTACAGCAAGAGAGATAAGTTGCTCCAACAGGTTGGAACAAATCTTTGCATAAGGAACACAAAGAAAGTGATCACTCTTAACTCAGCTGCTTATGTGTTTTCTCAAACACAAACAACAGTCTTCCAAATGTAATGTCAGCCATAGTTTCCCCTTGTAAGGACCACAGATGTAACCAGAACAACTCTGAAGCCAGAGAGGTATGGTATAGAAAGGATGCACTTCTAACTGGAAAAAAACCCCAAGAAATTACATTATGGGAGTAAGGTTTGGGGAAGGATTAAGGCAAAAACAAACGTCTACACAGTTTTTGTAGGAGACACAATTTGGGGGAAGCAGATTCACTACAGCCTTGTGCTAGCCAAAGAAATGAATTAGATGGCCCTGTGTAGTCATTGGAACCAAACTTGTATTATAAATAAAAGAAGCCATAAGGATTTATTTGTTCCCCAACTGACCATCTGGCTTTCATTCTCAGATCTACTTATGATCTATTGCTAAAATGACAAAACTGCAATGATTTACAATATTAAATGTCAGAATACAGAAGTTAATTCTTTTATCCTTACTCAAAACTCTGTCTCCATAAGCCATTTATTTACCAGGTTCTTTCCAGTCCCATCTGGGTGCCAGAATAACATTATATTTAATAGAAGTCATATCAAAATCCTAACTATAGAGGAATAAAGGTAGCAAAACAGAATCTTCATGTTGCAGTAACATTGAGAGAGTTGCCAGAAAGATACACAATTAAAAAAATTACATAGCATTTACCATAATTATACTGCCCATAAAAGGAGAATTTATCTTTTTTAACTAATATATTTTTTCTGTGTCTTTCAGTATAGCTTTCCTTTCACAATATTTCTGTTCCTTCCTGTAGTTAGCTTAAGAACCTGAGGTATAGATTCACGAGCCAGTTCCTCATTTAAACCTGGCAATGGTTAGGTAGCTGTTTACCTTGTAATTTTATGCAACCCTTTTTGTTGCATTTCTACTCTTCACTAAAGATTAAGAGCATAACAAAAATTAAACCAGTATTGCTCAATACCAGTGCCTGAGAGGAACCAATACCATCCTGCTTAGAGAAAACAGAACATATACATGAAATAATTCCTTGTCCTGTTCTCACTTTTGTCTGATCCGATGCTTTGGTTTTCCTGAGCCAGACAATGTGTAGCTGTGTTTAACACTTCTTCACATCTAGCACTTCATCAGATTAATAGCCCTCAATTCAATATAATTTAGCATCAGCCTTTTAAATATGGTATACTACTGAATTAATATTTTAGTGGATTTAAATTATTTTTTATTTTTTTAGAAATCAAATTAGTAACACTACTTCACATGAATTTTTGAAACAGTTTTTGAACATTTTGTTCACTTCTTTAAAACCAGGTCTGTGCTTTGTTCTGGCATCAATAGGCTTCTGTCAGATCAAGCCATGCTCTATTTTTGTAAACATCATAAAAACCAATTGTGTTAACCTAAAAATTGAGATGGTCAAACCATCAGAGATGGAAGTTAACAGGGCACCAGGCAGAGATTATCCTTCCAGTTTCTTCAAACTACAGATGATAAAAACCATTTCCATAATTTGCTGTGCCAAGAAAATTCTATCTGCAGTGAGATATCTTGCTCCTATCCAAGAAAAAGACTTCATTTTATCTGGGGAACAGACAGGGAACATATATTCCATTAGAGTGAGGCAGGGGGATCTGTTTTCCTCAAAATACTTGTTTAAAACCTCAATGAAGCCCAGTGGGAGGGGGAAAAAATCACATCTGCTTCCCTCTGTGAGGACACTTTTGTTTTTTCATACTGTATAAAGATACATATGAAAACAGGCATACTGGGTGAAATCCTCAGCAAAAACCAGTAGAACTTTAGGCAATAAAGCAAATTGATAATCTGTGCTTATGCTCCTTTAGCGTGCATCTGTTCTTACCATCCCATCCTATATTAAATCAATAAATATTGTTTTTCTCTACAATGCAGGGAAAGGCTTATGGAAAGTCACAGCTCAGTGCAGTAGCTGAGGAACCCTTCTGCATATGCTTGCTTCCTTTTATGATCCTCAGCTGTGAGCTCCCTCCTTCAGAGACCACAGAGACTTTTTCATAAAACAAATGTAAGGAATGTGCTTTTCCTGGCTTGGTGAATGCATCTTTTTCTTACCGGGCCAGCCACGGGTTATTTGTTTCTATAATCAGGGTTATCAAATAGTCATGGATTGTGTATAATAATAATAGTAGGATGTGCCCCTTATCAGGGGTGCCATGTCTGTATTTGGACACAGCCAGAGGTGGCTGCTCCGTGACCTCATGGACTCGCTACCCAGGAAGCTGTTTTCACATACAAAGTAAAAGCTAGGAGGAGAAATGATAGGCCCAGAAAGAAAGAACACAGCTTTTAGCACTAGGATATGGGATCTGAGAGATTTTTAATCCCCCTTCTTCTTGTGGGATTTTACTAAAACACATATTAGTGTCTATATGATCAAAGCTTCTGGTACTAACAAAGGTAATCTGAGAATTTGAGAAAAATATTCTATTATTTGTTTCTCATCTGCATAGGTTACATATTTAAATAATATTTTTTTTATCTGCATCTTAGAAGACCACATAACTTAGTCGAGACTTTTACCCAGTAATGTTAATTTTTATTTCACAAATATTAGGAATAGTGGTGCAAATACAAATAGATAATAGAAACAGAAATCAGTAAGACTGAGTATGAAATACACCATTACCTATAAGATCAATGTTCTACACCTTACTCAAATAGCACTTATTCTATATGGGGTAAATAATTAATTCCATGGTGTCCTACCTTTTAAAAATTGCTTCTAACTGAGCTGTACACATACAAAGACAAACCACATGGGAGACAGAAAGAGATGAAATAGTAGTTGAGAATTGTATCATACTCAGCTTAACAATGTAATTACATGTCAGCGCTACATTTCAGTATGTGTAAAACAAAGATTATTCCATTAATTTTCCACTAGCCAAGGGACTTCCCAGACTTCAAAATATTCTGGCACATTCTGAGTAAATACCGTTGACAGACCATGAATTAAAAATATAAAAATACTTGAGAAAAATAAAAGAGTAAGTGGTTGATCCAAAGATGATTGAAGTTAATAGAAAGCCTAATACTGATTTTATTTGACTCTTAATAACACCCGGAGACAGATCTCCCATGATTTACATTAACTCTTCTACTGCTTATCAAAGCCAAATTACATTAGATTTTTAAACTCAAGTCGTTTACTGCATAAGTCAAATATAGTATATACAGGAGGTCAAATACAAAAGAGAATTAGGGGGTAAAACATACTAAAGATGTCATTACTTCTGAAAGTTAAACAGACTGTCAATGCTGAGTACATTTACATGGCAGTTAAAAAAATACCCTCTACAAATTTTAAAAAAATTTGGAAAACAAATGTCATTCAAAAGCCCCTCAGTTTTCTGAAAAAGCCACCAGCAGAATAAACATGAGCAAAGTAAACCTCTTATGATGCTGCAATATTAGCCATAGAATTACCAAAATTAATAAATGCACATGACCATTATCTTTTCTCTGTTTCTATTTATTTGGTGTCAAAGATAGGAAGGGAAATAGAATCAAATATTTCATTCTGAACTGGAACTGCCAATGTGTCTTAGTGTGTCTTCCTATGTTTTAGTGATGTTTTAGGACATTAGTTTCAGACCTGTTAAACCATGTTTTTAAATCAAATGAACCTTAGCTAAGTTAAAAGTCACGCAACCTACAATTTGAGGGGAAGATTGGAATTTGACTTTAAGGGCAGAATCGATTCGACAAAGAATGTTAACAATTTATTGCTTTGGAAAGGACGAGTTCACCTACCATTCACATATATGAACTGGCACAAGCAAAAAGAAAATATTTTTACATAAAGAAATAACTAAAAACATTAAGGGGCAAATGCAAGAGAACTCATCCTTCTCTGATACTTTTGGATCTGCCCAGGGCTGCAGGCTATCTGCTCCTTCCAGGAGGGATGTTATCTGCTGAAGGCAACTCTTTCCAAACATTCAGCACCTGGAGATACTGCAATAAACCTTTGAAGCTTTGCAGGGAAATTTCTCCCAGCTTCCAAGTTCTGCTCACAGCTTTATTTGGAGTTGTCATCCATGCTCTATCTCTGTACAGATAACAAATACAGCAACACAGATTTAAAGGGCTTATTCAGATTTACTTTGCCTTACACTACAGACATGCTTAGTGGCATAGCATGAAAGATTCATTTAAGAAAGACTTCCATTTGTACTCTTAGCTACACAATTAGAAAGAAAATGTTTATAATTATTTAGATATAGTGGGAAATTTTAGCTTAAGCTTAATCAGATTCTTCTCTAAGTGTTTACCTGTTTACAAAACCTGGCTAAGAACTTCTGAGTGTCAGACCTGGGGATTCATTGTTCAGGATAGCATCCACCTACCCAGCTGTCTTCAGCTCTCAACCTCTGTTTCCCCCTTCTTGTGCCCTACCATTCACACTAACTATTTATTATTTCAAGGAGCCTACCACAAGTACCGTCTTGTAGGTGATCCCCTTATTTACCTTCGAGTTGAGGGTCTGGGTACAACTAGAAGAAAACATTTGTGGCTTTGTCTAGAGACAACTACTTTTAAAACTCAAGGTGACTTTTTCATTTCCAGTTTGCACCTGAGCATCTATGAACACCTATTTGTATGCATTTTGGCAAACACTGTTGATTGTTCTTCTTAGCTTAGTTACCAAAAATAATCTTTAATCAACCTGCTAGCCACTTGGCTGCTGCTCACTCCAGACTGTTCCTCCAAATGCAATTTGAGATAATGACATCTTGTTAAATAATATGTAGACATGTGCTTTGTATACGTTAAGTTAATGATCTGAGGTGTAGTGCTACAAACATCCCACTGGCATGTTAGCAATAGAAGTGTCAGATGACAAAGTTTCTGTGTTAGTCATGTCTATGAGAAAATTCCTTTTTTTCCCTTGGACGTTTTTTCTAGGATTCCTGTTACCTATATACACATGCTGGAGCTGCACAGTCATGAACTTATGTAGATAACCCTTAAACCAGAACAATCTAGTTGCAGATCCAAGAATTTAGTGTCAGCAGAGCCACCTTCTTTGTTATCTGAATTTTTAAATTCTATTTTCAGCATTGCCCAAATTGTGTTCCTTGTCATCCAACACGTCTTTTTTCTTCAGTTTATCACTATGCTCTTCCCTGCCTTCTGAGACAGTCATGAGTCAGCAAAAGCACTTCTGCTCAGGCTTTGTTCAAATAATTAATTTAATTTATTCATAGACTGGATTTCAGAATCCACCTTAAAATAAATATATATTGAAAAGCTTTAACGAACAGGCTGAGATTACTAAACTCTAAGTTAGCTTTGGAATAATTTTCAAAACAACCTTAAATCTCTCTTTCTTGTTAATCGTAAAATCCACTCTGGGAAATGCTGCTTTGTGCTGCAGTGTCTAAGTGCTCCCTAGAATTGATATCATCGCTCATTGTGCCATGTTTTCAGTGGAATATTAAGTTATGACTTGGACTACATAACCATGATAGTATTTTAAATTTTTCATGCAACAGTCTTGATTTTTCTCCCAAATATCCTGCTATTTAATAATATACACATACAGAATTGCAGTTTGTCTTCACATTCCACTGTAAATCAAAGAGGTGTTTTCAGTAGTGCAACACAATTTTACCTGGCCTATGATTTACTTAATTGAAACTATGGAAATTACTGGCAGAAACTATCTGAAATTTAACCTGCTGTAAAGCCCTATTCTCCTATTTTAAGCATGAGATTGCCCTAGAATTACTTTCGTTTCCCATAAATTTATGGTCACTGACACAGCTCTGTTACCACGAGTGCCAAGCACTACTTTTGGCAAGTTGTCAGCTCTTTTAACCACAATATGCTCTTTCTCTGCTGTCACTGTAAGAGGCTACAAGGCTGATAGTAGCAGAGGGAGCTGGCAGAGGAAAACCAGTCTAGAAAAGATGAAAGGTGCCTGTACTCTAGCAACCATTACTGCCACCTCTTTCTATCCTCTGAATGATCCATGACAAAAGGTGTTAATCCTCCTGTAAATACCACTCCATCATGACTAGCAGAGGTCAAAGAAGTAGCTCAATGTTTAAATTTTGTCAAAGCTTCTCACATCTCTCTTTCTAGGTCTTGACTTTGTAACTTGTTTTGTAAAATACCTTTCTTTCCTCTTGTTTTCTTTATAAATATGGTTTGGGAAAAAAGAGAAATAAAACCCAAACAAATTTCAGACATATGCAGCATTTCAGAATATAAGTTTGTCATATCTGCTGACAAACAAGAGAGTTGAGTAAACAATTAAGAAAACTTATTCTTAAAATTTCCCCGAATCTTTAGGGCAAAAGTATCTGCCTTAGACAACTGACAGGAATCCAAGACACCACATTCAATTCTCAGGCAGGCTGTGACAGTGATTCCTTTTAAAAACTTACTGCCATCATAGAGCTGAACTGTTTCTTGCAATGAAGAAGCTCAGGGTATTTGAGCAAAAGAGGACTGAGGTTACCCCAACAATGCTGTTCTACCTCTGCCTTGACTGCAAACCCTGCTGCCTCCTCCTGCAGGGAAAGCTGCTCCGCCAAGAGCCATGCAGGTCAGTGCCCCATGGAAGCAGTCTTTGCTGACCATTGAAGCCTCGCAGATGTTCAGTAGATGGCACTAAGGTGTGTTTTAGCATCATCAACTTTTATTTTTTAGACTTAGGCCTACATATGCCTACAGAGAATGTGAAATATTCCTGTGGACTGCTGTACTGTTTGGTGTATGCAAAGCAGTTCAAGGACTGCACAACCTCAGGCCTACAGTGAAAAATTCCAGCAATGACAAATCTCAAATGCTGAGATTTGTCCTGCTCTTTGTCCTCTGACGGACATCTCTGAAGAGTAGCATCTCTTAGCAAATCTTGAAGCTTGGGCTCTTGGAACTGTTAAATATTTTCTAAACTCAGTCTGCATTAATGGTAGTGAAGATTACATATAGTAAAGGTTAAAGATACATAAAACAGTCGTGGTGATCTATCAAAGGACCAACTTGAAACGGGCTCTTCTTCAGCATTTTACCGTACATCAGAAAATAAATGCCGTTCGGGGTTGGAGGACAATAGGACTTTGCTCACGATGCCGATCTGGACCTCTTTGGGATATGGACAAGCATCTTCACCGAGAATCAAGAGAACCACAAGAACCAAGGATTGATTCGTTCGTTTTCTTGCAGAGAATCCCCACGGGGGAGCCCCGGGCAGGGGCTGCCACAGTGGGCCGGGCACAACCCCCAGCTGAGGCGACCCCAGAGCCGGGACAGGGCACGGACACCCCCTCGGGGACCCGGCGGGGCCGGGCCGGGGGGCGGGCCGAGCCCCCGGGAGAGGGAGGGGCTGGGCGGAGGAGCGGGGTGGGCGCACGGAGCGGCCACAGGCGCCGGGAGCCGCCCGCGGGCCGGCAGCGAGCGCGGCGGGGAGCGGGCAGCGGGGAGCGGAGCCGAGGGAGCGGAGCGGCCATGGCGGGGGCCGCCCCCACAGCCCCGCGCCTCTGGCTCGGCGCGGCCGTGCTGGGATGGCTGGCGGCGGCCGGGGCCCGCCGGCGAGGTAAGGAACCCGGGCACGGGGAACGGGCCCGGCACCGGGCACAGGTGAACGGGCGGCTGCTGAGGGGCACGGACGGGCCGGGCACTGCCGCGGGCCCGGGCATCGCCTGCCGCCCGGCGCACAGGCTGCGTGCCACAGGTGTCAGTGGAACCGGCTGGGCTTTGTACCTGCCACAGTAGGAGCTGTCCTTGTCACAGTGCGCTTGGGGGAAAACCTGCCGAGGGGAGCTCCAACACGGGGTGCTGGGTCTCCCACCCTCTCTTCCTTGTGCGCTTTGCCTCCGTGTTGGAGCACAGGCAGTGCCTTGGGACAGCCTTACCTAGGACAGCTGCTAAACACGTGTCTGTTTATAGTTTCACATTTCGGATAGAAAATCTACATCAAGTGTAGATACAATAACGTAGTGTAATAAGAACTACTAGAAAACGTTCCATAAACGTAAATTTTACCCTTTCCTAAAGGTTATGTCATTATTTACCACCTTTACAAAGTAGGGTAGGGTGTGAACAGAAGTGGTCGAAAAGTTTTAACACCCAGTCTAATGAGGTTATTTGTAAAGATGCATTAATTTGTGCATGTTGGTTCGGTTTTCTTTATTGGTCTATGCATAGGAGCCACCATGTTCCTGTTCCATGGGATTGCAATACTGTCATTGCTACAACATTTTTGCTCATGTTCTTTTATAGGTCTCATCAAAGAAAATGTTTTTTGTTTTTTGGGGTTTTTTTAGGTAGTTACAGTAATTTTTATATTCTCCTGTAAAAGTATTACTCCAAAAAGTTGTTCCAGGATAACTTCTTCCAAAAAGTGAACTTTTTTCTGTTTTATTATTTTGGAAGAGTTTAGATCCACAAATACTTTTGTTGAATTCAGTCATCAGTCTAATTTCTGCCTTGGTATGTTGGTATGCTGCATCTTTTGCAGTCAATAGATGCAAGAAAAAGCTCATTCACACTCACAGTGGGCAGTTGCTAAAGACACTGTTGGTTTATCAGTGGTCATTTGCCAAACCCCAGCCTTTGGGCAGCAGGACCTATACACTCATAAACTGTTTGTACCTGAGGAACAGGATTGCCAGTGCTGCCACTTCCCTTGCCTGTCTGTACTCTGCTGCAACGCCTTTTCCCTTCTCTACTCCAGTTTGTACCCGGCAGTCCTCATTTCATTACTATTCCATTGGGATGGAAACATTCTGGACAGGTGGAAAACACTGACCCTTCTTTGCACATGGATGGAATAGAGATTTGAACAGGAAGTTGAAAAGCCCTTCCTTTGTGGAACTCGTTTTCCACCCCAGTGCCTCAGAGATAGTCATCAGGAGCCACTTCATATCTCTTTGTGGCAAATGAGCTCCTGTGTTGACTTCAGAAACCTCTTTGAATTTGGTTAAGACGTTCAGAGGACCTTCCACGTGACTCAGTTTACAGCAGCCATGGTAGAAACCTCAAGGTGTTTGCAGAGATTTCATCTGAATCTCTCCCAAAAGGCTCATCCTCTAGCACAAGGCTATCCATGTGTTTAGGATGTTGCAGTTTAGGGTCACATATCTCAGTATCCATCAGGACCAAGGAAGTCTGGGATGGATCAAAGTAAAGCTCACTGCACTGATCCTGAAGACAATCAGGAAAAAGCAAATATGGAATCAAATTCTTCCTGGTGTGCAGAGACACAAATTGAAGAACTATAGAGAGCCACGTGCAGTATATATAGGGTGTTTGTGGAAATAAGCACAGAATATGATAAGTAAACTCGAATGCAAGGGAAATAGCTGCATATTTTCCCAGGATGGCCTGCTTTTTTCCAGCAGACAGTGTGTAGTGTCTGGACCTACAAACAGAATGGGAGAGTTACAAATTTCTAGAAACAAGTCTCTCCTGATAACCTCTTGATAACCTTTTGCATGTATATCCTCTAGTTTAAGTGAAAACACAGGTACACAATCTACAAAGGAGACTGGATATCATGGTCTTATTTCTCCAGTATTCATTCGTGTATTTTATAATTGGAATTTCACTCTGCTATAGCAAATATTTAAAATGGAAGTTATTAAATCACTAGTACATTTAAAGGTCCATAAGAATAATTAAAAATAATATTCCAATATATGTGGAAAGGTTTTTATCAAGAACAATAATGAGTAAATGCTAAATTTTGCTAAGAGTTACATGAGTTTTCTGTTTTGTTATGAAACAGTGTTAGGATATGAACATGTTAGGATATTTTGTGATTATGGATGAAGTCAACATAGAAATCTTCCCCTAATTTAATGCTCCTCACATCCTGGACTGAGATGGTGGGTAAGCTTGCCCTGTAGGTAACCTTCCTTTGCCCTCTAAAGCTATCAGAACCTGTTTTCAGGTCCTTAGAATATTGTCAGATTTGTATCATTGGGAAGCCTACAAGAAAGATGGAAGACATTGTTTACAAGGGCTTGTAGTGACAGGGCAACTGATGGTGATTTCAAACTGGAAGAGAGTAGGTTTAGGTTAGATATTGGCAAAATAATCTCTACTGTGAAGGTGGTGAGGCACTGGAACAGGTTGCCCAGAGAAGCTGTGGCTGCCCCATCCACGGAAATGTTTAAGGTCAGCTTGAAGGGAGCTCTGAGCAGCCTGGTGTAGTGAAAGGTGTCCCTGCTTGTGTCATGGAAGTTGGAAATATATAATCTTTAAAGTCCCTTCTGGCCCAAACTACTCTATGATTCTATGAAATTGCTGAGTGTTAGACACAGGCAAAGCTTTTCTGGAGTATTTCTGCTAAGTCAGTGTTCATCATTCCGAGAATATTTGAAAGAATGCCTATATCAAAATCTATTTTTATTTAAGGCATCCTGAATAAGGAAATCACTATTTCAGTGGGAAATGTAGCCAATTCCCTCTGGTTGGAGTAGATATATTCTGCAGAGGTAATGTTTTTGCAGGGAACATGACATCAACTTTTTGTGTGTTTCTCCGTAAATATGATCATTTTATTTGTTTCTGCTGTTGCTGAAGTTTAACAGCACTTCGGTTACACTCAGGTGTGTTAAAAAGCTGTTTTTATTTGTGCTATTGATGATGGAAGTTATTTTCAGTTGTTTTGCAGAATGAAAAAGAAAAAATAAAAAAAAAAATCAACCAGTGTTACACAACATAAGATTTCCAGACAATAACTATGGAAAATTCTAGAAAAGAGAAAAGGATACATTGGATTCATAAAGAGCTGGATGGCCTTTTAAAGTGATATGCATAATAATAAGAAACTTATAATTTGATCTTTAGTAGGATTTATAACTCTATTACAAGTGACTACAGTCAGCTGTTTCAAAGATCTATCAAATAATGATCTAATTAAACTGTGGAGGAAAAGAAAATAAAGACTTGTCTCATGTCTAGCCTGATTTATTAATGGAGAAGGTAACAGATATTAATTGTCCAGGAGTGATTCAGTTACAGGAAAGAAAACTAATGAGGGTGTTATATGAAAGGGAGAATTCCAGTAAAAAATAGAGGACAGGAAGAAACTTTCATCATGGTTCGTAAACTGCTTGTACTGTAGCTTGCTTGGAAAATATTTCAATAACACACATGACTGACCTGTGGTTCTTCAAGGGCTTTTCTCTTACCCAGTGAAGGGTAAGTTCCCTGTAAGATCAAATTGTATGGACATGAATAGCCCACAGGCTACTACAAGAAGCTCAGAAACACAGTGGTGGCACAGTCAATCACACTGACTTCCAGCTGCCCTTAGAGGATAGAAGATAAAGCTATTGTTACCTGCCTGGGTAGCCTAAAGCTGTATCAGATTAAATCTTCAGTCTTTGAAAGTCTGTAGGATTCTCATACTGTGCTGAAAGAGATAAAGTCTATTCTTTCACTAGGGCATCTTCTCCATTTAAAGGTGAGGAATTACCTGATTTTGAAACTGTTTTATAATTGTGGTTATCTAGAATGACATGAAAAATGTGGAAGATAGTAAACTATCTTATATTAACAAACCAAAATGTTTCTAATCAGTGACACAATTGCACCATGCAAAATATGTGACAAATACAGACAAACCTAGGATCCAAAGCTAGACATCAGGGCATTCATATTCAAAATGTAACATTAGACAAATTTGCTTAGAGCTGCATCTTTGAATTCAATAGTAGCATAATTGCAAAATTATGCAAAATAATAAGGCAAAAATTAAGATTCACTGTATCATTCAGTATAACCCAAAATTCTGTTCACAGTTTGCATCAATTGGTATCCATTTTTAAAAGCAAGGTAAATAGATAGGTATGCTTTTAATGTCACTTAGATATAAATGTTCCCTTACTTTATTTTTCCATTATTTTGCTTCTCAAGCACAATTCTGAACAATGACAATTCAATATATTGCATGTAAATATGCCATTAGCAAGAGCTTTTGTTGTCACTGTCTGACAGAAGTCAGCTCACCTGATAGAACAGACTAAGAAATTCTGGCATTCTGCTTTATTTCTAAATGAGTTTGCATTACAAAAAACCCCCAAAAACCTGTGATAAAGACTTCTTCAGATTCTGATCCTTCATTTTATCTATCAGAAAATTTGAGAGATTTTTTTGAGGTCACAAGGTCACTTAGATGTCAAAAAATATGTTTGGGAGTTGTATTTTCTTCATTATAATTTAGTATCTATCCATTTTAATTAATACTTTTGGTATCTTCTGCATGTATACATGTAAGCTGCATGCAGCTATCCAACTATCTCTCATCCATTTGAGGGAATTATTAATTTAATGCTGAGGAGTTCTGTGAAGTGGTAATCTATTCTGAAAAGACCTTTGGATATACCTTACTCCTCCTGAGGTAAGTTTTTTATGTTCTCGGATATCTGACACCCCATTTGTATTCAGGTTTCATAAATATCAGTGGAACTAGAGAAATCAAAAGTAGGTAGAATGTATAAATGTATGCCTTCCCACTGGTTTTGCATCTGGGTAAATGCCTATGTGGTTATTACTGCATTTATTGTCTACTAAAAGAAGGAAAGTTATGACATAATGAATTCTATTTAATTTCAGAGTGCTGACATGCAAAGTTGTTGTCACTAAGACTTTAATATATTCTTTCACAAAATTAGTTTTGCATGATGTTGCAACATATCCTTGTTTTCCTTTAAAAATGCTTAACAACTTTTCTAAAATACTTGTTAGGCATTCCATCTTGATATTTCAAATACTCTTACTCCACAGTTCTTGAATGCTCTCCTGATGGACATCAGATCCTGCAGAGCCCTTACAGAAGTGTGGATTTTGAGTCATCCCACCTCCAGCAATCAGCCATTCAGGATTTAATCTGTGACCATTCCCTAACACCAGGATGGTATCGCTTCATGATTTTTGATAAACCTGCTGAGATGCCAACCAAGTGTGTGGAGGTATTGTTACAAATCATTTAATTCTGAGAAATACATATTTTGGTGAAGAATTTTTCAGTAGGATAGGTATAAAAGAGAGTGTGATTATGGGGACTGATGTGGAACAATACAAAGTTCCTATCTTCTCTAAATACTTGATTATATTAAAGTGAGTTAACTGGAAAATTAAATCTTAAGCATTGAAAATTTTACACTGAATGTGTAATAGTAGAGCATGATAAATTAAATCCCTTTTAGAGCACTCAAAAGCTGTAATTTCCACTCTGTGCTAAAGAAATTTTCTCAGTGGCAGCATAGCAGGGCTATCATGTTGTAAAGCTGGAAGTGTGTGATGGTCAGTGTGTTAGGAAGACCATGTGAGAGCAGTATAAAGGCTTGCAGCCACATGAACCCAGTAATTGTTGAGCTTTTAAAGTCATCATGTCACAGAAAAGAGATTGCTCCTAAAGTGACTTGAACTAACAGAGCTAATTGAATATTAGTTGCCTTATCATCTGCCAGCCTCCAAAGACTCAAGAATTACTTGAAATATTTAATACTTCAGATGTCTAGTTCTTTATTTCAGAGCTTATTTGTTGCTTTATTTTGGAGCTCTGTTATATTCTAAGGAGATACATCTTTTTAGTTGCCCCTTTTAAAAACATTTCCTTCCTTAAAAAAATCTAAAAATGTCATTAGAGTATTGTAGCCTTGATTCTTCTAATGAATTGAAATTTCCTTGTCACAGTCTCTTATAAAAATAAACTAAAATCCCATAAACTAAGTGCTTTTAAATGAACACAAAACAGCTCAAACATACTAATGCATCAGCTGCCCACATCTCTTAGAAGAAATCCAGGTTAGTTGAGCCTTCAGTTCATGGCAAAGGGCAGATAAAAGGTGACAGCTTTAACATTTCTAGTTGATACTCAGTGTACTTCTGCTCTACCCTGCGTTTGCTGTGCTCTGATGGCATCCACACAGTCACTGTAGGTTAATGGTGCAAAGCAGCTCACTAAGCCAAGACACAGCTGAGCTTTTCTGAGCAGAACACTCAGATGTGGCTTCCAGTTAAGTTCTTCAGGCATGAAATTATAGCCTGTCTTTAGAAACAAACACAAATTTACTAGGTTCAATAAAGGATTTAAGGCTCTTTTGTGTGCATTGGTATTCAGCCTTGAGGAGGAAAGTCAGCAATCCCTCTGTTATACTGGCTGAACTTTGCTACAAGCTCATGAGAGAAATTAACTGCATATGTACCTGTACCTCTCATTAAAGCACAGCAACAGTTTGATGTAGCGTTAACCATTTCCTGATGTTTTTCTCTGGTGCTGAAGATGAATCGCTGTGGGACTCAAGCCCCTGTCTGGTTGTTTCTGAGGGAGTCAGAGTCCATGCCTCGACCTGGTGAGATGAAGCAGTTAACAGCTTGTGCTACCTGGCAGTTTTTCTTCAGCACTTCAAAAGACTGCTGTCTTTTCCGGATCCCTGTCAGGGTGAGGAACTGCGGAGAGTTCTTTGTTTACTTACTGCAGCCCACCCAGGGATGCATGGGGTATTGTGCAGAAGGTGAGAAAATGCATGCTCTAACTCAGCCAAGTGTGTGTGTGTGTTTATAAATAAGTGTTTTTCTGCTCTATACCTGTCTGATATTTGGTGCAGTGGAAATGTCAGGAAATAGTTTTGCTAAAATTTCTTGCAATCCTTACTTTTAATATTGATATGATAGAAGAAATTATCTGAAACAGTGAGATGGGTTCACTTCACTCCTCTTTAACATACATGTAGCATTTGACTAATTTTCAAAGACAGAAACTTAAGAATTGAAATCTTCCATATAATGAGGTGGGGTTATAAGACACATCTAGAAGTCAAAATTCAGTGTACCAAAGTTCAGTGTAATTCATGGCACTCAGACTGTCCAAATAGCTATTACTGAACATGCATGGAATTACTTGTCAGAATAAAATTTGTCTTTAGAACTTGAGCAAACTGTGTTTATATCAATTATTATTTAGCACTATTAGGAATATTTTTGTTGTTTTTCAGGAGCTTATACATGTTGTTGCTAGAAGAAACTTCAGCACAGAAATGCTCTACTGATACACATTTTATTAGTACTATGAGAAAGGAGACCTTTTGCAATATCTCCTATTGTCTTGGGTGCTTGTGCAGCTCAAAACTTCAGTATTTCATTATTCATGACAAATTTTTCAGATAAGCAAGCCAGGGTTAAATCCTTACAGTTATAAATACTGTGAAACAGTGACAAATCAGTGTAGTAGGAAATTCTTATAACACATATATAATTCATATAAAACACCATTATGAAACTACTAGCAGTATTTTCATGCATGATATGCTGTTTTGCTTAGAGTCATAGTCTCTGTTACTGACTACTTTCAAAAGCTTAGTAGCAAATCTGTCAGTGGGCTTTCTGGCCCATCATTATACCTTTAGATCCAATTGTTAAGACATTCTTCAAGAGTTCAGCAAGCATGTGCCTGAAGCAATGAAAAACTCCTGCACAATAGGACTTGCATTTACTTTGGATCTTGGTATATGATGAGGAAATAAGATACAAGACCATAGCTAGACAGGAGCTAGAAAATTTTTACTACCTCAAAACAAAACAGACAAAAAGCATAACTCTTATTTGCCTCTACTGAGCACTGTAAATCTGAAATACATTTTGAATTTAAATGCACATATTTAAGATGATGTTGTCATATGAAGTACATCCTACTGTTGTACTGCTTTTTGTATCTAGGTTACCATGTGTGCTGTGTTTTCTCTTTAACACTTGACAGCCATAAATACCTGATGCAAATTTTCAGTCTGTCCTCTACGTGCTAAGGAATTCAAACATTATACCACTGAAGCGTGGAACAGCAAAGTCTGCTCTTCATTCTTTTTGGTGAATGGGATTTCAAGTGTTGCTGCCGCCCTTCTGATGTAGTTTGAGTAGAGTGACTAACTGGCATTTTTATATTTAAGTCAAGTTCCACTTACTTTTCTATATCATTCAAAATCCAAAACAATACCAGTGCACAAGCACTTTTTCTTAGGCTTCTGTCGGAAAGGTGATTTTTGCAAAGCAGTCTGCACTGTATTTATCTGTCCAGGGTTCTGGTTAAAGACTAAGTGTTCAGATGTGAATTTGGAGAAGCAAAATATATATATTCAAGAGAATAGTATAATTCCTTTTTATTCACTAGCAACATGTGTAAGTATTGGCTGAGCACATCAGCAGTAAAAGTTGTAGAGGTGGTGGAATGTTCTGTACCCTTCCTCCTAGATGATTTCCAGCACAAGACGTTGTGCTCACTACTCTCACAGCTGTATGTGAATCATTACAAGATTGCTTCTATTCTGAAAATTTGCACTTCAGTTAGTGTTTTGTGACATTTGGTCTATAATCTAAGAGCACTGGCACTTGTACTCTGTATATGTGTGAATATACAATGTAAAAACCCTTTATAGTTGTTTCAGATGCAAGGCCACAGAGCTGTGATCCTGAGGAAATGGAAATTGAAGGTGTCTGTAGCAGTGAGTATTTTGTTTTGATTTTCAAGGTTTTCTGTGCATCTGTGACCCAATAGTGTCAACATTTAGTGACATTCTGACTTGAATAAAAATGTGTTCGTGTTATCAACGGTATTGCTTGGTTTGTTGCAAAATGAGCAGTTTGGAGATAATTTCAGACAAACTTAGATTACAAGTTCTTTCTCAGAATATTTTGAGTAGTTATCAAAATGTCAAAAAGTAACTGTAATGATGCTGAATGACAGATTACTTTGATCCTTTAGGAGTAAAATATTATATATATATATATATAATATATATATCTACAAATCGTATTGTCAGTTATTCTGTTCCTTTCTGAATAGCCTTTTTCTTTTCCTTTTTTATTTTTCCTTTCCCCACTTTCTTCATAAGTAGTGAAATTATTCTTCTGTAAGGCACATTCCTTTGCATATTGCTCTCTCCTGCCTGGTAAAATAATTAATTGCATTTTATTCTCTTGTTTATGTTTTTCATTTAGGTTTATATGGATTTATTTTTTTCCCCTCTTTAGCACCTTCCTATTGTCTAGAATATAATCAAAAGCTCATAAAGAGTTTTTTCTCCATTTAATAATTATTAGAAGGAAGATAGACATGTTTCTTTGATTCTCTTAAGAAATTATGTAGTATTTCCACATAGAAAAAGGTAAATATTATTAGTGTATTCATTGGTCGGTGTCATTGTGTCCAATACTAATTTTATGCAGAATAAAAAGCACAGACCACACTTCTGTTTGACTAGGTAACCTGGCTCCTACATCATCTCCATCTGTGTCACCACCACTTCCATCTGTTCCTCAAGTTGTAGCAGAGATGATCAAAGGCAGCATCTACCTAAGGTGTACCTTTGGCATTCCTTTTGCAAACAGCTCTGTTGGATTCATTGTAACTTGGTCAAGACTTTCTCCTGAAGGTGTCAAAGAAGAGCTTACACATGAAACGGCAGTTCATACCTTCTCACTGCTAGAGCTAGATGGGATAAACGTCAGACTTGGAGACAGAGTATGTTAAAGCATTATTATGATTTCTTTGTATATTTGTAAATATGGCTCAGTAGACACGAACAGTTTGTAGAGAGAGGTCCAGTACCTTGCTGTATAATTTTTCTTGGCAGAAGCCTATTGCCTTTATTTATTTACACCAACTGCCCATATGAAAGTGTAAGTATCACAGAAATATAACTACCACTACCTCTGAGGTTGTGAGACTACTTGTCTCAATACAGTGCAGTGTGCTTCCAGGAGGTAAATTTTTGTTAGAAAAATGTCAATTAAGAGGATTTTTGGATGCAATTGCATCTCAGTGAGAAGCTGTAAGAGACAGAGGTTGTGGAAAGCTGTGTTGTTGATTCATTAGATATGTATTTTTTTCTCTGGATGAGCTGCTGCTTACTGATTTTGTGTCTAGAATTTATGTTTTAATCTCTGCCATCAAAAGCAGTATGATGCCTTACCTTCCATTGTACCAGAATGAAGACTTAGGCTCTCGTGGTAACTTTGAGAAGCCTAAACATTGGAAAATCAATGCATCTTTTACCTAGATATACCAAAATACAGATTATTTTTTCCTGCAGAAAATAAAAAACAAAAAACCCGTGATGGTATGCATATGCATGTTCAAGCCAAAGCCAGGCTTATGGTTGGCTTATGGACAGCAATAACAATTGTTTCTCCCCAAAAGTCATTTGGGAACTTTGTGAAGACTTGCCTGAAAGTGTTGGCTTGGTGACAGTCAAAAGGAAAGGCACAATTACAAGCTACCTCAAGCTATGAATTCCTTTTTTTTTCAGGATCAGAAATGCTGCATGTAGTCAACACATCCCAAAATGGATACAGCAAAATAGAAACAAATGCCGAAACAAACACCAAACCAAAGCAAAACCACAGTGTCTAGTACCATGAAACTGATTAGTGGATGGAATTCACACTGAGTTCCTCATCTTGAAAAAAATTATCCAGATCTATAACAACAGGAAAAACATAATCTAAAATCTGGTGGTCACTAGTTAAAAGGCAAAAAGTAGGAAATGGGAAAAAAATAATAAACAATATGTAAACAAGTGTAAAATACATTTTCATAGATATCATTGGATGCAGAAATGCTCCAGAAAAGGTTTTTTAAGTATTCATTAAATATTATTTGTATGCAGCCATTAGTTAAAGAAGTCTCTGCACAACTGGTAGAATATGACAGGAAAAGGTCCTAGGATGCTCAGTCTGTTTCTGGTTTTTTTTTCTTTAGCTGTATTTACCAATTGCCACTGGCAACTGGTACCATCTGGTGCCACTAGAAGACTTGCCATGGTGAATCGTTGAACTGACCATAGTGGCCAAGTTTTGTCTTCATGTGACCACTTCATACCAAAAATGTATTCTGTTATTCTGGTTTTACCCTGCAGGTCTACTGTAGCAGTTCTTCTTTTTACATGGAGAAGCCAGATATACAAAGCTCTTCAGTTGAGAGCAAGGAATTTTTTGCTGGAATTAAGGTAACTTTGTAAAAACGTAATGTAGTAGGAATTTTGGAGTATTGCTACAGCAGTCAGTGCTCTGACTAGAAGGCACTTAAAATGTATAAACTGTGAATTAATAGAGCCTGTTTTCAGCTGAGTTGGACTTAAATTTGTCCAAAAGCAAGAGAGTTGCAGTGGTTTGTGCTCTCCCTAGGTACTCAAGGTGCAGGAAGGCTGAATTGGCACCTTGCACCCACAGTGCAGGCCTTGGTTTCCAGCAGCTGGAGCTGACTGGTGCTGTGCTCATAAAGCCTGAGGGCACAGCCATGAGCCAGCCTGGTCTGGGCTTGAAGAGGGGTAGCTGGGAGCTGTCCTGTGCTGTGCTGCTTGGTCAGAGGCAAGCACCAAGCTAGTTTTAGTTCCTACTGTGGATAGAGCTATAGGGACCCATTTGCTGGCCAAGAATGGGACTCCAGTCCCAGAAAGACAGACTACATTTCATTAATTATATATCGGGTATAGTCCTGCTGACTTAACCTGAGCCTGTTTCTGTAGGATTGGGGCCTAGATTTCTCTCATGGAGGTGCAGTTCTGCAGTGTACCCTGCAAAGAGGCAATGTGTTCTCTTTGTTTCCTTGTGAGGCTGCATTCAGAACTCCACCCAGCCTGCCGAGCTCAGCTGTAGGCCCCTGTTACTGATCTTTAATTGAGTTTTTGATCATACATTTTTGTGATGTATATTGTAAGCTTGCAGAGAGGAATCCCAGAAGAAATACGGTACTTCCAAATTCTTTTAGAATTGTTACCTGTTCCTTCCTCCCACCCAGACAGTACATAAAGCTGTTTGTATCTTAGCTTCCAAGGGGTTACTCATTTTTGTGGTGAAAATGTGCTTTGCTAACTCCCTCCTTTCTAGCTAACCTTTTTTTCTTGCCTTATCCTTGCCCCTTTACCCACCTCTTCAAGACTATGGCTGCTGTGTCTGCATCTTCTCCTCATGCTACTGCTCCTCAGCCCATGTAAATAAGCACTCCTAGCTGATTAGGAAGCAGTGCTGCAGTTTACTCACAAAGAGTGCATTTTAAGTACAATTTCTTCTGTGCTAGATATATCCAGAAACATATGATATATCAGAAGATGGGAAGGCATACAGACTGACGATAGAAAGTAGCATTCCTATTCCTTGTCCTGAATTTAGCCAGCTAAAAAGTGACTGCAAAATCTCACTAACATTAAACAGTGTTGATGAAGGTAAGTATTACCCTGATTTTGTTGCATTTTCTATATTTAATTATTTTTTTAATTTTTGTATATTTTTATAAATACTGTGTTGGTTTCCAACTTCAGAGAAGTTGTTACACTCTAAAATACTTTCGAAAGTGTTAAAGTATTCAGAGTCTGTATGATGCTGCTGAAAATATGAAATAATTACTTGTTGAAGTTTTCAGGTGTTTGGGTAGACACTGATATCAGAGCCACATTCTTTAACTTGAATAGACAGAATATTTTAATACTTCTAAAGTTTATAATTCAGGTAATTTTGTTTACCTGTTGCATTGCAAGTATTATGTATGGAGTCACAAAGTCATAAAAAATTTATTACTCTTATAGCTATTCTTTGTAATATTTTCTCAAGCAGAAATCCTGTGAACCAAGAGGACCCTTGCCTATTCAGACAACCATTTTTTTTCACATTATCAAGCCTATCATGATTTCCATTTATCTATCAAACTGGGGAATCCAAAAACATTGTCTCAGGTGTGAATATGAAGAGGTAGAGAGGTTTTTTGCCTGACCAAACAAGAAACATGCATAATTATTTTTATTTATGAAAGTGTGTGTAAATAAGTTAGTATCTATATTAACAGTAGTATGGAGAATGTGGCTTATTTAGAGGAGGAACTCACTAATGATGTATTTTCTTTAAAACAGGTAAAGAGCAGTTAGGTCTAAACTTGGCTCTTTCTTCTTGTCATGTGGATCTTCTCCAGAAATCCTGCAATAATGGACTCTGTGGTCAAGCTGTAATTTATTTCACTGCTGTGACAGACTTCATGCAGGATGGAGACAGGATTACCAGAATTGCAGTCGAACCTATATCCAGTGAGAATTTCCTGTGGAATGGCTATGTTCCAGAAAGCACACAGGTCTAAAATCTTCATATTAAGATCTGTAAACTGTCCAGAAGTGTGGCTGGTGTTAATGAAGCTTTTATTTCAGTTGTGACTTGCTGATTCACACCAAGATTTATAAGTGGTTGATTTTAGTTGCTTTATTTTTTTCCTGAAATTCTGTGTTTTATTTGATTTTTTTTTTGCCTTTTAATACTGAAGTAACTACTAAGACTGATTAAAAAGTATAATATAATATAATATACTTATTAGAATGTAAACTACTATCATAAGATAAATAATGTACCCGAGTGCATTTATTTCCTAACCTGACATGTTTTACAATTTTTTCTTTATTTTGAAGATTACAGTTAAGGATCTACCCACTGCCTACTGCTACTCATTTACTGACCCTCATATAATTACTTTTGATGGAAGGTAATTAGGCTTGCTACTCTTGCTGCTCTTAAGTGTGTTGAGAGATTTTTTGGGTGGGTTTTGGGAGGTGTGTTTTTTTCTTTAATTATTTCTATATTTATTCTAAACTCTGATGATACAAGTATGCTGTAGTTTTCTGCAATTGCTCTGAGTGTTTTGCAATTTTTTTTTTGGCAATAAGGATAAATATGCTTTAGTTGGTAAAAGCTTGCCATTCATGATGAGGTTTGTAATATTTGCATTTCTAAAGGCAAGTTTTGTGCTTGTGGGAAGAGAATGAAGGAAATGGGCAAGAGGAATGGTAGGTGTGCAGTCTGTTGACTACAAGAAATTGAAATGTTCTTATATTAAATATGAACCATGATAAAATAATGGAGTAAACAAAACTTTTAATGCGAAGGTGTTTCCAAACAAAAGCATAGTTTCCCTATTTCTGTGCGTCAGTATCTGAATCCTCGTAAGGACCACATTATGAGAAGCTGTCTGCTGTCTGTGTCTCATTTTGCTGTGTTTATTAGTGGCATTGAAGGCAACTTATTTGCTACTGTCACTTGTACATCATTGGCCAAAAAGGATTTTGAAGTGAACACAGCTTTCTTAGCCACAGCTGTTTTTGGTGTGCTTTTTTATTACAAGGTATTTCCAATTCACAAAGGATGTCTGAACAAACACAGGTTCCACACCTGGGAGTTTTATATTCTTTGTTCAGCAGAAGCACATTTCAAGTGGCAGGGTGAGAAGAAGAGGATATGTTGCCTCCAAAAAAGGGTGTTTGGCCCACACATGATAACAGAAGGGGAAATAAAAATTGTGATTGGTTCTCTGATAGAATTTTGACTACTACTAATAAAGTGCATGGGCTTATTCTGATCTTGCAGTTTCTCCTTCAATGGAAGTGTTAGGGATGTCTTAACTGGGCATTGTAACCATGGACGCACTGTGATCAGGCTTTCTCATGTAGCAGTTTTACTGCAATGTGATCACTCTGGAAGCATGATGATACAGAGAATGAGCTGTCTTTTTAAGGATAAATTATGTTGGTACTTTAGTTTACAAACTGAGGAAACAAATTGCCTACTGAATTATGGACAATCCGATGCAGTCCCAGTAGTGCAGCCATCTGTAGTTTGTCTGCTGACCCATGATACACAAAGCAAATTGACAGTCTACAATCAACTGTCAAATGCCATTTATAGCCAAGAGGCTATTAAACTTACAGCAAAAGTTTAGGGGTTTTCTTTCTTTTTTTTTCCTATTTTTTTTCTTGCTGCAGAATCATTAAATTGGCTATTTTAGCCTTGCTTCAGGGGACAGATGGCTAACCCTAAGGAAAAAAGCAAGTTGCTATTTATGTTTTCATCTTAAATGATCATTGGGAATAAGCACTCCCCATCTCTATCTTAATAAAGCAGACCTTTTTAAAAGGATGTGACTTTCTAAATCATTTTGTCAAGGGTGCTTGTGCAGTTTTCAGCAGCTGCCTCCACATGCACATTGCTATGCATCTTATTGCTCTTGCTGCATAGGTGTACCATTGTAGAAACACAAAGGTTGAGAAGTACCCTCCATACACACTGTTGAAATCACAGAACGGTAGTAGATGCATGCTTGTTTCCATTCACAGCCATTGTCTACATGTATTCCACTCATGCTCCTTCTTTTATGCTGTAAAAATAAGATTTTTTTTTTTTTTTTAATTTAGAGCTGTTGCGAGGAAGATATAATGACGTTTGCTCAGGTTAAAGCTGTGTTTTTCTCTGTGGGCTGTACTGTTTTTTCTAACTTGGGAAAATTAGTTTCATTATCAGTGTTCACCAATTATTAGAAATCTGCTTGAAAATGAAGTTGCTGACGTAGTGATACAGTTATTTCACAACCAAAGTGATATCACGTGCTATTCTTTTGATTCCAGAGTCTATGACAATTTTAAAACAGGAACATTTGTTCTCTATAAGAGTACATCTCGAGATTTTGAAGTTCATGTTCGTCAGTGGGATTGTGGAAGTCTTCACTACCCAGCATCCTGCAACTGTGGCTTTGTTGCTAAGGAAGGAAGTGATATAATTGCGTTTGACATGTGCAGTGGTCAGCTCCATGAATCACAGCCACACTTGTCTGTAATAAACAGAGACACAACAGGAAGCAATGTCAGAATCACTGAATCCTACCTAGGAAGAAAAGTAACAGTAAGTGGTAAATAATTGCTTATAGAATAGGTAAGATAAAAAATCATGTTTCTCATGAGGCTATCTTCAATCGTTTTTAGGTTTTGTTTTCTTCTGGAGCTTTTGTTCGTGCTGATGTGAGCGAATGGGGAATGAGCATAACGCTCAGGGCACCCAGTTCCGATTACAGACATACAGTGGGACTCTGTGGCACCTTTGATGGAAATGCAGAGAATGACTATCATACTGCAGGTGGCATGGAAATCCCAAACGATGCTAATGTTCCTTTTTCTTTTATTAAGGAATGGAGGTAACAAAATGCTTCTCTTGATAAATCAAATGTCATCACTTTTGGTTTTACCTTTCCTTCACACTCTTTAAAAACTTGTCAAAATAATAAAAAAAAATCTCCTTAAGTTTTAAATTAATATTAGAATGTCATAATTACATTCTATAATTAATTTAAGACTTATGCTGTAGAAGTATGAAACAACAAAGAACAAAAAGTTAATACTTCCATGACACCAAGAAAATAGTTCAGATGATAAAGTTTCACCTTTTCCTTTCTCACTAGAATTTTACCAGGAGAGAGCTTGTTTGACAAGACACCTGCTTCATTAACATCTTCAAGAAAAATTTTCTTCTGTGACTGTACACTTGAAGATGCCAGATTATATGAACCAGCAAACAAACTGGAGACAGTTACTCAGTCAGAGCCTCCTCTGTCTTGTAAAGATAGTGAAAATGGTAGATTTCTTTCTTTGATACCAGGACTGGATGTCACTGCTGAGTATCTTGGTCCTGCTGATCTTGTCAGGGGCTTAAAGAAACGTTCATCTACACATGAAGTGGATTCATCTACACTTCTGCAGAGGCAGAATAATCAAACTACACTTCACAAAACATCCCTAATAAACTTGCATCTCTCTGCCATCTCAGTGGGAAATACTGGGACGGAAAAAGAGGGAAGTTCCAGCTTAGACATTAGGAGGAATTCTCACCGTTATAGCAGTCGTCTTCACAAAAGTCAATCTGCTACAAGTAGAGGGAAGCGCCAGAATTATTATGAATACCATCCAGTATTCATCTTCCAAAGTCTCAGCCAAACAGATTTAGAGAGATATAGTTATTTTTTCCCAGAGGACCATGCCACTGACGCAGCTGAAAAGCTCCTTCCTTCTTGGCCCACACCTTCAGGCCTCACTGAATCTGGTGCTTTGTTCCTGTGCCAGCAGGCAATAGCTAATTCCAGCATAGGGAGGTCCTGTGGTGCCCTCCTTGGCCGGCGCACAGGGGATGCCATCGATATGTGCGTTAAAGATTTGCTGCTGAAAGATGACCTCGGTTGGGCAGAAGCTTCCTTAGCTCTGCTGGAGAATGAATGTGAGAAAAGAATTTTAGAAGAAATACATTACAACCCACAGGAACTTGAAGAGTCAGTTGAGAGCCTACTTACTGCTTTAAAGTGTCCCAGTCTCTGTAGTGGTAATGGGGAATGTACAGAATGGGGCTGTGCATGTTTTCAAGGATACAGCTCATATGACTGCAGCATTCTGTCTGGTAAGTGGGGGGAAAATGAGATTTACCTCAATAATGTTCTCAGTGTTTGTGCAAAGTGTATTTGTTTTTCTGCCTTTCTCTCCTGCTTTTGTACATGGACAAGAGTTATTTAGTTACAGCTTACTGTAGCTATAATTATTTTGCATTCAGCCTTCTTGTTTCAAAGGACAAAACATGAGCTTAGTTTCTAACAGGTGAGATTTAAAAAGTGTTTCCACATGCTGTCTCCTTCAGGGAAAATATGCCACATTCATTCGTCCCATAGATTTGTATAGTTTAAGTGATCCTGTTTACTAACTCTGAGTGAGATGATTTTTGTCTTCAGTGACGTTAGGTCTCTGTAAGTTAACTTTAGATGGGATGAGAGCAAATTGGTGGTGAAGAAAAAAGAAGTACAGCAAATAGTGCTGGACAGGGTTTTTTTCATTTTCAGTAGGTAAGATATTCACTAAAAATTCAGTTGAACAATTACACTGGAAAAATATGAACAGTACTTCCAAAGTCAAAACTCTTTCAAAATAAAACCTGTTACTATTCTGGTTTGTATTTGGTGTTTTTGTTTTAATGACTTATTTAAGAACAAGTACAGAAAGAATAGAGTAATAAGAAATATTTGACTTCAAGAGGAATAAGATAAGCTGGTTTTACATCATAAAAACTGGTTTTGAGTGTTCTGATCTGTCAGTTTATTTCCTGAAATAACTTCCATCTGATACTTTTCTTCAATTTTTTTTTTTAGTTTTTAATAAAAAATAATCCCTATATAAATTATTGCATAACTGTCTCCTTTTCGGTTCCTATTTCTAAGGCCTTAGTTTCATTTCAGTTTTATTCTGGAAATCTGATGTGAAGAACTGTAGTTGAGAAAACAAAACATATATTCACAAGCATTTATTATCAGTTGAAATTTAAAATTTCAGTTTAACAATGTAAAATGTTTCTGTTTATGCTTCCCTTCAGCTGGGTCCAGATTTCTTATTTCCATAGTTTTCATGGTTGGATAGAAAAGTAAACATTGCATAATGTAAATGCATATGAATGAGTTCTCATACTAGCATTTATTGTCTAATCTCTGCTTCCAAGACCAGGCTCCAGAAATTACAGAGCTGGAGAATGCTGGGCTCTGCGATATTCGACAGTATGAGTGCACATCAGTGAGAGTGTTTGGACATGGCTTCAGGGACTCATTGAACCTGAAATGTGAAATCATCAAATTGCAAGTAGGTCTCCCTGAATAGTGACAATTACATTTTAAACTTCTTAGAGAACAAGGGACAAAATGTCAAACATATTATTCATTGATGTGGGTACACCCAAAGCTTTAGTGGAAACTAAAAGCAAAGGCATTTAGCACTTTGCAGCAAACACTCAAGACTTTGCAGGATTGCCATTTCCTCCATGATAAGAGAAATACAAAACATAATGGGAATGTTCAGCAGCTGGGAGGAAGATAAGAGCATACAGCAGCTATCCATCAGAAAAGGGCAAGGGCAGCCCTATTAGTAACAACCAGTACATCGTTGTATTTTTAAGTGCTTATGGAGGTGAATTGAAGTACCACTTCTTTGAAAAAGGACAGCAAGGTTAAAGCCATTACTAGATTTCTGTCTCAAATCTAATGCTTGAAATAGCCTTTTATAAACATAATAAATCTATTAGGAAAAGATAAAGGCGTTTTTGATATGTTGTCCATTTCCCAGAGGTAGAATACCATGGCTATTTAATGATATATTTCAGGTTTGAAGAGGAGATTAAAAAATGTTTCACTGTAAACTTAAGGGGAATTTGTGTAGAGAGACTGCTGTTGCTCATTCTTAAAAAAATTATTCAAGACAATATATAAGCAATCTACAAGTTGTAGCCTGGAATAAATGGTCAGCAATTACATGTTTTTATGCTATGTTAGACATGAGAACAAAAAAAGCTAAAACTGTATTTTATTGGTGTGATGATGGAGGAGGTGAGAGCTGGCAAAAGGGAAGCCATTCAATGGGAAATTTTGTTCCTGAGACAGTAGTTTTCCTTAGCTATTTCCAGCAGATGCTGAAATTATTTTGACAGATTAGGCAATGCTGGCTATAGATTTTTCTTAAACTCAACATGTATCCACTCAGGTTGGCTTGAAATGATTGCTGAGAGTAAGTTTATGCTCCCCTTGTATTAAAGACTTTCAGACCAAGCTCGCAGTAAGACAATTATTGGGAGTTCACTTATCACAGTTTGAAATGTCTCCGTTTTAACTCATGGCAAGATGCTCTGAAATCTCTCTTGGTGGTGCTGTATTTGACTTCCAACACAAAAACTTCCTAATTAGTCACTTTTAATGATGATCTCACTGACAAGAGCCATTTTACTGCTGTTAGCTGCAGTTGAGGAGAAGGCTGTGGATTTTTTCCTTGAGAATACAAAAGAAAGGAAGTTTGGAGTACTTTTGTTTTGTTTTGTTTTTCAGGCTGGAGAAATAGTGAATTTAAGGAAATGTCAATGGACTTGCAACAGTATAGAACTACACATATTTTGAGATTGAACTTAAATAATCAAAATTTTGTAGAAGAGGCATGTTGACAGAATTTAGAATTTCTTTTTTCAATATTTTCACTTCTTTTGTTAATTATGTAATTATTTTGTTAATTTTATAATTTGTTAAATCAAATTGATTGTTCATTGACTGTCTTACCCAGTTTAGGGTAGGTAGTTGATAGAGGTTTGGGTAGGAAATGTCCAGGAACCTATGATTACAGAGACAGAGAATTTAAAGGTAAAAGATTAATCTCTGCAAAACAAAAATGCAGTTTTATTTCCTTCTGTTTTGCATTGAATTCCAATTTCTATGAACCTTAAGAGCTGGAATGCTTATAGATCTGAAGGCTTTTTAATTGGTTTTTGAAAGGCTAAACTGTTTCTGAAAAAATTAGCTGAACTTGCCTTCAGCTATTAAGAAAAAGTTTCTGAAGAAGTAGACTGTATCACATTTCAAAGGTTACAGTACTAAATGCACTCAAAATTACATATTTAGGAATATTTAGCTTTTATACTTACCTTTGCTGTGAATTCCTTAAATGAATATAGGGTGAAAGAAAAATACGTGTGGTTGGAACAGAGGTAGCATGTATTTCTTTTTCTGTGTTTCTTTTTCTGTTAAAAAAAAAGGGAAATCAAGGCCTGAACAACAGATGACTCTTCATGTGAGGATTG
The DNA here is from genome assembly GCF_052056855.1 of Sturnus vulgaris. Classification (NCBI taxonomy): domain Eukaryota; kingdom Metazoa; phylum Chordata; class Aves; order Passeriformes; family Sturnidae; genus Sturnus; species Sturnus vulgaris. The sequence continues at coordinate 27,372,057 of NC_142243.1, read as the reverse complement.
GGATTGAATAAATGCTTTGACTGGCTCCAGTAAATAAAAAAAAATAAATAAGCCAGCTCAGTAAAAACTACTCAAGCTCAAAATCCCTTTTACTAGCTGCTCTCATGATTCTTAGTCTGCTTGGATTCTTAGTTGCATCTCATTTTATTTATTTTCCGTATGCTTATCCCTGCTTCCACATCAATGCTTCAGTCAAATAGTATTATCATCCTTGTTCTGTTATCTTGAACTCTCAAGATGGATCCTTGGATGCCCTGTCCTCACAGCAGTTTAGAAGAAAAGTCTGTGCGTCAGTGGTGTCTTGTTCTGTTGAACAACCTATTGGCTTGTACAAGGGCTAAATGGCCAGCTGCCAGTATTGCCCCAGCACCCAGAATGATTCCTGAGCCCTGCCAAAGCCCTCATCTGTTCCTTTGACTGAAGCCTGTCCTTGTATGGGAGCAGAGATGGAGTGGGGCAGAGGCACTTTCACGTCAGATGCAAGTCAGTGGTGTTTGAGGATCACCCACTGCTTCACCCTCACACTACCTTTCAGATGGAAGGACTGCTCGTCCTTGGCAGTGCAGTGCCAAAGAGCTGTGTGTCAGGAAAGACTCCTCTGCCTGTTCTCCACAGTGGCAGGCTTAGGTAAAAATCTGTGTGAGCAAATACTACCATCTAATATTTGTCACTGCATTCTACTCCAGACACGTTAGACTGGTTCAAACACTGTGCAATATATGGGGAATTTTTCTCTGGTAAAAATATTTTCATGATGTATTTCAGCGTAAAACAAATTTTCTGTCTTAACATTCAGTATAGTGATAGACAGTGGATTCCTGGAGAACCTGTAACTATGCCAGCTGCCTTCCAAAATGCCAAGACTGTTGACTGCCAGTTACCAAATGATGGCCAGCAGTCTGATGTCATGGATGTGGTTGACGACAAACCCATTGTCAGATGGCAAATAAAGGTACTTTCAGAAATTTCAAGTATTCATGTACAAATACTCCTATTAAGATGAAAATACGTCATGTATATGTTATCCTGTATTTAATGGTACTAAAGAGAAAAGTCAACTTGCTTAACTTGGGCTCTCAGTCTTGTCACCTAAGCTTAAGTGTCAAGTATCATTTGACAGTGTTCTCCTACAAGGGGACTGGTAGACACAGCCTAGGTCCTGCAGAGACACAGATTCTTCTAGAGTAGAAGTTAAAGGCTAGGTAGTTACCCTAGAGTATTTAAAATGACCTTGGATCCATCTTTGGTAGAACTGAGTTGAGCTCAGCCGCATGTACAAATTCCTCTGAGCAGGTATTTGAGCTCTCATACAGATGGAGTCAATAAGGTCAATAGAGCCTACTCTTGATTCAATTTACTTTAAACTAGACACTGACGTGTGGTTGGTCAAAATCTGCCTAGATTTCGTGTCAGGTTTGATTAGATTTCTGATGACTGTTGTGAGAGTTTAGACACCTGCACGTGGGTGTCTGTTAATGAGTAGAAGCTCATGCTAGCAGACCATGCTGATGATATATATCAGTTAATCCATTTTTACTGCTCACTTTGCAGATTTCTAATGATGGATTTGTTTATAGCAACTCTAAAACAATGATATTGTATGATGGAGCCTGTCAGACATGTGAACCACAAGAATCTGGGTTATGTACATTAAAGGTATGTGTTTCACTACTCTATTATGAAAATATGCTTTTTTTTTTAGGCTGAAAAAAAAATCTAGAAAAATTAGCAGAACATACCCTGTTCTTGTTTCCAACAGATTTTCAATGCACAGAAAGATAAGCTGGGATGAGGCAATTTTAAATATAAAAAATCAAACCAAGAGCTCTTCATGTAATTACCAAGTAAAACCAACCTTGCTATCAGTTGTTTATATTTACAAGCAAGCTTAGTTGTTTAATAGAAGTGCAGAATGATTAGATTTTATTTAGTACTTAAAAATTCATAATCAGTTTGATAACCAAAAACATTAATGAATCACATTTTCATTTCTCTAAAAGGAGAAAACATGCAACATAGATGGACTCTGTTATGGGGAAGGAGACACAAATCCAACCAGTCCTTGCTTACTGTGCAGACCTGACTTATCAAAGTTAACTTGGTCAGTTGTTGAAAGTAAGTTCTAAATATTTCTTTTTTAATACCAAGTAGTTAAAAATCTACGAAGTTTTTACATTTATGGTAATAGTGATGTTTTAAGTTTAACTAGGTAAGTGTTTTGACATTTCTGTTAGTTTCTGAAAATTATATTTTCATTACCAGACCATATATGTAATATTTAATTTGCTTCCCCTGACTCTCCTGCTGTAGCCATGACAAATAACTAAAGAAAATTAACAACTTTGAGTCTAATTAGCAATTTGGAGTCTTGATATTTAACACAGCTACATGCACATGTGTTTGTTTTCAACATATAGATGTAACAGGTATTTTTCAACAAAATATTCTGATTGCAGACAAGTGGAGATCACAAATTAAATTAAATTTGGTATGCCATATTTATTACACACTTAATATCTGGGCATCATTTATATTGATGGCATAGATACATGGCCTGTATACTTTGAAAGTACGTCCAAGGCTGTTGTACTCTAGTCCAGTTAGAAACCACAATATGAAGGAAAAACTTAAGTCTAAATTTTTCATTTTCCTTCTCTGTTGTACAAAGTTCGAACATAGAAGTTGTAGCTCTCTTGGTGCAGATTTTGGTCTTTGGATATGGTCCCTTCACCAAATGGAATGTTTCTTGGAGCTTTCATATTAGCTATCCAGCCTGTCCCACCAACCCAAATCTACACATCACAAATGCAGGCATCCTGTCAGTGTTCTCATGAGTGAAAGACTCTGCTTTGATTAGGAAAGGTCCTGTCTGAATGGGACTTCTGGTGCCTGTCTTGGTGAATCTTGTCCCAGTTCAAACTTGTACTGAAAGCCAAGATAGATGTACCTATTCTGAAAAGATGAAATGTGAATGGGAGGAATGATATAGAACTCATCCAGCAGACAGGGAGTCAAGGGATTTGCATGTTACAGCCACGTTATGGGCTGGAATTCAATACAGCCAAAGTTAGAAATGAGAGAAGAATGTAAACCAGAGGCAACACTCCAAACCTAAGGAGCACAACATCTTTTGCAAGGAGGATGATGTTAGAAATGAGAGAGTTCAGCAGCTGACACACTGATTATGCCTTCTTCCTTCATGGTTTCTGCCACAGTGGGTAGATTCCTGCTTGCAGCAGTATTGAAAATATTGAAATACTAGCTTGCTCGCTAGTATTGAAAATATCACGTGTTTTTCCTGTGCCATTCAAATGACATTAGAATTTAAGAAAAATAAGTACATGGGATTTCTTTAGTAGAAAGATATGTTCCTTTTAATTTTAATAAGTATATTGCAACTTTTCCTTAGAAGAGGAAAATATCTCCTTTGTTACAGATAACCAGCCTCCAGTGCTTGAAAATTTTCAGGGTATGCTACAGACATTTTATGGAGAAGAATTTTTATATCAGTTTTTGGCTTCAGATCCAGAGGGCTCTGCTATTCATTTCACTATGGATTCTGGTCCAGAAGGTGCCAGTCTTTCCCCATCCGGTCTTCTTTTGTGGAAAGCTGTGTCAATGAATGTCCATAAATTAACATTTTCTTTGACAGATGACTGCAATGCAACGGCTGAGGTAGAAATAGAGGTAATGAATATTACAGTAAAATGACACTTACTAATAAGATATCTAAGTTATCTATTTACAGAACTCGTTGCTAGTTCATTAAAAACAAGAAAACTGTCTTATTGGGCGTGTCTTGTAGGTCAGTGTAAAATCATGTGATTGCCTAAATAATGGCTCATGTGTGACAAACATTAATTTCCCACCTGGAAGTGGAAGATATCTTTGTGTGTGTGTGGCTGGATTTGAAGGTGATCTCTGTCAAGTGAATACTGATGACTGTAAACTTAACCAGTGTGGTATTGGCAGATGTGTGGATGGAATAAACAGCTATTACTGTGAATGTCCACATGAACTTCAAGGTAAATTGCTACTTTATTTACATGCATTTAATATGTTTAGTGATAAATAGGAGTTTTTACTTTTATGTGTACAATTTTCTTTTTAAATTTTTCACTGTAAATAACTTACTGTTGTATTATGAAGAAACATTATGGTCTTGTGGTACATATGCATGATATACTTCAAGATTTTTCTGGCATGACTGTAATAGTTGTTTGTTTTAGTTCATTATGAAAGCTAGTTTGCATTGTTTCCCTCTGCAAAGGTAAATTCATCAACACAGGGAACCACAGGAGATTCCTCCTGCAGGTAAGCATGTAGTCCCCACAGCCCATTTTCTCCATATTTTACAATAAGCAAAATACTTGATATGAGATGAAAAAAAGTGAATACCAAACCTTATCAGCCGTTCTTATTAGATGTACTGAAATGATTGGTTGCATTTTTCTTCTCAGCATTTGCATACGTTGTACTTATATAAACACACTACCAAAGTCTAGTGACACAATATTATAAAAAAAATAAAAATCTGTATTTCAATGCAGGTAAAAATTGTCAAGAGGATGTAGATGAATGTGCATCCAGTCCTTGCTTCCCTGGAGTATTTTGCTTCAATACTTTTGGTTCTTATCATTGTGGTCCATGCCCAAATAATATGCAAGGAGATGGGAAGTCATGTCATGGTAAAATTATTTGATTTTCAGAAGAATGGTATTGTCTTATTGTCATTCAGATAAAATATCTTTGATTGTGCTTCATGTTTCTAGCAATAACTTAGAACCCTTTTCAGTAGGCAGCAAAGCAGGGCTTTGTCTCTGCTGATGGCAATATTAGACTGTACTGGGTCAACACTTGTTAAGTGTTAAACACTTTTTCTAGTGTAGAAAAAAACAGACACAAACCACACCCTCATTCTTTTACATCAAAGTAGAATAATGCAGTGGAATATTTTTGGCATTTTTTTCTTCTTTTTTTTCATAATATGATAAATTATTAATAAATTATTGGAAAAATATATTTCTATTAGATTGATTAACATAGAACTGTTTACACAAGCCAAGGTAGCTGCCAAACATTTATTTACATGCAATTACTGAATAACTTGTGTTTTTAAAATGCTCTGTGAAAAAACTTCTAAGAAACATTTTTTAACTTTTATCTACTTTCTGAATTTTGAGTTGTTTTTATGTGATAAAACTTTAACTCTGTGTATAATTTATTTAAATTTAAACAAATGTAGCTATGTCTGTGCAGTACTAATGTGCACCTTCACATCTTTTCAGAAAGCTTTGATGGCACTGATGTTGAAAGAAAGGATTCCACGGGAGGAATTGGAAGAAATAAAGGTGATTTTTTTTTCCTGAAGAAAATGGAATTTCTAGTTCACATACTGATAATAATATAGCTGGTGAACAGAGGTTCTGGTCAGTTTTATGCTACTGACTTTTCTTTCAGTTTGATACAATTTATTAATTACTGGGGTTGTATTCTGATCTGAGAAATGAGACTGAAATGTCAATATTAACAAATCCCTTGGGTCAGTCAAGCGATTTTATTAACAGTGTGATGTATGACAGTCTTACAGTTGCCTTTTGTTTTAGTGACCAACCACTGACATAAAATAGGTAACATGGGGATAGGGACATCTGTTATATGAGATAAACAAAAGTTTATGGCATTATGTTGAATGCCATTTTCCTGCTTTAACTCAGAGGAGAGGTGAAGGATATGGCAAGTGAATGTCTTTATTCCAAAACTCTGTACATGCTGTTGCTGGCATTTCCAGGTCTGTGCCTTCTGGGGGTTTCTTTGCAGGAAAGTCTTGTGTGTCTTTTCATTTTATCTCTGAATTGTTGTTGGGGGGAGGGAAGACTATCTCACTGTACTGCCAGTGCTGGATAATTCTTGATAAGCTGCAAAATGGTTTGCTTTTCCACAGTGGGAGACAACACTTCATTACGATTTGGTAAAGTTTAACCTTTTGTAAACCATTTTCTAGTTACAAATAGGTTAGAGTTGCATTCCTCCACTGCCCAGTAATGCTAAAACCCCGTATTACAGTATTCTACCAATCTGGGATTACAGTGCTGTACTTCTTTCCACAAGCCACAGACTTTCCCTGGGTAGAATATGAAGAATTTATCATTCATTTTGCGCTCTCTTGACTGAGGAGACTGAGTCAGTCTCTGATGTTTTAATAAACTACTAAAACCCATACAGAAATTTTAAGGAAGTTGATTAAAAAGTTTGAAGAATAAAACATGGTAATACTTATGCTGCAGGTTGGTGGCTTATTCCCCTAGAATATTGTCCATGATGCATCAGTATGTGTAAGCATCTACTCAAATGTGTCTCTGCTTTTAGTGCATATACACATTGATGAGCCATATGCAATATCTTTTCCTTAAATTCTTTGTTACCTACTTGAAAGCAATATATGGAGCTGATAATCTGCTGACAGAAAATCTGTTTATTGACCTAGTATGGGAAAATCTCTGCTAGTATAAATCATGCTTTGTCCTTATCTTCCAGCCAAAAAAAGGCTATGGTGAGGGTGAAAGAGGTTGTAATGAGAATACCTTGATCTTTTCTAATTCTCTCAATTAGGTTCTACTGCATACTTACATTCTGACATGGCACAAGGAGAGGTTTCCTGAAGCACAGAATGAATGGGCTCTATGTCTATCTGTTCAGGAAACATTCCTCACCCTCAAAGGGAAAAATATCTGATGGTATTCACATACTTCTCCCCCATTTCTTTCTAACATACTGTAGATGTTCAACCATCATCCTTTGAGAAGGTTTTAAGCATGTCGAGTTATATTCCCGGTTCTGCAGATGTCCCAAAGAGATTTATTTCTACAGAAATGGTCAGTAGCAGCATGCCACCAGCCTCCACAGCAAAAACGTTCACTGCCTGGATGACACCTGATTCTCAGAGAAGTGCTTCTCTACAACCTGTGGTTACTGGAAACATTGCTCATGCTCTAGGCACTATCAGTGGTCACCTTGCTGACGTGGACAACAGTTCTTTGGTACATGCTGTAAAGGCTGCATCTTCAAGGAGCCATGCTGCATCACCTGAGAAGAAAACAAGGGCACAAGTTGAGGCCTTCAGCTATTTTGAGGGCAGCAGGACGACTTCCCCTAGCAGCAGAGCACATATAAGCAAAGGACATTCTTTGCCAAGCAAAGCATTCAAAGGTGGAAATGCTCAGAGAGTTCTGCACCTATTAGCTAAGCATAAAGCAAGTCATTTACCTTTTACCCTTGAGGAAGTCACTGTCCCACCAAAAATGCTTCCTGAAGAATTGAGTGAAACAGTGTTTCCTAAAGCAGTGACCTGTTCTGATTTACCCTGTTTTCCTGGCGTACCCTGTGAACCAAGTCAGGATGGAAGTGTCAGGTGCGGTCGTTGCCCTTACGGTTATTATGGAGATGGCTTCACTTGCAGAGGTATTACAAATGATAGCACTTAAATGCTTTGAAGAAAAGAATCTTGAGATGTCTTTATAACTTGCAAGTATATTGTTACTGTATTATCAGTAGAAAGTGTGGTGTATTGAATTTTCTCATTTTCGTTATTAATATTGGCATAGCTTACGGGCTTTTAGTTGTATGGATGCACTTAAAAATACTTTCCTGGTGCATCTTTGACTCCACATTTATGAGCAGTGACATAATGGATTCTCTGTGATCAGTTCACTACATTAGACAAGACACAATGTGCTGAAATGCCACTTTCATTTTCCTTATTCCTTTATTTGTTTTCTTCATTGCCTTTCAGCAAGATGTAGACAACCCTGTGGCAAAAATATGGAGTGTGTGGCACCCAATATTTGTAAATGCAAGCCTGGTTATGCTGGTTATAACTGTCAGGCTGGTGAGTATGGCATGTTAATTTTGCCTGTGGTAGCTCATATGCACAAATTAATCATTTGCAGAGTGCTGTTTTTTTTCTTTTTTTTACAGCTCTATGCAGACCTGATTGCAAAAACCATGGGAAGTGCATTAAGCCGAATGTCTGTGAGTGTTTACCTGGATACAGTGGCTCTACCTGTGAGGAAGGTAAATGTAGCAGTTTTTGCTTTTAAATCCATAACTCCCCAAAGGATGCTGTGAACAACTCCCATGACTGTTTGTTCTGACAGTATCAAGGTTCCTTCATTTGACTATCACTTTAACAGAACTGTTGAGTTACATTTTGGTATATGTCCTGATTTTCTTGATATACACTATAAATGTTCCTTATGATTGGATGTTCCTAAAATTATCTTTCACATTAAGTAGAGCAGTTCACCAGTGAATGTAGTTGCCTCTAAGCTTAACACTCCTGAAGAGTGGGAAGCACTGTCTGGAAATTGAGTCAGCTTGCTTTTCTTCAGGGCGACCACCACTGTTGGGACTCTGTACTACTGAAGTGAAGTTGTTCTTGTTACTTACATGCAATGCCTTTTGACAAGAGTATCTCCTTATTTTATTTTCAATTTTTTGCTCACTGACAGTTACTAACATTTCATTTTTTTATAATGCATAACCAGTCCATGCATCTTTCTAGAGGTGATTTCTTGAACATAATTCTATATCTGCAGCACATTGTAAACCACCGTGTCAAAATGGAGGCACATGCTTGGCCAGAAATCTCTGCACCTGCCCATATGGTTTTGTGGGACCAAGATGTGATACAAGTAAGCAAAAGAGAGTAAGAGAAAAATACATGGCATTTTTCCTGTTCTTCAGGAGCAAGAGAGAAAATTTTGGTTTAAGCTTTTTACGCCTTCTGTGCAATGCTAGCAAATGACATAATACCTGTGCCTCTTTGAAGGTTCCCATACTTGGGCTTTTTGAACATCGGGTAATATTTGCACATAACTGTGAAAACATAATGCACTATAAAAGCTGAAAATAATTTATATTTTGTGATTCACAAACATGGAAAAATTGAGTACATTTTGTATTTGATACCTTTAGAAAACCACACAGATGTTTCATATGTCCTGACAGCCTTTTTACTTCTATCAGCTCAGATTGATTAGATACTGGGGTAAATTACGAAGCTGGTGTCAGTGAATGGTGTGTCAGAAAGACTGGGTTACAGGAAAATTAAATTCAGAACCACATTATGGTGTCTTTTTTCCTTTTACCTGCCCTGAAAATTGAAAAATTTGCTGTGGTCATAGATGAAAGATTGGAATTACTTTGCCTCACATAAATTGTCTATTACATATCAAATCATACATGCTGCAATTTGGAAACTCCAAATTTTGGGTTGGTTTTATATGGGTAATTAGTATCTTCCAGAGAATCCAAATGCAGACATGCTGTTTATACATTGCTCACCTGAATGTACCATTGCATTATTGACCCTGAATTCAGAAAATCCGTTGTCTCTTCCTCAAATCCCACGACTTTTGATTTTCAGTTTTTCTTGTTCGAATTTGAATTTTGACCAAAAAAAACGCTGCTCTTTGTGAAGGAGTACTAAAGAGAATGAGATGTTTTCCTGAAGAAGTGATTCATGGTTTTCCCCAGCCATGATATTTAAATGTCTTTGCTTGTTCTTGTGCGCCTGCAGCTGTACTTGCATCACGTAGCACAGTCCATTTGTCTCTTAACATTTCTCATTTGGTTTAGATTTTTTATTTAAACTTCTACATTTTAAACACTAAATATAATCAGACTGCAGATATTTGCGTGGAAAGACATTTTATTTACCTTTGTCATCTGTGCTTGCTATTATGGATTCAATACTAGATTACTCTGTTTAGCGATTTCTCTTCAGCTAGGAATTGTATGCTACTTCCAATGTTAATTTTTGGGGAAGAACTGAAAACCTGATCAAGAATAATTTGTAATGTTTCTCTTTCTTGTCCTCCCACCCCCTGTCTCCTCCCCTGCCTTCTCATGCTTTTGCCCACCTTCTTGGATGGTAGTGGTTTGCAACAGACACTGTGAAAATGGTGGTGAATGTCTCACTCCAGACATCTGCCAGTGTAAACCTGGCTGGTATGGACCTACCTGCAGCACAGGTAACACCCCTGCAACTTCCATGTTCCTGGGAGAGCGTCCATAGGACCTCCCATTGTTTGAAATTTGGAACTGCAGGGCTCAGGTGCAGCAATGGGCAGCTGCTCTCTGCTGCAGAGTCCCCACACTCCCCTGAGTCTTTGCAGGTTAGTTTTGCTGCCAGCAGCACCTCTGGGAAGTCTTATGCTGATCCTTTAATTTGGGGTAAAGATTCTATGGGAATGACATTACCTGCAGTTATCTTAAGTGTTTAATTCCTGTTCTTGAAACAGACACACATATTTTATAGACTTACTTGCATGTTGAGCTTCCTACTCTTCCTGACCCTATTTCTGCAGCAATGTGTAACCCTGTGTGTCTCAATGGTGGTTCCTGTACTAAGCCAGATGTTTGCCTGTGTCCACCTGGATTCTTTGGTGCTCACTGTCAGAATGGTAATATTTTATTTTTTTCTTCTCCCCACTCCTTAGTTGCCATTATGAGAAAATCTATGAGAAAACATTAAGACACAAAATAAATAATCAAGTCATGTACCTGAGAAGTGGTGTAAAACAGAGATTACATTATTTTTTAGATTTCACATCTGACTCAACAGCTGTCCAAGGAGAGTGAAGACTTAAAATTGGTCTTGTATTCCTCTCAACATTTAAGCAGTTTTCATCCAGTTCCATTGTATGCTATGTGTAGTCTGGTTACTTTTGTACACATAGAGTTGGCAACCTTGACTCCTTTTTATCTGATTTTGTCTTTACTATTGATTTTTACACCAAACCACATCAATATGAATTTTACAAGGTAGGCCTGATAGTGCTGAATGTTCATACAAGCTTAGTGTTGCACTCTTGTTTTCCAAAAGTATTTCACTAAGTCGAAATGCAAATGGCAGCCTTTTCCTCCTGTTTGTATCTTTTAGCCGTCTGCAGCCCTCCTTGTAAGAACGGTGGTCATTGCATGAGAAATAATGTCTGTACTTGTCCTGATGGGTACACAGGCAGAAGGTGTGAAAAAAGTAAGCCAGTGTTAAAATCTTCCTGTGATCCAAAAATAACCCATAAATTATTCTGTAATCAGTTCAATGTCTTAAACAGCAGATGTTTCTGATTTTAAGGTGTCTGTGAGCCAAGATGTATGAATGGAGGAAGATGTGTAGGCCCAAACATTTGCTCTTGTCCTTCAGGATGGAGAGGAAAAAGATGTAACACTCGTAAGTACCTTGTAGTTACCAGGTGAACCATACCTTAAAAGTAATACGAGACTTAGGGCAATTCTGCCCACACAAGTAATACAAAGGTAGTGCCAAAGAACCTAAGAATGTATAAACATTGAAAAAACAGTTGTCTATAACTTGGCAGCAAAAATTAGGATGGGAGAATTAATACCATGCTTTTAGTTCTTAGGCTAAATCATGGGACCGAAATATCTGTGAAATTCTTGTATAGCAAATATTATGTGTTTCTTTGTGGATTCTTGTCTAAATAAAAACATCTGCATTTCTGTAAAGAGATGAGTCAAAAAAGTGAAAGAAATCCAATTTGTGCTGTAGGACATAAAATCAGATATAATAGAAAAAGTTCAGTGAAAGTTTGGAAAATTCTGGAAACAGTTGGACATGATATGAAAAAATGATGCAGTAGACACAAGTTTTTTTTAGGACAGGTAGAAATAGGACTGTGATGGTTGCACATCTTTGGGTCACGTTGTATCTTAATAAAGATATTGATGGTGCAAAGATAAATTATGCCAGCATGGATAAAAGCACAGTCTGCAGGAAAATCAGCATAAGGATGAGCAAAGTGTTAGTGTCTGTCAGAGTACCCACCCGAGGCTTGAGAACTGATAGAGGCAATGAGCTCATTATTGGCATGGAGGAAAAATAAATTTCCCTGTGCTACTTTCTGTAATTATTGGAAAGAGGTTGTTTTTTGAAAAAAAAAAAGTTACCAGTATTTAGAGGGGTGAGATATTCTTGGACACTGCGGAAGAGAGATTTGATTATCAAATAGTCAGCTACAAATGAACGGAAATAGTAATGGGTTAGATCATGGCTCAGTAAGCAGGGACAAATGTGCAGACAAATGGATCATAGAAAATAACTTTGGATCTGATACACTTGAGTTGATTCATTGGGTGTTCAGTTGAATGACAGACAAAAGATCTCTTGCCAAGGTGTGTGCTTTAGAAAGGTAAATTTGGAAAAAATATAGCTCTTTAATGGTGCTCTCTTAATTCAGTATTTCAGGCTTTTGTAGCAATCTCTGACACAGCAGAACCTCTGAATGTGGGTTTTGGTTATAGGGCTTTTTGTTTCTAGTTGCCTCTCTTCTTTAGTATCCTGTTGGTCTTAGACACATATTTGAGTGAAGCTGATGTTACTCTTGTGTATGAAAAGCACTCCACCTCTTGTGCGAATCCTGAAATCTGAATCCTGAAATCTGAATAATAACTCAATGTAAACACTTGGGATGTAACTTTGTGATGATGTTTGTGCAGCAATCTGTCTTCAGGAATGTAAGAATGGTGGGGAGTGTATTGGACCAAGCACCTGTCATTGTCCTCCACAGTGGGAAGGAATCCAGTGTCAAACACGTAAGAATGATGCAACCTGAAACCTCTTGTTTCTGTACAGTTCAGAACGCTTCAGGCATGCACAGTGCAGATAAATCCTCCTGTACCTTGGATGTAGTTCATCCACATCTGTGTCAAAGGCAGGATAAAGAGCAGAGATTGCTCTGCCCCTTCTGAAGGCTCCCAGAATCAGATGGCACTCTGGGACCATGGCAGTATGTGTTGGTTTGTTCCAGTGCTATGTGCTGCTGCACAAGCCTTGAGAGGCCATTGTGATAGCTTGAAATAGCAAGATGTGCTAAAAAACACCTTACTCATGTTCTTTACTCAGTCTCATTCATGCCCTCAGCATGTTCTCACATTAAATCTGCATCAAAGCAAAAAGGGGATGGGATAGACACAAGAACACTCTTGGCTCCAGGTGACCTTTAAGTCTCTTTACATTGAAGATTGTTACCCTGTGAAAATACCTTCCAAGGTCTTGGTTCCTGTAACAAACAGAATAAGTATCTAGAGATAGCATCCACTTTTCCTTCACCACGATGTGTCCATGAATAAAGCCTCATATGTACCTCTCTTGTTTTAGCTGTGTGCTACCAGAAGTGTCTGTTTGGAGGGAAATGTGTATTGCCCAATGTGTGCTCTTGTCGTCCAGGTTATACTGGAGTCCTCTGTGGGAAGAAAATTCAGGTAAATGTAGAACCAAGACACCATCACAGTGGTGATTAGTGATTTGGGAGTTAATTAGCTAGTCCACCCATGTCCAGTGAAGCAGCATGATACACACCAAATGTGTATTTTTTCTGATTTCTTCCTTTCACTCTGCAGGGAGGGAAAATTAATGGAATTCCTAAGAGCTTTCCCAGTAATTTTTAGATTCTAATACTTACAGAATTGTTCTCAGCACCAGATGTAAACTTCCTTTGTCTCAAATTAAGCTGATTGTCTCTTGTCATGCAGTGAATTGATAACGAATTGATAACCATCCTCTTCACAACAACCACTATTTTTTTTCCAGCATCTGGCCTCGTTTTAGGGAAGAGTGTCCTACTGATGACTTTCTTAGCTTGCAGCAAGTCAAGCCCTGATCTTTTCCCAGCTAACTGCACTGCCAGTCAGTTCATCACGTGTAACTTGGGAATAATTTTACTTTTTTTGTATCAGAGGGAATGATGACCATTTCTCTGGTTTGTCATGCAATTTTCTGTTGAATTCCCTTGCTTGAGTGCTGATGCTCACTCACTGAAGTAATTTAATTAAACATTTTGCTACAACTAACTGTTTTGTGATGTCTGAAGTAAAAACATTCTGCTCTTCTTGCATCATCTCTGGGGTTTCTCTTCTTTTAATTTCAGTGTGTTTAGACACATTTGTGGTGCCAGCAGAATTGAGAGATGAGGTAGATGTGTTTCAGAAATTGAAACAAAGAAATGCTCATATTTTGAAAGTATGAAACTATACATCCTATATCAATAAGACTGTAATGTTTGTAGTATGGGTTTCTAAAATGTGACCCAAAAGGGAGAAATAATTTTGATTTAAAGATTTTCATAAATATGTCTTGTATAGAGTTAGTCTATTTTTAGTCTAGAAAATACATCTAATTGTTGGTCAGTCAGACAGTACTGTATCATACATTGATCAAAATGGCACATTTTTTTAATGAAACAAAACTGTCAGTACAAGTTTATGTTGTGATTTTGTATGTCAGACAAGAAGAGATTCATTAAAATTGTTTCATAAACTTTATCGTAAAAAATGGGTTGCCTCATTAAAGTCTGGTTTTAATATTTGTTTTCTCTCTCCAAGGTACAAAGACAACATGGTTGAAGATGTGTGGCAATTCAATTGCAATGCTGCATGGATGTATGAGACTTGAAAATAGCAAAGGGGTGAAGGCAATTACAGAGTTCATTTAAATGGAAGGAATATTCAGAAGCCTTATTTTAAAAGATTTATGTTAATCACAAATGTTGGTGAGCTTCAAAACAACAATCATGTAGTCATTAAAACATATGTATATTCCTGTAATTTTTTGCTACCTCATGTAGAAACCTGACAGCCTCTGATGTCTTCATTGAATTCCCAGATCTGATGACTGAGCCCAAAATTCTGCAGTTTATTCATGTAGTCAACTGGACTATGAAATTTCTGTTGAGGGAACAAGACTATAGCAGCTGCTGGGTGACTCTAGTAAGAAGGCAGCAGTTCTGTACTTGTGAATGGCTCCTCCTGTTTACAAACACTGCTTACATACATATTATTTGGCTGCAGATAGAAGAAAAAGCAGAACTGTGTTTTCTTGTTTTGTATTTACATCATTCTTCTAATGACAAGCCAGTAGCAAGGAAGGAGGGGAAACCAGAAGTGAGGCTGGGCTACTAATGAAGGCAAGGCCTCCTGTCCTGTTAACAGTCAGGCAGATGCAGAACGACTCTGATTTATCTATGACAAGCCTTTGCAGCCAGAAGCCAGATCCCAACTTTTCTGTTTTGACTTCATTACTTTACAGTCACAAATTTGAAGAGCCAGCTACTGAATTATTCCTGTGTCTGTAAGACTTTTATGCTCCTGTCTTGAGATGGCAGTCAGTAATATGAGGAAATTTTGTTCCCAAGACTCTTACAGAAATTTTACAATGCCTTCAGTAATGCTGAATCCTAAAATAGGAACTAATAAGAGGAGAAATTTGTTGTACATCCTGCCATCCATACTCATCATGTCAGAAAGTATTTGTAAAGACTTTGCAGAGGATTTTTTTTCCCATTGCCAATTGCTCCGATGAAGTGTTAGCACCTACCAGCTGCCAGGTAATTTTTGAAAAAATAAAATTACAGTTTTTCTGAAGTTTCCTACAGAGGACTGCTTTCTTCTCCTAGAGCTGTGAAAGACATTTCAGTTCCTGCCATAAAGTAATAGACACAAACATCCCATTAGCTAAGCCATTGAAGTTTATTGCTTTGGGTTTTTTAAGCTGAAAATAAACATCATGACTTCTTGTTTTCCTGAGCAATATTCAGTTTATATATCCTAATTTTGAACAGGAAGAAAATAGAGGTAATTTTGCCATTTACTTCCATTCTGGGATGCTGATTATCAAATCATAGCTGTTAGCAGCTCTGTGCCTAGATTTCTCATCACCTTTTGACAATCTTCTTTAGTCATCTTGCGAAGTAAGCTGGCATTTTCAGAGCTTAGCATCATTCCAGAATGATACCACGGATTTCCAAGTGCCTGACTGGTATATTTTAAAAATGTCCAATTTCCCACTTGCATTTTAAATTTCAGTGTTTCCATAGTTTCTTTCAATCAAGCACCCATGTGGCGATAGCCTGATGATCTGGAACCATTACATTATTTAAAACCTACTCATCTTGAACCATTTCCTTTCCCACATCTCACAAAGATGTGAATGAACAGTCTGACTAGCTCTTGGAACTGTTTTGGATGCACAAGATACTGAAAACGTTATCAGAGTATAAACACACCAATATCACAATCTCTTATTGTAATCACTGCTGTTCTGTGTGTCAGTTACAGAGGTGCTGTGCAAAAAAGAAAGATAACATCTTCCTGGCGCACTGCTAATAATACTTCGGTTAATGAGTTTGTGCAATCCTTCACTCACAAAACTTAATGCATATATGTGCATTTCTAGGATTTCAGGAACAATAAAGAATTTTTAAATTATAACTGTTAGTGTTTGCTGTTAATTTTCAATTGTTTCAAAGGCAGAAACTACTTATTTTACATTTTTGAAATGCAAGCTGTGCGAACAAAAGCACAGCCAGAGTTTTGCTACAGTAGCTAGAAATGCTCTGTGCTAAGCTGTGCTGTTTTTGCTCTTTTCCAGCAAGCACATGGTGCAGAAAAATTATTAGTACATGCAAAATTCCAGACAGCTACTTCAAAACTACCCAGTAATTATGTGATTAGTTGAAACTATTTTGTTACTACATTGTCCATCATACACATGAAGCAGAATTCACCGTAATTAGAAAGCACATGGCAACAATACAGCAAAATTGCTCAGTGTAACAAGATGTGGATTTATACAAAGGGCTTGTGTACAGAGGTTAACAAAACTGCTAAAATTGTAACCTGAAATTAGGCCTAAAAGAGTTAGGGGATGTGGGAGTGGGGAGAAGGGTTGGAGTTGACACAGTTCCACTCTGAAGGAATGAAGGACAACTTGTATCAAACTGAAGATTCTGCAGTGATTCTTACCACATTATGCACAACATTGATATCTTTGTTGAATTTTCTTGCATGATTTCTTTAGACACTAAAGAGTGCTGGAAGGTATCTATGTACATCATCCATTTATTGCCTGGTTGCACTACAGTTGCTCTGCAGGCCAACAGAAATTCTCCCAAGTGCTCATTGATTTTTTTAAAAGATCTTTTAAAATGCAGTACAGTGAATGTTCTCTGAAGGAAGGGCTTGTATCACAGAAGATACCACAGATAGTCATGTTGGCTATGATTTAAAAATAAAACCACAAATAGGCCCTATGGGAAAGGAGCTTTCTTTTTGCAAAAGTTGATCAAATATTTTCATAGCTGAGAAGAGAAAGCAAGTTAATGTTTCCATTTACCAAAGGCAAACTCATGAAGAAACATCAGCACAAGCCCTAAAGTAAATAGGTATAAAAACTGAAGCTACTTGACAAATTGGCTATATCTGCTCCCTTATTTGTCTAAATGGAAAAAAACAAAGTTTAAATTCTCAAAACATAACTTTGGGATAAATGTAGAGGTTAGATACTTTTGCTAATAACTAAAGTTGTTTATGCCGTTTCTGTCATTTAAAGGTGTCACATGCTGGTATCAGGTCATTTTACCCAGCTTCTGCCCATAGCTCAGTTTAGCTAGCAAATGATATTTTACAGCTAAACCAAGTCAATCCATTCTAAGTGCCAGAAGCACTTAGAGCAGAAGAGAAAATACAACTAAAAATGTGCATGTAAGTAAACTAAAAAGAAGAAACACCTCACCTTTCCATGCACATTCTAGAAAGACAGAGTATCAAAAATGCAACCACTGCAATACCCCTAACATTTTTACAGTTGTTTTAGTGAAAACCAGAGTACCTGTATAAGGTATTGCAGTTAGCTCTAATGAATAAGGGAGCTAGCATGTTCTGTGTTGCTTTTCTTGACCTTTGAGCTGCAAGCATGACTTATCTCCCTACAGGAAGACATAGCTATCTCCAAAAATTACATGCTGTAACTGTTCAATCCTCTAGCAAGCAGAAAACAAACAAAAGGCAAGAAATACTGACAGCTCTTTTAGTCTTTTTAGTATGTTTAACTGTGGAAATAATAATTTTGGGGACTGTCAATAATACATTCTAACATTTTTCGACTTTAACTAACTAGAAAAATCACTTTTAAACTCAAAGTTTAATTGAATGACAAGAAGAAATATTTGTACAAATCAAAACAAAAAACAAACCCAGAAAGAACACTGTAGCCAGTAGATGGTGCTACTTTCAAGTAGTATTTCTGAAATATGCCATTGCATTCTGTGTGGCATCAAATTATTGCTTATTTCTAATCATTTCTAACAGGAAACTAAATTAGCATTTGTGTTGGCCTGTTCAGAAGCACCAATTACAGGTCTCTCAATGACTGTTTCTGGTCTCTTGCTCTTGACAATGCCAATATCTCTTCCAGATTCTAGTCACTATTACTTTTGTCCTTATTAGCAGAAGTCAGTCTTTTTGGGAATAATATTGATATATTATGCCTCTTTGTTTTTACATAGTACTGATAATTTATTCTAAATTTTGGGTCTGGTGCAAATAATTTTTTTCCCGTTCATTCCCCTGAAAACAGTGTGTCGCCTAAGGTATTCAACCTAACTCCTGAATTTCTAAACTATGGCATGATGTAGTGGGCTGTCACACAGAATACCATCATCATCATCATCACTATAAAACTTCAGAGCCATTGATGAAATCATCTTGTTTCACACATGACAATCACATTTTCACCAGCAGGTGTGAAATAACCAGTGTATCCCAGCAAAAGCAGCACAAAAAAAGTGCATTTCTCTTATGTTGTGGCCTGTCCCTGCAGGAAATCCTTCACAACATCTTTGCAGCAGGTTTCCTCTGAGCCAAAGGCAGCAGGCTCCAACACAGGCACAGGAGAAAGCTCAACTACGCCCCACAGCAATTGCTCATAACAGGGAAACAGGAGTCTCAGGAACTGAACCTCTGCCTTTCATGCCTCTGCATGCTTGGGCACTCTCTTGTAGAGAAGATTGGTAACTCAGAAGACTCAGTTTTACCTTTGCCTCTTTGCTCAGTGGCTTGTAATCCCAGGAGAAACAGGTCCCTGTAAATCACTGCCCCTGAGAGCTACATGTTCTGGTAGTTAAACACAATTAAAATGTTGTTCCAACGAATGGACTAAAGTAATGCATAGATAAAATTCTCCCACAAAAAAAAAAAAAAAAATTAGAATTCCAGTTTCATCTAGAAGACAATGAAAATGAATCTCTCAAAAAAAAAAAAAAAATAGAAATTGATCTGAGCATCATTCAGAAAGTTGACTGATTCAGTTTGCATGTTTTGGCAAAACTTTCCTCAAGAAGGTTTTCCATTCAGGAAACAGCACAAATAAGACAAGGAACAATGAACATAGGAGACTCAGTCCATTCTGCAGCCCTTTCAAAAGGCTGCAAAACCTAAATGAAGGCAAGCAGGAACATCTCCAGAAGACAAGTGTCAACATCCTGCCAACATGCCATTTGTGACAGGCACGGCTTTTCCTCACTGCTAGTCTGCAGCCTCCCATTATACTGCTCCTGTACCAGCACAGTCTTGAATAGCATAGAATGATCAATGTCTCCAGAAGAAAAATACATTTCCCTGTCTCACTGGGGTAAGGAAAAGAAATAATTGGAAATTGAGAGATGATCAGATAATATGACGGTAGAAGTAGACAAGATAAGAACTCTTAGAGTATCATTACAGATTAAGCTTTTAGAAAGTAACAGCAGAATTGTCTGAACAAGTATTGGCAGGGCAAATATTCTTACTTGTTGGGTTTTTTTAAAATACTGTTCAGCTGATTGAGATCTAGATCAGATTGGAGGGGGAGGGACAGGAAGCAGACATAAAGTGATAACCATGATTTAAATAAGATGCTTTGCAGTTAAGTAATGTTCAAGAAAGAGGCAACTCTGCAAGTTTCCTCTTGCAAATGTTTAATCTTAAATAAGGCAAATTATATTTGAACTAACATTTACTTTTGACGATCTGAATTGAGGACTTTTTCTTTAATGTGCTTTTTAAAAATGTAATTATATAACATGATACATCTAGTCAAAGGGGAGAAAAATCAAAAAGAAGAGCATAGATGTATTCTGAAGTACTTGATTTGAAAAAAAATTTTATTTCAAGGTCAGCTGTATCAACCAAGGCATAATACTTCTGCTTATGAAAGGTAAGAAGAAGAGAAAACATGTGATACACTACACATAGCTGGGTATTTGTAACAACTTTCCTACAATCAGCAATACCTTCCTTTTATATGGAAAAGCATGTACTTAATATAGTGAGGACAAAAAGCTGTCTGAAATCAAGTTACCATGTCCCCCACTGCTGCAGACTTCCTCTCTGTATAGCTACATGAAAAAAAATGCAGCTTATCTTGGCTGAAGTTGCTTCATTCCTTCCTTTTCTTTGTACACTGTGGCCCAGAGTATGGCAGTCGACACCTACACACATTTGGAGCGATGCATTTCCCTCCATGCTGGCAGGGCAGTTTACATACAGCTGAAATGAGACACCAGATACACAGCATGTCTTCAGCACAACACAGGATCATTTTTCTTTTTGTCTCACTGCAGTAGCAGAATTGTTCCCTGGTGACTGCACTGGGACAGTATAAATAAAAGCATAATGGAAGAACTGAAAAGCAATGTCTCTCAATTTATGGCATTGTGGCCTTCACCGGAATACAGGCACAGTACATCTAGTCTTATTCATGCTCCGTTTCCCTTTTAAAATACTATAGTTTCTGTTCTTTAATGCACTGGCTTTTTTTGAGATGGAAGCCCCCATAAAAGTGAGAGAACAATAAAAATTCCTGCTGAAACTTATTCAAGCCAATGTTGGATCCACACCCATGAGGAAACAGCCACCTCATCCTAGCAGTATGTCACACACTGCCCTCCTCTTCCCCCACAGGAGCAGAGGAGGGCTGAGTGGGCACAGCTTCAGCTGTCCCTTGCTGCACACCTGTTCACCTGACGAGCCAGGGGCTGCAATATTTTTATGAGCATGTAGACCCAAAGAAGTCAAACTTGATGCAGATCTAGTTTGGGAACAGTGATTATTTCGACATCAAGAACATAAACATTTCTGCCATAACTGCAGCTGCAGGGACATAAGCATTCTACAAGCTCTCTGCAGCTCCAACACTTGGCTTTTAATATCACCTTCTATCTGAATACTCTGATGAATATAAAGGATAAGCATTTTGATGGTCAATGGGAATATCAAAATATTACTTGCTAATGTTTGCTTGACCATATATATTGTAGACGAACTAACACTATCTGATTTAGTGCCACAGCCATGTGAAAATATCAGATTCAGAGGACTTAATCCTGAGACCCTGCATCCACAATATCCAGTTCAAAACCAGTGTTTGCATGAGGGTTTTTCAGTCTCCCAGAGAGCAAACAAAAAACCTTTCCTTATATAGTCTCAGGATTATTGCCTTTAGCATCAGGGAAGTGCTGTTACAAGCGTATAAGGCCCAAGAAGCGTAGATTTAAGATTTATAATCACCTGCTTTTGTGAAACAGAGTTTTTGAAAATAGAACTGGTTGTTCAGCAAGTGTCAGTACTAATCCTGATTACAGGCAGCTTTCAGAGTTCTAAGAACACATGGAGTTGATTCTATCAACTTATCCTCAAAGTGAGAAGCAAGTTTCAAATTTACATGTCTATAAAATTTAATGAAGCTTCTAACCCACACCAGTAGCAATAGTACTTATGTAATTTTCATTTCCTTATACTGGAGTCTCAGTTTACAGACAATATTATTTCAGAAACACTAACAAAATACACTAAGTAATAAATTCGGTGACAACCAAAATCTGAATCTCTTCCAAAGTGGAAAAGTTCTGTGTTTCTGACCAAATTGAACAGCCATCTGCTCCCTATGCATATTTGTAAGAGCCCCAGTATTTGGAAGCAACTCTCAGTTACTATTCTAAGATACTTTCCCTGGAAGCTTTGTTCGGCCCTGAAGACTTGAACACTTTGATTGGTAAATCAAACAAGCAGAGGAAAGGATAAGTAAAAAATGTCAGAAGTCATTTACCTAAGTGACATGCTCTACCGACCCATCCAGCTGGACAGCTACAAATCCCAGGAGCCACACAAGCTCCATTATTCCGACAACCTTGAGGACAAATTGCTACAAGAAAAAGAATGGGTAAGCCAGCAGGATTTATAAAACTGATGTAAAAGAATCCTGACAGAATGAAAGATTCAGGATGATACAAGTCAAAATGGCAAAACACATTTTCTTCTAGGCCAGATATTCAACTGGTAAAACTCCAAAAGCATTTCTAGGACCATGGAAATGGAAAAAAAAATAGGTACTGAGTTACGAATCTTGGTTTAAATGTGAACAATTGTACACCTTAATCCAAAACATTTTCACACTATTTTATCTGTGTAAGTACCCATAATGTAGGGCACTCATTTCTGTAGTAATGCAATGACATTTCCATACTTATTAGCCCCTTAATACTTTTAAAATGTTTTTGTTAGTGCAGTTTTAGAGCTAATATAAATATTTGCATGAATGTAGACACACACCTTCTTGGCATCTTGATCCTGTCCAGCCAGAAGCACAAAGGCACTTCACGACTCCATTGACAGAGACACATTCCCCACCATTCTGACAGCCTCCTTCACAGCTTACTGTGGAAGACAGCATACACCAGGTATTTCAGAAGCAGCATAGGACTTCAAATAATTGTCTTTAAACAGCTCATTTGGCATCAACTACTTGTTTTATCACATCTGGAAAAACTAAAATTTCAACCGTTCAGAGCAAGGCACTGCTCTACTTTTCTCCAGTAACACCGCTGTTCATCAGCTACATCACAGGAACTACTAATATGGATATTAGCATCAAACCTGCCAAACCACAGCTGGTAAGCCAATAACCTGTGGTTAAGGATTCACATAGCTCCTTACCTGACAGGACCTACATGTAAAAAGAGGAAGAAGAGAAGAGGATATCACTTTGACAAATGAAACTGTGACTATAGTCAAGTTAAGCAGTGCCTTCCCAAAGGCCAAATACTTGAGGTAGCCTGCTCACTTCAGAATTGTTCTACACATCAAAGCCCTGAAGGCCTCATTAATGAAACATTATTTATGCCAGACATATGAGTTACTGTGGAGAGCACAATCACTGTTCTGTACAATCAAAATGCTTCCTTTCACAAGTATGAATGTATATTATATACCACCTTCACTGTATTGAAGAGAAACAACTATCCTTCATTATAAAGATGGACAGTTTGGATGTCTGCTTGATAATTTGTAGATAAAATATCCAAATCTCTTGTTCAACCACAAGTATTAAGCACAATTTCAGCTAACAGATTTTGGCACGAATACTGAAGATGCAAGTACATGCAAGTCAAATCCAGCACAGCTGGAAAAGTTCTTCAGTGTTTGTTTGCATATTACTTTGTTGCACAAAGTTAATATATTTAATATTGATTGTATTTGAATCATCACAGTGACAGAGAAGGACTGGATGAAACCAAACATTACTCCAGTCTTCTAGAAGGGCAAGAAAGACCCAGGGAATCACAGGCTGGTCTGCCTCACCTCAGCCCCTGGTGAGGTAATACAAGAACTGACTCTGGAAATCATTTCCAGCCACATTAAGGACAAGAAAATCATCAGCAGGTCTTCACAGTGAGGGTGACCAAATGCTCACACAGTACAGATTGCCCTGGGAATTGTGGAGTGTCTGTCCTTGGAGCTATTCAAAAGCCATGAAGACATGGCCATCAACAGCTGGCTCTAGGCAGCCCTGCTTGAGCAGGGAGCTTGGAAATCATGACCTCTAGAGGTCCCTTCCAGCCTCGCCTAGTCTGAGATTTTGTGAGATTCTATAGTAGCACATTGCCCCACACCAGAAGGTTGTACATGTTTGTACAGGGTTTTCTTGGATTGCCTTTTCCAATATATGCATGTATTCAATAGGCTTTACAAAACCATAAAAATTGGTCTTTGCCACTCTGTCATCTCCCATTACCTCTCAACAATACATTGCCACATATAATCCTCAGTCACTGGCCCTCAATGTTACCATCTTGCAGATACTACTTAAAAATTTCAACCACTTAATGCAGAAATATGTATCTACACAAGCCATCTCAATAAATTATTTAGAAAGAATCTGTTATAGAGTTAAATGGAATATTTATGTAGCACATAAAAAGGATATTTTCCAAGGCAAAAAATTTGCTCAGATTCTCACAAAACATTCCAGTATGTGCAGTCCCTCCCATCTTCCTGCAATCATGCAGATCCTCTAGGCCATGCATGTCTTGATAGCAAGGTCAGAGATTTACAGAATTAAGGTCATTATTTCAAAGTGCATTAGATCCAGGACTTTAGGCATCCTAAATTATTTTAGTCTGTTTTCAAACTTCTTGTCTTTCCAAGCTGCCCTCCTCCTTGGGTCTTACCTTTATGACAGTATCTACCCCCATACCCAGGTGGACATCTGCATTTTCCAGGTCGGAGGCACTCTCCCCCATTTTTGCATTTTGGATAACATGTAGCTGAAAGACAGACAACAAAGAAAGGCTGGATAAATATTGGTGAAACTTATTAAAGTTACTACTTAAATACATAAGAAATTTGCACATCTTCATATTTTCATCAGTTTGTCTTCATATTTTCTGATATATCTGCCATGTCATCTTATATAAGATCAAATCCTTTCCCTGCAAAGAGAGCACTCCACCATAGTAAGCTTTTAAGCACTCAAAACTAAGGAATGTTTTGGACCTGGACAGAACAGACAGAAGAAAGACCCATATTAAAGAGGAACACAGCTGCCAAAAAAAGCTTTTGATAACTGAAGTGGAGAAATAACAGGTAAGAAAATAGGTGATAAGAAAAATGATTCAGTAAAAAGATGTTGCAACTTGAGAGGCATCATGGGATACTTAAGATGAAATATCAGTCTTTTTATTCATTACTGGATTCTTACATTCCTCTTTGGAAAAACTACATGCTCTATTCCTTATATCTCTTCTCTAAAAAGTCTCCAGAAGTAAGTTTCCCCACACTCTTTTTTTCTGTTTTTTTGCTTCAGCTGGCTTTTCAGAAACCTTTCTGAAATGTACAGTGTTTTTTAGCAATAATGCAAGATAAACGTAACTTTTCTCATAACTCTAATCATCTGTTGGGATAAAACCATCTATGATCATCACAAATACTGCAACTTTTTCATTGCTGACAGCTTGGACGGGTTTGATAAGGTACAAATAAAAATCTTAATTTTGCAAAATTCTGGGTAAATCCAATCTGATTGCA
The DNA here is from genome assembly GCF_052056855.1 of Sturnus vulgaris. NCBI lineage: Eukaryota > Metazoa > Chordata > Aves > Passeriformes > Sturnidae > Sturnus > Sturnus vulgaris. Next base: position 27,346,857 of record NC_142243.1, on the reverse strand, counting down.
AATAAATTACCTATCACAGACTCTTTGTGAGTCATAATAATCCCTAAGTCAGCCCTGCTGTCTGAGAAAACATTTGTTTATTCACACATAGCTTTTAGAAACTCATCTGTTTCAGGGAGTCTCATCTGAGTTAGCTGCTGGTGTGAGATGAGCTCTCTACTTATTCTTTGACCGGATGGCTGAAAAGTATGAAAGAGATGAACAATGGGTAACACCATCCTGGTCTTGTCCTCATATATTTATTGCACTCTCAAGAAACCCAATTGAAGAATAGATGACTTTAGTACCTGCAGAATGAATATGAGCAGGCAAAGAATGGACAGAGACGTATGGAAAAAACAGCCAGTGCTCAGCTCTCTGTAACTTTTATCAGATGGTCTCATTTCTTTAGAAGTGCCATACAAGAGCTCCCAATTTAAGAAAAATTCTGTTTCTGTGTTATTTCACACAGTGTTCAGTTCATTTTCCTTGACAGAACAAGGGACAAAACTTCATTTATCCAATTTTTTTTCTACATTATGAGCACATGGATTCAGTCATTTCTTTAACAATTCCAGACATTTCACCTCACTAGTTCAAGAACTGATCTGGCTTTCCACCAATATTTCACCTCTTCCCTAAACCCCAAAATGTCTAGGAACCAACAGTTCCTACAACATAGTTCATATAGCATAGCTGTTAATCTCCACTACACAGCACATTAGCTATAGATCATTTGTCACCACCTGCTAGCCTCTGCCTCAAAATGAAACAATACTCCATGAACGATTAAAGTGCTGAACGAAATTTTCAGCATCTAATTTCAGGGTTAAAAAAAAAATCCCACATTTTAAATGAAGGACATTGAAAATTAGAACAAATATTGTACAATTTTATCACCTCTTCACATAGACAGCATGCAAAGCAAAGGAACTCCTGACACTGAGTGATTTTTTAGCATTTAATAGCCACAAGCTCTACAGTTAAATTTTAAAGAAAATTAGAAAATTAGATATCAACATGTTACATTGAACAGGGTTTAAACTAAAACTCTTCTTCATGATGTTTTATTTCACATATTAGGTACCATTTTCAAAAATACTTTGTCTCTCCATGGAAACCAACAGGAACAGACTCCACCCTAGCTTTATGCCTCCCACTGTACAGGATGTACAAATGACCCTGTGCATCAGGTAACATCCAGGAAGTAAACCACAGTACTTCTACAAGCACAAGGTATTCTAAATAAAAAGAAATCCAGAAAGTAACCTACTTTCTACACACTCTTTTGGTGTTTTCATTAGTGACTAGTCGTGACTAATTGCAACTAGAGATAATAGTTAAATGTTGCTGTGGCTTAGAATGCTGTCAAGACTCTAGAAGCATTCAAGAACCATCTGGATGCAATCCTATGCATTGCACTCTAGGATGACCCTGCTTGGGCAGGGAGGTTGGAACAGATGACCTCCTGGTCCCTTCCAACCTGACTGACTCTGTGATTCTTTAAATACTTCCAGGGAAGTATTTAAGCATGCAGTTAAAGCAGTAGGAGGAATAAAACACCATAGCCTGTCCTGGGAGTGGCCTCTTACCCAACATCCAAGTGGTAAAAAACTTTCTATGGACCCACGGCCATTTCTGACAGCAGGATTTGCTTACTACCTTGAGGTCTTCCTTCTGGGACTTGGCTGTGCTCCATCAGTTTGCTGTCACTGCCTCACCTTATCAAAGTGTTACAAATTACTCACCACTATTGGGTAGGTCAATCAATAAGGCTATTTATCAATTCGTTGATAAGGAATGGGCAAGCAGTGCTGGGGATGCGAGGAGTCCGCGCTCCGCCAACACGTCCCTCCTATCCCTGGTCACTGCCCCTTTTATTGGCAGTTTCTGGTGGGGCCGTGTCGTGCTCACTGTGCTGGGGTACAAGCCCGAGCAAGCCTGAACATGTTGGCTACCATTGAAGTAGCAGTGGCTACAAGTGCCCACCCGGTCTGGACAAGGCTCGAACATGCTGTCAGGTTACACTCCCAGCAAGCAGGTAACAGTAATGACAAGTCTGTTCATGTTCTCACAAGCCCGCGTTTTCTTTATACATAAAAAGTGGACACAATTCATAATTATAGTGGCAAAATAATAAACAATACGTAAAAACAAAAGCCAACAATTTACAGCAAAGTGATTTAAACAAATATAATGAAAACATTATATTTTCCTTTGTCTCATGTCCATGCTTTACTTTAAGTTCAGCATTCTTGTTTATATTGCTCCTATGGTGTATTTTTCATAATGACACGAATCACTATGTAACATCTCACACTTTTTTGGCTGTACTCCATCAGTTTGCTGTCACTGCCTCACCTTACCAAAGCGCGTCTTAACTCCCTTCCTTCACCTCTCCTTCTTTAGGTCCTCCCCAGCACCTCCCCGCCCGCCTCCCACAGCAGATCCCAGCCCGAGCTCCTCATTCCTTCCCGGAGGGATTACTCGCCGGGGGGCTGGCATGAGAGACAACGAGCGCGGTGTTCGTGCCCATCCCGGCGCATCCCTTCCCGTTACCGTGCTGGCAGCGCTCGCCCTCGTAGCCCTTGGAGCAGAGGCAGGAGCCGTCGGCGAGGCAGAGCCCGCCGTGCCGGCATCGCGGGCTGCAGGCGGCGGCCGTGCCGGGGCACAGCGCGCTCAGACACAGCCCCAGCCCCAGCAGGAGCCGCAGCCCCGCCATGGCCCGGCACGGCAGCCCCGGGCTCCGGCAACCCCGGCCTCGGGCAGCGCGTCCTGCTCCGCTCCCGCCTCCTCTCCGCTCGCTCCCCTCTCAGCCCCGCTCCTCCACGCTCCTCTCGCTTTTACCCTCTCAGTCCGTTCCTCCTCCTCCTCCCCCGCCGCCCCCCGTGCCGGTCACGGAGCCCCCCCAGCGCCCCTGACCCCACGGTCACCGAGCGCCGGCAGCGCCGGGGGTGCGCGGAAAAGGAGGCTCGGGGTGACCTTGTCACCCTCTACAGCTCCTGAAAGAGGCTGGAGCCGGCTGGGAGGGTTGGCCTCTTCTCCCAGGCAACCAGCGACGGTACAGGACAAGAGGACATACTCTCAAGCTGCACCAGGGGAGGTTTAGGTTGGACATTAGGAGCAATTTCTTCACAGAAGGGGTTTCTGGACATTGGAACGGGCTGCCCAGGGAGGTGGTGGAGTTATCAGCCCTCGTGGTGTTTAAGGAAAGACTGGATGTGGCACATGGTGACTTAGTGGTAGTTCGGTCACAGATTGGACTCAATCTCCTCAGAGGTCTTTCCCTCTGACAGCAGAGGAGCAGCCACCAGGTCACACGGTGTGCTGGACAAGGAGCCCACCTTAGCACCTGCTGGCCCGCCTGACATCTGCTGGCCCTGCCACCCCTTCCAGGACAGCACAGCTCTGAACTCCTGCCCCGTTTGAGACCCTACAGACTCTGATTTCCATACACTTCCATCTTTAAAGGTGCCATACGTAAATATCACGATAGGATATTCGAAGGATGATTTCGGAGAGAGGACTGATGGGCTGAACTCACTGCCACCTGACAGAGAAGAGGAATCTGGGTCTCACAGAATCATAGAATGGCTTTGTTTGGAAGGGTGCTTTAAAATGATCTGGTTCCAACATCCCTGCCATGAACTAGCTTGCTTGCTTCCACTTCAAAGCCTTATCTAGCCTGGCCTTGAACAATTCCAGGCATGTGACATCCACAGCAACTCTGGGCAACTTGTGTTTGTGCCTCACCATCCTCACAATAAAGAATTTCTTTATATCTGATCTAAATTTACTCTTTTTCAGTTTGAAGACATTTGCCCATGCTCTGTCACTCCATGCCCTTGTCAAAAGTTCTTCTCCAGCTTGCCTGAAGGCTCTTTAGGTAAAGGAAGGTGCTCTAAATTCTTCCCAAAACATTATTTTCTTCAGGATGAATAGCCACAGCTCTCAGTCTGGCTTTACAGAATAGGTACCCCAGCTTTCTGAGCATATTGGCTGCTCTTTTCTGGACTTGCTCCTTGCCATGCTGTCTCTGGGAATGGCTTGAGAGCAATTCTGTGGCAAAACAGCAGTAGATTTCAATTTGATCATGAAAATATTTCTGTTGCAGAGAACACACAAACATTTTTTCTCTCATTATTTCCAATATTGCACAAGCCTTTCCTATAATTTCAAGAGTTTCCAAGAGAAAACACACGCTTTGAACACCAAGATTCAGCTCAACGAAACATTTTCAGGTGAATTGGAATGACCAGTAGTGAAAAAGAGAAATTATAAGCCCCTACACAAAGTGTCTACAGAAAAGTGAAATTAACCTCATGCCTTTTGAAAAACTAAGGGAAAACCAAGTCTTGTTTTCAACTGTGAGAGCAGACTTTCAATTACTTTTGCAAGTGGCATAAAACAGCTTAATTTGTTTTAAAGATGAAGCAGGAGTATGAATTGGTAACTGCTTTCACTTTGACTGGAAATTAAAATTTGTGCGATTGCCTTGTAATTTACAGAATAGAAGTTAAAGGTACTTCCGTTGTAAAACGGTTTTAATCCTGTTTTACACCTACAGAGCTTGGAACATACAGTTCATAGCAGGAGGAGAATACAGTGAAAATCTGCTGCCAATAGCAAGAGGTGCTGTCTGGCTTCTTGCAAAGTTTAAGGCACATATAACATTATCTTTGCAAGACTGCATTTAGATTTTCAAGTAGCAAAATACCATTGAATGATTAAACTAGAGTAAACTGAAAATACAACACTGAATAAGTGCCTAAAACATGCACAATTCCCTCTTGCTTGTGCCTAGGCAACCAAAGCAACATTTAGAGGATGCATACATACAATTACATGTGTCCTGTGCAAACCCACATAGCAAATATCCTTTCAAGTAGTAATGATGTAGCAAAAAGCTCCAGTGATTTAATCACTCATGCACAAGCTGCCACAGTGTGTTGATATGCAATCTAGAATTAGAACATCCAAACCCCATTCCTGTTGCAGCTCCAGCTGTGGTGAAGAGAACAGGGTCTCCTGTTTTCACATGCAGTATTCCTTCTTGCAAGGACAGAAGTAATAGGATTATGGAGTCATACCCCTTTTAGTAAAACTACTTGCCAGAAATATATTGTGGAATAAATTCTTCCCAAAAGGAATAGCTTCATTTATGCCATCCCCACAAGACCAAAATGAGAGAAGAACTGAAGCCGCTGACTCTGGGCTGTATTGTTCTCTGGGTATATCATAATTTTGCACCTCCTTGACTTCTGCCAATAATTTTGTGCATATTGATTTCTTCACAGAAATATTTTTTCCATTACTGTCTTCCTCTATAAGTCAGTTTTATGTGGAAGTGTGCCTTTCTGATATTAATGCCTAGCAACAATCCTTCATACAGAATTATTTGCAGATTTTAAGAACTATTCTTCATAATTCATGATTTTTAAAGCACTATTTATTTTCAGTTTCATATCCCATCTTCTCTATTCCAGAAAGATGACTCTTGGTGTCTCAGGTTAATTAAGACCCCCTTTTTTATTTCTCTCCTAGCTTTCTTTGAGGATCTTAAAATAATTAATACCAAAGAAAGTAATCATATTTTGAAATATGGCAAGTGCCCCATCAGAGGGGATAATTAAATGCAAAGACTATATTAAATAAGCTTGCCCAGGTGTTTCATTGAATGAAGTAAATTTGTTTAAACATTATCTTCTGTAGGAAGGATTAGGCTGCTTTACTGTTTTTGTGCATCTAAATTCATCTCAGGGCTTATCAAATTTGCTGAGTGCATGTCTGCATTTAGAAATGATTGAATCATGTGAACAGAGGTTCTCACTGAAAACAGAAATGCTTTCAGGCATCCAACATGCTTTAGCCTTAGAAGCATAATCTGATTAAAAAACAAAACAACCAAAAAAAAAAAACAAAAAAAACAAGCAACCCAGCAGGTAATAAAGTTTTCAAGTAGAAAGTTAGACAAAGAGAATTTAGATTCATTCATTCTTGTCATAATGGCCATATATAACACTTATTTTCAAGATAAAACCAAAATAAGGCAGTTTTAGCAGCTGGAAATTCACAGGCTCACTTTTGAGTCAACATCCTCCTGATATACTGTATCATAGCAATATGTAATAGCCTCTTGAGGGACACTGCTGTCCAGTCCAAAGAAGAAGACAGGGAAGAAATGAACTCTCCTTTATCATCAGATTTAAGGTACTCTGTGTAGTGGTATTTACCTTGTTATGAGAATGAGGTTGCTCACCTGGAGTCTGGATTCTGCTCCATGCAAGGCAAAGCAGGTACAAAACTGGAGTCCTCAACAACCCTGTGGGAAGACACCACTTCTGGCCAGCTTAGAGCACGGACATGTGTCTCTTGCCTATTTCAAAGACTTTTGTTTCACTACAGTGTGAAAATATTCAGGAAATACAAGCTCAGATCTTCACATGCCATGGGAATTTATGAGTCAGCCAGTTGTAATACAGCACAACCTCCTCTCACCAGTAAAGAAATACAAGAAAACAATAAGCTTAGAAATTGGGATACAAAACCTTAGAGGGTGCTTGTGTGGAGGCGATGCACAACCATCTCATAAAATGTCAGAATCTCAATAATCAACTAGAATTGCTGGGATGAGAGGTAATGTTAGAAGGTTATTACACAGCTACCTCTTTGCTAGCCCTGTGCAATATGTGCAGTTCCAAGTTCTGGCACAATCATTGCAGCACTGTTACAGCTACACTGTACTAAAGTACATCTAAAAATGTGTCATCCAGAGATGATGCTTTGTTTATCAGTGCTACATCGCAGGTAGCAACCCCATTTATAAGTGCTTTTCAGAATAATTTGGTCTCTGTTCTACCACGTGTAGATGAGCCATCAGGTAATGGTGGAGTTAAGTAGCATTGATCACAGCTGTACCTCAACTCAAGCCCACATCGGGGCTGTCAGATAATAGGACTTATGAACAACATCAGTCTTCTTTGTTGACAGCTTGTATACTGATCTGTCTTCCAGTGCAATTGGGCTTCAGTAGCATTTGAATGAGAGTCACTCTAGTTCTACTAAAAGAAGGAAAATTATATATGGGTTTATTTTCAAACATCCCCGTGCGTGAATTAGGTGAGCAGAAATACTATACATGTACAGGCACAACTCTTCTTGGTGTCCAAAATTAGGGGCCTCTCTGGATTGCATGTACAGATTGTCCCCATTAGTGCACCTAGCCCTGGTTCCGTAATATGAAACCCTATTTTAATTTATATGAAATGAATACATTAATCCAAATGATGCCAGCCCTGTATGCAACTTCAAAACCATTATTCTAATAAATAATTTTCTTCACATAACAAACTCTCAATACATGATCTTTAGTTAACAAGACTGATGTGCAAAGAAGTTCCTGTTCACAGATTTCTATTGCTTACTAGATAGAAACATGAACAAGGTATATGTTAGTGAGGTACTTCAGAATTAACACTTCAGTCTTTGCAATTAGTTATAAATCTCTCAGATTGCCACCTTATTTATTTTGCATTTGCAATTAGAGTGAAGAATAAATCTTTGCCTGTGGACTCTGGGTAACCCAAAGCAATACAAGAGTATTGTCAAAAGACCATCCAGGCTCACTAGGAACAATTTAACTCTGTTTGAAGCTTTGTTCTATGCAAGTCAAGGTCACCCAGTCACTATTCCCTCTTTTGAATCTTGGATGTAAATTGCCTGACGAGAAAAGAAACAACATTACTTCTGCCCATTAAAAGAGTACTGAGAAAAAAGATCAAGGCTTGTCTTGCTGCTTGGCAAACAGCACAGCTTTCAGCAGTAACCTTAATTTGTTGTTGGATCTGGTTCTATCTTTTGGGATAGTTTGGTGATGTCTAAGCTAAGAAACCTTCAATTTCTACACAGCCCCTAGACCAGTGACTCTGATGCCTTAAGTTTTAGCTTTTATATTTTTCAGATTCTGTACTGCCTTGGTGTGTGACTCTGAATTCCATATAAAGTGTTAACAAGTTCTCTTCGCAGTTTAGTTAGACAAAACAATCCTTTTCCAGCCGGAGAACCAAGGACACCATTGCAGCTTCAGGCCCAAAAAGTGTAAGCAACAGTGACTTGAAGAGAGCAATCTGGGAGGATGGGATTGCATAATCTGGAGCTGTAATTGGACAGTTAACCCCAATATGTAAATGGACCAAAACTTATGAAAGTGTGAAAATTCGTGACCAGTTGTCCATCTTGCTTCCATCTTGGGTGTAGCCTCAGCCAGGCTCTTGTACTGCCCAAGGTGCATCTTTGTAAGCCTTTTATTAAATATATCCTTTATTCCTTTAACACTGTCTAGCCTCTGTTCCTCTTTAGGCATTAACTCTTTATCTGATTTCACAAGCATAAAGCATTACTTCAAAACTGCAATTTTATAAAACAAGGTCCTAATATTCCGCTGCAGGCCACCTTGGTTAGTCCCTGAAACCAGGAGAGACCAAATGTCTTCACAACACCCAATTTAAGTTGAAAGCTAGGGCCAGTATCACCTTAATTAAGGGATTTTCTGCTCATACTAAAGGTGTTGAGATCAGCCCCATTCTGTAGATGCACCATCTGAAACATGCTCAGCACGTACCCATCAGTAGAACCCCAAACTTATGATTAATATTAAAAAATGGCTCTTAAGGACCAAAATCCAGATAAAGCAGGACTGCAAGATACTTAAGTATCACATCCAACTTCTTTTAGAGCCATCTGGAAACATCCTTATTTTTGTCAGCACTATAGTATCAGACCCTACGTTCTGGCAAATAAAGGTCATGATACTGCAAGGTTATCTTGAGTTTCTATTCAGCCATCAAAGCCAAACTGAAATAGTCCTCATCTGCTTTTCTTTCTGCATTGCATGAAGTTGGCTTGGAAGTAAATGAAAATAATTTGATTTTCTCATCACTCATGAAATTTCAGTTGTGTTCCTCAGAAATAAATATGGACTTTTTTTGGTTGTAGAATCTTATATTTTTCCCTCAAAGAAATCTGGCATAATATGCAGTGAAAAGAGTTATTGAATAGTAATTGGTGTAACTATTGAGTATAACTCAGGTACCACACTACTGTATACAGTATAAATACTAGAGGCCTAATTAATGTTCTGTAAATTAGTTGAAGTGGAAAGTCCATATTCACAATTCATCCTGATTAACTGGAGGAAAAAAGCAAGATGCTAAATACTAATTCTAAGATAGGGCTTTTTTAAATATCGAGTAGTGAATTTTACAGAATTCAGCTTTATATCAATCAACTTCCTGCAGTATCAAGTACTACTGATGATTTAATATCTATATAGTTGTTATTGTATCATAATTCCCATACACACTTATGCTGTTGTAAGTCAGAGCAGACACTACTGAAGTTGTAGAGTAAAAGTAGTGTGAGTGGAAGCATTCAGAGATAAAAATAAAATATAAAGATATCACTTTGTCTGCCACAGAATCACTGCCTACTTCAGGGTGAATGTGGCTACTGTTCAGCAGGGCACAGCAACGTTATCCAGCAGTGTGAAACAGGAAATGAATAAAAAACCCACCACATCTAATTGATATTTAAGTATGGTAGGATGTAATTACTCATGCTGGAATTCATTCAAAGCATCAGCACTCTGAATGCTCCCTTATTAAACAAAAAAGAAAAAAGTACAATCAGTTCTTTACTGTCTGCCAACAGAGAAGACTTAGACTTGGCAGCTGATTGTTAAAAAATTGGTTCAAAACATATTTCTCTGTTTTTCCTGTCATCGTTATGCTTCAAATCTACATCTGAACAAAGAAAGTGGTAGCTCAATTAAACAATACTTAGAAGTTTAGAAGCTCATTCCAAGTTTAAAATTAATTGTAAATATTTCCAGCTTACGTTCATTTCCACAGCACTTCTGAGGGAAAATTAAACAGCAGAACCACTTTACAAATGGTGAGACAACAAAAAGTGTTTTGGCAACTCATATTTAGAGCTAATATCAAAGCTGAAGTATATGTGGTATTGTTTGGTCCACAATTGAAACATGACAGCATGACCAATGCAAACGTGTCTTCATGTGATCTGGGGTTGTCTGGCCAGGAAATGAATATGACAAAAGAAGGAAGTCAAAGAGTAATTTATTTCTAAAGAGCTCTGTCATTCATCTAAAAACCACTGGCAAGCATGATCTTTCCTAACTGCATAGGTATGAGCATGTCAAGGAAGCACACCTCTAACTTAAACAGAGCTGAACCTGAGCCCCAAAAACTCTGAAAGTGAGAATTCCTAAACATAAATCCTTAATGACTACAGAGCAAACAGTTTGATGTTGAATTAAAATTCATATTAGCCAAACAAAAAAGGGGAAAAGTATCATTAATACCAATGAAAATGTCTCAAATCTACTCTGATTCATATATGTGTAGGTAACAGGTGGAGGAAATTAAGATATCCAGAAAATTTTAACGTTTATAGAAAAAAACTCTAGCTTTATCATTGTCCCCCTTTAAAGGTCACATTACATAGGTGATCTCCAGTTACTCGGCTCAGCTCTCTCTGCCATTTATACATAATTCATACAGCATTTATACAAAATATGCTCCATTTAAACTCAACCCTTGAGGGACACTAATTCCGATGGACACTTTTGTCTGCACTGATTGAATTTTAAAACTTGTGACAAAGAGTTAAGAACGTAATCCTAGAAATCTCAAGCAGATAAACTTAAAACAAATTTTTACACTACGTTTTCTATTTGTTAATTTAATTTTTAAAATTTTTGTGTGTTTATCTTTTGAACTTCTAGAGTATGTAACAATGTTCTGAATTTCACTTTTTATAAGTACAAAACAGCAACTTTGTACATTCGTGCAACAGCTGGGAACACATGTTCATGAAACAGAGCCTGAGGTGGCCTGGCATTCTAGCACAGTCCGAGTCCAAAGATCCTGCAAATCAGACTTCCAAGACATAAAATTGTCCATTTGCTGGTTTAGACATCCCATCTACATGCACTAGCAGTGTAATCCCTTGCATTACCTGAGACGATTTTGACATTTGACGTTTTTTCAAACCAATTTCTTAGGCTGTATCTCTTCTGGGAAGCTTCTTTCACTTTGTTACAAAATTAAAATTGCAATTCATATGTGAATCTCCAGTGTGGAGAAAGGACAATCCTAATTTTATCACCTGATCATTTCACAGCTCCTCATCTTATTCATGATTATTCTTAAGTGGTTTAAATCCAGCACCGACATTGTTGGCAGATACCAAAGTCTGGGATCCTGGTCCCCACAACTGGCAATTCAATGTAAATAAAAGAGATCTCTTTCTGCACCTAATTGCCATCCATTGGGAGACTTAGAAGTCCTTGGGTGAAATGCACCCCACGGGCACAAAATGATCACAATATCTCTCTGCTGATCCTACCTAGAGCTGTATAATGGAAGTGGCACCACATATATAAAACTTAGATGCTGAACAGAAGAGTGCAGAGCTGTGGCAAACACAGCTCTGGCTTGAAAAACAATAGAAGAAAGCTCAGCAAAAATGTTTCAGACAATTTAATCCAAAACACTGACTGTACAAATTTAACTGAGTACACTTGATGAAGATGAGACTAATAAAAGCCCAGCTGCTTAGCACTTTTGACTTTCAGCTCACACTGCTTGTATGCAAGATGATTTTGACTCCAAACTGAATGTTGCTGGATGGAGATTAATAAGTAAGCTGAACATATCATTGCTGTCTTGTTTTAGGAGAAAAGAAAAACCAAAGTTTAGAGCATGAAGTCTGAAAACCTGTCTCAGTAAAGCAAACAGACTTAAAGGCAGCCTCCTCCTCTCTGCAGTGATTAATATTAATGTCAAAATCTTTCATTTTTATTGATTTCAGTGATGGAAAAAGTCCAGTCCAGCATTACTCAGCCTCTTCTGTGCCTTAAATAAGACAACCGGACAATACCAAATTGACCTTCCCCTTTTTTAGTTTTTTTTTTTTGCATACTTTCATTGAGAGCCTTAGGAATTTTTCTAAGGCAAAACAAAATAAAACAGCATAAATGTAATTTATATAATACTGTTTGATTATTATATCTCCATCTTCTCTTTAGAATGTTGCCCCATGGCAGCAGTTTCCATTTCTAAAAATAGTTTCGTAGCTGTATTTTTATTTTGCCACAATTAAAACTAGTAACAAACATGCCACCGATAGTATTTGCCAGCAAAATCTTTCAAAAGGTAGCATATCTGCATAAAGAAATTGTGTTACATTCTCATACATATTTGCTTATTTGTGGAGACATGCAGTTCTGTCCTAAGATCCTATATTGGTGACTACAGAGGCTGACAAAAATTCTACAGTAAAGGATGTCAAATGTTGCTCTGTGAAGTTATTTTAAGGGCCTGTTAAAGTGGATTGCAGAACTAATGTAGGTTGCAGGACCTTGTTTTAAGACAAGTCATTATTACAGAGTGCTTGATTTAATTTTAACAGGGCTGATATCTTCATACTTCATCCTGTATTAGCTTATGGGCTAAAATAAACCACGTGGCTGATGAAGCAAAGATGCAACTTCTTTTTTTGTTGCCTAGTAGAATTTCTAGAGTTGCTCACTTGCTTTGAGAAACTTGGTATCCTGCTGACCAGGCACCTTAAATTTAAATGGCCCTGCATGTACAAACCAATACATATTTTCAAGGAAGAAAGTGACAAAACAGGGATGCTCTTTTCTATGAATCATACATCCTCCAATTCCCTTTCTTTTTCATGGCACTCAGAGGAGCACACAGGCTGCAGATCACAAATGGGAGGCCATAACTTCCCTCCCCAGACAGCTCAAGGGTGGCATTCAAATATTCCAGATGCAGTTCAAACTGCCCTTTACACTTAGTAATCAATATGGAAACACCACGAATGTTTAACTCACCGTTAGAAGTGTTTTTGACACTGCCAAAAGAAGATAAGGCTAATGGGAGCCTGCACTATGCCAATGGCTCCAAGCACTCTGGGCCACTGCACCCCTTTCTCAGCCTTCCAAGTAATCCAGTACAGCATCCTACACAAACAAAAACTCCCACTACATAAAATCAACCTCTTGAGAAAATTGTGGTTTTCCTGAGAAAGAAACCAAAACATATGAAGGACATTGCTAAAGCTCTATTTGCTTAAACCTGCATGGAATTATCTTAGTGAAAAATTAGAGAAGCCAAATAACCCTAAGAAGGGAATGTTTCCCATCATAAAGGAATATCCCACCAGTGGCTCCCTGCCAGCTGAGCCAGTGAGAAGGAAAGGAGGACACCAACTCCTCTAGAGCAGCACAGTCAAAACCAGGTCACTCTGCCTACTCAAAAATTACCCCACTGGAGTCTTCCCAGTGCAAAACCAGTGCTAGGGTCAAAAGCAGACCAATGCTACTATTCCTGGGTATGCTTGTGGATATAGTTTTCATGAGCTACTGACATTGTCTCAATGAAGCTAATCACAGAAATAAAATAACCAGTATATAGTCAAAGCCAAGCAAGACTGATTTTAAAGTAGTACCAAACAAGGGAACTTGCAAAAATTAAAATTGTAGAAGCATGTGTTATATTTCTGTTTCATAATAAGAATAAAAATAGTAGTCTGGAAAAAAGGAGGTTTTATTTCCTATTTTCAGTGCTAAGAACACCTACATGGAATAATTCCATATTCATAGCTGTTTCTCCTCTACAGTTATTATCTGCAAGCTGACATGGAGGCAAACACACAATACAGTCTAGAGCAGTGAATGGAGTTATTATGAGATTGTAAGAACCTTTGTCCTCTTTGTAACACTCACACTAGCCACTGGCCATTATGGATTTGCAAGAGGAGGAGACAACCCAACAATCTGCACAGCCCACATAGTGCATCACATTGTCTCACTGGGACTTGGTGAGCTGCTCACAGATCATGGATACAGCAGAGCTAAAGTGGAGTGTAAATACCTTAATGTCTTCCTTGCTTATGTCATTCCTGAGCATTAGCTCTCCATCTGTGGAATACTGTCTGAGCTGCTACAGATATGTCTATTCAAATGTGTCTTAATATTCAGCTGACTGTGCCTTTTTGACATGTCCCATCAGATAGCCAATAATGATGTATTTTTTTGGCATTCCTAAAACTGCTTCCCATGTCTCTCAATTACTTGCCCCCAGCAAAATGGCTGCAGTTATTAGCTTGTGCTTCACTGTGTCATTTGTGTTATTCTAGTTCAATGTGAAGTATGACTTCCTGACGCTTATTTGCTGATGGCAGCAAGCTGCCTTTCCTTCCCCCCTGAGGTTTTGTTTCCCCTCCAAAACATACCACATTTTTTGCTGGCCAGAAGCATAATTATTCTGCACTGTCAGTAAATTCCTCAGTTTCTATTCTGTTTAGGTTCTGTTCACATCCAGCATATAGGTATTTAGTTACATATAGGTTACTTAGGAACAAATAAACTTCTAGAGTAATAGTTAGGAGGTATATTCAAACTACAAAATCCGAACAGCATACATATGCTATCTGACATGGTCAAAAAAAGACAGCCATAGAAAAATTACTTGGAACTTAGGATTATGATTTTTTGGTTGTTGTTGTTGTTGATCACCTTGGATTGTAATTTTTTAATCCAAAGTACAATTTCATATTAACATATTCGTAGTAACGCTACAAACTGCCTTGGCAGAGGTTTTTAGTTTGGTTTTGTAAAGAAGAATGAGTGTTTAATTTAATCAGCTTAGAATCAGCCAAATATAAAGCCCACTGAAAATCATTCCTGTCTGTGTCATTTCCATTTGTCAGAAGAAAATAACAATTGTGTCGATTTAAAAATTCAGTCTCCATTAAACACTGGGTACAGAAAAAGTCTTTTGTCCATTTCTGGGCATCACACATAGCTATCCTTGAGCTTCTGATGAAACTGGTGGGGGATTGTGAACGCCTAACAATGAACTGAAAACAAATAAAATACAAAAAGTGAAAAAGCCTCAAGAAACAAACAGATGAAGTCAGAATAAAAGGCAGTCAAAGCATGGAGGCAACAGAAGCATGTCTATCCCACATAATCTCATTTTCTGGCCTACTTCATTATTCCCTTTACTGTTTTCTGTACATTGTATTTCCAGACTGTGCAACTGGATGATTGTTTGTTGACTGTACATATTACAAGTGATACTTCAGCATTCTAGTATTTCCTGATCTGTTTAAATGACAAAGTGTGCCTCTGAGTGCTCAGCTTTGAATCCCCCTGCCTGTGCAGTCATCCTTCCCCTGCTTGGCAAAGTGGCAGCTCTAATTCTTCAAACCACAAATGGGTCTGACATGATGAATTTGGGATGTGGTGAACTAAATCTATAGATGAACAGCAAGAACAGATACGAATACAGCAAGAAGATAATGCTAAATATGTAGGTTTGCATTAAACAGTGCCTGGGACTATTACTGGGAAAATGATAAATTCTGTGTTGCAGGACACTGTTCACATGCTCAGGCTGGTCACTGGCCATATGAGCCAGTGCTTTCATGGGGCACCCCCCAGGACGCTCAGAGGGATGAACTCCTTGAGGACCATTCCAGCAGGCAGTGTGTGCCCACCATGCCATTTTATAGCCTGCTTGCATGGGCAGGGCAGATCATGCCTCTTGATCTCTTTACCAGCAAACAAACCTTAATATTTTTAATACCTAGTCTAAGTGTAGCTTTACAGCCCTAGCACCCCCTGATCTACCATAGGGGCATCTACCCTAGATTCACTGTTATCTAATACGTCACTGGATTAAGATTTGGACACAGGAAAAATCTCAGTCGTGTTCCATTTTTGACCAAAAGAGCCTTTTAGTTCAGTGGAACAGCAGCCAGCAGTTTAATTTTGTGCCATATGCTATTATATTTGTATATACTGGGCTAGATATGTAAAGTATTAACTCCACATTATGTTGTCAAGCAAGATTTGCTCAGCACTCATTTGATATTATGCACAATATCAGATTTTAAAGGTTTAGGATGAGAAGTTTGAGAGAAAGTGATATAAACAGATTAATAGAGAACTGTTTAGACCAATTTGTATGGTGTATCATCTAAACGTATTTGATTAGTTATTACTTATAGCGTTGCTTATTTGCTACAATATTCTTCTCACACTTTTGTTTTGGTAGCAAAAATTAAACATTTCAGACCAGATAGTAGTAAAAATGTTCAGAGTATGTTTCTTTATTACTATGACTACTTTTAGAGAGACTCCACAGCTTGACATGATTTGGGAAGAAGACATTCACAAGAAAGCTTGAGGAAGAATTAGAGACCTGTCACTTAGAGAAACCAGCTATTAACCTGAAAAGAGAGGCAGGAGGAAAGCACCATTGGACTGTCTATCACAGCTTTTTAATTCCCACTCTTTTCTCACAGTAACACATATTCATTCCACTGATGATTTGTTCCTAAAATCAGGCTTACAGTCTGCAGCCTAACATAAAAGCAAAACAGAAATAGTTGCAAGCTTTACAAAACAACTCAAATTACTTTTCACAACATTAATTAATTGTCCTACATTTTGCTGGGGAAAAGTCATCAGCGTAGATAATAATCATTAAAAAAAGAAAACAAATCTGTTTCTCCATCAGGTTCAATATTGCTAAAAAGCAAAGAAACGAGAAAACAAAACCAAACATTGTGAAAACTGTTTATAACCAAGATAGCTGGGTAAAAAATAGCAATTTGAATACATTTTGGAGGAAGCAAATGTCCCTCTAAATTGCCTGCATATGAGGACTCACATATATATGCAATTCACATAGAAATAAGTGTAAAGCTCTAGCTATACTGTCTATTGCTCAGCAGCTCAGAGAACCTCAGCATGAGTCCCACAGAAGACAAAGAGGTGATACTTTAAAGGTGGCACCCCTAATTTAACACAAACTGTTAAGAAAATTGATACATTTTAAAATGCTTTATATTTGATCCAACAATATCTGAAAAGAAAGAGTTGTAAACTTTAGTTTGAGTTCAGTCCTGCAAAGTACTAAGAAAGAAATCCTGGCGTCACCTGAGACACAGCTTTAAAAAAGTCATCAAAAGGAAACCTCACATCCACCACACTTACCTTATTTGTTCTAGGATAAGGCTATTTATCTCCTCTGAAGTAAATGTAGCAAAAATTGGCTTCATTTTTAGCACAAGAAACAAGCTCACACTGTAGAAAAAAATTCACCCTCCTTATCTGTATATGGGGGGTTTGCAGACCTTCAAGCATTTCCCTGTAATGGTGCCAAAAGTTCGGTTTTGGTAAGTGATTTTAAACAAGTTCCTCTGAATGAAGCCTGCAGAAGCTAATTGCAAGCTGTATTAAATTAAGAGAATCAGATGGCAAAGTGGGGAGAAGTTAAATAGCTTTAAAGCTACAATGGAAAGTTTGCCCATTTCATTAAATGTTGCTATCTGTAATGCTGCAAGGAATGGAGAAATCTGGTTTACTCTTGGCAAATTATTTCAGCTGTCCGAGGCAAAGCCCCTTCTCAATTAACCAGGTGACATATATGTAGCCTTTGAAATCAGGGTGTCTGCCCACAAGAATTACTCCTGTTTCTAAAAGATACACTGTTAATTAAACAAAACTGGGCTGGGCGTTAAATAAAGCAAGAAGTAGAAACCCCCTGGTGTAGCTCTGCTGTAAACAGCTTTCAAAACAGAAAGGTTTCAGCCAGAGAATGCAGAAATTTGGTACATGGTACCCAGGGCAAGAGGGACAGGTGATGGGAAGGAGGCTGAGAGCTGCCCGTGACTGATGAGTAAAGCACTTCTCGGCTGTCTAGGAGACCAGCAGAAACGGAGATGGTAACTTTGGGAATCAGCATGCCTGTGAAATGGCTACAGCTTCTCACCTGTGGAGCAGAGGCTCTTGAAACCCAGCACGTCACAGCAATTACATAATAATTGCAATTGACAAAGTGCTGTTCACAAAATGCACCTGTCCTTATCAATGCTCTGGGGCACAAAACAATGAAAGGGCCATGCAAACATCAAAGTGGGATTAGGAAATGAGTTTTCCAGTTCTGACTGCAAAAGGAGTTATATTGCCCACCACTGGCACTTACTGCCCCTGCAGCTTTGATGAGACTTTGGTGTAGTTATGTGGGACTGTCTCACTGTGAGGTGAGGGAAACCTGCTAGGGGAGCTGGAGTTGCCGTGGGGTGAGGGCAGAACTGGTGAGAAACACCTCAAGCCCTTTCCAAGAGCTCTTGGGTAGAGTGGAAGGATGTTTATCAGAGTTCATCAGCATCATAGCCCAGAGGTCTGGACTTTAACCTAACCCACATAAGCAATTTAGTCTGAGAAGACTCAGCTATCTTGAAAGATGTGCAAGAAAATCCAACACATGTAAGGTGGTGAAACGCTGGGATTTTTTGTGTCTGGCTGAATTTAAATAAATGAATAATGTTTTTGTTTGTGTTGCATGGTCTGACTGATGTAGTTTATGGCTGTCAGCGGCTCATGATATTGCAGAAACAGTCCTTGTGACTCTATAGCAGGGTCCAAGTGACAGAGGTGACAGTGAGCAGTGTATTTCAGAAACCTAGCTCTACTCAGGGCTGCTCACTGCTTCAGCCTCTAGCACAGCACAGATTGGAAAAGTATGGCTATGCCCCAAACCCACTTTAGCCCACATTTCCTTCAATCTCACACACATTCCAAGCAATCTAGTTAGTGCTTCTCCTCTTAATACTGAAAATGTGATGGGATCTGATTAACCTGCTCCTGGTGGATTCAAAGCAGGCCCAGCAGCTGTGACTTGCACAGCCAAGAAGAAGACAGGAAGTATCTTTCACGTTTGAGGGACACTGTATGTTTATCTGAAGCTGGTATGTCTGAACTCAAAAATAAAACACGATGCCATGAAAAATGTCCATGCCCCACAGTACTCGTTGTTAGATTTTCCATCACTCCGTGAATGCAGGAAGCACTTTCAGCCCATTTATACCTTTGTGGCTCAGTAATGAAAGTCTTTTGTGAAGGAAAAAGAAAAGCCTAGAAGAGCTAAGCCTAGAAGCTAGTCATTACTCTTCTTGTCAGTGGCTGTATCTCAGTGAACTTTATAAGTAATTCATGATAGTCCTTTTTGGTTTTCTTACTCCACAGCATAGTGGGACTGTCCATTGGGACTGTGATTCCTTGTTGGACTTTACAAAGAGTCAATGGTTGACCAAGAAGAGACAAAGGAGGTTTGTGAATCTGTTGAACTGAGGGGCTATTACATTTTTAGCTAAATTTGAGAGGAGGAAAACGTCATCTAGAATAAAAGGAGCATACTCAACCCATATGTCAAAGCCTAATAAATCCTGTCTTTAATTTTACGATTGTGAATGGATCAATTAAATGGATGTTACATTCCTGAATGAAGCCTTGTAGTTTTTATCCATTTGTAGCATAAAAGCATTTTCCTGAGTGGTAACCAGGGGCTCAGAAACAAAGGACTCTTGAGCCCACTTTCATTTCCTTTTCCCAAAGAGCTCAAGTCTGAAATAGTCTTCAGATTAAACCAGAAATGAGGACTTGACACTTAAGCAAAGTAATAAATGAAGCCTCTCCACAACAGTGGCACTTCTGGCTAAATGATAAAATATGTAGACAAAAGCTTTTCATTTGGAGCATTTCATGAGCATATTTCTAAGAGGTAAGAGCACTTCAGAAGCTGAGAAACATTTTTTCCCTCTCTTTCACACGAAATAATTCTTCTATAGAGCACAGAAAGTGGCAAGGAGCATGATTTCCCTTCCCACTCTGAAGAAGGTGATAGCCAGGAAAAGAGGTGAAGCCAAATGCTGCCATGGTTCCTGCAGCACGGATTCACCTGTACAGACTTACACCACAAACTGAGCAGTCACAAAGGCACAGGTGAGCATGCCAGGACCAGCATAACTTCACCTTTGCATGGCCAAGATGAAGAGCAGGCTTTATCCAGTGCAACATTGCCCAGAGGTGAAATATGCTTAATGGAAACTGCTGGGAAGAAGAAAGGAGAAGCAGAGGGCATCACGAGGGTCTTGTGAGAAACCTGGTACCACGAGCTGTGAGCTGGGTGTGCTCTGCCCCAGCTGCTGCCCCTGACTCAGAGGGTGTGCACAGCAGACCAGAGAGCCACACGTTTCTGAAATAAACCAGGAATGCAGCAATCCCCAAAGAAATATGTCTTTAAAGACAGCAACCATGCTTCCGGCACTATTGCAGTTTCTATCTGCTCTCCACAACTGATAACATGTATTAAAGGCAGAGATTTCAATTCCTGCTGGTTTTTGACCCTCCAGCTTCCACTCTCCTCTCAGAGATTCAAGAAATACCAGCTACCTCCTCCTCATCTCAGAGCTAAAGTTAGTTCAGCATGTGAATATTTATTCACAGCATTGAAAACCATGAAAACTTAGCTTTAATTTTGACTATCTGCTTGCCTGTATGATGTCATTAACAACCCCTGGGATTTGTAGCTCGAAAGAATCACCAAGAGAATATAAAGTTTTCCCATAAGAGGCAGGCTGATCAGGACATTAGGGAAGAAAAATTATTCATAACTTGCATTTACACAGGGCTCTTCCTTAGTGTCCAGGCACCAGAAAAGGTGGGGTCATTTTCACCCCTCCTTTTTCAGATGTGGGAAAACTACAACATTGAGAGAGAAAATAACTACACTGAGGTCAGTCACCTGTGGAGCAGGACACAGGAGCTGGAGCTTATTTATGCAATCCTCTGCCACCAACTCACAGTGACTCAGCAGTGAAACCAGTTTCAGAAACTAGCTCCAAATCTTTAAAGTCACATGAACTGATGAAAGATGTCTGTGTATCTCATGAATAAGCTTGTTTATTCTTGCTCCCTTCATGACCATGTCCCTCACCTGCAGGGCGTGGTGCAGAGAGATTGTCAGGTTTTTCACATTCACCTGGCACTCAGTCATCTGACTCCTGCATCATGCAGAGTTCCATTTACGTAAGGAGCTTTGCAAGGCATATCAAAATCACATGAATCAAATCTGTGGGTGAAGTAGCTAACAAGTACAGTCATAATGGAACAGGGATGATAAGATTTTAGCTGGGTGCTAGAGAACCAAATAAGCATACACACAGTCTATCTGCCTGACTCCAGCTTGCCTATTGTCTGTTCAACACCACCAACCAAATACAGAATTGAAGACAACTGAGATATCAGGCCTTTGCAATTGCTGCAAAAATTGATAGTCAAGTAAAAAAGAGATGTCAAAAGTATTTCCATTGCAGGAAAATCCACATTTTATGGACCACAGAAAACTCCACATAGAAGCAGTCCAGTTGCAAAATATCTAATCTAAAGGATTTACTGATTTATCTGACAGAGTAATTTCTGTTAAAAAATGGGAAAGAGAAAGTTCCTGACAGTGTAATAAAAGTTTTAAAGGCAGGAAAATTAGGGGTGCCTAGATTTCCAGACACAGCATCCCTCTAAGAAATAAATCCCAAATTAGTCAGTGCCATAAATAATCCCCTAAGAGCCCATGCTTCTGAGATTGTGGGCTCAATTATTTTTGTCATGAGATTTAGAAGAGATTAAGCAGATAGGGGCAGAGCATGCTGATTAAGGAAAAAGTGGTTTGCTCAGCAGATGTCTTGTCAAAACCACATCCTTTAATCTGAAGTACAAACACACCAAGACCAGCATTGCAATGATCTGTTTTAACCATTAGAGCACAGAGTATTCAGGGGCATAGCAGCAGGGAATATGAAGGAAGTATGGTCATTAGGGTGCAGAGGAACTATATGGTAAATATCTTTCTGTGAAAGGATAAATGTGCTTGTCTAGGCACTTTCCCATCAGGAGATGCTCGGGCACAGCCCCCCCCGGTTGTTGACACTCAAGCAGTGTTGGGTGCCCTGAAGATGCACCAGGGATGGACTCATCTCTCTGCCAGACCTTTTTCAGGAAAAGGATGCTCTGTGCAGAGCCTGTGAGCCAAGCAGCAGGCTGACAGCAGGACCAGTGGTGCTACCCCTACAGAAACCACCCCAGTTCCTGGGAAACTGGAGACTGAACAAACTCACCTCTCTCCAGAGAGCATTGACAAGTGCAGAAGATTAACTTGGCATTGAGCTCAGCTCCATGGCTGAGACAGGTCTGAAGAGATCTGTAGCCTGAGAGACTTAAGATGAAGCTAAGAAAGTGGAAATCTTAAGTTCTGTTAAAGTGGTCACTCATGTGACATATAAACTCATCTACACGAGAAAATCTCCTTTCATTTTTATCAACTGTAATAAAGTACTCTAAAGTGCTTGCTCACACAAAATTAAAATAGCATTTTTTTTTTCAAGTGTGGGATCGATTCAACATGCTCTTCCACAGTTCAGAGGAGACTTTGTGCAAACAGGAGCTGTACAGTCAGGAACCAGATACTATAGACAGTCTTTTGCAATATTAATTCACAGTTCAATCATAACTGCAAAAAAAGTAGCTTTTTCAGCAAGAGAACCTGGGATAAAATGCTTATTGACAATTCTAGGGTTTGGTTCAAGCTGGTTGCAGTCAGTACATTCCATCAAGCTAGCCCAAGGAGTGATGGAATTTACATTTGTCTGAAAACTCTTAGTCTAAGAAATAATTTTGTTTCTTTCTCCTAATGTAATTAAATTCCGTGTAGGATTTGTCAGAATTTGCTTGAAGGCTTGAATTTATGATGGGACACTAACTCATCCAAGCACATGTTGTTTAACAATATAAAACAGCATGGGAACCATATCAGCAGTATGAAGCCCCCACAGCTCTTTCATTTGTCATTTCTGAAAATGTAGATACATGGCAAAGATTATCTTCTGTATGGTATTTTATCCATCATATATAATATTATATAAACCTAGTTCACCTGAGACTTTAAAAAATAATGATGGTGGCCCTTTTTTTACAATCTGTTCAGTTTTCTGAACATTAGTTTGGTGGAAATCTCAATGGAGTTTGATTAAATATTAACAGTGTATTAGCCATACATGTGTTTTTTCCAGCTAAATGTACAATGACCCAAGGGTGCAAGAATGTGAGCGTGCATATTTGAGGGAGTAAACACCTGCACAGAGCCATTGCCTTGAATGCAGGCATGAAATCAAGATTAAATAAACAAACCACTTCTGTCTATGGACATGAAATCTTCACACTGATGGGGTTTGACAAGCAGGGTTTGTCACATTGGGTATGGAGGTTTCCTGAGGAAAGGCTCAAGGGACTTTTCTGCAGGATGCACACAAGATGTGTAAGAGAGCACATCTCTCCTGCCACCCCATGTCCATGGAGCACCTGCAGGCACCTGCAGAGCACCTGCTGGGAAAAGGCAGAAGAGTGTGGAAAGCCACAGGGACTCGGGCAGAAGGCATGAAGTGGTGTAAGATGTGTCAGAGCACCCTGCTCACTGTGTCTGCACCTGAAACTGTAAGGACACTGCCTCCCCAGCACTGCCACCCTGTCCTTCTGTCCCTGCATTTCCATGGGAATGTGACTGACCAGTTCACCAGAGGGGCAGCTTGAAGGTACATCGAACAAGCACAAAGCTAGGGGCTGTTTTCCAGCTGTCCAACAGGAATGTCACATCCAGTGCACGAGCAAATGGAATGGGTCAGAGTGTCCAGACAGTACTTCACATTACATTGCAACCTCTGGATATTATTAGGATCCAGCAGACTCTCCTGTTTAACTCCTCCTCAGTTCCAGCTCCATGCTGATTCTGAGCAGGAAGCAAATGTTAGCATAGCTCTAGAGGTGCCAGCCTTTTCAGATCACATTAAAATCCTTGGCAGAGTGATAATTGCCCAAACTAAAAATTTAAATAAGCTCATTATCTAATCTACAACATTCTTCTTGGCTTTAAAAGAAAAAAGGCAGCTTCTTGTCTTATTTAAATTATATTAAAAGTTTGGTAAAATGTTACCATAATGTAACGTTTGACCAAAGATCTCAACAAAATTTCATAAATTTCAACAAATTCTTAATAAAAATTTTTAAAAATCAGATACCTTGTGGACACACACATTTAGAGAGCTAGGGAATTTCAGCTTGGAAATTCTTTTCAGGCCTGGATTTCTCCTGACTCTCAGCTCCGTTCCCAGGCTGACAAGCTGACTACAGCTTCAGTTAGGGAGGAAATCTCCCAGGGTGATAATATGGTGAAAAACAGAGTGGAATTCATAATAAAGATTAACACCTGGTGTCTTTCCCGTGGGATACATCCTGAGGTACTGTCCCATGGATGTTTGTCCCAATTGTCCAATGAACTACTGTCCTGTCCTAGCTGCACATAACACACTTTAAATAGGGGTTGTCTGTACAATGAAGTTGGCCTTTTTTCCCTAAAGAGATCCGTGTGTGTTGCTGTCCTTTCTCTCTCTTTGCAGTGCAGTAACCACAATACCTAATAAAAGTTATCCTCAAATATGTAACCAAGTACATGAGCAAAATTTAGAAAAAAATCATTTCTTGATTCAGCTAAATTGTGGTCCAAAATCCAGTGAGTCTTCTGCTGGCTGTATCAGGGCTTACACTTAGTCCATAGCTAGTTTCTAGTAGAGCAATGAGCATTTTATATTGCATTGACTGTTTACCTTGGTACATGCAGAATGTGACACAAAAGGATATTTCCAACTGAATGCTTTAGGTTTGCCAGAGGTGTAGAAATAAGTTTCGCTAGCAATTTTTAATGAATATTATTGGCTTCATACTGTTCATGTTTCTTGCTGCAGATTCCACTATAATCTGATGTATAAGTCATGAATTCTGGATACTTGCACAGGCATGTGTATTCATGAGAATAAATAGAAACAGATAATATACAAAACCATGTGTTAAGCAGTCTCCAGACAGTAAAAAGCTGCAATTAATTTGCTGGGATTAACAAAAATTTAATGTAAGAAAATTAATCTTGAGATGGCTTTGTTGGAAAACACCCTAGCACAGAGAGGAAATGGGAGGTTAGAAACCCGTAAGGAGGAAGGGGTTTGTGTTCTAATTTCCTTCCTTCAGATCTGTGAATGTGTTTTGTGGATATCAAGTATTTCACTGACAGAAAATAGGCAGTTTTAATGTTTGCTCCTCCCTCCTTCACAGTCCCACTCCAGCTGCTGGCCTGGGCAGCCATTGGAGATCTACTATCAGCTGATTCACCTTTGTGAGCTCGGCACAAAAATCGCACCTAGACAGGAGAGTGTAAGGACTGTGAGGTTGTAAGACTCATTTTATACATGAACAGATGGAAAGTTTTGGCCTGGATATCCCAGGCAAACACACTTGGGTTACCTTTATAAACATTAACTTTACTATTCACTTTCATTGCATCTCAAATTACAGTTAAATTAGAAACTGTATTTCCAGCACCATCCACCTGACATGTCCAGGCTTTTGGCTTCCAGGCACCACTGTGTTTTTGCTTCATATGCTCTCAGATACATCCTACAAGCCAGACACTTCCATCACACACGTTATGAATGATGCTGCACCATTTGAAGGCAGAAATTAGGTCAGAGGTAAGCAGGAAAGGCTGTTGAGTACACTATGCCAGGAAATTATTTGGGTAACAAATTATACCCACTGAGGAGAGGTGATGTATACCAATACACAGAATCTGTCTTCAGCTTGAAATATGAAACCTTCTGTCTGTATGTCAATTCCATTTGAGCCATTAGCCATTTTTCCCCAGTCACCCTGTTCTGGAGGGAACATCTCTCTAGAGACAACACTGGATGATACAGTCATTATTTATCATCATGACACCCCTCCCGGGACTGTTAACAAATGGATCCTGAAAATCTGTCAAGACCATCAGTATATTACAAAAATGGCAGAGATAGTCATTATATAATAATTCTTACTCAAAAATGTAGTTTAAACAATGTGATATTAAACCCTGATAGCCTATTCATCAGCAAAAAACCAGAACAATCTCTTGACTTGATGACCCCATCAATGTTTATGTCCTCTATCATGGGTCTTCAGAGTCATTAACTAAAATGTTCATTCATATATGTGTATACATACACATACACACACCTCTTCATGGGCTGGAGGTGAAAATTACAGTGCACTTTTATGCACAGAAGGGAAACAAAACATGATGGGTGAAGGCTGTCAGAACAGCAGTGGTACTGGTACTGCTAATGTCTACTTCATCGTTTTTAATTGTTTTCTAGTAGACAAACCATTCACCAATCACTGGTCTCATATTGAAGTTTTTACCAAATTCAAATGTCTCTGTTCCCGATTTAACCAATTTTAGGTCTTCAATACCTAAGAGATTCCATAGAATCTCCAGTGTTTTTCTGTAACCCAATCCCAAACTCAAAAACCACAACAGGGACTGAAGCTGAATGTGGGACCCTGCTCCTACAGCAGAGTAAAATGCATCACCTGATAACATCCTTATAGTTTGTGTTTCCAAAATATATTTAAATCAGCATTTTCCAGGCTTCTTGGAAAACTCCTGATTTTTCTTCTGATTCATAATAAAATACATTTTTTTCCCATGGATACCAAATTTCAGTCAGTACTGGTAGTTTAGTGCTAAGACTTAGGCGTTTAAGTAGCAATTTGCAAACATCTATAGATAATACTATCTATAAAAAGAAAGATTGATATATTAAAATTACAAAAGCCAAATGTGTCTTTGGAAAATTGCTTTGGACTTTGAGTGTTGTACTACATAAATGAAACAGCTCTTCCTTCTTGATTGTTTTGTGTTACTTTTTAATAGAATTAAGTGTGCAGGGGTAAATAATATTTTAAGAGCAGTGTACCTTTCTATCGAACTACTTGGAATTCTGCTAACATTATCTTAATTACACCTTACTTCTTACTGCATTTGAATGACTGCTTTCCTTACACATGGCCCATTTAATATTTCATTGAAGGACATTTAATTTTAAAATAACTTAAAATTATGTTTTATACTTTTGATTTAATTATTAAGTTGACAAAGGAAAACACCAGTGTATTTGTAAAAGGCAGTGACAAAAAACCTACTACATGATACTTATTTCTATTAAAAAAAAGGAAAAAAATTGGAAATATTATTTTTAATCTGAGAAAACAACAGCTAAACAGTGCTGTAAAGTTGATTTTTTATATCTCCTTTAGCATTCCTCCCTCTGATACCTACATACAGATAGTTTTGTTATGAGGGAGCTCATTTTCCTTTTGAGGATTTTTTTATTTAGTTCATTGACAGAGATTCTTTGAACAATTTAATTTCTGCAGGTTCTGCTGTTTCCTGTCACTATCTGCCAAATGGAGAAGTACAGAATCTAAATCTATTAAATAAGAAGCAATACAATATTTCTGCCCAAGAACGAAACATAAAAGCCAGAAGTCCACTGAAATGCGTATTCATTCATCTTTGACATAAAAAGTTTCATTTTGTAAGGTACAACACCAAATCTCATTAGCTGTACAGGGGATATTTAAAAACCCATCCACTTTATTGATGCATCAAATATAGATTCAGCATTTCAGTGTAAATACTAGCAAAAGTAACACATTTGTTTTTCTTGCCTGGTAATTTCTATTGGGATATACACACATACACTCACACACACGTGTGCTCACACGTATTTATATATATACATAAATATTGGCTTTTTTTGAGTGTGTTTATATTGCATGTGTTGCCAAAAACATATATTATATAAAGTATGTGAACATTATTTTTATGTTATATATAACACATTTTATGGTATATTTATTATATATATAATTCACTTTTTTAACATTTTGTTTTCCACCAACACACTTATTATACAATGTATCACATCAACTCCAAGGAAGTTAATTTGTCATTTAAGAGGATTTTGTTAATAAAAACATAACATTTCCATAACTTTGCACATACTTATATGTCCATATCCTTCATAATTATGACTATGCTTTGCTAGTTACACAAGGATTCAATATTTGTCATTTTAATGCTTTTTTTCACAGGGACACTCAATGATGTTATTTGGTGAAAGTGCTCACTTATCTCAACCTAAAGTTGCAACACTAGTGGTAATGAGCAGAAATAAAGATCTTCTGTGATGTAACCAATTGTAAAATCAGCTGTAAACTGCCCTGATGACATCACTATTTAGCATTTGTGGAATATGAATGTTTTTCAGACCAGAACTTGCATACTTGAGCTAAAAGATAATCACAGAGAAAACACAAAGTATTGTTTAATCTTCAAATTAAAGACCTGAAACCATCCTTTTGTGAACAGTCTCATGCTAATGATAAAATTTATTACCATGAGTTTTCAGCATAGAACTCACAAACATGAAGGGAAAGCTGCAAATCCGATGGATCAGAAGCCCTTATGGGAAAGTGTGCATGTGGCACAGGCACATAGGCATGCAGGCTCAATCCTGATATAAATCTGATATACCTCTCTAATAAAGCAGTTGCTCTTCTTGGCACTTGAGATTTGGTCAGATTCTGTGCAGCCCCAGCTCACATCTCCTGACAGCTCCTCGCAGATGTCTGTGCTCTGCACATCCAGTGCTCTCCATCAGCCCCTGGAACGGAGCTGTCGTGTTCCTTGCGGATTCTCCCCTAGTGACAACTTTACCGGCTTTGTTGCCTGGAAAGGCTGATCTGGAACAGAGACTAGACAGAGCAAAAGGGATAAAACAGGTATTTGTTGAAAGGATACACTTTGGGCAGTGCAAGAGTCTGGCCAGGGTTACAGCCAAATCAAATCCCAGATGGATCCTGGTCACGAGTTTTTACATTTTTATAAGTTTTGGTTCATCTACTTATTGGGTCAATTATCCAACCACAGCCTCGGAGTATGAAGTTTCAGCCCCCTGGCTTGCCCCCTTTCCCTCACTGTTGTTTGTCCTTTTTGGGTACCAGTTGTCCTTGATTCTCTGGCTGGGAAGGGATTGTTTTGTCTAACTGCCCTGTGAAGAGAACTTACTAACACCTAATATGAAGTTTCAGAGTTACACACTAAACAGCACAGATTCTGAAAAATATAGAAGCTCAAATCCAAGGCATCAGCTTAGCCGGGTGATAGTGTGGCTGTAATAGTAAAGGGACGGGTGCCATGGTTTGCCAGGATATCCTTTAATCCACGTGGTCTGTGAGGCAGTTTCAAAAGGCAATGTTGTCCAAAGATTGGCAGGAACCAAAGACAAGGGTCGGGATTGGGTTCACAATACACAGGGAGCACCTGAGGGTAAAGGTGCAGTCCCAAAGGCCTTGACCTTTTATGACAAAGGTCTCAGACCAGCAAGAATCAGTGCTAGGAATTAAATTTACTTTGGAATGTGCTAATTAACATCTCTACAGTGGCCGGTTTGCCAGGGTCTCAGGTTTATGTCTCCTATTTCAGTTGATTCAATCACCACAGGGAGTGACCACTCCTGCTGCAAAGCAGCCAAGCCCTTTGCAGGATGCTCTCCCACAGGAGCTCAAACCCCAGGAACCTGGGTACATTCACTTGTAAATCTCTACAGTAGTTAGTTCAAATGGGCAGGCCTGGGTAAACGAAATCAACCAAAAAACCCTGCAGTGCTGCACTGTTGGTTTCTTGGACAATATCTTTTTTCTTTTATCTTATATTTACATATATCTATGTACACAAACAATGGGACAGGAATGCTGGAGCAGCTGTCTCAAAGCCTTTATTCCATCACAATCAACCTCATTTCACAGAGCCAGGCAAGGGAGTTGGAAACTGCTTTAGCAGCTTACAACAGCAGACGAAGTTCTCTTTGTTACAAAGTTTTTTAACAACTTTCTAGACAATAGCATAATATTGAGACCTGACAAGCGTTTGCTCAGGCCACTTAAAGTTGCATGTACATCTTCCTTTGAACAATGTTTGCTTGTAATAGCTTAAAACAATGGAAAAAACTTCATTATTAAGCTTACATATTTCTACTATCTTGTTTAACACGTTGTCCTGAGGCTTATCTTTACACAACTCACAGCTCTATTGTTTCTTGTCCTTGTATCTTCAGAATTCTTGCATTTCTTCATCCTGAGATTTGCTTTCACACAGCTTTTTGAGAGTTTTATACCTTTTCTATTTCCCACACTGCATCACAGCAATTCACCAGAGGTCATGGCCACACTGTCTGGCAACATCACCACATCTGCTGGAGTCCCACAATGGAAGCTTCCAACCCAGATCCAAAATTTTCTGAAGATATAATGGCAAAGAATTGGAGTCTAGATTGCTGGATGTAGTTAACCATATATACGTAGAATATTTGTGTTGAACAATTATCCAGAAGCAGTAATGCATTAAATTCCACCCACTTATGTTTCAGTATCGCATCATCAGTAGCACAGAAAGGCTCTCCAGAAGACTTTCCCAAAATAAAACAGGAATGCCAGGAATGTATTTAGTGAAGCTATTCTTAAATGTATTACATTGTCAGATGAAGGCTCCACTGATTACCCTGTAAGGGTAATTTATTATTCAAATAGTCCGGGAGACTAAGAAAAGAAATAAAATTAAACAAAATGCTATTCTCCTCAACCTAAAATCCCAGACCGGTTTGTCTATTGCATGGTCACTGCAAATATATTCTGCAGCAGCAGAGATATTCTGCAGTGCCTTAGAGATGTAAAAACTATGGAGGAACATGTGACACATTAACAAACCTGATCACTGCATTTGTTCTTACATTAAACTTCTACATCCTTCCAGTAAATTTTCCCTCCCTCAACTATGAAGAGATAACTCATTCACTCCAGCTGTTTTTTGGAGCAGATATCAATTTTTTACAAAATTAAGTGTCTACAGAAAATAGATGCCACTTCAGATACACTGGTACATGTAACTCTCAAATATGGTCTTGTTCACACAATAGGAAAATTGCTTTTCATATTCTTATTTGCATTAATAATGATGATTAACATAAAGATCTTGATAATATTGCATCCTAATCAGTCTCTGTAATGAAGGAGTAAGAATATCCACATTTCCACAATAAGGCAGTTTGCTTTCTAAAGGTGGCAATTCAAGAGCCTGGGAATGAATTCAGGAATTTCTTAGTTGTGAAGGCTGCGTCCAAGCCATTAAGCAATATGATATGACTAACTTTAATAAATTACTACATACAAAATTCAAATCTACTCTGTGAGTGTGCTAAAAATGACACAGGAATTCATGTCTGAGAAATAAGATTTTCCCAGGCATATGTTAGAGACTGAATTTGGGATAGGTTTTTCAATGTGCTGTTAACAACTCACTAAGTATGATTATGTGGTAAAACTCTAACAGTCTGAGTAGGTACAATTGTTTCTCCTTCCCTAGGTAGCAGCAAAAAGTACATTTTGATGTTAAATATCGATTTTATGTACTTTAAATAACTGATTAAGAATCTCATGAAGAACAGGATCAGACATTTACACCAAGAAAGTACATTGCAAAATGAAAAAGAGATTATTTACATATTAGTACTCTTTAATAAAATATGTATTTAAAGCCACCTCTCTGACGGTGCTGAGGGAAGCATTCAGAGGGGTAAGGTCATTGAGCTGCCTCAGTAACAGCATATGTGCCCCTGGGACAGAGCTACAGCTTTAGTTTTTAACCAAGATCATCTCTTAATGGTGTTTTCCTAGTCCAGAGGATGAACAGAGTATCTCTCAGAGTACCCCTGTGTCTAACACACATTTATCCAATTCTACCTACATTCATGTTGGTATAATGGTATCAATTGCTATGCCAGTATCATCCTCTCCCATAGATTTATAGAGACCTTGCAGAGGTCTAGATTTAGGAACAATTCAAAGTAACTGAAATCAGAGTCAGCCAAGGGTCACAGTTTCAGTAGAATATAGAGAATTGTTGATTTACAGGAAATTAAAATATGACTCTCATTTAGAGTAATCTTGAAATTCATAACTGTATAACTAAAACATGTTTCTCGGTAGTAGAAAAGCTTCTCCAAAAACTTTCCTTCTGCCTGGAGTCTTAAATCCACCACATCATTCTTCATGTGCTGGGCCCCTCGCTGCCATTCCAGAGCTGTGGACTCACCTCCTGCCATTCTGCATCGAGGGGTACTGGGAGAAGCAGCTGATGCCCTTGCAAGGCCAATCTGCCATTTTTTAGTCTGTGGAAATCCAGCTACACAGACACAAACAGGGGTTGCTCAAGGTCTTTCACCAAATTAAACGTCTCAGCATCAATATGATTCTTTCCACTACTCACTTAACACATATTCAGACCTCTTACATTTTAATATCTGAAATAGACTTCTGAGTGGGAGTATTTCATACATTCAGAATGGAAGTCATATACTGGATTTATTAGATTGGAAGTCCATTTCATCTGAACAGTTCAACCAGCACAGCCCTGCTCTTTTCTGAGAGGTTATTTTTGCTTCTGGCTGTACTTAAATACTGGAGTGGAGTGGGCAGTGAAGGGTTGGGAAGCAGAAATACACTTTTAACCCTCTTTTCTTCTTCAGTGAGCACTTTTAGGCTCCTCAAGCATCACCTGAACTACACTTATCTCTCTAAGGAGGCTGCTGCCACAGGCACATGCTGCAGGCTACTGGCATCGCTGATGGAGGGAAGGCAGCAGCACTCGATCACCTTGGCACATTAGTTCTCCATAGGGAAAAAACCCTACAACCCACCCCTCCCCCTGCAATAAAAACTAGGATGCCTCAGATTGCACTATAAATTATACATATATATATATAGTTATATATATAGTTGTATAGTTATATAGACAAAAAAGTTTTAATAATAGTGGTGGGGGGTTATTTGTTTGTTAGGGTTTTTTAGGGGATGTCTTAGATGCCAGGGGGCTTCTTTCTGTTTTTTAAATCAAGGACCCTGCACACACCTTCCCCTGGGTTTAGCTGGTCTCATCAAGGTTACTTGGTAACCTTGAGTTGTATTCAGCTTTTCTACTGTTCTTTTGAGAAGGAAATTAAATCCCTCCCATGTTTGAGAAGCCTAGCTTTTAGTTTAAATAGGATTTTTCAAGTATTAGCATATCAAACAGTATAGTTGACAGCATGCAACATAAGATTAGCACATTTTATTTTTTCCAAGTCTTAGCTTCCTTCTGTCCTGCTATTTTGCATTTTTAGTGAGAGCAAACCAAAGGCAAGCTTGGTAGCCATCTGCAGGAGCAAGACACCAGTTATATTTACACAAGAGCTTAATTTGCTTTCAGGACTCAAAGCGTGGCTTTAATCTGCTGGGTCCTCCATGAACACTGCTGGCCCTTTGGAGGTCTATAAGGCAACAACATTTTAGCCCTGACCCCTGAAAATATTTACCAGTACTGAAGAGCTGGATCCTGGAATGCCACAAAGGATGTTAGAAACGTTAAAGAAGACAGAATCCTCTCCTGATCATAAGTTGTTCAGGGGACATGCCAGGTCACATAGTATATTGAAAGGGAAATGGAAATAGCAACTCTGCCCCCTCTCTGGATTGGGAGCAAGCAAAAGTGATTGTAGACGGTATGAGTTTTAGAATCTACATTCTGCAGCAATATTTTATGTTTTTAAGTCTTATTTTAACATTTTGTTACATATTTGATAAGAAGCTCACAAATTTAATGTCAACGTGGAAAGTGAAATAGTTGCATTGATTGTCTCAACATGTTTAAACACACTAAATGTAAACTCTGGTCACAGGTTTATTGAGGGTATGGATCTCAATGTGGACAGCCACTAACGTTCCACAAACATAAATGATTTGAGATAGACTTCATAATTAAGAAATAATATATATTAGTAGGATATAAGCCTCCAAAACTCGTGAAAAACGTAGTAGGTCTTTACCTGCTTTTTTATATATTATCATCTGTATAGGTAACACTAATATCACTTCTCTGACTAGTACCAGAACAAGAGCCTTGTGGTATAATTGTCATGAGAAAAGACAGACTGAGGCAAATTACATTCATTTCTCAACTATATTGATAGGGCTACTAGAAGCATTACTTCCTAAAAACCTCTCAAGTATGACACACATCATTATCTTCCAGGTATCCATAACTGCAGTCAGTGAAATGTTACATTACCGTGATGCCAAAGCTCCCTAATCAAGTTCTACTTTTCCTGCATTAGGTGATTCACTGGTTCATGAAAAAGCAGCTCCATTATGGAGCAAGGTCAGTCCCACTGTGCCTATGACAGCTCATTAAACTGTGTGGCATCTGCTACCCATCCATAGGAAAAACACCTCAGCTCTGAGGCTTAAGAAGCAAGGATTCCTGAAGAAAAACAAAAAGAAAAAAAACCCAAAACAACAGAAATGTAGCAGGATCTTTACTTCATCTGACATCAAGAGATTTATAGCAAGATTAAATGTGTGATTTGGTATTCCTTAAGTTGCCAGATAGACATCACCTTTACAGTGGAAGGCAATTAGTGTCATTCATAATCAGTGTACCCAGAGTACCCTCAGGTGAATATGTCCCAAAACCACATCCCAAGCAGGCACTCAGTTGCACAGTTATACTGAGATCTGTATGAAATTTTGAGAAGTAAAAGGAAAGCAATGTACAGACAGCCAGAGAAACTACAAAATCTTTCAGAAGCTTCTGTCAATTAAGTCTTTGAAACTAGTCTATTTCAAGATCCCAGATCTTTCACTAGTTAGATCTCAAAATCATCTGCTTTGGGTGTTCCAGAATAACAATTTCTGGGTCTTTAAATTTGTCCAAATTCATATTTGATTATGTATTTTCACCTGTCAGTGCATTTATTCACTTTTAATGCTCTTTATACTTTCCAGACAGGCAAAGTGGCATTTGAAATTTACCTGGTAGAATTTCACCTTTGTTGTCTCCTACCTGCTTTGAACAGGAAAAAACCAGGAAAGGAATCCAAATAATGTAGATCGAAGTTTTTGGATCAAATAAAACTGTTTACCATTAAAGATATATTTCTGTTGATCCATCTCCAGATTAGTATAACAAGACAGAAGCAGATCTTCCCATCTCTTCAAGCTCTTATAACAAGGGAAAGTAGTGCTTAGAGGTTATTGCTCTCCCATTTACAGTGTCCCATACAGGGCTTGGACAACTCTAACAAGAGTTATGACAACACTGGGATGGAAAAATGACTCTATGAAAAAGAAAATAGCAAGCATGACTCTAGTTATTTTTCCATCCAAATTTAGTTTAAAAAAAAACAGCCTTTCTAAAGAGATTGACAAGCTGAAACAAAAACCCTCTACACACAAAGACCCCCATTTGTTATCCAAACCAGAAAACTGGTGTAGCACTCATGAATACACAAGTTTTCTCCAGGACAAACATTAAAAATATCCCACTAAGTTGTTCCAAAACATCTGTGCTATTTGTAACATTTGAATACTAAGAATGTGCTAATGGTCCAAAGTCATGGTTTTGGTACCCAGTTTTTAAAGATTCAGGTT
Source organism: Sturnus vulgaris (assembly GCF_052056855.1). Lineage (NCBI taxonomy): Eukaryota > Metazoa > Chordata > Aves > Passeriformes > Sturnidae > Sturnus > Sturnus vulgaris. The sequence continues at coordinate 27,311,486 of NC_142243.1, read as the reverse complement.
TTTCAGCAACAATGGTTCCTTCAAGTAACTTGCATATAGGTAGAACTGTCTGTCTGGGATGGAGTTAATTTTCCTTACAGCATCCCAGTCATACAGCTCTGTTCTTTGGGGTTTTTTTTGGCTAATGCTGAGCAGTGTTCACACAGCACCAGAGATTTTCCTTTTTCATTGCCTCTTCCCCCTTTGTGTCAGCCCAAACCTGTGGGGCCTAGGCTGTCAGTGGTCAAGAAACTGGGAGGGGACAATGCCAGGACAGATGCTCCCAGCTGACAAAAGTGCTACTCCATATAGGATCATTCCTGGCAGTAAAAGCTCAGGAAAAAGAGAAAGGAAGGCTAATCACAGTTAATGGGGTATATCTTCCTTTTGTAAACACCAGCCTGCTGCTAGGAAATAAATGTCATACCTTGTTTTGCTTGTGCATGCAGCTTTGCTTCTCTTATTCAAATGTCTCCATCCTGACCCAAGTTTTCTTGCTTTTGCCCCAGTTCTCTCCACCATCCTACTGCGGGGGAAGAGTGTGTGAGCAATGGCATGGGGGTCACCTGGTGGCAGGGGCCAACCCACCACAACAGCCCAAGTTTGAACTCAGTTACTTCACTAGTTCAGTCAGACAACATTAATCCATTCACATAAGGTGTTCAGCTTTCAGATACTCAAGTTTATTACAGACTTAACACAATAAAACAAAGTATAAAAAAAGTAGATTGTAAAGTCCTCACATCATGGAATGCCATACAAAATTTGAAGTCATATCCTTGAAAATACATGAAAGCTAGTGGGAAAATATGGTGGGATAAAGGGAAAACTTGTGGGAGACAGGGAAGAAGGGGAGAGAAATACTGTCAGTTAAAAAAAAAAACAACAACGTGATCCAAGCTTTTTAAATAGAAAATTTAATATCATTCTTTGAGTCAAACAATCCTGTCTAGAAACATATTAATAACGAAGTTAGGTCCAGATTTTGAACCACTGAATAACAAGATTCCTTGTGCCCCAGTTAGCTTCCATTAACATAGCTTCTGTGTCCAACAAGTCACTCCAAAATACTCTTTGACTTCTAGAGTGTTTATCATGCTTTACTGGATAGATTGTTTGTTACACAGTTACAAGAACATCTTAAGTTACAAAAATAGTTATCACTCATTAGTATTTCTATACATATCTCAAGCTATTATATGCACACTCTGTACAGTGGATGTTAACAGCAGTTAAATTTGCTTCCTTAAAACAAAACAACTAAATCACAGTCAGTCAGACCCAAAGTACTCAGGCACCATAATACACTTACATGTGTGGTACTAAAATTCCTGCCCATGCAAAGCAAAAGCAGTTTTGGTACCCAGGAAACACATGCGTCCAAGTTGTAGGACCCCTGTGATGGCTGGAGGAGGAGAGTATGAGGATCAGGATGTTACTCCCACTGAACAGTCTCCCACTGGACTGCAGGGCTCTCCACATGAAGTGTGCAGATCCCATGCAGACCTGTTTTTCCTGCCCAACAGGCCAACCTACCCATGGAAAAGTAGATTTACATGGCAAAAGCTGTAGGTGGTAGAACTACCCCAAAATATCCCTCTGGTCATGATCAGAATTCCCAAGCTAAACATAAAATAGGAAGATGACTTCTGAAGTGGAACAAATATTGGGTACTTGCCACAGCCAAATAATTGTTCTCAACATCTTTTGGCTGGGAAGTATTTCTCCTTCCCTGAGCCAAAAGAAAAAAAATGAGACTTTTTGGCATGACCAGGACCATCACTAACAAGTATTTTGCTGGTTGCATGTAGTCCATTGCTGAAGCATATTGGTTGCACTTGCATTATTTATTCTTCCCTTTCAGTAGTGGAAAGCCTGGAAGCATTACTAGGATTTGTGGCATTTTGCTAGACAGGCAGGTAAAAAATTTAGTTCTTAGAAGTACCACTGCTAGTTTTTCTCATCTCTTAACTCTACAAGTGCAGTTCAGCTGACATAAAGCTTCCTGCAGATCCCCAACTCTAGAACAAGTCACCCATTTTAGAAGGTGCTGTCTGGGAACAGACAGATGTCTTGCTATAGATTAGGGAGTGCGAAGAAAAACAAAACCACAACTACCACCCCTCAAAAAAAGGGAGGAAAAAAAGAAAACCTCAAATGCTGAATAAGAAACAACACAATTTCTCTTTTAACATTTTCTGAATACAGAAATTTCTCTCATACCACTCCAAGCACCATCCTTTCCATCATGAGGACACAACACTTCAGTCAGGTTAAAGACCCTCATGGTTCAGTCCAAGCACTTAGTTTCAGTGTTTAAACGGTTCCCTTTATAAACCACATGCTAAAAATCCCAGGCATGTCTGCAATGCACTACTATGAAAAAATATATTCACTTGCAGAACTTCAAGGACAATTTGAAGCAAAGTCAACTAAAACAGGTACTCAAATCTGCGAATATCAGGCTGCAAAATATAAACACTACAATGTTAATATCAAGGTCATGCACACATCAGAAGTGCATTAAGAACTTCAAAGTTATACCACAGAGGAAAAAGATACTTATAGTTTGTCTTCACAAAAGATTAGGAATTAAGCAACCATCTCTATAACATTGAGATGAGTAAAGAAATTATGAATGAATTTCTAGAGGCTTTTTCCCATATCAGGAATTCAAGAATGTCAGTAAGTAAGTTATTCTTTTAGTAAGAGTGCTTCTTTTTATATCTCTCCAAATAGATATTTGATGGTTAGATCTTGAATGGTTATTTATTCATTCCTTTATTTTTAAAGCAGTGTATTTGAAATGTACAATAACTTTGTTCTCCAACTGCCATATAGTCAATATTCTTATGCATTTTAAGTGTTCCATACTTACTTAAGTTAAAATTTTTAAATTTTACAGTTATTTTAAACAGAATACATTAAGCTGATTTTTAATAGTGCCATTACAGTGCAACATCTGGACTGTACTTCTTACTGTTTTAAGAAATAACTAACAGAGCTTCCATTTTAAAGTGCAACAGGTTTTGGTAAAAAGAAATTGCTACAGACTATTCAAGTAAAAAGAATTCTACTAGAAATAAACACACTGCATTACCATATAAATGTATTTGATAGTGTTTGAAGACTAGAGGAAGTTACAAGTGAAATATGAAACACTTCAGAAGACACACATAAGATAAACCAGGAAAAATATTGTAATTTTTCAAGCCGACTTTCTGGAGAGAATTGTATTAATTGATTTACAACTGAACTGAAAGGCTTGTCTTTTTTATTTTAAGATCAAGATAAAATGAATATGAAAAATGAAAGGTCTGGCACTTGGATCTATACTGATACCTTGTTGACAAAGTTATACAAGTTAATAGCGAGTTCTCTTGCTCCCTTAGCATGTTTCCAAGCTTGGTCACATAAAGCAAGTACAAGTTAAATATTCACACAGATGTTTACCAGCTTATCTGATGAAATGTTATAGTAAAATCAGTACATAAATTTAAATACCTGCCTTATTTGGTTAGTAATATGCTGGCAGTTGTGCAAGGGAATACTAGCACTTGGAACTGTAAGCCTTTTATTCTCCCATTACTGATTTAATTTGAGAATTCAGTAGGATCTTTAACCCACAATTTGTTTTTTAAGATAAGAACTCTTCATCATTCAGTAAGTCTATCACAAATTGATGTTTAGCTATCCTAGATGAAAAAAATGGAGCTTTATCTTCTCCCTTCCGGCACATACATGGAAAGAATAACTCCACTCAATCCTTTAATTTAAATCAGGAAATTCCAAGCACTTCATGCAAGGTTAAGAACCACAGATTTAAGTACTGATTTTTCTCAGCATGTCCACCAAAATTTCAAAAGCCAGTTTGAGTCTCAATGTTGCATGTAGTGTAACTTCCCCCCGCCATGCTTGCTCAAAATCAGGATTCACTACTGTCACCAAATAATTTGATCATTGTGCCATTCCAGTTATTTTATATTACTATTCATCCTTGGAAGAAAAAATTGTTTTAAATCAATATAACTATTTGCCTACAGCTGTCTTCTTCTATTTCAAAAAACCATAAACAACAACCCCCAAACAAAAACAACACTCTACTGTATAAGTATTTAAGCCTAGAAGAAAAGACCCTGTGTCACTTGCTGGGAGACTTCAGTTCTGATATGGTCTAAACCAGAATTCTCTCTCTCTCTCTACTCTCCTTTATCAGCATATCTTTCTACAAGAGGTATCATGAGTTCACCTCTCTGCTTCTAGCCAGCTCCCCACTCTCCTCGTCTTGTTATCACCTGTATCTTTTCAGGCTATCAGACAAGCTTATGAATGCAATTTAGCAGCTACAGGACTGAACCTCATCTAAACTCTAGAAAGGTGAGTCAGTTGTGAATTAGCTTCCCTCATGACTGTGAGCTGTAATAAAGAATGTTTAATTTTAAGGGCCCAAAATCAATCTTCAGAATATAATCACATAAATCATCTCAATTGACTACTCCAGTTACAGAAGTTCTCTAAAGGCAAACGATGGAGTCTTCATCTTATCAACACTTTTATGATATTGACAGTTGAGGTTCCAGAAGTTTTCACAGACTTTTGGAGTAATTGCTCATAGCAATTCAAATAGAGGAGGGTGGGGTGTTTATTACGGTCACTTAATGTCTTTTAAATCAGTCTTACATCACCCATATTTTTCCCCACCCACCCCCTTAGGTCTATCTAAGAGAGGCCAGCAAAGAAAAGAATAATGCAGACATGTATCTTCACTGAAGTACTGGAGTATCAGAGATTGCTAGTGGCAAGTTACTCAGAAGCTTTTTTCTATTATGTTTATTGCCAATGCATATTTTGTAGCTTATTTCCAGGAGATAGGCAGCACAAACCCAGTAATATCTATTTAAAAAAAACCCATTATTCATTATAATGCAACCATCTTAATAGTACCTTCTTACAGCTGCATCTCAACCAATTCAGAAATAAAACAATAGTGACCTAGCTAATTAAAATTTAACCCTCGGAACAGTCAGCCTTCAGAAGACAAACAACTTTGGACCCAAAGTTTAAAATCATCATGATTGACAATTACCCCAGAATTTGCATGTGCAAACTGTGCTACAGAAACTATTTTGTGCTGTCAGTCAGTAATCTCACAATTACATCAGCATTTACTCCTACAGAAAGAATTGCTTCATCTTCCCTTACATAACTTTGATGTGACCTTTGAGTGCTCTGGAAGTACAGATAACTACTGCATTTGCTTGCTGAGCCTGCACAAGAAATAAACAATCAAACATATTAACATTTAAAAGTTGCTTAGGTACATAATATATTAAAACAGTAAAAAAAAAAAATCATGAAAATTTACACCAAGCTCTCCAAAACCACGATCAAAGTTTCCCACCTAGTTCCAACTGCACAATCTTGATTTTAATACCTGTTCTAAAAAGCCTACTAAAAACAGACTGGTAAAGCCTTGTTCATTTTCTAGAGTCTTGTATTTTTCCTTTGTCACTAAATGTTGTGGGGGTTGTTTCTTGTTTAGTTTTAAACCCAGCTTTAAATCCAACAATATATATTCTCTTTATAACATCCCAGAGGTAGCAAGAGGGAATATGAATGAAAAGATGCCAGATTCTAGAAACTGCACATTCAACTATAGTGTCATCCAAGAGAGCTTCCCTGGCTTTCATAGACTGCATGTCACCTCTAATCATAGATAGCAAATAAAGTGTAGAATCCCAAAATAAAGCACTATTGCCACTGGGTTACTAATAGAAATTTCATACCCAGACACCTCAAAGTAATCTTGTTATTTGTATTAACACTGCATTTTCAATAGTCAAATATCAAGAACTGAAGTATAAACTTATAAATTTATGAGTATTATTTTTAAAAAATGCTCATTAGTGACACATTTCACCTAAACACAGACATACACACAGTTACTCTAAGTTGATGTACCACACTGTAAGGTAAAGTCCCAATTCTGTTCAAGAATCTGATACTCCCCCTCTCCCCCACCACACAACTTGACAGAAGTGCTTACAGTAACAGAAAGCAAACAGAAGGGGAAAACACAACATTTAACAAGTGCACCTATTTACAATTTGCACCTTTCCCTCCTTGCATCTAAAGTGTACAGATCTCCACGTTTGCTATGCTGTACATGGCATGTACTCTCCACTCCACGTTAACACCAGCTCTATCCAAAGGATCTCTGCAAGCACCAACAGCAGTCATTCCACACCAGCCAACAGGTGCTTTTACTGTGGAGGCTGCAGTACATTTAAATATTCTGACTGGCCCAGCTGGTAGGTCGTGTTTCCTCCACAGTCCACATACTGGTATCTCTCCTGGGATATTTGCTCAGGGTGGCCTAAGTAAGAGGTGGTCACTGTCACTCTTAAAAAAGACAGAAAAGAAGAGATTTTGAGTATCCTATTCTAAAAATCACTATGTTTATATTACTATCATTATTAAGGAAAAAGTTTTGGAACAAAATACATTTTAAGTAAATATAAGAGCATTACTGATTTACCACCACAGATTTTTCTCCGTGAGAGACATCTAGTTTCTTTTCCTAAAGATGTTAAAGCTGAGGTTTACTTGTAATATTTACCCCTACAAATAATATTTCTTGTTTGTAACAAGAAAGCAAATGATTAAACAAGCAACAAGCCATGCTATATCTGGTCCCTCACCAACGAAAAAACCCCACCATGCTGAAGTTTATGCAAAGTCACAAAAAGCAGTCTCTGACAAGAGTACTAAAGCCAGGAACTCCTTCAAGATCAAAGATCTCAACAAGTTTTGAACAGTGGGTGATACACAGTCATTTTTAAGTTTTTGAGGTATTAGTAGCTCCATGGCCACAGCCCAGCTGCAGAGCAGATACAGAAACAACGATTCTCAATCCAGTCTTTACACCACCAGAACCTGCCAAAAGACAGTTCATTTTCTGTAACTATAAAGCTACTACACTAGAAAGCAAGTCGACTTCATTTTATCTATGATGCAAAGACTCCAGGATTAAGTATTTGAATATTATTTTAATGAGGATTACATGGCTTCTGAAGTTGTTTCTCACACATAGGAAGGTATCATACTTACTGCATCATCACTACTATGTTATGTACTTTGATAGACGGTAAAGTACAGAAGTCACTGCAAAAAAGAAGAACAACTGTTAGATTTACATCAAACTTTTCCAGGGTAAGTATCTAAAATAATTTCTGGCTTCAACTGCAAATCCTGCTGTCTGTGTATATGGAGACTACAGTTGCTGGCAATGGCAACAGAATCAGTTGCCAGTGACTGTATGCTCACCTGGACCCACTTTTACATACACAGTCTTACTTTCACAGGTACTGTCTTCACATCCGTTTGCTTTCATGAAATGTTTGCCAACAGAAGTGTCCTCAGAAAGCGTTCATTCCATCTTCCAGAAGCTAACCAAGCTTAACCTGAGCCACTACATTTAAAGCCTGTCAGTACCACTTTTGTCATTTTTTTTCTGTAGTCATCCACTACTATATTATGCAAAGTAACCTTTAACCAACATACAGAGATTCCAAAGTCAAGGTTATTGTTCTCTTGCAAGATAACCTTTTCAGACTTACATTTTCTGACACACCTACATACTAGTCATAAAGAGCACCATGTAAGTGCATACTTTTAACTCCTGCTTCTTAAATCCTTGCTCTTGGTCACAAATTTATCAGCTCTAGAATGAAAAGCATGTGATCAGTGCAGTAAGATTGCTTGGCAACCACCTACAGTATTTGCATGCCTTTGTCATTCTTTCCACCTGCACCAACAAATTTAAAATGTAAACAATCAGTGAATTCAGCTCATCCAAATTGCAAAAAAATACAATTTTCAGAAGTTCTATGGAGGCTATTTATGAAGTTTATTTATTCCTCGTGCATCCAAAGAGTGAGCAGATTCACAAGATTCAGTGTTTACATAAAACTAACTTACATACTTTTCAAAGGTGACAGAGGTTCAACATTTTCTGCTGATTTGAAATTGGCGCCTCTCTTGGCATTTCACACCTATTTCATTTTATTTCAACACTTCAAAGCAATAAGGTTTTCTCGACCCCAAAGAGGCTACGTCCACTAGAACTGCACACAGATCTGAAGTCTCAATAGTTAACTCCTTCTGTTCAGTCTGGATTTCAGTGTAAGAGAACTAAAACTGGGGCTTGTGACCAAGATATAATGAGGTAACAGCGTTGGACCAATGAACTTTCAGAAGCTATAAATAAAATCACTCAAAGGGTAGGCTGTAAACACTGCTTACCATTGTATACACAACAACTCTGTAATTTGTATACCAGTAAATACAAATTTCTTTCTACTGCAGAGAAAGTTGCGGCAAGTTACTAAAGAGCTTGGGGAACATACCTGTACTTTCACCCCCTAAAGCAGCAGTCCTTACTAGTGCCAAGGCCTAAAATACTGTAACAGAGATACCATTTAAAGCCAGGTACAGCAAGCTACTATACAAAACTAAACAAGCAATTGTGGTTTACTTATCTTTCAGTACTATTAAACTTCAAGAAAATGCCCCAGCAACTTTTCAAACAGATTCCTGCTAATTTTGAAAAACGTTTTTCAACACCACTGCAACTTTTAGTAAGATCCATATGACATTTACAGGTGAGTACACTTACTACATGTAGCTCATTTCATCTTGTATGACTGTGGGCACCATATAATCAATCTAAAAAAAACCACAATAAAAAAGCAATGAAAACACAAATAAGTAGATTTATATATGAAGATTAACACACATTTAACTTCGAAAGCCTAAGCTACTAACCTGTTTCATATCGAGGGGGCCAATGTTGGTGATGTTGTTTAACCGTGCTTTGCCAATAACCGTTTTTGAAAACTGAACCTGGGCTGTGATATTTGCCACTTCAACAGAGTAATAGTTGTTATTCGTTATATTAAGTGTGTTCTGAAAAACAAACACAAAACAGTAACAGCTATCCATTCTGTGTATCTTGATGAGCAAGCATTTTGAATTTTGTGCATGAGACAGTAATATCAGATTCTGCAAGTAAATTTTCCTGCCTGTGAGGATTGCAGAGAGGAGTGGGGTCATGGACCATCACTTAACTCCTTTCTGAGTTTGTTTAGTGAATATATTGAATGACACAAACTTCTGCACAATGTTCCTGGTAACAACCCTCTACTTCAAATACTGCATTTCTTCCTATCCTCAATTACTCCTTCCAGGAAATTTAGCTGTCAAAGGACATCTTTCTTCCATGGCAGCTTTGCTTTATTTAAAATGAAGAACTCTATCAAAAGTCTTTAAGCAATCCTGTATCAAGCTGATTACGAAGAAATCAAGAACTATGTGGGAAGAGCTCCTTTAAGTTTTAAGGTGGATAAGGAAGTATTTTGACTCAACACCGATTTTGACAGAGGCATAATACCAGGGCAGTATCAAACAGCATTCTACATACACACACTAAATTTCAGACGTATTCCAAAAGTAACACTGAGAACTCCAAAGTTACTGTTCCCTTGAAACCAGAAGACCCAGTGTCAGCTTGCAACTACACCTCTATTAGCTACAGCTACAAGAACCAGCCACAGCAGGCTCAGTTACATTTTTCAAACTGGTTACTGATTCTAGTTCTTAAGGCACCAACTAAACTCTTCAGCCAGACCACAGTTTCTATGCACATTAAACTCTCAAAGCAGTATCTCCTGGTGCATTTCTGCATTACAAACAGCCAACCAGTCAGACTTACCGTAATATTTAGATAGATTATCCGCCTGTCCTGTTCGTAAGTGACATACACTGACTTCACACCAACGTACTGAACGTCAATCGAGCGAGGAAACAAGAAAAATACAGCCAGCCCAGAAAGTAGTAAACACACAGTTACAGATGCAGTCACATAGAGCTTTCTGGAGAAAAAAAAAAAAAAACAACCCACATTTTAGAGTCAAAAGCACATTAAAAAACAGTGATGTGCTCTTTTCTTTTAAGTGATAAGGAGCAGGACTAAATACAACTAATTCAGTCTATTTCTAGCTTCCATTAGCTTCTACAAAGGGAAAAAAACCTGTGCTGCACTTCACAGCTATGTCTTAAGCAGTTCTTACTCTTGCATATACATCAGAAACCACATTTCAAATCATGTGGTTACCCTAACATTTGTAACTTGCAAAGGAAAATATTTATGTGCTTTTAAACAAATCCACTTCCTCTTAACATTTATTTATAGCACAACTTCCGTTATTTTGTGGAAGTCTCTCAAAAACACTCCAAACACAAAATAAAGCTCTTATGACAGAGAATCCCGACTTCCAGGGAAAGTTAGGACTTCAACTAAGGAGCAGGAAATTCACAATCCGGCTAATACAAAAGGGTGTGTTTGTGTGGGTGTGGCTCTGTGCACAGGAGGGTGGGGTGGTAGTAGTGGTGCGAGAGATAATAAAAAAAACCCTCCACAAATAAAAAGATCTACTTGAGTTCCAATTTTATCAAGATTTGAACACTAGAGTAATATGTTTCAAATTTTTACTACCATTACATCAGATATATTATCCAGAATAGTATTATGTGAAGCTAATATATTTATTTTTCCTGACACTCATTTTTGTTTGCTACAAAAATATCAAAACATTAAAAAAAATGAAGTAAAAACCAAAACATGTCAGAACAAAAACCCTGAATATTGTAGTGAACCCCCTAAGTAGATCCTAGAAAAAAAATCAAATATGCTGTATCATAAATTGTTGATTCTTCTAGCTACAAAAATAGGAATGTTACAAATTAATTTTAGGTGACTTATTTTGTAGCAGTGGCTCAAAGATACTACCTATTAAGTCAAACTCTAGCAGTGAAGATGTGTCTGCTCAGATCAATTAGGAGATGCTACAGAAATTGAAATACATTCACTTCATTACTGTAAACATGTAGATGAATAGGTAATACAGTATTCCTTAGCCTTGTACTTAGCTAATATTTACTGTGATGCAAGTATGTACACCTGTTAATAAATAACTAAGAGTTAGAGGTTAAGGCTGGTATTACCCACAAGCCCAGTTCTTCCAATAATGAATGCAAGAAAGCATTCCAGTGACTTTTGCTTGATTCTTCTTATTTCTATCTCCTTTGAATTGTTGAATTTTAACTAGACAAGAATAATTAACTGTAGATTCAGGTATTACAAACAGCTATTGACTTACGTTCTTCTTGGCCTCAGTCTTTGATCACTGTATGGAATTAAGGCTACCAGCTGATTTTCCTGCCCTGGAAACAAAAACACCCTTTCAGAATTTAAACAAAGAATAAGTGTTGTTGCAGCTCTTTTAAACAAAGAGTACCCATTACAACTTACTGGCACTAAAGAATAAACACTAAAGATAAACATTGAAATTGCAGATAAAGACCCAGGTCAGGCTACTGTAGGTGATGTCACTTTCTGAAATAGACCACAGCTTATGCAACATCAAGATGAAAAAACACCAAGTCCATAAGGACCAAAACAGTAAGAAATTCTGCCTCTGTGCTGCACACATACTGCCTCTGGCACCACTTCCTGGAGAAAAAGAGATGCAGAACAGCTCTGAGCTCTCTATGCCAGACCACATGAACTCATGGGACAAAACATCCAGAAGCTTGGGCAGTAAGAACTGATCCAGAAGGCATTCTCCATGTAGTCTTCTGAAAAGCAGAGGTCAGGTTTGGGTAAAAAACCCCAACAAACAAGCCCAAACTGAAACAACCAAAGCTATCAATACAGGTGATCTGGGCAACACAAGCTATGCATACACAGCATTCTGGAAATCAGGAGTATATAAAACCATATTTATCATGGTGCTGCTGAGCTGCAGCACCCAAGAAGTCAAAATAAGTATCTACTGGAATTTCTCCATGAAAGTTATGTCACTAGACAGCATTTTGAAAGGGGGTATCTTAACAGCAGAAGAACACATGCACAGATAAGTAGTTGAAAATACATGTACTACATCCGCCACTAGAGCTTTTGCTATTTGCTGTGGGACTGTGAGAACAGAGGCCTCAAGGCCAAATCATATCTGCAATTTTTAAGCCAAATGCAGAATTTGATCAAATCATCACTCAGCTAATCAAACACTTGGCAATGATTCCATGCTGAATCACTATGCTAAGCAAAATACACTAACCAAGTATAGAGCAGCATGCAAAAAACCCATCAACCTTCTAAAAAGCCTCTACCAATTTAAAACACATTTTCATCTCTACTTCAATGAAGCACCTTCAACCTCTGAAGAAACTAGCACAGTCCCACTGTCATACATCACACTTAAGAACTTGAGCTGTCCAAGTAACAAAACATAATTTCATGGATTTATTATAGTTTAGCCATCATATCACATATTAATCATAGTCTTACTAGTCATGCTGTCATTCTTAATTTTTCCCCTCTCCCCTCAAATGACCTCCAAACGTGATATTTTTTCTTCTATAAAATACTAAGGAATAATTAGAAAGAAATCAATCCTCTTGGCTCTAATAACTCATTTTAAGTTCTAAGTTTAACCACATTATTTCATTAGAATGTATAGACAACATGCATGTTTTATAGTTACTGCAAAATCTTTAATAAAATAGTTAAATAAATGTAAGTATTGTATCTAAGGATTCTACAGTGAAAATAAGACGCTTTTGAACACAGAAATCCTGCTATTTCTGCATTTTGAATAAAACATGTTATTGGTATTAACAAGTATTTCAAGTTAACAGAACAAACTTCTTTATCCTTTCTGGCTAAGGTAATTTTTAGTTTCAGAGCTTTTCTAGGTGTCAAATTTGCTGAATTCAGAGGTACTCCAAGAATACATTGCAGTAGAAAGTTTAACAGCTAAAACACAACTCTCCTATGGTATTTGCAACCACAAAAATATTCTATGCTCCCTGATCCTTCTACAAAGGTGAAATGCAAGTGTTTGTGAACTGTATCGTAACTGAAGGACATGTAGAAGGACAACATGGCACAGACATCATTCAAGTTTCCTGAGTTGCTGGTCAAAATCAGTTCCAAGAGCTTTTACACTCAATAATCTATTTTGGATAAGGGGTCTGACAAAAGCAAACTCAAACATGAAAACACCTCATAAGCTCTTCCCCAGTCAAAGGGAAAATCTCACAGCTGAAGCAAAAGGCTGTGCCTTGGCCCGCTGCATTTGTCACTCTCTCCTTCTGCCTGGTTTCAGATATCCCACATTCTTCTTTCACAGTCTCTTCATAAATATTCAGGTAGCTTATAATTTAGGACAGAAGCATAACAACGTAGCATGTTTTACCAAGAGGAAAAGCAAAGGATGAGGGCAAAGCAAACAAAACAGGTATGGAGACTAATGCTGTGTAGCCTACTCGCTCCCAAGGCAGCCAAAGAACATATATATTTTCAATTTCAAGCTAGAGTTATCCACCTAGCAAGCACCAGTGGGACAAAAGGAGGATAAAGGAAAACAAAGGACACTGGCAGCAGTGAGGGCAAAAAAATTCACTATAAATCAGGGAAGAGATGTTGCAGCCCAGATCTACTTTTCTATCTCTGTATTTGCTGCCATTTTTGCAATTATGTATTGATTCAAATAGTTTAAAACAGGTAGTTAAAAAAAGATGCAATAAAATATAATGAAAATAAAGGTTATGGTTATGCATGGATTCAAGGCTGAGGAGGAAGAAACAGTTGCATTGTACAGACAAGAGGAGATCCAAGTTGTAACAGCCAAGGTGTAACAGCTGACCCTATTTGTTACACTCATTTAGTGTAACAAAATGCTTAGTGCTAAAAAAATAATTAAAAATATGAGAAAACTTCATCTTGACTTGAAAAGCTATTTGTCATGAATTATTACAACTGCATATGGTTATTATGCAAATTTATAGGTTAAAAAAAGAAATAAAAATAATAAAAAGGAAACTTACCTCGTGGAATTCTTCCTGTTCCCTGGCAGGTTGGGCAAGTGACACTGTCTCTTCCTGTAAATTCCACATAGGGAAACTGCGACACATCTCCACATCTGCTGTCTTCATTGTGCACTTCTGAGTGAACTAAACCATTCCTCACGTTATCAGACGCTGAGCTTCCATCATAGCCATCTTCCTTGCATGTATGCATAGGCAGGTGAGAAAGTGATTTTCCCATGTCTAAAAAAAAGTCAGAAGGAAAATTTCAGGGAGAATAATTCAAACATGGCTTACATTTATTCCTCTGCAGCAGGTAACTGTTGGTCTGTGGCCACAGCCTGACAAGACCCAGTTCTCCTTTGTTCAAATCCCTTCAGACCTGCAAAGCATTAAGGCCCTGTCAAGTTGGAGTCAATCCCAAACTGTAAACAACCTGAATTAACTGGAAACTTTGTTCAGATTCTCCAATATGCACAGATTGAAAGGGGATCAGAGAGAGGCTTTAAAGTTAGAACAGTACAACTGCTGGCAAAAATTGCAACAGCTTTTCAAAGTATTGTTACTGTACAGGCTTTAACACAACACACTAATCTTGGTATTAAAAAAAAAATCAAGACTGGGACACAGAAAGCAATTTTGCAACTTTGAGTAAATTCTACACACATGACAGACCCAATTTTAGTAAATTTTTTAGCCTGCACTTGTTTTGAGAATATAGGATTGGCTATTAGTCTCCAAGCTAGAAATTTACATCGCCTGGTATTTAAATTGATGATTCCCTTTAATTCAAATGAGGACTAATTCAGAGGGAAGTCAAGTAAAACATAAGAGTTACTTAAACATAGCAGCTGCCAATATATAGCATTTATAAACACTTGTTTAAAAGAAGAGTATTACTCACAAAAGCATTTTGTTATCTATATGTATTTTATTTTTTTCTCATTACTGTAGCTTTTCAGCAATGACACTGAGAATACCTTGAAACACAGGACATTTAAAACTAAAAAAAAATGCAGTAAGCAGAAACCTCCCCAGTTTGCATCATGTTGGAAAAAATCTCAAAGATAAAAAAAATAAACCTCTACAGCAATGGCAATTAGTTG
Source organism: Sturnus vulgaris (assembly GCF_052056855.1). Classification (NCBI taxonomy): domain Eukaryota; kingdom Metazoa; phylum Chordata; class Aves; order Passeriformes; family Sturnidae; genus Sturnus; species Sturnus vulgaris. Next base: position 27,296,472 of record NC_142243.1, on the reverse strand, counting down.
TCCAGCTTATCTACATAACCCATTTTAGTTATTTAACACATAGAGACAGCAGTCACTCAATTAATCAGTGTTTTGAGGAACTGCATGGTATGTTTTTTTTTTCCATTAAGAGGGAGGTATTTTTAGAGTGGCACCTAGGAATTACACTGGTTCTCTAAAAGGAAGCCCTACAAGGAAGATTTTTAAAAGAGAAAAATAAGTCAGAATATTTTAAACCAAGTACTCAAGACAGAAGTATCTCAAATATAGTGATGGCACTGCAAACACAACATTAATTCACTACATTTCCACAAAGGCTAAGTGAATGTGGGAGAAAGAAAATAGGTAAAGAAATGCCAACTAGTCCCAGTTACTGCCCCAGCAAATATGCAGGATTATTTTTTTCATTTATGTCATTAAACCCTTACAAACAGGAAAGCTATTTACCCTTCTCTTTAAAAAGTGCTACAGCACTTTTCAAACATTCTAAGTTTGGGAGCCATTCAATAATGAAATTGTTGAATTTAAAATTAAAACTACTGAGCTATTGAAAAAAAAATCCTGAAAAAGCTGCTGACACTGTTGACAATTGTTTCATATGGGGTTTTTGTTTACTTTTCTCCTTGCAGGTGACCTACAGCCTTCAAGCTACGGAACTTGAGTCTTGCAGCTTAGGCAATAGCTGTCACAATTACAGATCTGAAAGCATAGGGATCGTGCTGTTCTGCCACTTCATCCAACTGACTACATCCAACACCCACTGACAACTGAAGTGCACCTTCTAGTTTTAGCATTTTCCAGAAGGAAAAGTTCACACACTCCCTGGTCACACTGTGACATGAACCAAACTGCACCAGGCAAGGATGACTGGGAACTCCTTTCAAGAGCACATCCTTTATTTGAATTCAAGTACTAAGGCAGGCATCCTTCAATGCCAACTGTACCTGAGCTTCAATAACTGAATTTAATGGTGCCAGATGGAGAAACATCTCAGTTCAGAAACAAGGAAAACACAGAATCACTTTCAAGCAAAATTGGATTATCAATATGCTTTTTCTCCTAGCCAAGCCTGACCCTTATTACAGCTGACCACAAATCAAGAACACGTTGATCTTTTATGCAGCACTTATAGGCTAAACAGTAGCAACTCTGGTTATCACAGCTTCTATATTGTCACTAAAGTCAGAAATCCTATTTCATACTGTGCTTTGCTCCAGTCTCCCTTGCAACTGATGTTACACTCCATTCCACTTGGACTTATCTGGGGTTTCTGTGAATTCAGTTTGTTAAAAAGAGTTTGGTAAATTAAAAATGTTGTGACAAGTGGCTTTTATTTACAACCGCACCTTTCAACTTGCTATGCACTGCAGCACAATGGTACATGGACAAAACCCAAACAGTGTCACAAGACAGACTGAACCACCACATCCTGAGCTACATGCAAGACTAGGGGAAAAAAAAATTGTTTATAAACTCAGTGAAACTTCATAGAGTCAAACTAAACTGTTATACTTCTCCACCAAGTCAGGCTGGTGTTCTTACCCTTTATATGCAAACATAAAAACTTGAGATTACAAAGCTACTGCTTTTTCAAAACAGCAAAAGATTTCGGATCGCAACCACTGCTGCCTCACCAGCTGCCCCACAACAGCGAACACCACAAGCTCCTCCAAAGCAGGGTAAAACAGTGACTTAGTAGCCACAGGCTTGTCCGGCTCCGGTGGGCACGACCAGCGCTGCTTTTCACGGCCCTTTACAGACCCACATCTCAGACACTGCCTGAGCACTAAGGCAGGCGCTGCCAAAATAAAGGAATCAGAAATCCTGGGGTTTAGGGCTTTTCTCGTCCATCAGCGCCAGCTGCTCTCACAAACATGGCGAAGTTTACAGCCCGCAGGCTTGGACCAAGGCCCGGCGAGCTTGGCTGCTGCTGGGCTGCCCGGCCGGCCCCGGTCCCCGCTCGGCCTGGGGTGGTCTCGGCGCGGGAGCCGTCCCGGGGCAGGCCAGGGGACGGGTCAAGCCAGGGCAAGGAAAGGCCAGGCCAGCCCCTCCGCCCCGCCGCCGTCCTGCCCAGGCCCCGCCGAGGCCCAGGGGGGCCGCAGCGACCCCCGCCCGGCGCGCAGCTCCGCCAGCGCCCCGCAGCCCCAGCCCACCGCCGGACCGCCCCTCCGTCCCCACCTGCGGCGCGGGCTCCGCGGCCGGGCCGGGCACGGCACAGGGGCAGAACCGGAGGCTCCGGGAGCGACGCAGCTGCCGGCGCTGAGCCCCGGATCGAGCGTGTGCGCAGCCGCGGGGCGGAGCCGGGCCCATCCCGCCCGGCCGCGGGCGGAGCCGGCTGCGCGCCGTTCTCCCGGCCCGGGCCGTGCCACAGCCGCGGTGGCCCAAGGCTCGGGACTGGCACATAAGCCGCTGTCCCGAGGGGTGCGGGGCGGTCCCGTGTCCGGGAGTGGAATCAAGGGTAGTGGAAAGGGGAATAGGGAGGTCGCGCAGCTCCGCTTTGCGGCAGAGGGACTAAAGGGGACACAGCGGGATTCCATTCGGGATTTCCCTGACAGCTGTGGTTTAGAATCCTGTTGACAGAATCATCTAGGTTGGAAAAGACCTCTAAGATCGTCGAGTCCAACTCATGACCGAACCACCATGTCAGCTAGACCAAGGCAGCAGGGGCCGCGTTCAGGCTTTCCTTAAACACCTTCAAGGACAGTGACTCCACCACCTCCCAGGGCAGTCCATTCCAATGTCTAATCACCCGTTCTGTGAAGAAATTCTTCCTAATGTCCAACCTAACTTCCCCCCGGTGCAGGTTAAACCCGTGTCCTCTGGTCCTATTGCTGGTTTGCCTTGCTGCCCGCAGCTAATGAGCGCCCTCTCCTTCTGTCCTCACTTTCGTGGTGAGGCACCATCGCTGTTTTCTGTGCCCTCCTCGGTAGCCCTGGTGGGAGTTCCTCGCCCCCTTGTGCGCCGGGGGAAAGGAGATCCCCATGAGAGCAAAGCTGTGGCAGCAAAAAGAGGTGCCAGGAACGAGTGCAGTGCGTTTTCATCACTCGCAGCACACGATACAATGTTGCCTGTACAGCGGATGTTTATCCAGGGCATGGGCATGAGAAATTCTGCCAGCGATTTGCCAGAGCAAGATAAAGGGCGTTAGAAGTTAGTTGATGGCTTCTCTTCGTCAGTCTGCCTCTTGTTCAGGGAAAGTTCACGGAAGCCATTACTCGCTGTCTTTGGAAATGCTCGATATGACTCTGTGGGGATGCGTGAGCACCAAAGGGATGAGATCTGTGCAGGGGGGACGCAGCTCAGAAAGAAGGCATAAAGAAGCTCTGCCTGCTTTGGGAACCTTGACCCAGCTGCAGGAATGAATCAGGCTGGAGGTAATTCTGTGATTCACACCATGTATTGCAGTGCAAGGACAAGCATAGGGTCGGGGTTCAAGAGAGAGAATGAGGAAGAGAGGTGCTCATGACTATTCGGAGTCATCACGAGGCTGGGGCAGGGTGCCAGGCTGCTCCAGAGGCTGGGAGGACACAGGCTGCCTCCAGCAGCCACCCAGAGCAGGTGCAGCTCTGAGCCCATCTGCAGTACAGCCATTCTGTAGTGTGCTCGGCACCTGCTAGTGGGAACAGCATATGATCAGCACAGAAAAGAACTTTTTCCCAACCGAGCATGTGCTTAGAGAAGAAAAAAAAATCGTCATTTATCTTTAACCAGGCCAATGCCAGCCCATTTATTCTCTTTATCCTTGGAACTTCCTGGTGTTTTCTGGGAGTTCAAGGAGTCTTGGCTTGCAGTAGTCTCTAGCTTTCATCATCCAGTTCAAGTCATGGTGAGTCCTGCATCACAGCTGGCGTGACTCTACTTATCCAGCCAGACATGGTCAAGCTCCTGGCAGTATTGGCAAAAGCTGGCATGTTCCATGTCCTTCTGGTAGATCTCCACCTGAATCTTTTGCCTATCACTGTTCGAGGTTCCTGAGGTACCCATACAAAACTTTCTCTACAGCAAGATTGACTCTGGTGTTTTGTGAGTTCTTAACTAAAAATGGTATGTGTCAGATAACTTAAACAGGTGCCTGGCATGCTCAGGATTAGTATGGAGTTTCTATCTCACTTTAAAACATCAGCAAACCCCAAATTTGGAAGGCCGAGGTCTAACTAGTAATTTCACTGGCTATTAGCTTTTGGGTCTGGCTCAACTTTACATTGATCCAGGGAGCACAAAATGCACTGTGAAAAATACTCACAGCTTTCAGCTGTACAAACAGAACACTGAGTCTTTGCCTTTCACGTTGTTTTAAATAATAGTGGCAGCCAGTCACACTGAACTGAATCATCACACAACAGGGGATGTGCCAGAAATGGTCAAGAAAAAAGGGCTTTGGAGTAGCTTTGGGAAATCCCACTGAGTTCTGGCAATTAAATTCTCTCAATACAATTTTTTTGGAAAGAAATATTACTAGTATATTGTAATTAGCATGGAGATTTTTATCAAATCAGAATTTTGCACCTGAAACTACAGCATTTTTTATATGATACTTCCAGCCCTCAAACTAACTTATAAGGCCCCATGCAGGCAAGAATATTATAGAACTGCTGAACAGAATTTTTTCCCCTTCCATGATAGAAGCAACAGTTGAAATCAGTAAAGGTTTAGAGATTGTTTTCCATTACTGCAGTAAATAGACATGTTTCTGGTTAAGACTTACTACTTGACAGAGCCCTTCCTCCATAGCTTTCACACAAACAGAATGGTTTTGGGCTTTTATCTCTTTACAGCTGTCATAATGAAAGGGGACATATTTCTGACTATCTGTTTGCTTTGTGTTATTTTCACTTTGAAAGTGCATGTTAAAGATAGCATTGTAGAAAGAGAAATGGAAACACTGTAAGGATCAAGCTCAGCCATAAATCCTCAAGGTCACTTTAAATATAATTTATTTGGTATAAGCTAAAATAATTCAAGGAAAACAGAATAAACAATAATATAAAGTGTAACACCAACTGTATAGTCTTGGAAAAAAATAAAAATATGTGGCAAGAAGATGTAAAACTTAGAAGCAGTGCTTAAATATGTACTTAAAATGTTACTGAAATGAGACACTGAGTTTGGGATAATCAAGATAGAGTTCCTGTGATTGTGAAAGAGTATTTTGCAGTAAAGAGGTGCAGAATGCACAACATCCAATATTACATGAACTGAATAGATTATGTCTAGATGAGGGTTGCATTCTTAAGCAGAGACACAGAAATTAATCAGTTAAAAAATATATGGTAGAGGGGTGGTATGCAATACTAGTGCTAGTAGGTGGGGTATGAAGCAGAAATACTCAGATAGCAGAAGGAGAGAAGCTGAAATCATCACCTTTGGACTGAGTTATGGGACAGCTGCAAGTAATATGAGCTCTTAGTTCTCATAGATCACTAAAGGAGTGCAGTTTATACTTCTGATAGTACATCAGTAAAGAAATCCAAGCAATGAATCTGCTTTCAAGTTGAGTTTTGTGGCTGGGATATGATAAGTGAGTCAAGGCCTTGAAAGGTCTGGAGTGAGCAATCCATAAAGGAGCTGATTGCACCAGTGTGCAGCCTCCCAGCTCCTGCGAGCAAGAGACTGAGACCCTTGAAGTACCAGTGAAGAATTATATTTACTTCTAATTTTCTCCTAAGATGAATAGCAATCCAGTAACGTTGGTTATCTGAAAAAAACTTCAGGCTGTCCACATTTATTTCATCCTTTAGGAATATAAGCCACTAATTCTGTGAATATTGAAGGTAATGAAGCCTGTTTTTCTACAGAGTTTCTTCTGGGTTGGCTATTATTTACGTGAATTATATTTTCTGTTATGACTGCATATACCTAGTATCTACTGCAGAGCATTTTGACAGCAACAAGCAGACTGCCATGCTCAGAAGTGGAAATTTGCAGAAATTTGCTGACTGGATAGAAAGTTTTTTAATGTTAGCTCCTAAATGTTCAGTTCCTTGGTCTCCTGCCTGGCTATCTATTCCTATGAAATTTCTGTGAACGATATTATCTGTCAAACTCCACTGAAGGTGGATAACGCTTTCAAGGTTATTGGAACTTGGGACTGACAGAGATAGAGATTGCATAAACCTTGTTTTCATATAGCCTAGCAGGCTATAATTGGATGGCATCCTACCTGAAAGCTGAGCTGGGAACAGAACCCTTTTTTATCTGCAAGCAATCTCCAAGTCCAGAGAAACAAACAAACAAACAAACAAAACCCCAAACAACAAAACAAACAAAAGAATGTGAAAACTGTAATCCTCATCTCAACTAAAGTATAAAGAATGGGAGATTGTGTCCATTTCACTGTTGCTGGTGGTAAAGAAGAAACAATTTCCTGTAATTACTTTAAGTTCATCATTACTTCACTGGGAGTTTTGTATATATGGAAAAGCAGGCTTTGCAGAACTATAACAGTTGCTTATGTGGATTGGGGTTCTCCTCCACCTTAAGCAGTCCAGGGAATACTTATGCTGCCATGAATTATTAGTGAATTTATGCTTTTTTACTTTTTTTTTTTTGCATGTCACCCTAGTCCCAGGATACACTAGACTGATTTGTAAGGGTTTGCAACAATGACTTAATTACAGTTTTGCAAAATATGCCAAGATTCATCATTGAAGGTAAAGTCACACTCAGGCAAAACCAAAAAAACACAAACCCCTAATATTATTGTACATTACATATTATACTAATATGTATTAAAACCAAATTCCACTGTCTTATTTCAGACTTTTAAAAGTTCAGTTTTGAAGCATCCTTTTTTTCCCTCCTAAAGTATTATCTGTACTTGAGAATTGCTGCTTTTAATAGCATTCTATGCTAAATATTTTGGACACAATACTTGAATGTAATTTGTCACAGATAGTTTTGATGCTCTGTAATTTCTGATGGTGCAGCCTGGGCCCTGAGTTATTTAGCATGAATAAAACATAGGCAGTATTTTATAACTGATGTTATAAACTGATGTTTCTGATATATTGCACATCTACAAGTAGCTGTCATTGTTGCAACACTCCACGGTCTTCTGCTGTGAATACTTTACAGTTGCTCTGTTCATCACATGTGCACAAACCTTAAATTCTGCATTAGTTGACGAATGAGATGATTATATTCTGTAAGAAGATGGGTTTTGCCCATTCCTCCACAACTCTGATGCTGGAACTGTATAGGAACTGTTGCACTTGCTGCAAGACATGCTTCCTATGCCTTCTGGGGAAAATGGCCCCTATTTCTCCTGTTTATATATTCTCACCTTTCTTTTTGAAAAAGCATTAGCTGAATATTGATGAGGAAAAACTAAAACTGACAACCATCCATAGATCTAGACAAAGAATAAATCTTTGGATTGACTGGGTGAATGTCCTTATGATTATACTTTTAATGCTTTGTAATAGCTTCTTTCAGAAAAAGGGTTTTGTAAATTACATGCAGAACCATTTGTCTTTACCTTGGAGGAGTGGCATTGGGTGGCAGATGTGGCCACCTTCAGCCAGGCATGTGGGCATAGAATAATACTATTGTGAACAGTCCCATTAATCTGAGGCTCATCTAATTTATATGTGATCTGTGCTGCAGTTTCTGATGGAGGAAAGTACAAACAAGGATATTCTATCTTTATTATTTCTAATTCATGGCTTGTCTAGCTTTATTCAAATTGGCTTTCTGCAGAGCTAAACCTATTACTGAGAGGCTTTTTAAATTGTGTAGCTCCTCAGGGGAGGACTTCAACTACCAATGGAATATTTGGCCTTTAAGCATTCAAAGGTATTTAACTTTTAAAATGAATATTTTTTTAACACATATTTGTATAAAGTAATGGCGTATATATGTGTTACATAAACCTCTGAGAAGATCTAGTTTCATGTGTTTGGAGAGTTGTATGAGTGATGATGGCTGTCTCTCATTACACTAACAACAAAATCAGTATGTCACAATGCAATAAGTAAATGGATTTTGCTTTTTTAAACAATGATTTAAGTTGATCAGCACCAAGAAAATCTGCTTTTACTTAAAAATTTCCCATATTGTTCTTCTAAAACACCTTGGGAGAAATCTGGCATTGAGTTCTCCATCTTTTATTTAGGACTCTCCCACATGGTGTAAGACTCAAGAGTCAATCTGTGCAACCTTCTGTGCACATTTTATTCCATTATTTATATAAAGATATTGATTATGGCATCAGTCTTACATGAAGGACTTTTCTGAGCCAAAAAATATGAGAAATGATACCTGCAACAGATAAGTAAGAGATAACAGAAGGTGCAGCATCAGGAGCAAAAATGTGAACAGTAACATTGAGGAAAATATTTCACATACAACCTAAAGCCTGTTCCTGGCATTTTAGCTTAAGTGTTCTTTATTGTATGCATTGCAGCAGTAAATATCATGTTTATCGGTAGCATTTGTCAAGACATCTTTGATAGCCTGCCTATTGTAGCAAAATGATAGACTGTTTGGTCAACTGTTAAAATCACATTGTGTTAGCCTGCCAGCTAACCAACCTGCAAACACAGGTATTTTGGGAGTGCTGTTCAAAACACTACCAGTGTAATTAATGGTTTTGTCATTGTAGTCATGTCTAGCCCCATGCAGCCTCTTCTGCAAGTTTGCCAGGTGAAGGTGCCAAAAGATGTGAATTTTTATCTATTGGAAAATAGATAGAGGCAACCAGTTCACAGAGGTTAATTATGCTTCTAGAGGTTTAGCTTTCTAGCAATTACAATTTTTACTTATTACCGACTGGACCAGAATCAGAAGCTAAGGGATTTAGAAATTTGTGTCTTGGAAATTGAACACCCTGAATTCCCTTACTTCTTAACGGGGTCTTCCACATAATGGCGATGACAATTTTTCATTCTTGCACACTCAAGTGGTCTTCAGCTTTAATATTTCATTTAATAAACAAAAGCTCTTTTTCCTCCTCTGTCCATCTCTTATAGATTTTATATTAGAAAACATTTTTTATTTAAAAAAAACCTGCATCATAATTTGTGAAGGCAAATAAAAATAAATCTGTTTTAAGCAACTGTTCAGCTAAAGTTTATACTCCAAAGTTCATTTTATTTCTTTAGAAAAATACTTTGATAATAATTCTTAGTTGGGATATTTATTGTGCCAAAGTGCTATCAGAGACAGTGTTCATGTTTCTGTTGTAATATGCTCTGCAGTATTTCAGTGGAATACATACAGAAGAGATGGAAGTAGAAATTAATATTCTAACATATCATAACCATCAAAATAATTTGTCATGGAAAAGATGATCATATAATTACATTGTGATTATCTTCATAAGTATAATTTGTTATGTCTGATTTTTTGTCCACTTCTGCACTTCTTCACAATAGGATCCTATTAAAATGTTTTTCATTACTGTCATGAGAACTGCATTTAAATATTTTATTGATAATTTAATCAAGACTGCAAAAGCAGTTCAGCCTGTCTGGGGGGGTTGACTCTGGCTGGATGCCAGGTACCCACCAGAGCCATTCTATCAGTCCCCTCCACAACTGGACCGGGGAGAGAAAATACAGCAGAAGGTTCGTGAGTTGAGATAAGGAGAGGGAGAGTTCTCTCAGCAATTACCATCACAGGCAAAACAAATGGAACTTGGGGATGTTAACTGAATTTATTGCTAACAAAACAAGAGCAGGATTATGAGAAATAAATTCTAAAAACACTTTCCTCCCACCCCCCCCCCTCCTTCCCAGCTATACCTCCTCTCAAGCTTTACCTCCTACCACCTAGCAGTGAAAGGAAACACGGAATGAAGGTTATAGTCAGTGCATCACATGTTGTTCCTGCCACTGCTCAGGGAAAGGGGTCCTTCCTCTGCCCCACCATGGGGTCCTTCCAACAGGAAGTTTCCATTAACTTCTCCAGTGTGAGTCCATCCCATATGGGTCACTCTTTCTTCCATGGGGTGAAGCCTGCTCCAGGATGGATCCCCCACAGGGTCCCACATCCCACCAGGAGAACTGTTCCAGCATGGGCTCCTCTCCCCAAAGGTCTGCAGGTCCCTGGCAGGAGGCTGCTCCAGCATGGGTCTCCCATGGGTTCACCCCTCAGGCTTCCACCTGCTCCAGGGGCTCCTCCCTGGGTTGTAGGTGGATCTCTGCATCCCTGTGATCCTCCATGGGCTGCATGGACACAGCTGCTTCAGCATTGTGTGCACCATGTCCTGCAGAGGAATCTCAGGTCTGGCACCTGGAGTGCCTGCCCCTCCTTCTGCACTGGTCTTGGTGTCTGCAGAGCTCTTTCTTCTCACATATTCTCACTCCTTTCTTCCGTGGTGGCAATTACAGCTGCACAATAACTTCTTTTGCTTATCGCAGAAGCAATACTATCATTACTGATTGGTTTGACCTGTCCAACAGCAGGTTGTACTGGAGCTGCCTGGCACTGGCTCTGGCAAACATAAGGAAAAATTTGTCAGCTTCTCACAGAAGCCACCCCTGTAGCCTCCCCCACTACCAAAACCTTGCCACACTAACCCAATACAGCCTAGATGAACTTTTTACAAAGCATACATTCCTACAGAATAGTGTCTGAAGTCAGTACACAATGACAATGTATTCATTCCTGTAATACCCAAATTAATTTAATTATTTTTAAAGGAAGCAGAGAATTCCATTCCAACAAAGAGCAATGTCATTTCTAAACATAATAATACCCCATAAAACAATCCATGTATTTTTTGTTCTGTAATACAGGAGAGAGAGCTTTAGTTGTTGAATGGCACAGTAGAGATTTGAAGAATACTGACTTTAGTTTCTAAAAGATTCAAGTTTTCTCTTTCCTTTTTTCCCCAATGAATCATGCTTATTTCAATATCTATATAGTGCTCACAGATCTCTGATTCTAGATAGAGTGTTATTCATTCGTAATTGATTGCTTCTCTGTTGCTATAGCTTTAGATTTCAAAAATTTACCTCTACATTTTCCTTCTTCTTTTGAGTGGTGGGTACCACAAATAATATGAATTTGAATGTGAATTTGGTGCTAAATAGAGAATTTCCATTTTATCTTGCAGCTATGAGCTTCACAGAACTTTGGTTGACCTTAAGTGTCTTAGCAAACGATCCAGTAACAGGATTGTAAACCTGCAGTTAAAGGTTTGGAGCCTCAGATAAAGCAAAATTCATTAAGAATATCTAACTCTGTACTTCATTTCTAGATGTTTAGTATGTTGTGTGTCCTATAATCTTTTAACAACCAGTTTCCCTTGTGTATACATATCCTAAATAGTGTCACCATAACTGCGAAATAATCTAAAATAATCAGAAATAATTTTATGCCAGTTGTGAATGGAAAAACATCCGTACGACATTTATATGAAGTCTGAGGAAGGTTTTACCAGTGGTAAAAATAGCCCTTTGACTAATTACAAATAATTCAATTAAGAGATAATTGTTTGAAATTAGAACCAGAATTTTAATACAGGTAGCCTGAACATTCAAAGAAATATGTATATTTATGCTTGTGCATAAGGAAAACAGCAGAGTGGATGACATGAATTGGCCTCAATTAGACCATGAGAAAATAAAACTTAGAGGTGAACATATTTAAAACCATATATAATTACTGATTGGGTTGTTTGGAAAATAGGGGAAAACGAAATGCCTGAGGGACAGATTTTATGAATTGAGGAGTTCACAGCTTATTTTGGAAGTGTGAAGATTTCACTGATGTAGCACAGTCACTGAGAATGTTTATGTGCAAAGCAGAGTGTTTGGACATTTCTGTTAGCAAGCGTGAAGAGCAAGAAAATTTTATCTCTCAATTTAATTTAAACATATGGAAAAACTTGGCTTACATTTTTGCAGTCTGCTGATTTGATTTTCTTTCATGTAATTTCATGCCCTATGAGAAGAATAATGTTCTTCAGGGAGCACATGCCAGTATGAGGATAGGTGGGCTCTGGTGGGCAAGGATACCTAGCTAACAGCTAGTCACTTTATAAAACAAGAAGCAAGATGAGCATTAAACATTGGTACAGCAACACTGAGGAAGAGGAGATAGCAAGACAATAAGAAATACAGGATTGTTTAGACATTGTTTAGACACTGACTGATGGCCACTGAAGGAAGCCCTGAAGCATGGCCTTGAACAGGTTCAACCAGAAATTTGTTGCTGAAAGAAAAAAGAAAGCAAGAAACAAGAATATCATAGAGCTCATGGGAAGGTGCAAGCTTCTAATGGTGTTCTAATGGAACACTTGAAGAGACTTCAGAAGTTCTGTAAAACTTACTAAGGTGGATTGAGGGCATTAACAAAATTTATTATATCAAATATAGAATGGAGGCCAAATGCAAAGAAAGGAAGAGATGGTGAAGAACCAGAGAGGAATGAGTGGGAAAAAGGAGAGAGAATAAAATGAATCAGCCATGAGTGAAACAAGCTGCTGGCCAGTACAGTCTCCTGGCTAAACCTTTGTGCTTGATTACCTCAATGTAGCTTATCATGCAGTTAAACTATTGTTCTCATGTGGATGTGTCTGTTCAACAGTGTGCTTTACAACAGACTAGCTGGTGTCTGGGATGAGCATTCAGGGTGCTGACACATGTACACTGAAGCCACAGGTGGAAGGGGCCCATAGTTCCAGGGGACAGTGACTGGAGAGAGAGAGAGAGGGGTCAGCTGGCAGAGGGACCATCCATGTTTGTGTGTGTGTGTGTGAGCAGCACAGCTGGAGTAGCCAGTGAGTTGAGTAAGAAGATGTGAGCTTGGCACTGGAGGGGCTGGGGTCATAATTGGTGACTGAAGGGACCATAGACCTGGACCAGCTGGCAGCAAGCCTCGTGTGTGTGTGCTAGCAAGTACTGGGCCTGGTTAGCTGGCAAGTAAGGCATGATCAGGCCACCACTTTTGTTCATATTTATGTGTGCTTTTGGTGTAACCTTGCGGGTGTGCAGGGGCCAGTGAAGCCACTGCTGTCTCCTTGGGTTGCTCTATGCTGCCAGATGTATGCCTGTGCACATTTGGGATACCTGCCTAGCCAAACTTCTGGACCTGGGAAAGGCCAAGCAGCATACTCAGCAACGTGAAAAAGCCCTGGGGTCTTACAGCCCACCAGACTTAGCTTACCTTAACAGCCAGCTCCATGTCCTCATATCTGTGTAACTACACCATGTCTTGGCTGTGCACAGACATAAGGGCTGCATGTTGGCAGATGCACTTGTCTATATGGAGACGTCAGTATATCAGTAATTTGTAATTTGAGCTTTTTAGCTCATTCTCAGAGGTGGTGATAATGATTTTATAAACATACATTTGCGCCAGAATTTGAAAACTTTCTGGAGTTAACTGAAGTTATTTGAAGTGCAGCAGGGAAGTCAGAAATGTCTGCCTGAAATGCAGGTGTGTTTATAGGAACCCTATTCATATATTATGGTAGCGCATTGATTTAATGTCCTATTTCATGTCCACCTTGTGGATCTCTGGGAATGACATAGCTTTTGCCATCAATATGATCAGGCTGAAAAGTTGTTTTTCTGTCTCCATTTGTATTCCCAAATGTACACTTTTGTCACTTGATTTGTGACAGCTGACACCCCAAAGCTTATATATGGCTCAAGAGTTAAGCAGCACAGGGCCAGACAGAATGAGCTAGCTATAATCTCTCAAACATACAATACTCTCTGACATCGAGTGTGAAAATCATCAGCTTGTGAATAGTGTCATATAGAAAAAATACTAAAGTTAAGTAGAAAATTACTGGAGTTTTGCCTTAGAGAATGTTACACTTTTAAACTGCCTGGTATATATATTTTCATCCCCTTCTTTTTCTTTTCAAGGATATAGTAATAAAAATTTTATTCCTGTATTTCAAATCCACTCATATGGGGAAGGGAAGGGAAGGGAAGGGAAGGGAAGGGAAGGGAAGGGAAGGGAAGGGAAGGGAAGGGAAGGGAAGGGAAGGGAAGGGTCAAAGTCTTTCCCAGCAGGTTTCTTGGTTTTTCAGTGCTGCGCTAGAAGAAGTGACAACTAAACTACAAAGACAGACTTTGTTTTCTGTATTTGCCTGGAAAAAGATAGTTGAAATGAAGGCAGAATTTATCAGGCTTTTTTACCTGGAAAGAAAAACTGAAGTTGCTACACCCTGAGTTACTATACCAAACTTTTATATCTGTTTAAAATCAGTTTGCTGTGAAGCTGTATTTTCCTCATGGGAAGAAACATGTTTTGTACCCATAAAAATCTAGTAGCTTACTTTGAAGGTTTGGAAATATCTAATTCCACTGCTAAGTGTGATCATATATAGATGATGTTTTTAGCACCTTAGTATTGATCTGATTGGAGTTTAGGTGAGAATGGCTTCTTTCCTCCAAGAAAACAAATGATGGAACAGATTTTGTAGGTAAAATGTAACTGATGACCACTAAAAATTTACAGATAGGTAAGAGAGTTAGAAGAAAAGACAAATACATGATTTCAGGTCTCAATATATGATCAGCTGTTTTGAGAATAGTTACAGTCACAACTTGGAGAGTGAAACCTGAATGCATGGGAAAGGTTATTTCAACTTCCTTGAACTGGGAAATATGCAAAAATGCATGAAAACAATTCCCTGACACTGAAAGGATTATTTTGTCAGAAAGTCAGAAGGCCTTTCAAAGAAGCCAAGCTTCATAGAATTTTAGGCTCATAATAATAGAATCATAGAATAGTTTAGCATAGAATGGACCTTTAAAGGTCCTGTAGTGCAACCCCCCCAGCAGTAAGAAGGGACATCTTCAACTCCATCAGGTTGCTCAGAGCCCAGTCCAGCCTGACTTCGAATATTTCTAGGGATAGGGCATCCACCATCTCTCAAGGCAACCTTTGTCAGTCTCACCACCCTCATAATAACAAATTTCTTCCTTATATCTAGTTTAAATCTACTCCCATTTAGTTTAAAATCATTAGTCCCTGTTGTATTGCAACAAGCCCTTCTAAAAATTTGTCCCCATCTTTCTTACAGGCCCCTTTACATATTGAAAGGTCTCACTGGAGCCTTCTCCAGGTTGAATGACTCTAGCTGTCTCAGCCTGTCTTCGGAGGAGAGGTGCTGCATCCCTCTGATCAACTTAGTTGGTCCTCCTCTGGACTCTCTCCAACAGGTCCATGTTCCTCCTGTGCTGGGACCCCAGAGCTGGATGCAGCACTGCCGGGGAGGTCTCACCAGAGCAGAGCAGAGCAGAGCAGAGCAGAGCAGAGCAGAGCGGAGCAGAGCAGAGCAGAGGGACAGAATCTCTCCCTTGCCCTGCTGCCCACACTGCTTTTGGTGCAGCCTAGGACATGTTTGGCTTTCTGGGCTGTGAGTGCATATGGCTGGGTCATGTCCACTTTTCATCCACCAGCATCCCCAAGTCTTTCTCTGCAAGGCTTCTCCCAGTCTCTTCATCCTTGATATTGATACCTCGGTATTGTGCTGGCCCACGTGCAGAACTCATTAGGCTCACATGGGCCCACTTCTCAAGCTTGTCCAGGATGGCTTCCTCTGGATCCCATCCCATCCCATCCCTCAGACATGTCAATGGCACCACTCTGCCCTGTGCTGTCTGCCAGCTTGCCAAGGGTGCTCTCAATCCCACTGTCCATGCTGCTGATGAACACAACAGTGTTAGTCCCAGTATGGACTCCTGAGGGACAGCACTTGTCACCAGTCTCTGTCTGGGCATTAGCCTCACTTCTGGTAATTAGGTGCCTCATGCATCAGGGATCAGAGGGAAAACGTGCCATTTCTCCCCAGAACAGATCAATAAACAGGTTTCAGTAGAAAGAGACATAAATACACCCTGAATGTTTTGTTTAATTTAAGAATGTTTAAACAGGGATCAAAAACAACCACAGCCAGGAAAAAGCTTGCTTCCATTCAGTAGGACAGCTATTTTCCATTTTGACCTACTAAAGAGAAGCCAGATTGTTTGGCTCACTAGAGTCCAGGTCAGGAAACAGATGTTTTATGATCCCATTGGGATGGCATCAATCTCTCTGACGTTTATAATTCAGTAGTGAAAAATACTAATTTACAATCGTATTTTTAAAGTAAAGTTCCTACTAAAGTATTTTGTGGAAGGTTCAGTACTGCAGCTGAGTGCCAGCTGTGCTGAGCACACACTGTTCTTAGGCTTAAGTTATTTTATTACATTTCTAGGTCTTACTAAGGATTATAAGTAAGAACTCCCAAGAAGAGTAGTTTGGAGTTTGCTCCAAACACGTGATGTTTGGTGAGCACCAGGCATCACTCAGGCTTCATAATGCACATTATGTCCAGAGCCAGGAAGGCCCCCTGAGCATCACCTGCTACAGCTCTAAGTCTTCTTTTGGATATGGATGGTATTCTAAGCACTTTTTAAATTCAGAATTTAAGTTTGCTTTGAAGATCTCAGGGGAAGCCAAGCAAGCAGAAGGAGATTGAAATCACAATCTGAAACGTGATTTTTAAACTTAGAGATATTCATGCAGGATGCAAGACCAAGTCTGCTTTTCTTTTTTCTTTGTTTCTTTTTGTTTTTTCTTCTGTCTTGTGTAACTTTTAATAATAAAGAGTCTACAGGTTTATGTCTTTACAACAATCCTTCCCCTTTGCATTCACTAACTCTGCGGTCTGCCTGTACAAGTGCAGGCTGAGCAATAGCAGAATACTTCTTCTGGCTGGAGTTAGGGTAACTTTAACAGAGGGAGAGTCCTTCTGCAGTGCCCTATCTGACTATCCCATCAGTGCCATCAGTGGTACCAGTTAGCCTTTGTGAATCCTCTTCCAGCTCAGTGTTTTGCTGGCTTAAAATCAGTGATACCTCAGATTGAATGTACTGAGTGAATTTATCTTTCTTTTGTTTGTTTCTTCAAGCTGTTAAGGCTAAATAAACATTTTGTTCTGTAACTTTCTAGCCATAAATTGTTTAAACTTGATTTTGTTTGGTTTTGGGTAACAAAAAGCTCCCTTAAAGTATGCTGTGTAACACGTGTAAAGATAAGAGTTTGGATTATGGCTTTGACAACACTTTAAAGCCTACTAGCAACTGTAAATCAATATATGTCAATTAAATGTTCATGTGGCTGCCAGATCAAATTTGTTCTATATTTATTTACACAGTTTGGCTGCTACCAGTTATTTCACCTTTTATCAAGTACAAGCAGCATGAAGCTAACAAAGAAGAATGATGCAAATGTAAAGATCCTATTGTCTGAGTCAGAGATTGGTTGCTTGAAAGAGATTGACTGCACCTACTGAAACAGAAGTTATTTAGGTAATGGACTTAGATGAACTAAATATCAACTGAAACTCTTACAGAATGGACATCATGGTATTCTCCTCCTGAGAATATCTAAATAATAGTCAATTCTTATCAACAGCTGTACCACAGCCCTGCTTCTGGGAACATTAAGGTTAGCCACAGTGGCCTCCACAGTTCAGAAAGTTCAGAAACACCACATAATGAAAACACAAGATAGTTTCACTTCAAAATACTAAAAATAATTTTCAGCTGTGGTTTTTCTTAGCCATATGAAAGATACGGTTCCTTCTTTCTTTTCCTTTACCATTTGCATGGCCAGGTTTTCTGTGGCTTGATTTCAGCCCTATCTGTGATCCTACACTGCAAGTGAACACTGAATATAGAGAGCTATCAAGTGCAGCACTATCCCCCTTTAGGAACAAATGGGGAATCAATACTACCTGAACTCATTATTTGCTGGTGTATCTGCATTGCTTGTATAAATTGTTATTCTTAATAAGTGACTAACTCAGCATCCATTTGTCTATATTAATGTGGTTATTTCAAGATTTTTCTCTATTTCAAAAAATCTTCTAGACAATTACATAATTACAGGAAGGTACCATCTCTGTGACATTATGACCAAGTTAAAATGTGTGATGGGAACTTTGATTCATACACTAGAAGTGCTCTTTCCAATTATGCTGCTAAGATGTGTGGATAAGATTTTCCTCCTTTGTTAAATGGCCAATGCATCTTCCTGATGGAAAAAGAAGTCCAGTCATTTATTTACATAAACACTGAATCACTCAACCATTTTCAATGCTGTATTTTAAAAATACATTTATAAGGTAGACTCGTCAGTTTTTCAAGCTAAGGAGGTGACTGCCAGTTCTGGTGCCCCAGACTGACATCCAGCTAACAGCACCAAATTGGGTAGGGGCCTCACCCTTCACCTGCCCTGTGCTAGGACTCTGTCTTTGTTTGGTATATTGCTGTAATTTGAGTAAGAGATGCCTGTATGCACAGGGAAAGAAAGAAATAGAAGATCTGGTAGTAATGTTCTTTCTTTGGCACTAGCAATCACTGATTTGCCAATAGATTGTAGTAGGTGTAATCTAGCTAACTTTCTATAAGGTACAAAAGCAGACCAGTTGCAGTACAATATGCTGTAGTCTCCAGAGAATGACTTACGTGGACTTTTATCTGCCCACGTACCTACAGATACAGTGACAAAATGTTTTTTTTGTTCCTGTGGTTTGCACAGAGCAATGCAATCTTTTCGTTGCATTGGACATTAATCATTATTCCTACATATGTGTGGAGTTTTCATTTATTGGCCAATCTGACTTTGATAACTGGCATCATTATTACAGTCTTCATGAGTTAATGAAGTGGTAAATGCTTCTGTCACATGTTTTGAAAAGGAAAGAACGAGGTGAGATGAAACATTTAAACTTGCATTGAGCAATTCACTTTGGTTTCTTTTCTTGTTTAATGAAACCTTTCTAGTAATGCAATTATATATATTTTTATACATTTTGCTTGGTTGGTTTTTGGGGGGTTTTTGTTGTTTGTGGGTTTTTTGGTAAAAATAAGAATTTACATAATCTGATTTCAAAGCAAAAATATGTCCTCTATATTTTATCCACAGAACAGGGACAGTGCAGTGGCAGCCTGCTGACATGCAGCCAGATTCAGACTCATCAGAGCTCCCCTATTAAAAATTAGAAGTCCCACACAAACAGGCGAATTTATAGTTTAATTTTTATCTTCTTTCCCTTTTGGACAGTTCTGCCCAGGCTCTCAGCCTGTATTCTGACACTGAAATGCTTACACTGGTACTGATCTGCATCTGTGTGAGATGTTACTGTGAATACAAGGCCCACACCTGAAAGGCTTTGAGTCAGCAATGTCCATGTGCACAGAATGGTGCCAACATCTGCAAGATCAAGGCTCAGGGGAGCAATTAGCACAGATGGTTTTGTGTGGTACATAACTGTCTGTTAGGGCCTGGCCAGAGACCAACAACTCATTTTACACTGGTCAGTGAGTAACATTTCATATCAGCTGTAGTTTACTTCTGGTCTGAACTAAACTGGAAATGGTGAAATGCGATTTGACCTCTTAATGGGCCCATTTCTCTTTCCATAAATTTGAAATGCTAATACATTATTTTTTATATTTTTTATAGACTTATTTGAAATTAATTTGAAAGTCATGCTCTGGCTACTATTCCTTTTATTATACCTATAGTAAGGATAATTGAACTAAATGAATATTGGGATATTTTCATAGTCTAATTCACTGTAGTTTTCCTCTGGCCTGAGTTAGCATAGTTTGGGTTTTAGTTTTTTGGTTTTGTTTTGGTTTGGGGTTTTTGTGGTTTTGTTTATTCTCACATTTTTGAAAGAGGTTTTCAGGTTCTCCTATGTTGCACAAATCTTCCTCCTTCCTCAGAGGTGGAGTATAACTTATGTTAGGACTACAAGGCTATTTTTCACTTGTGTATGGCCTTTCCTTCCTGAAGGCCCAGTAAGTGACTTTTGGTCTCCAGTTTATTCCTTTGAAAAACATAATAATCTTAATGTATAATTCAGCTAAATTAACAAATCTTATTTTATTAGAACCCCCTCTCTAAATGAGCAGGGAGCCTAATGAGCTGTCAGCCCCCTGGGGTACACCAGCACCTGCAGAAGTAGGCTTAGATCTCAGGTGTAAGCCTGGGGGTGATTTATCTCTCCCCTCCCACCCCTTCCCTTACCAGACTTGTTATTTTACCTTTAAATGCTGATGGATTGCCAGCTCCTGAGCTGTGATGGATTCTGTGTGGCAGGGTGGGTGACACTGAAGCAGCTGTGTGAGAACAAAGGCTGGTTTGTTGGTGCTCGTGTGATTCTATCTATAGGGGCTCTTTCTTTTAATGGCACCAATTTAGACATGCAATAATTTGGCAGTTTTGTAGTTATGTTAGACTTCTGCACCCAGTTTGGGAGAACAGCAAAATTTTGCAATATTCTCTTTAAAATAAGAATGTTTATAGCATAGCTATCTTTGTTAAGAGCACATTTCTACTATTCTTCATTGATCCACTATCAATGGATAATCTCTTATCCTCTAGTGCAGGATAATCTTTTACCTATTAGTGCAGAGGAAATAGAGTAACAGAACGTAGATGAGGAGGCAGGTGTGGTGGGGACAAAAGCATAGTAAAAGGAAGTAGGAAATACGTCATAAAATTATCTTTGTAAAATATTTTAGAATTCTATGTTGTTCAGAAGACTTTCTATAATACTTTCTTGCAAAATGCTGTTTTCTGCATATAAGAAGGAATATTTCTCCTGTCTGTCTGACAGGATACATCAGTGTTGGTATTCTTATTTAACCTAAAATGCAAAACTCCAATCATTCTGAAGACAAAAGAGCCCAAGAGCAAAGTAGTAATTAACACGTGAAAAAGGTTGCTGGGGGGAAAAAAAACCCTTTATATGTTTGCATGCTAATGTGAATTAGAAATGAATTAATTTCTGGAATAGTTAAAATTATTTAATATTTACAGCTTTATTCAATATTTGAAATTATGCTGCCTAGTTTTTAAAAACTACTTGTACTGTCAGCAAGGTGGCACAGTGAGAATTACTTTTAGTATTTGTTCTTTAATCTTCTTTATAAGTCTTCTAATTTTATTTTGTAACTGATCACAGTAAAGATGTGATCATTCTCCTACTCCCTTTAAAGGTAAACTACCCCGAGAACAATTTGTAGGAATCTATAACACCCTGTTGGCATGTGGCTTTACTAATAAAACATATACACAGACAATATAAACAAAGCTCTTGAGGGATTTTTTTTTTTTTTTCGTATAATTGAAAAAATGCCTGAACTTTTAACCATGTTATCAGGAAAAAAAAAATTGGGGTAACTACTATTATGGGAGAGGGGAAAGAAAATACAGACAGAGCAATATGGAGTTAATAGAAAACTCAATGAATTAATGGGTTCTTCTGACAGCAATTTTATATTAGAGAAACAAGATCCTGCTCTGTGGTGGTAAACAGGAAGGAACCACAGAAATTACTAACTTGCCTTCTAATTCTCAATTGTTTTTCAGTAAAAGAAAAAAAACCACTGAGAGACAGCTTAGGTTTTTCAGCCTTGGATGTGTCACAGCTCGATCTGAGTCTTATCACAGATTGATTGTGCAAGGTTATATAAATAACAAAGGCTTCACCAGTGAAGTGTATTTTCCTTCCTCTTTCTCCCTAGTCTGTAACAAATTTACTCCTTTTTTGTGCGTGTTGCTCTGAGTTGAAATTGGATTTTTGATTACATATTAAATTTAAAGGCTAGCAATTTCTGAACAGCAAGCAAAACATGCTTAAAAAGAGGAAGAGAAAATGGAAAGGAGGCTGTAAAGGGAAGATTTTATTTTGCCTGGTGTTGGCAAAAGACCAGTCCAACCTCATGTTAGAAGGTGCTTTTATGGTTTGAGGCTTTTTGGAAAATGAACTTATGAACTTCTAAGAACTAAACTCTGGTCTGAATGAAAGGTAGTCTTAGATTAGATGTAAAAAAATTAGGAAAAAACATTGTGTCCAACTAAACCTGGAAAGAAGGTTTTTCTTATCGTCTTTTCAAATCTTTAGCCTACCTGGGAAACCAGCTGATATTTTTTTTAAACCTGCTTGGAGTGTGAATTTTCTGGGGAATGCCTTCTAGAAAATTCTATCTGTAGTTCTGTAGTGCGCATGCGTGCACAGATGAAGTTTGTGAAGTAAGTTTTGAAAAATATTTCTGAATGTTTTATAGATATAGAGACGAATTCTTGCATTTCATATTCGAAGTGTTGTGAACTGAATTCTTCAACAACTTTGTCCTTTCCTATTGCTCATTTCCACTGTGAGAAAACAGTGGCATACTTAACATCTGTGTTTATCCAATATATCAACAGATGCTTCACTAAGAATTGCACCTTCTTCAGGAATTACATCTTCTCCTTAAGCAAGTCTTCTTGCTGGAGCAGAATCCTTATGTGTGATCCAATGAGCAGAAGGCATGGGTTATTTATTATACTTATTTATAGTTATTTAAAGTTATTATTTATAGTTATTTAAAAGGCACTGATACTCAGTATGCTTTGTGTTCACATTCAACCAGGCAAGCACAGAAGAGGAAAAAGTTTCAGGAATAACTGTGGCTGTCTAAACCAGTCAGGCTATGTGGTGGGAGGGAAATGACAGATTGCATCTCTTACTACTCAGACACATAAGGAATTTTTAAACAGGACTGAAGATTATTTCCATTATTACCCTTTGGATTCACCAGTCTTACAGAAAGAAAAAAAAGTTTCCTGTGCTTTTAAGATTCTTTCTGCACTCAGACCATGGCTATGTAGTAGAACTAAAGCACCATAATGAACCAAAAATACTGTTTAGCCAAATGTTTATTGGTAGGATTTAGAAAGTAACATAAATTAGTTGAAGTCCATTAGTGCTCTAGGACATGTTTTGGGTTAAAATATCTGTGGCAGATTTTATACAAGGATGATGTGACTGTCAAGCAAATTAAATGAATCATCTCCAGTGTACGAAGTGACAGAATGATGAAATTTAAATACAAATAATGACCTCATTTATCTTCATTTAGGATCTGCACCCTAAATCAAGTGCAGATATGAGATAAAATAGTCTGAAAAATGACACTTGTTCTGTAAACTCTGGAAAATGGTCGGTTTGCCTTTTCTTTTTGTCTGAAGGATACTTATTTAAATACCAATTATATGTTTGATCAGAACAGAGCTAAACAGTTCTACTAAACCTAGAGCTGCATAGTATATATTTTAAATATTTTTTTAAAGTTGAATGTCAAGTCTAATAGAAGCTATTTGACATACTGTCAAAAATGTGGTTGCTGTGGGCTACTCTGCAATATTCTTGTTATCAGAGCCAAGCATTTACAAAAACAGATTGTAGGGAAAAACCTTCCCAAAACTGATTCAGAGTTAAACTGAAAAGCATAAGCATTTCTGGGTTTAAAATTTGAGCTAAGAACCTGGGTGGGAATATGACAATTCTTAATAGTTGTTTATGGATGCCTTTATAATTGCAGTCCTGCTGCTTAAATTAACTACAAGAAATTCGGTTAACAAGGTAAATCTGACAAGTGGGTCATACAGAGCCACCTTCTTGATTTTTCTTTCTTTCATTCTTTCATAAATAAATGAAGAAAAATTCAAGCTGTTTGTGCTCAGATCTGTAAGATCATTTGCAATACAAGCGATTGCATTTCAAATAGGATTGGGGGCATTTTTTTTGCCCTAGGTTTTGAGGCCAGTATTAACATTTCATAGTTTCCTTAATAATGAAAGGCACAACAGGGAAAACTAGTATCTACCTAATGAAAAAGAATATCTAGTGATTGCTATGAATAAACCAACAGATCTTCTAAAGTGTGTAATGGCAAGCTGCAGAGTTAAATGAAAGCGAGTGATGCTCATTAGAGCCTGCTATGACACCTAGTTAGATTCATTAGTGCACAAACAAAGGTTTAAACTGCAGAAGACAGGCATATAGTTTCATCTGCAAAGGGTTGTAAGTGAACAAAAGGAAAAAGGAACAGTTAAGAAAGAAAATGGTATTGCAAAAGTGCCATGTGGGAAACTAATTCATTACTGGTTGCTTACCTTAAAAAAAATTAAAATTCTCCTTGGGCCACTTATGTTATAAATAAGCATCTAAAAATCACAAAATCCAAAATGAAATAATCAAAGCCTCTGAACTTGCCTTTTGATCTCTAACAAGCTTTTTGCTTTTTTCACTTGTCTCAAGCCCATAAACCAGCTCTCCATCAAGGGATATTTCTGCTGCTCTACTTTCCAGGAGGACAGCCTGCAGAGGGACTGTGTGATGACATCCTGTTTTAAAGGATGCTGCCAAACTTAATTTTTTTAAATATTACTTCTACCCTCATTGTGTTAATATTTTAAGTTATTAATAAAAAAATTATTAACCTGCTAATTTCTTGGCACTATTTATGTAGCTCATTTCTTTTTGACCTGGCCAAATACAATGGCCTAGATGATTTCATTGCATTTTTGACCTGCTAGCACAACAGTACTGAATTTAATAATATAGCTATGATCACAGTTCCTTACAACAGGAAGGGAGTTCCTGGGAACTCCTTTCAATGGGACTTCCTACATTGGCACCCATAGCTGGGAGAGGGCTGGGGCACACTCCTTTCCTGAGCAGGGAGAGGAAGCCAAGAGGCAGCCACTGCCTCAGGATTTCTCACTTGGAAGGAGGTAGGAAGCCAGAACCAGTGGAACTGGCGCAAGAGGTGCTGTTCTGGCTTGTGGTTCTCTTGTGGAGAAGTGGTGAAGGATAGAGGAGCAGATGCAGCTCAGCACTCACAGTTCTCTTCCTCAAGCTTGTGTCTGCAGCATCTCTCAGCTTCTCCAGAGGGGAATCCTTTAGCACAGGGATTGGAGAGGATCCTCTTCCTCAGTGGTCTGATATAAGACTACTAGAAACCAACCGCAGTCACTAGCCAGAGACTGAGGAAATTTTTCTCAAAAATATGTGTAGGTTAGCAAAAAAGTTAAAACGGTCTTGGTGTTAAAGATATTAACATTATTTTTTTTTTTCGTGGGGAACTTTGCTCTGCAGAGTACTTTTCTGGCTAATGTATTTCTTTACCTTTTTGTTGGGTTACATACAAGAAGATAATGGAATTATCAGATTTTCTAGATTTAAGTCCAACTACAGGCCTACTTTGCAAATGAGCTGCTGTAAATACTGCAGACAATCATGCAGTATATAGAATTATATCACTCCTGTAAATTCACAGAGCAATTGTCTATTCTGGGTTTTGTCAAATGGCAGGAGGCTGCTGTTTGGATCTAGCTGCTAGAGTAAGAACCTGTTTTTCAGGAGAGTGTTTTGGAAAGGGTAATTATGTGGGAAGAGTCATTTAAGTGCACTACTTCATCATAATGAATAGTAACTGAATGAATGAGTCTAGTGAGATTGTAGCACTACAATTTGGCTTAATAATTCAATGTGTAGCAAATCTTAAGCCTTTCTGCTAGAAAGTTTAAAGTTTTTCTTAGATGTTAGATACTCCAGTGTAACTTTGGCAGTGGTGGTGATTTATATAATAATAAAAACCTGAGTTCTTTCAGTCATTGCCACATCTCTTTATAATTCATTGTAATCAGTCACAGCAGTTTCAAAACATTTTGGCAACTTCTGGGACATCAGGTTTGAAGTGAGGAAAATGATGGGTTCACACTTCCAGGCATTATGTTTTATGAGAGCCTGTTGAAAAAGAAGGGTCACCTAATGCCCCAAAACATAGAAGGAATTTTAATTATTGGTCTTAGCAAACTAAATAATTCAAGTTATGCAAATTATCTGAGTAGTGTCAGGTTAACCCCTGACAACATAAATCAAACATATGGGTGAGCTATGTCAGCTTGTGAACTAATCAAGGCCTTCACAGAGCCTAAAAGGGCATTCGCCAGCTTATAGGTTCTGAAAACAAGGCAATCTGGGGGGATGGGGGAGAACTGCCTCTCCAGAGAGCTCTTGAACAAGAGAAATCCTGTATTACAAAAGCTGAAGAGTAGAAATTTTCTGGGCGTCAAGACCCTCCTCAATGAACCGTTTGCATAGTTCTGGAAAATTCTCATTTCTTTTCTAGTCAACCCAGTACTGCTTTGGCAGCAAGTCCTTGTCTCTACCTATTAATTTTTTTTAGAATCACGATAGCCACAAAGGAGCTACAGTGTCTGATTAGGAATCCAAACAGGCAGGAAACAGCAGAAATTAAAAATAATGCTTTATTAACCCAAGTTAGCATGCTGATATGATGGCACAAATGTAGAAAGACAAAAGTATCTTGAAAGATGCTTTAGTGTAATCCAAATGTGAATATATTGTAAACAGTGATGTACTTCCCACTGGCAGTAAGGAGCTGCTCTGCATACGGATAAAACAGGAATTAGAAAGTGCTGCTGTGGTTAAGAGGTTATGAAAGGGATGTAGTCACAACATTTCATGACTTTGGGGTGACCACAATTCTGAGAGCAATAGGACTAGATTTATTTTTTCCAACCTCTAGCTCAGTGCTCACTGACTTAATTTAAATGAAAACTCAAATTCATTTGGGAGAGATATGAAGTGTGAATTCATCTTTGTATGCTGCTAACGTGGCATGAGCATAAACAGAATGTCCATTTGGTTTTCTTCATCACAGTTCATATGTATGTAGTGCCAGAGTAGAGACAAAGTGAATGTGTTTGATTGAGTCAAGCATTTCTCTTTTCATACAGTGTCAAAAAGAATCTGTTCCTTTTTAATTTTTTGTTTGATTTTGGTGTTTGGTGTTGTGTTACTTTTTGTTTGTTTGGGGGTTTTTTTTGTTAGCCTTCAGCTTCTCCAGGAGTCATCCCAAAACCATATTCTACTGGGACATTATGCTGCATCTCAAGTGCTTAAATGCCTACTAAATGATGTGTCTAGTCACCTGCTGTAGCTAATGGCAGATGAGGTGCAGAGGGCAGAATGTGCCTACCTCAGTGTGTGATGCTGACCCAAGCCATGGGAGGGACTCCCCATGGCAATTCCTTTGCAGCCTGCAACATGGGATTTGTTTATCCCATCTCTTAAAGGTAGAAATGTTACAACCACAGAATGACCCAGCTAAATAAAAATATGGAGATAATTTAATACAACACTGCTGCAGAGCGGGTAACATGAATGAATATATAATTTAATATAGTAAGTGCAGGAATGAGCTGTTGGTGAAATGAGACACCATTACTTCTTGTTACTAGGGATTCAAAAAGATGGAAGTTTATTTCTGTGGGACTCAATTATTCTTTTTTCCTTGACTGCACAGTAAACAGCAGTCTAACTAATGGGCCTGACTCATCTGAGGATAAACAAGTGCCACCTTCCTGTCTAGACATGTATGGTATGTAATGACCGACCTTCCAATTAAATGCCTTTGAAAGCTACAGTTAAAGCCCAGTTTTCAGCTTACAAAGACCATTCAAGGAAACTAAAACTAGTCTTGAACAGACAATGTGCATTCAAGACATCTTTTAGTATAGTTCAAAAAGGAAAACAAGAAGAAAAAATAATTGCTGAATATCTTGACTAAAAATAAGTGATGCATCTTTTAGAGATATTAAAGGCATGTGGTAACAAGGATGATATAATTTTCCATCTCAAAGATTTAAAAATAGACTATTAGGATAAATTAAAAAGACTTTTAACATTTTGCAAAATAGTATGCTGACTGACCTCAGACCTCAATGATACAAATTGTTATAAACATACTTTATGCATTTCAATAGCATCATCTAATCAATCAAACTTGGAAAAACACATTTTTAAACAAGACTGTTAACAGGATTTGACCTGTTTTCATCTTGACCAGTTTTAGATGTCATTAATAGGTAGCCCATCTCTCAGAAATGGCAGAAAGTTCAGGGGTTTGGAATGGTTTGGAGATGCACTTAGATACAATAGCCCACAGATGGAGATGGTGCTTTCTTTTGATATTATTTGGTAATTATGCCTACCTCTATAGATGGAAATATAAACAAGAATAAGATCTCAACAGTTATCACTAGGTGAATTTCTTACAACAAAAAAGTAAAATCTATGGTAATGTGTTTCCTTTTGAGTTTTATTAAAACTATTAATGTGTTCTTAAAAGATGAATTGAAAGATGAAGAAATTGTGCAGATAATGAATTCAGCTTTGGAGATGAGAAATTAAATTTAATTTTAGTATTCAAAAGGAATTTAAAATCAGACTGTTTTTCAGTCATCTTAGGTGTTTGCAATATTTAAGATAAAAATCTTTATTTTTGAAATAACAAATGATACGTGTGTCAGTTATTTAGGGGTTAATATTTGTATATCTATTCTTTATAAGCATTGCTGAGTTTATTCTTTTTTTATTGAACTTTATATCCTTCATGCCTTATAGCTCTGTCTCATAAAGTCTTCTGTCATCTATTCCCAGGTAAATATTACCCTGTGTACCATTACACACTTTTATGATTTTTTTTTTCTGCATGAAACAGTGATTTTTGATGTATTTCTTCTCTCATTTCATGCTATCTAAGCCTCTATAATTCAATTGCATACTTTAATCACAGTGTTACCATGAGAGGATAAATTTTCTGTGGTTTATTTAAACTACATTTTCATTTTGCTGTTGTTACTCTCAGGGGTCTAGAAGGCTACAGCTGACACTAAAAGGAAAGGTGATCTAGCATAGGCAAAGACTCACAGTAATGAATTTTTTTTTTTGTTTTTTTTTCTGGTTTACCACTATTGTCTCAGAATAACCTGTATCAGCCATTGTAGGAATTCCAATGACAATAGCACACGTCTGCAACATTTTAAACACAGGTTTGACTTAAAAAGGAGGAACCTGTTGTAGGGGAACTGAAGGCGTGATTTTAAATTATTTCAATGTTGCCTCACAGCAGGGTTAGGGTTCTGAGAAAACTGTATAGTACTGACTTTTCCTGACTTCCAGGGACTAAAGTTTCTAAACAGAATGTCTTTTGAGCAGCATATTGCATGGTGTAATGCCCAGAACAGTGCAGATAAGGAAATATTCTCCTCATGTTGTGGGAAACAATATAGGAGGGATGTTCAGAAAACTGCTATTATATCTTCCTGCTGAAAAAGTGAATGTGAATACTTAAAAAAATAATTTAAGGCATATAGTAGCCATGTCTCATCAACTTCAGAACTTGAGTTGAGCACTGTCCTTTGCAGTGTAACTAACTTACAGATTTCAATGTTTTAGCAAGGGGGTTTTGGACTAATCTTAAAAAAGAGCCTATCTTCAGGATCTTTTTTCCTTTTTTTCATTTTTTCACAAGTAAACATTATTTCTGATTAAAGCAGCAGAGTGGGATGGAATTATGAGAACCCCAACATGGAAATAACCCACGGTCTTATGGGCAATTAGGGGAAATGACTACAAATTTCAGAGGCACTCAAATTCTTAAGAGTGGTGAATTAGATTTTCATACTTATTATTTTGGTCATCGAAACCTTATATCAAACCACTTTTTTTTTCCTTGTAAATTAATGGGCTTTCAAAGCTTTACACCAGCAACAATTTTCAACTTGCAGTTTGTTGGGTAAACTCTAGTTTTATGTAACTACAAAATGGTTGAGCTGAATAGCAGCTGGAGGGAAAGTTTAGAAAGCCAGATGAAAGTTGGTGCACTGGCATGCTGTGCATTATGTGGTCACCATTAAGATTCCAGAACTTAAGAGCACACTGTTATAATTTGCAAAAATTGAGTGGCCAAGCCTGGCAATGAAAAGAGGGGATGAAGTAACTAAAACTGGTTGCTAAGCTATGAAAAGGCTTTTGCTAACAGGTGTATATGAATGGAGGGCATAAATAGCAGCATCTTTGATATACTAAAGCTACTAATTTCATTATTGCTTGTTAGCAGAAGCAATGCAGGTTGTCCTCATTAAAAATATGTTTGCTCATGGCCAAAGGGTGACTTTCTAGTGAAAATGATTCTTGGCACTTTCTACGTTTTATAGCCCCCTAAAGGCTGTTTCTTAAATACAATAGAATGCCTTTGGTTTTGTTTTTAAGGGACAGAATAACCTTTTATGCTAGGAATCTTGAGTGCTTAGTTTGCAGATGTTATTTTAATTTACCTTTTAAGCAAATGCAGCACATAGAACTAAACCAGATTATGTCTTTAGATATATATATATATATATTTTAAAAGCTGATAATTTAAGCAGCATTATTGAAGGATAGCTTTTTGGGAAATTGCTTCAGGCAACTTGCAGTTCTTCAAATCAAAAAATAAAGGCAAAATTAAGCTTCACCAAAAAATGCAGTTCTAGAAACTCAGAAGGTCCCTCAATAGGTAATGTTACCAGCTAATTTATTTTTCTTAGTTTTTCACAGGTGAATCAAACACATTCAGCAAATTCTTCTCTGTAGAACACAGAATTAGAATTGATCAGGTCTGTATTATTACAATGAGTGAATCATGGTACTGCCTAAAGTTATGGGAAACTACTGTTTCATGCTAGTTAACATAGCATCTGTCCCCTCCCCTCTCTTCATGAACAAAATTTACTTTAAACATCAATTTGTTCCAGAGATGTGCATACTATGTCCATTATGCTTTTTAAATTATGAAATATAATAGATGCTTCCCACTTCTTCTGGGAGGGGAAAATAATAAAACCTTTATAATGACATAAGGAACCCTCATTACAAAGGCTTAAGAGAACCTAAAATAGAAAGATTTTTTTGAGAACTCTAGAATCTCGTAGAAGTTCTTCAAAGCTAAGTATGTTTTCTAATTGCAATTAAGTGCCTCTATTAGAAAGGCAAAACAGCTGTGTCATACCGGGCTCCATTTTTCTCTCTCTTTTTGTTCGATTATTTTGTTTTGGACGGTTTTTGCTTGGTTGGTTTTTATGATTTTGTTTTGTTTTTTGTTTTGTTTTGTTTGTTTTTTGTTTTTTTGGGAGGGTTTTGGGGTTTTTTGTTGTTTTAAGGGGAAGATTTTGCTGACGTCCATTTCCATCACACATAATTTTTTACTTGGCAAGATGAATGCCATCACTAATATCATCCCTCACTTCCTTCTTCTTCCCCCATATTACATGCTGAGCAGGATACCATATGGTGAGGAATACTCAGTTGGGGTCAGCTGTCCCAGCTGTGCCCCCTCCCAGCTTCCTGTACACTCCAGACTCCTTGCTGGTGGGGTGAGGAGCAGGAAAGGCTTTGGCTCCCACTGCTCAGCAATAACTAAAGCATCCCTGAATTGCCAGCACTTTGCAACAAATCCAAAATATAACCCCATACTAGATATTGTGAAGAAAATTATCTCTACACAAAGAAAAACCTGCATAATTCCTTCCTACATTTTCTCTGGAAAAAGAAAGTAACTTGAAACCTAAGAGATCAAAGGGGGTCACCTATGAAAGGGACTTCCATTTTGCAAGCTGGTTAATCTTGCAAATCGGTTAATTGTATGTGAAAGCAGGTATTCACTAATTGGATGCTCAATTAGCCATTTTTCTCAAACAATGGACAATTGTGTATATAAAATTAAAGGTTTTATGGACAGCTAACTCTTCCCCTGGTAATGAGATTAAGCAGAGACCATCTTAAAAGACATCATCAACATTTCAAGGCTTCAGAGAAGTCAAGGGGAATGAAATTCTCCTATGAATAAGCACTGTGTAGTGTTGCCTAACAATTAAAGTATATATGTGGTAATATTAATATCAGAAAGCAGCAGAACCCAATATAAATGATAATTAGGAGGAATGACAGCTCTGCAAAAAGGAGCGATAGCATCATTAGTGCCACTAGGGGCTTTGTGAAGCATACTCTTGACTGCAGCTATAGAGCAGGGAAGGGGGTGGGGAACAACAGCTTTTGATCAGGCCAGATAGTTCTCTGGAAATTCAAACCATTGCCTAGACAGATTGCAATAATTTTCTCATTTTCAGAAGGGTTTACATATGGCTTTTCAATATGTTTTCAGTCAGACATAAGTGCTTTTTGAAAATAGGACTTAAACTTGATTCCTGAGCTTTTCTTTGCCTTCTCTCCATATTGTTTTAGGACAATTACTCTAGAGCTACAAACTGATAGCCCTGAAAGCTTTTAAAAATTCAACCTAAAATATAATGAACTATGCTTTATAGAGTAGAAGATAAGATTAAAGAGATCCCATTTAATGCTTCTCTCTTCCTGTCACCTGAGGATTTTGTCTGCTTTGTGGGGTTTGATATGAGTTTTATTTACATTCATAAACTACTTCCTAAGCTCGGAGGTAAATCTAAGAAGGGAAAAAGAAGAAAAAACAACATATAAAGTTGAATATTGTTGTTACTTTCTAGCCAATACCAGACTCATAACTTTAAACTACATCGAAGTGAAGAAAAGTTGTAAGTTATTTTATTTAGAATATATAATGGCCAATAGTAGTTTCATTTTATAAAAAGAAAAAAAAAATAGAAGAAACAATTACATAATGTTCTGCATACCTCAGAGCCTATAAAGATGATTCTGGTTGGGTTTATCAGTCTTGTCTGTAGATGATGTGCCTCCAGTGGAATAAAAGCCTGTAACTGAAGTCTCAAATCCCAGAAGCTCCCAGGTACTGAAACAATTTTCTGCTTTGATTCTACTTCCTCTCCCTCATCCTCCCCTCCCCTCTTCTCTCTGTTTTTCCTGTGTGGTTGATTACTGTTCAGCTTTGGGTAGGTTAGAAGCTGTGCAGAAAGCAAGGCTTGTCCCAAGTCCCATCCAATCTAGGAGTCTTGTAACCTTTTGAGTTCAGGCTTTGGTTTTATTTTTATTGTCTAGAAAACACCAACACTACAAAAAATTCCAAACTCTAGCTTTTAAAGTCTTGACCCTTACAGTGGACAATGATTAGGTTTCTCAATGCAGAGTTTATAGCTCAGAAATTAAATTTCTATTATTAGTCAGGTTATAAATATCTGTGTGACTTATTAGCTAATATTTCTGGCTTTCAAATATGCAAATATATTTACATGAGCTGACTGAAGTGACTAGAACCAAGCCTGAGATGGCAGGAGAGAGAATAGCCAGATTTTGGTCTAGAATTGGTGAAGCAAACAAAAGGATCACAGAATATTCTGAGTCAGAAAGGACCCACAAGGATCACTGAGTCCTTAAGTGAATGACCCATGTGGGGATTGACCCCAGAACCTTGGTGTCATTAGCACCACGCTCTGACACTGAGCCAATCTCAGGGCATATCAGACATGGCAGCAAAGAAATAATATCCTCATCAAATCTACAGGAAACTTGGCTTTGAATCTCAAGGATGAGAGGCTGTCTATTACTTATGTTTTATAAATTTCTTTTTTGACAGTTTTACTCTATTTTAGATAATACTACTGATTTCAATTGTAGTGATTGTGAACAGAATTTTGTGTGGGATAAGGCAGATGAGTTATTCTTATCTTTTTTCTTAGCTACACCTATCCTGTGACCATCTTGTGACCTTATTGCCTCATTTAAAAACAAACAAACCCAACTCTGATCTGAATAAAATCTGAAAATAAACCCCCAAAAAAACAAAAATGAAAAAAACAAAACCAATCCACCAACCTTCAAATATTTCTCTATTCAGGAAAGGAAAATTCCCTAAGGTTTCAGAAGACCCAGTCATAAGAATAGACATGTACAGCTATTATTTCCCCAAAGGGATTTTAGAAGATACAAACATAGCTCTGCAACCATTTCTGCTGGGCAGTTTTTATTATGATTTATCTTCTTCTGGTAATGCCTCTGTGATACTAGTTTAAACCATGACAGCACTCTGCATGACAGTAAAATGCCTCTGAAGACTACCACCTAAAATGCTTCTATTTCTACATAGTCTAAAAAATGTGCTAAATACTCCATATCCACATTTCTAAAATAATCCTTTATGGGCCATTCTACACCATGACAGTTTATGCTGTATCACTGATCAAGTCAGCTTATACAATGTGACGTATTCTCTGAGGTCTTGGAATAATGCTTTATTGAAAAAATTAGTATTTGTGTGTGGTATGCAATATTGCAGTATACTAGCAAATTGCCATCTTTTGTAAAAAAAAGTATTATCACAATAAAACTGATAACAAAGTGCAAATGGAAAACTCACTAGGAAAAAGAATTCCTATTTGACAGATACACCACCTCTTGATTGTGTCCTTTGGAATAATGAGCCATTTTTCTTAGCCAAAATCACAGTGAGGTGTGGTCTGCATTTGGCCATTCTCGAGCAATCCAACACAAGAGAGGACATATGAAGTTTAAAATTTAAAAATTATGTTGTTTATATTGTAGTGCATTAAAAAATGACTGCTCCAGTGGTCATGGTAAGTTCATATGTCTTAGTGATAGGATGACTTTGGACCTGCTTTTAACTCATAACCCATAAATGTTTATGTTGTCAGACCAGATGCAATAAATTTTTATGTAAAGCATGCTACTTACACATAGCGTCTGCATAGGCATTGCTCCACTTGAAAAAAATCAGTCTAACTTTATGGCTAAAAATTGAAAGAAATGAAAACTTACATTAATTTTTCTCACCACATCTACTCTCAGGGCCAAATAGCATGATCTTACTCTACATAGCTATAGTAAGTGGATTCCTTTGAAAGAAAAGTAGTTCATTGAAAAGGATCACTGAGTGATGTTACATTTCTTCTTACTGATGAACTAGCAATTTTTTGCCAGGACATTGAAGGATGCTTTTGGGGATACATTTTTAGCTCTCTACAGGCAAATTTGGGAGAATTTTAATCAGTCTACTTCAACAAGACTGGATTTTTACAGTTTCTGACTTAGCTTTGAATAGTGTCCTTTCTGTCTTTGATATGTGGCCCTTTGTAGTAGGTTCAGGCCTTGTTCATTCTGTCAAAATTTCAGTTATGCTATATGTCTTGAAATGGGATTATCCACATCTTTCCTAAGGGATGATGAGAGTAATGAGCAATTAGTTCACAGAGGACCAGCTTTTCATGTAAATTTCTTCCTTCTATGTATATTCTGCTTTCGCTAACAGAAATTGACCTTTATTTTTCAGATTTCCAGCTCCCTGGAGTTTCTCTAGTCTCCAAACTATACTGGAAAAAAAAAACAATGAAAAGAGAATGTTTCAGTAAATTATTCTTTGCTAGTTTAATGCCAATGTAAACATAAAACTGGCAAAAAATTTCTCTATTTAGTAGTTAACTAATGTTAAGAAGGTTCATTATTATTAAATAAAGGTGATATACAACTGGCGTTTTATACAGGCATTACAAATGTAGTAAAGTTGTGTGATAAAGGTTCCTGTCAGGTTTTATAATGCTAAAGTTGACATGCTTTTGTTTGTTATATATTAAATGTACAGTGAATGGTAGAGTTTCAATTTTCCATGTAAGTAATTGTGAAAGCAGGAAGTCCAGTGCAGAGTGTGTTCTGGGAGTGTGAATCCAGGAGCAGAAGATTCTCCTCATACTGGTACCTTCAGCATAAAGCAAGGGAGAAGTGAGTTAAAACACATTAACTTGGGATGAAACAATCTATTTTCTTCCTCTTGTGGAATATAGATGATCAGGGATACATATGCCTTTGAAAAAATACATTGAAATCTTCGTGAAATGAAGAACATGAATAGTAGAGATAGGGCAGACTTTGAGCTGTCCCATCTCATGGCTGACAACTGACATTCCTAAGAGTCTCCTGCAGCAGCTGTGTGCCATCCTTTCCTGTTTATAGGAATGTACTCAAAATACATTGCTGCGAGAGACAGTATGATAATAAAATTTCCTTCAAGAGACCAAATGTGCTTATTGGCATGTCAAGCACAGAGGATCACAGATACAAATTGAAGTGGATGTTCCTCACTTTATTTCCTCTTTCAATTTCTTAAAGTGTCAGTGTTGGAATGGTTCTATTAACCTCATTGATATGACTAAAATTTTCATTGCTTGTTGCATAAAGCTTTTAGCAGCAAGGCTTGGAGGCCTTAGGCAGAATAAATTTACCTCAGAAGGTAAATCCTCATGGGGATAAAAAAAATGAATTATATAGTTCTGTTCTGAAACGTTTTCTTCCTACACTTACATAAATGTAGTTCTCAGGTCCCAGCAGCCCCTTTGTGCACCCCATTACTCTTCTGCCCTTTCATATTGCCTGGCAATCTGATTTCAGGACCTTCTTTATCCCTTTCCTGCCTGGTGTCTCCAGTTTTCCTTCTGTCGCTACAAAGCTTTCCATATTTCTTACTCTTGATAGCTGGAAATATTTATTACTCTGATCATCGTTGCTGGAGTTAGTGGTAGATATAAAATATCATGCTATCTTTCTTGATAGCTGATTCAAATATCAGTTCTCCTAAGGCAAAACTTTATGGCAGGGCAGGACTTTCCTCAATGACTGATTTATATTCCAGTACTTTCAAGTATTCAGTTTTTAGGGAATACACAGGGAAAATGGATTTGAACAGAAATGTCCAATTCCTGTTTTCATTCGAGTATGTTTTTATAATTATTTCTAGTAGATCAAATGTGCTGCTAACCATTCAAATGATGTGCTAGGGAATCCATCAGAAACCTTTTCAAAGATGCTAATTTGTTAGGAAAACTAAGAGATGGAATGTTTCCCAGTTTGTGTATATCAGATATGATAAAAGACATCTTTGTGAAGCATACCAGAGACATCCATAAATGGAAAAACAAGCATTATTTCATGTTTCATTTGTTGTAGGACATGTGGCCAAAATACCAAGGGAATCCCTTTAAGCTGCCCTTATTGCTTACACTTGTGAGGCAAATGCTGAGCTGCATGTTAGGCATGGACGATGTAAATCCGCCTGTGCTTCACCATTGTTTTGCCTTAAATGCTTTTTCTATAAACAGAGGTGTAGTTGTGTGTGTTGTGGTGTCCACATGGTGCTAGAAAATTAAAGCTTTATAGACTGAACAGGAATGCCAATTAGAGTCTGCTGTGCTGGTGGTTTCTTGAGTAGATTTCTGCTCACTGGAATAACTAATTAATGTCACATAAGGCATAGGATATCTAAAATAGTGACAACTCGGTCAATTTATCACAGTTTTGCTGAACAGAGGCAGGAGCTTCTTTTACTGCACTCTGATTTGTTGGATGGTTTAGTTCCTTGATTATGAACATGTATTTTCTGTTACCAAGTCTCTCGGATGATTTTTTCACCATTTACTTTTTGCATGATTAAAAAACTTTTGAAAGGTTTCAGAACTTCTTAACAGATTCAAGAAGGTATTTCTTTAAAGTATCACAGAACACTGCAGCCAATTTCTTTTCAGTTCTCATCCTTGGTTTGTTCTAAAGGGTCTGAACAAAACCACACAACACAAATTACGAGCACAACTTGCAAGTCTGATATATTTGTTCAGAATGTGATGGTGATTCTGCATCCTAACAGAATATTGCATTTCAGGTATAGCTGCTTGTTTCTAGTGTGAAATGAGGATTCTTTCAAACAAGAATGTCTGTATCCATGAAATTCCTAAGATTATTTACCTTATATGTATTTTTATAAGGTATATATATGTGTGTATATATAGGGAAAGAGCACATAATTTATGCAGTGAAAAAATGAGAGAATAAGTTAAAATACAAATAGTGTTAAGGAGCATATTGGTAAACATGTGAAATAGTTTAAGATGAATACAATGAGTAGAAATCCTAGTTTTCTCTTTTGCTGAGATGGAGGACAAACAAGAGTTTTTGTGAATGAAAGGGAAAAGAGTTTCAACCTAGGCTACCCTTTTTGCCTGTTGTTCCCTTTCTCAGCCTCTCTCTGTGCTACTGCCCCTGACAGCTTCAATTCATGTCCTCAGAACAAGCCCTGTGGCTGTGCACAGGCCACATGCATAAAAATATTATTAGTTTTCAAATATAGCTAAGAAACTTCATCTCAGGCAAAAGTTATTATGGTCAGAGCAAAAACCTAATATTTGCTATTAAACATTTTTTTAGGTAAGGCTTGGGAAACTCAGTCTGCTCTTAGGTAGTGCTGATACCCTAAAAGTTACCACATGACAAACTTGTATGGCCAAATGGAATAGAAATGATTTTGACCTTTATCTTTGCCCTTTCAAATAGAAACAGGGACTTAGGATGAAGCTTTACTTTGACCATGCTGATTTTTGTAGGAATTGTCATGAATACCCCATTTAGAAAAGGGATGAGTCATTTTGACTATCCATTTTTAATACTCTGAGAGATAAGAGAAAAAAGAATCCAAAAAAATAAGTGTTTTGCCTTATAATATGAAATTTAGTGTGATTTATTAAAAAAGAAATAAGGAAAGAGTAGTGAATTCGTGAAAGGTTAATAATATTTCTGAGAGGTCTGAAGAGGAGAAGGCTAAGGTAGAGGGTGTAATTGCCATCTTCAACTGCTGAGGGAGTGTTTCCAGGGGACACAGAACCACACTCTTCTCAGGTGCCCCGAGAAAGGATGAGAGGAAACAGATCCCAGCTGCAGCAAGAGAAATCCTTATTAGGAAAAACAAAAGCATTCTCTACAATAAGCAATAGTCAAAATTGAACAATTTCCCCAGAAAAGCTGGAATCTCCATTCTTAGTGATTTTTGAAACTAGGCTGGACAAGGTGCTAAGGAAGCTGATCTAGCTTTGAAGTTGTACTGCCTTGAGGAGGGAGTTGAACTAGATCATCTCTCATCGACATAAATTATATTGTTTAATTATATTGCTGATTGTAGAAAATGATATTTCTAAATTATAGCAATCATGTCGTTCTCCACTTGAAGTGTTGGCTTTGCCCTTGTGACTTAAAAGTTAAACAACTTAAACCTGATTTTCCCCTAGAGTTTGCAGCAAAGTTAGGAAAGGCAATACTTGTGTGCAAGGTTGTTTCTGCATCACATACTGAAGCATTTTAAAGATGGTTCAGGGTAGAGTGCTCAAAAAATCCAAATGCTGATTTTTAAAAAGAAGGCATGTTTAATATTTTGCACATTGGTTTTCCTAAATCTAATAAAAATCACAATGATTTTTCTAAAAGAAGCTTTCAATAGTGGATATTAAACTGGTATGCCTGGTGAACATTTAGTTTACATGTAAGGAGTTAACATTTGAATATTTTTTAAACAACAATTGTAAACTCAGTGTTTGTACAGTGATCCCGCTAATGTGATAGAACAGATGCTAATATTGGATTTATAAAGCAGGTTTCTGTAAAATTCTGAATGTTGCTGTAGATTAATCACATTATTGCAGGACATGCAATCAAGCTTACAATTACTCAGTCACAGGTATTGGGGCTAAGCTTATATTTAGACAAGCATTTGACATATAAATCAATATGATAGCATGAAAGATTTACTGAAGTTGATCATACTATAACTCATTTTTGCTATGTGAAAAAAAAAAAAGGGGAGACAAATAGAAAAAAGTTCTTTTCTCTCGTGGACTATTTAGATTCCACAGAATGCCTAATGTTCCTTTAGGAGTTATGAATAAAAGTTGCATTGATTCACTCCTTTGCTCAAATTGCATGAAGAAAAATAAAACCTAAATAAAAAATATTTTGCTGCAGTAGTTACTGCAAATAAAGATAAATCTACTGAAGATATCAGGACAAGCCTATTAATTTGCAACTTTTCCTGCTTATTTCAGAAATGGCATTGAAGCAGCGGTTTGGGTACTCGTTTGTCTGGCTTTGCTTCTCATCCGTGTCCTGAAGGATGAGAAGCGTGAAAGTAAAGCTTATTTTCGGGGCTTGAAATTTCTGATATCCAGGAAGAAAAACCAAAGAGAAACGTAGCAGCGATTGGTAAAGCTTTCCATGATATAAAGTGAATATTCATCTTTCTAAGATACACTTCTCTCCAGGAAAATGTATGAGATTCTGTCATTGGCTGTTTTATAATTCCAGACATTGATGATTTACGCCAGACCTGGAGAGTGCAGTGTTTGCCTGCCATCTGTCCCAGCTAATCTCCAAATTCCATCTACAAACGTGGATGACTTACAACTTCCCTGATTAATGTCATCTATCATTTTCTTCATAACACAGAGCAATTAATCTCGGCTGGTCCCAGGGGTCCGCCGCAGTAATAGGTTTGTGGGGGGTAGAAACAACCCGCAAAGTCTGTTTGGAAATAGCACCCTTTAACACCCTTTCCATACTTTCCTCACACCCCATCCCGGCCCCCCTTTATTCTTCTTTCCTTATCATTCCTTTTTTGGGTTTGTTTTGCGTGTGTGTGTCTAAGTGTGTCTTTTTCCCACCCCTTCTCTTGTCTTGTTCTCTTGTCTCGCCCTCTCCCGTCTCTCGTCCCTGTCTCACACCGTGACGGGAGCTCCCTGCCCGTGGGAGCGGGGCTGGGCTCGGGTGCGCATCCCGTATTCCCGCACCCGAGGGCACAGCGGGCAGGTGCCCGCACGGGCCGGGAGGAGCGGGAATACGGGAGAAGGAGGAGAGGGCGGCCGCAGCTGCATTGCGGATGGAGCCGCTGGCTCCCGGGGAGGGGCGGGATCCCCTCGTGATGCCGGGGGGCGGGAGAAGGGCCACGGAAGGCAGCGTGGGCGGCGCGGGGCACCGGGAGCGCGGGGGAGGGAAGGAGGGAGGGAAGGAAGGAGAGAGGGACGGAGGTGCCGCCGCGTCCCGGCGCGGGCAGCGGAGCGGCGAGGGGCGGTGAGTGCGGCGGGAGGGCGCTCCCGGCAGCCGGCGGCGCGGAGTGTCCGCTCCGGGCAGCGTCTGCCCTGCCCTGCCCGGGCTCCGCGGGCAGCGAGGGGACGCGGAGTGTCCGCTCCGGGCAGCGTCTGCCCTGCCCTGCCCTGCCCGGGCTCCGCGGGCAGCGAGGGGACGCGGAGTGTCCGCTCCGGGCAGCGTCTGCTCTGCCCGGGCTCCGCGGGTGGCGAGGGGGCGCGGAGTGTCCGCTCCGGGCAGTGTCTGCTCTGCTCGGGCTCCGCGGGTGGCGAGGGGCGCGGAGCCGCCCAGGGAGGTGCGGGATGGGGCGCGGAGCTGCCTGCGGAACCAGGCTCTGTCCTGCGCCCTGCGCTTCGCCCTCTCCCCGCCGCTCGGCTCAGTCACACCCGCACCGTGCCCGCTGCCCTCTCCCCGGCTGACAGCGCCTGGGAATGCCGCCTTCTGGCAGCGGTGCAGCTGTTCCTGTCCCGGAGCTGCGAACGGGCCGGGCGGGAGGCTGGGAAAACTGTTCGCTAGGGGTTCTTGTAGGTATCACGCAGAGTTTGGCACTCTTAGAGAGGCTGCTCGGCTGTGGATACACTCGTGGTGGGGAGGCAAAGCAGAAAGGCGTGCCGTGAAGCCATGGCTATAAAAAGTCAAAAAGCCGTCAGAGGGGGTTTGCCCAGCCCCCCGTGAGCGACCCTTTGGCCCGGGACTGAAGCTGTCAGGGTGCTTTGCCAAAACAAATAATTGCAGTTTTAAGGAAAAAACCTCTCGTTTGTCAGGTTAATTTGTGCGTGTCGCAGGAGCAGGGCTGTAGTTGCGCCCTATAAAGGCACGCAGAGGCAGCGCTCCGTGCCTGGAAGCGCTCCGCGCTGGCGCTGACGGGCTGGGGCTGCGTTTGGTAACGGGACCAGCGGAGCTGATGTTGCAAGAGTAGCGAAGAGGCATCTGAAAAGAGGCCAGAGGGCATGGGGGCGGTCTTATATCGCATATGGTTAGAGGACTTTTGGAGCTCTCTTAAACAATCAGAAGGAATGTAAAGAACAAGGTATATTTTAAAAAGAAAGTAAGTCTTGTAATAAAGGCTGTTGGCATCAAGTTAAGTTCAAATCACGGGTGTTTCCTTTGAATAACTCAGCCTAAGTGAGTTATCAAAGTCTGTGTTATTATGGAAACTGAAAAAAAGTGGTTCCGGATTATGGATGTAACTCTCTATGTTGTATGAACTATTTCATGTCTAACACTGAGATTGGGAGGCTTAATTCTGGGAGAAATTTCTGATGTGGCTCCGTTTAACAATTTATAAACCAGCTCTAAGTTCAAAGAAGCAGCACTCAAGAAAGTTGGTTTAACATACTCATACTTCATTAAAATGTGCAGTTTATAAAAACTGATCAGGTCATCCTTTAGCTTTAATGTGTGTAAGACAACATATTAAACTTATTTGCTGTTTATGCATTGGTCACAGGACCTATCCTGTCCTTTCCTGACTTTAGTTCTCTTTTCCAAAGACTCTGTTGGAAAAGCCATTTTTTTCTAGGAGGTCTCTTTGAGAGGCTCTGGAAGACAGTCAGGGACAAATGTGATAAAAGTCACTTGAGGACATCATGCTGTGCTTTGGGAACAGGTGATTTTCTTAAGTACAAGTTGTCCATGACTTGTTCCTGTTTCAGCTTTACTATTGGCTTTATTTTGGAACGACTGGCTTTCTCTTAAGACCATTGATGTAATAATAGACAATAATTTAAGATTTTCTTTAAAAATCCAGATATATGTGACTGGTTAATTTTGTGAGACTTGTTCTGACTTGAGGTTCAGAACAACTGTAGAGATATTTCTTTTTAATAAGTTATCAGATGTTTCATTGGTTTATGGCACTACTCTGGAGTAATGCAAGTTTTCTGTTGAGGTGGTACGGGCTCTAATTCATCAATGCTTTGTCTCCTTGGCACAGGTTAAGTCTTAATGTTGTCAAGGGCTCGCCTTTGTAAACTAAGGAATTTAGAGCATCTTTAGCAGCTACCACATTATTTCTGATGTTTTATAATTCATTTTCCTGGGCAGTACAAAATACCAGAAATTCCAGCTGTGGTTAGGCACTTGGATTCCACATTTATCTTCCCACACTGTGCATTTTATGACAAGGGGGAGTAGTGGGAGGCTGACAAAGTGATAATACTCTGACATAGTACTTC
Organism: Sturnus vulgaris; assembly: GCF_052056855.1. NCBI lineage: Eukaryota > Metazoa > Chordata > Aves > Passeriformes > Sturnidae > Sturnus > Sturnus vulgaris. The sequence continues at coordinate 27,253,818 of NC_142243.1, read as the reverse complement.
TATAGGCTATATATCACACCAGTGTACCATATAGTACAGCAATCATATGTAGTGTGTCTGTCACAGCTGGCCATAAGAGCTGGGGGTAGGGATCTAGGAATACTGCAATTAGGCCCTCCATCCAAATCCACAAGAGATCAACAGAGTTTTTATCTGGATCCTATTGAAACATTAATGTGAACAGTAGAGAAAAGGATGACTTTATTGACTAGATTGTACTTGGTACTAAAATTTTTATGGAATTAAAGAATTTAGTTGAAGTAGTAAAATCCCACGTTTTCCATTTTTAGTAATTCCTTAGGTCAATGTGTGTAGGGTGAAATACCTTTTCACTTATGTATGCCTGACGGCTTTAAATGTAAGTCATTGATTTATCACAATTAATCAATATCAATCAGTATCCCAAATTTATTCAGAATGTAATCAGGAAAAGAAAGAATTTTAGTTTTTGTTTTAAAGCTGCAAAACTGTTTTAAATTGATTTTTATCCATAGCAGTCTACCTTCTCCAGCTCTATTTCATTAGACTGACAAGAAAATGTGTAGATAATAAAAAAAAATCCTAGATTTTCTTACTTTAACAATTAGAAAAAAGTTCTTGCTTATTCATTTACTTTCTTCTGTGCTTGAGACTTCTGCCTGACAAAGGTTGAAACCGGGATTAAATGTCTTATGAAGGAGATGCAGGAAAAGATGAGCTAGAGTGCTGATACCCTTTCAGTCTGCTATGATGGATTGTGCTGATGTAAAAGTTACTCTTCCTTTCAGAAGCAAAATTATTAATGAACTAAATATATTCAATATCTTCTTTGAGCTGTTAGTTTATCATAAGCATAGAATGCCTGTCAGAACTGTGCCCTCAATTCAAATTACCACATATAAGGAAGGTAAAAAAAAAATAATAAAAAAATATGATTTTCACATTTATTTTGGTTTGCAGACCATGGGCAATTTTACAGTAGAGTCAAATTTCCATTTAAATTTTGATTTCAGCACGCCATTTTTTCTTAATTGTGTGTTAGACGACTTGGAGTTAATTTGCATATTACAAGTAGAAAATGACTTTTGTAATATATGGGTATCCACTTTAACTTTCATATGGTTGACTAGTGGTGTGTGGATATATAGTAGCTTTCTTGAAATTTATGTATGAAAACCAAGTCTCTCTTTCCACAGTTGGCCTTATCTCTTCCATTGTATATTTGGCAAAGATGTTCATATCCAAGTTGCTGAAGTTGAGGTCTTTGAATGATGATGTAATTAATTCATCAGTCCTGATATTTATATATGAATATATAACCAATATAAGATTTGTTCTGTGTTAGAAACTTGGGGGAGAAATAAAGGAAGTATTCTCCAGAATGGTCAATGTATAGTAACAGTGGGAAAAGTAAAATCCAACCTTATGATGCCTGTGTAGAGAGGCACAGACAGACCTGAAAGATCTGATAAAAACAATAGTATAAGCTCACACTATGATGAGAGAAAATATTCTGATCACTCATCTTCAAGCAGAAATAACTGAAATTGGGTCAGGTGCTCTAAAGGACTAATAGGATGGCCTGGTCATAATGAGATAAAAGAGGTCCTTATTTGTTTGACCAAGTGAAATGAAAGCTATGTAGGACATGGACTCCATCTGCAAACTCAGGAGAGCATCAACAGAAGGGTAGCAGAGGCTTTTGGTAAAGGACATTGCTGTCAGGAGAACAAGTGAGTACTACTCTTGAAATATTGTCTTGCAGAAATTTGGAGAACATCCTCCTATTGGAACACATGGGTTGTGAATCACCCAGTGGCAGCAGAGAGTGGTTGAGAAGGTACTGCAGAAGTTTTGAGATGGAGTTTGTCTATTTTTTCCAGAAGGGATTATATGTGCCCAGGAAGTGTTTACATTTAGCTTCTGTCAAAGCTTTAAATGTCATGCCATGCAGTGTGCCAGTCCAGCTCTCTTTCAGGCTGCTTATAATGAAGCTTCAGAAACTTTTCATTCTTTTTTGGTGCTTGCCAATGTTCAACCCCTCTTGAGTGACTGTTCTTCTATGTCGGCTTTAAGCTGCTTGTTGCTCCTTAGAAGTCTAAAGCTACATTGTGTGCAGCCTGCCTTTCTCTTCTTGATTCTTTTGTCCTCTGGGCTGTCTGAAGTGGGACACAAATCTCTTCTGCTCTCTCACTCCTCAGCCTGTGCTTAGGTCTGACTCTTCCTCTGAATAGCCTTACACACTCTTATAAATTTCTTCTGCAAACACATAATATTCAAAATGTTTTCAAATGAGAGCCGTTTTGTAAAGAAACATGAAAAAAAGGGCAATGTAGACATTTTTAGATATTATTCTGTCACCCTCACATACGAAGAGCAGGGAGAAAAGTGAATGTGGTAGTTTGTGGAGCTGAAATTCGGCTACAAATGACAGAATTTTAAAATAAAAGACAAGTTTTGAAGAGCTTTAGTCTGGTCAATCTTGTTGGCTTTATTGTCTCTCATTTTGTGCTCTGCGTTAGAGTATAATTTTGCTTTTGTGTGGCATGCCAACATCTCTGGTGGAACTACTCACATTTCAGATAATAGCATGGGCTTCTGTTTAGCTCCACTGTTCCTCAGAAATGTCTTTTGGATGAATCCATTAGCAACCATAGCAGAGTATGTGCTGTATGCTGTATGCTTTGGGACAAGTTGTTTGTTTGTTTGGGTAGAAAAGGGTTTACTTCCAATGTAATTTTATTTAGTAGAAAGATCCTTCACATGAGTAATTTTAAGTAGATTCCAACTGGAGAAAGGTAAGTATTTCTCTTTTCCCTGGCCTAAGACCAGTGGTGGTGGTGGCAGTATGGAAGTGGAAATCCAAAAGTCGTCAAACAGTTGAGTTTGAAATAGGGGCAGGTTCACCAGGCCAAAGTGTAAATACCTGTGAGACCCATATTTATACCATGGTTAGGAAACTTGGATGATTTTTTTCATTATGTTTATGAAATTATTTTCTTCCTCTCTGGCTTTTGCATCCTTAGTCTTGATTACTCTTTTGGTTTTATTTTTATTTATGTAACTTCTTCCTTTTGCTTATTCTTCACTTTATTCTGCCTACTCTTATGTCTTTTAGTGTCTACAACTCCAGAGGCAGTGGAAAGCTTAAATTTGAATTTTTAAGCAAATGTGTCTGCTGGCTGAAAATTCTAAGTGTATAAAGTCTAATAGAATTATATTGAAGTATACATGAGTAACTTACAAGTACTTGGTTTTTAATAATACTTCAGGACAGAAATTTCACGAATTTCATTCATGAAAAATTTAATTTTATTAGTTTAACTTAAAATTTCGGCTAGGTTGTAAAACTATTTAATTTAAGATAAATTACCTGAAGGAGAAAATAAACATATGGTTCTTTCCTCAAATAATTAACTATATGGGGTCTTTACTATGCTAAGACTGAATTGTGTTACCTGTCAGAAATGCAGATACGTCTATTGAAATTTGTAAATTACAATAGAAATTTACCTCCTTGGGAGGCAAAATTTCATTTGGTAACAAGAACAAAAAAGGCATTAAATGAACTTACTAATTCTAATTTAAAAAAATTATTAATTATATCCTTTATTTATTGTTCTTTCTCTTTTCTTTGTGGTTTTCTAAGCTTGATACTTTTTTTGTTTGTTTGAGGAAAGATAATAAAAGTGAGGAGAAGTCTATCCCAGATCAGTCAGTAACAATTTTGTTTTTGTGTTATCCACTACCTTAATGCATGTATAGTTTTTATAGTCCTACTTTGAAATCAGCCAATATAATAAAAAAGCTAATCAGAAATCTATATTTTTTAAAAATGAGCACTATAGAAATATGCTTCTGGGTGCTATGAGTTTTCTTTTAAAAATATGCTGGTCAAAGTACTTTGATTGAAAAGGCTTCTCCTGCTTTGCTTTCACGGGGACCTAAAGTATAAATGCAGCATTTTATATTCCACCCAAGTCATTAAGAGTTCAGTTTTGTCACTGAAGGGAGATGTATTCTCTCATTGAGTTTAATATGTATAAGACTGGATTCCAGTAGTTCAGTAACTATATAATAAGGTGGTGTTCCTCCAATTAGATAAATACAAAAAAAGATTAATCTCAAAATCATTGAGAACAGATCGATACATTTTGAGAAATACACTACAGTGACAATGTGATTATGTGGATTATCAGTGGCATGAAATCTTACTAAGGATGATGGATAGAAATACCAGATAGAAACAGTTGTAACAATATACCTTTTGTAGTCTCTGAAATTAATTTAATAAATGTTTTGGAAATTGACTAATACATAGAGAGTGACCTTTTTGTCTAGGTCAGTGCAAAGTCAAATATATCTTGGAGATTAGTATTGATCAGAATAAAGCCAAAATCAATCTTGAATTTTGAGGGTCATTACACTTGAAAATAGGATACAATACTGCAAATGTTGAGTTGTGGAAGGTTTTTACAGTAATTATGGAAAAATAATCTCTTACATAGGTGCAGTGCCTAAAAAAACAAATAAACTGCCAAAAGATTAGTTATTTAAATAAGTAATCGATTCAGCTCCTTTCAGCTTTCCTTCGTTTGAGAGAAGATATCCAACAGTCTTAAAGTTAGTATTAAAGTTCCCTTTTGCTTCAGTGCTGGAGGGGTTTTGCCCTCCCTGTTTGGAAGTCATAAGCTGATGCTTAGGAAAAGGTCAACCTATGTTTGTTTAGAGAGGTGGGGCTTTTGTTTGGTTTATTTGGTATTTTTTTTGTTTGTTTGTTTTAAGCAGTAAATTCTTTTCTGTCTTGACTCTTTTCCTTAAATGTTTTGATGAAATTTAACTTGTGCAGTTAGAGAAACAAGTGGAAGAGGTAAATTACAATACAATGCACCTTTGGAATATTGCATAGCAAGCATAATCAATTTTAATGAAGGGGAACTAGTGCTGCTAAATCAGGAATCTTTGGACCAAACTTTTTATTTTTGTCTTTAATAGATTTTTTTTTGGTTTATTTGTCTGGTATAAAGTCTCTGGCATCGGTATGTCATTTAAAAAAAAACTGGTGGAAATTTTTAAGGATCTTACTAGAGAGCTTTCAACAGAAGTAAATCTGTGAAGATATGAATTGACTGAAATGTCTATCCTGTATTAAGTGAAATGGTGCAAACAGCACTTTGTCCACGATTACTCTGTAAGACATAGTTTTCCCACTTATTTTCAGAACCTGCTAAAAAAATGAAGGTTGTTTTATTTATTTTCTGCACAGAAGTCATCTTCTGATACAACTTTTTCTGCAGAGAGCACTGGATGATGTTCTCCACAATTAATTGATACAACTGCATTGATATCTGTGAATATATTTTGGGCTATCACCTAGCCTTATATATTGAAGTCTCAAAAACTACATGTAAGCTGATAGATTATGCATTTATAGTTATTTTAAAATGAATAAATATTTCTAATCTTAATGATGTGTTTGAATGCAAATAGAGGTCTCAATATAGATGTGCATGTGTATGATTCAGGGACCATGTACCATTGTCCTTGGAAAAAAAAAGCCCTATATAAATACGAGCTATTGATATTGGAAGTGATCTTCAAAGCTGCTCCATTTAAAGATATTTAACTATTAATAATGAGCTACATTCCAGATACATTAGTTCATATTCTGAGAGATCAAAGTGCCAAGATTATAGATAGCAGTTCTCAGGCTATAAAAGTCCTTTTACCTGAGCAGCTCTTCTTATCAGTGGACTTCTCTTGAATTTCTCATAATATTTATCCTCAGAGAAAATCTGTGGTGGGTATATTAAGAAATTCACCTTATTTGTACCTGAAATAACACTTTGAAAGGTATTAGCAGAAATTTCTAGAGAGGACTAATATATGCCACCTTTTGCTGCCATGACAGTTGCTTTGGATTTAAGGCAGGCTCAGCCAAAAAAGGCAACAAATCACCAGAAAACTCTCACAAGTGTTTTTCAGAATAATATTGTTCAATAATCAGAATGAAGCTATTTTAAAAAAATATCTCAAAATGGGAGTTTCAGTGTAGAAATATCTTTCTTCTTACTGAAATGTTTTAGATGAAAATTGCAAGAAGATTATTTTCCAATAGACATTCTGACATAGGGTAGTGTATGGGTCAGTTTTACTAAGTAGGAAATGTTTGTCCACAACTGCTCCCCATTCTTCTGTTTCAAGTACTAATAAAAGAAGATACTACAGTTGAGTCAAAGAATTATCATTGTTAGATTCTCAAAAGAAGGAATTAGTATAATAATTATAATTGTAAATTTATATATTCTCATTTTTGCTGTTTCTGTTTTTCTTCAATGAAATGAATGGATGGTGATAAAAAAAAGTAATAATTTTTCTGTTGTGCACAATCTTTATATTAATACTTGTTAATTCTAGGAATTATGAAATAAAATGCATAAAGCACTAATCTATCTTGAGCTGACTAGTGAGCCCCAAATGCCTGTAAGTTCTTCAAATCAATCTTCTCAGAGTATGGAATTCAAATTCTAATATATTTAATGTATTTAATATGCAGAAAAAAATATATTGAAAAGTGATGCAGCCACATGATTAATTTATTTAGTTAGTTTTGAAGAGCCCACTCAAAATGGGTCAGGCTTGCACTATTTGAGCTGACTTTGAGAAAGTTTGGAGGCAGTAGGTAACTTGGCCTATATTTTTTAACTGGGACTTTAGAAACTGGGCTGAAGGAAAAATCTTGCAAACTTCTTTCTCTGCATGGAAATATTGAGATTTAGACAATGACTTATTCTCATTCCAAAAATTCATGTATTAAATGTGTGCCTGAGTTAGAGGCTGCTTTATTTCTTCATCTGAGAGTTTTAAGTGAAATTCATTATAATTTCATCTGTATAAGAAGCCTCAAGTTGCATTTAGCCAGGCATGTATCCAGAAAAAAGGTGTTGTATGTCTGAAAAGTGATTCTTTCTGATTTTTGATGGTTTGTTGCCTTTTTCAGGAAGGGAATTGAGTATTTTAGATGTAAAACACTATTTTTCTTTTAAAAAGATTAAGAATGGTACAGGACAGATGCTGTGTTGCAAAGTGCTGCTGCTTTGATTGGTGTCACAAATCTCCAACAGTGTTCTGCTTGAACTCTGCCTCCAGCTACCTTAACATGCTACAGTTTCTCAGAAAACAGACCACAATCCAGATCCTTTGCCTATTGTGCTGTTACCTGTTCATCACAGAAGACACAAATTGTCTGACTTTTGAGTCTGAAAGATTTATGGAAATTTCAGTCTATTCTTAGTTTAAAAAAAAACCTGTTAATAGCATTAGTAAGAAAACCTTGTTAATAGCATTAGTAAAAACATGATATTGAGGATGCCTGCTAGTGATGTGACTTGGTGTATTGCTTTTTTAACTACTGCCATAACTCTACGTTTCCCAAGTGCATAGATGACCACAAGAATATAAAAAAGTTTGAGAAAGAAGGGATATTTACCCCTAGTTACTGCAGCTTTTCTTTTGATCTAGATTGTCTTATCTTAATTTTTCCAGGTCTTTCAAAATTCTCTACTAATTCCCAGCAGCTCTTATTTGCTATGATTTCTGCATAAAAGAATGGCCTATAATCTGATTTTCTTATATAGGAGACACCTGTAGTGTTCAAATAGGAGATTTACACTTGGGATTTTTGGCACTGCTTACCACTAGTATTCTGTTGTAATTCAGTATTTTACATGCTGATTTAGTGAGGCTTTACAAGTTGCCTGTGAGCATGTGCAAGGACCACTTGAAAACTGAGGAAGGTGGGTGTAGAAATGATTCAGCACACAGAAAATGATGGCATGATCTGGTCAGCTGATACCAAAGACATTGCAAAACTTTACTCTAGATGGGGTCCTCTTGGACCACTTTTATATTCTCTTTACACCGTTTGCAGAACATTAAATCACGCTGTTTTCCAGGCAAACCTCTTCCAAGTAACAGAGGTAACAAATGTAGTTTTGTGGTTCTGTGGTAGAAAAATGTAGTGGTTTTCAGATATAGTTTTGCCTGCCCCATTCAAGTTTTTAGGAACACCTGGGACTATCGTTTTTTTCTTCAGTTTTCCAAAAGAAGCTTCTCAAGACATGAAGAGAGCATCTTAACTCTCTGTCATGATGGCAGCAGATTTGGTGACCTAGCTGCTTAGTGAACTTGCAGCTTCATTTGAAGCAAACTTATTTGGGGAAAAGAGCAAGTATTTTACACAGTTTTTCTACAATCAGCTTCCTAGTGTCAATTCTTTGTATCAGAGTAGAAGTTTACTCATGGGTAGCAGTGATATTACATGCCTCCTATCTGAATAGTGCAGGGTCTTTGTGTATGCTTGAGGCACAACTTGTCATAAAAGTGCCACTGATGAAACAAAAACCCTTTCCTATTTTGTTTTGTCCTAACTGCCAAATAAAAAAAGTGCAGATAATGAAGACTAGCAATACTTACTAATTATAGTAGTAAGACTAGTAATACTTACCAATGTAAAAGTAAATCAAGATATTCAACTAAAGTAATTAGAATATTTTTGTTTCTTAACTTCTGTGATTTTCTCCCTTTTTTTTTTTTTTTTAATTTTTCTTTTTCTGTGTAATACTGTGGTTAGCCCTACAAGCAGTTTCTTAATGCAATGTCTTTATATGGACTGAACCACAGCTTAGGCATGGCAGGCAATTGCCATTCAGTGCATGTGGCGTGGGAAGAGTGACTTTGGGTAAAATCAATTTGTGAGGAATTTTAAAAATTTACTCTCGTCATTTTTGTTTGCTTCTTCTTCATGAACAAAGGAGACTTTCTTTTGGAATTAGAAATGGCTATGTATGCTAATGAGTAGAAAATCCCTTCAGGTACTCTAAAAGAGGGTTACAGTACCAAGAAGAACAGAGATTCTGGTTTTAGGCTTCATCAGTTAAAGGATGCTGTTTAGAAAAAATTCTGCCTCAGGTTACAGCTAAAACATTTATTTAACTAGTCTCATTATAAAGCTTTATAGGCTTCCAAGAGAAATTAATAATTCAAAAGGACATCTGTTAATAAATAATTTAAATAACCATACCTCTGTTAGTAAATAATTTAAATAACCATTTTTAAGCTAACAGTTATTAGTTACCTGTGTAATATTTCTGAAAACAGTTCTCCAATAGAAAAAAATGTGACAAGAGTACAAGAAGAGAATAAGTTGACAGTCTTTAATATATGGGACACATTCATAGTATTTAATGATTTATGCTTTACTACCTTTTATAATGCTCATTTTTAGCATTTGACCTTCAAAGTATGTTGTGACAATGAATTGCACAAAACTGTGAAGGTTCTGTAAAAAATTGTTACTTGCATTTGAAAACTGTCAGTAATTTTATTAAATGGTCTCTAGTTTGTGAGCCTCAATTTGTCTTTCATAGCTTCGATTTTATAGATCTCTGTTCTAGCCATCTGTGTGCATTTCTCTTTCACGATGAAAGATACTTTTTTTTTTAATATAAAAGTCACAGTATAATCTTTGAGCATCTATGTTATGTCCTAATATCTTTTCTAGTTCTTCTCTGTAATGGTGTAAAACAACAACCAGAATTCAAGTTACTTTCATTAAGTCACATTTTGAGGATTCTTGGTTGGCTATCGAAATAATTTCCAATTAAATCTCCTTCTACTCTGTCCTGTTGCGAAAACTAATAGATTTTTCTCTGCTGCTGGGCATCAAGGAGGCATTTTCAGATAGCTGTTCTTGATGACTCTAAAATGCCATTCTTGTAAGCTGGTATAGAGCCCACCTCTTTCTATATGTGGTTGGGGTTGTGTGTGTGTGTTTTTATAATGCATCACTTTATGTTTATAGGCAGTGGATTTCACCTGTAATTCAACTTTCCACACTTCTGTGAAAGCCTTCTGCATCTTTGATCATTTTGAATTATTATTCATTATCAATTTTTGAACAGTTAACTTTTCTTCACTTGCATATGGAAGTGTAAATATCTCAATCTGCAGATAGATTAAATATATTATATTTTAGAGATCATATATCCATATTATATATTTACACTTACGTGAGATGTTGTAATGAATAAATACATTTCCTTTACAGATGCAATATATCCTTTCATTCCTGTATAATTTCTATCTTCTATTGCATTCTTGGTGCTACTCTTAAACACACATGAAATAGATAATTATAACTGGTCTACTTATGTTGAATAAAATACCATTTTACACAGAAGTGTGTGTATATGCACATACATGAATTAATATACTCCCATATTTGGTTTTATCATCAGTATAAAAGCACAATCATGTTTAATCTTAGCTTTACCAGTAATTTTCATATGTACTTCTTAGTCCTTATACTGCTAGTTTTGTAAAATTGTCAGAGACTTTTGTAGCCATTGTCTCTGCTGTTAAAATTATATCAGTGTTGCATGAGAGCTCATCATGGGGCCCCCAAATCTAAGACTTACACAGAGATGCTCAAAAATAGCAGCTAGCTTCAAAACTAATTTTTAATAATCCCACATATGCAATGTGGATTCACCTGGAGACAGTAATTTTTTTTTTTGGGAGGGGGTCTGGAATATAAAACTAAATTATTTTTATGAAGCTTAAACTTTGTAAAGCTGCTGCAGGATGGAGCAATTGTGATTTACGAACTATTCACTGTAATTTTACAAGTTTTTGGAAATTGTCTGGTAGAGAAGTTACACAACTGGAAGATATCACTGAAGCCCAGTGTGCACAGACCAGTGACATTTCATTCCACCTGGCTCTTGTTGCTCTCTCTGTACAATTGCTGTTGTATCTTGGGAAGATTTAGTCCCAGAAATACCAGAAGTGTTCATACCTCCAGGAACTGCATAAGGACAGGCAATATCTGCATGTGTGCACTCATCACAGGTGCCACCAGTGCCGAGGAGGCAGTGTTCATAAGCAGGGGGTTTGCTGAGGACACGGGGATGCTCTGTGGGATCTGTGAATCCTCACCTGTGTGCCATGCCCTGCACTTACATAGCAGAGCAGCAGGGACCTGTGTGCTGTCCATGGGGCTGTGGTGAAGAGGAAGGTTAGACCCAGGCCAGAACTGTGCACCTGCTACCAAGGGTTATGATTTGAAGTATTTTGTTTGTGAGTTGGCTTGCTTGTGTTTTGGTTTGTATGCAATAGTAATGCAGCTTTATGTCATACCTGGAGGCTGTCAGATACTGAGAGGCTCTATCAGTGTTCCACATGGTTCCTTCTTTGGATGTGCTTCCACACTAGAGACCTATAAGCTCGTTTAAAATATGGCTCTTAGCCTGTGGTGGGTAGGACATCCTTGTTTGTTGTTTTTCTTGCAGCTGAGTGCAACAAAGAGCCTCTGTTTACTCTGTTGAGTAAACTCAGTAAAGGGTTCAGCTGTGTCTGAACAACAGTATTAAGGAATATCTGGCTCTCCAAACAAGCCAGAAATCATTATACCTATTTTTTTCCAACTGAGAGGCTGTGTTAGTAAAATAAATAAAATTGAAGGAAAACAATGACCTCCTTGCTTAAATCAGCTTGGAGAGTTTTTAAAAATGTGTTTGAAATCTGGATGTCACTTTTAAAATCTAATTAGACCTGGAAAGATATGTGTGAGATTGAGCCAATGTCACCCAATCAGCCTTGCACTGCAGTGCTTCCAGCAGAAAGTTGTTGTAATGAGAAGCAGAGTTTGGATGAGTTTCTCTTGCTTTTTTGTTTTTAATTTTATTTATTTTGGCTTTTGTGGGTTTTGTTTTGTTAGATTTTTTCTTTTCTTCAGAGAAGTGCTTCTTAAATACTATTTATATGCTGTGACCTCCTGTGTGATATTGATTATAATTAATGGTGAACCAGGGTGCATCTGCGTTTAATTTTAGAAAGAATGAGCTGGAAAGCATTGCTTAGGCTTGTAACTGTATTTTATTTTCATGCTAAGATATGTGCTTCTTGTTAGGAGAAGAACCAAATATTTGCATGTGTCTTGAAATGGTCCCATTTAATGGATGTGGGTTCTTTTATCTAAGTTCCAGTTTAAACAGCGATGACAAGGCTTAGTCTGAAGATTTTTGATAACAGTAGGAATTCATGTAGGAATTATCTTTTCTTGATTTAATCTTGCCTGTCAGCTATGTAGAGTTGTGCCTCGTGGTTTGCTGTTTATTAATTAGCTTTTGTCTGGTAAGCACAGGATGGAAAGTTACTCGTGTAGGCAAAATCAAAACCTCAGAGGGCTGAGGGAGTGCCATTTCTTCTCCTTGGCCTCAGAAGGAGCCAGGATAAGCAAGGAATGTTGCCTGTTTTCTTCCATGATGCTATTTTCTCTATAACTCCTCATCTGAAGGCAAAATTGCTGGGAAAAGTAGACAAATTCATATGAACTTTAGTTTATCTTGTCCAAGAACCTGATTTATGTGAGAATACTTTTTGTTTGTTAGTGTTAGAAATAATCAAAATAATTAAGACAGAGGAAGACTGTGAGTGTTTATCTGTGAGAGATAATTAAAAACTAAATTATTAAAATTCAGGATTTGTTATATTATATTGAATTGAATTGGTAAGAAGAGGAAGGATTCAGCATTTTATTTCCTTTTTTTCTTTTAGGCTGGAAATTGTTTCCCCGTATGGATGGGCATTTTTCTGCAAGAGGTGGTGGTTTCCCTGCATTATATATCATATCTGCTGAAATATACTTTCTTTTCTGTGTGCTTCCGCTTCTTTTAGCCTCACAAAAATGAATACATTACTTAAAGGTATAAGGTGACACATCCTTGTGGTCCTTTCTACATAAGATTAACATCCACCTCTACTTCAAGTCAACCAGAAGTTATACAGAAAGGGCTGTGCACTTGTTAAACTTTGGATGAGACCTGAACTACTTTCCATTAGTAAATTGTTACCGTTACAGGTTTTTCTCTGGCTTTAATACAAAATAGGATTAAAACCTGCTGAAGTTTAATCCTGTTATAACATTTTGTTACCTCATGTGGTTATCTGACTCCATGTCAAGTATTTAGTGACAAGTTTGCCAAATTTGTCCATGCCTGGTATCTCTCAATAGCCAATGTTGCACCAATAGTTCCTCTTCAGCCCCTTGCTGTGAAAAGTGCATCACTTTCTTGGGTGCTCTAAATCCTAATGTCTCGATTTTAGCATTTTTGTTGTCCTGTTGCTTGTGGCACTACAAGAAGTTTCTGGGGCAGCACGTTGCTCATGATGCCTGTGTTGGAAAGCCCTGACCTGCTCCAGTGCCACTCCCCTGTTGCTGCAGGACAGAGCTGGGGCAGGGACCCTTGCTGCAGCTTCAAGGGGCCAGGCAGTGGCCAGAGCTGCACTTCTGTTAAAGCTCTCTCACCTGGGCAGTGCAGAAACACCTCTGGCAGCTCTTGCACCTGCTGCTGCTCACGGGCACTTGAGGAAACTGGTGGGAGTGATGTGTGTGTTGTGTACCCAAAGGTGCAAAGCAGTGGCCCGCGGTCTGGCCGTGCTGTCCTCCCTGCAGCTGCCTGAGGTGGGGGCCAGGACCCTCCAGGGCTGCCTGTGCCTGTCTGGCTGGCAGGAATCTCACTGCCATTTAATTGGCATCCCATTTCCCCCCCCAGGCCGTGGCTGGCTCCCCCATCCCTCCGTGCCTGCAATGCAGAGCACATCCCTCTGCAGGACCACACTGCCTGGGACTTGGCATGCTGACATGGACCGTGTCCCTCTGGGGATCCTGTCAGCAATGCTGTCCTCAGGATTGTTTTCCAAGACATGGTTATCAGTTTAATTTGCTTAAAATTTGCCATAAGGAGAAATAGGCTATGAGGTCTTTCTTCCTGGGAGGAATTTGGACCAGGCAAAACCTGTCACAGAGAATTAGCTGCACACAATCCCACTGTGCTGCTGAGAAAAAAGAACAAGTGAAACTGAAATAGTTTATGTCACCGTTAAAATTACACTCCATTGTTCTGTATATTACATGTGCTTTTAGGAAGACCAGATTCTTTAGGAACCAGGCTGATTTGTTTGGTGCCTTAAATCCTGAAATCTCAGATCTCTAACACTTTTGTCTCTGCTGTAGATCGTTTTGTTGTTGCATAAAATCATGAATTTCAATGGGGAGTAAGAAGAAAAGTAACTCTCAGCATATGCAGAGCCTTTCCCACAGAGTGGGAAGCCACAGAGTAGATGGATTTAACACACCAGAGTGATCTTACTGACCCTGATAAAGACTTCTTCTGAGCCTTTGAAGTCACCTTTAATAATATGATCAGTTTTAATACTTGGTAGTGGTTATGCAAATATAGAGACTGAAATGCTGCATGTTATAAGATCTAGAGCCACCACATTAATACTTTTGACTAGATCTGGCATGAGATAAAGTTTGCCTGCTTGGACTTTCTAGAAGCGCTGTTTGTCTGCTAAGGGCTGACAAGAGCTAAGCAGTCTTTAGTTTTCCCCTGGAACCTCTTAAATTACTTGTTCTTGAATCAGTTTTGGGGAACCAGTTCTTGAATCTGTTCTTGAATCAGTTTTACCTCATAACAGAGAATATGTATTAGTTCTAAAGGGTAAATATGTGGTTTTGAAACTTGTCTCTTTTTGAAGAATTTTCATCTGATATTTAATACTCAGTGCAAATTTAATAACTAAAATTAATTTTATTTGAATGGGCATCACACAAAAAGAGTAAATTAAATAACAAGTTATTGGTGTTTTATAGGAGGATCAGGAGAGAGTGGATCTGTAAGGCTTGGGATCTTTTATTTTCTTCTTTTCAAATCCATGATAAAACTGATGATATGCACCTTAGGCAGAGTGTGTTAAGCTGCCACCTGATCAAACCCTATCACTGTTTACAATAAAGCAACTTCATCATTTGCAAATAGTATGAATTGTTTATAGTGATTACTTTGTACTCACTTCTGGGTTCTGTAAGGATTCACCATGAAAAAACCCCAGTACAGCAGTACTGTTTAACAGTTTCATGTCTGAAGTTCTGTTTTATATAAATTAGCATGTTTTTAATTAAAAAGATCATATTTTATTAAAATAACCAGACAATCTTAAAAGAATTTAAGTTATCTGCTGTTGAGATATTGCCTTTTAAAAAATATAATTGTCTGTAGTGTTGACCTTTCTGTGAGATTTGCAAAATCAGTGTCACACTGAGTAAAGATCTGTGGGTCATCCTTTTTTTCGTTGACTGGTTTTGTTTTAAAAGCACCTGTAGCTTTGTCATTTTACACTGTTTTAGTTTCTAACTGTTTGGACCTTTCCTTTGTTAAGGCAACATTGGAGAGCTCTGTTGGCATTTTAATGCTTTGGGAGGCATACTTTCAGTTTCTAAAGATTTAAAAATATTGCACAAATAGTCGTTATTAAATAACTTATGTTTTAATAAGTAGAACATTATAATCACTGCAAAACACTGATACATCATTCTACTTCCTTTATATACAGGAGAAATACCTTTTGAACACTTCTTCCTCTCATCTCCTAAAGAAAACTTTATTTTTTTTTTTACTTTGTTTTACTTTATTTTTTTATTTAACTCTGAACTCAATGTTTGATAACTTAGGTGTGCCTTTTATTTCACTGCAAGAGCATCAGCAGAGCGTGTGAATTTGTGAAAGGTGCTGCTTTCATGACCAGACTAGCCAGGAGAGTTTCAACCATAGCCTTAAGAATTCCAGTTTCGTTGGGGGATTTAGTTTGGTTTTTTTGTGTCTAATGAGGCTTGATCCAAATAGATCTGTGTTTGTTTAAGTGTAAATTGAGCCACAATTTATCTTTTTCTCAAGTCTAGCTATGTTGGTAAATTGGGTTTTGTTCAAAACAGGAATACAGAAGGAGAAATGTTGTTTCGAAACTAGAATAGAGAGTGGGTAATGCTGAAGTGTTTTGGGATCTGCTCTGTGAATTCTCTTTGAGGTGATTAGAACAGACAGCTCCTGGCCCTGAAATCAACACAACTACAGAAGGGATTTTGGTTACTAAGAAATACCACAGCAATAGAAGTGTTTGCTTTAGAAAACAGATTGGCTCCTCTTAGTTAAGAGGAGAATTTCTTTAAAACATATGATTTATTTTAAAAGGGGTAATGTATATTCTGGTCAAGACCCTGTGGATATTTTCATTACATTATCTAAACATTTGGGAATATTTAGGATTACTGGAAATCTTTAGGATTATTTTACCACATTATTTTATGTCTTTTTTAATCTTTATAAATAAGCATTATAATCTTTTACATTCTTAATTAAAGTACGTCCCATGATTACAAATATTCTATCATGAACTTCTAAGGAAATTATTTTATTACTAGTGTTTCAATACTGTTCACTACTGTTCTTAATCTCTCTGTCATTCTCAGGTGGTATTTTTTTACTCAGAGAACTGAGCTGATGTACTACAACTGAATATTGATACAATTAGTGCAAACTCAGTCTAATTTTATTTTTTAATGGTTTTCTTTCCTGAGATGAATTATAGTAAAGAAAAACTATTTTAAAATAAATCAAATAACTTGATGAAAAACAACATGTCAATTGGTCAGAGCAGGGTGCTGATAATACCATATCATCAACAAGAGTGTTTACTCATCAAGAGTAAATCTTTTGAAATCTCTTACTTTTAGCAAGTAATATTGACATCTTTGAA
The DNA here is from genome assembly GCF_052056855.1 of Sturnus vulgaris. Lineage (NCBI taxonomy): Eukaryota > Metazoa > Chordata > Aves > Passeriformes > Sturnidae > Sturnus > Sturnus vulgaris. Next base: position 27,237,180 of record NC_142243.1, on the reverse strand, counting down.
AAACGTAATATAAGAAATTGTTAAATATTTAAATACTTAGGCATCACTATCATTTTGAAAAATGTTGTCATTACCTGTGGGATTATGGACTGGCATGAAAACATTTATTCCTGTAAATAAAGCAGATTTGAGTTGATCATATTGGTCTGTAGTGGGTTTTAATTTATGAGGACTCACATTGAGCTGTTCACGCAGCAGTACCTATTAAAATGTTTCACCCCAAACTTGCCAAGTCTGCGATGTGGCACTGTGTGTGTTTCAGAGCAGAGAGAGGGGACCCTGGGAGGGGTCACCAGGAGGAGATGCTGGGGTCAGTGTGGGCTGGGCTGTCCTGTCCTCACTGCCTGCTGCTGACAGGAGCCGTGCAGGAGGCGGCTGCTCCAGAAATCGCATCTCTCACACAAGTTGCTTTCGGGGTATTTACTGTTGAGATGCCTTTGGATCCCTGGTGGAACTGCTTGGCAGGGCTTTGGGCTTTGTACTTGGAAAACAAAAGCCCTTTCTCTCCAAGGTATAAAGTGACAAGTTGGTATTGAGGCAGAGCCTTCAAAAATGTGTTTTGTTCATCAGCTGTCAGAATGTGTGAGGCTTCCTCCCTTAACAAATGGTAACAAAACAGATAAAAGCCCTTATGTGGTGTTTAATAACATCTCTGAAAGTCTCATGGAGGCCTGTTAACAGTTGGTTGTATGTGGGATTGTCTTCCATATAGTCCTGCAACAAAGAAGTTGCAAAAATAAATCCTATCAGTTTATCAGGAAGGAACATGAAAATGAAGGTTGCTGGGGACCTGTGAGCAGCCTGTTATAAGAAATGAGTGCCAGGAGATGTGGGCTTGCTTCAGGGTCTTTGCTACCACAGAGCATTTTAAGACAAGTGTTATAATTTGATCATAAAAGGAGTAAGTTAAAAATTGGATCAGAAATCACAGAGCAGTTGTGGATATTATTTGTTTGACTGACAATATACCAGGGAGAGAATGTAATGATACAACCTTGTCATTCAAAGGCTTTATTTTTAGTCTCCCTTTCACAGCTGTTTTCATCCCCACCACTGTAAATCATTCATACAGCATAAACAATTTAAGCTTTGCATGTTTGTTCCTGAAGTATAAATTGGAGTATAAAATTCACATTACCATCCTACTGGTATTGATTTAATACCTACTGGTATCAATTTGTCCTTAGGCCCAAATTCTACTTGACTCTGAAGTTGTCTCCTAAGTAATTAGCAGTATGAAATGACACCTTTCTAGTGACTGAAAGACTTTCAATTGTAGTTTAGCTTAGATTTTATTACTTGATCCTGTAATATGTTCAGTCTTTCTCCTGTTACTTTAAAACAAAGGTGTAACAGTCTGGATTGATATGAAATCTTACATTAATTTTCATAGTTAATATTGCTGAGTCCTAAGGTTTCCCATGATTACAAAAAGTTGAAAGACTGTTGTAACTGCAAGCTTTTCAATAAAACCTAAAGCAAAGCAAAACTGATTTTTAGTACTTAAAAATTCAAAAAAATGTCCCATTGTAAACGTTGAATTCCCAGGTTGGGACCAGGATATTGAGCCCATTGTTTTCAGACTCACAATTGTTAAATGCACATCACTAACAAAATACTGCAGTTAGTTCAGGAATTACACTGTAGCTTGTTTCTGTACCTTGACTCTTAACTCTTTCACAAGGGACTCAGAATTTCAATCTTTAGATTTTTAATTTTTTGTAAGTGTCCTCTTACAGGCTGGTTTTATTCCAAGGGCTTCCAAAGAGGGATTTACTCAATCCTCTTCCATTCCTTTCAACAAGTAAACCATGCTATGGTTTCCCTGATGTTCAGAAAGAGGAAAAAGAAAGTATTGTAAGGTTTTTTGTCTTATGATCTTCTGCAACACTTGGTTTGCTACTGTATATGCTCAGTCCTGACTGGGACTGGAATTCAACTAGGGAAGATTTTAGAGGAAGAGTCTCATTCTATGAGTTCTCATGTGAAACTGAAGCATTATTCTCTGTTGTCACTCAGGAGCAAAGTGATTTTTCATACCCCATTTATAGCTAAATTTGGGAAGCATAAGTTACATTTTAGTGTTTGTGAATACTGTTTTATGAAAGTTCTGGTTATCGTCCATGAAGAACTCTCCTTGTTTAACAAATGAATTTAGAAACTGTTATTCAGCTACCAAAAAAATGTTTAATTTGAATCTTTAAAAATGGGCCGCCACAAATAAATTTAATTAGGACATGCTGTCCCAGAAAAATTCCTGCTTGACTTTGAAGATCTGGAATAAAAGTGTTATTAGACAACAGCCAGCTACAGTAGAGAAGAGGCAGCAGATTTTTGGTTGTGAGTTTTGTATTTTTAAAATTTAAATCACAATGTTTACTATTTTTTTCTTGCACGTTGATATATCAGTTCAAAGTGCATCACAGTTCAGTTTTTTTAAAGTGATGGAAAATGGGGCAGTTGTTGAATGTACTAGTAGCAGCACTGAACTAACAAGCAGTAATATATATTACATGTTAAGTTTTAAATACTTTGTCCTCTTCCCCATCCTGTTTTAATATTTAATTATGTGTAATTGAAGAAAAGTTATCATATGGCACAAAAGCTGTCCTGAATGTTCTTTAATCAGAACGTGCTGTCTTTTCTCATGTCCTATATTTTAATATAGGCATAAACTTTTCAATACAATTTAACTATAAATACGAATTTTTATTCATTTTTGTTTCAGAAGACAAATGGATGACACCGTGACTTCCACTGGATGTAGCTCACCAGATTTTATTGAAATCCACCACTGTCCATACTGTAGCAGTGAAGTTCTTTTTGACAAAATAAGAACAATTTCTGCATTTGCTTTTTAAATGTTTAGGATCACTGAAACCATCTGATGAGATTCTAAGGTTAATGACTGACTTGTAAGAGAAACTGAGTTTGTCATATTTATCTCTGAGTTGCATATCCAATGTCTAATTCCCGGGTCAGTATGAGTTGATAAACAAGAGCTTGATTTTTGGTTTTGTATTTTTTGGGTTCTGTCTGGATTTTAATTTTTGCTAATGGACCTGTCATGTTCCTACATCTCTGCAATTTCAAGTGGAGATAATGTCATAGCTAAATAACCTTTTTCTAACTCATCCCATAGACCAAATACATGGTTTGTATTTGCGACTGTATGTTCAGAAGAAAGAGTTGGAAGGTAAGAGACCTATAAATGGAAGAAAATCAGGACATGAGTAAATGCAAAAGTGAAGGGAGGATAGAAATAAAGTAGCCTGTCTACTTGCAGGTTATTCAAGCTCTCAAATGCTTATCAGGAAAACCTGAATGTCAGTTTTGATCTGAAAGTTCAGAGGCGTAGGACTTGTGTGTAAAATCTGTGGAGTGATCCCACTTCCAGTATCTGCAGAGGAGGTGGCAGGCAGATGGGTGATGGGGCATTGAAGGAGAAATGACATGGTGACAGAATGTGAAAAGTGTGGAGGACATACTGATCACCTCTGGGTTTTGTGGAGGATGTGTTGCTTTCCCTATGAGTTTCTGACAGCACAGCACAGTGAAGAGATGTAGGGATGTGGCACAGGTTGAATGGGAACTCACAGCTGTGTCTGGGCTGAGCTTACATATTTATTCTACAGGTCTTAACACTTACCTGGCACAGCAGGTCCAAAATAGATCACCCATAGGAAAATTACATCTTGCTTTTTTCCTTCCTTATTCTGATCACTGTGATGTTTACAAAACTCAGAATTTTTAATGGAGAAAAGAGATATTAGTAAGTGCTAAAATAGCTGTCCCTGAGCCAAGGCTTCACACTTTGTTTTACATCCCAGACTTGTGAAGTCTTGCTGTGCTGGGGTAAGTCTCTGTTTGGTCTCTTTAGAAGAGAGACAGCATCCTGCCTTTTCATGCCAGCTGGAGATCTGAGTGGGGCAGGGTGATAAATCCAGAGAGTGGGACTTGCTGCCTCTCCTGCCAGGACAGGGCCATTGTGAGTGACTCTCATTCTCTGAGGAGATCTCCTGTAGTGAAAGCTGAAGAGAAACTAAATCTTTAGTGGCTCCCTCTTTGCAATGTCTCTTGACTAGGCAAGGCAACAAAGCTTCGATGGTTGTATTGCTGGAGGTGGAAAAATACCAGAACTTTTCTATGGCTTAGTGATCTGCTTGTTCCTCAATGCAGTTTTCTGCCTTCATGGACTTCATGGTGTTCAGAGCAGTAGTGTAAAACTGAGCTAGTTTTAATCTCCTTCAGCACCCTGGCAAAGATGCTTCCAGAGATTGTGTGTCATACATTGGATAGCTTTCTTCAGAAATGGTGCTTCTTTCCAATGCTAGTAGTCAGTTAGTTTATGAATTTAGCTTCTGAAATCAATCACAAAAATGAGAGTAAGCCTCAATGGGCACTTTCAAACAGCTCTTTTAAAGGATATGTTCCAGGTGTCCATATGGATAGGTTATTTTAACCTCTTAGTACAATAAAAGGCTTACATTCAGTTAAAACCATTTAATTGGGTTTCTACTCATAGTCTCTTTTTCTCCATAAAAAGATAATAGTACATCTTGACTTTTATTTTATTGCAGTCAGGCCTATTTCAATTGAGTTTAACTTCATTAGAGAGTGCTTAACTTGGGTAGAAGCAAAGCTTAGTTTCTTACTTGTATTAATATGGTAATAATTCACTGAACAGGCCTAATCCTACGAGGATGAGAGCAAGGTGCAACATGAACTACCATGTTGTAATTTAAGAATAAGTGTTTGTGGCTTTTAGACAAAGATTGTTCCTGTGAATATGTGCAATAGGAAGGCCTGGAGGAAGTTTGAAAAGATAAATTTGCATGTAGTAGAACCTTCAAAGACCTCTCCACAGTGGTGTATAGGGAAGGGCACATTGTACAGCTCATGCTGCCCTTGGTTTCAGTTTTCATAGGTGTTTATTTGTTGCAGCCTGAAAGTCAGTGGAAAGTGAGGAAGCTGCATTCTGTCTGAGCCTGGCAGCCAGCAGTGCTCACAGGAACCACAGCTATCTATTTGCTTTTTAAACATCTTTTGTGTCATTCAAATTCCTCATGATTTTAAAAGGACTAAGAGAATATACCGACAATTCACAACTAGTGTGTCACTCAGTAGAATTTGATTATATCTGGACTGTACTTGTGAGGTAGCTCAAGGAAAAAATCTTAGATGGCAAGACTTTCTTGGATTTCTGTCATGTGCAATCCTAGCCGTTGTTAGGCTTTTTCTCGGCCCAAAACAGGGTCTTTCACCCTCCTCCGGTCTAGCTCAGGTGTTAGGGTGATATTCCCCTGGGCCTTAGCCACAGAGACGTAGTTAAGGTATCAAAAGAGGCTCTTTCCCCTGATAAAGTTACAGGTTTATTTCTCGTGGGTAGTGAGTGAAAAGGGAAGGGAAAAGAGCGGGGGAAGAGAGAGAAAAGAGGGGGAAGGACAGGGTAAAAGCGTGGGGGGGGAAAAGAGAACGGGGGAAGAGAAAAAGCGCGGGGGAAGAGAGTGGGGGGAAAAAGAGAAGTGCGGGAAAAGAGATTGGGGGGAAAAAGAGAGATGCGGGATAAGAGATTGGGGGGAAAAAGAGAGATGCGGGATAAGAGAGCGAGGTCAGCGGGTCCTGACCTTTTCTAGGGTCTGGAAAGGGGGGGCGGGGAGAAATTGGATCCCAGCCAGCTCTGTGTGGCCAGGAGGGGAGAGGGACCAAGATACAGGGCACAGCAGGGGTCACGGGATGTACCATTTACAATGTATCTAGGGAACGCAACAAGCCGTGACTTAAATGAGCATTGCATAAGATTTGTTCTGTGATAGATTAATTTCTTAATTGTTATAGTTGCATAAAACAGATTTATTTTCCCCTCAGTCTGTCCAACTTCCTCATGGCAGACAGGAATTCTGAGCATTTGAATATCCTGATTTGTCCTGAATCCTTTAAGAAAGGATTGAAGTGTCATGTTGAAACTTTTATGTAGTTTCTTTACTAGGCTGTCAAGCATAAGACTGATGTGTTGCATTGTGTTCCCTTCCCTGAAGTGTTTCAGGTAACATAGTTATATGCAAGATATATTAAGCCCTAAGTAATACAAAGGAACTGAATTATGTAGCTAGCTTTAGTATTTATTCCTTGCTTGGTCAAGAAATTGGGTTAAATGCAAGGTATGGGCGATGGGCAGTACAGTAACAAAACATTTTGTTTTCATTCATACCAGTTGTCCATTGGATGGTGTGAAGGTTAACTTAGATTCTCATAATTAGCTATCAAACGTCTCAATAATTTCATTGAATAGATTAAAATAATGCAGCATTTTGTGGAAAAGGACTGTGTACATTTGTAATGATAGGCAATCTTAAAAGAAAAAGTAAATAATTTGAGATTTTAAATGAAAATTATAGTAGTGTAATTTTAGTATTATAAATTATAGTAAATTATAGCATTGTAATTTTTTTGTCACTATTTTAAAAATTATTTTTAAATACATGCTAAGACTGTCTTCACTAATGATTCCTCTTAATGGAAAAGCAATAAAAAGATGCAGTCCTGCACTAGGGTACTTGAAAATCGCCTCAAGTTTTCTAAGTAGCTCAAGGCATTTTGACACGATTACTCTAGGGCTGTTGCAGTTTCTGTTACAGATTCATGTCACATTTTGTATTACACTTGGTAATTCAATTTCATCACAAAACTATTGAAGTCATCTTACAGGCATATCTAAGTGAAAGTTGGTTAATAAATTTTGTTGTGGTCTTTGACTAGAACCAGCTTCAAGTAATAGGGTGGGGATTTTTCCACTGTGATTTTGGGAGTTATTCACATCACTTGCATCTCATTTTGCTTTAACTACTATGTTTGAAGTCAAGAACATAACTTTTAATGAAGATACTTTTGCCTTGCACCCTAGAGGAGATTTGCTTATGTTATATATGTGTTAGCTAGGCAGTGTGAATAGCCTTCATGAGCCAAACTGTATATCCATGGTCATTTGGTCAGCTCCAGTGCACTCAGCAGGATTGCATGGGTACAGCAGAGATCAGAATTTGTTTAGCTCTATTTGCATATATTCTTTCATTGAGAATAGTAGCCTATTATGTTATCCACTCCTTTCATGAAATCACAAGGATATGTGTAATGAAAATGATCATTATGGGATTTTTTTTCATGCCTGGTGAATTGTTTATAAAGTCCTTTGTGTACCCAACAAAACCCCCTCTCACTGAGAGAACTGGTTTGGGTGAGTATGTTAATTCTGAAGCCAGAGTAAGACTGTATGTTCATACTAATCAGTTAATTTTTAAAAGGAATTCCAGTAAAGTAAGTAATCTAGGCTGAAGATGTGAGCAATACTAGATACTCACCATAATTGGAGAAAATTGCTAGGGGCGAAATAATGTAGGGTAAAATGGGGCAATAAGCTTTTCTAAGCCTTCCCTAGGGAGAGGAAAAGGAAGACCCTTGGCCTAAATTTACATTCTGAGAAAGTGAAAATCCAGTTTAATTTCTTCCTGTTAAATCTAATGTTACTTTTCCAACACCTGTTTGGAACCTCTGCTCTTGGAATTAGCAATTTGTTAAGAAACTATAAACACTGCAGAGGCATTGGATATGGTATACTCTCAGGCTTCTTTTTTACTAATACTTGAGCTATGTGGGTTTAGATGTAAACATCTGGTTTTGTATGCTTTATTAGTGTTCTACATGCCCTTGCTTTTATATAAAAGTTCTTGTAGAAGATCCTAACATACGAATGTTAAACAAAATATTGCTGTTCTGTACATAAGAAGAATGTGAAAATGAAAGATGAGTGTTAAAACTATGCATGCAGAAGCCTAATCTGAGTGCATGTTGTGTGAGAGATGTGTGCAGTGGTTTCCCTGCTTTCTGAGAGGTAATTACCATGGCAGTTTGCTGTTAGAACACATGGAACGCGTATATGAAGTCATCATTGAGAGACTTAAAAAAAAAGCCCTGTTAAGGAAAGTGAAGATTTGTTGAAAGAGAGAGTCTGCTGGGATAATTTCAGTGTCAACAAGAGCTATTTGGTATCAGATTTTTCTCTGTGCACAATGGTTGTGGAATTAAACCTCTGTGGGTTTCAGGGATCTTGGCCAACAGTTGCATACAAAAGTACTGAACTGTGTTGTAAGTGCTTTGGCAGTGTGTCTTTGTTGTAGAAACAGTAAAACAAAACCACATTGTTCCCTGAAATGGTTGATAGATGTTAAGAGCTTTGTCATACTCAGGTTTTAATTCAGAAGCAGTTTTGAAGAAATGGAATTTATACTTCCTGTTTAAAGCTTGTTAAGCTCTTTTAATGGCTAATAGTGTGTTTTGTTCAAGGTGATGTTTTATGGCAACCAAAAACTTTAAATTAAAAGTTTGTTTTGTAATTTGTTCAAAGAGTAAAGGGCATTCTCTTTCAGCTTTGCACTTGTAGATGTCAGGAAATTGAAGAGTTAGAACTAGTAACATCCATCCTTGCTTTCAAATTTACCAGTGATTCAAACATTTTCTTTGGTAATAAGTCTTTGCTTTTGTCCAGAGGACTTATATCCATAGTTCTGATTGCATAGACTAGGGGAAAAATATTTTCTGCCTTCCTGGAAGCATTCTGCAGCATAAGAATACTACAGTTAAAGAGGTTAGCTAATTGTGGTTGGGATAGTCATTCTTACTCTTCCCTCTAGAAAATATTCAGTATTGTCTTACAAAACTGGCTAGATCTCCTTAAGGAAGATCTCATGTGAATGACTCTGGACTTGAATCTCCACTGCTCCAGGGGAATACAACTCTTACTGTAGCTCACAAAACACAACCTGCTCTTTTGTGCCGATGATTCTGAATGTTAATGCCAAGATCTTAATGGATTAGAAGCTTACAGGGAGGCATTAATATTTAGTGACAGGAATTTCTTTTGCAGAAGATGGCCCTATTTTAGGTAGATGCTTCAGCACATATTATCCTTATGTTATCCTTTGTTTTACTGTGCATTATCTTTGCAGTAATTAGCAAAAGGTTATATGGACTTGTGTGACATGGCTTTCCTCAAAAGGAAACAGTAGAGAGTGAAATAATATGTTTTCCATAGCGAGCCTTAAATTGTGTTTCCCTTCCAGGATAGTGATAGTCTTGGGTTGGAAGATGAGTTAAAATATTTAACATGTGCTACATGATACAGAAGGAAAGGCTCATGCAAATGCCATGAAGCAGTATCAAATATTAAAACTAAGGTATATGATGAATTGGTCATGCATAAAACTTACTTCAGGATTTATTATTTGAAGTAACTGAATGTTTTCATTATTTCCAGAGGTGTTGTACATAATGAATTTATCTTTTTTTTTTTTAAATAAAAACTCTTGCATTTAATCAAGCAATTCTTTGCTGAGACAGTGGTCAAACACTGGAATGGGCTTCATAGAGAGATTGGAGATGCCCCAAACATGACAGTGCTTATGAGGCATTTGAACAAGGCCCTTAATAGCGTGCTTGTATTTGATCAGCCCTGAAGTGGTCAGGCAGTTGGACCAGATTATTATTGCAGGTCCCTTCCAGCTGAAGCAGTGTATTCTATTCAAACATAGCTGTGAGTTGGGTCTGCACTGAAAGTGTAAATTATTCCTTTATATTGATCTATCTGCCATACTCTGGAAGTGTGCATTCCTTCTGAAGTGTAGCTGAATGCTGCCTGCCTGATAACACTGGGACAATGTGGCCCCTTGGAATGGTGTAACTTTCCATAGAAAGTGGGCAAACAGAACATTCTTGGTTTTAAATAAAATTGAGAGCAAAGATGTTCAGAGAGGATAAAAACACGGCCTTGAGAATGAGATACACTTTGCCCAGTCTTGTGCAGAGTTCTGGGATTCTTATTTCCAGATAGATGCCTGAATGCTTGGCCTATTTAAATCAGCAAAACAAAGGTAAAAACTATATATGAGTGATACATTCAGTTGTTTCTGTGTGTGTACACGTTTACATTTACCAGCATTAGTTCCTCTGAGTCTGTAATGAAATTTATGAAATTTTAGTCTGAAATTCCTGACATTTTGGCACATCAGATGGAGAAGTAGTTTGGAAGTCCAGGTCCTTCTGCTTTTGCGAAGAAGTTCATGTGCTCAGTGTTTTCAGCTTGTCCAGAACATGCCAAAGTGTGTGCTAGATTTCTCCTCAGTGAAGCAGAAATGACTGTTTGTCTCTAGGAATGCTGCAATGAGAAGAATGTGTGGGGGGTAGGACTTGTTGCACTCTGTGGTGGGTGTATGTCATGTGTCCCAATCAAGCTTCAGAGGGGATTTCATTGTGAACCCTGGATAACACACAATCTAATTCTACTGAGGAGTTGTTCTGGCTTTTCTTTTTCTCAGTAGTAGTCTATTATAGGGACATAGAGCAGGATTTTGTCACTATCTACCCTTTTACTAGCTTCATTCAGTTCCAGAAATGAGGAAAGCCATTTTAGACCTTAAAAAAGAAATGTCCTTGCAATGTCATTCTACGTCATTTTGCTTTTGCCAGTGAAAACGTGCACTGCTGTGTTATGATTTGGCCTGAGAATTTGCACAGATTGTACAGTGCTGTCACAATTTCTAGTAACTTCAACAATTCTTTTTCTTTTAATAGAAGAATAGAACCAAATGACCCTTGACCCAGAATTTTTTGCCATTGTTTTATTTTGCACATCCCACACTAATCAGCTTCTAAATGTGCATCAACTTCTTGTGGTCTTTTGCTGAGCCACACATTCAAAAAGTGTTTCATATTTTACTTACTTTTGAACATAATATATATATAAAAAATATGTGAAGTTTCATGATTTTTAAAATAGAACTTCTGCAAGCTCAGCTAACATCTGGATTTATGTTCACTTAGATACAAAGTATACACCAAAAATGTGGATAATAATGTGATAATTTGATAGAATTAAAAATCCTTAGATTCAAATGCTTGTCTGTCAATGGGCTTGTATGTTGATTTTTTTCTTAGAAGTTTTAAAATTAAATTTTATTTTTTAATTGAAGAAATAGCTCATTTATTTTGTATGTTGTTTCCCTGCAGTCTGGCTGAATTAGGTCTTTAAACTGTTTAAAATACTTCATTATAGTCATCTCTGCTACTCTCTCCAGTGTTTTTTAGGATTAAATGCAGCTGTGCTTGGAAAAAAGGTAATATGTTTCCAGCGCAATGAAGCACAAACAAAGAATGCTTAAGTGGAGATTATTTTAAAGTTCTTCAATGCCAATAGATTTTTTTTTTCCAGCAATAATCATTAAACAAATAGTCAATCAACAAGGCATAGCAATATGCAGACCTTCAAACGAAAAGAAATTGACAGCATGTAGAAAAAAGGATGCAAGTAAAAACACAACCATTTTGTGGTAAAGCAATGTACATGGTTTGACCACTTACTTAAAAGTTGGGATATTATTTTTATAAATTATTTATGTGTAGTTAAGGCTTTGGGAGTTTCTATTTATTTTGTGCATAGGAAGGAGATGAGTTAGGAAAAAGGAAGAGGGAATCTTTTCTGTTTTTACAATATGCATCTATCAGCTAAAAACATGAAACCTTCTGCAGTGTCTGTAATTTCAAAGTAATGTGTCTGCATTTTTGTCCTTCAAGAAAACATAGGAATTTGATGTATATGAAGAGAACTTCTCTGCCCAGCAGTGTTCTAGAATGAATTTCAGTCCTTGATATTTTAGACACAAATGCATTTAATTGGAACTGCTCATGAAATACTTACAGATCATAAATTTCTCTCTCTTACAATTGGTTGATTCTTTTTTGACCTTTTCAGTGCTACATCCTTAGTCTGCTTCTGCAGACCAAAGAGTTCTTCCAGCTCCTGACAGATTTCTGGGCATTTAGAGCTCTTGGCCATTCCTTTGTGGCTTAAATGCCTCTGTATAACTTGTATATCTTTACCATTCCCAGTCATAGCCCTTGTTCTTTTGCAGATTATTTTTTTACTTTTTAATGTGGAATTTACATGGGAAGGATTTTAAATACACTTAATTGACCTTGATATTTCCCTGCCCACTGATGTCTGCCCATTTTTCTTTCTATCTTCATGTCTGTTTATACCTTCTATCATGTATTTTTTTTGCCTTTTGTTATTCCCTTTCCCAGCAAATTTATTTTATTATTTCAATGTTTCAACTTTTTAAAATTTTTCCTCTGGAGATAAGTATTGTGTACCACTTCTGTAGAAAAGAATAAACCATATAATGATCTTGCATATCTGAAATCAGTCTTTGTCAGTAACCTCAGACAGCTGAAAAACGGGATTTAAACTTTTTTATTCATCACTGGCTTTAGGCTTAATTTTCCTTTGTATTTGAATGTTCAGATTAATTTGTATTCACGGTTATCAAGTTTAGCTGGATAGTTTAAGAACATTTTTGTCAGCTTACAAGGATATATTTGACTTATCTTTACTAATCTCAAGTCCCATTTGTCTTCGAGTCTCCAGACATCATGATCTTTATTCTAAGTCCTTTCATTCTTATTTTAGCAGAGTTAGCATATAAAAAAAGTTGCTGCAGGCTCATCCTGAAACAGCAATGACATTGGTTTCCCAGATCCACTGTGTGAAGCCGTAGGGATCTGCCTGTAGGGAACCATGTATCTCTCTGCCTTAATCCTTTATTAAGATCAAATGGGGCAAGGACTTCACTCAGTATTAGTGCTCATACTTTTTGAGCCCAAAACACCCCATTGTATCCCTGTAATAATTTTACAGAGGGCTCCTGACGGACTGCAACCCAGAGGCCATCTCATGCTATGCAATGATTGTATGCTTTCTTTAATCTGCTGTGTAGTCTGATCTTATTTCTTTTCTCTTTCATTATCAGCCATGTGATTTGAAATACTTGAAACATGGTGGGCTTGTCCTCACTTATTTCCTCCCTTATTTAAAAATAATTAGATGGGAAAGAGATTAATGTTGTTAATAGGCTGATATTTTAAAAACAATCCTGCACTGGAATGGAAGTTGTTCTTTCCCTTAGCTTCTTACATTGAAAAAAATGATTTAGGCAAACTAGATGTTGCTAAGACAGTAATGTTTGCACATCACCAAAAAAAAAGAATTCTGTAACTTCAGTTTTCAACCTCTTTGTGGTTTAAAAAAGGGCAAGAACTGTAACAGTTAAGGTTCCAGCAAAACGCATCAGCTTGAAGACATTAAAAAAGAAACCTCAAGCAAGTCAAAAAAAGCACTGATATAGGCTCTCTTCCTTGTATTTTGCTTCTTTCCAAAACGCTGTAGGCTTGCACTTACCAAGATAGACCGAGCACAGTAAGTCTTGTTTGCCTTTTCTCCAGCAGAGTGGATTTCAGGCAGGCATCTCTAGATGGAACCTCCAAACCATCTCTATTGGTGAGCACTGGTGCTCTTTCCTTGAGTCTTGCTTGGTCTGATGGAATAATGGGTGGGGACCATCATTAGAATAGATGTTTTGGTACAAGAATGCTTATTTACAAACCTATATATATATATAATAATAACTGTGTGATAAAAGTAGTAGAGCTACTAGTTCTTTTAGCATTAACTGAACAGTAATTTAGCTCCTTATCAGCTGCAGTAGACATTAGCTTTTGAATTTGATCAGTGTGAGCTGAAATTTTCTGAGAGCCATGCTTTCCCTGTTCCTATATATAAAGAAATAGCTAGAAGAGGCTGTTTGAGAACCTTTATTTTGTCTAACCGAGGATAGCATGGGTTGATTGTAGTTTTCTTATTTCCAGAGGTAATACCACTGGACATCATATGGTAATATGCTTCCTCATCTTCTCCAAGTTTCTTAAAAATATTTTTAATGCCCTTCTTGGTTAGATTATGTTTTTGGATTTAGGTTTAAAGTGCAGTCCCATACCTGCAGCCTTCTTAAGTCAGAATGCCTTTGCAAACTCTGTATGTAAATATTGCCAATTCTTTCAGAATTGATAATGTGTCTTAGTATCTTTCATAAGGAGGAATCTGTTTCTGTTGCCTGCCCCGTTGGTGTGCATCACTGCTTAGCCTAAGCACCACTTAGAGCTGGAGATGACAAAGAGGCACTTCAAGGTGTCTTTCATTTATTCTAGATGTCTGCTTCCAGGGTGACTGACCTTGTTCATGAGCTGCATTGCCTAGGAGGCTGGCTTAGATATCTGCCTTATATCTGCTTTTAAACAGATTGTTTTTTGTATGATAAAAGGTTAATCTGAAGACAGGAGTGTTCAGAGAGTGCAGCCTTCACTTGACAGTTTTAAAATTTAGGGCAGCCCATTGCATGAGTGCTTGGTTTAGATTAGGCTCAGCGTTATCCCAGGAAATAGGGAGATATATAGCAAAGAATATCAAGTACTTTCTAAGATGCTGGAATATAAATGTCCTGACAAGAATGTATGGTTGAGAAAGATTAATGCTGGGGGGTAAATCTTTTCACAGAAGCTTGACATTTAAACCTGATCTGCCAGAGAACCAGTCATGGATATGAAATCCAAATGTCACTTCTGTGCTTGTGTGGGTTTGTTTCCTTATGTTATGAATATCCAAAGCTGTAAAATATGTAATCAAATTTACTACAGCAGTAAAGTTTGGATTTTTAAAAAAATTTATTTCTTTTTTTGTGTCAAAGTAAGGAAATCATTATTGTGACTGTCAAAATTGGGAATCAAATTAATGCAGGTGGAATGCACTTTCTGGAATCAATTCTGGACCTTTTCATTGTTCTTATTTGGATTTGCATGGTTAAGGCAAAATATATATCAGTGTGGTTCATAAACTTTTACAAGCCCAGGTATCTCTGGTCTTTTTGATATTTTGGTTTTCTTTTTGATCACAATGTACCAGTATATTCAAATTTTTTCTTTACTATCAGTGTGATTGTAGAAAGCAGTGAGTATTACTCATTTCTCCTGGGTGATTTACAGTACTTACTTTATCAAGAATGGCATAAATTGAAAACATTTAGGGAACTCAGTGAGAAGTCTAATTCTTTATCTCCCTGGAACTGCAGTACAACTTGAAGTCCAGGCATTTCCAGCCATCACTGACACCTAATACAATGCAAAAACTAAAGCTGAGGCCAACCAATGTGGTTGACAAAATTATAATGCTACCCACAGTGTCTTGCTTGCTTGCTAGTAATTCCCAAATCCGAATATCTATGCATAGTTTGTTTTAGGTAATAAGAATATTAATCTGTAAATGAACCTCTGAGATGCAAATATAATATGCTGAATAAATATCAATTATTATTCATTAAAATGCAAATGCAGATAGGTACTTTAGAGACAGTTTAGGCAGTCAGAATAAATGAAATAAAAGTCAGGATATCAGTAATTAGATACTTGCAAGGGGTGTATAATATTTTACCACAACTGCTGGACCAAGACACTGTAAGGCTCCTTTTCCTTCAGCTTTATGCTGCAGCCTCACAACCACTTTTTTCTCCTATGACTATTTAAAATATTCAGATACTGCAGCTCATACTTAAATTTTATTAGATGTATTCTAAAGATAAATCTTTCTGTGGCAGTAAATTTTAGCTGTACTCCTTCCTTCCACTCACCTTAATGAATTCTGCAGTTAAATCCCTGTGTGCCATATAAAAAAAAGCCTAATCTCAGTTTACAGAACAGAGTGAATGGGAGTATTTATTTTGGCACTGGATGAGCATTTGTATTCTAGGTTAACAGAGGTTTTATACTTACAGTTCAGTACTTAAGTAAACCATTAAGCCCTCTACACACAGATGTCAGTCAAGTAAGTTAAGAAAAATGACAATGAAATTTTTTAAGTTTTTCTTCTGAACGATATGAAGGGCTTGTTAAAGAAAGCACTTGTAAGGGCGTTGCTTAATTAGAGATGATCTGTAGACATTGTCTTGTGTTTAAAGTTCACAAGTTGTGAACAACAAATCTTGGGAGTTTTGTGGCATGGACACAACTGTAATGTGTTGTTCTTAACTTTTAAACATCCCTTGAGGTTATAAATTTGCAATAGTCTACCAATGGCTGTATAATAACAGAGATTGCACTTGTTCTGGTAACAATGCTGTTATGGCTTCATTAAGCCATATATACTCCTGCATAAATAATGCTATATATAGCCACATGTCAGCATTTAACCCTTCATTGTCTTGTGAGTTAAATCAAGTAACATGAAAATAATTGTATGTAATGTTAGTGATCTGTTGAAGCCTTTGAATCTGGATCAAAAGAGAATCCAAATAAAAATTGAATATTGGTACCCTGTCTACTAATAACCATATACTAAAGCAAATTATTTTAGAAACTATTGAGAATATGAGTTTTTATTAATTTATTAATGATGTATTAATTTATTAATTATTTATTATTTAAAACTAATTTTTTAATGAGTTCAAGTGACTTATTTTCATGGTCTGTTGAGTTTCTTGTGGTCTTTTCTTTTCATATAATAATATTGTTAAATTTGATCAAGTAAGATTGTCTTTTAGGTGTTATGAAATAAAGTCTAATAAGAATTAATTGTCTTTTAGTAATTTCTGTTTGCAGTATGATAGCACCAAAATGGGGGATTATTTGAATGTCATCAGAATTAATTAACATATATTTGGCAAATATAAATTATGATCCAAGTCCTTAGTGAATTCCAAATTACATTCAAATTGCCCTGCTGTGAGTGTATTTTTCAGAGGGCAATATCCAAGATTTTTCTGTTTGTGTCAATCCCTGAAGCATAATGTGAAAGAGCCATTAGGTAAAATCCCACGGGAATTGTTTTGCTGTTTCCTGAAACCAGGCATTCAATGGCATTAAAACCAGATACAAAGTAGGTGAGATAGTGATCTGGAATTGTAATGATGTGAGGAAACAAAAACGTACAAGAATTTAGTGTTTCATAGCACTATTCTGGTTAAGTACAGGAAAGGAAGAGGAAAAGGAGAGTTGCAATAAAATGCTCTGTGTAAACACTGAAGCAGGAGCTGGATGATTGCCCTTTTCCTTTATGTATGTTGACCCTTAAAGTAACTGGGATGGTGATGTTTTTAAATTTTTATACAGGTGTGAAAATGTCAGTGTTTGCATCTCTGCCTGCTATAAATGCCTTGACATAAAAAAAAAGATGGCAGGTCTCCTTTTCATATGGGGAAATATTTTACTTATTTTCTTTAAATGAGGCAAAGGGCGCAGTGTGCTGTAAATTATATAAATTAAATTCTCTGCATAGTGGTAGGAGCAAAATGATACCAGTAATGAAGACTAGAAATAAATATCCCCATCCTCTCCCCTTATGAAGAACACAGAAGGTGGATAAAACTTCTTTTCTGCCCTTGAGTTTACTTCCAGTGGTTGCATCAGGACCTTGAAATACTTGTAACGTATCTTTGACTTTATATTACCTTTTTACTCATTCACCTAACACCTTCATCCATCTGCCATGCTGTTATTATCTCTCTCTGTTCAGATGAACTCGTCTCTCTAATAAATAGAATATTCTATAATGGATTTTTTTTAAATTTGCATGATTTTTCATTTTGATGTCATTTAAATTGCTTAGATATGGCAACCAGTAATGTCCCTACTAGGTCTGCTTGGACCTAAGGAGTCACAGAGAGTGTTCATAAATCTAAAGAAAACCTTCCAGTGCCAAAGTGTTTATAGCTGTGGTGGGGATTCTGTGATTTAAATTTATTTATTTAATGTAAGCCTTGCTGTAAAATTGCTATGTCTGAGCTTATTTTTATTCTGTTCTATGTGTGTGTGTTATGATATAAATTACATTTACAGATGGGAATATTAGGTACAGATAGTATATACACGTAGTAAATGCCAGAAAAGACACAAAAGGAAGAGAAAAGAGCCAAAGTGGATTTGGACTGCTTACATATCTGAGACACAATTTCAAGACAGATTAACATATGCAAAATTAAGAGATGAGCTCTCTTCATACTTCAGTTTGGGTTTAATTGCATAAATGATTCATCTGGTGAGCTGGTCAGGTCTATGGTATATAACTTAGAGATGAGATCCCAAAGGCTTGGAAGCTTCTCGCAGAGTATTCCCAAGTGTAAAGAAAAAAAACACCAACTCTGTTACATCCCAAAGAGGAAAAGGAGAAAGGGAGCTGTTGAAAATGTTCCCTATCTGTGTGTGTGAGCATTCTGTGGACATATTTTACCTCGGAGAATTAGGATTTCTATCAAGAGGGGTTACTCAAAATGAATAGCCTGAGCTGCATGTATTCATACAGTGCAACTCTATGGAAGGTGAAAACACTAGATATAATCTAGGACTATTTAATGGATCAACACAACAGAATACAACAGTGTGCCATTGATAATATTACTGATATAACAGTTGTTATGGAACAAGGTGTTTTAAAATGAAATATTTTCTAAAATGCAATGTACATGGGTGGGGAAGAAAACGATATGGAAAAGAACTACCTAGCAGTGACCATTTCTTTTGAAAATCAACAAATATGAATCAAACAAACATTGAAAGACTATGTTCTGATTGAAAATGAGGTTTATCAAATGATGATTTAAAAAAACGTAAAAGCAAACCAGAATGAGTAAAAATAGTGGCAAAAAGAGTTTCACAGTCTATCAGCTGTCAGCAAAATACTGTAAGGAATTGATGTGTAGTTTGCAGGTATTTTCACATAAAATGATCACAGAGTTAGCAAGCACAACTAAAACAAAACTACTACTTATGAAAAGCTGTACCTTTTGCAAAGGAATGTATCCTCTTGTGAACAGGAGGTCATCACTTCAAGGCTACTTTAAAAAAGTTTGTAGAAGGTCCCTGTTTCCTCAGTTTATATATTTTAGTAATTGCAACTATCAAAGGAATTAAAAAATTGTTCTTTTTTAAGTTTTAAAATGTTCATATTAACTGGTAAACTTCAGTGTATTAGAATAGTAAACTGGGATATTATGGCATTCTAATTTTAATAGTCATATATCTGTTTGCAAGTCAACAGGATTCATATTCATGTTTATAAGTTTTGGATGCTGTATTGGTGTCATGGTGTTTCATTGTGCAATCTATTGCAGATTCTTCTCGTAAAAGACAGCATATGACAGCCCTTCACTGGTTATGCATTTCTCCTGAATGCTTTTAGTGGCACCACTCTCTATTAGTGGAAGGCTTAGAACTAGTTTTGTTTTTAAAAAAAGTTAAAACTCAATTATATGGCAGGAGGAGGGAGAAATCTACATCAATTCTCTGTTGCATTAAATCATTGGAGCTGTGTTTAAGTCACAAGAATTGGAATTGAGCCACAGAAACATGTGTCCTTCTGCTTTTGCAAATGATTTATCTCATTTTTAAATACTGCTGTCATGTGAGATTTAATAGACCTAATCGGCCTTAAGGATGAACTCTGAAGAATTTCAACTTTGAACTTAGGAGGGGAAAAGAATCTGAACTTTATCTTGTTGATAATTATTTCCCATGTATCAAATAGAAAAAACATCAAGAATTACAGTTATTGAATGTGAATTATATCTTATTTCTCAAATGTAGATCCATTTATTTTTAAATGTCAAGAATAGACAAACCACCCTCTAGCAGAAACTCTTTTGTGTGGTATGGGCTTGTCAGCATTTTATTATAACTCCATTCTTCAGGCTATAAAAATTTGATTTAAGCCAAAAGCTGGATGTGAAATATTAACCTCACCATAAACTTGATTTATCGAATTTGGCTGAATTTGGCTTCATTTTGAGTAGTTCAGAGGTTTAACCAAAGAGAAATTTGTGTCTTTTGACCATTCTGCTGTGTACATTACTCACATTAACTGCTTGTGTGTAACTGGCTGATTCGTGCTGCTTATGTGAAACTCTTGGGGTATTTACTTTATATGGCTGCCATTTTTATGGATGAAAAATAAACACTAACATATGATGAAATATCTCCCAGACTAACTCAGCTCAGTTAGACTTCCTAATTGTTCCAATTGAGCTTGGTCTAAAATTCCCTGAATTAGAATAAATGTGTGTTATGGTTTAAACCTGGTGGGCTGCTCTGCCCCACTTGGCCACTCACTCACTCACTCCTTCTCCAGTGGGATGAGAGAGAATCAGAAGGGTAAAAATGAGAAAACTCATGGATTGAAAATATACAGGTATTTATACAGGTATTTAATAGGTAAAGCAAAAGCATTGTGCAGAAGAAAAGCAAAAAAGGGATGTATTCACCCCTCCTCTGGGCAGGAAGGTCTTCAGCCATCTCCAGGAGAGCAGGGCTCATATTTAACCATTCCTTGAGAAGAAAAATGCCATCACTCCAAAAGTTCCTGCCTGCCTGCCTGCCTTCCCTCCTATTATATATATATGCTGAATATGATGCCATATAGTATGGAATATCCTTTTGCTCATTTGGGGTCATCTGTCCCAGCTGTGTCCCCTCCCACTTTCTTATGCTTTCTGCTGTATGAGCAGGAGAAAAGGCCTTGGCTCTGTGTAAGCACTGCTCAGCAATAACTGAAACCATCATGTGCTATCAACTGTTTGCAGCAGAAATCCAAAACAGAGCCCCATATGAACTATTGTGAAGAAAATCAGCTCTAGCCCAGCCCAGCCCAGTACATTGTGTTAATTCAAAGTAGACTAAAAGCACTGTAAGATGAATTTCCACTTGGTTACTGAGGGAGATTTCCTGCTGAATGAAGATCTCTAACTCATACTGCCAATGATGTAAAATAAACCACAAAGGATATTTTATTCTGTTTTCCAACAGTGTTCTTTCTTCAAGTCCACTAGGACGTGGCATTCCGATATACAGACCAACGCTGCTTTTGGATAATAACAAGACAGATCCTTATTTTAAAATTTCCTCATGAAGGAAAAGGGAAACAGTTTTTGGAATGTGCAAAGGACACAATTGTCTCCCTTTGCTGCTGTTCTTTTTCAGTAGTCAGTATACAGCCATAATTTTACAGCTTAAATGAGAAGCACTATGTACAATAAGATCTGCCTTATGTTAAAACTTCTTTGCCTCGAGTTTTTGATTATATATACATTTCTCAAACCTGACTTATCTTTATTGATTTTTAACAGGACAAGCTAAAATAGGGTTGGAAGCTCTTGAATGAGATAGGTATAATCATAGAATTTTCCCAATGTAGACAAATATGTGCAGCTAGGGAAAAAGTCTTTATTGTGGTCTATCTTCTTATATTCAATTTGCTCAGGTCTTCAATGTCCTTAAGATAGGATAGAGAGGTTACATTAAGAGTAAGGCTGAGGATTTCACTGAACTCCAAAAAAAAAGGTACTGGGACATAGAGTAAATGGAGCAGGAGAGAATGGCTAACATTTGCTATTTTTTTCTGTTTAGCTGGCATATTTCTCATAGTTAAGGAAATCTGGAAGTGTAGTTGTATAAATGCAGAATCATTGGTGCCAATGATCTGCACTTAGTTTACTGGATTACATTTGAATTGCTTGGTTGCTGGGCCAATTAATTTGTCAGAATTTTGATTTTAGTAAGCCTCTGTAAAAATTTAATCTGCATTGTTTGAGGCTGTAAGGCCTGACAGGCAAAAGATGGTGTATATTTTCTAAAAATAGATTCAGACTGAAAATAAAAATGTCTTTCAATATACTTGGAAAGGAATGGGCAAGACTAAGCCATGATTCAGAGGAATGTCTTTCTAAATTAGAACTTTGAGATGGATATAAGTAATGTGCTCAGATGGCATAAATAGAAAAAAAAAAGGGAGTAGAAAAGGTCCCAAACAGATGCCTGGCAGCAATTTTTCACAGAAACAAAAAATGTGTGGAATGACCTAGACAAGATTATGCAACTGAGAGTTAAACATTGGGCTACTTAGGGAAATTCAAAAGTATCCAGGGGCACATGGGACACAGTAAATGTTGAAATGTAGGGAGTTGTTAGAGTATCTTCAAATGGTCTTTGCTATACAGAGATATTGATGCTGAATTAACTATTACTTTTACATGATTTAGATAATCACTACCTCTCTTTAGTGAATCCTTATGGGAATTCATATGGGTAATTTGTTCAATTTTTGCCTTCTTTTATCTGCTTGTTATAGGTTGCTTCTGAATCCATTACATGGACGTTTCCCATCCTTATGGTATTGATTTAACATGCTCTGGAATCATGATGGTTGTGAAGTCCCTGGCTGGCAGTGGAGAATTTTTGTTTGGTGTGACAGAAAGGTGCGTTTAATTTGTGCTACTCACTACTTTCCACGTGGATTATTAGCTTGTTTCTTTCCTAAACCCCCCTTGATGCTTCATACAGGAAATTTGAAATATCTTTTGAATCAAAAGCAATTATCTTTGCCTAACTGAGATGTACTTTACATGTAGAGCTGCAATCTGCATGAAGCAGTTCTACAAGTAGAGTGCTAAAACAGACATGATTCTTATGTGGATAACAGAGAACTGCAGTTTATCTAAATGAAATGTAGAGAGTTTAAGGTTTGTATTTTGTTCCAGTTATAAACATATCTGAGTAAAGAAAGCTAGGAATGTCCCTAGGAAATAATAGCTAGCTTGCTATTGTGCACTTACATTGTCTTGCAAGTCAAAAATTTATTGTGAAATTGTACAATTCATCATAAGTGAACCTATCTTTGGGCAACATATCTTTGATGTAAAACGTAATTGTAGGTAACAAAATAATGCTGTTCGTTTCTTCTGCAACTTATTTTTCTGTATAGTTTGACTGTATATCCCATAATGATTAAAGTTGCAAAGATTCATTTCTGACTAGGATATGAAAGAATATTTCCTCTGAAATAGCCTGATTTTTAGTCAATTCATGATCTTTAGGAACAAAGCCATTAATTTTTTGTGGAGTCACTATTTAAAAAGTCAGTGGGCTGACTAGGATAACAGTTTTCTGTTAATTATATTTCAGTCTGTCCAAACCTATTTAAGTCACTTTTACATAGTGGCTTCTAATTTATTTGCTTTTCCGCTGTGACAGATCTGACCTCATAATAAAGTGTGCACATTACTTTCATAATCTGCTAACCATTGTTTTTTTTCCAAATTATTTGGTTTTGTTCACCAAATTTTGAGCAAAATTCTATGAAACATGGGGAAATTATGAGGCAAAAAATCCTGTCGTTGGCAGATATGGCTGGATTGTCTAAAAGTACTAAAAAAGCTTAAATCCTCTCAAACATCATCAACAATATTTTAGTATGAACTATATAAAATATGCAGAGTGTATGTTGTAGCTGATGCATTATTGACAGTTAGTTGTCCTAACAGACAGATGTGCTGTCATTCAAAATTTATGCCAGTAGAACCAGTAAAATACTGCAAACATTAAAATATTTGTTTATTATATTACATAAATCATGCATCTAACATGCTGTTATGAATATGCTAAAACTTCACTGATTGGTTTTGTTTTGGGCTTCTTTCCTTTTTAGAAATAAGAAATAAACCTAAACAAAATGTTAGTGATTGCATGTTAGCAATTGAAGATGAAATAAAGCCAGAATGTTCAGGTATTGTTATGAGGAAGGGAGGGAGTACTAGTCTTTTTGATTTCTGTATTGTAGAAAATAATTGCCTCATTATCATAATTGCATTCGTGTTGATGATATCAAGGTCAAGCAAAATAATAGTAACAGTAGAGGGATGTAATTTTACTGATTCTGGCAGATATTAATTGAGGTGATAAGAATTTGGTGGTGCTGAAAAGAGACAGGTGAATATCAAACCCAGAGGACCTTCACTCTATTGCATATTCTTTACCATCTGTTTTGGGAATTCCATATTTAGCCCTGTACTGGGAAAGGATGAAAAGTTACATCTCCTTGTTTTCCATTTCACTTCTTTAAATACTGTTTTCAAGATAATATTATGATGGAATGTGTATCTTTTTAATTTGAACTTAAAAATTTGGATTTTTAAAACAGAAAAACATGTTTTCTTTTACATGTTTATATTTTGAAGCACTTAGCTCTTCATTATTTATTCCGGTCCAGATAATATTTCCTTGATCATTAATGAAAAGCATTAATAGTTTCAGCAATGAGTGTTGGCTATTTCTCTCTCTTGTCCCTGAAATCTTTTATAATAAGAGGAACTAAATGGTTTGCCCTTTTACTGGTGAAAAAAAGATAGTTTGAAAGATTTATGCCACTAGAACATGGAGAGTATTAAATGAGCTTCACATTGGTTCTAAACCCAACTGATATTTAACTGAGCAGTATTAATGGATATTCAAAGGCATTTTGATTAGTTCAAGCAACCAGCTCAACTTCCTAATAGAGAAGGCATGGTGACAAATGTGTTAAAAGAACTGTGTGGATTAAGCAGTGTTGCTCTTTTACACAGTCCCTGGCAATGTTACAGCATATGAAGTCAAAACTCACCAGCTGAATCAACTCAAGAATGTTTTGTTTGGGTTTTATCTAAAACTGTTGTGATAGAAGATACTCCTTCCTAAGTTCTCCAATATCTCATTTTGCTTTAGTTAAATTTTCTAAATGTTAAGTAAACATTCTTGGATGTAAGTTTGAATTGACAGTAAAGCTGAAAAATCAAACAGTGTGTGTGTGTCTTAAATTAAAAAAGCAGTGATTGTTTCCTGAGTCCAATTGGCTGATCTGATTTAGCTGAAGCTTTGCAAAAATGTTATCTTGATGGACATATGGAATTATCATCTGATAATTTGTCAAATGTACATATGTGTTTAAGAAAATCTCAGAATGGGAACAGCTTTCACTTAATGAGATAAAATTCTGTCTCTTTCCTCGATGCATCTGACATCAGCTGATCTCTCACAACAAAGAGAGCACCACAAGAGAGGTCCAGGGGCACTCAGCTGCCTTGGGTGTCCCACACAGCCCCAGCAGCCATGTAGCGGTGGGCACTGGGATTTTGGGCTGCTGGAACTAAGGCCATAACAATGTGACTAAACGCCCTAGTCTTAGCCCTTAAAAGATGAAGCAGTGTTTGCTGAAGGTGACCTTTTGTCTGAAAGTGAATTGCAAGTGTTACGGTGATAGTAAAACATTTTTTCTCCTATGTTATGGACGTTTTCACTTATTTCTTTGTGCTGCAGAGCACAATGTCTTCAACAGAGTATGATCAGAGGCAGATTTATGAAACTGTTTGAATATGGTTATGCTAAATATCTGGTCTTTGATACTGAGAGATTTTTTAAATTTGTTTTAATCTTGTGGGTGGTATGTAAATGAAAGGAAATGTTTTTTCAGTTCACCCAAGAAAAGTGGGAAAATAACTGAAATAGCTGGATGTTTCTGTTAAAATGTGTGTGTGTGTCAGTGCTTGGCTAAAATTATGGCACTTAAACAGATTTACATTTTGAACCATCAAAAAGAAAGCATTTGGGTTCCAGCTGGTAATTAACCCCTACCACCTCTTCCCTGGCCTCAGCTCCTCTGGCAGGGTATGTATTCTGGAGGGAGGACCTAATCTGTCTTTTATCCTCTCTAATTGCTCCTGTAATTGGATGTGTATGTCTATACCCACTGCAGTGGTTGTGGCCCCCTCTGCCATCTCAGGAAGATGGCATTACTGAATCATATCTGCCACACCTGGCACAAGGATCTCAAGTTTAGAGTAAAAGCAGAATTTTACTTAAACTTAGCAGGATGTATGGAAAAGAAGAAGAAAGGACATCTTGTTCTATTAATTTATTTTGGTTTTGCCTTTTTTGTTTTGTTTTGTTTTTCTTTATTTTTGTATTTTTCCCAGTTTCTCTTATTTATTCTCTGGGAGCCTGTGGCAGTTGGTGTTGCATTTGCACAGATCTGAATGACATGACTTTTGGCCACAGGCTGCATCAAGTCTTACTGCAAATATCTGATTACCTCCTGACCAGCAGCTAGCCCTGCTCTCCAGCTGCTCAGTGAAGAAGGGGGTATCTGCTATCCACCCATTAATCAGTACAATCTGTTACTGGCCTTCTCACATCAGTCCTGTGCCTTCACCACCTTCTTCCTGTTTTTATTCCTGCTTTTATTCCTGCTTTCCCCCTGGCTGTCAGGTACTCTGAGACCTGGGACTCCTCCCAGCTTCCTATGAATCATATTACTTTTCAGTAGCTGGTAGGGAGAATTATATAGTTATCCAAGGTCATTGCTGCAAGATGCATTTAATGAATGGCCAGGCTGTCAAATGTTTGAAAGTGATGTAGGAGGAATGTTTCTTGCCACTTTGAATAAGTATCTGAATTCTGGGATTTGCAGTAAGTGGTCAGGTTCTCAGCTTGTCTGGGAAGCAGCTGCCTGCCTGCAAGAGCTCTGGTAAGAGAAATTAAGATGTGGAATGGCTGTGCTTGTAAAAAATGTCAATATTTGCCTGCTGTGTTGCTGACAATTTTTAGTTCTTCTTGTAAAATGTTCCCTAATTAACCACTGGCATGAGATACTTCATGGGAATTAGAGGTCTAATTTTTCAGAAAGAAAGGAAGAAATATTTCCCATCCAACTGGGATGAATTGGCAGCTGTGCTCAAAGTCTTGATATTTCTAAATCAGTTATTTAACTGAAATGGAAAGTCAGATTAAGGCTTGTAAAAGTTGTATGATAATTTAGTTTCTTTCTTGTTGGTGTGACATGTCTGATGAGCAACTCTGCTGATTCTTTGCTCTGTACTTTTATGTGGGTTTGCATAAATATGCTGCATGAGCTGAATCACGTTTCCTTTGCCCTTAAAATTCTCCATGAGCAATGCAATTAAACAGCTCATGGAAAATGCTAGACTAGTAGTATTTGATTTAAGACAGTGGTTATAGCACTTAAACCAGTGTAACATAGGCCTATCCTGTGCTGACATAAAAAGCTCACAGAGAAAACGACATTATTAAAGGTATACTGCTGCTGTAATGTGGGTAATCATATGCTACTCTTAGACCCCTTAAGAACTTTTTCCCTATATACACACCTGCTTTATGTAAGAGGGAAACTCCTATGATATTAAGCATGTTCAAATTGTGTTAATATTTGAATTTTGGCACCAGAACTGGTATTGATAGTCCATACTGCAACATGCTTCTCATGCTTCTAAAATAGTGGCTTTTCTGCCTATTAGTAATAAGTGCTTTAGCTTTGCTCTAAAATGAAAAATAGAGATGGTTGGAAAATATCTCAGGTGGAGTAATTTTCACTAAGAGGAAAGTCTGGGTGCAGCAGAAAGCCTGATACGGGGTCATCCGTGCCAGATACAAGAAAGTATATGTAGTGAGATTCTCATGGATAAGACTTTCATAGAAATAGGATATTTTATAGTAGCTACAAAATTACGACTTCAAAAATGAAGGACATGGACAGTATCAAAACTGCTACTTTGCTTCCTTCATCTGTATACACAGGTTTTCAGTATTCTACTGCATGGTAGAAGCATAATTTCCTATTTTCTGAGGAAAAGGGCTTCCAATAGCCTGGAAGCAGTAAAGCAGTACCCAGCACTCTGGCATTGGCTTTTCAGTAACTATGGCTCGTAATGAATAAATTGATACTTCTCATTGCTCTGTTTCTTACTCTTTATTATATGCATAATGTTTAGAGAATATGTGAATGTAATAAGTAACATAGTTATTAATAGTTTTATATTAATTATTACAATATTATGTAATAATTACTATAGCAACATATAACAAATGTGTTGTAAACTACATAGGCTAGCCGAAAAATAAATCATCTTGAAACTTGGAAGCTGTTTCTAAGAATGTGTGATGACTTACAGATTTTTTTAATTAATTAATTGAAATCTTCATCTTTGTTTACTCAGAAATGTGTCCAGATTAGTAAAAATGTGCAACACATTAAAATAAATTTCTAAATTATTTTCTATGTAAAAGGTTTGGAACAAGAAGGATTTCTCTTGCATTACATTTGCAGCACTTTTTATGTTTTGAATAACAATTTCAGATACAAAGTGACTCCTCAGAAATACCATAAAATGAGAAAAGCTTAAGGGCAAATTGTGCTGTTAGTGAGTGATGATACTTCTATCTGGCAGTTCAGTTGGCTTGAATAATACAAGATTTATGTGATTTATTATCTTACAGTGCTGAAGTAGTCTACTAACACAAATGTTTCCATTTAAAAAGAAAGTGAACTTGCTAAATGGAAAAGATAATGTTTTATTAATTTTTCTTCTCTGTTTTATATTCTTATGCCCTGCAGCTCTAGTGCAGCTGCTGTAAGTGCAAATGCAAATACCAACTTGCTTAATGGGGTAATTAAAGGCAGTGGAGAAAAGTTATGTAATGGATACTCACTAAGCATAAAATATATTCCAGCCATACCATATGATATTTTAAACTGTGGAATTGTCTCCTGAGGTTGGAAAGGCATTGGATATTGCGTGTGAAATAGTTATTTTTTTCTGAAATTGGATGTAAAAAAAGTAAAAGATTCTTCCTTAATTCAGTAGAGTCTAAATTATTTTTGTTCATTTTACTAGAGTAGGGTAATTTGACATTTTTTCCCATTATTAACCCAGCTTCCGACTACAGTTAAAAAACAGTGTATTGAAAGCCTAGCTAGCAGCTGCATTATTAGGAAGACCATTATGGAAAAACAATTTTCAGGAAAAAATGCTTTGTCTTCAGATTATGTTCATCATTGCTCTGCACATCTTTGTATAACTGAATGCAACTGAGGACAGATTCCAAGGACACAGAGCACTGTGTAGTTTAGCAGGGGAAATAAAAGCTGTTTAACATGTTCAGAAATCTCTGATTAGATAACTGAAGACTTTTGTTTTCAAAAATACCAGGGTTTGAAACTGGACTTACTGTGCAATATTTTTGGACAGCTTCCAATCCACTGAACTTCACAAATTTTCCAAAGATATAGTATTTGGCTTACTCACTAGAATTGTTTCCTTTAGTAGTGAAGTGTAAAAGTCAAATGTAATTCACAGTGTAAACGTAGTGATAAGCTTATAAATATGTAGAATTCAGTGTATATTTGAAAGGAGATTTTCTACATTTTAAAGAACAAAGCATAAACTGACTCTACTATTAAAATGAATGCATGCGGAACTTCAGCATATTAATTAATTAAATAAAAATTTGGACAAAATATGGCCTCAAATTGAGCCAAGGAAGGTTAGATTGGATATTAGGAAAAACGTTTTATTTGGGAAGGGTTGTCAAGCATTGGAACAGGCTGACCAGGGATGGGTTGCCATCCCTGAAGGTGTTCAAGAGACTTGCAGTTGTGGCATTTAGGGACATGGCTTAGTGGTGGACGTGGCAGTGCCATGTTAACAGTTGGACTCCATGGTCATAAAGATTTCTTCAGCCTAAATAATTCCCTGATTATCTTATGAAGAGTTAGATTATGGTACTGGAAGCCTTGGAATGGGTGCTCCCATGGCATATAAGACTTGGTATTTTTGCTTTAGGTAGGATCCAGTTTGAAATGTTTCTGTTCTGAACTAACAATATCAGTATCACCCACAGTTTTTCCCCTCCTTCCTGTACTCAAACCACTCTCCTGTCCAATTCATCTTTTCTAATTCCTTACCTAATATTCTAGTCTGCAAATTTATTTCTACTACCCACCACCATGTGTGTTTTTGGAGACAGTGTGGGAGCAAAGGGAATCTGCTCCACATCTGCCTGGCACTGACCAAATCAGTACCAGAAAGGTCCATGCTTGGCTGCTGCAGCAATGCTTCTCATGCTGGCAGGATTACAGAACGTGGAGTGCAGTTGGTGTAATGAAATCTTTGATTACTGCTCTGCAATTACTGCTTCTGCTAGGAACTCCTAGCAGATTTTTAAACTTTTATTAGAATTCTAAGAGTTCTCTTCATGTTTTGAGTAGATCAAGAGGTGTATCCCTGGTGCCAGACATTGTCTGCTTGCTAAATTTCAAACTTTTCTATCTTGAAAAAGTATTACAAAAGTACTTTTTTAGGAATTCATTGCCAGATGTTTATGTGTTAAATTGTGGGTGTTCTAGTTTTTTGTTTATTTGTTTGAACTAACTTCTTATTCCCCACTCCATATATAGAACTCAGGGAAAACAACCCCAAAATAGTGGTCACAAGAAACACCCTAAGGAATATGCTTGGTTGCAGAAAAACTAGATTAAATTAGTAATTATCAACTAAAATATAGTTTTTCAGTAGATATTGTTAATATCAAGCACAAGCATTACTCTCATTAAGTCTATATTAAAATATAACATTTTAACTGCAAAGCTTGTTATATACATTACAGAAGTTCCAAAAGACATCATATTGTTTTTATGGAGTCTCTAACAATTTTATTTTGTTACTGTAGGAAAAATAGGATCATGATATTCTCTTTCTCTTGGAGGATGAGGTTGGTGGGAGGATGCAATCAGTTGGTAGATTTTAGTGCTGATGCATTTCTCAGTCTTCTGTTTCATGTGCTTTTCTCACCTATCATGGGAAATGTAGCGTTGCTTTTGGCTGTTCTCCTCCATGAATGCAGAAGGTAAATCTTCATTTCAATTCCTAAAAAAATGTCTTTCTGCGGATTTTTCATTTTGGAAGTATTTCCTGCTTACTTAAGCTTATTTATTGATCTAATTCCTCCATTCCAATGGAGTTACTAGTTAAGATATTACATTGATATTAAAAGCTGTGGTTGATTGTTTCCACTTGCTAATTTTGTTAGATTTGCTTGTTTACTTATTTTTTTCAGCATTTCTCTTCTGGAGTTTGGCTGAAGGATGCTGCTAGAATTGAAATAAAACTGTTTTGAAAACCCATTATAAAAATATTATTTCTGAAACCTAAAATGTCATCTCCAGTAAGATTGCAAGATACAGCCTTCAGAGTCTTTTAGAGTCTGTTAGATAAGAGTCTAACAGTAGTGATCCACAAAGACATGTGTGCAGTCATTAATCCACAGTGATGGACTGCATATACACCTTGTCTGGTATTATTTCAGCTGGACACTCTTAAAATTATGTCACCCTGGGATTATATTAAAGCTATGTGATGCATGAATGTCAAAAAATCTGATTGGTAGAGATAATTTTGTTTAATGTATAGATATTTAATGTGTATTTAATTATGACTATTTTTCATCATGCATAGCGTTAGATATTGCAGCTGAAATGTTCCAGCAGTGGATTTTTTTAATTCTTTTTACCTAAACCTTTTTACCTAAATCTAAATTTTTTGCCTTTAGGCCCTTGCAGAGCTGAGTTCCTCTGTGACAGTGTGGAGGTGTGGTTACTGTGCCCCTGGAGCTGGCAGTTTTCCCTGGCTGCAGCAAGGGACAGGGTTTCCCTTGTGGTCTGTGGGCACTCTTGTTGCCACCACTGTGTATTGAGCACTGGGGACTCTTAGCAGCACCTGCTTCTATGCTGGCTGGCTCTTTGTAGCACTTCTCCTAAGACCCTTATGAGTTCTACTGGGCAAAGAATTACTCAAGATTATTGCCAGTTTGAGTCTACCATATTGAGAGTTTGAGGTTTAAATTCTGTTTGTGCTTCATTTCGGAAATCTGCACGCTTCTCCACAGGATTGACTGCTAGCAATTTCAACTCCATCAGCCTTCAAATTAACTCAGAATGTGGTGCCTTTTCCCACCCTCCCTTCCCAGAGCTGAAATATCTCCAATGTATTTATTGTGTTTCCTCACCATATCAGCTGAACACAAGAGCCATGAATTGTATGGAGTAAGAGTTGAATGCTTGTAATGAGAAAAATAATTTTTAAAAAGTGCTTGATAAGACATATTTTTCCCTTGAAATATATTGAGTGACACTTCTTTTTACCTTATCTTTAACATTCTGTATTTTCATAGAATCATAGAATAGTTTGGGTTGGAAGGGACCTGTCCTGGGGTATCCCAAACCAAGACAAGACCTTAAAGATCATCTAGTTCCAGCCCCCTGCCATGGGCAGGGACATCTGCTAGAGCAGGTTACTCAGAGCCCCATCCAATCTGGCCTTGAACACTCCCAGGGATGGGTTGTCCACGACTTCTCTGGGCAATCTGTTCCAGTGTCTTACCACCCTCAGAGTAAAGAATTTTTTTCCTAATATCTAATCTCAACCTACTCTCAGTTTGAAACAATTCCCCCTTGTCCTGTCACATTTTACTCACATAAATAGTCTCTCTCCAGCTTCCCTGTAGGCTCTCTTCAGGTACTGGGAGTCTGCAATTAGATCACCCCAGAACTTTGTCCTTTCCAGGCTCAACAATCCCAATTCTCTCAGTCTTTCCTCATAGGAGAGGTGCTCCATCCCTTTAATCATACTGGTGTTCCTCTTCTGGACTCATTCCAGAAGGTCCTTGTCCTTCCTGTGCTGTGACCCCAGAGCTGGATGCAGGGTTCCAGGTGGGGTCTCTCTCAGCAGAGCAGAGCAGAGGGGCAGAATCCCTGCCCTGCTGCCCACACTGCTCTGGATGCAGCCCAGGACACGTTTGGCTCTCTGGGCTGGGAGTGCCATGGCTGGGTCATGTCCAGCCTCTCCTGCACCAGCACCCCCAAGTCCTTCTGGGCAGGGCTGCTCTCAACCTGCTCAGCTCCCAGCCTGTGGTGATACTGGGGTTGCCCCCACCCACATGCAGCACCTTACATTTGGTCTAGTTAAACCTCAATTTTATCTATTTTATACCCTATTTTATGTGTTGTATATATCCTCTAAGGTATTTTAATGTTATCTGATAAAGATCAGCGGCCAGGCTTTGATAAGACATGGGAAATGCCTAGTGGAATTCTAAATAGAAATTTAGTATCTATTTAGAAGTGAGAAATAAAAAAAAACTGTGAAGGAATATGCATCAACTGGGTTGAAAAATCTGTTATTGGTCACACTGCAAAAAAACCCCCAAACCTGGGATCATTGTTGTATTATGTTGTTTCTGTTGTACAGACCTGTTTTAGGAAACAGTAATATTTTATATTTTGCCTAATAGCCTGACTTAAGTTTTCAAAATCGGTGCCCATGAAATTTGCAGCTGATAACTTGTGTTTTAGAGTTGCAGAAAAATCTGGACTGGCTGGTAATATGGGTTTATGCAGGTAAAGTATGACTTGGTCTAACAAAGTCAAATTGATGCCTCAAGAAACAAGAAGTGCAGGCCTTATTTTCAGAGAGCTGCTGAATTCTTGACTGAGGAAAACAGTGACTCTAGAGAGGGCTTAGGGAGTCAGAGAAGAAGAAGTAACTCCTCAAGAGCAACCAGTTTGACAAATATTAGTTCAGTCTCTGGCTGTGAAATAGTGCAGGAAATACTAAAATTTAGCATTTAGTAGAAAGACTAAAAGACTTGTTTTAATCTGTGAAATCAATACTGGAAGCGTTCTCAGTGATTGATGTTGATAGTTTAAAAGCGTGCAAAAGAGCAGGAGAAGATGTAGAAAAATATCACATAAATATTGCTTGAGGAAACTGCAAAAAAACCCTATTTATTTCATTGATAGCAATCTTAAGTATTACTTGGGATAAGATGCATAAATTCCTTCAGATGGGGAATAAATATTGGGCGTTAAAAATATTCTGTTAAAATAAATGCCTTTTTGAAACCAGAATGGATCATATGTAGTGATATGGAAATATCTGGGAGAGTTTAAGGTTCAGTAATAACCAAACAAAATCTGATCCACTAAATCCTAGGAACATGTGAAACGCTGGAGCAACATATTTTGCAGTTAGTCAGAGATGGTGTGAGGAGTACAGGTCCATCTGTGTTGCAGTGGACAAAGATAAGCTAGGTTGGGATTCAATAATTCCAAGGCTGAGTTGAGATTCTGTAACTCCATAATTTTAATTTCATAAATTTCTTCTTTTGGTGAAGAGTTTTATTTTTAAATTATTTAAATAATAATTATTTCAATTTGTTTCCTTTTTAAATAGTGGATGGGGTTTGTTTTGGGAGGGAGTGTTGTATAAAAGTTACAGGCCAGTTTTTGGTGGTAAGGAAAGGTCCATCACTGACAAATATCTTGTGTTATGCACTTTGGTTATTATCGAATGGAGGAACTTTAGGTATGATGATAATAACTTCAATTAATACAATAATAATTATTGCCTTGCTGGGTGATAATATACACATATTATCCCATAGAGCCCAACCTTAAGTTCTCAAACCTACATTCCAGCCTGGCTTTGGAGCATTTTTGCTTGGCTGTAGCAGCTGTGTTTTTCTGCATTGGATTATTGCTGGCAGGTTGCAGAGGCTGTTGTCTTTTCTGCCTAGCCAGATCCCTACAGTTGTGTGTCATACTGGAAGCATAAGGAAGGTTGAAGATGACCTGGAAACTATTACATGTTAATGGTCCACATTTTGTAAATGTTTCTCCGTCCAAAACAGTGACTGACTGGAAGGGAAGGTTATGAAAAGCGTGAGAACAGGGAATAGAGTGCTTTATGAATGGAAGTGCTGAAGAACTGTAATTACCATATAAATAGGATTTTTTTATTGTTCCTGAAGGAAGGAATATACTCCAAAGCTGGAAGCCAGATAACATAGACCTAATCTAATTTAGGTGTCTGTAGCTGAGTTTGTAACATGGCACTTCTTCTATATTCAAAGTGTATTTTGATATTTTAAGGTAAGATTCTTCTGACTGGTTTTAGAAATAGACTTCCAGGCAAGATAAATTGTATCTTATTGACTAGGTCTTTATTGACTGTAATGAAATATAGCTAAAATGTAGATAACAACAATGGACACTGATGAATCCTATTCAAGAGATTATTCAGAACACCACAGGCAGTGCAATATTGCACATTTCCATCAAAAATGAATACTTCTGAAATAGTTGTGAGAAAATTACACCCATTCTTCCCAGCATAGCAGTATGAAAGTTCATTCACTTGATGAATAGAGGAAAAGAAATCAAAGGCTTTGTATGGTTGGCTGATTTATGCTGAAAAATGCTCTTTATCTTTGAACTCTCAGATTGCAGGTCAGACTGGATTGTGTAACTTTTGTTTCAGAACATTCTGTGCAGATGTGATTGGACAGATATGTGAAGAAAGAGTTCTTTCAAACAAAAACTGAGCAGATTTCTCTAGTCACTGTCTATCCTGGATACAATTAATGTAGGCTTGAGAAGCAGCCCCAGTCCTAATAAGTTGCACTAAGCTTTTAACTGGTAATTTGGAGGGAGGGGAGATAAGTTCTGATGAGTGGTTCTGACCCATCTTCCTCAACTTTTTCCCCTTCAGAAGTATTTTGCCTAAGCTTCCTTTTTGTATTTATTTATGTACCTTTTTACACAGATGTTGAGGCTTATTTATAAACTTCAAAGAAATAATTTTACAGGAAGTAAAAGTATTTTTAAGTGACTGCCAACATACCCAGATTAAACTAGACATCATTCTTTTCACCTTTGTTAAAATTGTTTGGTGAAATAGTTAACTTCTGAAAGTCTTTTGTTGTTTTTCACTTTTAATTTAACTGGGGTACTGAAATTTAATGAGTTATACTTTTTAATGAAAATACTGAGATCTTTTGTATTAGTTGAAGTGTTGATGCTATGAATATGCAATATATTAAAATAATAGAGCTTTGGTGACTTAGTGAAAATAAGCAGTGGGATGCTGGTAGCTGCCAGGAGCACTGTGGTTTTGCATCAGCTGGCAAGCAGGCTTCTATATCACCTAAAGTTTTTAGTCAAATTTAAAAGAATGTGTTAAAATGCATGGAGGAAAGTCTTACAATGGCCTTCCTGATTTGTCTTGAAACAAGGAAAGGAATTTTTTCTTCTTTATAATATTATCGAAGTATTGAAACATCTGCGTCCTTTCCAATTTTGTGGAGAATGGAACTGTCAATAAAGTTCAAAATGCAGGACTGAAGCAGTTGAAAGAATATTTATTCATTAAAAGAACAAGATATTACATCAATGGACAGATGGTGGTAGCTTTAAAATGTCTGTAGTAGGAGGTGAAACAGAAAACTTTAGACTTCAAGAATAATAATTTCTGTTGATTTATTCTATTCAACAAAAGAGGAGAAAAGGATTTGAGTCCCGAGTGATCAGGCATTTTTTGACCACTTGGGTTTCTTCTGCTGTTCTGAACTATTCATTTTAACACCTTGAGCTAATTTGTTGTGTGAGATGTGATAATTGATTTAACAATTTAGATATGTTTACTGTTATGTTAGAGAGTAAAGGAAACTTCCTAAGTGCCCCGTTGTGGTATGAATCCTCCTGACCCATGGAAATTCCATGTAAATACTGTTTTGAAAGCTTAAGAGCTTTGATAATGCTTCTTGTTAATGAATCAACTCATGTTTGTATTCAGAACAGTAACTGAGAGTGGAAAAGGTATCCTTTTTGGTAATTAACCAAACTCTGTGATTTCTTAGTTACTCTGTTCCTGCTTTTATACAGTTTCTGTTGGAATTTGCAAGGCCAAGCACTTATTCCAGATTTTATGGGAGTGCTGAGTCCTGAAAGTTTTCTTGCTGCACATCCTGGTAACACACGTCTATGCTCAGAAGGGGATTTGGGACTAGATTTGTAAGCTGAAATGTTGCACCATTATCTCCCTCAATAGCTCTCAACTATTTAACCTCCCTTTAGCAGCAAATTGATGTTTAGCCATTAAAAGGGAGGTGTCATGTTGTGTACTTGGCACAAATTTTCATCCTGTCTGCGTAAGGAAGTTTGAAAGGGCTGAAGAGTTTGGCAAACAACCAGAGCTGCCGAGAGCTTTGTGCTGCTTAGGACACGACTGCACCTGGCAGCTTGGAGGCACGTGGCCGAGATGCTCAGCCTGCAGGTGTGTTCTTTCCCTGCTGGGGATATTCTGGGTTGCTCTAGAGATCTGCTCCTGGTGCATTCCTGACCTCAGGTGTCAAGCAAGGCGTGCTGCCTGCTGGTGTCACCTGCCCCCTCACCCTCAGGCTGCTGCCCTAAAAGCCTTCACTAGTGCCTTCCTCCCCAGCATCTCCCTCAGTGGCCAGGTAACCACAGCTCCCACCATCCCACCACCCCTCCTCACAAATGACCGTCAGAAAATTGTACTTTCAAACACTGTATTTATAAACACGTGTGTAAAGTTGTTAAATATGCATAAGGTAAGTTAGTTTTTGGTAAATAACTAGAATTGGTAATTAAATGTGAAAAGTAGAATGACGGCCTAATAGAGGTGGAGCATATGGTTTTGGAAGGATAAAACTAAAACCTTTTCACTGAAAGATGCAAGGATGTGTAAACAAACAAAGGAAGATAGTTCTGTTGGCATTTTTTTGTACAATCCAAATTAGCATCTTCATTTGTAGCATGCTTGAAATTATTCTTTTTTTTTTTTGGTTTTGTTTTCTGGTTTTAGAAATAAGGCAGGTACACTGAAGGACGAGCCAATGGTAACTTCCAGCTTTTATCTTATAGTGATTGAAAATGCTACTTCTGAGCACAATTTATAGAAGTATCCCATTCAGATAATAATTCCTTTTATTAGTTTTTCAGTGATTGGTCTTGGCTTCCATGTCTGCCCACCAGCCTCTCTGAGGAGCCTACATATAGGAAACATGCATTTATATATAAATGCAGGGAAATAATCAGGAAAATTAAATAATAAAATCTTCTTGCAATACAAGGTGAATTACGAAATAGCGTTAGAAATATTTGTTACATATGTTCAGTCTGTAATTAATCTCAAATCTCTCTTGTACAGCTAAATTTTTTTTGTAGGGTCTACTATATGAATAGAAATATATGTAATTTAAACACTGAGTTATTTTGCTACCTCTGGTAATATATAGTGGCTTCTCCTTATAGTTTGTGTTCGCTTCATTCTTTTTCTGTTTTTATGCATGAAACAAGATCCTTCCCAGTGTATCATAACTGAATCTTAAGGAGAACCATGTCCATGGGTGCTGAAGAATGAAATTAAATCTTTATCACTTTCAGTATATAGTTTGCTTGGACTATACATTAATTAAAGCACTGTATAATTCTGTAGGACTTCTGGTTTATGGATAATAAATCCATCTCTGTATTTTTTTATTTGTCTTCTGTGTCACAGTTGTTCCTTGACTTGGTGCTCATATATTTTTTTTTCAGTGACTGAATCATAGAAGGCAGGACTACAAATAGATATTCCATCACTAGCAAGAAATCTGTATGGACTTTGTTTTCTTTTTAGTGATAACTTTTTTTTCCAGTACTTCTTACAATAAATTGTCTACCTCTTACAATAAATTGTCTGATAATATGTTTCTCTTTAGCTTTTATCTGTAATTCGAAGTGTCAGTCTGTCTTTTCAGGATTAGGACACGTCTTCCATTAACTTTCATGCCTCCCTGGCAGTCTTGATAATAAAATGATAGATGTTGAAATAACAATGAGAGATAAGTATGAGAACTCTCCAGGAACACATTGTACTAACATAATGCCATACTTGAACTGTCTGATATTTTTCTTACACTGTAAACTAAAAAAAAACCAACAAAAAAACCCAACACTCTTGGTAGAATGATGAAGTTATATGAATCCATTTTAATTTATATGTGCTCTCACATATTAATGAAAGCGTTTCAAAGTTTTATAGGTAAGACATAACTTAAGTCATATTACAACTTTTAAGTATGATTTAATAAGAGTTTCAAGCACTTAATACTGTCATAATTTTGCAGTGATTTATAGCTTAGAGCTCTCGCATTTTGCATAACGAAATTTGCCTGAAATACCTTTAGTGACCTTGAGTGGGAGATTTCACAACAGTGTATTTGGATTTATTCCAGATTCTATTATTATTTTGAAAAAATAGAAGCTACTCATATATGAATTTCTTAAACAGTAACCTGTAGTTTCAAATTACTGAAGATTGAAACATTATTAATAATATTTCCCTGCTTGTATCCAGCATTCTTGAGATGCTTTGTTACAATAATTAGAAACCATGGATTTGTAAACAATTTATCTTTATACAGATATCCTCAGTAAACATAAACTTTATTGTATTGCAAAACCTTGGGATCTGAGTAGCAGCACTGACTGGTGCAAGACATTTGTCTTTTCTGTGGAGTCCCATTTCTGAGCAGCTACCAGTGCTGCTTAGCATCTTTGTTGGTGATGAGCGAGTTTGCTGATGACACTGAGCTGTGTGGTGCTGTCAACAGCCTGCAGGGAAGGGATGCCATCCAGAGGAAATCTGGCATGTTTGAGAGGTGGGCCCATGTGAACATCTTGAAGTTCAATATGGCTGGGACAATTCCAAGCACAATACAAGCTGGGTGTAGAATGGATTGGGAGCAGCCCTGAGCTGAAGAACTGGGGAATGCTTGTGGATAAGAAGCTTGACATGACCACACAGTATGTGCTTGCAGCTCAGAAAACCATCCACATCCTGAGCTGTATCAAAAGCAGCATGAGCAGCAGCCTGAGGGAAGTGATTCTGCCTCTCTGCTCCTATGATAGCCCCAAAGGAGCTCAGCTGCATCCGTCTGTGCAGCCCCCAACATAAGGAGGTGGACCTGTTGGAAGTGAGTCCAGAGGAGAGCCACGAAGATGTTCAGAGGTCTGGAGCACATTTCCTATGATGGAAGGCTGAAATAGTTGGGGTTTTTCAGCCTAGAGAAGAGAAGGCTCTGAGGAGACTTTATAGCACCTTTTGGTACCTACTGGAGGCCTGCAGGAAAGCCAGAGAGGGACTTTTTACAAGGGCAGGTAGTAATAGAACAAGGGGGAATGGCTTTAAATTGTAAAAGGGTAGATTTAGATTAGATATTAGGAAGAAATTGTTTATTGTGTTGGTGCTGAGAGATTTGAATCAGTTGTCCAGAGAAGTGGAGGCTATCCTATCCTTGGAAGTTTTTAAGGCCAGATTGGATAGGACTTAGAAGAGCCTGGTCTAGTGGAAGCTGTCCATACCCATGGCAGGGGGACTGGAACTAGATATGATATTCAAGATAACTTCCAACCCAAACCTGTGATTCTATGAACAAGATACAGAAAAAAATAATTAAAAAAAAAGAAAAGAAAATATAAGCCTTAAGTCCTGTTTTGAGAATTGTTATTCTTGTAAATATCTAAAGTTTACTGTTGATGCATAAATCTGTGCAAGCTCATCCCACAGCTGTAAACACTAGTACTTTGAAGAATGCAGCAATGAAGGTTGCCCGGTCTTTAAAATATTAGCTGAAAATATATGGAAATACTTCTTTAGTGTAAGACTTGTATTTTACTCTGCACTGAGAGTACAACTGATGACTTTGCCTTATCAAAGAGATGTCAAAAGAAAGTTGCTGGTGTGGAAATACCTACGGGAGTCATTTATATACTCTTATGGGAGTATTGTAACGATGCAAATATCTGTTCAACCAGAAGTCACTGAAGAACTTGAGCTAAAAAAATAGAACAATCAATGTTATGTTAAGAAAACTCTGAAGACACAAAACACATCATTTTAACAACCAGACCAGTGCTCTGTTCTAAAATTAAATAAATAAATGCATTAAAAAGGCAAGCTTTGGACAACCCTTTCTTTTTTTCTATTTTTTTTTCCCTACAGAAGATGTTAGAAACCTGAATTTCCACAAGATAGTTTGGGTAAGCCTGCTGTTGATTTTGTGCAGTTTATATGTGCTGAAAATCAATGACCTACAAGTGAAAAAGTAAATCTTCTGAGAATTAGATTTCAGAAAGAAAATAGTGAGTTCAGACTAATATTGCCAGTAATTGAATATTCTTTACATTGTTTTAGTCTTCAGAGTACGCTGTGAAACTCAGTAAATTTTAAAATGCTGTCATGGCAAGTAGGAAGTAACTAAAGTGTCAACTAAAAGTATCAGCCTCTTTAGTCAAAATATCTATAAATAACCAGTAGTATAACCAACTTATGAGGTGTTCCACAAAAATAACGTTATTTCAACTATTGTTTTGGTTAGATTATCTGAAAAAAAGAGACAATGAGGAAAAATTATTATTTTTGGTAAAAATAAATTCTAAGGTCATCAAACTGAAAACACTGAGATATGATGGTAGATCAGTTCACTTTACTATAACACAGCTTTTCTGTTGGGGATTTATTTGTGCATATTTACTTGAGCTGGCTGGGTATTAGAGCTGATATCTAAGCAGCCTACTTAAACATACCATGTTCACCTCCATTTGGAGAAAAATAGGTCAAATTCATTAAATTAGAATTCTGTCTTTCTGCTGCCAAAATAATGATGACAAATTTAACTTAAAAGTAGTTAGGGTTCATCACCTTTGCTAATGTTGGGAGAGCAGCTTCAGCTTCAAGCTTATTGTGAAAGGTAAGAATTGTGTTTTGTGCGTTTCTCTAGTTGTGTTACATTAAATGAAAAAAGGTTTTGCTCTGCTTCACTTTAGAAAATACACTGTGAATATCAAGTTCTGTTGTTTATCACTCTAGGAGTTGAGTTTTGTCCATTGGGCCAGGGTGGTATAACATTTCATCAATGGCATAGGTAAGGTGGGAAGATGTCTTTAGCTGGAGAGTACTGTAAGGTATATATGCAAGTGTTGTGAAATCCTGCTTTATAAAGCCAGGAGCAACTTCTCATATAGTCAACCCTGTGCTAGTGCATTAATGAATGGAAAACAGAAGGTAGAAGCTAGAGCAGGGCAAGAATAACCCACCCTGCACATTGGTCTGAGTGATCTCAGAGGTCTTATCTTGGTTTGGCCACAATGGTCTGCTTATTTGTAAAGAGGCAAACATTTGTGGCTTCACTATGAAGAAATGTACTGTCAGCTCTAATGAAAACTATTGGTCTCAGAAATTATATGGAATGACTGAATGCTGCTATAAAAACACTTCATGTCAGAATATGAAAATATTGCTTATTTGTGCTGAAAATAATAATATTCCAGATGTTTTATACACATTCCAAACATTATACTTATTTGTGTGTACTGAAAATAACTGCTTGACAACATATTTTGTCAATAAGTACATAGTAAACCTTGCTTCTCTTTCTCCCATGGTGTATCACAGATGGAGTAAATGGGCCTGTAACTCCCCTGGGTTCTTAAAAATGCACTGCCTTAGTTCAGATGCTGTAGCTGCATCATTGCCTTGCTACTAAAACTGTCGGACCCAGTGTGGCACTCTGGATGCAAAGCCCTGCTAGATTAAACTGACAGCTTTGCTTAAAATCTCTTTATGGATTGTTAATCACCAAAACAGAGGCTATTCTGCAAATATTTACTGGGCTGCAAGTGCTCTTATGCCTGGATAATCTGGTAGATTTGAAAGGCAATGGTGAACAGCTACTGTGAATTGGTGAACAGCTATTCTGAATTAAGAACCACATAAAATACCAAAGTAGTAGCTATAACAAGAGTTTTGACTTATCCAATTAAAATTCTTGTCTTTCAACTTGGCATAAATCTCTCCCTGGAGTTTAGGGAAAGATGTCAGGATTTATTCTTAGAATGATCATTTTTAAATGACAGGACAGAGGATTGAAGTGAATAAAAGCTTTGTCTAGAAACACTGGATGTCTGGAATTTCCTTTTTTATTTATGATGTATGTTGAAACACAGAATACAGTTGGAATTAATGAAAATCTGTCTGCTTCTACATCCATCCTCCTTCTTTATCTTTACCACAAACTAATATGTAATAGGTGGATCTGTGAAATCTGTTTTAAAGATGATTTTTTTCCCTCACTTTTTTTCCCCAGAGGAATTTTTCTCCCCCTTAATTGTGGTTTGGCGTTTTGCTACTTACAGAAATTGGTGTAATAAAATTTAAGTAACCTACTAATTCAGTTGAGTAGTTTGTTTCCTGTCAAAGGATTTGTTTTTAAAACTTGGGTCATACTCTTCCCTTGCCCTACGACAAATATATAGAGGAAGTTAATGTTCCAATCTTCTTGGAAAGCACATTTAACAGGAAAGGAAGGGCTAGATTTAAAGTAGGAATGGAAAGTGTTAATTTTAATAAGATTTTGAATAACATAATTACTATACAGAATTAACCTATTATGTAAATGAAATTATATCAAGGAGGTGTCTAAATAGAAGAAATGCAAATTGTTACATGCAGTAAGATACATATTTTGCTACTACAGCTCATAGGTAGTATAAATATGTTGTGTTATTTTGATGGTTTCTGAATCCTAGTGCTGACTGAAATGTCTGGAAACTTTCATATTTTATAAAGTTTGACATGCACAAAAAAGATACTTCTTTTTTATTTTTGAAATTATTTGTTTTGAAAGCATTTCTATGTTCAAAATCCTGCATCACAGCCACAGAAGTCACAGCTGAAGGCAATCTGATGGCAGAAGTGAGGAAGACAGCAGTTGAGGGATGCTAGAAAGATGAAGGTAGTTCTTATTTCAACCATGTGGCCAAGTGCTTTTGGCTCAAAGGGATGTCAAGTGAATTCTTTAACCCATACAAATGGAGTG
Organism: Sturnus vulgaris; assembly: GCF_052056855.1. Lineage (NCBI taxonomy): Eukaryota > Metazoa > Chordata > Aves > Passeriformes > Sturnidae > Sturnus > Sturnus vulgaris. Next base: position 27,193,881 of record NC_142243.1, on the reverse strand, counting down.
CTCTTACAACTTGGCTCCTCCTTAGCCCTTTTAAAGTGCGAAAATTTCTGAATGACATAATAAATTTTGAAGTATTTAAATTTCCTCAGATTCCCTTACATGTTTATCGGACGTCCACTGTGGTTAAGGTAGCAATTTGGAATCAAGCACAAAATAAAAAGATATTTTATGAAGGCACTATTAATATAAAACTTCGTGGTAGAGGAGCATCTCCTCTAAAGACAAGGTCTAGCCTCTCTAACACACTGCAGGGTTAGTTGCCATCTGATGGAGAGTGGATTCCTGCTGCACCATCCATTTCCATTTCCAGCCCCCCTCCCACAGAGGGGTCTTTTACCACAGCCCAGAGTCTTGCCTGCTGCTGAGCCCCTTCAGCTCCTCCAGTGTCCAACAAGCCATGGCAGTGCAGCACCCCCAAAACTCTCATTCTCTTGTGCTATTTAATGGGGTGGTTAAAACTTACTGTTATGAAGTTATTTTTGTAGCTGTTCTGTTTTGGACAGCACAAGCGTAGGTCTTGCACTTTTCCTGTGCTGGTTTCCTGATTCACAGTCTGTGCCAGCTCCCACTAATATCAGGACTGAGGCCGTTCCAGTAATTGTTTTGGATGGAGAGCATAGGAGGAGTCCTTGACTAAGCTCATTTTCAGCAGATTAACTTTTTATTTGCTGGTCCGTCTTCTAATTGCATTTTTGTTTACATGATCTATAGTTATGATGTCATTACAATATAACTGTGAAGTTTATATATTACAAAATTACTTTGATCTTTACTAAACAATTAAGAGGCAGTGTGATGGAGGCAGACATACTCCTGGAAACTGAAGCTTCCAGATTTCTGTTGCTACCAATCTCTCCTGTTTGTGATTTGTAGTTGGAGAGCTATGATTTTAATAAACTGTCAGTCTGACCAGCTACATGCAGTGAATGTCTGGAAACAATTTATTTTGCTTTTCTTTTTAACCTTTGTTAATGCACTGTCAGGTATAGTTGGGTTAACAGCTAAAGGACTTGTAACTGTTATCTTCACTTAGTAACACTTAGTGTTGCTAGTTTTATTACCACTGTGAACAGAGTGGATGAATGTGAGATAAGTCTTGTACCTGTTTGAAATGGGAGAGGTTCCACAAAGACGTTCAATTTACCTCATAACGTGCGTCTTAATGTAGTGAAACATTGTTCTGCTTTTAAATTAAAGGCACAACTGAAATGTGAATTTCACAAAACTCAAGATTTTTTTCCAATGATTTCAAAATTTTAATTTACAGTTTGATTTTTATGAACTGGGTGATTTAAATATGTTTCTTTTGGGGTTTAAAATTCTAGAATTGCTTGATAATGATAAGTATTACTTAGGTACAAGTTACACTTCTGGCACTGTGGTTCACATATTTTAATTTGCTCCAGTATGAATTTATGGGTCTATTAATGTTGCAATTTAGAAATCACATTCCAAACCATGTGCAGCTTTTAAAAATGTTTACCACTAAGCTAAGATTACTATTTGGAAAAACAAAGACAAAAATAAGGTAACAGTGCACTGTGTCAAACATGTGATCTTAAACTGCAGTTGTTTCATTTAGCATTTCATCTCTAGAGTGGAAATTACATTAGGCCCATTACTGTAATACATTGTATCAGTCATCAGTCACCCACTTGTAACACTGCTTTTCTTCAGGTAACTACAAAAATAAATAACTATTTACCTTTTTTTCCCCCCTCTTTTCTATTCTGTGGGTTCTGGTGTTGTTTTGTTTTGTTTGGTTCTGGTGTTAGTTAATTGTTTCAAATATGAAAAAAAAAAAATCATGGGCAGTTTCAAAAGGGTAGGAGAGCAGTAGATTGGCCTGAATGTGGAGAGAGGGAAAGTGAACAATGGAGGCATGTTTTCATTAGATTAGAAATATTATTCTTTGGAACTCAAGGTGCAAATTATCCTGTGCCATAATGTTCTTTTCAAACACACAAGATAAAATTTGCATATCTAAATTGGATCAGCTTGAATGGGTTTCCCTGCTGTCTCATCCCCTCAGCTACAGTCTTTCTGAAATGGCCTGCAGGTGGATCCAAATAGTAATTTTTAAGTCTATTTTTAAGAGCATCTTTGAAATATATATTTTTTTCTTTTAGTTTTATATTGATTTCTTGCAGTGAACATCAGCAAAATTTCTCCTATGTCTCATCTGAGTATAATCTACATGATAATTGGAGGTTTAAATTTAATTGTGCTTACACTAGCTTTAAGAATAACAATTTAAACTGGATCAATAAAATCACAATTGTTTCATATTGTTAAAATAATAACTTTCCCTTTCCTCCCTTTCCCCATTTCCTTTCATCTTAGAAGTAGTGCACTATTTTATTATCAACGTGACCAATTTTGCCATCCAAGGGAAAACCCTGCAAACAATCTTGTTCTACAATGCCGGGCTTTTCTTCTGTTTTCTAAAGGTAGACACTCACTGATACTACTGATTCTGTACTGATTAAGATTTCTGTTCTCCCTTTCCATAAACTCTCACAACTTTGATAATCCTTTATTACATTAATCAGGATGGAAGTGTATATATTATTTTCACCTCTACTAAAATTCTCAATAGCTTTTATCAAGTATGAGGGGAGACCTCATCATGGTCTGCAGTATTCTCAAGAGGGAAAGTGGAGGGGCAGGCACTGATCTCTTCTCTCTGGTGGCCACTGACAAGACCCGAGGGAATAGCAGGATGCTGTGTAAGTGGGTTCTTAAGCTGCATATTAGAAAAAGGTTCTTATCTGAGAGAGTGAGCACTGCATCAGGCTCCTCAGGAAAGTGATCACAGTACCAAGCCTGGCAGAACTCAAGAAGCTTTCAGCTCTTATGACCATGGTGTAATTTTTGGACCAGGAGCTGGACTCAGTGCTCCCTGTGGGTCCCTTCAAACTCCGAATATTCTAGGATTCTAATATTCTACTTAATTTCATCCTGCTGCTCAATTTATTTTGTTTTCATTTGGGAGTATGAACTTCTTCTGACATATCAAGGAGAAATAGCAAAAGAGATAATTTAACTTCCGTGAACAACAGGGCTATAGCTTAAACACAATATTTTATTTCCTGTAAAATAGTTAGAAAGTTTTAAGGGTAATATTTTTACAGTGTGTCTCTGATGTATGTAAAAAAAAAATAATTATAGCATAGACTTAGCCTTTGATGGTTTCTGTACCAAGGAACGGATGGCCTAAAGCTTATGCCTGTTCATCTATGTTTTACTAGCTGTGCATGTATATTAACTGCCAAATGTTGATGTAAGAATAAGGAGTATGCTGTCAGGATGGTCCTCGGGCTCCGTTAAATGAGCGAAGGGAAGCAGAGAATGGTTTGACGGCAACAGAGCTCCAAAGGCTCTGTCCGAGGTGCTGAGGGCTGGTGCTCATCTCAGCATTGTGGCACAGTACCTCCTGTGCTGAGGCACTGGCTCAGGGGGGTGAGCTGTGCTTACTTGTCACCATTGTGCTTTCTCAAGGTTATATTCTAGATGGGTTTGGGGTTTAGAGGCCTTTGGTTTAGGTTTGGGTTGGGTTTTGAAGTTTTGTTTCTATCTTTATTGTTGCCGGGGGCGGGGAGGCGGTTTGTGCTTTGGTTTTGTTTCTAAACTTCTTACCTGGTCTATGTAGAATGTCAGAGCGTTATAGAAAAATCAGATTTGGTTTGGTAGTTTCATGTACAGGTGGCTAGATCTCAGAATTATCAACTCTCTCAGTTTATCTACTGGCCCTAGTTCAGTTTGGTGTTTCTGTTTATTTATGTAGGAGGTCTGAAGACTCTATTCAGTTCTAGAAATAGTTCTCATTTATGTGTTGTTGGAGTTTGTTCCTCTTGTTCTTGCCCAAGTAATTTGAAACTTTGCGAGAATAGGCTAGGGTTACTGCTGTATCCCATAATGATGATACTCATATATTAGATAGAGAAAAAACTCACCCTAGTTGCTGCTTCTGGATGCAGCATTAGCATTGCATGTTTTGTTTTGTTTTGTTTTTTAAGATCACAGTAACTGCCTTTTCCTATCTGAGTGATATTCAAGGAGGTGTGATGACCTAAACACCAATTACTATGTCTAACTCATGGAGCCTGCACTGTTATACTACCACAATAAGAGATTAATGATACCACTTCTGTAAAAACACCAAGAGATTAATGATACTACTTCTGCAAAAACGCCTTGGATATCATTGGTGCAGGGAATAAGAAATAAGAGATATTCCAGTGGTTGTTCTTGGACTGTAGGATTAGTTGTCCTGCTTTAGGCTTTTTAAGGACTGCAATAAGGTTGAAATGTTATTTCCGGCACGGGGAACAAAAAATATGAGCATTTGGAGAGAAGATTCTGACTGTGTGGTGATGGGGAGAGGAGGAGTTGAACTCTAGACAATGGAGTGCTGTTGTGCTCAATGTATTAGTGGACCAAACAAGGAAGGATGGGCTCTGTGCAGGAAATCTCACTTGTGCAAACACAAACATGCATATCTTGAAAGTTACCTGGCATGTGCCCCACTTAGCACAGCAGTGACTTGGCACACCTGAGCTGGGGAGAGGAGAGAAGGCAATGTTCTCTCTAACTGGTTCCAGAGTCAGGCTTTGGGACGTGGCTTAGTGACAGCCTGAGCTTCTCCAAATCTGGGCACTCTGCATCTGCAGCCTACTGGGTCTGTGTCTAACCAGTACTTCCTCACCGTCTCTAGGGGTGTGTGTGTTTGTGTTAGCCAGACAGCCACAGACCACCAGTGAAATCAGTCCACAGGGGCATCAGGCTGCACCTTTACTGACTTTCAGGTGTTATTCTGGCACTTGCTGATTCATGGCCTGTACTGATATTTATAAAATTTTAACATAAAGTACATTTCCAGATGTCACATGGATACTGTACTGTAGTTCTGAGAATAGATTGAGTATAACAATATTTTTGAATATTGTAACTAACTTCATTTATATACTCACATATGTTAACGTAGTATGTATAGGTATGGTGTTTGGCTTTCTATGAGAGGTCTTAGGCAATATGCCATCATAGTTTAATAATCTGTAACAAAATCGTAATGAATTGGTAAGTTGTAATGAATTTCCTTGCTGTTGTCTCTCTGGCTAATCCTTCATCTTTTAAATTGCATTTACTGTTTATAATCCAATGTGTTTCAGTAGAGCAGACATAACACTTGTGCTAAGTGTCATTTCTCATCTTTTAGTTCTTAGTGTTTGCCAGCAGATAGAACATGGATTATTAGTTCATTAGGGAAAATCAGAGTACAGAAAAATTAATTAATAATGAAAGAGTTGTTTCTGTGTAATGCAAGAAATACCTTCAGAGTTTTCCAATAAACTTTGTCAAAAAATTGTGTGTGTGCTTTGCAAACAAATCATTTGTTCTGTGATAGTGAAGCTAATTATTCTCAGCACACACTAGCTATGTCAAATTGCAAAATGAACATCAGACTCTGTATGTTGTAGGAATTAAAACATCATCAGTTGAGTTAATGAAGAGCATACAATGAATCTGATCTCATTTTTGTGATGTAGTTTAAGTGAAAGCCTTTTAAAGAACTGTTGCAAAAATCATAATTTAGAGGGGGAAATAAACAATAAAGCAAATGTTTGCTATCTGTTTTAATTACTTTCTGCTTAGAGGTATGCATTAGGTTTATTTATTGTTTGATTTCAAATTATTTCTCTTAAATGGTTTAAGAATACAGTGGCTAATGATCCATTCTGAAATCAAATGAATAGTCTTCTGTATTCCATTATACAGACACTCAAGAAACAGAATGAAAAAGAAACTAATTTTTGATTGTTTCATTGTCATATCATGTAAAGATCACTACTTGAAATTTTAGATTAGCATAAGTATGGGAACCTGAAACAAAATATGAAGCATAGAAGAGAAAGGGAATTACTGCAAATTTTTTTTTTGTTTTTTCAAATGGGAAAAAGATAAGAGTTGATTTCTGAATTATATACCAACCATGAATGTAGTGAAAATGCCATCCCCTATTAATATTTCAATTATTTTTTCTTTCTGTAGAATTATTTACAAAGACAGCACTATTAAAATCCGCCTGTAATTGATCTCCTTGAAAATTTAAAATGTTTGGTGAAAAGAAGAAATTTTGTCCTGACCAAAGACAATAGCAATTTTCATCTTGCATACATATAATAGAGATTGGAAGATTTTACTTCCTTGTCTCCACCAAAGATTCAAAGTGTGTGGCTCTTCCCTGTGTCAAAGCTATGTATGCACTTAGAAAACTTAGGATATGAAGTCAGAAGCCTGAACTCTTAACAGAAGCAAGGAACCTTTGTTGTACTTCACCAGTCCCTTCAAATATGAAAATTAAGTATTGGGAGTTTAGGGGAAGCCCTGTCTACCTGCCTACCTGCAAATCAAGAATAATTTTTCTCAGACATCACTGTGATCAAATAACTCAATATAGTTAAGTTTTATATTTAAAAAAATCTTGATTCAGAAGGTTGGAAATCAAGCATTTTGTTGACTACCAGTCAAGCAGTTATTGACAGAGAGGAGATTTGGTGTAGGCATATGCATGTTTAAAGTGTTTGACATAATGGAGTTCTTTCCTGAATACTGCCAGTATATTTCTTTGCTATGGCAACCCTGTAGCTTTACAGGAGATGAATTTATTGAATTGCACCCTCCTTAAGCCTCAGTGAGGTACGATGTGTCTGGCTATTCAGTGAGTTTCAGTATTTAAGATGTATTCAAAGACCATAAGATATTTAACTTCCTTTAGATAAGACCATATACAATAATCAGATTTGGGCAAACTTCTACATATGGTTTTGCTTATATATCTGTAGAAAGTAGAAAGGACTACAATGATCTGATTTAACATTCAGTTATCCTCCAAGGTTTCCAAAGCAGATTGCTTATAATGGTTTTCTAACAAGTTTTGGAGGAAGCAGGATATCTTTTTTTGTTTTCTTCATATTTCTTCATGTGAAAGTCTGAATTATTTGGTTTTGGAGTTGATAAAGAAAAATACTAAATAGCAATATATTAGACGTAGTTTTTGTGCATATTTAAGTATTGAAAATACCTCTGAGTCAATCTGTCTGATGGACACATCAATATCTGAGCATATGTAGAAGTGTCTGCAGGAAGTGGGTGGAGGTGGACCTGGTGAGACTATTTTTGCAACGTATTGCAAAAATTGCTATTTTCCTTTCACTGTGTGGGATGTCTCAGAAAAGTAACCTTGTACTTAGGCACTGATATATCAGCCAGACAACTGAAGTTGTGTATTGTATCTGTATTTATAGATGGAGGCTAAGAGAATTTAAGCTGACATAAATTGTGTTAGTATCTAGTAAACATATTAATTTTAAATGTGTATTTAAATCATTATTATGAAAGCATAATAACTTTTTTTCCTATTGATACATCTAGGAAACAAGTTTTTTATGTGAAGTTTGACCTTTGCTTTTTACATGAAATCATATCTATCTATTTACCTGAACTCAGAATCATTCAAACACTGCCATTGTGGTTTCAAAGTCTTTCATCATTTTTTAATGCTCTCCACCCCACTTTATCTGTGTAAATTAAATTTCCTTGTCCCAGGCAAATTATGCATCTAACTGGATGGTAACAACTGAACTGCATGCTGATCTAGAGACAACTGCTTTGCATGCTTCTATAATATTTCAATAATAGTTCAGTCACTGAGAATCTCCTCCACACCATTTCTTACTTCAGTGGGCAGTATATCAAACGAAGCTGTCTTCTATTCTGGAGAGTTTATAGATGTAACTGTCAGTTATTTGGACCAAGGTTAGTTTTGAGTGTCACAGGAAAAACTTGTGGAAGTACCAGAGCTCACACTTAACAGTTAACTGGAAAACTTTTAATCCTATTTTCAGATACACAAATGTAATAATGATTGGAGAAAACTCACTATATTGTCTTTTATCATCACAGGGAAAAGCAATGGTGCCAGTTTTATGAATGCTTTTCCCATCCTGAAAGTGTCACATCAACTTAAGCTTGGTTTGATCCCTTTTAATGAGGCTTTAGTTGTAATACTAATGCTGATAATTTAGGATACATTTTTCAGCAGCACCCAGAATGTATTAAATGTATCATGATGTATATGCAGAAAATTCAATTCTATGTGGTTGTGATACCGGGTATCTTGGTACACAGGTTTGGCTACTTCTTTATTTTGCTGTAGGAATATTGGTGCAATGAAATGGAGGCGAGGATGGTGTTCAGCAGCAAGGAGGAAGAAAAGGCAGCACTTAGGAGAATGGGAGGTTTTGTTAACACAGCTCAGCATTTTGCAGTCTGTGTGTTTTGAAATGATAACTTGCTTTGATGAATATGCTCTTAGAATTTGCTAACTTTGTGGCCTTCCTTATTTAGATTTACTTTTTGTATTGTAGTTTGCTCCAGAGTTGGCTTTAATGAGAGACCTATAATTTTCAATAGTAAGATTGATCAGTAGGAACAGATTTGCCTTCCATTTCCCAGTTGAAGCAACTACCATATAATGGAAGGATAACGGATGGAACAGACTTGTGAAGTTTTAGATAGTATTACAGAGGGAAGGCTTTATTTTGAGATACTATCTTTAGAGCTGTAACTTTAATTATAACCTACAATTCTGCAAAGTATTATTATTAATGATAAAATGGGGTTCTATCTTAGGGTTTATTGAGTTAGCAAATGCCAATTGAACCTTGTTTATTAATTTAGAATGGTTTAAATCTCACCTCAACTTATCCTGTGTCCAAAAGGTGTGAGATACATTAATCAGTTTACTGAAGTTGCACTCCTCTTGTTTATTGATCTGTTGAAGCCAGCACAGAACACACAGCTGTACTTTTGGCCAGCTAAATTAGGACTCTTAACAAGTTAGCAAGTTATTAAAAGCTATTTCCACCTATATTGTGTTTGTCACTACTACTCACTAAAGAAATCAACAACTCACTAAAGAAATCAGCCTTGTTTAGTTTTCTAATTAATTAGTATTACTTAACTAACTTGAGAATTGATAACAGACTGCTTGAGTGATTTATGGCCTGAAAAAGAAGACCAACATTTCCCTCCTTGAAAATGGAAATTGGCTTGTTAAACATTTAGATGAAGAATGATCAATCAATAGGATTTTAATAAGGAAAAGGTTTAAAATTGACTGAAGGTGGCTTTTGTTTAAGGTGATTTGGTATGTGCATATTACTAAGCTCTCCCTGGAGAGGATTTTCAAAGGCAATAATGGGCACTGATTTTCTTTGTTTATTTCATTCTCTTTTTGTTCCCCTTGCCAGGGATTTCAGTACTTACCTCTTCATTGTGTCTTTGAAATCTCCCTGCTTGTTCTTCGGATCTTGTGAATAATTTTACTTATTTGCCTTTAAAACTATGAGTTTTAACCACTATTTCCTCCAGTAAGTCTATTGTCTAGATAAGCATTTATTTTCAGCCTAAGTTCATGTTAGACATGGAGGCTAGCTATTCCCATTGATTTGAGGAAAACAATTTCAAAAGTACATGCAGGCACGGGAGGAACACAGTTCACTTGGAAAGATCCATTAAAATCCTATACTTTGTTACGTCTTGGAAAATCTAGTATAATGGGCTTGGAGTTCAAAACTAAATAGCAATTATGGTCAACTGGGTTGGTTTGCTTTATCCATTAGTGAAGTACCTATTGGATTTTCTGAAACTGATGTGACTAAATTTAGATAAAAAAGGCTCCGTTCTTGTACAGTCTTATTCACATACCTATACAAACTGTAGATCCACGACTAATGCATTAAGAGAGTAAACAGTATATAGCACACCCACACAACTTCTAGTTGTCACCACTTCCTGGCAGTTTTTTTTCTCCAGTTAGGTTTCTCATACTAATTTCAGCCTGTTTTCTTGCCTCTTCCTATCACTATTTTCCAAGCTTTCTATCCTTAGATAGGTGACTTACAGGCCACAGTGTTGTTCCACTTCTGTAGCCAATCCTATTTTGGTTCCCTTCAGCACTCTGTAAGCAAGTGCATACTGGTATCACAATTACAGAGGAGATTCTAGTTTGTGCAGACTTCTCTTTGGAGGTTGTTATGGACAGAGCACACAGATCATTCCCAGCACAAACAAAATTCAAGTTTTTTTCCCCAAAACAGGGGTTGCCAAAAGCTTTTAAGTGAAAAATTCACCATTTTCCTCATGCATATTTTTTTGCCCTTTTTTATGAAGGCAGAAAATTAATGGAGCAAGTTTTGATCTTCTCAGTCAGTTCTCATCTTTGGATAGGATCTGCCAATGTGGTTGGCATGGAAGCCAATGTAATCTGGGCAGAAAGGAAAATGTTTATTCACAGTTTAAAGCCAGAAAGTAAAATTAGGCAGTTTAATCTGACCTTCTTCAGTTCTTGGACCATTGCATTTCACTATTTAGCCCAGTAGACTTTGGTTACATTACCAAGTCAAAAACTAACAGTTTTCTTGAAAACAAAGATGGTAAATACACTTTTTCCTTATGTATCTTGATCCAAAACTGGGTGCCCTCATTGATAAATTAATTTATTTCTTACTTGAATTCCTCTAGCTTGATATCCCAGTAAGCAGTTCTAGACACACTTCCTGGCTGGACCTCAGCATGCTCCCCTTACAAGGAATACTTGCTTTCTGTGAGTATTTCATGCCAAGGATATTGATTTTGGGTGGGTTTTTTTTTTCAATTGAAAAACCCACCCTATACCAATGAAAGAATGCCTAGGAATATGTCTAGACATGAAATATATTAAAAACCAAGCAAACACCACCCTTCTTTCCCCAGTATAATGAAACAATAAAAAGAAAACCTTAAAAGAGATAAAGCAGACCAAGAATTGCTATCTTACCTTAATGAAAGCAAAGCATTTATAAAATCAGAACTAGATGATGTTTCTAATCATTCAAGTAGAATCTTCATTCATTTTTCAAAAATAACTTTTTCTTGTAGCAATTTTTTTGTAGTAATCATGAAATCCTAGAGTTTAAGTGTACAGTATTAATATATTCCAGTCACTTTGTACATGTAATGATTTCTTACTTCTGTGCAGCTTACCCATATAACTCTTAAGGTTCATGATTTGTTCTCCAAATCCATGATCTAAAAGAAAGAAACAAATTTAACAGACAGGCATCATGATACTTCTAATGCTTGCAAAAATAGTTATTCTGGGAAAATCATAAATAATTTTATTACCTGTGTGAAAGATGCTGGGTTGGTTTTGTTTGTTTTAAAAATTGCAAATTTACAAAGAGGATGTGGCATAAAAACCCTGAAAGAGTAAAGTCAAGGCCTCTTACCTGCTATGAAAGAAGAAGAGGAATCCGTAATAGGGTATTATGACATGGTCGAGTGTGACACCTAGAGGCCATATGTTTAGGATTCCTAAAGAATAACTTCACCTGCAAGTTTTGCAGGGCTCCCTGACTAGAGTCCCTAGCACTGATATGAAGAAAAATAAGAGACTGTCTCTGAATCGGGTAAAGAGTTCTTAATGCTGTGCAGCAAAGAGTAGAAGAGCCCTGTGCAACTTACTCCATTCTGAAGTACTCAATATCTAACAAAATTCTTCCAGGTCCCATCTGAAGAGAATTATTACAATACACTTGCAACCATAGTAGAGTATCTTCATGAAAATCATGCTCTCACAAAATGTAAAACAAGAATTTTTGGCCAATGAATTTGTCAGGGAATGAAGAGAACAAAAGCTTTTAACTGTTACGTGAATTATTAAGATCATGGATATTACAAGGAAACATTCATGTAAGGGAGCACACTTCACCTTCTTAACTATTCTAGAAGTTAAGGGGACAGCCATATCACTACATCCCATAAAATGGGCTTAATATAATAATAATGGGTATAATGAAACAAGGGCATCCTACCTCATATGGAAACAGAACCAGATCAGCATGCTACAGATTTAGAATTATTTTCAGAAATATTTGGTGCTCTATTATCCAGTGGGCATTGGCTATAATAAATTCTTTATAGTCGTAGAGCTAAATGAATAGGAGATAGGTGACTTAATTGTTTTTGGCAATATTTTTATTTTTATACCTAAGAGGGGGGAAAAGGTCTTGGAGATCAAAACTAGCACAGTTCAGATGAAGAGGATTTTGACTTTTCTACACAAGAAATAAAACTCTTTAGAATTTGGACTATTCTAGTACTCATTCTGGAGGGGTTTTTGTACTAGTCTGGTACTCATGCAGAAAAGATGGTTTAGTGGCAGACAGTTATAGAGTTTGTAAAACATCTTTTATACATCTACAAAAATGGACTGAAACTTCCCTAAAGGTTTCTGGCTTGACCAGTCTGAAATTGAAGGCAGATGGAAGGGATGCTGAACACTGCTCTTTGTTGTGTATTGCTTACTGTAGCAACAAATGTGCCATATATATTTAGTAGTCTTTGCATGCTCTTTCACCTTACGATATGTAGAAATACAACATCATCAGGATATAAAGTAATAGGATCCTGAAGCTTTTATTCATGGCTTTTCATAAAGAGAAGAATGTCAGCAGGGGACTGCCTAGTAGCAGAGGAATACCACCAGCTTGATTCCATATTGAAATATATATCTTATCATTTCTCTCTCCAAAAAGTAAAAGGTATTTCATGCTTACTTTGTCATCCTCTAACTCTTTAATGCTAGGAAATGTGAGCAAAGTTATTCCAATATTTCATGACTAATACTTTGTCATTTTCATAAAGGTCTTTGAGGTTAGTAATACTTTTTGCAGAAAAATGAAAAGGTGCCAAGTTGCCAAGGATTTGTGTGAGTATTTTACAGATTTCTTGTAGCTGTTGTGCCTCAAATAAAATTACAGGTTTACTTAGTTTGGAAAAGATCTTTAAGATCATGGAGTTCAGACACTGACCTATCTCTGCCAAGTCCACCACTAAACCATATCCCCAAGTGCCACCTCTAGATCTAAATAAATAATTGTATCTCTTGAGGCTGGTATGCTGGTGCTCTAAGGGACAACAGTGACACTATTAAGTTTGTGATATGAATACTAATGTCAATTGTAGTTTATTTCTGTGCTTTGTCTAGAGGCTTCTTCTCAGAAATACTTAATCAGTTGTTTGGGAATATCTAAGCCATAAACAACTGATTTAACAATTATTATTGTTATGCATACATTAGAAGATTGCCAGTGGGCTGGAAATAGTGGTTGTGTTGTTAACTGGAGGGGGGTCCCATGTTCACTGTAGTGAATGGGAGAGGGTAACAGGGCATCAGATAGACTGGGGTGGAAATGGTTAACAACAGCATTCCCAGAAAGGCATGCTGACAGCAAATGAAACTTAAAATCAGGATATATTCCCTCTTGTTTGAGAAGTCTAGTTCCTGCAGTTAGGTTGGTGTTGGTATTTGTGTCTTCAGGCAACAGCCTACTCCTTGGCCTGGGGAACCATTGGCCTTTCCCTGTCCTGAGTGATTGATGAGTGCATCTACAGCAAAAGTGACTGAGTGTGTCCCAAAACCAGCTCTTCAGAATTCCTTATTTTTTTTTCTAGACACACAAATACTTTTGGCTTTTCCATTTCGTCTCTGTGACCTATTTCTGAACAGTTTTAATTCATTATATCTTCTGACAAAAAGAAAAAAAAGTAGAATTATTCTTTTGTAGTTCATTGATTTTGTGACCAAAAAATAGGTGAAACCATAAAAAGTAGTGTGAAAATATTTCACTTTGATAATCTATATTTTAGTGATTTTGAAGTATGCAGTCCTATAGTTGCATAAAAATAAGAAAATATTTGAGTATTTGTGTACATGTGCTTACCCTCTCTCATGATGCTGCTTTGTTCTGCTGTCAAAACCCACTTTGATTCATTGTGCCAACTACATGGATGATCTGTTCCCTGATGATGTTTCCAGATGATCTGAGTCACGTACAAAATATTCTCAGAGGCTTTCTTTATACATTCATTAAAAATTCTAGGTAGAATCCATTGTATTTAATAACTCTGAAAAGGGTGCCTTTTCCCCTAGTCTCTCTATAAACTTGAGTCATCCTCTGATATGTAGCTCTGGCTAAAAAGCCAACATTTTACTCTTAATTTTCCAAAGGAATATATAAGCTACATATGTTTTAAGTATACAAGTCAATACAGCTATTGTCAAAGATTTCCTGAGGTTCTTAAAACTTCTTTAAGCTCTTAGAGTCTTAATCCTATTTTTCATAAATGGTGAAGTTGGCATTAATTTTATTATGTCGAATAGTCTCAAGTCCCTCTACACAGCCTGTTAAATAATGTGTGTGTGATTAACTTAACCACAGATGTAGCTTCTTTAAAATTGATGTGAATCAATGAACTCATAAAAAATTTTGGTTTAAATCCGTGTTCTCTCTAGTTCAAAGCAAAGGCTGAAGGGGAAACCATGCTTTCTAAAGTGAATACAGCATGATGTAGAAGTGAATAAAATGTATCTCCTGAAGTGCTTTTAGCTGAGGGTACAAGTTATGGATCAGGACGCTATAAATTTGTTAAGATCATGGCTTTCTATGTATCCCTTATCAACCTATAATCTCCTGATTGTTGCCTGTTTTTCAACAGCTGAGGAACAGTAATCCACACTTGCTTATCTCTCTTAATCACAGCCTCATGGTGCTATAGCTCCCTGAGCCTTTAATTCCCTCTTAGAGGCGTAACAGAGTGGAAAGTAAACAAAGACGAATTTGCAACCTTCAACATTGCTAATTTGCTCTGATGTCAGAATATTTAAACAGGCAAGGACTTGGGAATTATTTGATCACAACTGATTTTAATCTAATGCATGTGAAAAGGCTGAGTCTGGGAAGGTTGTGCAAAATGACAGGAGTCCCAGGAGAGGCTGGCTGAAGGTTTCTTCTTTAAACAACAATAGCTCCATCATTTTCCAGCTCTGGGTCCTGTGCTCGTATTGTTTATTTTTGTTTGCATTTTTAATGTAACTTTCTGAATATGACATTGGTTTTCTTGAAAATTCCTCATTTGCTTCACAGTTTATAGGTGCCAGAAGCCCAGTCTTTAGGCTTGTTATAGTGTCTCTTCACTGCGTGGTGGGCGGGAGAGATAAAGATCCCGATTTAAAAAGCTTTGTCTCTCCCCACGTTTTTGTACCATCTTGACAGCCTAATGTATCCTGCATACTTTCATATGTAAAATGATTGATAACTTGATCTTCAAATTATTTTAAATTACACAGTTGACGTTTATGCATGTATATATGTGTACATACTTGCTGGACAAGAAAGGATGTTATCTTGTGTTATATATTATGTGCACACTTAATCTACTACAGAGGTGATGGGCTTATACATACATACACATTATCATACACACATATTCATCTGTCCTCATAGCAGGTAGCTATATGCCATTACCTGAAACAGATTTGATAAATATATGCAAGACAAGGTAGTGTTTGTTTTTTTTTTCTACATTTTCTTCAATTTCCCTTCATAAGGTCTTAATTGTCTAAAGATGTGTAATCACTTTTTTTTGTTGTTGTTTACAAAATGGTTAATGCAGCGTGCATAGTATTATCAGGACAAATGTCTGATGCTCTCTTAATTGTTATATATTGTTCTGTTTATATCTGTTCTGGTTGAATGACTTGTGTTTCTGAAGCATGTCTGATGATGATTTCTTCTTTTCTTCTTCGCATGTATCATTTGGGATATTCCAGGGAGAGACGTGTCTGGGAAGCCAGCCTTTAGCAGTCACTCTCTGCACTGAGATTACAGCGCTGGGCTATTTGTGTTTCTCCTCATCCCTGTTTCTCTCTGTCTCTCACTCTCTCCAGCTGGTGTAAATGACTGCTGCTGCCTCCCAGAGCAAGATAACCTGCTCAGTCAGCTGGAGCCCCCTGCGGACAGCTGTCTCGCTTTTAGCTGATGGAAAACTGCTGTAAGCGCTGAATGGAAGAGCGTGGAGCGGCGACCGTACCAGCACGAGGAGCCGCTGCAGCAGCGAGCGAGGACTCTATTGTTCCCCGGTGTTAAACAGCTTTTCCTTTCCCAATGCCATGCAGAGCAGCGGGAGAGAGGCTCCCGGCGCCTTTCTCGCGGTGAAGGAGCCGTGAGGAGGGCAGGATCGCCGGAGGAAGGTTTGGCGGCGGTGCTGCGGTGTGGGGCTGCGGGCGGCATGGGGCTGAGCCAGGGCAGCGCTTCTCCCTGCCCCGGCCCGGGGCCCGCTCCCAGCCTGGCCGCTCTCCTGCTTCTGCTGCTGGCAATCCGGGACGCCCGGGCACAAAGTGAATTTCAAACTTCATCCGTCTATTTGTGGAAGACTGGTAAGTCAGGATGCTGTGGTAAGCACAGCAGCAGTGTATTGAGTTTTTGTTGTAACAACCTTTCCGTGTGCTTTGTCTATGTCGAGGGAGAAAGTTAATCTAAATAACTAATGTTTACTGGCAGGATTATGGGGGGAAAATAGGTCATCTTACAGGATTCCACCGTCCAGGCAAATATTGTAATTAAAAAACTCCACGTTTGTGAGTCTGTGGCACTGTTATTGGGATCTCTTTTATATTTTCTGTGTCTTCTGAGGTTTTTCATTTTGTTTAGCAGCTCTGTGTTGTACATAAAGGTCAGAGCATTAGTGCCTATCCACAATGAGAAGGAACGATTATTACAATTGGAGTCAGCGTTGTTAAAAGTGCTCTAAACATATTGAATTTTCACAAAGATGTGATTCAGCACATCTAGTCTTTATGTCCTGGGCTGACATGTAATATATTCAGTGTGGTAATTGATGGGGAGTTGGGTTTGTTAAATTTAGGTTTATTCCATGGTATATAGGACACGTGAAAGCTAATGATGGATTAGGTGAAATAATCCAAGTGATGCCAGATCTCATAACCAAAGAGCCAAAGGCAAATAGGCTACATGGATTCAGCACCACAGTAGATGGATAATTTCCCCTACTTTGATCCTAATGAGTTACGTGTCTGTTTTAAAAATTGCATAGTCATAACAGTGTTTCAACCTTAACTCTGCATTAAAAATCAGTGGGGAATTTTCCTGTGTCTATTAATATATTGCATTAATTCAGGACTTACGCAGTGATGAATATGTGCATTTTGGTTGTCTTGATACAATTTTAGTTCCTATGTAAGTAGAATTGAACTGTCGTTTAGGAAATTTAAACATTTCTGACTGGGAAATATTTCACATTGGCTTTGGCAGCTAGCTTCCTTTCCTGTATGTTTCCAGGAATAAAACAATCCAGAAAGTAGTAGATTTGTTTAAAAAGCAATTTTTCATTAAGGATATTACAATAATAAGAGAGATTGAAAATTAATCATTTGTCTGAAAAGCAACTTTGAGAAGACAGTCTCTTTCCTGGATGGAGGGACACAGCCTTCTGCCAAAGAAGCAGATCAATTTACAATTACAGTGATATCCTGAATTTTTTAAGAGGCTCCATCTATCCAGCAGCTCAGAGAAAAGATTAAAAGGAAATTCATTTAAACAAGAAGACAAGCTTTCCAATAACACTAGAAAGAGAAATCTGAAGAAGGGAAAGTCCTATGCAACTTTCACTTCTGACTGCAAGATGGGTTGCACAGTGACCTTTTTTCCTTTTAAATTATTGACAGATTAAAAACAGTTTGCAGTTCCATTACAGATCTGTAAATGTTCAACACACGCTTAAAAAGAGATGATATACATGCACAGGCTTGTGCAAAGGCACAGTAATAATACAACATTGTCATAAAACATTTCATATTTACCCCAAGTTTCTAGGCATCAGCAGAATAAGCTCTCCAGCATTTCATTATGTCTCTGTTTAACAGTGTAATGGATTGTATTTAAAAATGTTAAAATAGTAACAGTGTTTGAGGATAATAATAATTCTAGTGAACTACTACTTAAGAACACGTGCAGTCAGTTTGCTATGGACTTAACTCCATGTACTTTGCACATAGTACACATGCTCTGAAGTCATGTCAGTTAACCCAGCAAGAAGGAAACTGTTAGCTTTTGAGTTCTCCCTTCCTGGCAAAGACTGCTCTTAAGAAACTCTTGTGTAGAGCAGGTATGATCCAATTGCTTTACTTGATGAAGAGTTAGTTCTTCCCTTCATCTTTCCTTCTGTGACCTCTCTCATCTGTTTTGCCTACAATAAGAAATATTGCAGCCATAACATCAGTGATGAGATTGAAACATGATGAAAAACAAGAAATGAAATACAAGAGTGGCTCTCTTCAGGTGATGAATGACAAGAAGAAGTGAATAAGACACTGCATCTGTATTTGGCTCCAAATTAAATTTTTGCACTCTTTTTCTTAGCTGTGTATTGAATTCTTTTGTTTTCTCCCTTCCAGTTGTGGGGGGATCTAGAAAGTGAACTGGAAGAATTGCTGGTCAGTGGTCTGAAGTGACATCTAGTATGGGACGTACAGAGTTTAGCTGAAGTATCAGAGAGAAAACCAAAAATGAACAGTAGTGAGCTCATGCACTTCAGATGTTTTCCTTCTCTTCTTCTGTGAAGGAGAGAGGTCAGGGGAATGTGTGGCTGAGACTTTGTCAAGGCAATCAGCTTGATTATATGCCTTTTGGGACCTCTTATGTCCATTTTTTAGAACCATGCTCTTTTTGTATCGAATTTAGTCTGTCATCAGCTTTTGTAAGTGCTGTTCATGACTTGCATCTGTCTTGTTTTTATTTCTAAAGGTTTTTGAAATGATGTCTTGGTTTATGCTACTCTGTATCTTCTATACTGCTTTACTGCATTATGTTTTCTTAAGGATGCCCTTGACAATAATCTGCAATGATTATGAGGTTTGAGGCTTGTTTTATTTTATGGAATAATAGTTTCCTTTTTGATTGTTTGTTTGTTTTTTATGGGGTTTGAAGGGCTTGTTTTATTTTGTTTTGTTGGAAAGAGGGGAGGAGTGTTCTAATTCAAATTTCAAGTGTTTGCTTTCAATCCATGAAAAGCTCTCAGGGGACATGATTTCCTGTTTACTATCATCCTTCTGTCTACTACCATAAAAATCGGAGGTTATTTTGATATTCAGTTTAACCATTTGGAGGTTTAGTTATCTTTGATTCAACACATAAAATGTTGTGAATAATCTACTTTGAGCTGCGAGGTTGATTTAAAAGTTATCTCCAGAGAGAAGGTCCCCTTCTAATCTCCACCCATCCTGTGATATGGGTGCCATCACAGTTATTTTTACTTCTCCAGCTGGAACTGCTTTGACTTTTGTTACTTTTTTTGATCTCTTGAGAGAATGAGCATTTGGTGTTCTGCTGTGTTTAATGGACCTTCAGAGTTTTGAATGGCATTTAAATGAGCATAGTTGATTATAGCTACAAGTGATTAAACTAGGTTTCTCACCAATCTTTCTCATTCCATCCTGTGCAGACCTGGCGTATGCATTTTACTCAGTTACAAACACATGGCTGGTTCATTCTGTGTGGTCACTGGGAAAGCCATCTAGGTATTTTAACATAAACTAGAGCAAAGTGATGAAACAGCAAGATTCCAGAGCTGAGTCATGGTGTGTATCTGGTTGATGACCTGAGCTAGACAACAGCAGCTTTTAGCAACTCATGGAAGAGAAGTTGTGGTACTGAGGACTGGTGATTATGTTGGTGTGAGGCTGACACACACTGCCAAGCATTGAACTATTTATGTTGGAAAGATGTTTAATGACATGTTTTGTTCACGAGTAATTTCCTTTCTCTGGTTTAACTGATTTCATTTGCAATGAGCAGTTGTTTGCTTCAGGTTCCACATTGCTACACTGAACTTCTTGCATGCCATTTTTATTCTTCCTTAACTTTTATGTTTTGCTTTGGAATTTTGCTGGATATTATTGAATTTCATCTGAAGGAGAGTTGTCAGGAATGGAGCCAGGCTCTTCTCAGTATTCTAAGCAATAAAACAAGAGGCAATGGGCAGAAACTGATGCACAGGGAATTCCATCTGAATATGAGGAGGAATTCTTTATTGTGCAGGTGACTGAGCACTGGAACAGATTGTCCAGAGGGGCTGTGGAGTCTCCCTCACTGGAAATATTGAATAACTGCCTGGATGCAATCCTGGGCAGTGTGCTCTGGGATGACCCTGTTTAGGCAGGGAGGTTGGAGCAGATGACCCACTGTGGTCCATTCCAACCTGACCCATTCTGTGGTTTTCATATTCAAAGACACCTTATAATCTTGTGATACCATGGGCTAAGTAAGATGTTGATGTATCTATAAGCTTTGCAGTGAATAATGTGATGACTGCTGATTCCTAAATGAAGACACCCATGAAGTTTTCACATTTTTCACTTTACATGACAATGCATATTTTTCTTAGTCTGTCATTTCATCATGCAGGACATATTTTTACCATTCCTTTACACAACTGACTAAGCATAGATGGTTTTTGCCCCATCAGATTCTACCCTCTACTTCATATGTTTTTGTTAAATGAATTTATATGCTGATCTGTGATGTGCTGTCAGTATTGAGTGTAATGCCTGCCTACACTTACTAAGATATATATAGATATATGCTGATTAATTACTGAGGAATGCACAAAATCAGCGAGGTTCAATCACATTAAAATTGCACCTTCCAACAGCTTGAAGTAGTGCACACTACACCTTTGAAGTGGAAGATGCAGCATTGGATTAGTATTTATGGAACAAAAAAGTCATAAGAAACAAAACATACCAGAGGCAATGCTTTTCCCATTATCATCTGTTTTAAAGACTTGATCAGGTCTCAGATAGTACAGATAGATATAGCTCTACAGAATTATTTGAGATATCTGCAATTGTTGATACCAAGACTTGGTCTTTGGTATAACAATTGCAGTTGGACATTTTCCCTTATTTTTAACAAGGGTAGAACTTGAAATAGGCTTTCTGTGGGTAACAGTGCTGTTTTAAAAATTAAAGTGGAAAGAGAAAGAAGTCGTTATTTCCTGAAAAGAACAGTTAAGTATCTCTACTTTCCTGCTTATGTTGCATATCCTAGAAGAGGTCCTTAGATGATAATGTGCTCAACCTTTGATGCAGTCAAGAATCAGAGGAAAGGAATAATGTGTGTAGGCAACACAGAGAAGATCATATGTGCTTTTGGGGTAGTGGAGTCTAGGAGTGAAAACAGTGGGCCAGGGGGTTTCCACAGGGGCCAGAGGGGTGTTGGAAACTCACAAGGCAAGAGCTCTTCTTAATCACTTACTTGTCTTTTTCAGGCAACCTCATCTGTATGTGATTTATCCTTGTTCCATTGCCTTGGCAAGAGGGCTACACGAGGGCCTCCTAGTTAGAGAACCTATAAACAAATATTTTCTGTTTCAAGGTGTTACTTTGGGATCTTGTAACCAAATCACACTTCACTGCTTGATATGAACTTGGGTCTCACCAGTCCTCTGAATTTCAACCTCTCAGTTTCCTACTTGCCCACAGAGAGGAACAAACACAACAATAACATCTGTACCATTACATCCCTGTCAGGATTTACATTCTAATGGCCAAATCTATTTTAAAAGTAGTTTGGTTTCACGAGTGGAATTTTCAACAGTTCTGAAATTCCTCTTCTAATGTCTTTGGTGCCTAAAACCCATAAAATTACTGAATTAAAAGTCTTTATTTTATTTTCCCTATGTATGACCCTAGGACTGCCCTATTTTCACTGCATTGAGTGTTCCTATCTCATATTAATGCCTGAGGAGGACAGAAGTCCTTCCTAGGATTAGCAGTCCAGCAGGCATTTCAAAATGTACCTAAATACAACCTGACAGCAATTATCAGAAGGCAAGAGGGGGAGAGAGAAAAATTACCTAACCAAACCTCTGATTAAAGCACTTACCTTTCAAGGGCTCTGTCATCTCGTTTGTTGGAGCTGTTTCTGTTTCAGTACATAGGTGAAATTCCCCCATTTATTCCAGTATTTATTTTCTGGGTTGTGGGTTTTTTTTTTTTTTTTTTTTTTTTTTTTTTTTTTTGTTGTTGTTTGTTTGGTTTTTTTGTTGTTGTTGTTTCTTTTTTTTTTGTTTTATTTTGTTTTTTGGTGTTTTTTTTGTTGTTGTTGTTTTTGGGGTGTTTCTTTTATTTTTTTTTTTAAACCTGAGTAAAGACTTCTTGCAGTAATTGCACCTTGAGACTAGAGACAGATAAGCCTGTGTCAGTAACTAGGAAACTCCTGATTTTAAAGAGATTATGAAGAAATTATCTGAAGAGGAGGATTAGATGCTAGGGACAATGCCAAATGAGAAAAAGATGTTTTATCTTGAGGCCTAACTGTCAGGAAGGGAATTCACATATGATGATGGAAGAGGGCAATGAGGACCTCTTCAAGGGACAATAAAGTCCTAGTTATGGCATGGTGAACTTCAGCTGGTGCCTGCACATTCTTGAGGAGAGAGGTCTGTCACGATTTTTAAACTGCCAGTGATTGTAAAAGGTGTTTTAGGGGATTCATCTTTTTGATTCTCTGGTCTTCAGTTAACAGAATAAGATAAAAGGAATATTAATAAAAATTGTATTTCATCACCTTTTCAAAGAATAAAGATTATACAAGCAAAATCTGCTAAGGAAAAATTACTACTAAATACAAATGATCCTCCAGGACAGAATGTGATTAAGTGTTGGTTACATATGCACAACATAAATTCATATTAATTAGAATTTATCACTTTTATTATATTGTGTTACGTGCATCTAAGCAACCACACTCTTTGCTGTCATCTCCCAGTTAAATCTGACTTTTGTGTAGTCACATGGGGCTTGGCTATCTGGGTCTTGAATAAGGACATACTCATTTCCATTAGGCATGTTCATTGCTGTTGCTCTTTGCCCTCATTTATAAAATATCCTTTCAGATATTTTATTCAAATGAAATTTTGCAAAGCATGTATTAAGTCTTTGATTAATGCAAAAAGACTTGTAGTGCAGCCTGGCAACAGAATATTTGGCAGAGATGCAGAAAATGGTTGCTTTAAGGAAATTATTTATAAATGTTATTTAGTATTCTGTCCCTAATTAACAAAATCAAAGTAAATATTTAAATGTTTGGATAAAAATCTTGTACTGTGAGATTATTTTTCTTATGCAGTTACTTTGCCATATTTGAAGTAGGAAAATAGAAAAAAAAGTGTGGCTGATATTACAAACCTCTAGTTAAGATAAACGAGTACTATGTGCTAGAGTAATGGTTGATTTCCCTTGGAGGATGGCATTTTGAAGCTGCCAGAGAAGCTGAAAATGGTAGTTGGTAATGTTGCACTGGTAGCTGAGGATGTCTGGATTGTTTTTAACAAGTGCCCTGAAGTGCTTATGCTAACTGGATCAGCTCAATCCCTCAGCTCATAGGGATGCTGGAATAGGAGAGTGCCTCAAAAGCTATGGGCTTTATTCTGCAGGCTGGGATCTAGTGTTGAATTAATTCAGTTTTTTTTAATACCGTATAGACCAGGGCTTAACTTTATAGTTCCCTATTTCACTTGATGTCATTTTTTATCCTGCATGTCCACTGGGTTCTTCAGATAACAGAAGTGTGTATCTTTTAACACAATAACTCCAGATTTAACAGAAAGCCCAATTCCCATAATATAAAGTATAGTATTATCAAAGACAAGTAAGAATCAATATTTTGAGTTAAATCTTTTTATGGTACAAATTAAATTGTGAATTAAACTTTGTATTGTGAGTAACTAATTTCTGGGGTAAAGGACAATACATATATTTATCCTGTTTATTGAAGTTTACATCCTGGAGTCACATGACATTTTTTCTTTTTCTTCTATTCTTCTGTGGTCTGCTCGAAAACAAGTCCTCCCTTTGTAACAGGGCAGAAAGACCCTTTTTCTGGATGCATGTCCAGTCAAGATCTCTGTTTCTCTTTTCATAGACTAGTGAAACTTGAAGAAATGGTGAGTTCCTTAGGTAGGTAGAGATACGTTAAAATTCTCGGTAACAGAAGTTTAAGATCTGGTGGGTTTGTGTAGCACCTCAGAGAAGGCAATGAGCTGACAGAGCCTACAGTGGGAGGCAGCAGTAGCATTAACTTGGGTTCTATTTATGGATTCTTCTTTCTTCTAATGTCTGTTTCTGTCTAGTAAGGCAGAAAAAATATACGGAGTTACTAAAGTAATGGAAGAATTAGAAGAGAGAACCATATAGAGAAATCCTAAAAGTTCATGTTATTGGGTAAAAGATTTCCTAAATAATCACAATTAAAGTAACTGATAGATATTAAAACTTAGTCACATGAAAGTTAATGCAAGCACTTTTGTTACTGCTAGCACAAATTATTTTTGCCTAGGAAATCCCATTGCTTACCATGTTTATATGAATGCTGTACCATGTTAGGCTTATCAGTGTCTGGGATTTCAAACAAAATCCAACAGCCATTTATTGTAGCAATCAGCACGTTCTCAACATTAATTAGCACTGTGATTTTTTTTGGTGCTGCTGACATTGCTCAAAGTTGTCAGTAGGCCACAATAGCTGGAGATTTTTAAATTGCTTTCTGTACTTTGTGAGCATTGCCAGGATTGTTTTGGGGATTTCATGTCTGTGGAATAGAGAAGGAAAATCTGGTGTGTTTGCATGGATTCGGGGAGGAGATGCAGGCGTCATTGAGTGTCTCAGGTGGAGATCTCTTGTGTGATCCCTTGTGAATGATGTTGCTAGAAAGCAAGTGTCCAAATACCAGTAAGACATTTCCATAGGTATTTTGAGGGGTAAAGAGATTGTGTGACCATTCCTCGCAGTCTGTATTATATAAAGTGAGTTTGGGGTATCAATTGGAGAGGGTTTCTGATGTAATGAGGCAAACGTTTTTAAGATTGATTACATCTGCTAATCTAATGAGAAATTTCTTAATGAGAGACATTATTACTTTCTACCTACTGTATTATGCAAAATGAAACGTTTTTATTAGTGAACAATAATATAACTTTCCTTATGTGTGCTGGATAATAGCTATTTTACCACCAACCCATTAGAGAAATAGAGAATAGAACAGAGAAAGATTGTTTTATAATGACTTGTGTTTGTACAATGCCTAGCACAACTGAATTATCTTCATTTGCTGGTGTTCCTATGTTCCACAGCTTTATACAAAACAACATAATTGAGACTTGTTAAAGATGCTGTTTACAAAGATATGACAATAATCTATTAACATTCTAAAGGAGCATCCAAATTACGTCAAGTGCCAAAAGGAGTTCAAATAGCTGATATCGAGATGCCATACCAGTGGATACTGGAGGAGAGAATTGTTTTCATATGAAAATAGCATTAGGAAAAACCTTGGAAAGCAGACTGTCTGTGTGATAGTTCCAAAATGCATTGTTTGGAGAAGATATTGGTAGAAGAGGAATGTTTGTAAGAGTTACTTAGCGTTTCTGCATTCACAGATGTAGCAGTCATCCCTTCTTCTTGCAAGTGGCAAAACTCTTGTTTTGAATTTTATATGAATGTGCTTAATTACCCTAAAAGATCACTTGTGTTGTGTAAAATTTTGTTTGTTTTGCAGTGTTCTACTGGTGTTCTAATCAAGTGCACATTGTGAGGAATATTTTTCTTGATTTAATTTTCTTGTGGTTTTTGGTCAAAATAATTCCTGAATTAGAGGAAGAGGGTGGAGCAAGAATGGAAAAAAACCATTAAGGTAGTCATAAGACTGCTACATCCTGCAACAGAGAGCATAAACCTTATTTGCAAAAGCTGCATTATAAGCTAGTAAAGAGGTTGGATCTTGAATCCAGTCTCAGCTCTGCACATGGTTTGCAGTGGTGGCGCTGGGAATCTGCTCGTCTGTAAAGTGCCATTTACATGAATATAGTTTTATGTAGCTCAGTGCAAAAACAAAAGAAAATTTGAGTCTTCAGATTTTTTGATACAGTTATTACACAGTACCCAAGGTACCAGTGCTTTAGCACACTCCTAGTGAGTTGCCTATGCAAGCAAAAGTGGATGCAGTGGAGAAGACCAGGACACTTGAGAGAAAGGAAGAAAGAAGTTAACATGAGTGGAGAATTCAAACATGAAAAGCATGGGGCAAGGAACCAGCAGGTTTTTGGGGTATTTTTTCTGTTGAAATCAAATATTTAAAACAGATTGTGAGATTGAAAAACTCAAGGGGCTGAGAGAAGGGGCAAATTCCTGTGCGAACAGGTATGGACTTTTTAAACTAACATGACTTTCTAATGAATCAGTCTGGAAGCTTTTTCATGCCATATATGAATGTGCATGCTTGCATGTGTGATATGTATGTAGTGGTCTGAAGGTACTGTTGAACGATGCTGTATGGGTCCAATGGAACTACTTAAAAAAATAGATTATCTAAGTCTTCTTCCTGAGCAGTGGCACAGCTTGAATTAGTGGTCATATCTAATAAGAAGTATATTTTTTTCTATACCACTAATTCCTTTTTAGAAATTCCACCTTCATGGCTGCCGAGTTTGCTATTTTTAAGAGGCATACCTGGAAGGCTGTCATTGAAGCTATTTTTTTTTGCTAGTTTATTTATTTTTGTAATCCTAAATAAAGTTCACAGTCAGCATTGCTTTTTAGATGGCAGCATTAGAAAGACTGACTTGTTCCTGTAAGATGTGCTTGGTGCCATGCAGGAGATAATGAAAGAAAGAGGAGGAAGAGTGATAAAGTGACAGAGCATGCAAGGAAGATTTGTAGTCTTTAACTTGACATGGATGGATGACTCATGGCTCTCCATATTTCAACTTGATATATGAATGTCAACACCTTGGGAGTAGTTTGGGTACCTGAACCATAAAGCAGGAAATTCAGGTTATTTTCTGTGCTGTATGTCACATCTTTGTAGGGAGCTGCAGGAATGTTACTGTCTGTGCTGAATTCTCTGAAACTTCATGAAATGCATTTCATGATATTTGTACAAGTGATTTGTATATCTATTAGTGATAAGCACTTTATTTTCTCCCCCTCTGTGTTAAATATACTTTAAAAACTTTATGGAGGAAATCCAGATGATGAGTACATGTACTGATTATAACTGAATCTTGGCTTTTTTGTCACAGTACAGATTCGAGTTATTCTGCCTGGTAGACTGCCAATTACACATGATGAAAGTAACTTCAAAATTGTGAGTTTTTTCTATAAGTGTAGTACGACTTGTTTTTTGAGATAGTATCGGTTTTGTCTTTTTCTTATCTTAACTCTGCAAGAAGTTCATTTTATTGCTCTGAGGATGTGATGTAGTGAACACCTTCTCTTGAAATCACTGAATTTCCTAGATTACATGCTCCATAGTTTCTTCTGAACATACTGCTTAGTTTCTCTCTTAACAGGAAAGTAATATCCCTTAGGGTCAGGGTCCACAGAAGCCAAAATTGGGTAGTAAAGATTTTACTTTTTGGATGCAGAAGTAGGTATTTAAAATAAGTGTATTTTGCTGAAGCCTCACATATAAAAGGAAATTGATGATTAGAAATGGAGTGACAATTCAGTGAACTAAAAATTACTGCTATGCATGCAGAAAAAAGTCTCTTTAAATAGCAATCTGTTGCTTACATAAAGTCTTCATCACTGTCATTTAAGAAATAGGTTTTCTCATATTGATAAGAATATTGTTTTGAGACTAGAAAGAGAGAAGCCAGTGAACCTGTGTCTCAGAGGAAATGACATATTGTTACTGTTCACATATAATGCTATTATTTGGTGTAAGCCATTTTAAGAAATATGGTAGGTAATTTGCTTATGAACTAACATAAATCTTTTACAAAGGTTGTGTATGTGCCTTGTGAACTTGCAGGTTTAGTAAATTAAAGGCACTCTTCAGTATATAAGCCCATGTCTTTTTAAGTATGCTGTTTCTGGACAGTAGCACACTGCTCTCCAGGAAGTTGTTTATTATTATTTATTATTATTAATTATTCTGTGTATGGAGCACAGTCTGTATATAATACCATGAGAATTATAAGTAGCACAATTAGAGGCAGGTTTTTATTAACAAAATATGAGTTTAAGGAGATGTTGAGATAAAGAAAAGGTGCAATTTAATTAAAGAGAAAATGTTAAAAGCAAGACTGAAGAATTAGTTTTCAGTATTGTCATACCTATATTAGTTGCTAATGCAATTCTGTGTTGCAATTCTCTTCCCTTTAGGACAGACACTCATCACATTTTATGCAAATGTTACCAGAGAGAGTTATGTTGGAAAGAAAAGGCAAAATATATTTAGAAGCCATAAAAAAAGATGCCCTGTTTTCTGTATAATGAATCAGATAATACAGTGCCTTTTTGTTAACTGTTTTTTTTTTTTTTTTTTCATTGAGAGTATGTAGAAAGGAAACAACCTATCATTAGCTAAGGCTTATTAAACCTTCAGAATGTTATTAAAATAGTTTAATCTAGTCAGGCGTATCTGGAAAAAACAATGAAACAACCCCAAATACACAAATTGGAGTATAGACCATAAAATATGTAATGTAAAATAGAAAAATATATAAATCTTTTGTGTTCTATCACTCCACCTATGTCTGGAGCTGAGGCACAGGGTTCACATATTTTGCTGCAATCTGTTATAAAGGAGGAGTCCACTTGAAATAGAAGCGCTGCTTTTGGTTTTTAATTTTTAAAGTAAAGATGAAGGAGGCTCCCTGAAGATAGACATTCATTAAGAAAGAGAGACTTTTTGGAGAATATGTTCTATTCAGGGTGGTTTTCTGTTCCCCACTTTGTATGTCTCAGAGTACACTGGAGCTTCTAATGAAAAAATAATACAGTTCATTAATGTGGAAAAACTTCTGAAAGTAGCTACAGTCTCACAGCATTCTGGGAATTAGTTTGAACATAATTGGTTGGATGTCAATATTAAAAAGCACTCTAATGAAAAAGAAAACGCTCAAGCTATGATAGTTTGCTGCTTCTGATGAAAAATTTAATGAGGCTGAATAATTAACCCCTTCTCTCTTCTTTCTTCCCAAGCTGCCAGATCTTTGCCAATTTCTCCTTTACAGTTATTCTAAATATTTTAAGCAGTAGAGTTTCTATCAGTAATAGAAAGACTACACTATTGTCTATATGCTGCACTATAACTAGTTTGCTTGTTTTGTTTTGTTTTAAATCCTTTTTACCTTTATGGCTAGATTACTCAAGTAGAGAGCTTGTCAGTTGTCATGCCCCTCAGCTATGACTTAGCTGAATTGTGCTTCGTGAAGTCTAATCTTCCCTGATAAATCCACTGACTAGTCTTGTGCCAAGCAGCACAGGATCTGCCATTTACATAATGGTTACTCTAATTGGTTTAATGTGACTTCCAACCTCAGGCTGAAAATTACTTCCTTCTGAAATGTGATCATTGCCCAAATATATACACTTTCCACTCCCTGAGTTGACTCCTAATCACTTATTAAATAAAGCTATGAAGCACATGGAAGTTTTTAATGAAGAACCTATTTATTAAAAAAACAGCGTAACTAAGAAGAAAAAAACAACACACACAAACAGAAAAGACAAAAAACTGCACTGTGGACATTTTCCTCTGGTATCTGAGTTACCATCAGTTTGATATGATATGCATTGTTTTCTTAAATATATTGAACTCTATGTGAAGTACATGAGAAATGAAACATTTAAACTAGTTCTTTAAAACATTGTAGGTTTTGTATAACACAGATTTTACTAATTTTTCAAATTTATCATCTACGATTATTGTTTTTCCTTCTATTTTTGGTACATATGATAATTTTTAGGTCCTCATCCTGGTGTCTCACATGGCTTGTATTAACATTTCCATGTGCTACCCTTCTTTTGTTTCAGGGGGTGATGGATGCTGTATGAGGGGTTTGTTGCTGTGACCTGGGTCTGTTTCAGCTGCCTGTTCAATAACTGCTCAGTATTCTGGAGAAGAAACATGTTTTACTGCCATAGGCCTCTACCTGCATCAAGAAATAGTGGTTCATCCTTTTTGTCATGTTGTGTTAATGCACTTCCAAAGAGAAAGATGAACCATGAAGATAGTCTTATTTATCTCATGCTGTCAACATCTAAAAATTTTTATCAAAGACAAATTAAAATTAGAAGACAAAACTTGAACCAGTTGGGTGGTTTTGTTAATGATATTCTAGACCTGTGTAAGGTACAAGCCCTGAATATCAGGCACATGATGATGGCAGTGCAAAACTGGATTTTAATATTCATCTACTCTCTGTAGAGACATTTGGTGCTTCAGAAGGCTGCTGTTCTTTAGAGCCCGAGGCCTCAAAGATAACCTGGAATGCCAGATAAGGAAATTGATAAAGCTGTCAGTGGTTTGCTGTGCTCTACTTCCCAGGCTATGAGCCACTCTGTCACATGTGATACTCATGATATCATCCTGTATATGACATTGAGAGATCACAACTTTTTCCTCACTTCCTAAGATAGAGATAAACTTCTAGTGAAAGCTTAATAAGCAAAATAACATACATATATATATACACCATCTCTTACCAGGAATTTTTGCTTTTTAGCCTAATTCCATTTCTTCAGCAATTGTATGATTATTTTTTTCTTCATCACAATCAAGAGAGGGGTAAATTTGAATCTTTCTAGGAGGAAGTTTAGTTTGGCTAACTAACTGTTGTAATAACAGTGTTACATCTGTTTGATTTTTTCCATTGGGAAGATAAAATTTCTTGGTTCAACCTAATATGCATTTAGCTCCTGTGAATTTAATGTCATGTCTCAAGGTAACAGTGCAAGTGCTCATCATTTTTATTGGATAGTAAAGAAGGAAATAGTCTCCATGAGACATTCTTAGCTTTTTTTAAAAAAATTATATTTTTAAATAAAAATTCATCATATTTAATATGTATTTTGTAGTATCACTTTCTTCGTGCAGCTCAATACACTGAGACTTTTGTTGCATCCATTAAATTTTAATATAGATCACAATGAGGAGGCTTTCCCCATCACAAAGGCAGGCATGAATTTTCTTCTGGCTTGTCGGAATTAAACCTAACTTTTCAGAAGTTCATGCACTTTACTTTCATTTGTATTTTTTCCAAATCTATTTCAAGGGATATGTATTAGTTGCTGTTGCTGACACAATATCCATTCAAACAAAATGTCCAGTGCCAATTGTCTCATGTTTAAACAACCATGTTAAAATCTACTTTTAAAAAAAAAGCTATGAGGTGTCTTATTTTCTTTTCAGAACATTCTTGGCTATTAGGTAGATTAGCCTATATGCCTTAGTTTAGGAATAATATCTATTCCTTCAATCAGAAGGAGTTGGAAGCAGAAGATGAAATTGAGTTATGTGACAATTTGTTTCTTCTTGATTTGGAATAATTTTTAGAAAAGGTTATTCCATTATCCTTCAGAAATATGGGTGCCTGTTAGAATATATTCTGAGCAAAATGCCAATGTAGCTTTATCAAGCAGAAATGGTAACAAAACAAATATATGAGTTTTAGATTAACAAAAGATATTCTAGCATACTTTAATTTTTCAGTTGTAATGAAGGATATTTTCTAGGCAAGGGGGAAGTTTAATATAGATTTTTGATAATTCTTATAGTTGCAGTACGTTTTTAGTTAATGGTTCAAGATCTTATTAGTTCTGATTTATGTGCACAGCCCATTTCTATGTCCTTTTTGCTAATACCAAGAAAAATGTTCTATGGCATTGAAGTAATGAAAAATGATACTAGCTCATGTGGCTCTTATCACCTCTGAGGTGCTTTGGTTTTGTAGAAAAAAAAAAATCAAATTTCAATGCAGTGTAGTTAATAAGGAATTTACACCTTGCAGTAACAAAGAAGTCTCTCTGCAAATTAAATTTTCAAGTATAATACCTATAATTTTGAAATCTGGTAAATGAGTACCCTTGGCTTGGCTTTTGGCAATGATTTTGTGTCTAAATAAGCTTTTCATAGCTATTCTGTTTCCAAAGCAGAGAATGCTATGTATGTTTAAAAATAACTGGTTTCGAGAAGAGTTTCAAAATGAGAACAAATTTTTTAAATACCTTCATAATGGAAAAGCTTTCAAATTGAAGTTTACTTCATGGTAGCCATTTATGAGTCAGGCAGTTCAGTATGATTCCAAGCTCCAGCTTTTATCTGCCTTGATAATAATGCAACAATCTGCAGTGCTGGTGAAGATACAGAAATTGATCCCAGCAGCACAGAAGCAATGCCCATTCTGATTTTACAGGTCATGCTTGTGCAATGCCTTTTGATGAATTAGTAATCAAGTCAGTATTTTTGATAATTTTGGTTAGCCTTTGTTTTAGTGAAATATTAACATGATTTTACTTTTCCAATTTGGTATCCTTATGTAGCTTTGCAGTACAATTTATAAAGGTAAACAATCTTTCAACTTCAGGGATGTAACAAATGTGTAAGCCTTCTTCTAGCTCTAAGACTGCCTGCAGTTTCAATGCTATCCAGCTATTCACACTTGCTAAGAAGACAATTTTATAGTTTGTTTACAAATAGGAAATTGGATAAGGCCTTTCGAAATGCAATATTTCTGCTCTGTCTAGTATAATTAAGAGTTTCTTTGCATTTTATTGGACTATTACTCATGTGCTTGTAAGAATGTATTTCCCAAGTATAATCTGGTGCTTCAGTGTTTCTAGAATATTCCTAAATACTTTGTGGTGATTCTAAGTAGCCTCTTGGAAATGACTCTATCATTGTAGTGATGCCACAGAATTACTTAATGTAGTTTTCATTGTGGAAAGATCTTTGCTGTCAGTTTTTAGTGTCAGGATTTCTGACATCCTGACAGATTATTCTAACTCAGCAGATGGTCTTAGACTTGATCTTTAATCAGTAAACTCAGACTGAAAGTTTGGCATTTATCTATTTAATTCTTAGCTATGGACTAATAGTGGGGCAGATGGATTCACCCTGTTCAGTGGAGTTGCCATAAAGAGTGCTCTTTGGAACAGTAAATGTTGCTGTGAAATGCAGCTAGTCCTGCTGACATTTTGGATTGTTGTACTTGACTTTTGATGTCTTTAAAATACTTATTTATGAAAAAAACAATTTTATTCCACTTTTTACATAAGCCCTTTACAATTTTCAAAGGGAGGTCAAATAAATAACCTTCTTTAAGAAAAGATAAGCACCTGAGCACAAATAAGAATACAGGTTTTCAACTTAGTTACATATTATGTAACATTTTTATTGCTTTTATTAAACTTTTTCTGAACATTTGAAACAAGCTGTCTAAAAGTATGTTTCTGAAGAGTTTGCATTGCCACAAAAGTATATTTAAAAAAAAATATTTGTTTATATATTTCAAGTTCTTAACTGCAAGAGAGATTTGTGGGATTTTGCTTTTT
Source organism: Sturnus vulgaris (assembly GCF_052056855.1). Lineage (NCBI taxonomy): Eukaryota > Metazoa > Chordata > Aves > Passeriformes > Sturnidae > Sturnus > Sturnus vulgaris. Next base: position 27,160,574 of record NC_142243.1, on the reverse strand, counting down.
TTTTAAGAAGCACGTGTTAAAGCTGTCAATACAATGGTTGGTTATAAGTAAAATTCACAGCACTATTAATACTACTTTCTCAGCATGTTGTTTTCATACAACATGTTCTCTTTGTGTCAGAGTATTCTGCCATTAGTTCAGTGGATTCAGTGACAGATTGTTATAACTGCATTTCAGAATATAGAGATAAAACCATGATCTCTATAAATACATATCTCTGTCAACCAGAACTAGCTTCTTCTCTCAAAGTGTAGAGAAAATTTTCTTCCTGCCAGTTTTTTAAAAGTTTGGAGTTTATTCTTTGTTAGAAACCAAGTTTCTAGGTAACAGAAAGAAAACAAATATTTTCCTGATTAAACTTGCATTTTTATGTATGTTTCCTTTTTGATACCTTGATACCTTCAAGTATGAGCCTTAATTTCATCATCACACATTTTGATTCCGAACTAATCTTTCTTCAAAGCTCTTGATGCTATCCCTGTGCAAGTGCAACCTGAAATGACACTTTCTAGATTGATTCCTGGTGTTTCGAAATAACACTGTTTTTACATAATGAAAAGTAATTAAGCGATTCTTAAATGAAAAATACAAAGCTTACATGAGACTTTCTTTTTGTTGTTGGGCAACCTTCCCTCAGTGAGGAATTATTAATGGTAAATCATTTTGGTAATTATTTGTGATGGATTGGACTAATTATTAGTAATGGTTGCATTTCAACTCCCTTTTTCTTACCCCTAAGTATAGTATCTTGGATATTCAGTGTTTAGAACTGCATTAGAAAAACACGCCATATGGTATTGCTTGTCTTCCCTGATTGAATGTAACAGCTGTAGCACCAGCTGTTACTTTGCAGATTCCTGAGTAGACTGTATAGATTTCATCTGCGAGTGCTCAGGCATTTACTTTCATATTTGTTTTCAGGATGGATTGTCTGAAAATTAGATTGAGATTTATTTGAAAATATGAAAGACATCCAAGTATGACTATTGTTTAGTAGTAAGAGTATTTTCAGTTAGCAGTTTGAAACCTTATGTGCAAAATAAAAGCATGGCGTTGTCGGGCATTTTTGTAATGCATAACCTTTGCTGGCTTTTTTGCAAGGTTCTACATGTAGAAGTAATTGTTTCTCTCTAAAAAGAGTAAACTAAAAAACAAGCGTCTGTATGGAGTCAGACTACGTGTACTACTTTCCTTGTAATATGAACACATACAATGCAAAAAAGCTACATTGCATAACATTTTAATGCTTGAATGCTTCACATTTATTGGGATTTTGGAGTTACTGAAGTATTTTAATTTCATTAAAATAATGAAATAATGCTTTTCTCAACAATGTAAAGACTTGGTTACAGTAAAAACTAAGAGGCTTTTATTGACATTTAGAAGTTAGTTAGTAACTGGATCAAAATAGCAAAACAGTTCTGTGTCAGAGGTTGGATAGCATTTGTCTTTATTTAAAGTTTCTGGTAAGTATTTCTTCTATTGCATTTTGCTGGTGAAAGCAGAATCAGAGAACTAAGCAGGGATTTTTGGAATGCTGGAAAAAGCAGGGTATTCCCAGAGTGACTGTTAGAACACCCAAAAAATGTTGACGGGCAGAGATTTAAGGAAAGAGTTGCTCTCAAGTAGTAGCAGATAAGATGGTATTTGTAGACCTATGGGAAAGACTATATTGTATATCATTAGCTTATTAGTTTCTGTTCCATCTTCTTTTGTCCCAGACTGGTGATTGAGAACCTTTGTTCCCTTCAGGTGTTTATTTTGTGGCCTTTTGTATCACTACTTTACAGATATGTGTGAGTTTTCTGTCTGCTCTCTGCCTGAGTGGGTGGATGGTTTCAAACATTTGCAGTCATTCTAGCTGGATGGGTTATTGATGAAATTGCTGTTCAGATCTGATGACAATTTAATACAGTACATGATAACTGAACTGAGTGACCTTTGCTGCAATTGATGTTGGCCTTTCTCCCTGTTAAGTGACCATCTAATTTATCTAACTTAGAGGAAGTACTGTGATTGCTGCATAAACTGTCTTGGACAAAGATATCTACCATTCATCCTGAAAAGGTTGAGTGGACACTAGTCATCAGAAAAGGTCAAAGAGCCTGATTTAGGATTGTTTAATTTTAGTCCTCTTTTTTTTGAGGTGAAAGTACATGATGTAGCCAAGTGTCTACGTCCAGTGTAGGTGAGTCTGGTGGAGACAAACCAGTAGCATATAAGATTTTAGAGTGTCACTCAGGCTGCCAGTCTGGTGTTAGACAGAAAAAAATACAAGTTTTAGACGTAGACTTGTCTTCAATTTTCACAGAAGATGTATAATTCTTTAGTTATATTGCAAAATTTGTGTACACATAGTTAATATTTCACAGAATGAGACACAAATACTTACCTTCAGTGAAAATTGGTAGATATTGATTTGTTAAAATATATTTAGGTTAATTTATACAGGCTATTTTCTGCAGAGCTTCTGCTGTTTCAGAACATTTGAATGCTTCATTCACATGGCATTAACTACCACTTCTATGCTGAAGCTTAAAATTGTCAAAGGGAAATGAAGAACAATTAATCTGCCTGCTTTTCTTAAATATACTTTGTTCTAATACAAAATAGATTATTTTCTGTTTGATTAGTCTGAATTTTGAAGAGTTTTAGCAGGAGAAGATCAGTACAATAATGTTACCTCCTGCTTTCTCTGTTAATCTGATCACATTAGACCATCACTTGTGATGTGTGCATACAGAGTGCACAGGAATTTCCTGCCTGCTTAGAATATTGTATAGTATCTTGGGACTTTTTGCCATGTATAATAATGCCCATTCAATTCCATTTCTTTGAATTTTATTTTTGTGTTTCAACCTGAAGCATTTGGAGATAATTTTTTTTTCTTGTTAGATTTTCTTCTGTTAGAAGTCTTAACCAGGGCTGTTGTGAATGCTGGGGGTTTAGCAGAGTGACACCAACATTTAAACAGATACAAACATTGTTTCAGAATCATCTAAGTGACCAAGTCTATTCTAACATGAATGTATGTGCAACTCCACTTTAGGCACCCAATTTTCTAATGTCTTTAGAAGTTAGTCTGTTTGAACAGTAAGTATGGATATAAAATTACTTCATTGAGATTGTATAATAAACTTATTATTTGTATTTAATTAGGTAAATATCAGTGTGTGTATCCATAGCACCAGTGCATTAATGCAGGGAAGAGCTATACTTGCACAGCTGTGAGATTCAGGTCTCCTTGGGATTGTCCTGAGCTGACCTGTATGAAGTACCCTAGAGGTAGAAGTGGAGCAACTTGCATTTCTCATCTTTATCTTGGTCAGTGATGAGATTCACGTAAACACAGGGCACTTGAGTCTGTTTTACTATGCTTTTATTTTATCTTCACTCATTCCATAGGACTGTGGAAATCAGCCCAGTGTGTAGACACATGTACAAGCATGTGAACAAGCTTATTTACCCAGGGCACAGTGTGACTTGATTGAAGTTTCATTACAAGCTTGTTAACAGCTAGGTTAAAGAGAGTGTGTAGACTGTCTGGCAGTTAATTAGTTCCCATCAGCAAAATTATTAGCACAGTAGGTCAGAGTTACTCCCGCCAAGTGGAAGCTTCAATGATCAGTGCAGTATCTGGGTCAGAGACCAATCCGATCATAAAAACTGCAATAGCCTGGGCCTGGAGGGTGCAGGGTCAGGGCCACTGGTGCTGCCAAGCTCAGGATGTGCAGTTGCTCCTCTGTCACTGATAGCATTACATGCTATCACATGCTAACATTTGCAGTAGCTTTTTTTTTTTTTTTTTAAGTTTTTTTGCTGACACTCTGGAATATCGGCCACTGTCAATAATAATGTTCAAGCATGAGGCAGCAGCTTGAATGATGAATCACCACCATAGGAGATGTGTGAATTGGGATGTTTTTTCTTTGAAAATATAGCCCTAATAAGGATCCCATCACAGGAAGTAGGAGTTAACAGTCAAAATATTAGAAGTAGCTCCTCAGCTAATCTGTCTGAATTTGCTCATAAGTTTTTCTTCATATTTAATTCAAATGGAAATAATCTATTATTTTACACATGTGTATACCTCTCTGTTCTGAACCTGTACAGGGCATCTTTAATGCTGAAGTGTGTTTGGTGAATAAAGTTGACAAGGCTGAGAAACAACTCTACTGATGTGTCTTTAAAATGTCTGTCTATGTAGTTTACTTAAGAGTAATAGGACAGAGGGAAAATGAGACTGGGGACAGTGGATATCTTATAAGTGGATCAAAACCTTTCCCATTTTGTAAAGGACAGCTGTAGTATTGCTCCATCTGCAAAGAGCTACTTCTGCCAGCAATTCCTCCAGAACTGTGGGAAGAATATCCAGCTCAGCTCCAAAGCAGAACCTCTGTCATACATAATACATAATTTCTATCAAGGTTTTCTTTCTGAGAATTACATGTGTACTCACAGGAGAAAACTTGGGCATCTTCTGTAATAAACTGAAACATAAAGGTATAGTTTTTTTCCAAGAGGGAAAGAAAATATGAGCCAAGATGCATGACAAAAAATATTGTTGATGATAATTTTGTGGAAAGCAAAAACATATGGTAGGTGCAAATGGATAATTCAAGGAAATACATCCCTGTTGAAAATACACTATTTTTTTAAAACTTTGATTCTACCTATTCATTAGAAAAAATAATCAATATCTTTTCCATGTTTAAAATAATGTTATGAAAATATTTATGCAAATATGCTTCCTATGAACCTGTCTGCCTAACTTACTTCTGCTTATTTCTGTAGAATAGAAATTTCAAGATGTTCCAACGTCCAAACTTTCACTGCTGCCAGTGAAGATGTCCCAATGCCTATATATCAGTGCAACATCACTGTTTTTGTCTGAAAACTGGGATTTTTTTTTTAACATTATTACTTAAGAAGAATAATATTTATGTATATTTTAATTTATCATTCTATTCTTTGTTTCATGACACTTTGAATGCAATTACATACAGTTCAGATTTCTTTTAGTTTGTTTTTCATAATTTTTTTAAAAAGTAGATGAATAAGACAAATCAATTGGTAGTTTCCCAGGGAAGTGTCAATAAAGGTTTCTTCTTGATCTATTAATAGCAGAGCAATGTGGCAATTTAAAACTATGTTTGGCATATTAGGAGTTTGTAAATGCTAACATAGAATATCTTTTGAAAAATCATAAGCCCTGTTGTAATTAACCATGGATCTCCAAACATTTGAGGTTGGTTTATAATAAGTTAAACTTCATAGGTGACACTTAAGACAATATTTAAACAGAAAAGTATGCTGTTATCTGTTCAATTTCATACACATTTTCTGCTTTTTTATGAATAAATGTTCTTCAGAAAAAACTTTTTTTTGTCCTTTTCTCTGCATCAGCCAGCAGTCTTTGCTGTACTTTGTGTTTTCAGTTTGCATTCATAAGTGGTTTTTTAATAAGGCTTTAAAAGTCACATTAAAAATAATGGAAAAATAATTATTGTTTTGGTGCTTTTTGAATTGCTCATACAGTCTGAAGCCAAATGTTCAAATGACAGAGCTATATTCTCATGTTTTCCTCTCAAATCCTGTTTATAGCTTTTCAAAAGAGAAAGAAACAAATATCTTTAGATATTGAGTCATTATTATTTTACCCAGTTATCTAAATCTCTTAAATTTTATATTTTCTGATGGTTCTCTAGTCCCAGTGTATAATTCTAACAGTCAAGGGATTTTTTTTTCCCCCATTTATCACAAATTGGCCACAGTCTTCCAGCAGTATTAGCAAGAATAAGTGTAACATTAACAGCATCTAAATTAGAATGGTTTTATTTGAGGTTGTATTTCCTTATTGTTATACAGATGTTTTCCTTGACTGGTCTGGAGTACCTGAATGCACTATTTAGGGGACTTTGCCTTCTAGTCCTAATGTCTTATGCCTATACGGTCCTGTTCTCTTTGAGCTGGCATGATCTGCTCTCTGACACAGGCTTGTGCTGCCCTGCTTCTTGACCTTGCTTTTCTTTGTCACCCTTATCACAGTGCTGAAGGTGCACTCTGCAGCTTTCACCTACAAGGTCCTGTGCTGCTGGTGCTTCTTTCCACTCTTGAAAGCTTCATTAGTTTGTTAGGGAGCAGCTTAGTGTTGAATGGGAAATGGGTATCAATCCTTTGTTGTATTTTGTTGTTTTTTTTTTTCACCTGTTAGTGTTAGGAATGAAGCTGAGGTCTCTTAAAGGGCAGTTTTGTGCCACGTGTCAAAAGGCTTCTGGAATTATTTTTAGTAAGTGCACCTTCTTAGTTGTCTTCCTCACATTAATCTAATTGCTTATTATATGATTGAAATAATGCAGGAAACAAGAAATGTCTGGGTATTAGTGATGCAGAATAGAACTACAGGGGCTCCTAACATACCAGTCTACATCCAGCCCTTGTAAAAACACTAGTCTTTGGAATTGCTCTTTTTCTTACAGGCAGGCTTTACCAGGAGTTTGGTAATAGATTACTCCAATAATCAGTGGTACTGGAGGAAATAGCATGTGCTGTAAAATTAATGAATGCATAGGTATAGTAATAATACATAGAACTTAATACTTCTTACTAAAACTTATTTTAAATATTGGTTGCAAATGTTGCCCTGATGTTTTTTTTAAATTTCTCTATCCCTTACACTTCTCCTCAAGTAACTATATTTAGTAAACTTTAGGGTTTTTTGTCATGTTATCTGAGGCCAAAGAATTTAAAATATAGTAAGTGAATCCATAGACATACATAAAAGAACAACTCCATTGTGGGCCATGTGTTTGCATGTTGGATCTCAAACCATTACTTGGGCACATTTCTATTTCTAGGAGAAAGTGTTAGAAAGAGAAGCTCCTGAGTGGAACAACTAAATGGGTTTGGCTTGCTCTATGGTTCTCTTATTTCCTTTATATTTCTCTCTCCTTCCTCAAACCAGTACTTCTTGTAGCATGTGTTTCTTCTGTTATCATCCATTTCCCTAATTTTGGGACCTAACTGCATTAAATAATCAAATTCAAAATTTAAATCTGGAAGAACTTCAGAGACTAAAATATTTCCTAAAAAATGTGTAAATGGAAATATGCAGGAGGGAAACCCACAAACTACCTTCCTCATTGAGGGTAATCAGGTAATAAATGGCTCTTTCATATACTGCCACACTTTATTCTCTTTCAGTTGTATATCAGTTCTTCTGTATTTTTCACTCAAAACCAATCAAACTTCCATATCAGTCTCTAAATTCCACCCTATAGCTGGAATAAAAGATTCACCCTAAATTCACACTTTACATCTAATATTTTTTAAATATTTCTTCTAAAAGAAGACCTGATTCAAAATTAACCCAGTGTTTTAACTCCTGACCCTCAATCTGTGATGCTGGAAAACAGCAATTCAGAGGAGTCTTGCTCTCCTTGTTGTGTGCCCACACTGATGAGTAGTGCTGGCTCTTGAGTGAGCATGGCACCATGAACTCCAGTTCAACAGTGTCATTTGGGCTAAGAAATTACTCAAAAATTATTCCGTCAGTGGCTGTGAGGCCTGTGCTGGCTGTATTGGGCAGAGTATCCCTCTTCCTCCCTCCCAGAGCCATTATATAATTGTCTGCTGATTTTCAGGCTCTGTTAGGAATCTGGTGCAAGCCAAGCTTTTAAATAGTTATAGTGGGCACTCAGCAATGTGTGAACAGAGTGGGAGAGCCCTGTCAGGACATATTGCATGCTTTGCTGTGACTGGTAAATTGCTGCTGCCCTGGAAGAAAATCTTCCTCCATGCTTGAGTTGCTGCCCCCAACTCCAAGACCAGCTTACAGAAATCATAGGTTATGTTGAGACAGGGCAAGTAACTGCTATGAGTGGCAGCAGTGGCATGACATCTTCCTCGGCCCCATCTTCCCAAAATCTAAACTCTGTGAAGGGGACCAATGACAGTAGCAGAAAGTGATCTGCTTTGTTAGACATTTGGGATGTTTGAACAGGTTTTATCTTCCTTTCTGATTTTAAGATACAATTCATTGACTATAAACAGCAGGTTTTGGCATCCTACGTTTCTACAAATACACAGCAATGTACAGAATGTGAGAAAAATGCTGTCAAAAACTGGTCAGGCTAATGAAATATGCAGAAGACAGAGAGATGAGAACACATTTTAAATCCTCAGTAACATATATAATATTCCTTAATACTGAATGCATTGTTTAATGTAATGTTTTTTGCTTTCAAATTTGTTATCCATTTAATTTCAGACTTTTATTCACAAGATGACCTAAATCAGATATCCAAATACTTGAATGTAACATGAAGCAAGTAAGATATTTAATATATGCAGACCTAGGAGACAGGCGAAATATGGGAGTCCAATGAGAGACAATCAGAAGTGGGACCAAAAAAAGAATTTTATTGCTGAAAGATAAACGCTAGTTACAAGGGAAAACAGGAGTTTGGAGATACAAAAAGAAGAGAAAAGAGAGAATGAAGAGGGTTAAAAAAAATCTAATGAAAAATTTACTATTCAATCTATTGACTCCTCAGGCTGCTAGAGTTGCTTTGCTCTGATAGATACAGAAAAAAGGTTAAATTCTCAGTCCCAATGTGTTTGGATTTTTGACGTGGATACCGTGATGAAAAAAAATTCTTTTAAGCTCTCTTCATGGAGATACTGACTTGAATTAGGTGATTCTTGGATAGAAATTATACACATAATATATGCCTTATTCTACTGTAGTAGAATATTCTACCGTAGTATGGATAAATTAATTTTCTTCATGTTGTCATGAAATATAGGAGAAGCACTGTTGGCATGTCGTGACATTTATAGCATTTTGTGGTACAACTACAAAGATAATGCAAAAACAGATGCTGAAATTACTATCCTGATAACAACTTGTCATTAACTAGCAGTGTACCACAGGGATACCACTGGGTCCAGTGTTACCCAATAATGATCTGAGTGACAGGTCAGAGTGCACTCTCATCGAGTTTCGTGATTACACCTAACATGGAATAGTGACTGGGATGCCAGAGGGTCACAGAGTCGTCCAGAGGACTTTGACAAGCTGGAGAAATGTGCTGCCAGGAACCTCCTGAAGTTTAGCAAGGACAAGTGGAAAGTGCATCCGGGGAGGAGCAACCCCAGGCACCAATATTTGCTGAGGCTCCCCAGCTGCACAGCAGCTCAGCAGAAGAGGAGCTGGGGCTCCTGGTGCTGCCAAGCTGGACACGAGCCAGCAGTGTGCCCTGTGACAAAGGAGGTCAGTAGTGCCCCGAGATGCATTAGGGAGAGTGCTGCCAGCATGTCAAAGAGGGGGATCCTTCCCCTTTGCCCAGCACAAGTCAGGTCTCTCCTGGAGTGCTGTGCCAGTTCTGGTTACAAGGATGATTAAATGTCTGGAGCATCTCCTTTGTGAGAACCTTCCTTAATGCCTGCATATCTTTTTTTGCTACACACTGCATATCTGTGTTTCTTGCAAAAAAAAAAAAGTCAGTGGGAAAATTAAAAAAAAGCACATTTGCTGTTTGTTAATTTGTGCTTTGGTTTCTGATGCTTTCAATGATAAACTGAATGCTTGTCGAATGGGATTTTGTGTAGCTCCAAAGGATTGCCTTGGAAAAAAAAAAAGAATATGCTTAATTGAAATGTAACCCTTTCCCTGTTTTCAAGGAGTTACTGTTGGTTTTTTCAATATTGAAATTAAGAGAATAAGAAAGCAACTATATCTGCAGTAGCTCTTATTTTGTAATTTAGAAAGATGCTGTTTCAAAGTAGTGTAAGAATGCCCAAAAATCTCTTTACTATAGCTGAGAAAATATGATTAGAAAAACATTGTTATTGCCAACCACAAAATCCTCAAGTCCATAATCAATTAACTGCTGATTTTAAACTGATTTTAAAGAATACAAACATAGTTTATGTATCCTCTTTAGATAAGTGCTGTGTAACTTAACATATTGATGTGTGTGCATTTATGTATTAAAAAAAGTATAACTGGAAGTTGTATTCGTACTCCAGTGCAGAGGTTAAGGTTTTGCCATTAGATTTCATTTCTAATTTGCTGTAATCAGCTTTTTCTGAATTTGATAATCTTTCATCCTCTTCAAGAATCTCAAGTGCTATTTTAGCACTGTGACAAATCCCCCCTATTGCAAACTAAAAGAAGATATGCACAGTCCCCATTTGTAGCACACTTTTAGATCAGTCTTACCAATATATTAGTAAAGGAAAAAAGCAACTTCACCATTAAAAGCCGACATAATAAGTACAAATAAGGAGTATAAATATTTGAAGTATGATGTGACCTCAGATATGTAGAGTGCATTGGAGATATGGCAAATCTATGCTCAAGTCTCTGCCTTACCTGCTTTACCAACTGTAGTCTTGTGAGTTGAAAACAAAGGATTCATTCTCACTACAAGCTGTGGCTGATATAAGCAAGTTTCATGCATCCAGTGAAATGTTTTCCTCTGGATCTGAGAACTTTCTGATACACATTACAAAAATATGTATGCATAGAAAAAGCATATTAAGAATTAGTTATATACCATCAATATAACATGCTATATCACGCATTACTATTTTTGTATATTACCAATACAATAAATATATTCTATAGACAACTATGGTATTATAATATGTAAAATTTGTAATATGAAAAATGCCTAATGTTAGAATCTTATGTATAGCACATATATGCATACGTGGCCACACATGGCAGCACTTGATACACTTTGTTTTCCTGACCAGTGCATTTGTTTTTCTTTAAGCCATTAGCTGTCAGTGTTATAATTCTTTTGTATGGTTATAAATATTTCTCATTTGTTTGAGATTGGTCTAATTAAATTGCAAGCTTTGTGGTTTGAAAGAGCTGTTACATTTAGTAAAGTATTCAATCAAATTTTTTGTTCTAATGAGATGTATGCAGGTGTAAATTCTGTCTTCCACTTTGTTGTTCCTTCAATATCTTTCTGTATTGTGGCAACAGATCTTTTATCCTGGTTGTCTGAAGTTTGACTTGTATCAGCCATCACTCTTGTATTGTGCTGAACAAATAGGAATCCCTATCGTTGTCAAACTCTTCTCTACAATACTTCTTAACAGGGGCTGTCTTTATCAGACTACAGTGAAAGCTCAGCTGGTGTGATTTCTTTTTTCTTCACAAAGCTCAGTGTTTTAATTTCTAGCTCATTAAAATTTATTGTGATGGCAATTCTGACATTTGTAATGTATAGTTTTTTAATATCTGAACATGCAGTTCTAGGGAGCAAAGTCAAAGCAATGTAGAAGATTGAATTAGAAGGAACATTTAGTTCAGCCTTGGAAAGATTACCTGGTCTTAAACCTATGTTAGTAGAGGTTTCATAATATTCACAGGTAATCTGATACTATGTCAACGGCCTTTCTTTTACATGACTTTTTAAATCTTGTAATATTTTGACTTCCTAATGTCTAAGCTAAGTTTCCAGCAAGTAAATGGAATTAATTATTTGTGTTATTTCCCAAGGACAAATTTTTAAATTTTCTGCATGAAGCGAACTTTTTCCTCTGTGAAGTCTGTTTTGCCATAATTATGTCTTTTTTAAAACCAAAGATAGATTTTTTTTTTCCAGTCCTTGTAGTAGGTTTTGTTTGGTATTGCCCTTGTTATCCTTGTTCTCTTGATTCTCTGCAATAACTGTAGAAAGAAGTCCTAAATAAACTTTACTTGCAGGACGTAATTTGATTTATATTTCTAATGGTAGCTGGTGAAATAACACTGTACAGAAATCAAAGACATAATTTTGAGACATTTAAGAACAAAATAATTAATTTTGTTTGATATTCTGAATTCAAACATAAAAATGAGCATTTTGTCAGAATGAAGATTCTTGTGGATAATGCTATGTAACAGCCCAAAATGATCTTCTCTTCTGTTACTTCTGACTCCAACAAAGCACAACAGAGTGGAAAATAAAACTAAAGTTGGGAGGGAGACCAGTACATCTGGATGATGTTGCTTGCAAGGGGAGTGGAGTGACATAAGCAGGAAATAGAAACTATTCTCCTTGCTTGCTTCTTGAATATATGCCCTTCCAATATCTTGTGTTTTACAGTCATCCACCTTCTGTGGGAATACCCAATAATCCTAACAGGAAAATAAAGTCTATGGCTGGAAAAAATGGAGGAAATTACAGCTAGATGAGAATATGAGTAGTTTCTTTTTTGTTGGCCACCACTTGCAGAGAAAAAAAAAAACTTCTCAGGGAGAGTTTTGCAAATTTGACTGCTATTGAGTGAAAAGCTTGCGAGATTTTTGAAAAATATTTTGAACAGGAATAGGATGACACATGTGCTATGCTTTGAAGGATTGCTTATTTCCACTTCATTAGAAAAATAGGCAACAATCTACTACTTTTCAATTCAGCAATGTATTTAAATGCTATAAAATTTAATCTTTCAATTGCTTTTTTACAGTTACCATTATGATTAATTACTGACTATTATAGCCATCAGCACCATAAAAATATTGGTCAACTTTCACATCAATTATCAAACCAGAACTAGTAGATAAATACAACTACTCTAGTGTTTTAAGTCACAGAACATGTGATAATCTCTAGCAGTAATATGAATTATGAAATTACATAATTCTGTGTAAATTATAAAAAACATAAGGTATTATTTACTACTACGTATTGGAGATTTGACTGAGGAAGAATGGTCAGTCACATTAGGAAGTTGTATTCTCTGAAGAATATGTTTGGGCAACACATTTTGTTGTGAACTTGAATGAACAGGATCATGCTGCCATTTTATGCAGTCTTAAGTAAGAAAAAAGTTAATTTTTTTTCAGCAGCTGACAATGGAAGAAGAAATGCCACCTTGAATGAATCATTTCTTTTCTGTAGCATGACCTCCCTCTTCTTAGATGTGAAGGTGATAAATCACTGAGTAAAATAACAGCAGGGATCCTTATTAATAACAACATTCAGCACTCTGCAATTACTCCAAATCCAAATGACACCGTAAAGTGTAGATTTTTTTATAATCTGCAATTTGCTTTTCTTTTTAGCTAGGAAATTTGCCTGGATTGAAGAGAACCTTCAGGTGTTAGATCTTTTGGTTTGGTTTTGGGTGTGGTGTGGGTTTTGGTTACAGCCATGTTGTCTACACTTCTGGAGGGACACAGGAAGAAAAGAGAATGTGAGGCAGTATTCTATGATGAGAATTAATTGTGATCGAACTTTTAGTTAATGATCTGGCCCTTTTATTTCTTAGACAAAGTAAAAGAAAATCTTGGTTTAATTTTTTTGGTTTGTGCAAGGTTTGTTTTTTTCTTAAAAGCTCTAGTTTTTGTTGGCACTATTTTTCTATTTTTCTGAAAAACACCCTCATCTGCAATGAGAAGTCCAAGCAAAGACTGTGAAATGGGCAGAAGGATAAATAGGATAAATTTAGCTTTTCTGAGAAATTTATGAGCAATGTTGGTTTTACCTATGTCTTCTTGTAAACCTTTCCTAACCTTTTAATTTGAGGATGGTAGCTTGGGACACCTTTGTTTCTTAAGAGGTCTGTTAATCAGACATGGAACTACAGGATGCCCAAGGTACATTTGCATTAGGGTTTTAAACTGGGACAAGAATCTGTATTTTACATGGCGTTATGCATTGAGCTTCATTTGCTGTGCTTCCCTCCTTGTTGGAAATCGCTGGGCACATACCAGATTCCTTTGGGTGAAACTAAATTGAACTGTGCTGTTTAGGAGTGCAGTTGATTTGTCTCCTAAGTGGAATTTGGTCCATGGAACCCACCCCGAGCTAGTCCTTGAAAACATGGATTTCTGTGTTACATTGGCACTGCTTGCTTGGGAACCTCAGCTCCACCCTGTGTAAAAGTAGCATACAGGACTGGAATGAGAAATTCTATGATCACAGTATACTTCAGCTTTTGAGAGGTTTCTTGTCACTTTTTGTAAATTTTTGGGTGCCCGCTATATAGAATACATAAAATATCTGCTTGTGCTTACTGGGAAACATGTTACTTCCTTCTCCAGTTGGTCAGGGTTGGTGTCAGTGTGTGACTGTTCATCTGTGATTGCAGAAGGATGCCACCACAGTTTAGAGACTTATGATCATTTTCTTTCTTTCCAATGTGGAACTGAAATGTGTTAACAACCACAAGGGAAGGCTATTTCTGTAACAGATCTGATTTTAGCTGCCTATTTGGAATGAAAAATATCCAGTTTTTCTAATAAAACAATTCACTCACTAGAAACGTCCTTTTACTTGACTTCAAATCATGCGTAAATCAAGGACAGCTCTGGGAAACAGGTTTTATTTGCTGAAAACTTTAGTAGTAGTTGCTAAGTGGTTCTGAGTGGCTGGTTTAAGGTAAGGAATCTCAACTTGTCATTTCTGTAGTATCAGATGACGTAAACACTAGCATAGCTATTCTCCATGCACAAACACAAACAGTACTTAGTTGGTATTAAATTAATTTTAGAAAAAACAAGAAACTTGCAGGTACAGAATGTTACTCACCTAAGTACACTCAGGGAAATTAGAAAGGGTGAGTGACACACTAGATGGTCCTCAAGTTCATAAAGGTGCCTGTGAGTTGAAACTGTGATTGAGTGTGTCAAGCAGTCTTCTTCACTTAATATCGTGGCAATACAGCACAGTATGAACAGTATGAGCCCCAGCATCAATCCCTGGGCTACTGTGCTTCACAGTGAACACCAGCTACAGCTTGAGCTACTGTTTGCCAGACTTTGAGCCCAGCAGTCCAGACAGTTTTCAAACCATCTAGAAGTTTGTCCAATTCTCATTTTGTTAATGAGGATACAGAAGGAGTCAACATAAGTCCTCTTGAAATCAAGTTATTTATATTGCACTGTTTTCTCCTCATGTACAGGGATGATCTTCCCTTGGTAAATCTATTTTGAACATTCATGATACTGCTTTATTATCCTTAGTGTCTTTGTGAGTAATTTCTCAGAAAATGTGCTTCACGACCTTGGCTGTGGCTATGCTGGGCATGGCCAGGCCTCTGGGTCCCTGATCCACCCAGCTGTTACCACTTCTCCCATTACCCTCCTCCAGTTTTTTTACATTAAAGACATGGCCTTGAAGGCACAGCAGCCTAAATAATCTCTAATTCTATGGGTTTTCATATGTCCAGCTTCTTTAAGTAGTTTCTAGCTTGTTACTCTCCAGTTTGGGCTGTCACACTACCCCAGCCTTGCTGTTATGGTCTGTGAAGAATAAGACAATGAAGTTTTGTTGAACTGTGCCAGTCGTTGCCATATCATCCTTCACTAACCAGCCCACATTCAACCCACCCAGCTCTTTGATATTGCTTTTGCTGCTGTATTTAAATGAGTGCATTTCAAAGGTGTGAAATACACAGCCTAAACATGTGGGGCTGTACTTTGCATAGAGCACATTTTGTACTGGAAATTTGTGAATGTTTTTTAGTATGTTCAGCCAAATCTATGTCCAGCACTCAGCACTTAACTGAACTTGAATATTAGGGTAATATTTCACTTGATTATTAGGTGAATATTTCTCTTGTATATCTCCTTTAAAAGGTATGTTAATATTTTTATACTTTAATTCTTCTCTTATCATTCTAATAATATTTTGAATGTCATGCAGGTCTCATTGTCTCTTTACAAAAGGAAAAGCTTCCTAGGTAAACATTCACTTTTATTGTAGACAGTAATATATTAAGTTCATTTAATTTGAGTGACAGTTGCATAATTCTATTTTCTTGACAAGTCCATGAAAATGAATGAGCAGGGTTTATATTCAAGAAAAGAATGAAGTTCCTCAGATTTTGAGTAATGATAGTAAAAATCCTTTATTGTTACAATCTATATAACAGTGAATTCAAAGGTTTGCTATTCATTTGTAAATCAGAATAATAAGCCCATTTATAAAGTTCCATTTCATTTTATCATTGTAATTATTTCAGCATATGAAACTGGAATAGTAAACATCAAGCTTTCAGGAGGTTATTAGTGATTTAGCAATGGGTGCACTTGACTTATATTGCTCCTACCCAAAAAGCTAGCAATAGAATCCAAACAGAATGATTTGTATTAACTTTTCTCCTAATAAATATGTAAATATGCCTGAGCTGATTGAATCTGGAAATTAGAATGCCTAAATACGTTATGATACATATAGGGAGACTGAAGATTGTGTCCTCCAATATAAAATGAGAAAAGACAGCTGATTCAGTCTGAAGGGGAACCCAAGATTTAAATCACAACTATTTAAATATTCTGTTCAATTTGTTTGCTATTTCACTTACAGTACAGAAGAATTGGCTTCTGGAAAAAAATGCAGGAGTTGGCTGTTAAAAATGTTTTATATTCAGATGGGTAGTTCCTCTCATATCTGCCTTCCTGTGTCTCAAAAATCCCCAAGCACGGGCCAGGTTGCTGTAACATGAAGGACTTGTCCACTGGTCTAAGAGGAACACAAATTTTGCTGCTTATTTATTCCAACAGTCACGTAGCCCACGTTTTTTATTTCCAATGCTGCAAAAGCAGTATTGAAAAGAGGCACAGCTCTCTGCCCACCAGCAGCCAGGCACCTGTACTACTCGTGGTGAAGCCCAGCAGTTCTTTGCTTTAGGGAAGGCTTCACACAGGGATTGTAATTTGGTTCATGTAGATTTATGGTATCTGGGCATGGACCACATGCTTGTGTTGGTATTACTCAGTAGTTCTGTAGAGTAAACTCTTCAGGACTGTTGGAAAGAGTAAACTTTATTCTGGCCAACTCTATATATGAACTCCCTTACAGACCTTTTGTCACACTAATTCCTAGAGAACTGTAATTTCTGTCTTGGTGATTTTTGAGTTAACATTGCAAGAGGAAAAGACACTTCAGAAGTTAAGGAGTCATCTAAGCATCTTGTGTGCTGCATGAATAAACATTCTGACTGTGTGATACTGCCTGCTACTGCCTAATCCTAAGAGAGAAAGGGATCAGCCTTTTCAGGATAAAATTTCCTAGGCTGGTGTCATTCAGAGTGAAGTGTGTTTAGTTTTGAAAGAGAAATAGAATCCAGTATTTATAGAAAAATCTGGATTTTCAAAAACCGTAAGTTTCTCTATGCTTACAAAAGGGGAATGCAGTGAATGAAAGGTGATGAACCCAGTTAAATTATGCATATTTAAATAGTATAAGATCAATTTCAGTAACCCCTTGGAGTATTAAGAACTCTTTTCTTTTGAACCTTAAATTTTATTTATAACCAGCACTGAGACAATACTACTTTCTGAATATCATCGTAGTCAATGCCAATTTAGGACAATTTGGAGCCAAAGGATGGAAAGGGGAATCATTAACACACATATACAGAAATCAATCTATGGTATCTGTTTGCCAGCTGACCTCAGGCCAAAATAGATTGAAGATCAAAAGTAGTCAAAAGGGAAATTCTGTGTCATTATGAAATGATTCAACTTGTCTTCTATTATGTGAGTAATGAACCTTTAATTTTGGATTAACGTGTTTACAGTTGCAGCTTGATGTCTGAGTGACAATTATACATGGTTTTGATAAGCAGAGATGGTTTAGACTGAGAAGCAACTGTGAAATGTTCACTGTGAGTGTAAATATTATTTTAGTTCCAAGTACAGAGTAACAGAAACAAGTTTTCAAAACTGGATGGTTAATCTTGATCAAAAGCCAGCAGTAAAATAGGAATAGCTCCAGCTTTCAGCCATCTGGTAGAAATTATTCTGTGGAATATTTGGGCTTGAAATGTAAATTTTCATTTTGTACAGTTCACCTAACTGTGAATTAATTTCAAAAATATGTGGAAGGATGTAATTTACTAGCAAATTATTGGTGAAGCTGACAATGAATGATTTTTAATCAGGCATTTACAGGAGCTATAGCTCAAGCTTTGTAGTTAATCATTGAATTTGCACTATAGAAAATTATAAAATTAATGTATGTTAAGTGCTCTTTTTCCCATTGTGACTGTTTCTAGTCGTGGCAGTTATTCATTTGTTTTGCTTCAGTGTTTTTTCATTTTGCTTGATATCCCAGCATTTTAAAATGTGGTAAATTGCTAGTGATGATGAGATGAAAAGCAAGTTCTTATCTAGCCTTATGACTTAGTAGTGCCCAAACATTTTAATTTTATTGTATAGTTTTTTTTTGTAGCTATATTGCCCAATTTTAATAACAGAATACATTTATGAGAGGTTTTTTCAACTTTCTTATGTTAGAAGAAAGTATATCTTTTGAACATTTTAGTTAATACTTAAGAAAATGGATAATTCTATAGGGTAAGGATGTTTTGGTATAGTTACTATTAGATATATATATATAGATAGATGTGTGTGTGTGTGTGTGTGTGTATGTAGAGTTATCATTTTTCTCCCCTACTTTCCATTCCAAAAGTTAAAAAAACCCCTTTCAGTTATTTTCAAGCAATGAAATAATTGTTCCTGACATGCAACACTTTCCAGCCTTCAGTTTCAAACCCCAAAATACCAACATACCATACCACTAATTTTTTTTTCCTTTGTTCTCCTTCCAACCAAAAATAGACAAATAGCAGTTTAAGATTTAAACTCAGCAAATACTCAGGTCACATGCTGATGGTGTGTATCAACTTCAAGAAAGTCAGTTCTAACAGGCTGAGTTTAAGTGGCAGAGTATCTGGCTCATTACCTTGCCCTGGAGAGAATGGTCACGGGGGTCACAATTAGATATCCTAATGTGATGCACACCATTGAAAAGCCATGTTAAGGGAGCATCTGATAGGAACTCCTGCTGTAGATAATATGTTGTCCCCTTGTGGCATGTATTGTCTCAGAGAGGACTTGTGCTTTCTGGTTATGTGGACATAATGTAGAACAGTGTAAATACTAACATTTCCTTCAGAAAAATCATTACTATTGTGTAGACAATTCTTAATTTATTTTTTGGGATGTACATATATATAGTTAATTCTATCCACATTTAACGCTGCTTGGTAATTTCAGAATTGCCTTTAAAACACATAAACTTGACCTATATTTTTCTCTGTTGCACTGACCATTTTGTTTGAAAAGCACCCAAACTACTGGTATGTCCACCATTACAAAAAATTTCAAAAGAGCTATCTGAGACAGAAGAGTAAAAACACTTTATCTACAGATCTTGGATATATTTGAACATGTTGGCATGAGCTTTCTTTGCTGCTCTTTAAACAAGTGCATTGCACTGAAAAGAGTGAAAGCGTTAGAATGTGAATTGCTATCTACTGTGTAAAATAAAAAAATAAAAGATGAAGACAATCTCTTCTTTGCAAGGTTGCACTGACACAGAGCAAGTAATCATGTACTGGCTGGAACAATTCATTCCACCCTGTGATGCATTTCTTTAGAGCAGAAATGTAAAGTCATTGCCTTCTGACAGAGATGCTCAAAACTCTCTCCATAAGCTTCAACTAAATTGGTGAAATAAGAAGCAAAATATTTTGCAAGAGAGAAAATTTAACAATTTTGCTCCAAATTTGAAAGTCATCTTGCTATAATACCAGCATCTTGTTTTGACATACAGCTGCTTATAACTCCTGGTGATTTGTGACACCTCTGCCATAAAAGGATGTAATGAAACTTGAACGTTTTATTGCAGTTCATGCAATAAACAATTCTATCCCTACTCAGGATTCCCGTAGCATTGCTTCAGAATACTACTGCCAGATTCTGGCATTGTAGAATTTTTTTGTGTAAGGGCATGATACATTCCATTTTGATATGTACATTAAATTAAAATATAGCAAAGTAATTTGGCAATATTCTTATTTCTAAGTATGGGGTTTGAATAATTGTCCAGCATCATATTCAGCAGTGGTCATACTAGAGATAGCGTACTATAAAACAAAAGTAAAATATCACTAACAAAATAAATACTTTGGTAATTTTATCAAACAGGCAGGAAGATAGCTTTGTTTTCATTAAGCTTTCTAAATTTAGTTACACAACCTTCTAGATTAAATTATACTGACAATAACTTGGGCATTTTTCAGAATTTTGTAAACTTTTGGATAAGACCACATTTGTGCAGAGAGTTGAGTTTGACTGATCCACCTCTATTGAAGTGGATTACATTACCCTCAATGGCTTAGATGTGGGTGCAGGATTTACTGATATCCAAAGTTCAGGCTACCATTTCCTATTTCCTTCGTGGACACACCCCATTTTTGTTTATTTAGTTGCCTGTGCATGGCTGTTTGGAAAAACAAGCCTGTATCTGAATATCATGTGCATAGGGAGGCAAATTTGTGATGACAAGGTAAAATGTTTTGGGAGGATTAAGGGAGCCAGCAGTTTGGTTCTGCGTGTTGCATTGAGATTTGTGAAAACAAGGCTGGGAAAAGCCCTGAGAAGGAAGAGGCTGGTTCAAGTGGATCTGCAGGAGAGATGAGGATGGAGAGGCTGTGTAATGTGCCCAGCCAGGGTCTGCATGTATGCAGGTAACCAAGATTCTGGTTAGGGCAGGAACATATGCCTAGTTTTAATAAATGAATTAACGCATTTCATTGATTTTCTTTTTTACTCCCTCACATTGAATTAAGGCCCAAGTGCACAGGTTTCATTATATGCTATCTGTACTTATTAGTTATTGGTTGATCTCTATTGAAAACCAAAAAATACTGCTTCCAAGTGGTAGTTACTGCGCATATTTTCCATATTTTAAAATCTCTCAGTGAACAAAAGTTTGTTTACAAGATTTTAAAACCACTGGAACTGTATGGATGTGTGTCCTTTACCCCTGGAGAAAAAGGCTTGTGAATTGTCTTATTAGTCTCTCATTGAATGATTACAGCAGTTGCTTGACCTTGAGAGAAACGGGACACTGCTGGCGTTCTCCAGGGGCTGGCGTTATTAGTGCTGGCTGACCTCAGGGAACTGGGTGACCTCCATTTCACCTTCCAATCTCCCAACACCAAAACAAAGCTGAATTTTGCACCACAGCTTGAATAAAAGACAAAGGATGGTTGTTTTTATATATAGCAGAAGAGTGAAAGAGTCTGCTGCGGCTTTGATTAAAAAATGCAATGCAATATAAATACGTCTTGTAAAAAATGAAAAGTCTTGACTGCCCTACACACTTTGACATTGATTTCAAACTTAAGGTTTTCACTTAGAGGACATAATGGGCATAAACCTCACTTTATATGCTACAATTAGTGCTTTTTTTAAGGAAGAGGATAGTGTCCTGTGTCAGTTAGAGAATCATCTCTCTCATTCCATCCAGTCTGTGTAGCCACCAAATGCATGCTGTTAAGAATTCATTTTTTAAAATTGTGTTGGGCTTTTTGACAAAGGGGCTGCTGTTGACTTGAAATGTTAGGCCCAGTGTTATAAAATCCAATAATATTCCACTAATATTTCTGGAAAAAATATGATGATGTGACTGTTGCTATTTTCAGCTAATATTTTCCTAGTTGCTATTGATAATGTTTGGGATAGAAGCTTAAAGTCTTTCAAGTTGAAAAGAAAGAGCAAACTCTAGCATGTTCTTTTTCTGGTCAGTGACTTAAAAGTTATGCTTGGCTTGCAGCTGGGCTGATTCTGCATCTATCCCAATTAAAGAAGATAAAAACTAATCATGGTGCTATTTAACATATCAGTCTTGGCCTCCTTTTACTGTAGTTGACAGTCTGGCAGGATTCCAAAAGTTATTTGAATATGCATAAATCAGATTCTTGGGAATTGCTGTAGGTTGACAAATCCTTACCAGTTCTTCCAGTGTATAACTTGCAATTGTTGTGAAATGCTGGTATCTGATAGACTGCGTCATCACTACATTTTCTCAAAGAAAAGAAATTCAGCCTTTCACCCTCATTATTTTGGCTAAAGGCCAAAATAGTTGAAAACTGAACTAAACTGCTAGATTAGACTTTTATGTGAGATACTTTGAATCAGGCATCTGAGTTTCAGAAAAACAACGGGTAACACATGCCAAATCTGCTGCTATTTGATTTCAGTCTGATTCACATTGCTATTTATCAGTGTACTAAACAAACTTGATTTGATCCTACTGATGGAAAAGATGATTTATGTGGCTATTCTTTAAATACAAATTATGTCACTTTAGGTAAATTGGCCTTCCTTCACAATCCCAGAGAAGGGAAGTCCACAAAATGTAAGGAAATAGGCTTGGAAGGCAAGAGTGTGGTGCTGGTTAACCCATTTCTGTAGGTGTCTACCTTTGTGTCCTCTGCTGTACCTTACAGTGAGAGCCAAAGCCTGTACACTTCCTTTCTGGTGTGCCCTGGGAATGGTTCTAAACCTGAATTTTAATAGAGCTGCATACATGAAATTCACTAAAACAGATTCCTTGCTGTGAAATAAATGATGTGTTGCAGCACAATGTATCACAAATACGTTCTTGCTAAGAGACTTATATTTTTGATACCTACAGTCTGGAAGCTTTGGTATTTATTTACATGCACACAAAAACAGTCTGGTAATTTTAATTGTGTATATATATATATATAGGCTACATGCCTGGTTTCGTTGTCCCTTAAATCACACACACAACTTAAACTGCCTTTTCTTTCAGGGGTCGTTGCTTGTATTGTTTAGAGTTCAGTGAGATGACAATATTGTCAGAATATTGGAGCCAGAGGCATTTTCAGATTGGAATGGATTTGGCTAATCAAATAACAGTACTGACTTTTTTGACACTGAAAAATTATGATATATTGTGCTATAAATTGGACTTTGGCCCAGTACTGACTAACACACCTAATTGACCTTGGGTCATCTAATATTTGTTGCAGTGTGAAAGGAGAAAGAACTCCATACTTGAGAGCAACTCTTTATAGGAGGTTTGGGAGATTTACTGGCAGGTGGGGTATAAGATGGAAGGAGTTATCTAATATTTGTTGTCCATAAAGTGTATATATTATATGTTTTTCCATTAATAACACTTTCTGTTGCTTCTAATATTTTAACCTTCAGCTTTTATAATTTTAGCCTCTGTGATGCAACTTTATTTTGGAATGAATCCAAATGGCATCATGGTTATGTCATGAATGATCTATTTCATAACTGAAGCTGTGATAGGAAAGTAATAATTAAAAAATATTTGTAGAGGCATGTGTTTCACATATTCATCCTTGGTCTCAGAGCTACATGTATGTGCAGATATAAAAAGTTATTTTTCATCAAACATTTGGTGACTTTGTGGGTGGCAATATTGTCTGATCAGGCAGTCTAGAAGTGATGCATATATGTGGGTTATAAATAAAGATATAAGTGCCTCTCTGGCTATCACTTGTACTTCCTTAGCTACAATTGTTTTTTCATCTCACCAACCTAAAGGTGTTTATTTAGGTTAGAAAATTTCATAGAAATAACTGATATCCTTTGAGGACATAGGAAACACTTTGGTGATATTCAGACGAGAATTTTATTTACTGTCAACTGGTTCATCTTAGACTAATTCAAATTCTTATCTCAATATTTTAGTGAGGTGCAGAGAGTAACAATGAGACTGTATAACCTTTTCCTTAAGAACTACCTATACATGGAATGTGATCCCAAATTATAAGCCACACTTATGCATCTGAATACTAGCAATGTGAAGGTTTGAGTTCTCAGCACCGACAATGAGTATTGGAGTAGCAGTTAAACACTGATGTGTGCATCTACATGATTACCATGAATTTTCAATCTAAGCATCTTCTTAATGTTAAGAATAAGAACTTTGAGCAACACTAAACAATAATTGTGGCTCTACACAAAGTAAATGGGAATGTCTGTGCAGCAGAGAGCTGAAAGATAAAGGATGGAGATACCCCAAGAATAGGAAGAGATAATGGGTTGCCGGGTGATTTTGGAACCTAAGAACGCTTAGGATGATTCTAATGAAAATGATGGTCTTCAGCCTTTTTTGCTACAGCCAGCAAACTGTGATTGACAGTTCCAGAAGCCACCTCTAGACCTCATATATTTATATGTCACTTGGATGATGTAATAGCTATTTCTCTGCTACATCAGCCCACTGTGGAATTTTAGATTTTTGGATCTTCTTAAATATTCAACCTGAGCCATGGATATGGGTTTGGATTTTTTGTTTATTTTGTGGTGGGTTTTCTTTAGTTTTCTAAATATAATTTCTGATCTTATTTATGTACTACAACCAAGCTGCTTTTCTGAGGGCTTGGAACTTTTCCTTGCATTGGATTTACTGATTGTTCTTTCTACCAAAGATTTGAAGTAAATTATTTGTAATATGTGTTACA
Organism: Sturnus vulgaris; assembly: GCF_052056855.1. Taxonomy (NCBI): domain Eukaryota; kingdom Metazoa; phylum Chordata; class Aves; order Passeriformes; family Sturnidae; genus Sturnus; species Sturnus vulgaris. The sequence continues at coordinate 27,136,304 of NC_142243.1, read as the reverse complement.
TCTTGCTTTTGAAATTTTTAAGGTGTAGAAAGCCTGGCATGAATTAATAAAAGTGATGTCATATATCTGTCAGATACTAGTAGTATATCCATTCAGGTGTCATTTGTGATAAAACTGCCTTCCAAAGCCTGTTTATCCTGACTTTTCCACAGAGAACTGCAATTGTATAATCTGGAAAATAGGATGAAAGTATCTGAAAGGTCTGATATTTCAAGAAGGAATTGTGAGAGGAGCAAGTACTGTACTCAGAAAGAGTACAGTAGGCTCTCAGAAAGATCAGACAGATACTTTAATACACAAGGGAACAGTACTTCACCTTTTGGCATGGGTGTCTCCAATAGCTAACCAAGGAGAATGACTGGGGATCCTGAGCTCATTGTGGAAAGTGCTTTAGAGAAATAGTGGATGAGAGACAAAGGCAAGTGTTAAGTGTTGACATGTTTCTTTGAATTTCTTTATCTCTCATGTTAAGTATTAATTATAGCTGCATGTGGGCATATGTATATGCTTCAGCTGTTACCTAAACTGGAGATCTGAATCATAAGACAAGAATACTCCTGGCAGAAACGTAGCTGTATCTGAAATACTCAGCAGGATGAAGGGCTTGACACTGGCTACAGCTCCTGGTCTGTACATTTCTTTTTCTGTGATGGCATTATGTCCATTTTTCCATCTACTAAATGTCTATTCAAACACAGCCTAATTTAGGCGTCCCAGATGTAATGACAGTACAAAACAATATCCATATCCATGTGATAGACCTGACCAGCCCTGTAAGTCTATGATGTACATTTAGAGACTGGGACATTTAATGAAAGCTGAAGATATAAATAAGTGGAAAGCATTTAAGGGTTTATAACCCCAGCACTCTAAAAAATGGTACAGACCCATAAAATGGACTCCAAACCTATCATCCATATCAATTAGACTAAATTAGACTGGTTTATAGAGTCTAGAAAAAATATAGAAATTTATACCATTTTATCTACTGACTCTTATTGTCCTGTAACAGCCAAAGTCAATGGCCATGGCATGAGCAAGGTCCTAAGGCTCTTACCAGAGAAAATATTAAAGGATACTTATTTTACAAGACCAGGGGAGGTGGAAGTCAGCAAGGATATGTGTCCTAGGAGAAAGCAGAAATAGGTTTTTGTTTTTATGCCAGCTAAAAAAAAAAGTATGTAGGAGAAAAGGTTTCTCTCATTAACAGTCTTGCTGGAGAAAAATGAAGGCCTTGTAAAGAATAAAATAAATGAATGCTTACCATACACACTAGAGGGTGAAAGAAGGCCTCAAAGGAATATAAGGCAATTGTAAAAATACAATCAGAGAGAAAAGGATATTCTCTTACTTCATGGTTTCAAGTTGATTAATCAAGAGCTGTGTCTTTCTGATTTTCATAGTAATGGCAGGCAAACCCGATAGCAATCAAAGGGCATGGTTAGCAATGGGTGCATACTGCAAGTGGTGGAAACAAAGTTTCTGTGGCAGATGGCCTCGTTTCAAAGAGTTCACAGGATCAAGGGGTTTAGACACTGAATCACTGCCTACTTTATTCGGAAAATCCTCATTGCTTCTCTTGAACAAAATGACAGTGAAAATCTTCAGGGAAACCTCACGATATTCATGCCCTTCATTTGCCCTGCAAGTTTTGCTCATTTCAGAATATCCAAATCTGGTCTCGAGTTATAAGTAATGTAACAGGTTTTTGTTTCTAACCCAGTCCTGAAATACATAATTTCATAATGCTTCAGCCTTTGAAAGCATGCTATCAGTATGAATTTGAATCCTTACTATGTCTGTTCACTCACACAATCCATTTTCCTTTTGATTGTTAAAGCTGGTAGAACAAAATGATTTCGGGAATTTGGTTTACTTTTCCCATAGATGCACTTAATTTCAATAAAGTAATTTGTAAGTAAAACCAAGAGAGCTACCATCCCTAATATATCAGTAGACATAAAAACCCTGTAGCTGGAATCAGATTTGTTCTGGTTGTTGATATATCTACTGTATTTGGGTCACAGTGTGGCCACAATGAAGTCAAATAGTCAAATGATAGTGAGTGATAAGAGGAAGACTAATCACTCACCTAAATACAATTGAAAAGATGGCTTATGTACCAGCTATTGGTTTTCTGCTCTTTGATAAATGCATGTAACTTTTTTTTCTTTTTTTTATCCGAGGCTTAATCTGCTAATGGTCTTCACAGAAGGTGATTACATTTTAGCTTGGTACAGATTTGATTGGACTTGTGTTGTAAGTGCACTGAGCATAGCCTTTGGGATAGAGTCAGATTGTCAAATCAAAATGTAACAGTCATCTTCTGGAGTGTATTTTTTGGTAATAGAAGTCTCTCTAGATTACATACATCCAGCATGGCCTCTTGTGCAAATTCAGTGCTATCCTAGAGCTCTGAAGCATTGTTTAATATGAAAAACCATGAGTGCTGATGTTGAGTTTAGATTTTTCTTTGGTTAGAGAAAATGCATATATGCTTTCTGAACATAAGGCTGACACATGCAGAGCTCGAGAGTGATCACAGCACTACTGTTTATGTGAAAGCTGCACAAACACTGTTATCTGATATATGACTCACTCCCTTGTTTACCCTTCTTTGCTCCCAAATTCAGCATTTTTAACTATGCTGCAAACATAGTCTTCCACCTTTGTGGTAGTGCTTGTAAACCACTGAAGATCTGCATTTTGATTGTCACATGAATCAGAATATTTTTGTCGAAGATTTAAATTGGGATCCTAAAAAGCTAGCAGTAAATGCAAGCAACAATATTTAATGAAAACAGAAATTCCAGAAAAGAATATTATGTGTAAAGAAGCATTTTTGCACATAAGTTTTCCTTTATTAGATTTCTGGGTATGACGATATTGTGATATGACTGACATTGTGTCTGGTTTTGAACTAAATGAGTAGGTCACTGTAATATTTTAAAAATGATGGTCTGTCTAGTGATTTACATTTTTTTTCTAATACAGAATAAGTAATTTGTGAGGCTCTTAAAAACTTATGTAGCACAGCTGTGACAGTTTAACATTCAATCAGATATCACATCTGATATTTAGATTGATTTCACCATCAATATTCTGCTGTTTGGGGAAAAAAAGAAAAATAGTTAATAGAATTAACTGTTGCAGCTGCAAAAGAATAATGCTTGGGGTTTTGGGTATTCAAGGAAGGAAAAAATTAAAGTGCAGTAAAAAAATCATATACTAATACAATTCCTATACGTTGAATAGTTTCTGATTATATTATGTAGCTGGAATTTTGTCTCCTTGCTGCAAATTCAGGATCATGACTAGAGGAACAAAATGTTAGGAATCTGGCTTGACGGTTCCGTGTAGCCACTGAAAATTTGAAATTAAAATGGTGGTTAAAATTTTCCTATTTTGTGTGGCAATGTAGTTGTATTAATCAGGCTCTTTATTCATAAAGTAAATCAAGACAAATCATTGACTATCTAAGACTGGTGCTTGTAAGCATCTTGTAAGACTGTACTTGTGAGCATCGAGGAGATGTTCAGCCCGCCTTGCAGGAAGGGCTTAAATGAGGCTGCTTTGCTCAATCGGAAAGTGAAACTTTAAAGAAAATGTATTTCATGTTATCCATGAACACATTTAAAAAGAAAAAGATCAGAAAAATTTGTGAGAAAAGAAACGTTTAATAGTGCATGAACAGATAGATTCAAGGTTGAAAAATACATTTATATTTATGTTTATATTTCTATATGTACATGGTAACAAAAAAGCAATGGAGAGGAAGACTTGGAAACAGCTTTCCAGTTTTCATACCAGCAGAAGCAGTTAGAGTAAAAGGCCTAATTCTTTTCAGAAAACATCATAATTTCAGAAATATTTTAGAACAAATGAAAGGCATTTCTTTAAGAGAGTACATGAAGTATTTACCTGAAGTAGCAGAGGTTTGTATTTGCTAGAATTGCTACATTCCTATTTTAGAAGGTCATTGACAAAAAAGAGCAAAGGCAGAAAATTGTGTCTATATTGCAGTGCTGTCCAAACTGCTCTGTAAAAAAAAATAAGTTTGATTATCTCTTTGTTTTGCATGTACATATCTATTGAAGATGTGACTGTAATTGCAAATTATCTAGGAGAGACATATTCTGTTCTTTGGGCCAGTCTTGTTTCTTTGCCTGTTTTTGGTACACTTCACGTTGCACATGCAATCTGCTGATCCCTAATAGCACCTGAGCTATGAGGCCATTCCACCCTTGTGTGTGCAAAGTTTCTTGCATTGCAGAAATAATTGTGTCAATTGCAAAATGGAAGAAGAAAAAGAGAGCTAAAATGATGACACAGATAAGCTTGTTTTCATCTCTCTTACTCCTTTGTTACAGATTGAAAAAATAATTATTTTGGATGTCAAGCAAATCTGCACCAACCTGAAGTGGAAGCAACTAATTGTCATATTAATATTGTATAAATACATCGGGTTTCATATTTTGTGAATTTTGAGGGGATTGTCAGGTTCTACAGACCTTCTCTAGTGAGACTTGGAGCTTCTACAACTGCTTTGAAACATAAATTTTGCTCCCCACTATATATTTTTGTCACTGCTTTGCTGAGTGCTATTCTAGCCACTCAGATGACAAGAATCCCAGTATCCCACTCAGCAGCACTTTTTCCAAGCAACTCCATTTGCCTCTGCTTGCATCTTCCATATAGGCTAAGCCATAGCACCACAAAGAAATCCCTTGACAAATGTATCTGCAGTTACTCTCTGCTCTGTTGTGTGCCTCTCTCCTTCCCCTTGTGCAAAGGCCTGGAAAGTCTCTGCACATCAAAATATCCCTGCCCAGCTTATCAAATGAGAGAGCCCTTTTCTGGAAGGAAGATCACATTAAGAATTAGAGGGTGTTGAAGAGGCTGATTCAATGCAGTACATTTGTCACAAGGCAGTTCTCTGACACATTCCCTCTTCTCTGTTCCTCTCTGTGTTTTCATCTGCTCAACAGCTTCAGCATCATCCATCACAGCTGTGCTGAACAGCACCTCTTGCTTCTGGCTCTTCTCACTCTGGACCTTTCCCAGTGCCTTTTGCATTTCCTCATTGATTTCTCAGAATGATTTACTCCATTCCCTGGTAAACTCATCCACTGCAATTTCAATTGCATGTTTCTGATCCCTTCCTTGATCCCTGTGTTTGTATCAGTATTGCCTTAGCTACCTGCCTTCCCTGTATCACTCCCTCGAGGAGTTTTACTCCATCCACACATTGAATTACATGGTGACAGGAATTACATTTTATGCAGAAATTTTACACTGCATAAACACAGAATCATCATGTTGAGAGCAAGTTAGTCCTCTAATTTGACTATGGGCCTCCTGAAGGGTGTTTTTCTTCACTTTTTCAGAATTCCAGAGTTTAGGAATCCTATGGCAACATGAGATAAAGCATTTCAGTACTTCTTTACCCTTTCTGCAAGATTTTTTTCCCCCCTTAAAATCTAAGCTGGTTAGTGCTGCAGTTTAACCAGAATCCTCTCCTACTGCTCATATTGCAGATGTGAGGAGTAGTAGCTCATTCTCCTCATCTTCAAGGCAGTCTGGAAAAGCTCTTTTTCCTTTCTGTGCCTTCTGAACAAACCCTTTAAAAACTGTACCAGCAAAAGCATTACACCATTACATAAAGTTCCCAAATCATTCATTAATGTCAAGAAATAGATATATTCCATAGAAAAGGATTATTTTTGATCCATGGTATTTTCATCATAAGGAATATTATCACGACTGTTTTCTGTCGTGGTATCCCTTTACGTATCTCATTATACATTTTGCTTCAGCTGATAAGTTTTTAAAATTTTGGATTTATGTTTTGTTTTCAAGGCTCTATAATAGGCATGAAATGTCAGTTAAACACACCTGGGTTTTTTTATGGTTTCCTCACTACAGCTGTAAAAATTTCTTTTGTAAATAGGCTTAAATAATGCTGTAAACAAATCAGCAGATTCACTTAGACTTATCCTTTAAATTCTTCTTGTGTATATTAAGTATCAACAGTTTTTATGGTTCATAGAAGCCACTAATTAAGTAGTACACTAATAACTTCAGAAATCTATTCTGTTGCTCCAACAGTCTGACTGTTGCTAATTACAATCTCATTAGTCCCTATTTTACTGTCAAAACATGCTCATGAAGTGTTTCTTCTCAATATGGCTAATATTTTTTCTATAGTAGAAATCTCTTTGGGGTTTGAGTTTGTTTTTGTTTCAGAAACCAAATACATCAGAACTGTTATTAATTTCCCACCTTTCCCTGTCATATGATTCTTTGACATTGCAACTAATTTATTCAGTCTATTTATTCATTCTTTTTAGAGACCAATTTAGTAACTGTGTTCTCACGTTTTTTTCAATTTTGATATTTCCAAGTTCATGCAGAAAAAAATAAGCTTTTAATGAAAGAAATAGCCTTCTTAAATACAAAAAGAGAATGGTTGATCTGGGATTTACAAATATATTTATTAATGCTTTTAAATAGAAGCTATATGCAAAAAGCAGTATAAATTTTATGGGATCATGAAAGATCAAATGTTGTTACAGGCTTGCAGTCAAGTCTAGCAAATAATCATTATTCTGAGAAAGGGAATGTGCATTGATGTAATCACTTAGAATAATCTCCAAAATAACTCTAATCCTGAAAATAACTTTTTTGAATTTGTAGAACGATAATGAAAAAAGAAGGAAGTATTAGGTGAAATGCTTGTCATACAAATTCAGAGTAGATAAAATACCCTAAACTCATGAAAGTGATAAAATTTTGATTGTTAAAAAAAGTTTCTGTAAAAGAAATTAAAATGTTGAGAAATGAAGTAGCACAAAAGAAGCTATACATGGTGTTAAGCCATAAAGATATTTTGCAGAAATGTAAGCACATAGGCACTCTGAAGTGGGATTTTAAATGTAGAGGTTTTTGTTAGTTTGCTTTTGTTTTTATTATTTTTATTATTATTTTTTTTTTAATTAGAGTCCTACTTTTCATAAAAAGTAGTGAACCCTGAATTCAGAAGTTCAATTTGGAGAACATTATCAGAAATGTCATTATGGCTTTGGAAGTAGAAGCTCTGAGTTGTTATGAGCTGAACCAAGATCTAAGGGATGGTAGTGCCTGACATATCCACTGACCTGAGAATGTGTTCAGCTGCCTCATTCTCCTCTTATTCCCAAGACTGTGACTCATATATCTTTACATTCTTCTCTCAGTGCTAATATATATAATAAAGTATCTGAAGTTTTAAAAATCCCTCCTTGTGGAATGAAAAGGTAGTTTGAAAGATAAAAATCTAAAACATTTCTATGGTTGCATCCATTTCTGATGTCAGTATTCTGATATCTGTGGTTTTTCATAAATGCCACCCATGCAGTGGCATTGTGCAAGTATTGGACAAGATGTTCATTAGAGGTTGCCACATTTTCAATCACAGTAGGTACTAATAAATTCTTTAGAAATCAGACGATGTCATAAAAGATTTTGTCTACGTTAATTGTTTTCATTATTTTAACTACATTATTTTACTTCATATGATTCAGACCAAATGTTTATTTCTTTGCTTGATTTCAACATTTTGGAATTTCAGAAGCCTGTGGAAGAGAGAGTAATGAGTGTGCATTTAGTTTGGCTTCTAACATTGTTTATGTAGATTGGGGTTTTTTTCAGTGTCCTGCACTGAGAAAAAGCAACAGTAATATTTGGGGCTTACAATATCATAACAGAACTGACTAAGAGAGAACTTGAGATGCAAATTCACATTTTAGGGTTTGGTTAAGTTTTGTTTCTTTCTACGGTATAGCTTTTATACTATTGGGTAGATTGCCTAGGTATTAAAAAATAGCATTTTGCCACGACTATTTTTGTCTGTCTGATGAAATGGAAATGTGTGTGCATATGTCAGACTATGTAGCTAAAGAAAGAAGGAATGCTTCAGTATTTGATAAAAGCGACGTCTATTAGATGCTTTTCAGAAAGGTTGTATATAATTAATTCATATGTTCGTGATGCCTGCTATAATACTATGAAAAAAGAATCATATATCTCATTGTACCAGCTGAGTGGTTCAGTGCATGTAGACATGATGTTGTTCAGCTTATGGTCAGGCTTCACCCATAGAGTTAGCTGGCATTTCATGTGTGCAGGGAGTAGGGACAGTGTTTTTTCCTTCTTTAAGGGGTTTTTGGATGTGTGTGTATAATTATTTCTTTCTCATTAAGCTGTTACAGTGAAGCATCTCAAGGTTTATTATTGTTTCCTCTAGTCATTCTACAATAGTTTGTAGATGGACAACAAAGTTGTGACCTTCTCGATTTTCTTCAACTATCTTCTTTTTTTTTTTTTTTGCATCTTTCAAAATGACAGTTTGTGCAGCCTCTGTTAGGACAGGAATACCTTTCAAATGCACATTTATCTCCATGTTTTTCACTGTACTTAAATGTGCAGGGATAAGGCAGTGTGAAAATTATTATCTGTTGCAGGGTTTCTTGCCTTCCTAAAGCTCATAAAGAAAATTCTAATAAAAACAGATGATAACTTGTTCTGTGCTAAGAAGTAGTCACGTTTTAGCATGAAAGAAGTGACAGCAGGAATTCATAAAGTGGCAGCAGTATCCAAACTGAAAAGTTTTGGTGATACTTGTGTCAATAAGGTGGGCAAAGTCACATCACATGCACTCACTTCCATGCATGTGACAGGAACCTTGTGCTGACACTGAAGTCAGAGTGAATCTCAGTCGTTTTGCACTTACATTCTAGTTTCACACATGGTGTTTCACAACAGGGACTGACTAATGTGATAACCTCACACTAAGGTGCAGTGAAATAAAAGGTGGAGTGTGCTGAGCTCCCAAAGGGTGCAGCCAATTAGCACATTCTGTAATGGGGTCTTGCTGTCATGGGATGAGAGGTTTATTTCCTTCAAACAGAAAAATATTCAGGCTCCTTAAAGATTTGCTTCTGGAAAGCTGCTTTATATTTTCTGATTAGGGAACAATTAGGCAAAAATGTTGTCATGTTATAAAGCCTTAAGATTCTGATTGTAGATAGAGCTATGTAAGGTTTATTTTCATATTTATTGATTAGAGTACCAAATAAAAGTAAATTATTCCAGTATTTAGGTCTGAGGGAATTTTTTCCTTCTTCCTACACGATTTTCATTCTTTTGCCTCCCCCTTCCTTAATTAATAAGGCATATGCAACCACTTGGTGTTTTGTATATGCAACACTAGAAGTAAACTAAACTTTATCAAAACTTGATAGCATATATATGTTTTTCCATAATTACTTAATAGGTGCATATGCACACATTTGAATGTATTTAAAAAAAAGGAAACACCAGACCTGGAAATGTCGTCTGTTTCTACATCATAGAAAGACATTTGGTCTAATTCATAATAATGAGGAAAACTGTTCTACAAGTATTTACTTACATATGATTTGCTGAAACATCCAGAACTAAAGCAGAAGAAATCCTAGAGTAGCGCTGGCTGTTTTCTCTTTGAACAAATAAAAACTTCTAAGAAGTTTTTCTTTTAGGCCTTTTTTAGAGTTTCTATATGCAACTGTTTTGCCTCTAAAGCAATACTTTCTTCATAAGATGTATACTTTTCATGCTCTTCCACCTCACAGTTCAGTAAGAATATATTTTTTATGGAGTTCCCTGTGTTAGGTGTGGTGATATTTGGGACACACAGGACAGCATGGACTTTGCTGGATTTGATGAAGCATACATGATAATTTGGGGATAGAAGGAAGAAATCTAACAGTGTGGATGTTTATACATGCTGATTAAAAAAGAGAGCATTCAAATCAAATCAAAACAAAGGTGAATTTAACAGAACATCCTTTTGTGACCTTGCCTGTTTCTGGATGCCTGGGGAGGAGTATGAAATGAGGACAGTTATGTACAGATACCACTTCTAAATACTATCCTTGCCCCCAGCAAATTGTATCTTTCTAAACCAATGGTAACCCCTTTCTGTATTCACTACTGTGAATTTTTTCCTCTCTAGCCATGTCCTGCTGCTCTTTGCACACAACCACCTACAACAAAAGTTTCCAAGTTGTTTTCACATGTTTTGTGAGAAACATCCTGCTTTGTTTTGATTTTTAGTTGCAATTTTGTTCTACTTGTTTGAAAACCCTCCTTCATTTATTAGAAAATGTTGTAAATTGTCAGTTCATGAAAAACAAGGCTTGTCCAGATCTTAGCATCATGGATCCCCACCACCTTATTTGTATGCAGAAGTGTAAATACGAATCCCATTGTGGCTATCCAACACCTCAGATCTATGCAGTTTTTCACAGGAATATTGTGCAATTGTGAAACCTATAAAATAAATAAATACTTTTAAAGTTCCTTTCTTTAGGCATAATTATCTCTTCTGAAACAGCAGACAGAGAATGATAAAGTTGTTGAAGTCAAGAGCTTAGTAGATTTCAAAGAAATAAGTATTTATTCATTAAGGAGATCAATCACAGGTAAAATATGGTCATATAGAATAGAAGTATTCTGTTGTAAAGGACTTACAAAGATAATCTATTCTAACTGCCTCGTCACTTCAGGGCTGACAAAATGTTAAAGGCTATATTCTGATAACCCAGCCAGTAATCCAGCCTTTCACAGGGAACAGACTTAGGAACATCACAACACCCTGACAGGGACAGTCTGAGCATGTAGATTGTCTCTTGTCCCCAGGGTTGGGGTTTTTTTTCTATTGTTTTCTTTTCGATTTGGTTTGGTTTGGTATGGTTTTGGTTTTGAGATTTTTACTTTGTTTTGTTCTGTTTTCCCATAGCCTTAGTGCATATATTTAGGCCACAGCTTCCAGGACAATGATACAATTTACAATTGTGAAGCACATTGATTTACTAGCTGTCTCCTACTGTGCTTTTTGGACTGGTGTTGTAGGATTCCCCTAGGTCACAATTCTGACTTTGGAATGATCATCAGAGCATTTCTAAAACAACAGGGGTAGAGGAGCATGCAGTCCTTCTTGTGTCTCTGGAGGAGACCATCACCTGAACATACAGGGAATTCTCTATCAGGAGTTGCTGCTTAGCCATTGTTTGTTACAGTCCAGCCACCTGCTTGTGTCTTTTGGGGCTCAGCTTGTCTGGATTGCTAATTTGGACTTCATCTGGGACATTTTCTGCAAGTGGTTCAAAAGCTGGTGTCATCACTAATGTGATATGACAAGTTTGGTTGATGAGCTTCCCAAGCGCTAGCTTCCTTAGTCAATGGGTGTTGGAGATCTGCCTATTTTGAGCCAAACTTTTAAATGGTGATAAGGGGTCAGAAGAGTGAAGAGAAAGCCCAAAATGCATACATCCAGTTCAGTTTCTTCCTTTGCTCTTTACTGGTGGTTGAAGAAAGGTTTTTCATTCAATCCAAGATCCGCAATGAAACACTGGCTACTGAAAAGAGGTTTGTTGTGGATGTTAAAGAGTGAAGGAAAATAAAGTTGTCATGGTTCCATGTGCAGTATTGCAGTATGGCCTAAGTCTTCTCTGAGATGCATGTTTATAAGAATGTTCTGAGGGATTTGGGCAGGATGTGCATCTTTGAGATGTGGCTCAGTGCCCTTGACTGCCTGTTGTAAACCAAGGGCCCAGAGCTTGTAGAGGTTTTCAGTCACCAGAGAGTAGCTCACACTGACTTGTGTTTGCTGCCTCTGGCTTAATGTCTCTAAACTCATGGAATGGCATCACCTTTGTGTGCAAAGCCTTCTGTTCCTCTCTTGCCATGTATTTTATGAGTGTTAGCTTGTCATAAGATGCCTCAGTAGGAACATTATGTGAACACTGAAGCCACTGCTCTTTTGGTAGCATTAGGTGGTATAGCAATGTGTATAGAGGAGGCAAAGGCTTGTTGGATCATTTGTCATCTTGAACAGTCTCCATTTGGGTCACATTGTGAATGCAGTTGTGTGTACTTACTGGCTTGGGATTAATTTCTGAGAATATGATTAACCTATCTATTTTGTTCATCTCTTCCATGAACTACTGGAAAATGAAATGTATCTTGCAGTTGGTTTCTAGTACTCTGCAAGCATGGAATTTCAGAAAAAGAAAATGTTCCCTGTGTGGGTATTAATCATCCAGAACCTTGAACCTCTTGAAATATACAGACAAAAGCAAACTAGAGTGTAAAATTGTTATATATGTATATATATATATATATATATATATATTTATATGCATATATACAAATATATATGTGTGTGTGTGTGGTCTTCTGTGAGGCTCTGATGGTTGCAACCAATGGATTGTAGCTGTGGTCTTGTGCCTCTTCTGAAATATATTAATAGAATTCTCTTTGATTGAAAAAATTATCTTTTTAACCAACTGAAAATGCCATTAAAAAATGAAACATCTTTGGCAATGTTGCAATGTTTGTTCTCAATATGAATGCATCATGGAAACTTTTATTGCATTATCTCAACTTTGAAAGTAGTTCTGACACATATGCAGTGTTAAAGAAATGCATTATGTATTTCCCATGAACCAAAAATGCACTGAGCTGGAATGTAAAAGCCCTTGGATTTGCCACTGAATTTTTGAATTCTGTGTGTTGAAGCAAGTTTTCAGGGATCCAGTTCTGTGCTGTACTGTTAGAAGTAATAAATTTTTAGTTCACAGTACTGTCGCAGAATATAGATTTTTTGGTGTACGACTGTACCTTTTCCCATTGTTTCTAGTTGATGGTAGTGGGAAAAAGGATAAAGCAATTTTGTGTTCTTCAGGACAACATTGTTGTCTCTGGACAAGTAATTTTCTTTGCTCCCCATCAAGATTGCCAAGCTGCAATCTCAATGTTTTCAAACACTGTAGCCCCAAAACACTTTCATTCTCATTTTTTAAATAATTCCTTGTAGTGTTCACCATGTTTTCAGTTAAAACCGTAGGAGGTCCATATATATTCAAACCTTATTAAAGGCTAGAGTAATACTAGGAATAAGTAAGCATCATTGGATAGAAGTAGATTGCATGTATTGAGCAGATGGGTACCACAAAGTCACAGAAACAGCCTTCCTCTTGCTACTATTATATGTATGGTAGAAATCAACCCTTTAATGTCCAAAAGAGAGGATATATATTATAGGCCATTTATATTGAAATATTGACGTAAGGCCTCATTTAGGACTGAGTTATTCTTTGTAGATGCCTTTTAAATCATGCAGTACATTTATTGGGAGTGTTTTGTGCCATCTGATGAAAGAGCATATATCTGAATAATGGGGTGGGGAGGGAAATGTCCTTATTTTTGTTCTTGAAACCTCTAGGGTTTTACGTGATGACAATGGGTCCATCTTTCTATGCTTTGCAAATGTTTCTTGCAAACCAAAATCAAGACATCAGCCTGCTGGTTGTTGCAGCACAATGGAAGTATGGACATCCCCTGTTAGAGGAACAGCTTTAATTACTCTTTTGCCTTCAAATCTTTATGTTTGCAAAGTTTCAGAGAAACAAAAAGAAGCTGAAAGATAATTAGAAGACATGATTTTATTACAAACCATTCCAGATAATTAGTATTATCTAAAGAAATTATAGGATAGTTTTATAGGAAATCTCTTGCATTGCCTTTGAGCCTTTTTCTTATTTCTGGTCTGCAGGTTGTGTAATACAGTTGACCTGTGTCAATGTTGATAGTGAAAATCCTAGTGGCAGTAAAGAGCAAAGTGAAGTGAAACATGCAATTAATACTACATTTGCTTGGATAAGTGTTCCATTTCTTACAGAGAAAATATGAAACCTGATATAATTCCTAATAATAGAGAAAGGTCTGTTAGTATCTTGATTAGTGACTGAAACCAAGGTCTTAAAGGCCACCAAGTGAGTAGTAGAATCACTGTCTGAACTTCTATTGTTGGATTTTAGCTATTAGTGTTTGAATTATTGAAAAGCAATGCACTAAAAGAACAGGGGTTTTTTTCAAATCTCTCACTGTAATGTGTATCTCCTTATTTAAAAATCAAAACATATGTTCAATAGAAGCTACTGCTCTAAATAAATTTAATTCAAATTCATGAATCAGCATATTCCATTACATCATAAAATGGTGCTCTCTGCAGCTTTAAATTAATAATGATTTGTAGACAGCATATGTTTTATTTTGTCTTCCCTTAAAAGGCAAGAAAGCAAGGTCACCCACTAACATGTTTCAAACGGCCTTTTATGTTATATTTTACTCTGTTAACATAGAATCATAACAGATTATTTGGATAATATTAAGAGACTGCTTCAAATTAATTTATGGTGGAAAAATGCTTCCTGATCCATTAATGGTATTTTTACTTTGAGTTAACATCTCACTTAAATTTAATTCTGGACTTGCAACAGGTGTCTTAATTTTAATGCATGGTCAGGTGCTGTGGTCCAAACAGTAATGGGATCTGACAAGACCCTATAAACCACAGCTTTAAGGAGACAGTAGGAAAGATGAGCAGCATGGCACCCATATGGCCACTCACTTAATCAGCAATAGCTAACACGGGGTCATAAGTGATGCCATGGCTGTGGCAAACTGCCAGGGATGCTTGGAGTATGGGTCATCTGGCAGCAACAGCCACTTCTGCAAATGCCTTTTGCCTGTGGGGCAGGGTTGGGATGCTCCTGGGCTCCAGCAGTACCTGTGTGACTGGAGCAAGTCCAATCTCACGTCAGTAGTGTGAGCAGCATTCCACCTGCACTGCTCAGGGTGGGGTGTCTGCAAGCAGGGTGTCAGGGGTAAGTGAGAAAATGCTTGTGTGAAAGTCTTTAGGTATTCTGCAACAAAACCTTGCACTAATTTGTGTGGATTGCACAATTACTATCTGTTTTGAAAATGATTAAAAATTCCTGACTAACTGCAGTGGCAGCTTCAGATACTAAATTAAAGGGGGGTTTGCTTGTGAAATCCACTGTTTTTAGCTCTTTTCCTATTCTGGTTGACTGTTGAGACGTTCTTTGTTGCCTTTCTTATTGTTGCTGTACCTAAATTCCACTCACACTTCTTATTGGCTCTTCTCTACAGTTTTCCCTTTTTCTATTAGATGTAAACATTCCCAGGAAAGCCCAGCAAAGAAGCAATCGACGAAAAACATCAGTCCAACTAACACACAGTCATCAAGTTGTTTATTCTCCATGTGCTTTATACATATCTCCCCTGAGCCCAATCTGGCTTGTGAACCCTGTGGAGCAGCACCTGGGCACTCTGGGTCTCTGAAATTGCACATCTGGCACAGTAAGGTCAAGTGTGTTTGGATCCTAGAAAAATAAAATGAACATAAATAATTGAAAGCATCTTCCAGAAAAGCATCTAGTTTCAACCTCAAAATTTTTAGGGAGAGAATTCTGTCTTCCTGGTGATTTGTTTGAATGCTTGAAAGAAAGAAGTCTCCTTTCTGATTTGTGTTCCTTTTCTATTTTACAGTGCCCTTCCTGATAAGATAGATGTACATGGTCCTATGTTAAACTAGTGAAATTATGATTGACTGGCATGAAGTCAGATTTCTTATTGCTGTGACCTCCTTCTCTGGAATATCTTTATTGCCTTTAAAAATCTAAACTGGAAGGAAAACTGCAGAGCTTACTAATTAAACAGAGTGCTGTGATTTGCGTATAATAAGGAGATGCATGTGGTTGGGAATATATTTCATTCTCTTTGCTACCCAGCTGGCTTTTGTTTTTTTAGTGGTACCCTACTGGGTTGAGCTTTCCTTTGCTTACAATCGCCTGCTGTTGAACAAATAAATGTGCCCTTCTTAAAGTGTGACCATTGTCTAGATGACTGTGACTATTTTTCACTGCAAGGGAAAGAAGCATCCTAAATAGTATCATTATAAGGTAAGAAGGGGGACAAAAAGGCATTGGGATTGACAATTCAATAATGAGGTCAAAGTAGACAAATTTAGGCTCCTGCATTTGATTTATAACTATTTTATTATACTTCCCCATGAGGCAATCGTTGTTATCCAGTCATAAATTTTGTATTTTAAAAGGAAGCAAGAGCTTCTCCAATTCTTCTGTAAAATTAGAATTGAGTCAAATTTTGCATTATGATGAAGACTTAGGCAAAATTCAGATGTGTCCCTGCTTGAACACATGGCTTCTTCCACAGTGCATCTGAAGAAGGTGAGAGAAATTTTATGGCTGCTAATGTAGCCTGGATGGATAATTACCTATTCTATATCCTCCGAAAAGTAAACAGTGGCCATATGATCGCTGTTAAAGTCCTTTGTGACATTGAAATTCCCATAACAGGTTTTCTCCTTTGTTCCTGAGTCCATTGCACATTTTAATGTCGGTAAGTTTTTAAAAAATTATTAGGGAAGATTCTCAGTCACTCTTACCCCTTTGTAGAGACTCTCCTTGAGACAAAATGACCTTTCTGCTTTTCAGGGCCTTTTGAAGATATTTCAGCATAATTCAGGCTGATAAGTATCTTTGCATCACGTACTTGGCAAGGGGGCCAGTGTTGCTTTGTCCAACACTAACCTTCCTTCTCTACTCATTATCTCTGGTGAGGGCTGTTTTAATTGAAGTTATCCGTTTGGAAAGATATCTCAAGTACAGTTCATTATTGATTTTGAAAGATCTGACCTGTTAAAATTTCCTTGCCAATGAGTTAACCTTCTTTCCTGAAGGTGAATTAAAATAGAGAATGACATTTCTAATTTCCTAAGTGATGTAGCCAAAGGAGCTGTGCTAAAGTGGTATAATGTTATCTCAGCCTTTTAAAAGGATAGGGTTTGTTATTTAGCTTAATGAGACTTCTTGGGATGTGCAACAACAGCTTCCCACTAAGGTGCTGTTCCTTCTGGAATGGCCTTTCATTGAATATTATTACACCATAAAAAGACACCCTTGGATTTTCTCTCTTTTTTGAAGTTCTGTTTTAAAGTTATACAAGGCATTCAGGTATAATCAATCATTAGCAAAATCGAAGAACGTGAAGTAAACTATTTACCTACCTAAAAATTTGATTGACCTGATAGCATAGCATCATTTCAGCAGTTTTGATGACCTGGATTCTGTGGAAAATTATTATCTCAATAATTTTCTCCCTTAAATTTGCAAAAGGACTGATCTTGCGCTATTTAGAAAATAAGTTTATGTTTGTCTAATACTTAGAACTACTGAGAGGAAGAGTTTTAAGAATGAGTATAAGTATACATTGCTCAATGAAGCTTAAACTATGAGATTTAGCACTTGTGGTAATCCATAAAGAGTGCATTATTAAGATTTCTCAATGTAAAATTTTTTTCTTTTATTTTGTATCTGTCACAGTTCTTTCTCTACTCCATTAGATGTAATAATTATAAAAAACATTTAGGAATTAATTTCTAATGTAGTTAATATTTAATGAAATGTGAGTACATGTCACACATTTAAGTTTATGGTAATTGTCTATTAGTTAAGTTTTAAATTATATAGATGGTTTTCATATAGACCTATGATTAATGGATTCCAAACCTCAACAGGGAGCATTTTCTTGCTGACTATTTTCATAAATTCATAATGTCTTTTAGGCTTCATATAGTGTGTTAAGATTGGTATAGCAAAGTTAGAAAATTTAGGAGATCCTGGAAAATACACAACCAAATAAATACTACCTTTGTGACTTTTGAGTTTCAAATTGACATGTGTATTTCACAGAATCACAGAACAGGTGAGGTTGGAAGGGAGCAGCAGAAGTCACCTTGTACAAATATCCTGCTCAAGTAGGGCTACCTAGAGTTGTCCAGGAAAGTTTTTGAATATCTCTAAGGATGGAGACCCTCTGTCATCTCTGGACAACCTGTCCTAGTGCTCAGTCACCCTCACAATGAAGGAGTTTCTTAACTGTTGTGGTTTAACCCCAGCGGGCAACTAAGCCCCACACAGCAGCTGGCTCCCTGTTGAGATGGGGAGAGAGTTGGAAGGAGAAAAGTGAGAAAATTTATGGGTTGAGATGAAGACAGATTAATAGGTAAAGCAAGAGTCACATGCACAAGCAGAGCGAAACAAGGGATTCATTCATTCACCTCTTCCCATGGGCAGGAATTTGTTCTGCCACCTCCAGGAAAGCAGGGATCTGTCAGTGAGGGTTACTTGGGAAGACAGACACCATCATTCTGGACATTCTGTGCTTCCTTCTTCCCCAGTAACATACCACAGAATCATAAAATATATTGAGATGGAAGGGACTCACTGAGACCTTCAAAATCCAACTCCTAATGCTGAGCCATATGGTGTGGAATGTCCCTTGGATCTGTTGGGTTCAGATGTCCCAGTTGTCTTCCCACCCAACTTGTGTACTTCCAGTCTCTTGGCTGGTAGGGTAGTGTACTGAGCAGAAAAGGCTTTGACTCTGTGTCAACACTGCTCAGTAGTAATGAAAACATCTCTAGATTATCAACAATATTTTCAGTGAAAATCCAAAATACAACCCCATGTGAACTACTATGAACTATGAAGGAAATTAACTGTTCCATACAAAATCTGCCTTCTAGTGTCCAGGGGGAACCTCCTGTGTTTCAGCCTGTTACCTCTGGTCCTGTCACTGAAAGGAGCCTGGCTCCATCCTCTTTGCACCTTTCCTTCAGGTCTTCCTATTTTGTGGAACATTAAGTACTGCCAACTTTTATCTCAGCAGTTGGTGAAATGGTCCCTAAATTTCTACTGACCGTGAGAATTTGGCAACAGTCAAGATCACATTTAAAACATTCTTTGTTAAGTACCCACCTGTAATAATGTAAATACCACCTGCTTTACATTTGCATGCTTTTCACAGAGGTACACTTGATAGAAGAAATACTGTGCAGTTTATCCTCTTTACTGGATGAGCTTCTAGAATCGTGGCTGGCTTTCTGGAAGAGCAGATACCAAAGGATTATTTCCTTTCCCCCTCTCTCTACTTGTTTTAATAACAGTTACAACTGCCACATGCCTATTATGTTGTACTTTATGCTAGATTCTCTGGAAGAATGTCTCATTCCTGCAGAGATTTTTTTAAATCTCCACAAGAATTCTGCCAGACCTACATGTTGTCAGAATTTTTAAATTCATTTTTAAAATAAAAATTCTTTTTTTTTCCTTTCAAAAATTAAACCTGAAAGAAGTGGTAAATAACTGATTACTACCTTGTAGTACATATTATGTCAAATTTTACTTCAACAATGTCTGATGAAAATCTAAGGTTTGCAGGTTTCATGAAGGCTGAATAATGGACTAACAGGAGAATAGTAGTGACGAAAAGTAGTATCAGAGGAGTAATCAATGACATTCCTGACTGCTAAACTCACTGCTTGAGCACAGTCTTCAAAGTAGCAGGTTATTAGAAAAGAAAAAATTAATTTCTTGGTTTTGTCTTTCTGGATACAAACATGCAGTTTGCCCTAATACTGTGTACGTTTGCATGTGTGATGTCTCCTAACACATTCTTTGCCTCTCACCTTCTCTTAACTGGGAGGTCTCCCAATATAGTAATCAAATAAATCCTTCCAAGTCTGCAGAAAGTTTAAGGTGATGCTAAAGAAAAAAGTTACCTGTCAAGAGAAAGAGCAAAAAATCTTTTAGCATCTGTTAAAAGATTCTGCTGTTACTTATAAAATAGCCTCTCTGAAGTAACTCTGAAATTCAAAGGTAGTACTGGCAGTGGAAAGGTAAGTGGGTTTTGTGCTAGGAGAGAAGACTAAAGAAAAGGTTGGTTGCTGTGTGTCTATCTGTTTCTTTGATGAGTGAGAGGAATTTTAAGATATCTTCTAGATATTTCTGTGCATATTCTTCTGATGCAGTCCTTAAAATACTAGTGTACATTTAATTTTTCTGTAATAGGGATTAATTGCATTTTAAATAGGATATCTTGGGTTCTTGTGATAGATCAGTGTGATAACATCAGCTGAAGTTCATGTATTTTTAAGCAGCAGTCCCTGCTGTGATTAATGGGGATTTCTGTTTAAAAGCCAATGTTATGATATAGTCTAAGGTACTGAAATAACTGCCTACACTAACATTTCATTATATTATTTTTAAAACAAAATTTGAGGAAGTACTTGCAGAAAAGAATTTTTTAGAGATATTTCCAATATCACAAGACAAAACTGCTTATTTAATACAATTCTGGAAAACATTTGCCAGATGGAAGTGACTAAGTAATAGTAATTTTCTTGAACTAATTATTTCTCCCAGTTATGTCTGAATGAAAATGATTGATTACAGGGTGCTCAGATTAAGACATTGCTTATTTTGCATACATTGTTGTGACAGGTATCATATGGTCCTGATAATTTCTTTAAATTTTCCTGATGATTTCTTCAAAACTAATACAGATCTATTCTTGTCTGATATACAGTGGCACCTGTATTTTGAGCATATCACAAGACCTAGTTGCCTTGCATTCACAGAGTTTTAAGTATGATGTCTGTATGACGAATGCACCACAGTTTCAGGGGAAAGTTGCCGTTTAAAATGGAAAACCGGTTTCAAAGGAATTTGGCAAAATGCAGATGATAATGAATAATAAATGGACAGAGGATATGCTTGGGAGAAGGTGTCTCAGCAAGACATAAAGTCTTAGTGCACTTCAAAAGAGTTATGACTGAATTGTTATTTCAGCCCAATGAGGCAATTTAAATAATGACATATTTAAATATAAATAAAGATAATTATATACATTTGACCCTTTGCATAAGGTTCTGTATATGCAATTTCATTAAATTAAATTTCGTTAAACTTTCTTCGCTCCAATAAATTAGAAGAAAGCCAAGATGATGACAGGTCCATTGCATTATTTAAGTGATATTCATTAAGTTCAGATCTGCTATTTTATTTCATTCCATTAGTGGCAAAGAATGCTATAAAGAATCCAGAGATATGAGAAACCTTCTTATTTGATCTTTGAAAATCTGTATTAGCTCTCTTGTGGCCAAGGAGTTAGAAGGAAGACACAGATGAGAAGTATAAATGCTGTGCTCTGTGAATAAGATTTCTGTCAAGAGTAAGAAAAAGTATCAGTTTATCATCTAGGTCTCTTGCTTTTTTATTAAAACACACCATTCAACACAACTGGGATTTAGAGCAAAACTCCAGGGAAAATATTGAGTGAACTGTGTGCTTCGAGAGACAAAATGACAGAACATGTATTCTTACTGCTATTTACTTATTGCACACTGTTTTTCAGGAATACCTATAATGGACTTTAAAAATTCATTTTGTTGTTCTTGCCTTACGCTGAAGAAGCTGAAGTGCAAGGTGACAGAAGTGGTGTACATAGATCATCCTGCAGGCTAGGAGTGGGGCCGAGTACCTAAATCTCTTTATGACTTCATGCTAATAAACTGTGGAGTTTTCTTATAACCAGATTTTGGCTACCTTGTCTGACGCCATACTTTGCAGGACTTCTGACTTTTTAAACAAGTCAGTGTGCAAAGATACTATATTTAATTTCTGATTTCTGGTTCTAGTAGCCTAGTTGAAAAGCTGTATCCAGTTTCTGAAAAGCTGTATACGTGAATCTCTTAATTTCTCAGTGGAGGAGGTTTTTGACTTGTTTGCCCTTGGCTAATGTAAGCAGAGCCTGGAATTACAAACCACTGGGCTGGCACAAGCGCGATGGCCTGTGCTGACAGACGTACCCTGTGGTTGCAGCAGCCTCACAACCAGCACTTCTGGCCATCAGCACCACAGCAGGAGGCTATGATGAACAAGGGAAAGAAATCAAAGGGCAGAAAATGAAACAGAGGCAGAACAATAAAAGCATCCACTTGGTCTTGATGAAAATTGAAACAGAAATACTCTGTCTTTTCTTTTTAAGGCATCAGTCCGTATGTACTAAAGAAAATCACATTTAACAATCTGAATTGCAAAATTATTTATGATAGAAATTAAATCTGATTTAAAGTCTCTGTTACCGGTTCAATATGACTAATTATCATTAGATTACATGAGACTGCACAGAAATAAACTCTCCTAACCAAGAAATTGGTTCTGCAACACATGCTGATGCCGAAAGTGTCATGACAAGGACTAGTAGTGTGTTTAAAATAGTTATAGCTGGGACTCACTCTGATAAAAAGCAGAGGGCAAGCCACTGTTGGTTACATTTGTTCAAAAATGCATTTCTTCATATGGTCAGTGAGAAAACTCATTGCCAGTGAGATTTGCAGGTTATGTGAGATATCATCTCAGCAGTGTTTCAGTTAAAATTTGCTTTAAGATTTGTGAGCAAATTGAATATAAAATGGTTATAGGAAGAAAACAGTGAATCTTTGTTCAAAGCCAAGGAGAAAACTTCATCTTAATCTATACAAATCAAATCCTCCTCTTTACTAGGCATTGAATTCTGAATTGATTTTCTCAGTAACCTATCTCTTAAAATCAGATTCTGACAGAGATGGAGCTGTAAAAATCTACAGGGACACAGATAAGAATTATTCATGGTGATGTTTTTTTGTTACACACATTATTACAGGGCTTTCATTGTAAAATGATAATATTTACTCATTGTTACAGTCTGAATAATAATTGGAAGTACTGCTGGTTTCATGGATTTACTTTTAATTGGCCCTGCTCTTCATGGGATTGGATTTTGTTTCATTTTTATTAGCCCACTGCATAAGGAAAAAATAAGTTGATTCCATGTGTTGTCTATCATTAACATTTCTGGTATTTCTATTCATTTTTATCATTACATTCTGGTAGCATAGAAAAAAGAACAATAAATTAAGAAGTTTCTAATATGAGTTCTAAAACTGATCTTACTTAGAAGGTGGTTGAAGAACACATGGAATTTCTTTATCTGATGTCCATGTCTAAGTATTATTTATATGAGAAAGTTTATACCAACATGTCTGCTGTGATGTGTGAGCTGGAATTGATGGGAAGCTGGGAGGGTACCAGGGAAGACATCATATATGCTCACCATATTTCTGTAGCCTCTTCAAGATCCAGCTCTTTGTTGCTAGGGCAGGTAGGTCTTTGTCCTGACTCAGTATTGCTGCCTCACAGGGGAGAGGCAGAGCAGCTTTCAGCTGTGGGTAATCAGAGAAAACCAAAACAGACATGTGCAGAGATACAAGCAAAGGTTAATAAAACCTTTCATTCAACTTACAAAGCCTGCAAGAGTGTTTGCTGTGTATGAGAATCATCATTTTGTCAGAAGAGTGTTATCTGTCTTTTCAGCCAGCAGTGTGACTAGAGAGGCAACATAAGGAGAGCAATGTGAGGAGTGTGTTAGGATGGTTTAACACCACCTCTAATGAAACTAAGAAACATTCATGAACCATCTTTATATGTAAACAGACTGCTGGCTAGACGAAGCTGTATTCAATATCAGAAGTATTTATTCCAACATGACTAGAAGCTCAAAGCAGTGTAATTGCTTTGTAGAACATAGAAGCTCTATTTTTCTTTAAACCATGCTGCTTCAATTAAATATTCCTTTTGTGTATTCATTTAATATTCATTTTGTCTGCTAGTGCTACACTCTGTAAAGGGAAAATGAACAGTGAGAGGAATTTGTGCTAAAGAAATTTGGAGAAAGAATTGTTTTAAAACTGAATAATGTTTCGGGAATTAGCTTAAGTTTACAACAAGCCTGAAGGAGAGGATTTCTTTCCAGGTGATAACAACAACAACACAAAGCCAGATAGTTCTGCACTGTGAGCTGTCAGCCTTTCATGTTTGTGTATGTGCCAGCATATACTTCAGAAAAACATGTTGCACTACTACTGCAGGCTGAAGGCTCTTGATAGCTGCGGTGCAGATAGCAATTTTCAGGGTGTAACGCCACTGCACAGTCAAATTACTTTGGGCAGACATGTGTTATGAAAAGTGTGGATTCTGATGCAGTTTATTTAAAAAATTGAATGTGTACAGCCAGAGCAACAAAATAAATATTAAACAGTGACAAATATAAGAAGGTGGTTGAGGGTTTTAAATATAAGTATTGAATTATATTCTCAGCCCTGATTGTCTAGGGCAGATGAAGAACTAGCATTATATTAAAAAGAGGAGAAAAATTTTGAGACCATTTAATTCTTTATGTTTGTTTTCCTTTTTTTTTTGTACTGTATAAATAAATAATTACTTTTTAGCCTCCCTATGTTTATAACAAATGGAAGAGAGAGTCAATATCTATTATAGTTGTCACAATATTAAAACACAGAAAAAAGTAGAGAGCAGCCAAATAACCTCTCTACCAAGTGAAATGTGATGTTAAAACTGCCATGAATTACAGCACAAGAAACCACAGCAACACTGAGAAAGTGTGTTGCATTCAATATTTTTGTTATGGAATACACAATATTGCCTTAGACTCACCAGTTTTCTAACGTATAAAATTTACTTTCCTCTTTGCTGGAGGAAAATAAATATTTGGTTCTAGTAATTGTGAGGTTCTAATATGACAGTGCTTTCAGGGAAACACTGTGTAAGTGTTCTGCCTTTTGTGATGTTGACGTCAGAATTTAAAATGGGATGGTTACTCCTAGGTTTGTATCATGTGTGTTACATTCATAATTTTTAGAGAAATTTGAAAACAGATGGATAACGTTAACTACCTTACCATGAATAGCATCAGGAACATGTGTGAATGTATTTTCCCAATGGATATTTATAGAGGAAAAAAATAAAAGGGCCCACATTTTATTAAGTGCCTTAATAATTATGTGCACACCTAGAAATACTACTTAGAGGCTGATTTCTATATGCTTTGATTTGCCTTTATTCCAGTGCTGGAAGTGCTCTGCAAAGCTGGGGAAACAATGTGCAAGTTGTAAATTAGCCTAATTTATATTACTTTTTCGTGGTATTTTTTAATATTTCGTTGTTAATTTGAGAAATTTCAATAACTTGTTCTTCAGATTCTGAAATTCTTTAAATTGCACTGTTAGTTACACTTTTCCTTATGCTATTAGAAAATAAAAAATTTGACCCAAGAGTTAAATAATTCGTAGGCATATTTGATACTTCATTATATTCATCTAAATCATGGGTGTTACATTTGATTATGTTGAGAATCCTTTCTGGTTTTATCTCTCTCCTATATCCTGAATCCATTTTCCTTGATGCAGACACTGTTTTGCATGTTCTTTTCAACCTCTGAAAGAGGAGCCAAGAAAGACAAAAGCATTAAATAGAAACGGCAGTCAAGGTGATCCATAGCACTCCTGGAGGGGAAAATTTGCTGGCAAACAGAGCAGGCAGCAAGTCATACAGCACCCAGGGAGTCCTGCCACGGCTGGGAAAGATGCAAAAATAAAGGTTTAGTCTATCAATGCTCTTCTACTGTGTTGGCACTCCCGGTAGTATAAATTATAGAATCTGTCTGTCCAAATGTGGCCAGCATGTGGTGTTGGCAGCATTTCAGACTCTGTATTAAAAAAACCCCAAAAAACCAGTAATTTACCTAGAATTACAGCATTTTTCTGTGTTGCTTTTTGCCCGTGCCATAGGCAATGTGTCTGTATCAGTGAGATTGTTCCCTGTTTAAACCTTCACAATTAGTTACTGCCTGTGATATAAATACTTTGCTGCAGCAGTGGTTGTTCTTCCTTTGTGTAAAGCAAATATGGATAATACAGGTATACTGTACCAAGTTAAAGACATGTTTATCAAATTTTAATACAGCCAAGCGGATCTGCAAGTGATTTTGGCAAAGCTCTGAGGCTGCTATATTCTTAGTGACCTGCTGTTCACCCAGCTCTTTGACCAGCTCCACTATCAGGAGCTGCAGTTTGCATTCAGTGTCATTTTCTGAGTCCTTCAAATACTTCTTGATCTGTGTCTTTTTGACCCCTCTTGAGATTTACTGCTTAGGCTTGAACTCTATCTTGTAATACTTGTGTCCCTCTGACTCAGCCCTGTATCACCCAGTTAACCTTTTTTGCCCTCTTCCCGACCATTTCATGATACAAAGATATTTGAGGTCTACAATATTAGGTAAGGTTAGCTTGTTTCTGAACTTACAAAAAGTAGATTTTTGCTAATCAGTCTCTCAATAGTCCCATTAAATACAATCCTCTCAAAATACTGAAAACTAAGCTGCTCATTGTCTCATGCAGTCTGAGTCTCTCTCTCTGGCATTAAACTGTTAATGCTACTTACAGGCACCAAACCAGTAACACAAAATGGGTCAAAACCAATTCTCACAGAAAGTACAGCAAAATTCAGTTGAAATCAGTGCAGCCCTCGTTTGTTAAAAATGCGACCAATGTCTTGCTCAATGCTTTAAGATGTGTTTGGAGTTTTATGTTTGAGGATAGCTGGAGGATTATTTTGTCTTTCTTTGTATTCATATGAGGAGAAGAGCTCAGGGGATTTTCATATAGCCTTATTTGTCCTGGATCAAAGTTCAAAGTAAGTTCTTTTTAAAACAGAGATAATTTTAATACCTGAAGCAATATTAAAATTTACTATGTTAAATATGCTATATTAAATACAAAGATGCTTACTTTGCTGTCAGCTGCAAAACTGTCAGTGCTTTAGTGGGACTGGCTTTAGTTTTCAGTTTTTGCTTCCATTGTGATCAGTCCCTGAAATTTCAGAATAAACTTGCAGACGCTCCTGCTCTCTAAAAAAAAAAAAAAATAGTTAATCCTTCAGAAGCTTAGAGGGAATCTTAATATTGTATTTTACAGTAATCTCTTTAGAAGACAAAGAATTACAAATGATATTTTAAACTCACTAAGACTTCAGTGACAACTCACAACAACAACAAAAGGAGGCAAGCTTCCTATTTATTTCTGTAACTGCCATTTGTAAAACTGATTAAATAAAATGGATAAATGATAGTATTTTCATGAAACAAGTTCAGCTCACTACAGGCAAAGTATGATTCGTTCATCTAAGCATGTTTAAAAAAATCCAAAGAAAAGCTCTTTTGCATTCACAGCAGTAGCCTTTTTTCCCCAGTGTGAAATGGTTTGAGTGCACATACATCCCATTGGCGAGGCGTGTCTGGATCAGCACACAGCAGGGACAGCAGTGTCTGTGTGAAGACTGCTTCAGTGGGAAAGAGAGAACCTAAAGAATATTCATAAAGGGCAAATTAAAATATTATATGAAGCCTTGATTAGGCTTGACAGGTTTCCTAAAGACATTCTTGTTGTTACTAGTGCTTAACGTGAGCTGAAGATTTGTGAAAGGGCAGCCACTCCCCACCTCCTGCAGTCTTTGAGTAATGGTGGGTGAGACTCTACACTGTGTCCTGCTGATCTCTTTCATTCTGAGTTGCATATGTATGCTACATTTAGTTTCTGTGAAATTAATTTTATCCCAAAATTTCTTGTTTACAAATACAGTGGTAAATGTACTACCCTTAATAATGGTATGACAAAATAAACTTAGTGCAGGTAACCTGTATGTGATTTTCTCATACCTCTGAGAATCATTTAAAACTGTAAAGTAGATTAGCAATACTTTAGGATTAATTTCTTTGATTTTTTGTAAAAGTCACAAAGCCCCTTTACTTAGTTCAGAGACATTTATTTTCCTGTTTTCCTGTGATTAATTTCAAGACAACCATGTCTCACCTTGAAGCTTGCAATGTTTTTGGGGCCACTTAAGTTAAAAGTGAATTATTGTAGACTCTGAATAATTGAGAGAGAGGTGGGTATTGGTGAGGAAAATTGGAGAGAAACCTCTTCCTCTCTTTTTGTGATGTCCTCATACAAATGCATAGCAACCACATTCCTCAGCAAGTGCTTGAGGTTGACTACAGTGGATACAGAGAAATGGGGGTAACTTAACTGAAAATTTCAAAGTGCACAACTGAAAAATAACAGGAATATTGGTTAATGTGGATGGCAGAGACTGTTTTCAAAAGAAAAAAATATTGGTATTGCTAAAGCAAGTTTCTATTACAGCTAGAAATACTTGAAATTATATATATTTTTTTATTCTTTAAAAACTAAAGAAAGAAATGAAATATCAATTCTCCTTCACCCTAAATAAGTTGAATTAATTAAGCTGTTGAAATTGCTTGGATATTCATAGATGTTTTGAAGTTAATTAATTGGAAATTAGCTTGATAGTCTAGTTCTTAATGAGTGCTGAGTATAGAAGTGTTAAGGTTGAGGTCTCTTCCCTTTATTTTTTTTATTTTCCTATATATTCCATAATCCCAAAGGGAAATGTAGTTAGTTTTGAAGAATGGTACCAGTTGGTTTCTTTGTTCCTGTACATATTAGAGCATGCATTAAAACCCAGATATTCATGCTTGATTCTATCACATAGACATAAGAAATAGATTTTTTTCTAAAAGATTAAAGCCTTCCAGATTAAAAGCAACACAAATAAACAGCTGGTTAGAGCATGATGCTGATAACACCAAGGTTATGGGCTTGATCTCCAGATAGACCATTCACTGGACTTGTGGGTCCCTTCCAACTAAGAATATCCTGTGGTCCTGAGCAAAGAAAAGAGAGACCATTCGAGTGAGAGGAGGGTATGGGGCAGGGAGGACGTGACCAGGACTGCAGGGCCAGAGGCATTTCTGGGGGCCAGAGAGCACAGGACAGTTTCCTGCCATCTAAAATCAGGGAAGGCTTAGAGGGCAGGGAAGAATTATATATTTGTCTTTTGGTTTCTTTTCTGCTTTTTCTTTAACACCTGCCTCCTGCCCCAAATTTTAGCTTTCTGTGCACATGAAATTTGGTTTGGTCAAGTATTGAAGCACTAGTTTTTGGAGGCAGCTCACTTAGAACAAAGCCTAAGCAGATCCTTGCCCCAAAGCTGTGAGTCCCTTTTAGACCCTGTCATAGTCATATAAAGAAGTGTGCAGTAGAATGAAAATTTAAGGGTTTTTCTCTAAGTGGGTTATTTTGTCTTTAAATTTAAAACCCAGCCTAATGTAGGTAAGAAGGAGGGTCAGATACATCACTAAGATCTCTGTGTCGACATGCACACAAACATAGAATTACTGAGCAGTAGTCTGCTCAAAAGTTCATGTAAATGTTGTTTGTTGCTGTTCACCTGTAATGATTTAATAAATGTTTTACTATTTCACAGGACAAGCAAAATAATGCAATTTACTACGTGCATCTCATCATTGTTTTGTATTCAGTTCTAAAAACAACATGTTTATAATCTAATTAAAACTTTTTTTCCCAGTTAACACAGTCACATTACAGAGTTTTTGTTCATATTTACATTGCCAAAGGCAGAATTTATTGCATCAAGGCTGAGATTTTTATCATTTTCAATAGTGTAAACCTGCCTTAGAATTGGATTGAAGATACTTTGATGAGAAGCAATTTTTAGGTACAATGTGATTTTCTTGATTACTGATATGATACTTACATGAACGGAGATATGATAGAATCCCAAGTGGGCAAAATTTTCATCTGAGGTACAGTAACAACCTGATCTTTAAAAAAAGGGATTTCTTTATTGAACACACAAATCATACACAAGGTGTACTGACATGGCAAGGCAGAAATTTGTAGTTTGCAAGATGAACAATTTATCTATATTTCAATCACGATTAGTTTTTGTTTCTCTGCTCTAGTTGAAGATTTTCTGCAGTCTTTATTTTTTAGAAAATGGCAGGTGTTCAAAGTGTTTTGAGGAAGTGATGTCTCTTAACTCTGTAAATACACCCAAATTCAATACAACAATGATTATGGCCTTTGTGGAAGGCTGGTTAGAGATGAAGTAGCACAGTCTTGCTTAAATGGACATTGAAATATGTTTACATTTAATATACATTCATTTTTCTGGATAGCTAGATAGATCCTGGCAACTGTAATTCAAACTTAATTTGCAAAAAAAATATGGGAGAGTTTCCATGGGCTGAAGCTGCCAGCTGGTATTGCTATTTTCAACAGCTAGTGCTCATTATCAGGGTTTTAGAACTACAAGTGAACTGTTCAGCCACAATGTTCACTTAAAAAAGAGACAATGAGGAGCAGAGGCTAAATGTATAGCCTGTCATCAGCCCATTCCAAAACTGGTACTGAAGTTAATGTTGGATGAACAGATTAATTTTGTGTGGAAGTCAGTGAGAGTTTTAAGCTCATGGGAATCAGTAATAAGATGTGGCCACATATTCCTTCCAGTCATTCAATAAGACGTTGTAAATAATTTGTATCTGCCATAGATACAAATATCTGCCATAGATAGGATCATAGATAGGATTCACTTATTCCTGTGCGGTACCAAAATTATGCTGTTAACCTGCTTTGAAAATTGAAAAGGCTCAGCCTGGCTTTTTCAACAGCTTTACTCACAGAAATAGTCGTGTACTGGGGTCATTCAGGTGAATGAGGATTGTGTGGCTTGGCCCCAATTTCTTCATAGGACAGAGCACTCCTCAGTCAGAGAAAATGTCTTCTATGTGATCAGGTGTCTGCAGATAGACAGGTTTTCTTTGATAGATAGTTGCAGGGTTTATTTCTGAATTGCTTATTTTTTTGCTCTTATGTGGTAAGTCAATTCACAGTATGTATGAGAGGAGAAATTTAAAAACCTGAAAAATATAGGATTTTTTTAACCTCTGACTGATGGATTTCATGGGTTGAACTGGGTGAATATTGTGGTTTTTAATAATGGAGAAATCAACTACATCATCTTTCAAGAATATAGCCTTTTGTTTATTTTTGTTGACATTTATTATAACAAAGTGTTGCATGTCAAATATTTACCATTTAAGAAAATGGTAGGAACAAGTTACTCCTGGGTGTAAGTTACTCCTAGGGACATTCTGATTGGACACAAGAGGAAACTTTTACAATGAGAATTATCAGAACTTGGAATAATCTCTCCAGGGAAGTGATAGATTCCCCAACAGTGGACACTGTTAAGATACAGTTGGATAGGGTGCTGAGCCATCTTGCCTAGACTGTTCTTTTGCCAAGAAAGTTTGGACCAGATGATCCTTGAGGTCCCTCCCAACCCAGTATTCTGTGATTCTGTGAGTCAATATCTTCTGTTATTTGGAGAGTTACAAACTGGTAGGTCTCTGTCTTCAAGAGCTTATTCTATTCTATAACAACATTGCAGATTATGTAGAATGAACATTTCTTAACTGGATTTAATTTTTTTATTTTAGTTATAATAAAGGGAAGACTAGAAGTGACCTAACTGAAATTACCATTTTCCAAAATGTCTTGTGTAGTTGTTTTCATTTCTGTATGCAATATGGAAGGAAGAGAATACAATATTAATTGGTATCAAGGTATGAAGTGTAGTGCAGTAGAAATGTGAATAAAAAAATTTAACAGTCCAGGAAAGGTTATTCGAGTGAACGAGAGAGATCTAATTCATGTCTTCAAAGGAAGAGCTTTGGCTCCTACCTTGGCAGCAAAAACTGAGCTGTGAATGTGATTCCTTAGTTCATAGTTCTCTAATGTGATTAATTCATGTGTATGCTTAGGAATTATTCAATATTAAATATTAAGTTTATCTGCGATAAAAAGTGAAGTGTATCTGTAATCATAAAAACAGTAGATAAAGAGTAATCCCATGCTTATATTTTCAAAGTTTAAGTTTCTCCGATGGTGAAATTCTTGGACATAGAGGAAATACCGTGAGCTTGCTTTAACTATATGGCAGAGGAATAACTAGTGTGCAGTGCTAGCATCTTCTCTTGTTTTCCAGGTCCCTGGGGGAGATGCATGGGAGATGACTGCGGTCCAGGAGGCATCCAGACGCGGGCGGTGTGGTGTGCCCACGCGGAGGGCTGGACCACGCTGCCCACCAACTGCAGGCAGCCCGAGCGGCCGGACAACCAGCAGAGCTGCTTCCGTGTGTGCGACTGGCACAAGGAGCTGTACGACTGGCAGATCGGCAGCTGGAACCAGTGCCGGCCTGTCCTCTCCCGCAGCCACGAGAAGCCCCTGGAGTGCCTCAGAGGGGAGGAGGGCATCCAGACACGGGACATCACCTGCATACAGAAATCCAACGGGGTTCCGGCTGAAGATGTCATCTGCGAGTACTTCGAGCCGAAGCCGCGGCAGGAGCAGGCGTGCCTCATCCCGTGCCGGCAGGACTGCATCGTGGCCGAGTTCTCGGCCTGGTCCGAGTGCTCCAAGACCTGCGGCCATGGCCTTCAGCACCGCACTCGGCACGTGGTGGCTCCGCCGCAGTTCGGGGGCTCGGCTTGCCCCAACCTCACCGAGTTCCAGACCTGCCAGTCCAGCCCCTGCTCTGCTGAAGAGAGCCTGTACAGCCTGAACGTGGGACCCTGGAGTGCGTGCTCGGTGCCCCATTCAAGGCAAATAAGGCAAGCAAGGAAACGAGGGAAGAACAAAGACAAGGAAAAGGACAGAGAAAAGGCAGTTCGAGATCCCGAGGCTCGCGAGTTAATTAAGAAGAAGAGGAATCGTAACAGACAGAATAGACAGGAGAACAAATACTGGGACATACAAATTGGGTACCAAACAAGGCAGGTCACGTGTACTCACAGAAATGGGAAAACTGCTGCTCTGAGGTAATCATTATTTATGTTTGCATACTTTAATTTTTATCTGTTTAAGGTAAAACATGCATAAGTTGATTCTTTTACACAAGCCCACATCTCAAAATGAGGCTCATGCTACTTCCAGTTGAACATCCATCATCAAGCTCAAGAGTTTTCTGTGACGTGAAACATGCAAATCGTGCTGGTGATCGTACTGAGCATCCCATACATGTGCACCATTAAGCTGTGCTAGTGCCTAGCCTCTGTTTGCTTAAATAGATTTCCCCCAAATGCTTGAAGACCTATGTCAAATGTCTGCTGTGTTTCTGTGGGTTCAGGTTTGCTCCCTAACAAGTCATGCATTTTTGAAATACGTGATGTTACTGCTTTTAAGGTTCTGGGCACAAAGAGTAACAGGAAACTAGACTGAGTCAGACTTACAGTAGAAGTATAAAACAAGAGAGAAGGATGCATGGAAAGCAGCAGCTACTCATTCTAGTATACTTTTTTAAAATGCATGAGCATGAAATATTGTTTGTCTTCATTATTCCTGTGGCAAAATTTCTGAAAGGGACGCTGTAAAACCTTTTTGTTTATTCCATGTACCTCATCTGTTTCTTTCTCAGCTGCACTTCTGTGCTGTCTACTCTGGGTTTTTCCCGATATTTAATTTATATATTGATTTATTATTTTACTTTTCAAGAGTTCTGTCAATCACAATTCTTTCCACAGGCTTCTGGATGCATTTCTAAAATTGTGTTATCTTTGGTTTGTTTTATCTGCCATTCTCTTGCTAGCTCATGTATTTCTTTGCTATCCCCCAGAATGTTTCTATTCAACTCAAAAATTTTCTTTCAGTTTAGTCTTCCTTTCTTTGTTGTTATTCTACTTCCTGCCCTCTAGTTCAATGCCTGATTAATCAATTTTATTTCAAATGTGAAATGACTAGGATATCTTGCTGAATGATGCTGACAGTCATTGCTACTATGTTCGTGTTTAGGAACTTCTTTCAAGGTATTTTGCTTTAGAGTTTTTGTTGTGCCAGTTAAACATTCTATCACAGAACATGTAATGGCTTCCACCTTTTCCATTAGGAACCAAATAACATGGCTTTTTTTCAAGTGTAGAAAACATTTTTTAGTATAATTCCTTTCAAGAGATGATCCAGCAGTGACACAAGAAAATTATAAGTTCCCTGGCTTAAGGGAAGAGCTGAAAGGCTTGGGTTTTTAGTTGAAGGAAGGACATGGGTGAAGATGTGAATGAAATGCCTATGAATATGCAACAACTCATCACAAGGAAGAATGGAACTGTCTATTCTATCTATATATTATGGATGTATTGGAAATGCAATAATGGGAAAATCACAGCAGTGCTGAATGAGGCTAGGCTTCTTAATACTGGAAATAGTGAGACTGGAGAAAATTGCCTGGGCCATGTGTGGCAACTCCATCCTCAGAGGATTTTTAAGAAAAGGCTAGAAAAATGCATATGTTGGTGATGACACACCTGGAGCAGCTCTTGGTTAGGGAAGAGGGCCTGACTCCATAGTCTTTTTGCAGTCTCTTCTAGGTCTGGTTTTCTTTAGTTCTCTAAGATTTTTGATCCACACTTGGATGAAGGTCTTCACAAGAAATCTCAAAATCAGTAGCTCAGGCAGTCCCAGGTATTGGCTGCAGCACAATCTCATTGTTGGTATCAAACAAATTGCCTTTACTCCTTCCTTTTCCAGCCTCACATCATGCAGCCCACACTGTGCCTAGCCCAAGAACATCATTACCCTTTAAATACAAGGAATAATTTATTATACATCAGTTGCTATCAGATAGCAGCCAGGCACTCTTTTTGAAAGTTCCAAAGTATTTGAAAGATTAAGAAAATTATTGAGTTAAAAAAATGGGGGAATGACACAGTCATGCCAAAGCTCTGAAAAACAGTAAAAGAACTAAAAGTATAGTTGGAAGTCAGTGGCATACTTTACTCATCATCTTTACACTCACTCTTGAATTCACTTAGATCATCAGAGCTGTCTTAAGTTCAGATACCTCAGAGTCTTGTGGAAGTGAATGAAACCCTCTTGCCTGAGGCAGTGAAACAATAGATAATACAATATAGGATCAATTCTTCCAAGAGTTGAAAATTTTACAAATTATGCAGTGGGCCTTTTTATGCCTAATGGATCAGATTTTATGTTTTAATTGCACAAAGGATTTCCAGTAGTCTTCACTTCAATTTTAATATAGAATTTTCTTTTCTGGTTGCATAGTATAAACAAGAAAATTTAGTGAAATGTCTCATGTGAGAAATTCTGGTGCTGATAGCATAGCTTTTAGAGACCAGTGTATGTCACCTGTATATCCATTTTAATCATTTATGCTGCACTCTTCACTAAGCAATCAAATGCTTTATTCTATGACTGCCATTCCAGAATCTGAAACAATAGAATTATTTTTCTGCCTGGGGTGTCAATGCAGCCAGCTCAAATGATTTTATAATCTCCATCACATAGTAACTGTGTTACTAAATAATATAGACAAGTAAGGTGACTGGAAAACCTGCCGTTCTCATGTGAAATGCACTTCAGCTTAAATAGTCCATTTTCAGTGAGTTTTGACTTTAGCAATCAGAAACAATCAGCCCCCTGGCAGCAAGACTGAAAGATGAATAAAAACCCTCAGGCGAGTAATATTTTTTTTGCAGAGATAGCAAAATTGATATATTATAAAAAGGGTTTTAAAAAAGAACAACTTTCAGAAGGATGCTACAGAGAAAATGGTTCTGTAACACTGTCAGCAAAACTTCAAAAAGGTAAAATTCTCTTGACATATCAGCACACCAGGCATAGTAAAGAGAAGTGAAACAAGAAAATCAAAGTTTAATTTATATACTTTATTGCCGAGTGAACAATAGA
The DNA here is from genome assembly GCF_052056855.1 of Sturnus vulgaris. Lineage (NCBI taxonomy): Eukaryota > Metazoa > Chordata > Aves > Passeriformes > Sturnidae > Sturnus > Sturnus vulgaris. Next base: position 27,101,008 of record NC_142243.1, on the reverse strand, counting down.
TAGTCTCCTGTGAAGGATGAAATATTGGATTTTCTATTGCTCATTCTGCAGTAATGTATGTGTTACATGGCCTGTGTTTGCTTTATGTTCCCCTCAATCTGAAATTCTGGTGCACTGAAAATATTTGAAAAATAGGAATGTTGAAGGAAAAAACAAATTCAGTAATTCAAAGTTGCTTATTAAATGTCTTCCCTGGGTAGCTAACAAAATCTGGACAGTGCTTCTGTTAGTGTAGGGGACAATACTTGATTGTCTGAAATGTTTCCTTTTTAATGAAATTGGGGTTTACCAAAGAGAGCTGTTAAACAACAAATTGGCAATGTAGAAAACATAAAATATCTCTAGAAGCTAATTTTGAGTTGCAAATCTGTTTTTCCTGTTACAAGTTGTGATGATTATGTCTCATGTTAGGCCTATAGCTTTCTGTTGTAATATAGACTCTGTTGCTGTTGTGTCTCAAACATTTTGTCATAATTTTCTTCCTGAGCAGACTCTTGTGGAAAAGTTTAGCAAAAAAGTTTGGCTGATTTGTACAGTGTACAAGTCTAAGAAAAGCCTTTTTTTTTTAACTGTTTTTAATTCATACAACCTTTTTGCTGAAATGGTTTCTTGAGACCTCACTAGATTGAGAAATTTGGAAGGACTTGAGCACAGACATACATTTATAACAGTAAGAACATGGAACAGAACTAGAGTATATTCTTGACCTGTATGCTTCTGCACTTCAGCAAAGATTTTGAAATCCAGTGACAAAGCACATCATGTTCCCCTGAAGCAGCTGGTCCATTAAGTGTGGGGACAACCTGTCACTGCTAAGAGTCACTTAACTCAAATGGCTGGAAAGGGGGCTTAAAGCAGTTCTTCAAGGATGTAACTGCCTTTTAGAAAAAATCCCAGGAATTTCTGCACTATTTCCTTTCTTTTTCTACATCATTTGGATACAGCTTGTTATCTTGCTTAGTCTGGGACCAAAACATCTCTGAATGCAGGGAAGAATGGGGGAGACCACATAGGAAACCATCCCCACCAGCTCTGACTGAGTCCCCATAAGTGATTAATTCTCCCCTGGCAGCACCTCTGTGGAAGAGACCTGTATGTGAAGATGAACATTATTGGTGACCTAAATGACCTGAAGTGAGAATTCAAGAAAAACAGTAGAATTTTATACATATTCAGAGGTTTTACAATCAGAGCAAATACAATCGTGGAACAAAATGAAGGGGCAGAAAAGAATCCAAAATTTAAGACATGCCAACCAATTATTTAGCAGATTGTCTTAGCCTCAGTGCATCTGATCATATGATCATCTTTGATTTGTTTTACCTCTGTTCATCTGACAAAGTTATTATTTTTAAACTTTTTTCATCTTCATTGCTGATTCTGTGCACTCATTGAAAACTATATCCACATCTTGTAACAAATTTAACTCTTTTGGAAGTTTTCATAATGATCTCATTGCAGTGCTTTACTAAATTTCAGATTTTGGAGAGTTTGAGTTTTTCTTTATTCCAATACTATAGGTGAGACATGAGAGATGACAGTAGGACCAAAATTATTGAATTGTCTTGCTGATGTTGGGAATATGTAATGCTCCATTTTTTATCTTACTTCACAAAGGCGTGTATCTGCTTAAAGCAGAGTCATGATATTCACTACTGGCCACAGGTGTTAAGCTGACTAGCCAGAAACTAAGCAATTTGAGAATGGCCAACTGAGTGTTTAGACTGATGAGCAAATAATACTCAAGATATTGTCAGGAAAAACAAGGAGAGAGAATCTCTTCCTCTAGAATGGCGTTTTAGCTTTGTTTTCCTTTCCAGGTCCTGAAACCTCTTAACTCGTGCTCCCATTCCAAATCATAAAACAAATGTCTGCATTCACTTTATGGATTTTCACTCCTATAAATTATAATCTGTGTGAAAGAGAAAAATAAAAAAAACAAGCCAGACCATCATAAGCCTGTTGCTTTATTTATGCCATTGATTTGGAAAGCAGACAAGTGACCCAGAGGAATATGCTGTCAGCAAACAGAAAAAAGACTCAGACATACAATAGAGCAGCGCAGTTTGTTGGACCCTGTAATGTATGCCTTGCTTAGAAAAAAATCTTAAGAGATTCTCTGTATTTCTCTGAGCCCCTCCATGAGGAAACAGGCAGAAAGAGGGATGTGTGTGAAGGTGGCAGTGGTTAAGGTGCAGTAACTTCAAGGAGATGGGCTGCAGAAAGGTGAGGGAAACAGCAGTGCAGAGAGGATGGGTTGTGAGATGAAGGAGCATAAGCAACCTTTTGTTTTTCACTGAGGACCAGATGAGAGCATGCTTTTTATGTTACTGCAAAGGCAGCTCTACTGCAGTTTTTAGAGGAGCCTCCAAGCTCACCATACTGTGAGGATTTAAAAGACATAAGTGGTTCACTTGCAGGGCACCTGTAAATATCACAAATTTGGATAATGTGCTATATAGAGTCATTTTGATTAATTAATTTGGAATTATTTAGAGCACATTATGTTAACAAATGGAGAATAGGGAAGAAGAAAGTAATCTTGGATGAAAAACCTCTTGATAACTATAAAGTACCGGGTTAATTTTCAGGTGCATTGGGATAATAAAAATATAAACTATTTTTAGAGAAATGGGATGCAAACATATTGCTTTCCTATCATTTTCCACTGTACCTTTAGAATTTCTATGAATTTGAAAGTAGAAGCATCCTGTAGTTTTTTAATGTAATTTTGGTGGAGACAGTAATTTCTGTGGATATGCTTAATATTATTCAATGGGTGTTTCTTTCTATTCTAAGTACCTGCTCCATCATCTTACTTCTGTTTTGACAGTGGCTTGTCAGTATTGCTACACATTTGACATATCATGCCCAAATCTATATTTGAGATGGAAACATACACACTGTGCTGAATAATTGAAACAGCAATGATTCAGGAATTGAAACAGGAATGATTCTTTTTTCTACACCATATTTTAACTCTTTTCATACAGTGAACAGTTGTTATGTTATCTAAATGTATGACATTCATATATTTCTGTGCAAAGCATCAAGATTGGCTGCCTTTCTAGTGTATAGTTTTTATTTAAATACATATAATTGTCTTCCTTAGCAAAATATAATAGACTATAACATAATGAGGGTTGTACTCCACATTCTGATAATCTCTTGTGGCGATAAATCCTATGAATGAATAAATTATTTCCTTGAATGAATGCAGCATTGAATTTTCAGCTTCAATCTAGTAAGAGATAATGTTGCACAGTGGTAAATTGAATTAGGCTCTGAGATCTCAAATGAAGAATCCCCTACACTGTACTTTTATGCATCTTTTCTGCCTCGTTGTCAGTTAATGTTAATTGACTTCTGTGTGACAGAATAAATAAATGTTAAGGAGTATTTTTCTAAATTTTGGATTTCCTGTATTGGTATTTTATCATAGTCTGTAAATAGTCGTACATGTTTTGGTTTTGTTTGGTTTTTTTTTAATGAAACTGCTAAGTATAATCTGGGACTTTTTTTTTCTCAGTCAGCTTAATGAAGTTATTGTATAGGAGCATGTGAAATGAGCATCCTTCTGGGACATATTGTCCCTCAGGGTGGAAACACACAGGACTCACACACAGAAGTCACAACTCCCCAGAACAGGGCAGGGTTGGCTATTTCAGTGCCTACCTTTAGCAGTCCCACTGGAAATAAAATGTGTAAATTCGATGGAGCCAGTAATACTGCCAAATCTAAGCATAAATACAGGGGCCCAATCTAAACTAATTCCTGAAACACAACAAATAGGAGTATATAATTTTCAGTAATATACTTCTTTATATCTTTACATTAATATTGCAGATTTTTATTCACAAAGTTTGGCTTTTTTGGTTTTTTTGTTTGTTTGTTTGTTTGTTTACTGATAACCTCATGAATCTAGCTGTTATTTCAGGTCAAAAAAAAAGGTAATTTCTGATTAATGCTATGCAATGAAAATTCCCACTGACAAAGGGAAATTCCTCTCTAAAGCTTTAATAAGTCATATCTGTAAATTCTTGCCAAATAACCTGCTCTGCCAATTTCAAAATTATCTGTAGCATGAGATGTGCATGCATGTCACTATATCACTGGACTGTGAAAGACAGCACTCTCACTGAACACTTTTGCTTTCTTGTGTCCTCAGACACTCCTGGTATCTGCAGCAGCCCCACAGCAGCTGTTGTTGACACTTGTTTGGGTATAGTGGCACCCCTTGTTGCTTTGCCCATGTTAGCTGATGTATTTTTTCTTGCCACACTAGTTATACGCAATCTCTATCTTCTGTAGTGTAGAAAGCCTGAGTGGTTTTGTTTATTTCAAAATTGTTTGGCAGAATTAGTCAAACTTGTGAAAAGATCATGGGAAAGTAGTCTCCTGAAAAACACTTGGGTGGACAGTATTGGAATTGTAAATGAATAGAAGTGGACTCATTGTTTGTGTGATTATAATGGCCCATTATACCGGGAGGTACTAACAGTTTCTCAGAACAATGTACAAGATGACCAATACTAAACAGTGCAGCTGTATGGAAAATGAATGAGAACTATGTCATTTTCTACTAGGGAAAAGTATAGGCACTGTATTTTTACCGACTTCCTTAAAGAAACAAGTTATTACCAACCACAAACTGAACATCTCAAGGATGACTAGGCCACAAACGGGAATTTATATCTTCAGAGTAGCTCATGGGAGTTATCTAAGCTCTGGATTTAAATCACTCTATTATTATTCCTTCTATCTAGTAGCTGCACATTAAATATAATTTTTTAAAATTTGATTTTATTTATGAGAAAACACCCTTTTTTCTTTAGGTCAAATTCTTATCACAGTGTCTCTCAAAATCCAGCTATACCTGTGGTCCAAGAATAGACCAGAGTTAATTTGATTTTTTTACTTTAGAGGTTAATGCATCCAACAAGCTGTATGAAGTCTGAAGAGAGCACCACATGGAAAATAAATAGCTTGTTGCAGCACATTGTGCTTGATTCTTGTACCTGTTACTCCAAAATCCCTCTTACTCATACTGAGTATCTCTTAAGGTTCCATGATGGTCAAATAAAGAGCAAAGAGAAAATGCTTCACATGCAATATTAAGATCAGAGTTTCATTCCAGATAACACAAAGGATTAGTATTTAGCATGAATACTGCTGTGTTTCCTCCAGCTTCCTGCCCACGAGTGTGATTGTTCAAAGTTGCAGTAGAAAATTGCAGACAGGCATCCTTATATTTCTAAGGTTTCTTCTGACCTAACCAGATTATTTCTGTGAGGTAGTTCTGTTAAGGGTTAGGGTTAGGGTGAGCATCTAGGCTATGTGTCTGCCCATGGGTCATCAGATTTCTCAGCAGTTTAAGCCTGAGCTTTTCTAGGATGTGATGCTAATGAGCGATGTGGTACAGATTTTACCCCTTTCTTCACTGTAAGGTTATAGTTATGAGAAGCACGTGTGGTCTTTGCTCCTTATAATCTCTAGTCTTGTAGCAATTTACTGAGATTTAAGAAAATTCTAAGTAAATATGCTGATATTCTCTCCACTGGGAAAAGTGGAATATGCTTGTGCTCAGCTCCTGCTTTCAATTTTTTTTTTTGCCTTAAGGATTCTTTGGGAGTTGAGCCAATGTTCATGCATGACTGTAGGTAGTCTTGCAAGAATGCTGCCCAGCCATGTGGCTTGTTTTAGTGTGCTTTACAAGTGCTATTTTCTAACACAAATTTACTTTTCTGACTCTTTTCCAAAAGATTCCTCTAGTTTTAGTTTGCCCTTCAATCAAAAATGGAATCCTTTTTAAGCCAGCTTCTGTGTATTTTTGTATGTGTGTAATTTTGGTTTTCAAGTGCTAAACTAACATGGAGTTTTGGTAATCTGCAAGTAGTTATTGTTCCAAGTCTTTCTGCAGATGAGTTTGTTTGGTGAAATGGTCTTGTTTGCCAGCAGTTCTCATCTTGTGGCTGGTGGTAAAGGTTGGAAACTATTTTTCTAGTGGTATTCAGTGAAGTCATGTTTCATGAGATCAGCAAGAATTCAAGAGAAAATCTCATGGTTTGTGATGATGTAGCTGATTGTGTGATGGCTGATGGTGTGCAGGACTTTGTGGCTAGGAAATGGTTAAATTATTCTGCTCTGAGGGAGCCCACTGTGGACTTTTTTTTGTTTTGTTTTTAATCTTCCAGGTAGTCCTTGCTCTTTTCCCATAGTATTTAGATGAAGCTTTTTATAACCCTCTAAAAGCATTTTGGATTTTCTCAGAATGTTGATTGTCCTTTGATCTGAAACCTTCAGAAGCAGCTACCTTTTTCTGCTGAACTGCTGAACCTCCTCTTATGATATTCAGTATGTGTTTCTTCCAGGCAGATAACCCAGTTTTTGGTTGCATCTTCTTCAGTCCTCTAAAGTTTTTAATTCATTCATTCATTCATTCATTCAGTCAGTCTTGTTTGTTCAAAACATAATTGGATTATGCTGATGGGGTTTTGCTTTGGAGAATGCAAAAAGAATAATGAAGTTCCTTCCCAAAAGGTGGGAAGATAGGTTCTGGCTCCACAGCTCTTCTTGATATTGAAGGGCCTGTGGCATCTCATCACTGTGACACTATGAGTCAAGAGGAGGAAGAATGCCATTTTTTCCTATGTTTTGTGTGTAGTGTCTGACCGTATAGACGTCTGTTGAGTGTCTCTTACTAATGCTGGCTGCACTGAACTCTCTGATATGGAGGTGTCTGCTTTCCACACCAGTGGCAAGGGTAGGCCAGTCATGCCAGGACTGGAGCAACTGGGCAGATCTGTAGGTACATCTACAAAGAAATCTAGAGTAACAAGAGCCAAGACCCTGTGGACATAATCCACTACTACTTCAAATAGTCAACCAGTATAAAAAAAACACCAGTTTTCAATTTTAAAAGAACGAAAAATTTCATTTAAGTCCTTTTCAGTCAAAGCCCTGTCTTTTGTTCCTCCCAAGTGCCAAGAGTTTATACTGGCATCAATCTCCTGAACCGTAGCCATGCTATTCATTTCAGAATAATGGAAGTCTCTGTATGTAATCAAATGGAAAATCAGCTAGAGAAAAAAACAAATATATCAGAATACTGGGACAATGAGTATAGTGAATGAAGTAAGGAATAGTAACTGAAAATTTCATTAATGAAAATCAAAGCTGAACATGGATAATGGGAAAACCAAAGTTGAGTGTCGATAATGGTGAAGGAATAGAGGCAAAATAATGCAGACCAAAGTTATTGAAGAGATTATTTAGCTTGCGTTAACCTTGCCAGTTGGGCTTCATTACTTTACATTATAATTACATTTCTCGTTAAATATCAGTACTGAGTGAATTAATTGAATTTATTGTAAAGGACATGTTCTTCACTGCAATTTTAGATTTAAATTACAAGCCTCACATTGTTGCTTCATTACATTTGAGCATGAAAAGCAGTGTATTAGGAAAAGCACAAAATTGAACTTCAAAATGGTGTCTCCTTAATACCTTGTGTTTGTGACTCCTATTTCCATTAACTTATAGATTGTCGAGATACAGTAATGTGCAGATATTTTAGGAGTGTCCTCAGCATGAATATTGAACAGTCCTCAAATCCAGACCAGTTTTCTCAAAGTTGCACATAGAGTAGAAAGGATTTGTAGTTGCAGGGTACAACCGTGTTTAAATAAAACAAGACCAAGTGAAGGAGGACTTTTGGACCTAACAAAGAGACACTCAAGGAAAGATCTCATAGGAGTGTCTAAGCTCAAAAATGCCACAGAGAACACAAATACAGTTATGCAAAGCCTGAAGTCAGCAAATGAAATTAACTGAGCACTTTTAATGCAAAAATAACTATCTACAGTTATTTGTCACTAAAAAAGGTATGTAATGTCTTGTTACTAAGATGTACATACCAAAATATTATCTAGTTTTAGGACACATTTATATTCATTAATGGAGGTGAACACTATAAGCTCTTAAGTGTAAAGATTCAGCTTGTGTTCCAAGATCTGTAAGCCATAGTTTGCTGGAAAAATATAGAGTGTCTTGGGATACTGTGACTGAGTACTTGCTGTCTTTCTATTTTTGCCCTTTATTTGCTACTGCCAAGGCAGTTTTCCTACTGCATGGATTATTAGTTAGTTAATAGAACCTCCCAGCCATTCTGATGCTGCTCTTCATCTTTCTCATTAGTTCTTCTTTCTAATTGGTAGTCTGGTCTGATATGGAGGAAACACCAGCAAAAGCAGAAAATCTCTTAGTTGTACAAGTTATATATGGAGTATGTTGATGCAACAAAGAGTCCTACTGCCTAGTTTAAAACCTGTTTATTTTTTCTATTCATCTTGCATCAGTCCTACTGTCATGCATTTGGCTTCATGAATGCTGTATGCATGGCTTTATCTATTGCAAAAATTTATTCTTGTCTAGTTGAGTTTGCAGAGAAGGAAATTCCAATGGTGTCTTCCATGACTTTTCTACACAACTAAAAAAAAACCTTTTGAGACTGAGATTATAAACACTCATACAGGTCATTGGCATATAAAATCACGTTTTCCTGACTTTTTAAAGTTGTAAAAGTAATTTTCATTCTCTAGTAGATCTTTAGAAAAATTCTCAGAAATATTTTTTTTTCCTCTTGACTAATCTAATTTTTTCACATCTTTTAAAGCTTATTTTAAGGAGGAGAGTTTTTTCAACTGCACAACTTGCTCATTTGTGCATGGGTACCATGGTGTAATTTGCTCCAGGCTTATGTCAACCTTTGTTCTCCCCATGTCTTTAGCCTTAATTATCCCATAAATTACTTTGAAATCCCTAGGCGTAACCTTCTTATCTTTAATTCTTAACTGATATTTAGTTTTTATTTATTGCTGCAGAACGTGAGTAGACACAAATTTTTGACCGCATGTCTTCAGAAGAGGCTGAGCAGTAATTATGTTCTTTAGGTTGTCCTTTGAACCAGCATTGCCTTTTTCTTTACTTCTTTTGTCTAATCTATGTCTTTGAGGTCAGAATAGGTTTATTGTTGACTTAATAGGAAGAGGGACCATTCATCCCCTGTGATGTTTTGTTTTGTTTGAGATTGCTTTCTCTCTCTGTTGTGTCATTTAAGTGCTTTTATACTTTTAAGCTTAATTTCCCCACTATATCTTTTTTCTGAAATGGTACTTTCTCAAACCACAGTCTTAGTTCGATTTGTATAATTCTTTCTTCCCTGCCAAAAAACTTGGGGCATTGTCCTTTGAATAGGTGCACTGGATTAACATGCTCAAACTTTACATATTACCCCTATGCTGCTGCTTCTTGTATCCAGTCTGCTCTATTGACTTTTAACAGCATTTTTATGTAACTCATGCTTTTCTTTGACCTTTCCAAGCAATTTTCTGGACACACCTATGGATGGTGAGGACTTATTTGTGTCCTCCCTATGCTTCTTGAATGGTTAACTTTGCATAGAATGTGTACTTAGAGGTTAGTCAAGGGCATGGAGATGTTTGGTGCAGAATTTCTAGTGAGTTGGGTGATACCATGAAATGAATGTTAATTTCTGGGGTTTTTTTCTGTTGTGTTACTTGCCCATTTTCCTTTTATCCCGTGAGAAGATTCACCCCAAGTCTGCATGACTAAACAAGACACATAAATCCATCAAAAAGTGCAGAGAGCTTTACATGAAAGTAATCTTTGCTTTCAGTCATTTGTGGAGATCAAATCTGTAGCACTAGGTACCAATCACAGAATAAACTATTTTGTTTAACAGACACATCCCCAGGTTTTGATTTAGAATCAGTCTGCTTTTTTCTTCTGGTAAAATAAAGTTTGAAGTATGTGATTTTTCCCTTCCTTACTTGGTTAGAGTACAACACATACTCTTCTACTGCCTGCAGTATGAAGGAAAACTCTTGATAGTGGCCACTTCCAGTTAGCTCTTACTGTTTCTCTAACTTGCTCAAAGAAAACCAAGTGTTAAAAGAACAAACAGCAGCTAATTTGCTTGTGTGACTCTTCTTTTTCTAATTGTAATTATGTCTTCCCTCTTACAAAATAATATGAAAGTATGCATAACAGAAAAGAGGTTGTGCAGTGGTGACTTACAGTATCAGTTTCTTGTTGGTGTTTATGTAGTACTGCAAGTGATGCATGATTTTAATAAGGAAATAAATAGATAACACACTTTACCTCTTGCTTGTCTCCCTAGTAATATTTATGTTCTGGTTACAGGAGCTTAAGAACATTCTTGTTTTATATTTAATTTTAAATTATTTTACAAGTACATACTTGAAGTGAGGCATCCTTTAACTCTATTGTTTTATTTTTGTTAAGGATTATAAATAAACAATGGAGTTAGTAACATGGTACAATTCTGTTTGAGTCTTCTTCATGCCCGCATAGGGAAATAATTAGTAACAAACATCAGACTTTCTCATGTAACACTTCTCCCAAATAAGTTTTGAAACAGATGCAAAGCCGATGGACTGTTACACTTCATTAGTTAACTTCTTCCCTCCTCACCAAAGCTACTTTGTGGTGCCAATTTTGTGCATGTTCCCTGGCAATATGCATCTATAATTAAACTCAGCCCCAGCCACAGTGCGTGTGGAGAGGTTGGCTTGCTCTGCCCTCAGAGGTGTCACATTGGATGGGAATTTGGGAGGGGAGGATACTTCAGCTGTTCTACAAAACAAATTGCAAATACTGCCCATGTTAGAAACCAAATGGAATGTATCTTTTCTCTAGTCATTAAAATGTGTCTTTGGGGGATCAATGGGTCTATATGTTTTGTCAAAGGTACAGAAAATTATATATTGATTTTGACAGTACCGTAGTCCTATGCCAGGTTTTTTCTCAAAACCTCTGAGAGTCTTTCTCCACAAACAGGATGTAGTGTCTGTCCTAAAGCAGAATAAAAATTGACTATCATGTATTAGGGTTTCCCCATCACCCCTACCTTTGACATAATGTTTTTATAAACTCCTACTGAGTAATCTCCTATGGTCTGTCAAGCCCAGGAGTGTCTCCACCTTATTGTCTCCAGTGGTAGAGGGAAATGCAATTTAAAGACCAAAAAAATGACACCTGACTGTCTTTTGCAGTTCATTCACTTTGTATTTCTCCAATATCCAAAATAAATGTTTTAGGCATGGTGGCTCACAGATTCATCAGCCTCTTTCTGGACATGCTGACACTCTCTCCACAACCAGGATCTTCTAGCAAGATGTAGAATTGGTCCGTTTCTTGTCCATATAATGCTTTCATTTATTGTGTTTTTAAATCTCCCATATTCATCAAGTACCCCTAGTTCTATTACAAAATTTTGTAAATAGAGGTTCAAAATTATATTGGATACATGGGTAGGGCCAAATTTTGTATAGCAGTGAAATACTTGTAAATTTTCATTTTTCTGTATTATTTCTTATTCTTTTAAAGGGAAAAAACAAGCCTTTGTTGGATAGTTTATAGGCCTGGTATTGAACAGAGCATTTAATTGTGCTACTTGCATGATCAGTAAATATTTTTCCTGTCTATTTAACTGCCTCAGAAGCCAGATTTTTATTCCAACCCATACATGATAAAAAAGAAGTCTGTGTTGTAATTGTAATTAAGGAGTTAAAGTTATGTTTAATTTAACTGTAGTTTACCATCTCTATTTCTCATTTTTCTATTGTGAATCAAACTTTTTAATAGAAATGTTTGGTTTTAGTTAGAATATAAAATTTAAAATGAAGAGTGATTTATAGGAGGAAAATCTTGCTGACAAGCTATGTAATATGTGAATGAAGCAATCAGATAGAAAATGGAAATTAAATTATAGCCTTAATAAGGACTAGGAAATAAGTACTAAGGGTAGCAGGGAAGATTTCACTTTAGGTTAGAGATCATTCCCTGTTTGGACCATGAGGCATCACTGTGGCAATATACCATCTATTAACAAAGTAAGTTATTAGTGACCAGGCATTCAGTATGTTTGCCACTGTGTTTTTAAACCATTTGTGGTCTGGAAATTATGAGAAGATGATACTGAGTATTTTGTTCTCTGCAAAAACACTTTTAGTCATCTTGATTTTTGATCCTCCCTTTCTTGGAACATAATTCCAAGAGAAAAAGAGAGTATACCTAAAAATAAAAGAGAAGAAATGAAAAATGTATGCATTTCCTCTGCTGTGCTTCTATACATGTAAGAAGACTTAGATTTTAATTTTATTTACCGATATGGCAATACTAGTAATTTTTTACTATAGAAAATTTTGTCGGTTTTGAGTCACTTTTGCCAAAAGCCCTTTTGGCCAGCTTTTTGGGATCAAATAAATGTGGAGTCTGTAAGTCAAGAGTATCTCTGAATTTTATACTGGTGAATAATCTACATGCAGTAAAACTTAACAGCTTTAAAAATATTTACTGACTTTCATATAACCATTGACAGTGTTTTTGCTGTAGGAATTCATGACTGTCTATGGATGTGTGTGCTAAAAACTGTAACACTCTCTTATTACAGCTTCTGCAATCAGGAAAAGCTGCCCATCACATTTCAGTCCTGTGTGATCACGAAGGAGTGCCAGGTGTCAGAGTGGTCAGAATGGACCCCCTGCTCCAAAACCTGCTTTGACATGACAACCCCTAAAGGGAATCGTACAAGATCACGGACCATTAAGCAGCTCCCTGTTGGCAGTGAAAGTGAATGCCCACAATTAGAAGAAGCAGAGCAGTGTGTTTCCCAAGGAGATGGCGTAGCACCCTGCATTACGTAAGTTTGGTTCATTTCAGTTCCCCATTACTAACGTGAACAATTTCAATTCAGCGTACAGGGCTGTTGATGGAATATCAGCCAAACTATTACTAAAGAAATAATAGGTAGGACTTTACCTTTTTTTCTTTATCCTTGGTTATTCAGTGTTCTTGAAAGCTCAAAGTCTGCAAATAGCTCCCATTGTAGTGTAACCAGTTCCTTATCTAAATACAGGAATAATAATAATATATTGAAATTATATTTTCATTCATTTCAGTTTTTAAAAGGCGATATTTGCACATATGCAGATTCAGGCAAGATGAAAATAAATTAATTGTATTGATTTTTCAGCAATCTTTTCCCTACGTAACATTTCTACCAGAATCACTGTTTTCTGAATTTCTTGTCTGTTTGCAGACCGAGCATTAAACACAGGAAAGGGGTGATAAACATGTGGTTAGCTAACAGACTATCTTAGTGAAACTTGTATCCAGCACAACAAAGGCATTACTGGGCCACAGATGGCAAGTGGGAGAGGCTAACAGTTGCAGCATATAAAGTTTAGGAGAAAGGAAAGCGAGCACTTCACAATTCAAGAGGTTGCTGTAATCCTTATCTAATCAAAATTAATATTAAAGTTCCCAACTCTGTTTTTTCTTTCTCAAACTAAGAACTAGGGTCTGGAGAAATGTCACTTGATGTTACGCATCTTTGACTGTGGTATATATTTTTCATTTAAGAGTTGAAATATCATCTTTCTTTATCTCCATATCTTTAGCTGCATTAGGAAGCACTTTGCTTTATTTAGCTTGAAAGTACTTGTTAGGTAGGGAATTCTGTGGCATTTCTTGCAGTTCATAATCCCGATTGGGGTTTTAACTGTGAGTCAAAGATCTTCTTTCCTGTGTATTCACTGATTAGGAAGCTTCCAGCTTCTCATCATTCATCAGTACCCAGCAGGGATGCTTCAGTACTGCAGAACGATCTTCCTTTTAACTGTGAAGAAAATAACTTACTGGGAAGTTTTTCTATAGTCATAATAAAAAATAAAATTATAGTTTCACCTTGATATCCAGAAGAAACTTTTGTGTCTCCTACCAAAGATAATAGGCTTTTTAGTTATTTGATGGAGGGGGAAGAGGAGGATGTGAGGTTTTTCCCTCATTTTATGGCTCTTATGTTTCTCAGCATTCGCATCTCTTTCGTATTTTGGATTTTGTTTATGTAAATTGTCAAGCTCTAAACAAATGCTGAGAGTCACAATCTTGAAAGTTAACTTATCTGAATATGGACTATATGCCTCTGTATATCAGGTTTTTCTTCCCTCGACTAAAATATTTATATGTCTAGTGTGTTTCAGGAATTGAACAGAAAAGATCCTCCTAAAGAAAAATTATTTTAAAAATAAATAATACAAAAAAGTTTCTATACACATAAAATTCAAGATTTAATGCACCTTTGTGTGCAAGAAATTGTGCTCAGACCCTTTATGAAATTAACGAGGTTACTGAGGTGTTACAGCTTGTATAATTTAATACTGTGTCAAATGGCTTCCTGATTTCTAAAGAACCAATCAACCAAATTTGATCCAGGTATGGCTGGCGGACCACAGAGTGGACAGAATGCCGTGTGGATCCTCTCCTGAGCCAGCAGGACAAGAGGCGAGGAAATCAGACAGCGCTGTGTGGAGGTGGCATTCAAACCAGGGAGGTGTACTGTGTGCAAGCTAATGAAAATCTCCTCTCCTACCTAAATACCCTCAAGGATAAAGAAGGTAAATTTGATTCAATTGCAATTAAATTAGTGTGAAATCAGAGCATGTCAGCATTCCAGAGCACTTTCATAGCCTTTGTGTTCTGTCATGAGTGCCTCCTTACCTTGTGAGTTACTGCTATTTTTAAATTCAGATGAAAATGCTTAATTGCTGTAGCAGAGATTTCATTATCTATGCTGCAAATGTAGATTCCAAATATAAATTCCTACAAATTACTATTTCTTAGTGTCTACTGAAAAATACTGTGCAGGATACCTTTCCACATATATATCATATATGCATACCTTTCCATAAGAAAGAACATGAAAAGGTGGGTCAAAAGTCCTACATTGTTTTTTCTTTTTTTCATCTACTGTAAATTTCTTGTGTGTCCTTCATCTGGGTGATGAACTTGTACTGTTTGATGTGCAGATGGAATATGTCAATTCTGGCATGTAAGCTCAATATAGAAAAATGTAAAAATATGATTAGATTTCATTCTCAGGGATTTTTTCCCCTTTATTTGGTCAAGTTTTTAAGTAGCTTTCAGGACTTCATGCCAATATAATTTCATGGGTTTATTTACCTAACTGAAAGAGAGAAGAGATTATTCCTTGTCACTGTTGGAGCCTGTACATCTTCTTAAGAGAGAATAACTTAGAACACAAAATCTTTAATTCATCTGGTAATCTACATGCTTTAGAATAACACTTGAGTAGTTTACATCTACTACTGTATAGTAATGTAGCACTATTGTTTCAGAAATCAGTGAATTAAACTAAATACATTTAGCTTTTGAATTAAATTTTATCCTCCACCTTTTCGTAAAAACACACGTTATTTTAAATAAATACAGTCACATACTTCAGGAAAATCAACATCAATATGCAAATCCTATGTAATACCACATTTTGTCCAGGGCTGGCCAAACAGCAGACTAGGGAGGTTCCTGCTGTGGTTTAAAGGTACTCTCAAACTTGCCGTGGAGGTAGAGTTAGTGGGGAATGTTAATGCCAACATCCATTTTAGCGTGACTGCTCAGATCAGTAGGGTGTGACTTGTGAGCTCTGCAGCCCCACATCTGTATTTATTAAAGAAGCAGCTTTCAAGCCCCTTTGTCTTATGCAAATCAGCTCTGCCCAAGGGCTTTTAGTAAATCGCCTCTGCTGAACAAAGTTTAGATACCTCTGCCGTAGTGTGAACTACAAAAACCTCCCAGCTAAGGAGAGGTAACAATAAAACCAGTGGCAGCTTACAGTTCAGAATGATGATTAGGATTTTGGTAGGCTGTGAAGTCTCGCCAGATTAGGCGTGTGTGAAATTTACCCTTATCAGACTGTGACAGGAATACATGGAGCCCATCAGGAGGTAATCTCTGCAGGCTCCTGAAAGCTGATTAAAATGTAACTAGTCTTTGGATGCATAAACATGAGAACAGTTTTTCAAGAGCTCAAACTGGGAGTGAAGTGGTTCTTAGTTTAAAAAGGAGCTCTGGGCCGTTTCCACATTATGGATCAGATTTTCAGAAGAGGTGCTTCTCTGCTCATCCTCCTTCTCTCTCTCATCATAGAATAGGAAACGATGAGTAATTTGAGGATGGGAAAAAGCCAGGGCACACACCCACCAGATTATGCTGTGGGGAAACGCCTTCATCTCAGTGTAGTTTACTGTTGGTTGTAGCAAATGCTGTCTTGTTAAGACTGCTCTAAAGACCTGCATTCTCATATACTCCCTGTTATTTCAGAAAGTCAGTCACAGAGCAAGTCGAAGGCTAGTGCTGCACCTCTGCTATCAATCACTTTTGAAATAACAGGTAGGTAAATTCAGGCCTCCAACCTGACCTTGTCATTAAGAGCATGCAAAGGAGGCAACGTCCCTTTTAGGGGACCTTGTTTGCTATGTGTGCGATTAACATGTTTATGTGTAGTTAAGTGCTTATATGGATGTGAGCATTCTCAGGAAATTTCAGGTCGGTTTGAGAGTGACAGGCCAAAATTCAAACTAATGAAGTTCGTGAGCCAGCTGGGATGCTGGAACAGTTGCCTGCTCCACTCCTGAACCGTTTTAACTAGTGACTGCTTTTCCTCTCACTTCTGAGCCCTGGTTCTGCAGCTTTCATCATAGCTGCTGTTTTCAGTCCCTTCTGTAGATTTAAAAAACCAAGTTAGGCCTCTGGTAAGAATTTGAACTTCTAATACTTAGCTGAACCAGTATCCCTCATGCCATTCAGGTCAATAGGGAGAAGAAGGAGCATTGGTTGTAGTAGTTAAGCAGTGGCAATCAAGTTTCCTGGAGGCCACAGTCATTCTGCCATTTACTTGCCCCTGACTTAAATTGTTTCATCTCTATTCACCTGCTTGACTGGTTTAGTCATGAAGTTTCTCTTACTATATGAAGTGGACTGTTTCATCTTATTCTGAGTACCTTGAAAACCCTCAATGTAGAATAAAGAGGAGGAAAGTTCCTTTGCAGGCATAAATTTATTCTACATCTGCAAATACACATTCATTGCCCTATTAAACACAGAGGAACTGCTTACATGCGTGGAATTGTGGCATTTCTCAGAGCATAATGTTCTGAATTATTGAATGTTTTTTGATGAGAGGATTCAGCATTATAGAAAATGAGAAGAAAATATGTTATTTAATTGTTGGTCATAATGTGTTTTGGGCTTGGGTTTTTCTTGGGGTTTTTGAGTGAGAGTACTTGGAGAAATGTCTTTGTGTTGTATACTATGAAACCAGTGTGACAAATGACCAGAAATATGAAGCTGTGTCTGCTTACACGGATATAAATATAAATATAAATTCGATCTCTTTGCCAGCCTGGTCATTACTGGGCACTAGTCTCTTCAGGGTCTTTAGAGAAAGACAGAGAGTTTGATATCTTGATAAATGCAGCAAATGCATAAAAGCAGAACTATTCTTTTTCTTTTCAGCTGTTTTTAAAATGCAGTAATTCCAGGAGGTGTTTTCAAAGAATATAATTATATTCAACTAAAATTTCCTAATATAGAAGGTGATTTGAGGAATGGATAATTAAATCTTACTTTAGCTTTTAGGTTGCTACCCTCAAACCTGAAATTCCTTGAAAACTGAATCTAATTTATTAGTTAGGTCGAAGGAGAAAGATTATGAAAATGCATTAACTTTTCTTTCTATTTTTGGTCCAAAATTTGGTCAAATTTCACATAGATCTTGTAGTATTACACACAGTCTAATTGGCATTTAACATTACTTCTAAGGAATAAAGAACAATCTTTATTGCTGACACAAGACAGTATGGAAGGACAGAGGTAAAATAAGGTTTTAAACTGTAAATATATTCTTCCAGTATCATCTCAGAGTGTCTTTGCTAAACAATAAGCATCAAAGCCTATGCTCAATCATACTTTTGTGATGCTGAAAGAAATTAATTTAAATTCATGGGAACAAGATGAACATAAGATGCCCAGGCAAAGCTGTTTTCTTATTTTACTGTCATCTCAAAAAAAGAATTCTGAGTAATCCTGCATGAAATTCATCCTAAGTGCTCAGTGATGAAAACCTTTTTTAATAACCTGAAATAGAATTTTTCTGTCCTGTGGTTGAGTTCTTTTGTTGTAAAAGCAAAATATAAGAGATAGCATTTGTACATCACTTAGGTCTAAAAGCAGAATTTGAAAAGCATTTTGGCATATTTAAAGATTTATTAATACCTGTGATATGAAAAATCTGCTACTGCTAAAAGCTTCCTGATTAAAGTTCTTTTTTATTTTTCTGAGTAAAATTCCCTGAACTAGTGTGATAAGTTCTTTATCATGATGAAGCATGAAATTCCTCAGAGCACTTCCTCTATTCCCTGAAGCAAGACTGTATCTCAGGGGTATGATTGGCCCTTAATTTCAACTGTCTCACTTGGGCAATTCCCCAGTTAAATCAAGGTTAGAAATGTATGGATAGCAGTTACTTACTGTTTCTTTTTTTATTAGAAGCTATTCAATAAAAATTGAACAATTTGTATTCAATACAATTCAACAATTCAGGCAAATTATGTTTACTTATATCCACTTTCTACACCAAATAGGCATATCATGTTGATTATTATGCATGTTAGGTATGCATGCCAAACACTGTAAAGTTCAATGATATGTCATAAAATTTAATTTCAACGTAGCATTATGCAGATGTTGGAGTATTAGGCTTTATATTTGTTTCAAGAGATTGGTGAACTAGAGGCAGTAATATTAAATGACTATCTGCCACCTTCATGCCTTGATTATGTGGAGCAACACATCGTAAAACTGTGCCAAAAGAGGCAACGTTGAAAACCAGAATTGGGTGAGGATTTTTCATTCCATTTTCCCCTTAAAAAAGTGAGACTTGGATGCTTTTTCTGAAACTCTAAAGATCACCTGCTTGGAAAATCTGAATGGAAATACATGCACACATGTTTACAAGCTTGACTGTACTTTAACAGCCTGGTGTTTACTTTTGTATTCTATAAGTGGTTATTGATCTCATCTTTCAGAAAGATATTTTGTCACATACTGTATTTATTTAATCTGAAAATCTTTCCATCAAGAGTGGTGACAACAATTAATGATGTAACTCCCCCATGAAAAAAAATACCGAATAGAATGAGTGTCTTTTTAGTTATGGAATTTCATTTTTCCTCAATCAACGAAAGTGAAATAAAGTGGCAGACTTCTCCTTTGCTTACTGTAATATTTTGTCAAGTCCTGTATTATGAAAGAGAATTAAAAATCTTGCTTTCAGTGAAATGGTACATTTTCAATTAGAGTGCTGTGTCTTACTCTGGTACATTATAGAATTGTCCTGTTTTATTATATTAATAAAAATTTTAAAAATACTGTCTTGTGCAGTTTTTACAGCTACATATATACATTATATATACATATTTGTAGACATATATATATATAACAAATACAAACCATATATATATCTGAAACAAAGCCTTTCTTGAGCTAAAGTTGCTGCTGCACAAATCTTACTGCTGAGTGTGCACTCGATGGTCTTTAGAGTAAAAGAAAAAAGGTTTTTGCCATAATTTTAGCTGTGTTTCAGGTTAAAGCTTAAAAGTAATCTTTTAAATATTAATTAACCAGGCCTTTGAAGTTATAGTATCATATAGCTTACATATACAAGTGCAAAGGGGTTTATGGAGCTTTTTGTTCAGTTTGTTAAGAGAAGAAGTGATGAGATAGCACAACACAAATTTATGCAGAGTGCAAAGTGAACAATTGTTGTAGGGTGTAATTTACCCCTCAAAGGAAAGGACAGGGTCTGAGGGGGTACTGCAATATCTACAGTCTTCCCATCTCCACACAATGGGATTTGACTTTGTTCATGCAAAGAGTAAACTGACCTCCATTCAATTTTTTTCAAGGCAGGCATTTTTCCATCACGTCATCAGATTAAAAGGATGAGCTAGCAGCCTTTCTGACTGAAGGCTAGTTCTGTACTGTTAGAGCTGAGGATCACGACCAGTGACATATGAGAAATATTTTAACTTTGTTTTGGCAGCTTCAAGGCCAGTAGACCGTAAACTGTGCACAGGACCTCTTCCCAGCACCTCCCAGCTGTGCCATGTTCCCTGTCCTACGGAGTGCGAGACGTCGGCATGGTCAGCCTGGGGACCCTGCACCTATGAAAGCTGTGAAGACCCTCAGGCCAAGAAGGGTATGTAAAAATTCAGCAGAGCCTTTTAATGGTTTTATTTACTGTTCCTAAGTCACTAGGTTATGCAAGCACACTAAATTTGGTAGCAAGAAGTGTGTATCTAGTGCCTCTGGGCATCAAAATAAAGTCATTGAATTAGGACTAAAAATACTATAAATTTGACAAAATATGGATGATTTGACGTCACTGTTCCACCAAAGGTAGTAAAAATGTAGCCTGTTTACTAGGCTCTCAAGATCAGTTTGGGTTTTTGCTGGTCAATTCCAGTTTCAAAATTTCCTCTCAGATTGAAAGGGATACAGTCAGTGTGTTCAAATCACAATTTTGGCACCTTCTCAAAAGGAGGATGGAAGCCTCCTTTGAGGTGTGTAGCATGCAAGGCACTCAAAAATTTACAGTTCAGTAATAGCTTAAGAATTCACCATTAGAGCATAAAGCATGATCTGACAAGGAGGATGGCACCATTCACTGTTGGTACGTGGTGCTGTTTTACTTATGACATATGTGCGGGTTTCAATTCCAGCATGTTTTACAACTTATTGCCATGCAGAACAGATTGTAGTAACCTGACATCAAAATAGGAAAGCAAGAATACAGTGACAGGGACCTCATGTTAGAAGTCTGTGAGCTTCTGGCTATAAATGAGAAAAACTGGCCTAGTCATTGCTGCAAAGTGATTATCTGATAAAAGTTGGGAATACAGACTTGATTTCTTGATTGAAAACAGTCGTAAGAAAGGGCAGCCACATATGTCCACTGGAAGGAGCAACCGTGATTACTATGTTTGCTTAGCCGGATCTTTCTGGCATACTGCTAGCTACACTTCTGTCTGGGCAGCAATAATACAAGTCTAAGACTGTTTTGTGGAACTCTGACCCAACTGTGATCAGTTCAAGAAGGGAAAAGCAGTTCACTGTGCAAATCTATCGGATTAAGTCTCCTCTAACTACAGCTGTCAAGTAGTCTGCTATTTCTTTTGCTGTTCCATCCCTGAAAGATTTGCTACATTTTCAGGGGTAAAATTTAGGTTTGTGAGACTGATTTGGACATCTGTCTAATAGAAATACATTAGGATGTACTTTGTTCGAGCCTTTATTCCTGCATGCATGAGCAGGATCCCTATCTTTTCTCAACTGCCAATGTTTTCTTCTTATCTGGAAATTCTTACATTTTATTCTGTAATTGCATTGACACTTCTGAGAGAATGATGTGAAAATTGTACAGGCACTCCCACTTTTAGCAGCATGTCTCTCTACATATTTCCAGATCATTTGCATCCTTTGTTGCTGTAGATATTGGAGTTCTTTATTTTTGAAATTATATCAGCCTTTTGTGTCAGGCTTGCCAAGCCTTTTGCAAATAATTTGGCTGATTCAATTCAGGAAAAGAGAAAACAGACAGCAACTTAAGATAAATGGAAATGTATTTTTAAAGTAAATACTTACTATAATTGAATTAAGAGGCATGTCTTCAAAGAATCAGTTCTTGCACATGTATGTTTGAAAACTCTCCTGTTTAGTTTGTGTCCTGGTAGAAATGACAGAGTTATATGTAGTATTTTTAAAAAAAATCTGTATATTACTAACTTCCCTGAATACTGATATTAAACAAAAGAGACTGTGAAAATATGTGAGAAGAGAAACTATTTCTTGAATCCATTCAGTTTTGTTAGATTGTTCTGACTGTATTTAGTCTGATTTTTTCAATGGGTCATCCTGAAAGGAGAGAGGGGGCTGCTTTTGATTGCTGGCATTGACCTGGCAGATGACACAGTGCATAAAGGCCCATCAGTTTCTCCATTCCAAAATGAGTTTAGGTCGTCTTAAATAAACTTTTAAATGCAAAGGAATATTGTGATGTTTATGAGTGAAAATGTATTCATAGGACTTGAGATTATTTCCATGCTTTTTGTTTTCTCACAAGGTTGTCTTTTTATTCTTCCAGTTTATTTTGGAAGGGTTGGAGGGGGAAAGGAGTGTTTATAAGCTGATTTCACTTGGTAATCCATTCCTGTTGGAACATACCTGAAAAGAAAACAAACAACATATTTGAGAAATGGTAACCCAGCAATGTAGTCCAGATTTATAAAATGAGACGAATCTTGCAAGAGTGATGCTTAGGAAATGATACTGTCTCCTTCCTGGAGTATGCATGATTGTGATAAGCAGGGATTTAAGGCAAAGCCTCCTGAGGATGCTCAAAACATTGAAACTTGTAAAATTTCGTCTCTAGCCCTTCTTTAATGAGTTCTTCTACCCAATTATCTAAAATGCATTGTTCTGCTGAGTGTCTGTGGTATGCCTTACAGAGAAGAGAAACAGAACTCTACACTCTGGTGTAGACAGATAAAAAGTGCTTCACATCACATTTTAGAGTTAAATTGTTATTTTCATGGACGTTTCAGGCTTTAAACTAAGGAAACGTCGCATCACCAATGAGCCTACAGGAGGAACAGGAAACTGCCCTCACCTGTTGGAAGCCATCCCATGTGAAGAGCCCTCTTGCTATGACTGGAGAATCACGGGGCTGGAGGAATGCATTCCTGACAATGAAAAGCCATGTGGCCCTGGCACACAGGTTCCTGTTGTCGTCTGCGTCAACAGCGATGGTAAGATGGATGCTTTTTGCTACATCCACACCAGCTGGAGTTAAATGTTGTCCAAAAGGGTATCAGTTTTTGTTCTCAGCTTTCTTGATCCTTAAAACCAAGCTGTCTGGAATAGATATAAATGTCCATTAATACTGCAGAGGAAGGCTAAGACCTCCGATTGCTCTAGGACCAGGCTCCTTCACCTGCACTGTGTGGGTTTTCAAAGCTTCACAAAGTGATTTACAGAAAATTAAATAGAAAACAGCTATTGTTTGCCAGTAGATCAGATTCTTGCCTGCAGTGGCTTGACTGAATTCCCTGATGTAATCCCACTAACAAAGCTGATCCTCTGAGCCCAGAAACAAATAGAATGCGAGCAAAGATGCATTGCAGTAAGTATAGCTGGAAGAAAAATAATAATGTGTTTATTAAAAAGGATGGTTTGATGTGTGTTATGGAGTTGGGTTGACAGTCCAAGCTGTCTTGCTTCTTCAAAAGGTCAAAAAAAATACCACCATTATTCAATTATCTTCTGTGAGACAAAACAGATCTTGCATGACATAGTCATAAAAGCCAATTTTGAAAGCTGCTTACAGAATACTTTAATCTAGGGAAGATTCATGAATTACTGTTGTGAGAATAGTCTTTATTCATTACTAATATTATAGTCTAGAGCAGCATATAAATTAAAATAATTGTATTGATTGCAGTGTGGTATGGTAAGCGGCTTCTAAGTTCCAACAGAGGATTAAGTAAGAGGACACCTCTGATGAGTGTTAACAGCTGCAGAAAATATTTTGAAATTAAATCAGTAATAACAACTGATTATAGAGATATTTAAATCTTGAGCTTTCATGCTGAAGAGTTTTGGTTGTAATTGAGTTTTGGGGCTTAAATTGAAATCCTTAGAGTTAGAATGTAAGCTTTATTTTCCTGCATACACCTAAGAAAGCTAGTCACTATTTTTACAGCTCAGAAAGAGATTAGCCTAGAATTACAATTCAATCTACCATATTTTATGTCCTTAACTCAAAACATTTCCCTTTGAAATTTAATAATTTCTTGGCAATAGCACTGAAACTGTTTGCAGAGTTTTTGTATACATTTTTGGATGAAAAATGGCCTTTTCCTCATAAATCAAGGTGTTTCCTAAATAATTGTGAAGATGCTTAAAAAAAACTATAAAATAAAAATACAATGGTTTTACTTTATTAGATTATGATAAGTTTGGCTTACCTTTTTTTTGAGGAGTGCATTTTCTCACACATCTAACCTAATTTATTTCCAAATTGTAATATAATAATTGACTGTAACTTGTTGTATATTTTCAGCATGCAATTGAGCCATTAAACTTTGAGATGTCTTTTATGTATATGATATTTTCTATCAATACTCATGGGATTTGCTCCTGGTACTTCATGGGCTTTCATTTTGGCCAAATTTGACTTTGAAGATTTGTGTTTAACTTTTTTACTTCCAGTATTTGGTTTTTGTCTCTTTCTGATTTATATGGCATTATACATTGCAGTTTTACAGGTAAATTAACCCTGAAAGGAAACAGTATGGAAAGCATTAACTATTGCATAAGGTTGCTATGTTACTGAAACAAAACTAATTTTTGCTTGACAATATTATCTTCAGTCTCCTTAAGAGTTCTTCTTCTAATTATTATTAGGTATTAAGCCAGTCTTAAATCTTAAAGTGCCTGCATAGGAAAGGTTGAAATGAAGGGATTTAAATGTACCCAAAAAGAGCGTATTGTGCCCTTGGCTTCTGCTTTATAAAATGGAAAAGGCTGGTAGTGTATATTTCAGACTAAGCACTGTACTCTAAATGGACAAAGCTCTGTAGCTTTAATGTAAAATAAACCCAACACTGATTAGTAGCTTTTCTTCCTGTGCACGGTTGCATTGTTCTATATATCTTAAGCATGATTAATTGGGATAATATGTCTTGACCTGGATGTTTGGTTTCACAATTAGAATCAAGCAGCAGTGTTTGTGAAGTTGTTTCACATAATTGGAATTAGCTTTTCTCTTCATTTTAGTGTTTAGATAAGAGTCATTACAGCCTTTGAGACAACAGCAAACAATAGGTTATCCTCCTGTCTCATTGCTGGAGGCCTGTGATTGTCACTCTTTCCACAGTGGATGGCAGTAATCAGAATTTTCATTCAGGCTGAAAAAAGTATGACATTCAGTACCCCAGGTTGTCATTGCAGAGGCTATAATGAACTTTGATGTATTATATAAATGGAACTTCAGTTGTTTTATTGTGGAGAGAATATTTTCAGAATAAATATTCTTGGTAAATCTTCCAGGAAATATTAAAATGGAGATTTTAGGTGAAAAAAACGAGCATTTGGTTGTGGAAGCTCCTAGACTGGACAGAAAGTTATCAGAATTCCTTCACTGTATACATAATTTTAATAATTGGACATCTGTTCTTCGTGTTCCATTCTACAGATTAACTTTTGATAATGATAGAATGATGTTTTAAAAATAAATTGATGTTAATCTTTTTGTTGTATAGGTTATATATGCAAATCATATATGCAAATGATATATATTATATATCATATATATATTATATATCATATATAAATCATACCTGTGTACATAGTATCTATTACTAAGTGCATTAACACAGTTCCCACTCAGAAGAATAATTTTAGAACAGATGAATTTGCTCTATTTCTCTGTAGCTATGACAGTCTATGAAGAATACAGTTTCAAAAATCTCTGCATTATTCAAAGTCCATAGTGGGAAAGCTGTCTGCTTCTCCATTTTGTTAACAGACATATTAGCTCTACTCATATGTTAATAAGGAAAAATAATTTCTAATATAAATATCTGCAATATTAACTACTGATGAAATACCTTAACATGCTTGTTCACTCATTTTTCTTATTTTGTCTTTGGGCTGAAGGCTGTAGCTGATGTACTGTCATTGGCTGTAGTGTACCTCTGATCCTCACATAGTCACCTGAAATGACTTGCTCATTTTCTAAGAATTTGTAAATAATAAATTGGTTTACAGCCTGTATAGTATACTGGGCTTTGTACTGCTGCATGTGTTACAAAACCTATCTCGCTTTTGAAGCAGATTTCTTCTGGATCTTGTTGAAGCTCACTAATTGTTGGGTTATGGTAACTCTACAGGAGACAGACAGGAGTGGGCTCGTTGCCATCTTCTGCCTCACAGCTGAGAGTCACTTGCCTTGAAGAGGGAGCCATGGCAACACCAAGGCTCTTGGTGTATATGTAAATTCCTGAAACTCTTTGAAGTAGCAAAATTGCTGTTGAAGGTGTGTAGGCAGAGGTGCATGCTGATGTAGCTGAGCACCACAAGTTCCTATCTGGCACCTGTATAGGGGTGGGTGACAAAGGTCTGGTTTTTCTGAGACTGAAGTGCGAATTCAAACCACCACTGGCATCAGTATTTTCTAATATAAATAGGAGGATTTTACCAGTTTTGCAATACTGGGGGCAAAGCGGTGGTGTTAATTAAAAGATATAGAAGGTAGACTCATCTGTTTCATTTAGCCACCTTACAAACCAATTAGTTTAGCTACTTTGTCTGGAGATGAAACACTGTACTGACCAAAATGGAACAGAAAACATTTCCAGGATACCTGTCCTTTATCTGTGTTTTTTCTCAGATAATGAGACTAACAGAAGACACCACACTTCAGCAATAAAACATCCTATGTTTTATTTGCCTTACTGTTTTCCAAAAGAGTTAGAAATATTTATTTCTTTCTGAAATACCTCTTCTCTTATTTTTGTTGAATTTTACTTTAAATCTTATAAAATTTCTTCATCTGGTTTAAATTTTCTTCTGTAGTTTCCTGATTGATATCAATCTCAATTTCCTTCCTTAATTTTTTCGTTGTGGCTTTTTATCATCTTACAATAAGCAGCTAATGAAATGATGTAGAATAAATTTCAGGAAAAAACTAAGTGTGGCTGGTGCAACCATTTTAATTTAAAATATTTTGTCTGGTTTCAGAATTGCATCTTTCTTTATATTTATGGTTTGAATCAAATGCTAACTGAGCGGTCTTCTGGTTGTCATTTATTTTCATGATGGTAAACAATAAGAGATTCAATGGACCTGAGCATATAGATGTGCCCACATGTAAAGAGTCTACTTTTCTGACATTTCTATTGTGCAGCTTTACGCATTGGATGAAGAAACCATCAGACTGGTTGGATTTTATGATGATTATTTAGAAAAGAAAATAACACTTTGTGTCACTTTATGACTTAGTTCTTTTCCAAGAACTAAGAGCCAGATTCAAATTCCAATTACATTGAATTATTCAGTTATGCCTGTAAGGAAACCCAGATCAAAATCTGGTCAATGCTTAGCAGTCAATTAGCAGAAAAATACAGTAGCTAATGATAGTTCCTTTGAGCTCATAGAACCTTATGCTTACTGGAACTTGGTTATGTTGGTATTAGTCATCATTTCCCAATATTTGTTTCCTAGCTAATATCATAACAGCATTGTTTTAAACTGTTCTTTGCTGCTGACAGCTTTTAGGATGACCATCTGAAGCATTTAAATTAAATGTAAGATGCATACTTTGTTCCTCACTGTAAACACATAGGCTATGAAACCCAAGTAATTCCTTCCTTTCCTTTAATTTTTCTGCTGATGTAAGGAACTATTGAATAGGTTTCTTGGATGCTTGGTATATTTAAGAATTTCTTAGTGTGGGAAAAATATAGTGAATTTAAAGGACATTAAAACTGACACTCTCAGGCCATTATGTTTCAGACCATTGGACTTTTAAAGCATTTATTTTTAACAAGATTTGTTTTATTTAATATAAAGGAATATAAGGAAAAACAAGAGCACACTATACTGCTTAAACTATCTCATTGAAGCCTCAGAATAATATCAGTTTGATAATTAATAACTCTTCTGTCAATAAAAAGTCACGTTTAATTGATGACACCAATTCCTTTTTGTCTCTCATCTTGATATTAAGAAAGTGGCATGTCATTACTGAGTTCCATAAAAGAATGGATGCTTTTAGTATTTATGTAACGTGTAGTAATGTAGTTATATGGAAAGAATTAAACACATAACTTACTTTATGCATATCTCTAATAGTTTGCCTGTAATTTGATATGATGATATCAGTTAAAGAGATAAATAAAACAAAGCCAGCGTTTCATCTGCATAGTCCAGTAAACACTTAGCACTTATGACAGTGCAATAGACCCTTGATTTATATATATATGTATTTATCATATGTTTATATATATTTATAAGATATTTTTGAAGATGGAGTTGCACTTGGTATGGACAATGCCTAATGAGACATTAATGTCTATAAATAATATAATTAAGGTAAAAACAGACGGGCCAACCTAATTACCAAAATGATTTTCTAGTGAATGTGACTGTCTGGTGAGACAAGTTTTTGACCTGTGTATTTTGACCTGTTTACTTCTAAACTGTAATGCTGCACTCGTGTCAAATTTATTGGACCTGTAGGAGTAGAGGTTGCTGGAGTGGAAAGTGCAAATATTTTGAAAACGTATCCAAGAGAGTGCAATGTTTAATATGATCCATATTCTTAGTAACTTTCTTTTGTTTTTGATGGCACAAGCAATAGGATATTGCAAGAACAGTATGTGACTAAATTAGAAGGGAGGGATGTTGATGCATACGTTTTGATTTATGTAATATTCAGCACTGCAGGAACCTATTTCTGATTAGGCTTCAAGCTTCCCCATGGTAAGAATACAGAGAGGATAATTGTAGGTACACTTCATAACAATTAGGATTTTTTAGGAAGGTCAGTTTAATGCTGTAGAGTTTTTCCATTTATCACTTAAAATTATGCTATTATGAAACAAGAAAGAAAAAAGGGGTTAGAGAGTTATGGATGGATTATGAAACAGGATGTCTAGAACTATATTGAACTCCTTTGGTTTTGGATTTGTGTGTAAACTTTTTAACTCCCAAGGATATACCCAGAAAATATTTGAAATATTTTTACAAAACATATTTAGAAGAGATAACTTTACATCTAATTCTGTTATATATATAATGCTATATAGCTGTACATTAAGTACCACTTTCTCAGAAGATTATATGACACAGCACTACTCATTAATCTTTATAATAAACTGTTCTAAGACAGAATTTTCTCCCTAGGTTTGATGAGAGTCAGTTTTCCATCCGAGAAAATGTTGCATAGGCCTATTTATATTTTACAACAACCTGCATACTTATGATCCATTTTCTAAATAAATGTTATCAAATTTTAAAGCTGTGAAACCACTGTGTTGATAAATGGTGAGGATAAAACCATCATCATGAGCTAGTCATGGTGAGACAGAATAAATTGGAATTTTACTCTCAGTACTTCTAGCGTAGAGCAGCTCATTTTCTGACTTTTCTCATAGACCATAATTTGTTTTGAGTACTGATTAATGAAAAATAACTCTTATCTGCCAAAAAAATACTTGATTTCACAAGAAAACTGTTCCAGTGGCCACTTAGAGCCTTAAAAGAATCCGTGTCATTTTGCAAATCTTGCAACTTTTGTGCACAGTACAAGCAGCATCTTCCCTGAATACTTAAGAAACTTCAAACTGAAACATGCTCAGACACAATGACTACTCAAAATCAAGGTAAACAATTGATACCAGTCCCTCCAGTGTTCCCAGATTTTGGATTTTGGAGTGCAGGTATTTTGTGACTCTACATAGCCACTACCCCAGCAGAGGGAAATAGATATTCCTACCTGGGACTTGGTGAAAAAGGGCAAGACAAGAGGAAGAAACTTGTTCTGGTCAAGCAATTAGGTAGAAAGCTGGGGAAAGGCAGGATTTGACTCTGGTTTCCTCCAGGGCAATTTCCTGAGACCAGCTAAAGAACTCAAAGTTATAAAATGTCTCTACATCACAAGCATTAGGAATTACTTTGGTGAGATGTTTAATCTGCTAAGGGTCAACCTGTGGGAGGATTTGACAAGCATCTGGAAAGAATTGGGCAGGGCTGGGTGAAAAGGACAGTGAGGTGTCAGACTAGGATTAGTGTCTGGAGAAAATAAGGCTGGATAAGAAGCCAGAGAATGGGGAAGAAAGAAAATTCATAGCTACTAGGGCCGGAATGCAATGAATTTTAGTCTTCTTCTGCTATTGTCTCATGAGATCATCAGACAGAGCAGCAGTTTCCAGCATCAGTGCAACACCCATGGCAGAAATATTATTTATCATTTGACTTCTGTTTGACCCTAGAAAACTGGAAATAAATATAAGTTTCATATTTTAGTTTTCAAAGGCAAGCCCTCAAACATTAGGAAATCAAGTTTGTCCAGTCCTTAGGTGAATGCATCTGAAAGAAGCACTTAATTATTTAATTGTGCCAACATGACATTTTCTCTACAGAACCTGCCACTTATTTGTGAGACAGATAAATCTCCTTTGGTGATTAAGTGGGCATTTTGTAGTAATGAATGCAATGTCTGTGAAACAACTAACCTTAGTTGTCCTATTCTTCAGGGTTTAATTTTTCTCTGCTTTTGTTCAGCATCAGCAAAATACAAACAATACTGACCCGTCACATCTTCAGTGTTCTGAAAATAACCCTGTGCTGCTGGGTGTCTGATAGTCATGACAGAAAGATCTTAGGAAAAATGCCAATTCTGTTTTAATAACACTTTTAATTAGTGTGTGGTAAATAAAACATAGCCTCATGACTTGAACAAAGAGAATAAAACTAAAAATACCAAATAGCTCCTCATTAAGGAGTTTCCGATCTGTGAACTGAAGGAGGAAGGGACCCAGTGGAAAAATAATAAGCATGTAATTGTACAGTTAAAAAAACTGCATTATACAACGGCAGCTTTCATTTTGGCATTTATTGTTTGGTTTCTTGATATAGTTTTGGGAGTAACTTTTGGATTAAGTGTGTAAATCTTGCCCTAGGAATTATCAGATGTTTGGGTCTAATTTTATTTAGACATCCTTTACTGGTACTAATACTATTTTATGAATAGCAAATTGCTGCATGAGTGTTTTCCAGACAAAAGATATTAGGAACTACAGAAACAAAGATATAGAAACTACATGAAATCTCTTGTTCTGGGTGTCTCAGGATTGAGGGGTTTTATTTAAAGAGGTGAAAAAGAAGAATTACATAAGCTAGAAGCATCTTATAAATTGTGGGAGGCTTCTAGGAAGCCAGTAGTGAAAAAGAACCCCATTCTTAGGGTACAATGGATTTCTGTGAGTAGATGTCAATCTACAGTGAAATCTCTGATTTCTGTGACTTTAGAACATTAGCTTGCATAACTTATTAACAGTAAAAAAGTTGTAATGTCCCTATACTTGCAGAGGTGCTCGTGGGTTTTTTCGGTTTATTTGTGACAATGCCATTATATTTCCTTCTACAGCATACATTTATGAGATGTAGTGGTATTTACCTCTGGTTGCTTTCCTGACAGCTCCTTCTCTGAATCCATACACTTAGAGGCTAGCATAAAGGAAAAGTCAAAAGGATGGGTTAGTTTTAGTCTTCTTGGGAGGAATCAGCTATGAAAATGTTTCCAAAAGTGAAGCTTAATTCACAGTCTAAGGTCCCTAAAGGCACGCTGTGCCTTCCACTCATAATGATGAGAAGATATTCATTGCAAGATGGATAAAAATATGTTCTCCAAAGACTGCATTTTATCTGCTAGTAGTAGGACACAGACAAAAGCATCCGAAATTAATTTAAAAACCATTTCTCAGAAATGTGTAAACATGACAGTGGCAGTGATCTCTCTTACACCTCTTGGGTCCTATGTTTTAACTGTGATTGAATTGAGCTGTCAGATTACATAGAGAGTGACAACTCTTTACTAGCTGCAGCTGGATGAATAATGCAAAGAAAATGTTTGCAATCATATTTTTGCCATATAAAATAATTTTTCTGATTCTCTAAAATCCTCTTTTGAGTTTCATGTGTCTTTGTGTGGCAAGAGGTATGACAATGTATACGAACACACGGTTTTGTAAACTTGCTGCAAATTCATGGTATAGTAGTGAAATACTACATAATTGACCAACTGAAAAATTCACTTAATATTCTGTCAGGTGCAGACCATTAATCATTCTCTTCATCTGTGAGGTAAGCTTTTCCATTACAGAGAAGAATAATGTTACAATGCTCGTTGCCAAATTCTAGGAACATACTGCACTGCTGAAGTATATATGAACCCATTTATGATGCAACTTTTTTGGAGTTTTCTAGCTTAGATGTATAACTTTATTAACCAAAGATAATGTTTATGCTGAAAATGAGAAGCCTGAAGTTTGTGAAAGTCTTGTTGTTTCTTGAAAAACCAGGCCATTTAAGGTAGCTGCTGAAAATATGCAGACTTGTACCTCAGTGTAGGGAATTGTTGAAAAGATTGTGGTGAGCACTGTCATTCTACTGACATTAGTGGAACTGTCACATTGTTTTCATGCTACTATTTTTTTTGCCTATTATTTCCTTTTCATGCTTCTGTTACTAACTCATATCCCTGAATGTTAGTCTAGTTCAGATCAGCACATCAGAAATATCCTCTCTAATTTGAAGTCATTGACATTCCATTGCCCTTCCCAAACTTGTTCTCCAGGTTATGTTGCTCTTATTGGATGGGAGGGGAAAATGTGTATAATAGCACTTACAATAAAATACCTGTGAAACCTTTTAGAAGGCTACAAAGTCTCTGTGTGTCCACATATGATGAAGTTAAAATTTTGCTGAGAATACTCAGCAGTGAAAAAATAGTAGAATAATTTCCCATCATTAATAAAACATCTTGTTTTTTGATTAATAATAAAGACACATTGCAATAAATACGCTGCATTTTCAAATCCATGTATTTTAAATCCTACTGTTACCAATATTCAGATAACACCATCACTATTCCTAAAGTTTGTGAAAAGATTTTCTTCACTTTTAAACACAGTAGAGCTTCTGTAACATTTTAAAAACAAATAGAGGAAGTATTTTTAATATTTTTTTCTGGAAGTCATACTTGTATGCAAATTTTTCACTATATGAATTGTGGCTTAATTGAGAAAAGTTTATGAGAATGCTCTGTTGATCTTGGAAGTCTTTTTAAGGTGACTTGGTGCTTTTGACAAGTGTTTTCAGAAATAGAGTGTGAATTTTCAAGTTATCTCACCCTCAAGGTTCTCACTGTCCTCTTTTTCCAAATTGCTCTGTCAGCACTTTTCCCCTTCTCTCTCCATCCTGCTAAAATGGCCTATTGGTTTGACATATTGATCTCACTTGGTCCCATGACTAATATTGATTTTATTCTCAATGGGACCGTAGCCTATCATCAAACTTATTTTTTCTTTCATATCAAGATGACATTTGATTGGCTTATTTGACACTAGGAGGCAACTTTGCTTGGTTATGATCAATGCACTTGTATTCTCTGTTCCTTATCATTCTCAGTAAGACTACATTAGCAAATGAACCATGAAAATGCTTCAACTACCTGTCAAGCAGTAGGAAAATTTTACTCCTGTTGTTAGGCAGTGTTTGGGTACTCTGCTGGAGTCTTTATTAGAATTATTGAACTTCTATCCCTGTGGTACAAGTCTACTATAGCATCAAGTTAAAAGAATAGGAGATTTTCAGCTTAAGGCATATAATGTTTCAGTTTTTGTTTACTTTGCTTATATGCATGAAGACACTTTCCAAAGTCAATCCAAATTAACTGCAAAACTAATTACTTAAACTATATTAGATATGTCAGTGAATCCTCTTATTCAAAGTTAAAGTGGTCTTAATTCTATTTGTCGAGAATTTTCTCTTTCATTCTGAATAAGGATAGCCATGCAAAATGTTAATAAAGTTTAACTAATCTCCTTCAAGTCCTACTTTAATTAATTTTGATTAATTCTTCAGTATCCTTTAGGTCATGTGTTTTCAGAGATACTGGCTTTAGTAGTTCATATACAGCCTATTTTATGCTGTTGAATATTCAGTGCTATCAGAAGTAGTGAAGAATCAAAGAAATATCATCTGTAAGAAGAGTTTATCATTAGTCTTTGATGCATTGTACAAAATATGCACTCAGTAACTTACAGGGTTGTGTCAGAGAAGAAAAGGCTCTGTTACTTTTTAAGCCGTAGTTAGGTTTTTTGAGGTTTTTTTCCTCAGTTTTCTGTCTATTTCTATTTTAGCATAGTTATGGGATATTATGTTTTCATACTCTTGTTTAATCTGGCCAAATGTCACTTCATTTTAAATAAAAATATATTATTTGGGTAAAGAAATACTATTTCTTTCCCTGTTTTATTTGTGTCTGGCAAATCTAGACTCCGTCTACATGACTGTAATCCTGATAGATGACTCTGATATAAATGGAGGTACATGTGTTCTGTTATTACCAGACATGAAAATGGGATTACTAGAAGCATTAATATTGCATCTGAAGGTGTTAGTTCATTATGTTTAACCATTATTTTTAAGTTACTGCCAAAGAATATGCAAATATGTTTTCCATCTGAAGCAATTATAACAGGAAATATCCATCTTTAAAATACCTTCTCAATTTTTGTGTCAGAGTTTTCCCATAATTATTACCATTATTTCAAGGTATAGAGTGTTATTTTGGTTTTGGTTATTCCTGTAACTGTTTTAATGTATGATTTACCTGATGTATTAAGGAATACCAACCTGGATTTTTTATCAGTGATTCACCTTTCTTGAAATTTGCATGATTGAAAATTTGGATTAATTTAAGGACAGAGAAGAAACCTTGTAACCAGAATCGTCTTACCTCTGGAGCAGAATGGCTTTCCCATCTTTCCGCTTTCCTATAAACCCTTTGCAGAGTGTTACCTGCTTCTGCCTTTTTTTCTACCCAATTGGTAATATGCTGTGTTGTGGGAAAGGTTAACAAATACATCCTACCCTGTAAGC
Source organism: Sturnus vulgaris (assembly GCF_052056855.1). Taxonomy (NCBI): domain Eukaryota; kingdom Metazoa; phylum Chordata; class Aves; order Passeriformes; family Sturnidae; genus Sturnus; species Sturnus vulgaris. The sequence continues at coordinate 27,066,316 of NC_142243.1, read as the reverse complement.
TGTAACTGAGCTCTTTACTGGTTTGGTTACAGTAATGGAGCTGAAGTGTTCAGGTACTATTTTTGAAATTTTATTTCTGCATGAATGTATGAGTTCTTGAAACCAGTGTTATCCCACTCATCAGAATTATTTTTCCCATAAGGTGAATAAAGAAGAAATTTGCATATAGCCATTAACAAGAAGTTATTGCTTATAAAATGTGGTGTTTCATCTCATTAAGGAATATAAAACAATAAAAAAGATCATTATTTTTTTCTTAAGTGTGTTAACATGCTGTTATCTTTGATTGGAAAAACACTGAATATGGTGGGTTTCTAAGCTCCAGCTATTTTCCTTTTGTACACTATTACTTCCTGTCATTACTAGTCATTTGTCATTGCAAATGTTTGCTTTAAAAAAGTCAAAATCACATTTTAAAATTTAGTTTTTATTTTTAAAAGTATATGCATCTTCCAGTATTTGCATAGGGAAAGGACAGCAGTCAGTGGCCTTTTCTATATGTCACTGATTTGTCTGTGCAGGAAGGGTAAAGCTATAAATAATATTATGCTACCTATGCTTGTGCTCTCAAGTTTCTTGTTTAAAAAAAAGAAATGGAAACATACATGTTCATGATATTCACAATGGGTTTTTTGAGTAAGTGGCCGAAGTATCATGTTTACTATTTTTCTTTCAGAAAGGAGTAGATTGTATGACTGAAGCCAAAACCACAGTAAATTTGCACATGCAAACCATCAAATCAAACAGTTTACAATCCTGCAATGTTTACATATCATTAAACTATTAGGCCAACTTTTTGTCATTTTTGCATAATGAACAGATGTGAGTAACCAGTGTATTTGTCTTCATTGAAATCAGTGCCGTTTCTACTTAGGCTTCTCAGAAGAAAATTACTTCAAGAATATTAACCATCAACTAATTAAGATGTACTTAATTAAATGCAAATGCTACTTAGCAAAAGCGATTGAGAGAAAGGCATGTGATTAGGGAATTAGCAACTGATTTAACACTTGGAGTTACCAGCTAGGCACCTAAGCATTGGAAATGAATGTAGAAGCTTCACTTGATAAGGATGCACAATCTTTTCACTGTTTGTTTGTTGAAAAACTTAGAAGTCAATAAATAGGATATATTGAGATCATAAATTGTAGTTAATGTTACTTTGTGTTTGATAATTAGATTAAAAATTGTTCCAAATGTTGAAAATTTATCAATATTTTTTGACAGCTTATTCAGGAACTGTAATGGAAAATAATTACTAAGGATACACTGTTGCTGCTGTTTTGAAAGACACTGCCATTTTACTAGCATTAAAGCTGTTTTTTGAGATATGAATAAATACCATCAGCATAATATGAAGGATAGTGGGATTAATAAAACATTTAAAAGTTCCCATTGTCTATCAAAATATGTTTTATTTGCTAATATTGAACTGATTGAAGGGCAAAAATTGTTCTGTCAGTCAGATACTGCTGCATGTGCTGCTTTTATTTTCTTCCAAATACTCTTAAGATTGTTGAGCTAAACAAGATGGTAAATGATGAATTTTATGTAAATATTATCGTTTCTCCTTTCTGTGGCTTCTTTGATTAGGTTTTCAGAAATTAACTTCTAAATTCTCCCAACTGAAAAATCTGGGTCAGGTTTTTGAAGTTGCATATACATTTTAATTAGAGACACGTTCTCTAAGAAAGACAGTGTTCCTCAGAGAACTCCTCCTGTATAAGGAAAAACAAACAACAAAACAGAATTACCCCAAAAAAACCGATAATTCAGTCCTGAGTTATTTTCTGATAATTTAAAAAAGAAAACATCAAACTACTGCTAGAACTTCTAAGTTCAGAAGGAAAACATAATTTGCTGTGACTGTTCATGCTCAGCAGGCATGATTTCTCCTGTTGTAGTGAAGTTTGGTAATCAGTGATTCGAATGATATGCAGAAGTATTAGGTTTAAAACAATAATTTCAGTTTATCCTGGTGATTGATTACTGTCTGCTCATTTGCAGGTATAAGGTGTCCTAGCATGTAAAAATGTATGAGGTTCTAATAAGTTTGATAGCTTTTCTGTAATGTGAAGAATTTCCATTTTGCATTAGCCCAATCCAATGTGTTGACAAGGTTATTACTAATTAAAATCTAGTATGGTATTTCACTTTAAATGAATTTGTATATTTTCTTACTTATTTTCTTTATTTTTAAAAAAATTGTCTTTAGAATAATTACAGTTAAACTCATTAACACTGCTTCTATACTCTCACAGTGTAGTCATGACATTCCTGTAACTTTGAGGCAGGTAGATTACAGGTAGATGACGTTTTAGTGGAGAAGGATATGGTTTGCTAGCTGTGACTGTGTGTAAAGTTAGTTCCAAGTGAAAATAGGACTGAACACATGGCACAGATCTGGTTTTAGTAAGTTTTGAATGTATTTAGGCTTATTTTGTTCTTTATGGGCAGAGTCCACACAGGATTTTTGGCTCCTCAGTCAGTCTGACACATTTTGAAATTGACAAGGGAGTCAGTGTAAGGACAGGTATAGGTCCTTATGTGAAAGGAATGCAAATGGAAAACTGCACAGGAGTTCAAGATAAAGAACATTCTCAGCCATTTCAGTCTTTACAACTCGTACTAGAGGCATTTCAATACTTTCCTGTTGATTATTTTTCTACACGGGAAGGGAAGGAAACAGTCAGTGGCAACCAGCCACTCAGCACAGCCAGCACAGCTCACAGATTTTGCTGTTGTGTGAAGTAATTCTGTATTTTTCTCCTGCAGCCCCTCCATGATTAGAGGTATTACTGAAGGCAGTTAAGTAATGTCAAGGCCTTCTTTACCCACAAACATGTTAAAAGTTGAGCTCTGGAGTGCTTTTCTAAATATTTCAGCTGCCCAGCAGTTTTCCAATGAATGACACATCATGTACGAGATACTGATACAAGAGAATTTTTTCTTTCAAGTTGAAGATGTAATAATAGATTTGAACATATTGAAACAAGCAGTAAATAATATGAATTCTGCAGTTTTAGCATTTGGGCTCAGTTGCTGTCATTATTTCTTTTATGAGCTTTAAAAGACAACTGTAAAATCTGTTTTGCCACTGTGTGATATTCCTGTCCTTTACTGATTACACAGGCAATTTAAAAATAATATTAATATTCAAAGCATTCTCTTGATTTAATTCCATTTATTTTTATTTTATTGCTAAAATTTACTTAGTTTATACCGGGTTATAGGTCAGTCTTTCAGAAACAATAACTGGTTTGCTCCTTTAGAACTGAGACCAGGCTCATTGACTTATTACATAGGGCTCCAGGAGCAATTTTATTTTATGCTGATTTTTTTCAAGTTGTTCTCTATGCCTCATTGAATCTTGCAGTGATTTTACTGTTCATTTTAAGGCTTAAAAAATATTTTGCTCTCTGTTAAGCACTTGCTTTCCCATTTACTACAGGTCAGGTTTTGACAGCAATTTCTTACTGTGCATTGAAGCATGCACCACGTTAAAAGATGCACAATAAGCAAGAGGGTTTCTTTACCATGTCTCTCTAGTGATTCCAGCTCTAGGAATGCTTTGCACTGGAACTTAAAGCATTTTACAAGAAACTTAAATATCAGATATGTTTTACAGATGAGTAAACAAAACCACAAAGGACTGACATGATTCAGCTACATTAACCACAGAATGTGGTCTAGCCCAACCTTTAGCATCTAGACTAAATTTTCTCAGATACAATACCCACTTTGTGAATGTAATAAACAAGAATGGTGATATGAATACTGATATTTATTAATCAGTTCCTCCTGAATACTATTTACAAGCTACCTCTCTGATCTGTAAAAATCAGCCTATTCTGTAGTTTGGGGGTTTTTTTTGCTTGGTGTTTTTGGTTGGTTTTGTTTGTTTGTTTTAAAACAACTAAATAGTTGTGTACTTCAATAGTGACTCTCATGTGGGCACACATTCCAGGAAGTCTTTGAGCCAAAAGTTGGCCAGAAGGAGGTTTCAATGTAGTGACTTGCTTTGCTGATTGTCCAGATGGATCCAACATAATTATTTGAGAAAGAGATGTGTATTCGAAAGACTATCCCCTCAGCACTCCTCACTGGTGTAAATCTATAAAAAGAATTCCAGGAAAGGTTAGAAAAAACTTTGACGTTTCAAATTTTTGAAAAACCCCTCTTTTGCCTCCTGCCATTTTTATGTGCTGTCATTTCCTTAATTGCAATTTGGAGATTTTTAGTCTAAAATGTGTGTCTATTGCCTGAGAGAGAAATACAATTCAGCAACATAGGCATTGTTTGTAAATATGGAATGCTGTGAAATTCCAGATTTTAATGAACAAGTCAGCTGGTAAATGGTGAAGGGCTCTCTTGACAGAAATGTCATATTTTATTTTCGTCTCTCTGCTTTTTACTTTTTTTTCATTCATTTAGGGTATAGGGCAGAGGCCTTTCAGTATATTTTTTTTGGAGTTCTGTCCTCAGTATTTATGCAACATAAATTTATACCCATAATGTTCAAATAAAATCATAGAATCATCAAATGATTAGGGTTGGAAGGGGCCTTAAAGACCATCTAGTTCAACCTCTCTGCCATGGGCAGGGACACCTTCCACTAAAACAGCTCCCTCTAACCTGGTATTGAACACATTCCACGGATGGGGTATCCACCATATCTACAGCCTGTTCGAGTGCCTCTCTCCCTTCACAGTAAAGAATGTCTTTTTTTCATCTTCTCTCTTAGTTTAAAATCTTTCTCCCTTGTCCCATCATTATATCCTTTTTTTAAAAGCCCCTTTTCATCTTTCTTGTCAGCCTTTTTCAGGTACTAGAAGGCTGCTATAGTGTCTCCTTGGATTCTCTTCTCCAGGCTGAACAACTCAAATTTTATCAGCCATTCCTCATGAGGGACATATTCCAACCCTCTGCTCTCCTTCATGGCCCTCCTCTGGACTTGCTTCAACACTCAATGGCAAACATTTCCAAGTGGGACTTTTTCTAAGTAGTCTTTACACTGGCATTGTTCCCAGCTTATGGTTGAGTGGTTCCTGGTGGTTGACTACACTACGCACTTTAAAGAGGAAGGCAAAAAAGGTCAAGTTGTTCATAAAATCATTAGTGAAATGTCAGAAACAATTTAGTATAAATAAAATATTTCCCTGAAGATAAGAAGTACCCATTATAAGACATTTCTCCCAACTACATTTCTATGTTATTGAATTAATCAGATAAGAATTGGACACTTGACAAAAGTGAAATGCCAATATATACGGTAAATAGCTCTAGAATATTTTCTCTTTAAAAGCAAGGAAAAATAGGGCCTTTGATTTTGGGAGAGAGTGAAGGCTTGGTTTTATTTGAGATGCAAACTCTGAAACTAAGTTGAAAATATTCTTCATTGTGGCACCAAATTAGGCTTGAGTTTAAATTTAGAAGTCAATAGGTGATAAATATGTTCAGTATAGTATCATTTGTTTATACTGTGAAACATTTTATTGTAATAGTAGCATTTCTTGCAAAGTGTACATGTGTCCTATCAGTTTTCCTTATTGAGTCTTACCTAGCAATGAATGGAACAATTTAAGAGTAGGTTTCACACCTTTTCTAGCTTTTTTCCCCTATCTGAAAAAGAAGTTTACAGTCCTCTCCTCTTGTCTCTTGTCCTTGAACCCAAACAAATGCCCTTCTGATGAAGTAGAAAGGAATCCCTCCTGCACTGGTGTCAGGGTGTGATGACCTGCAATATAACAGAGGGAGTAATTGATGCAAACACTGAGTCCAGTGAGGGAAGCAGAACTTGGCATGGGAGACCCATGAAGCCTTTGTCAGGGCTCAAATTTTATATTTTAATATGGGAAAATATAGCTGTTGAGACTGACTTGATCTCAAAGGTCTTTATGATTCAGATGAGTATGACTACTGTAGGCTATTTTAAAAACATGAGCCGCAGGATTTTCCCTGGTTTTCAGAACCAAGGAAGATCATGTTTGTAGTTCTATTATGCCTAAATATTCTGTATGAATAAAATATTTGGCACTGTTTGAAAAGACCTAATATTGAATGAATGGCCCTCATCTTTAACTCTTTCACAATGAATTTGGCTAACACTTCTGGGACTCATGGTCTGATTTTGTACTAAAACACCTCCTGGTTTCAGGAACTCAGTTTAAGAGATTCTTATTTAAAAGGTTCTAAGACTGTAAACCTTGAATGACAAGAAATGTAGTTTATGTAGTTTCTGTTTTTATTAGTATTTGAATCAATGTATTATTATACATCTGTTGAGCAATAAAGCCTAATTTGAGACTCGGTAAAGCAGAGTTTTTAGATCTTCAGCTTCTTTTACAGTGTTCTCAGTTCTTACTGAATTAGCTTTCAGAATCCATGTAGTAGTTGCTAACAGTAACTGATGCCTTTATGATTCAATTACAGGGTATTGAATCAATATATCTAACAAGTATTTTGTTGTAATGAAGACTTACATTCATTTGCAAATATTGATAAGACATTATTTTGTTGACATTGGCTATTAAAACAAAGGGTTTGACATGATGGATCTTAGAAAGTGCATAATGTAGACAACTCCTATTTTGTCCTGTGAGGATCATGTAAAATTCAAGAGTGTTTCAATAGATTAATTATAATAAGAGGTTTTATGCCTTAGTACTGCAAAGATCATATAGCACAAAAGGCATTGAGATGTTTTGAAATGTTATCCTGTTTAGAAAATTTTTAAAAAAAGTTTTATGTTTACAACTGAACTGACTCTTTCATGTCTTAATTGTATGTGGTTATCAAGGCCTTAGAAGTCCAGTGTACTCTTAGATGCAACATTTTCAGTTCCTCACAATAGGCATTATGTTGTGATAACAAGACTACAGTTCTAAAAACTGGACCCGAATCTCTCTCTCCTTCATTTTTTCCATCATTTTCTCCAACGTGAAGATTTATCATGAGACTTACTTATATCATTGTGGTCATTCATTCATTCTCCCCTAAATAAATATTAACTTATTTTATCAAGAAATCATGTCACCTCACAACTATCCATGTTGTGATTAAGGTGCTGTTTAGACAGATCTCAGACACAGTGCTCCCACTATTATGTGATTGAAAACAATAACAAGCCTGCTACTTAAATACTAGCTAATATTTCATTAAGCAATTTATACCAGCCTGGATCATTTTATTATAATGAAATGTGTACCTACAGAATACAAATGCATAGATCTTGTTATATTGCCATAACACAAAGAGTGATGTGTTGCTGATTTGCTAACAAATGAAGATCCTTCTAACCAAACAACACCCTGACTGTAATTTACTGCAGCGTTTCATATATTGATGGATAGCTGCAATTCAAAGGATGAATTGTGCATTATAAAACTGGCTAAGTTAGGATGTTTTTCCCCTTCTCTCACAAATCTAGATGAAAACTGGGTCATATCTATACATGCATCTCCATGTACACAGTTTTCCATAAGTGTGTTATATACTCCATTATCACATTCGAATTTTGTGTGGGATCAAGTATGTGTAACAAAACGAAAGCCTAAAGACCACCCAGGCTGGCATTCACTTCCTGGAATATCGACTCAACTTAGGTTTAAGTATGCTCCTCTAGAACCGAGGCAGAGGAGACAAGTAATAAAAAATCTATTTACCTTGTTTATACAGAAGAACAGAATCTAATTTATTTGTGTGCCCATCTGGACTCGATTGCTCATTTTAAGTTAATTTAGCAAATGATAGACTGCTACTGGCCTTTTTTTTTCTCCCAGGAGAAGAAGTTGACAGGCAGCTGTGTAGAGATGCCATCTACCCAGTCCCGGTGGTGTGTGAGGCGCCGTGCCCCAAGGACTGTGTGCTCAGCATGTGGTCTGCCTGGTCCTCCTGCTCGCACACCTGCTCCGGAAAGGCCACGGAAGGGAAGCAGATGCGCGCCCGCTCCATCCTGGCGTACGCCGGTGAAGGTAAGGGCTGGCGCTCTCCTGCATGGTTGGGAATCCTCAGCTGCCTCTGTAGCGCCAAAGTCATTTCCTGATTGACAGAAACAAATCATGAGGTCCCGTTGAGGGTTTTTAAATACAGAAAAACGGTTTAAATGGTTATCCTACATTTACTCCTGGTACTGAAAGCTGTTGTAAAGAGGGTTTATTTTACTCATTTCAGTTAATGTTAATATATTTTTATGGGTGTTCTTAGTATTACTGTTTCAATTTCAGATATATGATTTTTTCATTTTCATTAAAATTAAACAAGACAAACAGTTCATCCAGTACAGATTAGCAACCCTAATTAATATCCAGTTTGGAAAGATAAGTATCCTGAATCCCGAAAAGACAAGAATTTTAATGGTTCCAATGTTAGCAAAAGGTTTTGTAGTTTCTTTTCTCTAATTGGTAACTTATGCTACCCCACTGACACTGTTATTCATAGCAAAACTTTGGGTTTTGCCCTGCAAGTCTTCACTCAGGAATGGTTTCCATTTATTCAAGCGATCCTTGTGCAGTGCCTGCAACATATGCAAAAAGAAGACACAACTGGAATATAAAAGAGAAGACAAAACAGGTTTTAGATACAGGTTTATGACTATTCTTTGAGATTTTCCATAGTTCCTACAGCTCTTTTTGGTTTGGTTTTAAGTATTTGGAGGGGTGGGTGGATTATTGAGGAAATGCATTCTGTATATTACCTGGTTCAAAAATGGCCGTGTCAAGTGTACCAGGGTCCAGCTGAAAAAATGCCTCATGCAACACCAGGAGCCAGGAGACATAGCCACCAAAGAGTTCTTGGAAGATGTTTGCTCACATGTATTACTGACAGAAAATTTGAATATAAAAGAATATAAATGGATTAATAATATAGGAGGACTACATGCATGTGTTAGTTCTTCTTTTAAACTGTTAAGCATTTTATTACTTTATCTTAAGATCAAATTTAGCTGAAAAGGGAAAGCTGCAAGGTAAGGAAGCAGTGAAACAGAATAGCTGTACATTTTCCTTTTGCAGACACACATTGCTAAAAGTGTACTGTGTATTTGACAGAATTTGGGTGATTGTAAAAAAAATAAACATAGCAGAGCACTTTCAACCTTTTCTCTGGAAGGAACCTTTGCTAGAAATGTGAGTGGCAATCAGAACTGTACTCTGTTTTAGTAGATGATTCAAATAATACATTACTTAGATGGATATATGTAACAAAGTAGGAGCACTTTTAAAATTATTTTAAAACTTGGGTTTGTGGTGTCCCTTTTTCTTAGTGTGTTGAACAGACTCACTTTGGGGGAAACACAGAGCCATACAATTCAAATAAACATATATTCATGTGCTTCTGGCTTGTCCACATAGGTCAAGACAATAGATTTTCTATATACTTTTGTAATTTTACTGGCGACAGAAATTTAAATCCTGACAAGTATGCCACAGAAATCAAAACCTAAATTATTGAAAAAAATTATTCCACTTTATTATGCTTAATCTTAAAAAGTACTCTTTATTCTGACTTTGATACTTAATACAACCTAGGTTAATTTACAGAGCTGCAGATGCAGCAAAGCTGTTCAGCATCACCTGGATTTTTGGGTATATGAATTTTATTAATGCTTGTTGTGCAGTGATCACAGTCAGCACAGAGGGATCACAAAGGCTGACAGATCTCAAGCCACAGAGGCTGCAGTGAAGAAATCCCTAAAGTAAGGCTGAGGAAGCTAACCCATTACCTGGGAGTTGTAGTGCTTCAGCTTTGCTCGAACCCTGGCTTCTTTCTCGCTATTTCAGATGAAGTTATTCTCTGCTTGTTTTAAGGATACAAGCTGTGGTAGATCTACCCAGCTTACCCAGGAGTGCACTCACATCTTGATCAAATCTCTTTAATGCTGTGCTCCTTTGCACTCTGTCCAAACTCCAAAGAATGAAAGTATATAAATAAATGAAATAACTTTCCAAGGCTTGGGGTATTTTTACAACTCTAGTTGGAAGGTACTTTTCACGTTTTCTTATATTAAAAAATGTATCAGTTTAACTTTTTTTTTAATGCTTCAGTGGAATTAAGTTATTGACATCTTTCTCCTCATACTCCTGTTATGCCTCTTAGTCATTTGTTATATAACAAATAACTGAATGACTTTTCACCTCCAGAATTCTATGGCTGAGATCAGCTGTGTTCCCAAAACATAAAATACTGGGTACTGAGAGGTAATTTCTTGCTCTAAGAGCACAGAATATATTCATGCATTTGAACATCTGTAGTCCAGTGATACAAAAGGAAGCTTCTCATGAACATTTTTTTGAAAACATACAGCTCTCAGTTCTGTTCAACACTTAGAAAAAAATGCAGAGAACTGTAGATGGATGCTCTGTAAGCATCATGTATAACTAAAAATTCCAAGTCTCATAAATGTAAGAACAATAATTCTATTTACACATTACAGCTGAGTTCTGAAAACAGCTGTCAGTTGTGTTCAGGTGAACAGTCAAACAAGTTTTCTTTTGGATTTCTGAACCTTTTCTTGAGCTGTTGGTATGAGAGACAGACTAGGTTAGGTAAGCTATTCCATGGCAATTTCTGTATCACGTTGTCATGAGTTTTTACTCAAAACATAATAGGACAAATATAGTGTACATAAATATTTACTATTCCTATTATATATCAGGATTGGATATTAAAGAAAAAATATGCAAGACTATTGTAAATCCATGAGTAAGGCTAAATTTGTATATTTGTATGTATGACATAAGGAGTACAGGTGTGAGTCTGTGATCACACACATCCTCCTGCTAGTCATTCAGTCCACAAGCCTAGAAAGATCAAATCATTGCAGACATTACATGCACAATAAATGCTGCAGTCCATCAAAGTATCTGGTACATTTAATTCTTGTTCATTCGGGTACTTAACATGAACACCCCACTGAAACTTCTGAGGATCTATAAATACATGTGAAATAGGGTTTTTTATCTGACTCTCAGATGACTTTTTATCAAGTATTTTCAGTGATTATTCGGTTTCTCTCCTCTTTGAAATGAAAAATACTGTATTCTGCATTTTTCTTTTTAATATTGGCATATAACTGCCTGTAATAGAGCTGTATCATTTCATACCTAAGAAATTTTTTCCCCCTTATTACCCAGCTATCTCTGCTGTTGAATTAGTTTGAAGAAACCATCAAGTTAATATGACTGGCCACCAGGAAACAACCACAATCTAATAATTTTTATCTTAATTTTTATTATTACTTGGAATCGGAATAATTCAGTAGTATTGTAATAATTCTTCAGTGTAGAGAATAGGTTCACAGGAAAAATATAAGCCATATGTAAATATAAGCCATATGTAAATTACAGCAGTGACAAAGTTTTCTGATGAGCTCTGGGATACCGACTGCCCCTCCAGCAGCACACTGATTTCTGCTTGAGCCAGGAGCTGACCTGTGCACCCCCTCATCATCATTTCTTCATTCCAAACAAGAGCCTTTGTGCTCAAACCACACACTGCAGAGCCTCAAGCACAGTGTGGTCATGCACATCTGGGATGGGCTTATTTACTTGCATTCAGTGGAGAGAAAGGAGTCTCTTCACAAGATAAAGACTTACTGTGCTTTGTGAGATGACTCCATGTGGAAATGAGTGTCACAATAACCATTTTTGATATTTTTTCTGAGATCATTGTCCTCAACTTGAAGGTTTGAAAGGCAAAGCAATTTATAAATTTGCCTGTCTGTGAGACTGCCTACAGTGTTAGCTCACTTCTGTCACTGTCAAATATATCTTCATGGTACAGTAAGAAGCTCAGAAAAGTCACTGTCTCAAAATATAAAATGACAGCAAAGGACATAGTGATGTTACCTGATACGTCACATAGTTGTTCTGCATAAATCTAGTAAGGCATCATATATACATTTCAGCCTATATCTTGAATGTAGGGTGTGTCTACTTTTGGTTTATATTCCGTTTAATATTTCTGTTCTTTTTTTTTTTTCCTCTGCTTGCAATAAATCTTACATAATTCGTAGTGTGCACTAAGACACTTTCACATTGCTACTGGACCTGAGACTAAGAAGTACAAAATAAATCTTAGTTTTTCAGTAAGTAATAAGTATGTAGATTTATTCTGTATTAGTTATACACTGCCAGAATGACACTGGCAAATTGGTGCAATACAGCATAACACTAATATAGTGGATACATCCTAAGTTTTATCAGTAAAACCAATTTTGGAAAAGTAAAGATTTAAGACCCTGCCTCCCAACAAAAACCAAAACCAAAATACCAAAAGTTGCAAACAAAGAGGAGAATAATATTACTGAAAAGCTTAATTTATGAAAATGAGAGGGAAGGAATTTTTTATTATTATTCTCTTAGGGCAGGAATGCATATGCCTGGCAGTGTTTTACTATGGCTATTACATGCTCATAGATTAGCAAAAAGAAGGACTATTTGGCATGTCCATATAGCACAGAGTATTAAACATCACAGTTAGATAGTCTAGAATATCAGTTGTCCAGCTCATTAGATATTCTGTTTGACAGGGACCAACAGCTTTTCTCATCTATCTGGAAGACTAATTCATTGAATACATCTGAAATAGCTGGCTCAAAAGAGTTTATTCTCAATAGTTAACAAATTATAGTTGATATGCTTTAAAATTTTAATCGTGTTAAATTCAAGTACGGTTTGACTTCATAGTTGCAAACAAGAAATTATGCTTAAGGTTTTTTAATGTATTTACTCTTCCTACACTTACTGAGTTTGTTTTTAATTTTTCTATTTTCCTGGCTTGAAATAACAGTGCTTGCTAATTAAATCTGAAAGCACAGAATTGAGTAATTGTTTCAGCAGGAAATTTCTCATTCACAAAAAGTTTTGGAGAACATGAAACAGGAATAAAAAAAAAACCAAAAAACCATTTAGTTTTGGAACTGTACAATCTGAATTTTCAGGAAGACTTACTAAGTGACCTGACACCTGTGTGAGAAAGTGAGCCAGGGCAGGGTATGTTACTGTGCTTCTTTTGCTCAGATTGCTGATTGTAGTGAGGGGTCAGGGGTTCATATTCTGTCCTGGAAAAGACTTGAGGACAGACCTCGCATTTACCGTGGGTCCACTCTGCATCTTGACCTGTTGTGTATTTTGGACAGGTCTGCTTGGTTTGTGTAACTGATAAAAGCCAGGGGAGGAAGCATCACATCCTGCAGAACAGGAACAGTCCTGGTTCTGACTGTGTCTGTCTTCAGGAAATGCAGTTGAGAAGTGCCTACCTCGTGCCTACAGCAAAGAAGTGAGAAACACCCATTTCACTCACTAGAATACAAGAGGCTCTTCAGTCACATCTGTTTTCTCAAACTTTAAGATTATTCCAGTTGTTTTGCAATATATTTATAAAAATACATGCATTTGCAAAAATCAAGTGATATCAAAATGATTAATTAAAATGATCCTAAATGCTTTAAAAATGTTTAACATTTTGAAATTTGAAAGTTATCAAGTCAGTGTCACAAAAAAAGATTTATAAAATCCAGTCATTGAATATCCTAGAGCAAGGTGTCTTACCCATTAGCAGCTCCAAATCAGGCAGAAAAAAGATCTAAGTGTATGACAATTCTGTCAGCTATTTTATGAGCAATATGCAATTCCGTCTGCAAGGCTAGTCTTTCACTTCCAAGTCTACTTTGCTTAAAAATCCAAACTCAAAGCTAAATGCTTCAGCCTGAGGTTTTTGTATCCTTAAAATTATTATTTTTGGTACTGCCAACTGTTGTCTGATCATTTATTATTAAAGGATGTGTTGATTATTGTATGTCCCGTTTTCCTGTATTCTGATGAATTCAAATGTCTATTTTATTTTTTTCTGTGATACTCATTAGCTTTTATGTTCCTGTCAAACCTGTCGTCTGCTGGGGATATGCTCATAAAGTTGTTACCCCTACACAGATGTTGTAAAGGGCATCTCTAACTGCCAGTTTTCCAACCCACTCTGCATTTTCTGTACCTAGTTAAATTTGAGGAAACACAAGAGAATGCTGTTTTCCTGGAGAGAATGGCACATTGATTTTTATTTTAGTAGTAGTATTTCCACATTTTGTCCAGTCTTTGCATGTTTTTTTAAACTCCTGGTTTAATCTGAACAGAACTGGATTCCCACTGAGCTGCAGACATTCATGCCCCAATGTTTTTCATTTACAAGTCAATGTCAATCTCATTTTTTTCCCCTGAATATATATTCTTGCATAGCTGTCAAAACTGAACCTAAGTTGTCACTTTATTCTCAAATGTCTTAGGAACTGGTGCCTGTGGCATTCAATTCTGGGGAAATATTTTTTCCCACACACACCCCCTTTAATTTTTGAATTTCATTAAATATTTCCCTTGTGTTTTTTCTTAAGCTAATATCAGATGGAAATACTTAATTTATCAACCTTCCCTATATCTCTTAAATTTTCTTTATTTAAACCTTTTAATGGAGGAACATGTCTAGACTCCTCACATGGAGCAATTTTGTCTTCCACGACAAATTATTTATGAGTCACTAAAGTGACTTCTCTAGTTTTTTTCCTCTTCAAAATACACTCTTGTAATTTACTTGCTTATATTCCTATCTGCTGGTGTTGGCTGATATTTTTCTTGAAGGATGATGATTAGATAACCATGAAACTTATTACATAACCATAATTTTATTTTACCTTTTGTTTTTTTATTTCCTTAAAATTTTCCTTTATTCCTTAAAATTTCCTTTCTTTTCTTAAAAAAGAAAATCCATCTGGCATTTTGTTTTTATGCTCTGCACATTGTCATATATTTTAAGCAAATCTGATAGACTTCAGTTGCATCCATTTTGAACAAAAAAAAATCAAGTTATTCTTTAATTAGATTCACATATCTGTAGGTTTTTCTAATCCTGCTTTGCAAAATTTAAGATTAGCTAGTCTGTTGCATGACATCTCAACTAATATATTTCCTGTTGCTTGGTTAAATCAAATTTTTTTTTTTAAATTCCCGACATCAAAAATATTCCTAGAGAAATAAATTGAGAATGATGATTTTACCTTGTGTTTTCATTAGAATGAACCTTTTCTCATGTTTTCTGTAGATCTAGATCATGCAGAACAACTTAGGGTATAAAGTTTTTTTATGCTGGTTACTTGACTTTTTTGTGTTGGAGTGTTTGAAGTATCCATTGTTTCTTTGATTATGTTTACTTTGTTTAATTTCAACAATGAGTGCTTAAAACCCCTTCCCTCCTGCATACCTGTAGAGCAGTCTACCTGAAGTTCGGTGCTGAGAGATGAAAAATAATATACTTTACAATGTGCATGTGATGTGAGCATGCATTTTTGTCTTTAGAAAAAAGTTGTATGGATCATCTGCATTAACTAATAAAAAGCTTCTCTTTCAATTGTCACTCTTACTTTTCTTGTCGTTTAGGAGAGGCTAAAATGTTGCTTAGATTTTTTTGCTGCCTTTCCATCGGAAGTAGGAGTGCCATTGTTCCTTGTAGGTCAGAATCTCAAACCTAGGTTCTGTGTGTCTAAGAACACCAGAGATGATGTCTGCTCACAGGGCTGCACATCGAGTAGCCTGTGATCAACTCTGCTAGGACAGATTTCATTTCTCCTGCAGGACTGGGAGGCCAAAGTAGGTTTGAAGTGCTTTGATATAATAAACCAAACATACTGTCTGAAACAAAACACAACAAAGATAGCATCGTCTGAGCTGTTCTTCACAATCATTGGTACTTGATTGCATTTTAATTTTAACCTGCAATAGGCTTTGTTGTCTCAATATGGACCTGAAATTGCCAGCTGTGCCATCCTCTGGTTTACATAACGTGAATAAACATCCACTGGGAGCTAGACAAGAGCTCCGAAAAATCTTTTTAATTGATCTGTGAATTAGACAAAAACAGTGGTCTTTACACATGTATAACTAGAATAATTAACCATTTCTTCTGCCTAGAGACTTCATACGTCCTTATGTCATTTCTTGCAGTCTCTTCTAGAGAACCCTGAAATAAGGCTGTAGATTACTCCAAGCACATTAGTGTGTTATAGAAGTTATGATTATTTTTTTATCCTTTTGGTACTGACTTACGGTCCATGAACAGTCTGTTCTCTGTGGCTTATTGGCTGAAATTTGTCAAAGTCAATATTGGGCATATGAAGAGGAGGAAAAAGGAACAGCATTTCTTTCATGTAATCAAACTGATAATATATAACTAAGAAAATTTCAAAGTGGGTTTGTGGCATGTGTTTTTTTAAATAAAAAAAAAAAAATTATCTCGTTGCAGCGAATGATCTTTTTCCCTCTTTTATTGTTCCAGGAGGAGTACAGTGCCCGAATAGCAGTGCCCTGCAGGAAACACGCAGCTGTAACGAGCACTCTTGCACTGTGTATCATTGGCAGACTGGCCCGTGGGGACAGTGCATAGAGGACACGTCTGTCTCTGCTTTCAACTCCTCTGCCAGCTGGAACGGGGAGGCCACCTGTTCCATGGGGATGCAGACAAGAAAGGTCATCTGTGTGAGAGTCAACGTGGGACAAGTGGGCCCAAAAAAGTAAAGATCTTTAAAAATATGCTCAGGCTGTAATTATGTTTGGATTTTACTGCTTTATATTTTTATGGCCAATGACTGCTTTCAAATGCAAAAAGACTCTCTTCTTTGTGTTCTCATGAGGGAACATTTCATCTTCAAAAAATACAAAACTGGCCCAACAGGAAGATTAGATAATACCTTTGTCACTATGGATTTCAATGGGTGGTATTTACAGTGGTGATTCTGCTGACAGCTGACTAAATCCAGTTGGCTCCTTGCCACTCCATCAGGTTGAGTCACAATAAAATTCCTGGAGTGTGTGTGTGTGACATGCAGAGCAGCAACATTTCCAAGATCCTTGTGTTGCCTCCAAACAAGCAGTGCACTGTATGAATTAGTGCAGTTCCATTCAAAAATGGTGATATTAACCTAAATACAGTAAAGCACTTCTCAGAACCAGACCAAGGACGTGTAGCAGAATAGAAACTGACATGACATTAATTTGAAACATTAGCTTGACAAACTGGGATTTTTTTTCACCATTTATGTGTTCTTTAAAGTTATTCCTTTGGCCCAATGTTTTGGTTTTACAGTTTAATGTGTGACCAGGGTTAAATACAGGTTAGCTGCTAGTAAAATGCATTTGGTAATATCTTTCTAGGGATTGGTAATCTGTAAATATATCCCACTCAGAACAGATTCAAAACTCTAAGAACTGATAGCAGAGGTCGTTTAGAAAGTTCATGAGGCAGCTATTTTCACACTAAATATTTGTTTGATGCCTGCCATTTGTTGTTTCATTTTCCAGCAGATTTAAGCCTAATTTACTCTAAATGGAAATGTGGGGAGTAATGTCTGCACTTTCAGTAATCTAAATTGCTGTGTATCTGTATTAAGTTGCCGTTCTATTTAGTCATGATATAATTATCTTTTGTTTGGTACATTTACAGAAAATCCCCACAAACCTCTAATGATTTATCATCCTTTTTAAATCTACTGTAAATTACTGTACTTTTGATTTGATATTAAATTCTGGGAGGAGGACTGTTTTATTCTTTCATAAATGAATCACGTGAAATGAAAAAAGGTCTTGGTTGTTCCTTCAAATTGTCACATCAAAATCACTCAATAATTTTTAAAGACCCAGACATTTAACATGAAAATGTAAATAGGAACCTTGTTTTAAACTCTCCTTAATAAAAAGGATTACTGTGGTATGATACAATCAATATTATTGGCCTTATCTGCCTCACAAGTTACAGACTCCAGCATGTATCTTTTCTGTTTAATTTGACCTTGAGTAAGGACTGCAAAAAAATCAATACTTTGCTTTAAGGCATATATAGTAAACACAAACAATATAAAGCATAGAAATGGTGTTCTAATTGAACTAATTGCCTTACCTAAGTATCTGAAGAGGAATTGTAGTGTTTAGCACTCCTGAAAGATGAAGCTTTCAGTGAAATGGTGAATGTGTATATTTCAGACTGTTTTGTATGCTTCCAATTTCTCCTGTTTTTAAAGGGAAAAGTCAATGCAAGAAAAGCCATTAGCAAGCCAATGTTCAGTGGTTTTCAGAAACATTTTTTATTTTAACCTTAAAGAAAATTTTTGACAACATCGTCAATATATGTGATTGGTGGCAGAGGCTTTCTTAAAGTGTATCTGATCATACCTAAATAAACCCTTGCCTATAGAATTTGATTTTATTAATCACATAGAACCAAGGCACAAGTTGAATTAATATTTTAGAGGAAACTTACAGAGAAGTGGTGGAGATTTGTGTTGCTATAGCTATATTGTTTCATTTTTTTCACATTGGTGGAAGGGGGAAAAAAGAGAAGGGGTGGAGATCCCATTTTAAGAGGACACCAAGGAATTGGTGCTCTGGTTCATGGTAACTGATCATATACTGAGAAGAATATGTGAATTGACAGGAAAATGCAGAGACAACTGATGGAAAGCATGCACAAGCAAGTATTATTGCTGAAGAGTGTGTTCCTGTAGAGCTGCAAATCAACTTTTGTCCTCCCCACATTGCACAGGCAGAGTTCTCTGCTGTCCATGGAGGCTAGATTTTCTTGACAGTTTACCATTACACTTGCTCTATCACCTCTCTTCAGTTGCCCAGCACTGAAAAGAGGAAAATCAAGTCATAGTAATATTTTTTTGTAATGATCCAAAAGCTCCCAAGTATGGATGTGTTTTTCTTACATCTTTACATGATCTTCAGACAGTCCACAGACTGTATGTTTTTAGAGCAGTAGTAATTTTGAAATGATTTTAAATATTTTCAGTACTTTTGCAAGAGTTATTGTATTATTCTGAAACAAGTGTTGTGGCACAGAGTTGTTTTTCCTTGATGAAAAAAGACAGAATCGCCACAGAATGGGGAAAATGACCTGGGTAATGAGTCCCATATGTGGCAGTCCAAAAATCCTTTTTATATGCTGATCAAGCCTCTTCCTAAAACAAGTAAGGTTTTCTGCCTTTTCTGACAGTCTTTCTCAGTCTCATTGATCTGGCAGTTTTAAATCCTTTTCTGGTTTCTCTCATAATCACAGCCAGCTTATACCTATTTGTTCCTGGGTTAGCAATGTTATTTATTTTAAATATGCCTCCTTCCAGAGTTTATATTTATGATAAAGTGGTGAGACCTGAAAATGTATTTTACTAAGCTAAATGAGGCTTTTTTTCATAATTATGTGAAAGTTTGAAAACAATCCTGAAAATACACAGTCTAGCACAGTGAGTGAGGCATGATAATTATTTAAATCCTGAGGTGCAGAATACACCAGATTTGGCTTGCTTTCACGACCTGTATTTAATTGCTACTATTTTTTATTACCTGTGCTCCATCCTGGTGAATTCTGGGCAGCAAGCACTGTCCTCATGTGCCTGCAGGCATTCAGTACCTCACACAATTCTCTACTTCATTGCAGAGTGATTGTTTATTTGATAATGCTTCTTTGTAATTTTTTTCTTAGATGCCCTGAAAGCCTTCGACCTGAAACTGTGAGACCTTGTCTGCTTCCCTGTAGGAAGGACTGTATTGTGACTCCATTCAGTGACTGGACAGCGTGTCCTTCTTCATGTCAAGAAGGTAATTTTATCCATTGAGTGATAATAAATTTTAAGAATATAAAAAATGGGGAGTCAGACTAGCAGTCACTTTTGGCTCATCTCTTTCTGAGAGGATGTGTAATACCTGGTACAGCTGCTGTAGGGAGGACATCGAGTTTTTACTGAAAAGAACAGTTATTTCTATCCTTTTTCTATATGCATCTGTTTGTATTTTTTCCACATTTTGCCTAATGTTACAAACTCCCATTTGCATCTTACACTGATAAAGAGATAACTAGTTACAGGGTAGACACGTAGCTCTTATCATCAGCTTATCATCTCAACATCAGTACTTACACAATGATTTTGTGTATGGAAATACCTAAGTTTATGCTGTTTACTCATCAGAAAAATCTGAGTCTTTATATACAAGATAAGCATGTGGCTAAGTAGATATGCAATTGTATATAGTTTTGTCTGGCTGCTACTACTCTAAGGAAAATTAAAGGAGAGTTAATAAAAATCAACAGACTTTACATTGATGTGAATGGTATGATTTAAACATAAAATCCAACACCATTTTAATGCACTTGGCAAAGCTCTTTAAAAGTGCTTTAGGAGTGCAGGTCTCCCCTGAATTTTTATTACATTGAAATCACACATGAAGTTAGCGTGATGACAGGCTTAGTATTAGCCACATTTTATGCTTTTTTTGTCTTCTTAAGCTTAACATTATGCATTTTTCTAATATGTACTGTTACAGACAGACTCTGCAGTACTCCCTGTTCCACAGGGTGCTAATCCCTGTGTGGGACATGGTGATTATGCACAGCTACCACATTGTCAGAATGTAAAAGATACAGTTACATCAAACATACAGATTTGGGATGTCATGGCCAATTCTTTATGCTTGGTAAAGGACACAAGCATAAAGGCATTTTTGCAGTAATTCCTATCAGTGTTTAGTGCATTCTAACAAATGAAAAAAAGGGGTTAGAAAGACTAAATTCATAACCTTTGAAAAAGAGGAGGGAATTGAATCCATTAAATCTGAACCTATGAAATAGATATCTGTTATTACATATGTGTTATTTTACAGCAGTATTAATTGTTCTTTCTGAAATATTTTTGTTGGAGGAGATCATAGTGGGTGAAAATGCCATCCTTTTCTGTTCCCATTTCTGTGGGTTTTAAGAAAGTTCTCGATGCAATGGGTATATATCTTCATGAATATTGACCACAAATTATTGTGCAGGCTTCTATGAAACAATATATTTATGAACTACAGGTGTTTTGTCTATTCAGTGAGTCAAACTCTCTTTATACTACAAACACAATTTTTATTTCATGGGGTTTTCCCATTTGTGCCAGCAAGCAGGTCAGTAGCTTTGCTGGGCTGCACGTCTGTCTTGCCCCTTGTGCCAGCTCCTGGCATCTCCTGGAGCTGTTTGACTCGGGAGTGAAGGGTTTCCTCGGTGCTGGAGTGGCCAGGTGGTGGAGAGCCACCGCCGGGATTCTCCTACTGCTCACTCCTAATTACAATTGCTTGGCCGTGGTCCAGCACGCTTCTGTGATCAGACAAGCTGCAGCTGCTGTAATAACCCACCCAAAGCTGATATCAGCCCAGTCAGCCAAATGTCTGCTCTACTGCTCTCTGTGAAAAAAAATAAAAACCCTCCAAGATTCTTACCTAACATAGGCATTGCTGTGGAACTAATACAGATTTGTAGCTTTTCTCTTAATTTTCTGCCTGAAGAACCGATACCTGAAGATGACTGAAATCAAAATTCCTGCAGGAACTATTTAGTGTTTATCATTAATAAATGGATGACCATAATAATTAAAAACTGCAAACTGTAAAGGAATTTTAGAGTGGAATTTCTTTTTCTGGTTTTACATGCAAATGATTAGGGCAAACTTACACCTTTAAACTGTAAAGTGTAGCAGCAAACCAAGCTGGTTTAATTTTTGTTCTCTTGAACTGTTTATTCATTTCAGCACTCTGTTCATTTGTTCAGTATTGCTGGTATTGCTTTCTGTTTAGTTCTGCTTTCTGGCCTTGAGCTGAAATTGAAGTGTTTTTCTATTAGGTTTAATTTTTCTGCTTATGGGTAAATAGCATGTCAATATTACAGGAATTAGTTCAAAAACCTTGTTTTCACCTTAATTAGTTCCAGGCCTAAGTAGCAGCAGTAGAAACCAGCTATTCTACTCTTTGCAGGGGGTGTCACAGTAAGGAAGCAGTCCCGTCACCGAGTCATCATCCAGCTCCCTGCCAATGGGGGTCGCGAGTGCCCAGACTCCTTGTTTGAGGAAAGGGAATGTGAAGCTTCTCCTGTCTGTCACAACTACAGGTATGTGAGACAATCAACCAGAAACAGCTCAGACATGATTTTTAAACTTGTACTACCTCTAGAGCTTGCTGAATTCCATTTCTTAGCAAGAGTTGTTTTTCTAACATGTACTATTTAGAAAAATAGGATACACATCTGAATCAAAGCTTCACAACAGATATGTAGACTCAGTTGGGCCCATAGGGAATCACTGGTTCATTTTATTCCAGCTGCTTTGAAAGAACATTGCAACAACTAAGAATTGCTTTCCAGACTATTTTTTCCTAGAAACTGTTTTGACATTCTAATCATGTAAAACAAATCTTCTAAAATACCCAGAGTGCTGAACTGATAACTTATATGTTTGGGAGTTCTGATTTCTGGTGCCACACTCTTCAACTACCATATCCTTCATTTTTCTACCTCTGTAAGCCCTGAGACAGTCCAGAGCTAAAGATATCCCCCACATGTCCTGTGTCCTCTGCATTGCCCTGATCTTCACCACAGAATGTTGAGGACTATTCCAGAAGGTGGAATAATTTTTCCTTAAGAAAATGTTTGGGTAGTTCTGTAATACCTATCTGAGTGTGTGGGAAGGTATAGATGTACAAGATTAGTTCTTGATGGAGACAAAGTTTGGAAAATTCTGATGCTATTAGATTTAGTTGACAAAGTGATAAAAAGATTTTTTTTTTAATGAGTAATAATTCCCATGAAACTACTATCTGTTGCAGAGATACAAATAGAATTCAAGCTTAGTTTAATAAAAAGAAATTTCTTTAATCATCTCATAAGAATTATCATTGCCAATTTGTTAGGAGATCACACTCTATGCAACTAAAAGATATGAAAATATTGAAAAGAGCATTGGGAACCTACCAAAATCAGTACTCTAAACACCAGAAAAATAGAGCTCAAGAACTTTTTATAGTCAAAATGAGAGTCAGAGTTTTATCTTTTAAAATGCTGGCTGGTCCTCATCTCTTTAGTAACTTCAATATCTGATCTGCATGATAGTGTGCTGAGCATAAGAAAAAAGAGTTGCTAGAGAGTGGTAGATGAGGTCATTTATATTTCATGACATGAACTAATACTAAACACATGTTCCATATATTTCCTTTAGCATCTTTCTGACCTGCACACATGCTGTGACAGATGGACTCACACACTCAGCTGGCTCATGCCTTAGTTAGTTGCTGTCCCATAGAGGCAGGTTGCAATGAAACTCGAGGTGCAAAACCATTGAGATAGTTTGAAACTTGCAAACTGCTGATGGCTGGAACTGTGGACAGCTGTGGATTATTTTTGAGTTGTGACAACAAACAGACTTGCCTGGATTTGTTATATTTAAGGGCTGGGGTATTCTGCAGCACTAGCAGGAAACTTTGTAAAAATTTCATAGCAGTTTATATTCACGATAGAATAATTTAAGCAGTGCAATATTGCACTTGTTATTGATGGTTTTTTGCAAGTTCTTTTTGCTTGTGTTTTATTTTTGATATAGTGAACTCTTTGTGTTGGTTTTCTTGGCTGGTTACACATTTGTAAGGTGTTGGCACTCAGCAACCCAAGATCCCAGGAGTTTCCTGAGGCACCCTTGCAAACACTCAAGCCCACTGTCTCAATACTTTCTTGCAGCTACCTTTCCTTTCTGTTTCTTATTTCTCCTTTTTTCTTTCTACCTTTGTTTCCTACTTTCTTCTATGTGTACTTAGTGGCCTCATCCTAAAAGAAGAAGAAAGGTTGACAGAATAGGGATAACTTTATGGTACTGTTACTGGTTCTTTTGTGAATTGCCTGTAACCAGTTAGAAAAAATAAGCAACAGCTTATGGTGGTTTATAACACTATGTAGCACTTGTGCTGCATGAGGTTTGATGGCTACAAGGTTTAGATGGATTGCTTCCCCTCTCATTTCAGGTGGAAGACACACAAATGGCGCAGGTGCCAGCTGGTACCATGGTACGTGCGCCAAGACAGTCCGGGAGCACAGGAGACTTGTGGACCTGGACTACAAGCAAGAGGTTAGAACCTTTGTTTTTGTCATTTATTCCTCAGAAATCTACAGATGCACTGGTGTGGGAAATGCCTTATATTTTAGTCCATGTAACCTAACATTAATTTAATCCATCTTTATGTGCATCAGCAAAGGAAAATACTGAAAGTGCTCAGGGTCACGTCTCAGTATGTTTGGAGTCTGCCAGTGTGGAGATCTTACAGCCTCTTCTGGAATTTGCTCCCTGATGCAATTCGTGTGTGTGACCCCCTATCCTTTCACTGCATACCTGTGAGAACATTTTGACTATTTCTTCTTGATATTCTCAAATTAAGGTAGTTACAGAGAGCAATGGGAGCATGAGAGATGCAAGACTTTGCATTTGCACTGTTAAAGTTCAGTGCCAGCCCAATTCCTCAGGTTATCAAGGTCCTTTGAATGGCAGTCCTTCCAGTAGGTACTGACAACTCAAACTACCATTGTCTTCAAACTTGCTGAGCATGCTTTCTATACAGGTTGTTAAAGAGACTAAGCAGAACTGTGCCCGGAATTAACCACTGAGGTGAAACAGTCTTAACCAGCTGCTGGTTAGACTTCTAAACCACTGACCCTTTGAACCCAATGATCCAGATATTTTTGCACCATTTCCAATAAACAGCAAATAATTTTCACATCCGAATGCAGCTTTGCTGTCCCCTGTCTTCACACAGAATTTTGTGGTTTTAATAGAATTGTATATGTGTGACTCTGTTAAATATAGCCAGGATAGGGGGTTTTTAGTGCATTAAATACATTCAATAGGAAAATAAATGCAATTCCTATTTACTGTGTTACAGTAATTGAATTGCCTTGAACTACTGGTCAACCTTGAATTCCAGGAAGGTTTTTCTCCTTTGTTGTTTGAGTGCAAACTTCTCTTTGTTAAAGCACTATTGGCTCAGCAGATTGTGCCATTGCCGAGGAAGGACATTGCAGAAGTGAAATGTTCAGGTCATTAACTTCCTTGCAGTATGAAAGGAGGTCATGGTATACTTAAAAAGTTATGGAGTAAATCTTAAGCTAGTAGCTCCTACCACTTACTCAGAAAGTGTCACAGGAGATCAATTTAGAGCTTACCACGAAATGAAACCTTAAGGCATTGCCTGCTAATACAAAAGACTTCTGGCTGGGGTAATTATTTCAAAGGTCTATCACAATGGAATCTATTTCTAGCAGCTCTGGAGGATACATTCAGATTACACACTGAGAAAATAAGATTTCTGTCTTTGATGGTAGGAATTCAGATAGTAAAAAGTGGTGTCTTCTGTGCTTGCATGGTAGTACCTAAATCTCTTGACTTTGTCTCAAAGTCAGTTAATAAAGAAAGATGGTTAATAATAGTGCATACAGATTGGGTTTTATTATTCTTTCATGTCATGAGAGTTTCTTTTTATTTTCTTAAATGTAATTCCAATCATGTACAGGGCACACATATATAGAATAATACCTGATTTTGAATTTAATAACCATGTAGTTTTCAAATCTGTTAAAACAGAATGGCAGAATTTCCCTTTGGTGCTACACAGTTCGATCTTGTGAAAGATGATGTATTCAAGCAGTAATCTTGTTCCCACAAGCAGATAAAATGGAAGTAGCTCTCTAGTGTAATGTGGTCAAGTGGTAGGATGAGTAATCCTTAATTAGGAACCCCTGGAGCAGCTAAGCCTGAAGACAGCCAGTGTTTTTGATAGAATTCTGTGAATGTTTCTGAGATCAGTAGTTAGAAAGGAAGATTTTTGTTTACTACTGCTCTTTGTCGGGTCTATCCCATCTATAAATTCCATTGTGGAATTCACAGAGCAAATTATTCAAGTCGGAAAATGAAATTTTATTTGCACCTGAGTCTAGATATCAAAATATGAGTCTAAATATTGTTAAAGCTGTTGCAGTGGTGAGTTATAGGCATTAAAGGGGGTTTTGCCCGATATTTTTCCCATTTATGTAAGTGATTAACATAAAATGTAAGTTTACAACTCAGGTCTATTATGTATCATGTCTCAGTGTTGTAATACCTCGTAATGTCTTGACCATATCTTTTAGTTTTTTACTCAGTAATGTAAACTGATAATCTGTGGGAGATAAACACAATAGTACTGCTTTTCCTTAGATTGACACAAGTAAAATATTTTCCCTTTACAATGAATATGACTTGGAAATGCAAGTTAAATTTTTGCACAAAGGTAAATTTCACATAGGAAAACACCCTTCTCTAGTTCTAGAGATTACTAAACTAAAGAGATTACTAAACTAAAGTTTTTTTTTCACTCTACATCTCAATAAATTGCATTTTGAACATGAATAGTGTGTTTTATGTGATAATATAGTTTATCTCCTACACAGGGCATCAACAGATTCCCTGTCCCCTCTTACAAATTCCACCATCAAAATAGCCATGTGTGAATTTTTAGTGATACACATTACTTTGTTTGGCCCCCTGCACAGGAGTTTATTAAATGCAAGGTGCTCACTGAAGGGAGGCTGACCTGAAAGCAAACATCTGCCTAACTGAGCTCTGCCCTGGTCAGTATTAGAAAGATTTCACCAGTTCCTGAAGGAAGACTCCAGAATAGGTTTTATCTCCTCTCCCTGATAATTCTTGGCTCCCTCCTGCACACTTGGCTACTCTTAAATAAAATTTCTGCAGGCTGCATAATAATGTGTCACTAAAAAATTCTGTACTATAAAGAATTTCTTTAATGGCTATTTTGTGATGTAGATACAGAAAAGGCTGAGCTACTACTGTGCAATTCTTTTTAACCACCTCAGAATCACAAAATGCTAAACACTGAAATATGAAGTCCATTTGATATAACATTCTGGTGCTGCATTTATGATTGCTGCTGTAATACAGATATTTTGATCAGTACATTTTGATCAGTACATTTAGCTGTTTGTTGGTGAATTCTGTACAAATATTGACCACATTTTGAAAATTGTTGACATACCAGCATTTCTTTATCAGTTGAGAAAGAGTTCTCTTTCAAGTTGCTGGTGCTCATGAATGCAGAAATCACACATGCATCCATCTGTTTGTGCCAATTTGTTTTTGACAAAGTGAAACAATAATCTTATAAAAGTAATCTCTGCCATTTGTTTTCCCATGACTTTTCGTTTTGTGTTGATACTCAGTAGAGCAATTAATTCCATTCTTCTATGTGGAAAGAGTTCTGAGTTCCTCTTTTTCAGTGCAAGGGGATGTTGCCATTGCTATCAGCTTGTCCTATTTCTGATCTGATTGCCCACGCACAAACACTGTAGCACATAGATTATCAGCAAATGTGTTAAATGGGAAAGTATCGGCATGTACACCAGGGAAAAGGCACATCTGACCATGCATTCATTAGCACTTTATTTTTAACGAAATAAAGTGCTACTGTTAATATTTTAGTTAGAAAGATAATTAAATCTGAAGGAAAAACTGGAAGTTAGAAATCATTAAAAATGACTGGTTAGGTGTCTGATCTTAGGAGTCTGTGAGTAACTAGAGCATATGCACGCCTTGCTTTGTATCACAGCTTTACTATTTACGCTTCCATTCTTCAGCTTTTTTATCACATTTTATCCTTCTTGCCAAAAGAGATACTTGGGTGGATCATAAAGTTTAGAACTGTGATTCATTGTTAAAGACAGCTTTGTTTCTATCTGTCTTGTATAATGAAGTTTTGTTACAAATCATGTCAGGTTATATGAATGTCGTAAAACTACCTTGGGTCAATGCAGAGGAAAGAGAATGGTGGTTTCTGGGTTTTGGTTAAAAAAAAAGAATTTTTTAGAAGTATTTTTATAAAATGTTTGTTAGCTATTCATACAAACAACGGGCAAATATTTATAGCTAGTCTTAAGCACAGTAAAATAGCATTTAATACTGAGCAGCAACTTCATTGCTGTAGTCATGAACTTTATTTGAAGAAGGCTAGCAGTCATGACAATTGTATTGAATTCCTATGATGAATGAAAATCTGAATTTGTATCCCTGATAAAATGCCTTTTAATGGTGGGTAAGCAGGGCAGGAATGTATTGCAGAACTGAAGCAACTTAAGACTTCTGTCTTTTGTTCAAACCCTCAAGAGATGATATATGTGCATCAGCAAGGAGTTTGAAACTTCCTTTTGACCCTACCCAATAAGAAAAGGAAATACAGAGAAAAGCTGTATTTGGCTGCAACATTTATGTTTATTTTCATAAACTGTTTTTCAAGTAACAAGATTGTTTGATTAGATGTATTGATGAGTCATCTGAAATTCAGGACAGAGAGGCACAGTGATGGCAAATACAAAACACCCCCTCCCCCCCACCAAGAAAATAAAAATAAGGCAACAACCAGACAAGAGAATAAATGCTTAGTAAACCCAAGCTAAGTTTCAAATTGGGGGCAATTTAGACAGGTATGCATTATGCTTAAATCTGTGTTAGTAAATCTCAACTTAGTGGCTTATGAAGGAACCTAAAAATACAGATCAACTCCCTTTTGAATTGTATAGGAAAACCTAAGAAAGTTAATAAAACTTGTTTTGCCAGTAGCTCCTGCAAATTTAAGTAGGGCTTGTTGGGCTGCATCCCAATGGCAGTGAAGAGGACAGGTGGCAGATGAGAAGCTCGAGTGCCCAAACTGCAATAACCGAATCACATCGTGATGTATGTGGATGGATGCACATGGTAAGGGCCATCCCAGTGACCGAAAAAAGATTTGCAGGAGGATGCACAGCCTGCAGTCCTTGCCACCATGAATCTTCCTCAGAGTTTTGTGGGAGGAATGGAATGAAAATTGCAAAATATATCAGTATATTCTGTAATAGCAAGAGGAAGGTTATTTGTAAATTTAAACAGAAGTTAAAGTGACCTGGCTGTCAGAGAAAATACCTGAATAGCTGTGCTTGATGTCACTGGGAATTGGCCTTTATTAAAGACCTGGTCTTGAGCTCTCATGATTCTTCATTCACAGGGTGTGTGTAGTTATTTGGAAGACAGAGGAATGCGAGGAAGCTTCCCAGGATGGCCATGGGCACACAGAGAGGCCTTGCAGGCTTATTAGAGCCATGGGGAGGCTCGAAGGCAGAACCAGTGGTCAAAATCTCCTTGCTCACTACATAGCTATATAGGCACAGCAGCCTCCCTCTTATTTGGAAAAAAAAAAAAAAAAAAAAAGAGCCGCAATCACCAGACAACTTTACTTGACAGAAATACATTGTTATTCTCTTTGGAACATAAAGAGCACTCAGTCTTGTATTTTCACAATATTATGGGCATATGCTCCTTCTTAAGATACTTTGTGGTAGGAATATTTTGTCACACTGAGTCTAGTCTGCTGTGTCCCACAAAGAAGGAAATAAACATAGATAAGATCATAGCTTAGACAACATGATAAAAGGCATAAGAAAAGTTAGTTTGCTGAAATAACTCTTGTTTTCTAGAATTGAAAAAGAATATTTTTGTTGTTAAAAATACTTAGCAATTTAAAAAAATTATATCACAAGTGTGTTGTAAAAGAAAGACAATAGAGAACCTAGAGCACCTTCATTTATAAAGAAATTTTTAGTTATAGGAGCCACTGAATCTCACACCTCAGTGAAATGTCGCTGAAGTATGCTAATGATGGTAGCACTGGAAAGGGTTTTAAACAGACTCACACATGACATGACTTGCTAAAATACAATCTCAGTCCTTCATTATTCCAGCAAGAAATATATTAGCCTGTAGTTTCCTGTGGGGACTTGGTGGAAACAATGCTATCTGATAAAGTTTTAATTACATCAGAGTCCCTTGTGTATAAAATTTAGACTGCTGTTTATTTCCCACCTTTCTTCTGGGAGCTAATAGTTGTTAAACACCAGAACAATTTTATAAGTGAATGATTTCCATGTTAAATTTGATTTTTCTGTTAGCTGTATTCTTGTTTTATGTTTTCACTTAATAATTACTGTGTTTAATTCAGTAATGGAAGAACCATGCGCTTTCCACTTACTGCTAATACCTGTAATAAATATAATGTGGTTGTACGAGCAAAATAATTAGCCTGGATATAGCTTTATAGTAGTTGAAGACACTTCTCTGAGTAAATCATCAATTTCAGCAACCTCTACTTAAGCAACCATGGGTTTGATCAAAGAGGCAGGGGATGAGTTTGCCCAGATTAGCTTGTGAGTGGAAAAAGTAACTCCTCTAACAGTGAGAGCATTTCAGATGTCAAGACAGTTACCTGGCCAAAAGAATGTATTCATGGAATGTATACAGTTGACAAAATCCCTGCTTCTAATACTGGAAAAATACCCACTTTTCAGCAGTCCTAAGGAGTAGGAACCTTTCACATTGATACCTGAATCTGGAAAATAACAATAAGCAAATGGAATATAGATAGAGTCATCCAGGTCTTGTCAAGGAGAAGTAGCATGAATAGTTATGGAGAGGCACCGTGAAAATTAAGATGCAGGAATTGATTTAGTATGTCAAGCTGTCCTCCGCTTTGTGTTGTTATTAAGGTGAAATATTTAGGTCTTGAGAATGAAGTTTTCCTGCTTTGATTGCTACAGTACAACTGACAGTTAATCTGGAAAAATAAAAACAAAGTGTTAATCCTCAGGGGAACTTTTCACCTGAGTCTGCCAGATGTAAATTAGATGCATTAATAGGAGTTTGAAAAAATTTATGATGTAATAGATATCTATCTGCTCATGGAGTAATGTTTTATAACTAGAAGGGATGAGGGAATGAATATAGGTTTTAGAAAAAGTCAATTTAGCTAGAAAGAAAGAATGTTCTTTGGTGGACAACGCTTATTCTCCTATCCAAGAGCTAGATGGAGAGGCAGTATGTAAAATGAGTATTAAACTTTTAAAGAAAGTTATTAAAGGATATTGACAAGTTAGTTAGACTGTCTTTTAGCCCTTGGTTAGGTGTAGTTTTCACTGTTAAAAATTGTGGCCTCTGTCTCCCTGAGAATGCAATGAAGATAATGCAATTAGTTCTGCTGATGTGTGCATATAGCAGGGCCAAATTCAAGACAGAGGATTTAGGTTTGACCTCTGTGAATTTCCACATGGTAAAACTAGTCTGAATTATGCTTTTATCTTAGGGATATTGATGTGTGCTATTAGCAGAGAAGACCATCTCAGAAGAATCCAAAGCCATAGCCTAGGCTTCTATTGGAAGATAGCAGTTTGACTTGTGTTTTTCAAAAATATTTATGTAATCTTAGAAATCTGATAGTATGGATTTTTAATTTTTAGATATTTGATTTTTCTCACTGATTCACTGTAATTATATCTGAAAAAAAAATTTCCTCATGTGAACCTCACCAATAGTAATAGGATTTGACAGAATAATTGTATTAGACAGTGTGCAGCTGGTCAGTCCCCCAATAAGCACAACCTAATGCAGTACTGAGCCTATTACAAACAGTGCTGGCAGCCCTGCTCCAAAGGGCAGTCAAGGATCAGGGAAGTTGTTTGCTCAGTGTCTCAGGAAAAACACACCTCCCTCCTTTTCTGTGTTTTCTAGTAGATGTGTGGCAAAAACAATTCCCTTGGGACCTTTGGATATGTTTTAGTAGGCACACGGACTTGAAACGGAACACATAGGTCATCAAGTTCAGCTTCCTAAGTCATCATGAGGCAGAAATTAAGTTTAGAACTGTCAGACTAAAATTCTCTCTTAAGAAATCAC
Source organism: Sturnus vulgaris (assembly GCF_052056855.1). Taxonomy (NCBI): domain Eukaryota; kingdom Metazoa; phylum Chordata; class Aves; order Passeriformes; family Sturnidae; genus Sturnus; species Sturnus vulgaris. The sequence goes on along the minus strand of NC_142243.1, from coordinate 27,034,695 downwards.
AGGTCACTAGACCATGACAATTGCCTTAAAGCAATCTAAAAAAAAAGTTTCCTTAAATATGCTTCCTTTTTTCCTCCAGGAAAAAAATAGTTATAAAATCATAGAATATCCAGAGTTGGAAGGGACCTTCAAGGAAGTCCAACACCTGGCCCTGCACAGGATAGCCCCAAGAGTGCCTGAGAGTTTTGTCCCAATGCTTTTTGAACTCTGTCAGGCTTGGTGCTGTGACCAGTTTCCTGGGAAGCCTGTTTCAGTTCCCAACTGGATGAAGTACATTTTCCTAATGTCTAAACTAATACCCACTAACACAGCCTCAGGCCATTCCCTCACATCCTTCCAGTGGTCACTTGAGAGAAAAGATGGGCACCTGCCCCTCTTCTTACCTACTTATAGGTAGTTTTCTTTTTTATTTCTTTTTTATTTTGAAGCGTTGCATTCATATTCCCCTTTTCTCCAACAGTTGAACTTGATTTTCTTTTCAATTTGTGCTAATAAAGCAATTATTGTCAGCACAATAAGAAGAGCTATGCTTAAACTATGGAGTATCATATTAAAAGCTTCTTCATATGAATACAGAATATTTGGATGCAATGCTACTGCAACAATAGGTGACCCAAATTATTTTACAGTCGAGCTAGCGCATCTACTGTGTGTTGTCAGATGCCAAGAAGCATAAATATAATTCTATTGTGTGAACAAACAACTAGAAGTTTGTTATCTTGTTACTGTATAATAAGTCTTACAATGCTTTGGGGAAGGAGCTAAAGTTAGGTTTATTGAGCTTAGAATAGATAAGTAACCATGCTTAAAAAAATACTTGAGAAACAATTACAAAGCACTGTTGACTTTCATGAAGAGGTGGAGTGCCTTCTCAGCAGGTTTGCTGGGATGGGTGGTTGATACCACAGAGGGCTGTGTAGCCATTCAGAAGGATCTGGACAGTTAGGAGAGATGGGCAGAGAAGAACAATCTGATATTCTACAGGGGCAAGTGCAGGGTCCTGCACTTGGGGAGGAATTACCCCCATGCATCAGGACTGACTTACTGGAGAGCAGCTCTGTGGAGAAGGGCCTGGGGGTCTTCGTGGACAATGAGCTTTCCATGAGCCAGTGATGTCCTTTGTGGCCAAAAATGCCGGTGCTGTCCTGGGTTTATTAGGAAGAGCATTGCTAGCAGGCTGAGGGAGATGAACCTGCCCCCTGCTCAGCCTTGGTGAGGCAGCTCCTGGCATCCAGTTCTGAGCTCCTCAGTAAAAGAGAGATATGGAACTCCTGGAGCAGATCCAGCTGAGGGTGGCAATGATGATTAAGGGACTGGAGCATCTCTCTTGTGAGGAAAGGCTGAGAGAGCTGGGCCTCTTCACTCTTAAGAAGACTGAGAGGGGTTCATATCAATGTTTATAAGTATTTGAAGGGAGAACGTCAATATAATGGAGCCAGGCTCTTCTTGGAGGTGCCACATTCTAGGACAAGAGGCAACAGGCAGAAACTGAAGCACAGAAAGTTACACCTGAACATGAGGAAGAGCATTTTTATTCTGTGAGGATGGCTGAGCATTGGAACAGATTCCCCAGAGAAGTTGTGGAGCCTCCTTCCCTGGAGATATTCAAGAGCCTTCTGGGCACAATTCTGTGCCATGTGCACGAGGGGACTCTGCTTGAGCAGGGACCTCCAGTGGTCCATTAACATTAACCATTCTGTGATTGTTAAAGACTATATTAATGAAAGTGCCCTCCCTATTCTTTGTAAATACTTATGTTCCAACACCTACTTTTGTGTGACCTGGTGTTTCCTCAAGGAACTTGTTTTTCTTCTTAAGTAAGAAGCTTTTATTCAGGACATGGCGATCCTGTTCTATAAAGCTGCACCTCTGCTGACTGATGATCTTTCCCTGCAAAACATGCTGTATTCTTCAAGTCTTTTTCAAGACCAAAAATTGCTGAAGAACATCATGCAGCAATATGGTTGTAAAGTGGTATCCAGAACTCAAATGTGATCCTAAATTTTAAGTCTATTCATATTTCTAAAATTCAATCTGCTGATAAAACAATTATGTTACTTAAGATGATATTGCAATTTTTTTAGTGTCTGAGATGTAGATTGTATCAGTGATACCAGGAGAAATGATAATGTGTAAAGTGATATAACAGGTGTGGTTAACTTGGTGCAACCTTTATAATATTTACAGTTATCTGTAAATTTTTTTTTCCTGGTAAGTCTTGATAAATTATTTTAAACAAAATCTTAAGTGAGAAATGTCAAATGCATTCATTCAAGGTAAAACCAGTGGTAAATATTGTTGTATTTTGTAATGTATGTTGCATTCTGGGCTTTCAGAATTATTTTTTTATAGAATGTTGTAGACTTAACTGAATAGAAACATTAATGGAATAAAAAGCGAAATTAGACTCCATCTTTTTTGCTTCCAGCAATTACTTGTCGCAGACAAGATGGAGGACAAGCTGACATCAGTGAGTGCCTTAAATACTCTGGCCCATTACCACCCTTAACACAGATGTGCCAGATTCCCTGCCAAGATGACTGTCAGTTCACGAACTGGTCAAAATTCTCTCCCTGTAATGGGGACTGTGGAGGAGTCAGAACAAGAAAACGCACTCTCGTTGGTAAGAGTAACAAGCAAATAATGCTTCTTTTGTTAATTATTGATAATGTTTTGTTTAAAACCTGAGGACTTCAGAGGTTCCCTTATGACAAGTGTTTGTCATAGTGGCAGAAAGCAGATCCAGTGTCACGTTCTGTATACTGCTGGTGGAACAATACCCATGAGTAGAAACTTGTGCCGTATGTCAGAGACTTGATATGGGTAAGTGGCTAGAGAGAAGATGGGAGAACATAGAAGAATGCATTTTTTCTAAGTATGGTGCACGTAGTAGCTGTTGGGGTTTTTTGTTTGTTTGTTGTTTTCTTGTGGGGTTTTTTTTGTTTTGACAAATCAGTCAGCAATCATCTCACCTTAACAGGATCAGACGTTAGCTCACTTGCCTTCCTCTTCCTACACCTGGTCTCCACTAAAGCAGACTTCTTTTACTCATGGTGTTTTTTGGTGCATTTAGAATTACTATGGCAGCTGAGTATTTTTCAGCATTTTGCTATAGATCCCCATTTTCAGCCTTTAGTTTTGGCTTACCTCTTTTGAACTTAGCTGCAGTCTTGAATGTCAGATTTATCATTAAGCCTGTCCTTTCTCTGGCTGAAAGTTTGCTCTCCCAGTTTTCTCTTTCTCCATTTTTCATTGTCTTCATCCAGCACCACAGACCATATGAGGCAATACACTGCTTAATTTTTTGCCTTATTTCTTGAGACAAGTAATAATACTCTTATTTTGTGTCCAAAGAAGGATCTTTAGGTTTTACTTGGCAGAATAAAATTATTTACCAGTAATACCCTTGCTACTGACTTTTCCTCGTTCTACATAATGGACACTGTTCCACTTTGAAACATTTTTTCTTCAACTTCTTTTTTATCTGTTGGGTTTTTTTTGGTTTTGTTAATTATTTTTTCTTATGCATAAAGTGAAAAAAACCCCATGCCCTGGTTCTAAATTATAATTGAAACCTCAAGAGTGAGGCTTGGCCTCTGTCACAGCACTCTTTGCCAATTAGTCTGTGTTGTCTGTGGTGGAGGAAAGGTAGCTAAGGGGGGGTGCCCATTAGCAGGCTCAGAAAGAATGTGATAGGATCCAAACTCTATCCCCATCTCCATCCCCCTGTAAATCAGAAGACCAGTGGACAATGAATAATTCATGATCTTCAAGAAGCCTCACTGTGACTGTCTAATAATTCCAGTAAGCTTTATGTCAGGTTTGCTTCCACAAGGGAAAAAATGAACAAAACTGACTAACAATATTCTTCCTTATTTTAAAAACAAAGCAAGAAAGTACATATTCTCCTACCACATTAACACTTTGTGATACTTCCTGTCCTCATTTAAGTTACCTCTTCAAACTTGCCAACTCTGTGATATGTGCTGTGGTGTATTCAGACTAATTCATAATGCTTGACTTGGAATAAATTCATAATTATTCCTGGTAAATACTTCCAAAGGAGAAGCATACATTTAATAAGAAGTTGTGCTGTCAAAAGAATGATAAACTTTTCTCCAGGTACCCATTTTCTCTTCTAAATGAAGGCTGCAGCAAATACAAGAACGAAGGATGCAAAGTTATGTCCAGTGCCTTGTTTTGAATAGCAAGGAAAATACTACGGAATATTAATTTACAGCAATATCTAACTAATAACTACTTAGTACTTAGTAACACTTTTGCAAAGACTACTACATTAATTTATGTGGACTGTCTGGTATGGAAAGGAAAACTAAGTAAACTTTACCAAAAAGAAGATTTAAATGTATTTAATGGAACGGGGAAATTGAGTGTATGGCTATGCTCCAGTTCAGGAAATAAAACAAGAACAGAACTGAACGGAAACAAATTCAGAGAAAGAGCTTATTCTATTAGAGGGGAAGAATGGTAATTATGAGCAAATATACAATAACAGGTGATTTAAGAATTTTACATTTTGAAAGAAGGTACAAGTGTAGCAAAAATGCATGATACTTTCTTCTTGACTTCTTCCTTCAACTTGAAAAAGCTTGATCAAGATAGAAGTCTTGATATTGAACTGGACACTCTTGATGAAATAGGAGAAAAAGAGTGTATTTTTTTAATTGCTAACTTTTTCAAACTTTACTCCTGAAACATTTTTTTCCAAATTAAATATAAATTACATCTTCTTTTTAAAAAAGAAATTGTGTTTGTGCAAATTGTGGATATCCACCACTTTAGAAATTCAAGTCAATAATTTAATAAAGATTAATGTAAGAGGTATTAGGTATATATGTGTAGTTGCAAGCACTTGTTACAGAAGTCTAAATGAAATTTTTAGGAGATAAGCTGTAAACTGATACAAGCTTGCTAATAACTATTTCTTCTTTCTAGGAAAAAGTAAGAAAAAGGACAAATGTAGAAATTCTCAGTTGTATCCTCTGATTGAAAATCAGTTTTGCCCGTGTGACAAGTACAGTGCTCAGCCTGTGGGAAATTGGTCAGATTGCATTTTACCAGAGGGGAAGATGGAAGTGCTGCTGGGAATGAAGGTACAAGGAGATGTTAAGGAATGTGGGCAAGGCTATCGCTACCAGGCCATGGCGTGCTATGACCAAAACAATCGGCTTGTGGAAACCTCACGATGCAACAGTCATGGTATTTACCAACCTGTTTTCTGTCATCTGTTTACTTATGTGCTTTATTTAAATTTAACCTTATATATGTACAAGCAGAATTAGCAGATTTGTTATTTTTCTTGATAACTGTACCTAGAAATTTGAGAATAAAGCCATTTAGAAGAGGCAAATTCACAAAAAATAAAAAAGCACAGGACTACTTTGGAAAGGTTGAAATTATTTCCACAGATTCTTTAAATTCCTTAAATAGCCTTATCTCTACCATTTGCTCTTCAGCACCTTAACAGGCATGCATTGACCTGAGTTCAACAGTACACAGCCCTTTTTCTCCATGTAAATCTGTCATGTGTAAAACTAGGATGGTTAAAGACTTTATATTTTTTATATTTGCATTGCTCCAGGAAGGAACAGTGTTCCTTCCTAAAGGGGATGCATCTGCAGCATTAGGGTCAAAACTGGCAGTTTCTGGTTTTCAGTGAGCCAGAAATGTGCTAATTGACATCAGTGGAGTTTTTGTGTTCATTTTTTTTCTCCTTGCAGTGCAAACTTGTATCTGAGCAACTGGTATGAAAAGCTGAATGTTAGTGCCATTAAAAGGTCAATTTAAGTTTAATTCACACATGCATTCTACTCTCTAATGTTAAATTAAGATAACAGAAATTTCATTTATTTACTTGGATCTATTTAAAATAGCTAATCAAAGAAATTGAATTAAATAAGGCAATTTTAATTTGCACTATTAATTCCAGATTAGAGATATAATAAATTAGTTGTATCAAGTGTATCAATGTATCAAATGCATCAAGTCAAGGTGTTAGCATATACTATGTTAGAAATTAATGATTTTTCAGCATTAAGTTTAGAGTAACCTTTGAAAAGTGAAAAAATATAAAAGCACTTCAGTATGTAGGAAACTAGGGGAAGTGATGGCTCACTGCCAATCAGTTTTCAATGACTTGAAGAATGGGCACTGCCAGCTTTTGTGTCAAAAAAAGGAAAGAAACTGTTTGTCCAAGAGCATATTGTTGGTGTCGTACGTGGTAGGTAAAATGCTGCTGCTAGGAACAACTTTTTGTGTAGAACAAGTATGGATGGAGATGCTTTGAAGCCCTGGCAGTGCATTTTGATGTGCAATTCCACTGCAAGAATCAAAGAAACAGAAGAACAAAAGGTATTTTAAAAGTATCTTCTAAACCATCATGGTTTTTAACCTGGCATAACTCTCTCTTCATTATAGTAATTTCTGGTCCAATAGATTTTATCAGTGAATGTGGCCTAAATTCACAGTGACCACAATGAATAATAAACCAGTGGAAAAGCTGCTAATAATGTATTACTTATTCCTGCTATAGCTAGGGCTACTGTTTACATGCTCTTAGCATTCACAGGCATCCTTCCAAAAACACAATATTGCTTTGCTGTGCTCTTTCTTTCTCAAATTCCATCTCTTTCTTTCTCATGGGAGACTTTTACCTTTGTAAAATGGAAGAGTTTTCTTGTTATTACTGTATTTATTGTAGGTTGGGAAGCCTGAACCCTTTGTTTTTAGGTGTTGTTTTCTTTTGAATTCTTTCTTTCTAGATGAATTCACTAAGGTGTCTGGTTCCTTGATATTCCACTACTCCACCCCCCACCTCACACTCCTCCTGTCTGTGTTTCTCATCAGTTCCCTCTGAGAGGGAGAGTGCACATTAACCTGGTCCATGGCGTAATGAGTGAGCAGATGAAGCTTGGAATTTGGATTGAGCTAATCCTGTACTCCTTCTACTTTCCTAAAATTGTTTGACAGGAATCTCATGTATACAGGGAATGAAGTATCTAATAGATTTTGATGATAAAGGTTTAAATTGATGCTAATGAATATGCCACTAAATTTATGGTTTCCTTTCCAGTAGATCCTCTGTTATTGATAGGTATTGCACATACATAAAGCTTGCCCAATTTATTGTCTGCCTTCAGCATTTTTCCAGGTTTAACATACTTTTGCAAATACAAGGGAGCTAGAACAAATTATATAGATTTTTCAATCTAATTTCTGTGTATGTTTACTGCCTTTTCTGAATAACTGCTTTGTATTCATGGGTTACATTCTGGTGATTTGTTTTATTTTTCTCAACGTGTACAAACTGCTGCTTTGCCAGTTAAATCTTATTTTATATCTTCCCAGTATTTATTTATGATGCTTTTCTTGTTTTTCTCATGCCTTTGTTGTGTAACAGTTCTTCAGTTTGGCATCCTCTCTAGGTTTCAGTGTGCTCTTTGTTTTGTTTTGGGTTTTTTTGGTTTTTTTTTTGGTTTGTTGTTGTGGTTTGGGTTGTTTTGTTTTGTTTTCTTTAAGAACAAACATAAAAGCTATATTATGTCAAATCAATAAGGGACTTCTGTAGTATCACAATAGTACCCCACTTGCTAGAAAATAAAAGTGCCTTGTGGCTCCCCATCAATCTGCATTTGGCTTTTCAAGCAGAACTTGGCATGACACATAATTCAAGCCTTCTTGGGTTATTTTTTAAATTTCAACAGAGGTGCTTATTTTCTTCCCTACAGCAATGATTTTTCACTAATTTTATAACTGATTTTTTACTAGATTTTTCACTAATTTTATAACTGATCCAAAGTGTCATCAGGTTTTTCTGCGGTGTTCTCTGTTTTACTCTTAGTTCCTGGGGGTCTCTTATTTCTTTTCCAAGCAATATATTATATAATTACAGTTTTTATATTATATGATTTGATGAATTAGGAGAGAAAACAAGACCAACATTTAAGGGAAGAGATTGCCTATCTGGAATCCACCTTGAATTTTTGTTGTCTTCTGACACTATGAAATCCTGAAATGGGAAATGGAGATAATTAAACTTCTTCAGCTGTGACAACAACCTCTAAATCTGACAACAGGGACAAAGTGCACCCACACTGATGTTATTAATACATCGTGAGATATGTTTTGTGGTATATTCAAATGACACAAGAAATTCAAATTGTGAGACTTTCAAAAGTTTCATGTAGATATTGCCATGTAAATTTACAAGGCCATGAACAGGCCAGTGTCACAAGTCATGTTGTTTTGAGTGGAAAGAATTGGAAGACAGACCTCCTCTGCTGTTCCAAAAAATTAATATGCTGTTTGTTTTGCAAAATGTTGCTTACTTATCATCACAATTCAGTTGATTTATTCAGAAAAGAATAGGTAAACAGAAGCAGAAGAAAAAATACTTCAGGGCTCTTTTTCCTGCTTGACAAATCTTATGTTCAAAAGATTTAAGAGTTAACTAACAGACTGTTTCACAGACACCAAGGAGCTAAAGGACAGATGTGACACAAGGACCACCATAAATATACCCATCTGAGGATTCTTGTGATAATTTTTGAAATTTTGGGTGCAGCTATAAAGGCCCAAGTGCAAACAAGTTTCTCAAAAAGATAGGAGTGACTGTAAAAGAAAAGGAAGGGCAAAATATAGTTAAATAATTCTACTATTACTGCTAGGTTAGAACTCTGGGAAGAAGAGGGCAGACGTTTGTCTGCAGAAGGTCCTTAGCTTTCTGTAGCTCAACAGGTGCTTCAAAATAAAATCCCAAGCAAACAGTTTAAAGTAGACCTAAGTTTCAGCTGCAGAGAGACAATGTGGTTTGTTTTTTGCTTACTTTCATTTTTATCTGTGTCATGTATGCCAAATATTTTTACTTTCGTTTTCAAAGTATTTTGTTTCACATTTAAGTTAAATTTATCGGTAAGAAGGTTTGCACTATTCAGTGGCCATTTGAAATATTCTGCCACCGGTATTTTTCATCCATTCCAGTTCTGCACAGTGTGGGCAGGGGCTAATAGCTTCCAGGCATCAGCAGATGTGGTAACACCAGCTAAAAGTGGTTACTGAGCTGTTGTTTACCTGTTTCCCTTAGTGGAAGACACATAAATTGCCCTTTCTCAGCTTCCTGCTTTTCAATATTACATAGATAATTTTATTGGAGAAAAATAAAAACATATACTTATTTTATTAGTCAAGTGTGAGAGATTTTTTTTTCCATTGGAAAAGCCACAGTTTTTTTTCATAGCTTTATCCCTGCCATGAGTAGTGTACTAGAGCTCTGTGGATAATGACACGTGTCTGCCAACAATCTGTTTCTGTGTATTTGTGAAAAAAAAATTGAGAGATTCTCTTCACTGTTCCTTTAAATTGTACATTGGAATTTTCATAACAAAAAATGAAAAGCAAGCCACTGCCATGCTTATGAACTAGACTATTTCGCTCTTCAGTATTTAGTTTTTCTCCATCATGTATCAATTATGAATCATGACCCACATAAGCTGAGCAGTGGTTGTGTTTGTGTGCATCTACTGAAGGCAAACAGAGTAGCATGGCAGGCAGATGCAGCATTTTTATATAGGTCGTATTACTCTTCTTAATTCATGTCTGTTTACTGTTAAGACCTTAGGCACAGTCAAGCAGTCAGGATAGTTTGTCTGCTGCCTTATTAGTGTGAGATTATTTCCCCCTTCAGCATTAATTAAATGAGATGCATTGATTTGTGCTGACTCTACAAAGCCCTCTGTGGCTACAAGGCTTATGTGGAGGATTAGAGAGGAATATCTGCGTATCAGTGAATACTTTTGCAACAGCTGCTAGGAGTATCAATGTGAATGGAGAAATTTTGTATTTAATTTCTTATATGTGCAATAAAATAAAATCTTGTATATTCTCTCAATAGTCTAACCTGAAGCAATGCAAATTTATCCAGAAAAAAAAAATCAGTGTTAACATTTAATTGAGACTTCCCATTGAATGTTCATTCAAAAGTAAATATATTTCCCATAGGAAATTCTAATCTAGTATGGTAGTAAGCCTAGGTTCTCAAATTGTTAAGACACTTTACTGTTTCATACCCTATATATTTTCTCAAATTTTTAAAAATCTATATAGATTTATGTCATGTGTTCTCTAGCAATATGTTACTTATTGCCCTGCACCAGAAGTCCTGCCTTAGGCCTCTGAATTCTGGTACCTCCAAATCTGCCTTGTCAACAGGACATCAGTCTTAAAGCAGTCATCCATCAATTGAAAGAGCTGTAGTTAGTTCACCAGAGGAAGAATTACTGATGCAGGAGATAGTTAAACATGAACAATTGCTCTCAGATTTTGAGGCTTTGAAAGGTAATCCTGAAAAAAAATCTTATGAGGTTCAATCTATCTTTCCATGGCTCAAAAGAAATATGAATAGTCTTGAGAAATATATATTTTCTGATACAACTGAAATGCAAATACTTGTATATTTCTTTATCCTGGAAGATGAGATCCATGAGCTTTATATTTCCTAGGAAAAAAAAATCTATGGGAACAGCATAAACCATTTTGACATTGCAGGTTTTTTTCTTTGAAATGTAGCATGATATTTAGTCATGAAAGTAGGAGCATAATTCTGTCAGTCCTAGGTACAAAAGAGTTCATGTAAATCTTTTGTGAGATGTTTATGTTTGCACCCTTCAACTGGAGTAGTCAGTCTGTTCCTACACATTGCACATGCAGTTTGTGGGGGAGTCTTACATCCACCTACTTATCCTGCTTTGCCATTAGAGAAAGCATGAAGTCCATTAAAGTCCTCCCTTATAAATTATCCATCACATTTGTTAATGACTTTGCTCTAGGAGTCCAGATTTTATAGCCAATTAGCAATGGGACAGTAAACTTTTCCCTTTTACTAATGAGTTCAGTTCACACTCCTAGTGGTTCAAAGCAATTTGTTAAATTGTGGTTCAGTAATCTAATGATAGAATACCCAGGTTCTCACTCATAACAGACAATTGGCCATTTCACAGCCTTATAGGAGCTGAAATAATTGAGCAACTGCTGCCCTGGGAACAGACACAGACCCTTAGATAAAGGCAACTCCTTCCAACACCTCTCTGGACCATGCAGGGCCGTGTACCACAGTACAGCACAGTCTCACTCTCCAACATCCTGCAGATGATGTGAGGAGAAGGAAGCGATGCAGAGGCATGCAGTGAAACACTTCAGTCAGGATGAGAAACAGCAGGCAAAAAACAAACTGCTGATGTCCAGAGAACATATCTTCAGCCCTTAAAGTATTGCTTCTCTATTTCACTGTCCCTCCCTCCCTCACCTTCTCAGCTCTTCTTCACAGACATTTCACTGCTCTCATTCTTTCCTTCTCTGCATCTGTTGTATTTTAGGTATTTTACCTTGGTAATTTCTTCCTTGTTCTTTGAACCTCAAAGCTCTGGTAGAACTTTAAGTGCAATTTTATTAATCAACCAGTCTGTGTGATACAATTGTGTGATATTCCATCATAGAGACCCTTACCTATATACTAGAGGCTTGTTTCTCTAATAAGGTTCTATACTAACACACACACAAGGTTTGTCTAACACAAGTGGCACCTTTTCAAAGGAGATTTGATCAAATTGAAAACAATACTAAAAATTTAAAAATGCCTCCTTCACATCCTTTTCATATCAGAAACTGTATCTGCATCACCATTCTCATTTACATGTAGTATTTCTGGTTTCTGCATTTCAATATTTTTCTACATAACAACATTCTGTCTTCTCACTTGCTAACATTTTTACAGTGTGAACAAACAAACATCTGAAATTTAACAAAAACAACAACAACCAAGTGTAAACTTTTCAAAGTTCCTGAACATCTGCTTTCTTGGATTTGAGAGAGGAATGCTATGAACTTAGGGAGATCATCCTTAATCACCCTAAAATATATGCTGACTTCATACACGAAGAAAGGCATCTGAGGTGATGGCAAGTCCAGAGGAGCTTTTCCTGAAAAGTACCATTTGATAGGTAGTAAGTGGAGTGGAACAAGTAATTTGCAACAAGGAATTAGTTTTTTTATTTGCTCTTCTTTCTATCTATAAGCAATTTGAAGTGTGCTTCTTCCTCAGTTCTAAGGGAGTCCAGTAGCTTAGCTAAATGTTAAATAGTCTGTTGAGCAAAATACTGAGGCCCTTGAGAGGAAATATATGCCAAGGGATGAATATGCCAAAAACTTTTTGATGTCAGATATAACAAGGTCATTTTCATTCTGCATACTAATTACATATGAAATGTTAATCAGACAGCACAGTGTTTGTATTTCTTCCCTTTGTCCTCTGTTTTGATTTGTGAGAAAATTCTTCGTTACATTTCACTCTGTGGCCAGAGCATACCAGCGTAAGCTCTTGAGAGCATTTTGTTCTTTTTGTGCTTCACCAAGATATTACTGTTGGCAGGAAGTTTATTTCTTTTCTCCTCTTTCTTTGTTTTCTGTCCCCATGCAGTGTCGCCTTACAAGTCTCTTGAATTTATGTTCTGAGCCATTTATTTCTTCTTCCCTCTCACTGTCTTTTCTTACCCGTTCCTCTATTCCTCCTTAGTCCTTCTTTTCTTTTGCATTTCCTCTTTTGTATTGAATTCTGACTCTTTGCCATGAAAAGCAACTTCATAGAATTATAGAATATCCTGAGTTAGAAGGGACCCACAAGGATCACTGAGTCCAACTCCGTGTCGGCACAGGACACTCCAAGAGTCACACCAAGTACCTGAGAGTGTTGTCCAAACACTTCTTGAACTCTGTCAAACTTTGTGCTGTGACCACTTTCCTGGGGAGCCTGATCCAGTGTCCTACCACCCTCTGGCTGAAGAATATTTTTCTAGTATATAATCTAATCTTTGTGTTCTTCACTTATTTATTTTCTTTTCCTTCTGTTTGGAGAAGCTGTGAAATTCCTTTGTGGACCCCTTAACAGTGTTCTTAGTATACCAGTGGTTAGGAGTTTTTTAATGCTTCTTACAAAAGAATAAATGTTTTTCTCTCTGCTCTCCAAAAATGCTTCACACTTCCAGAATCTCCAAGCCATCCTATGTTGTCAGAGCTCCTTTTTGGTGCTTTCATTGGTTGACTCCATTCTTGTTCTCTTCTTGACATGTCTTTTCCATTCTTCTTGTTCAGCTGTTTAACTTTCATATGTGGAGTTTGGGTCTTGATGCTTTTCTGAGAAAATAGGAAAGAGGGAGAGAAGAGCATCCTAGGCCAGACATCATGAAGGTGGCACAGAAAAGAGCTGTATGGTGAACAGAAGCTGTCCCATGAAGCGTGCAGCATTAAGGACCTAGTATAAGATTGCAGTTCAGTATTTTTTCATTATAGAGTGTGTGGGTAGTGTCATCTGGAACACTGCATCTTCATCAAAATGCATTAACATATCAGCAGGTTGCAGTTTTCCATGCTATAACTCTTACTAAGACTAGATGTGTAGTAGGATGCTGTTTTGCCCTTTTTGCATTCTATGGTAAGGCAGTTCTAGTGGCTGACTTCAGTGAAGATATTTCATGGATAGGATAAAGGTTGCTCTAGTGAAATGTTTCATTTGATAATTTATGGAATCACTTGGACTATAGCTCAGGGTAATTAAAATGTTACCTGAAAATTGCATATACTATGTGTTTGATACAACTTCTGTCTGCAAGATTCTAAATATGTTGTTAAACTTTTTGTCCTCGTTTGGATGAATTGAAGGGAAATGAAACAAAATAATTTCTAATTTGCCAATTATTTTAATTTAGTATGTTCCACACAGGCCTCTTTTGGTAGGCTATGAATTGTTATCAAAATCCCAAAATACCATGGTATCCCAGAGAAGATCTTGGCAAAGACTTTGAGAGTTACTAAGACAAGCCCAGAAGTCTATGCAAGTCCTTAAAATAAAGTCTTCCTGAAGCAGCCTGTACTAATTCAAGTTACCTACTTAAGGATATACAATATACTTAAAAACACTTGAATTTTGGTTTTTCAGATCTTAATTACCAGATATAGAAATTTAACAAATGGTAAATGGCATAACTGTGTTATAGTAGAAAGCTCTCTCCAGAAAAACATGTTGAAAGTAAAAGCAGCATTTCAGAAACACAAGAAATTTCACAGGGCAATGAAATCTTCACTTGGTTCTATCAGGCAATAAATACCACTAAACATTTATTGTTTGGAGGGAATTGTTTCCTTTAACTTGCTTTGGGCTTTTTGCATTTTAATTCAGTAGCTTCCTGATTGTGTGAGTTCATGGTTTTGTATAACACCTGAGAGGACTTATTGAAAGCTCATTTCTGCTGAAGGTACAGACTTTGGTATGTATGCAGTCAAACTTCAGTGTAGGACGGAGCTCTGAGATAGGGTGCATCAGATTTCTAGGACTCAGACATGTCAGGTAAGGTTAAATGTAATCAATCCTGCATCTATTACTGCAGGACGATCTATGTCAGCACCTCTGATATGAAGGGATGCGATCCTCAAAAGTGTATTTTGTCTAACACAGTGTCCCTTTCATATACTTTCACTGAATTGGTCGCTCAAATAGCAACAGATATTAAACAAATATGCTTGTAATTCAAGGTAATAATATTCTAGTCATTTTAAGGAAGATACGTTTGGTGAGCAGTAGTTTCACAGTCCTCAAGTCCAGGACACGCTTTGTATATTTATTTAAATATTTAACACTTCTAAACAAAGTAAAACCATACAGATTAAAACCATCACCTGAATTTGACCATAAAATACTCTAAATGCTACTGTAGTTTGGTTTTTTTTAAATAAATAACTTATTTTCTCTATATCTAAAAACAACAAATTAACTAGAAATACATAAAATAGAAATCTAAGTGTTTTGGTTCTTTACAAACCTTGAGATTAGTTGTTATTGGTTGCTTTTAGAAGAGACAAAACAACTTTACTTAGAAGCATAAGTTAAAAACAACTCATATCTGATGAAAAGACTGATCCCTTTCGAGTTTAAAAAATTCTGTTTATGTGACAAACAATTGAAACATTTGAAGCCTAGGAAACCATGAAAATCTTTTGAGGATGATCTTAGCCAAATATGTGCCAATTTCGCAAATATTTTCATTAAATATTTTAATATAATATTTTAATCCAATTTTAAATTTACCAAGGTTTTTAATCTGTAAAGTGAACATTTGCTAATGGAAAATACTTTGCAGATCTGACTGAGGAAAGGGGAGAAGAGAGTTCGGGATAGAGTTGTAGTAAACATGCAGTAGAGGCCAGCTTTTAATTTGATGCATTATAGCTTCTCCCTTAAATATTGAATATTGTAGAGCAATGGCATATGTTGCTTTTGAAAGAAAGACATTTTCACTTATTCAGTGAATTGAGGCCTCATGTTACTCCCTGCAGACCATGTCATACCCCCTTCCAACCTCTCTGGACCAATGACTTATCCAAAACAAACATCTGCTTTTCCATTCAGTGCAATTATTCAGTGTGCTACTGGGGGCAGATGGTTGTTAATCGGCAGATCATTAACGTGGCAGGCTACTCTCTCTTTCTAGCCTTAGAAAGGTCACAAGGTGTTAAGTTCCCTTGCTCCAGGCTGGCAAGAAGCATTTTTTCTCAGTTGGATTTTTGATGTATAACTTCAGTTGAATTACTTGATACAGTTGTGGACTATCCTTTAATTAAACCTTTTTTCCTTAAAAAAAAAAATTGCGTATCATTTATATGGAGTAAGAATGATGCAGTCAAGAGATGGTTAGTGTCAATTGCACTGTAGCTGTCAGAAAGTTTGAATGCTGAAATCTGGAGAGTGTGAATCCTAATCAGATGGGATGATGAGCAGTGAGGATGCTCAGCTGCTACACTAACACAGTCTCCAGCTATATGTGTCAATTTTCTGCAGAATTTAATTTATCCCTAATGATGAAGAAATCTCTCTATTCACACAGTCCTGTCAAGTCAAACTTTGGAGAATCTAAATGAAGCAGACGAGGGCTTCAGGGAGAAGTCACAAACTGACACACTGAAGAGATTTCACTTTCTTTTCCATTCATGCAGGGTATATTGAGGAAGCCTGTATTATTCCATGTCCCTCAGACTGCAAGCTCAGTGAGTGGTCCAACTGGTCTCGCTGTAGTAAATCCTGTGGGAGTGGGGTAAAGGTTCGGTCTAAATGGCTTCGTGAAAAACCCTACAATGGTGGAAGACCCTGTCCAAAGCTAGATCACGTCAATCAGGTAATTTAATTTATATTTGCATTATTGATATAGCTTTTTCCATACCTGAGATAACGCTTTTATCTCTATTTCTGTTGTAGAAAAACGGTGTAACATAAGGGGCAAATAGAGGAAGAAGGTGTATGTGTTGGTTTAGAGTTCCTCGGGCAATAAAGGATCTTACTCATCTGCAAGAATTTTGCATATTTTGTGAACTGCGGATTGCAGACAATAAAACCTGCTTACATGCAGATTTTGAATACTATGTTTCCAAAGATCTCTTACCTGAATGAATTCTCCAAGAAAGATGGAGAGAAACTTTGTACAGAGTCATGTAGTGACAGGACAAGGGGGAATGGCTGCAAACTGAGAGTAGTTTTATATTATATATTAGGAAGAAATTATTCACTCAGAGGATGGTGAGGCACTGGGATGCATTGTGCAGAGAAGTTGTGAATGCCTCATCCCTGGAAATGGTCAAGGCCTGGTTGGATGGAGCTCTGAGCAAACTGGTCCAGTGGAAGATTCCTGCCCATGGTAGGGGGCTTGGAACTAGATGATCTTTAATATCACTTCTAATTTGTGACAGGGCATAAAATGTCCCATTACAGTTGCTCAAACTGGCAAGATTTTTATTTTACTCCCTAACCATTTTAGATTAGAAAACAAAACCCTCAGACAGTTACAAAGTATCATCCCGGTGTCCTATAGTGGGTCCTCCTCAAGCTGGAGCTTGATCTTCTTGGGTACACTTGCCCTGGCAGTGCAAATGCACTTCCAGTCACAAATGCACTTCTGAAATCAGTCTCACAAACTGCACTTGATATTGCAGTATGGAGCAGCCTGATCATGCAGACTGGGTCCTCTTCAAGTGAAACTAAACCATAAAATGTGATCCAAGAGCACCCTGGGAGTGCTGGAATGCTTGGACCACTAATAAGCATTTAGTCTGTGGGACCAAGTTTAGCACTAGCCCTAGTTAAATTCCTGAAGCTTCTTTCCTCTGAGAGTTTTAGAAAGGAAAAACATTCCTTGTCAATTAACTTATACTCTTCAAAGTTGATTTATATTCATATTACTGTTGAATTTAATTTAGTCTGCAGAGGCATATTAATCAACCACATGGTCTTTTCTGTAAATATTCAAAGATTTTTAACAAATGTGCTCTCAATTTACATTTGAATAAAAATGCATGTACTTAATATTATCCTATTGACATTTTGCTAGAACAAAATGAAATGGCTTGTTGATCTAATTTTCTACTTTAGGGGATGCAATTAGTTCTAATTTAAAAAAATCATAAGTGTTAAACCGCAGCTAATAAACTAAGTTTGTGATCTACTTTAACAAAATACGAACTAGAATGAGGGTTGCTGGATTTGGGTCAGCATGTAAATATGCTTTAAATTAGAAGGAACATGTTTCAATAGGAACAAATTATAGTCCATACAAAAGTCTTTTTCGTTCTTTAATATTCATGTAGACATAATAGGCGTGTATTTTTCTGCATCAAAGGTGATTTTGCTGGAGGTCTGTTAGCCACTTTTATGCAGCACTATTGCCCTCTGCCGGTTCTTTGACTCATTTGATTTGTGGTTACATGGTATTTGACAAATAATAATAGTTGATTCAAAGTATGATTATTGTAAAAATAAAATTGAAACATAGTACTTTCATGAGAAGGACGTTCCACAGATAATACAAGGATGTTGAAGAATACACAGGCTGTATTTTTCCTTTTTGAATTCATTCCCTTTCAATCCAGAAACATGCGGAGTAATACACAGATAATCCAATTCTGAATTAGTTATTTAAACTAAATATGATCCACCACTCAGCTGGAAAAGAACTGACTTTTCAGAGTCGTCATTCAATAATCACTCAATATAATATGTTTTATGTATTTATTACCTATATATGTAACATGCTTATTTGCATACATATGACCCATATTGGTAAGATTGGATCTTTGGTGCCCACAAGTATGTGTGCTGTGATTTATAGAACAATGCTGTAAGATGCCATCTAGGAACTATGATCCTGGGGAAGGACTATAGCATGTTGTCTAGCCCAGGGAACAGGAGATGGGAGGGAGAATGCTGGCAGTCTGCTAGTACATACATAAAGGGCTCCTGCAAAGAAGGAGGAAATAATCCATTTTCCATGGCCATCATGGATAGGATAAAAAGCAGTGGGCTTACACTGCTGCAAGCAGATTTGGGTTAAGCTTTGGGAAAATTTTCTAACAGTAAGGCTAGGGAAACACTGAAATAAAATGCTTGAGACCTTGTTAAGAAGTCATTCAGTATCTCTCAGTGTTGACGTGTGCTTTGAGGAAGGACTGAGCAGTGAAAGCTGGATGTGTCAATTAATGTCTTCCCTCCTGAGCTGTGCATGCCAGGATGGCTTCCAAGCCACACTCCAACTGAATAAACCTTGCTCAATACTCATTTCAATAGGTTAAAAGACATTATAATTAGAGTAATAATAGAGTCAGGTTTGATATAAAATCATGTCAATGGCCATCATATGATTTCAAATGAAAGGACTAATCTGAGACTGTTTGAGAAATTAAGGACATCCATCTTTTCATTGATTATAAGCATTATTTTCCCCCTTATCAGGAGCAGGATGAGTATACAATTCTTATACCACCCAACTGCTGTGGCCTGCAGTCATAGCTACAAAAATGCCAGTAAGGTCAGGAGAACACCACTCACATGTGCAATGCAATATAAAGTCCTCCTCTGGCTTTCTGTCAAGATATCCAAATTTTATGTTACTGCAAAAGCTGTTGAGTGTGTGGGATGTATATATTTCTTCTTATGCTAACCAGGGTCAGACATATAGACATTTCACTGAATTAAAGCTTTACTATTCTCATTTTGGAAATTCTGGATAAGAATAAATTTTCAAGAGAGTCCAGTACCTTCCTTAACATGCATTTTCGCCACACACTTTTATGCCTTTTATTGTTTAGGTAGTTCAGAGAAGTCCCAAGTATGCTGACTATGCTGCTGGTCTTGTGCATGGGCTGCTCAACTGCATAGTGATATCAGACTCTACACATTTAGTGTTCGAGGCATTGTATTTTCTGTGGTATTTTGTTGCAGGTTAACTCTCAAACCATCAACCCTCTTTTTCTATGCAAGAAGGATTGCTGAAAAGAAATCAAGAACTTGCTTAAAACAACTCAGATTGTCCAGCAGTTTTAGTTGTGCTGACTTGATACCTAGAATGATATGTCAAATTAGCTGGTATAATTTCAAGGCAGTGAGCTTTAAGTAATTCATGCATAATGAAGATATTCTATGAAGGACTTAGGAACTTTGGAAGGATGAGAATTGACAGTTCCATTTACTTATTTGAATCCATTGCACTTAATGCTGTCAGAAGAATTTCAATTGATAGAGAAGTCCGGTATCCTCCAAAAACACCGTGGATTTTCCCTTATGTAAGAGAGACTGGATTCCCTACTGTGTAAAGGTTTGATGCTCATTATAGGCAAAAAGGGGAAACAGTTCAACTATCTAACCAAGAGACTAGGTAATACACAATTTCTTCCCACCAGTTGTTATTTATAAAATTTATTTTCTTCCAAAACATTTTGCAAATTACCTTATGACAGCAAAGGAGATCCAAGAGAAAAACTAATGCCTTTTGCTTTGCAGAAGTAACAGAATATTATCTATAATAAAAGTTAAAGTGATGCCATTTAAATACCTATGCTTCCCTCTAATAATTCTAACTTTTTCTTTTTTTCTTTTGGGTTCATGAAAATGCTTTCTTCAGGCACAGGTAAGTGCTTATAAAACAGAGATTTAAGCTCAACATGTGCTTCTTGCCCAGCATTGTCTTGCTGTCTGTCCCTTTTTTTGTAATGTATGTTTGAGTCAGTATATGGAACACAGTAGAAATTGCTATATAAGATGCCATTTAAAAATCTGTATTCAGATCTAAACATAATATTAATGCCAGTACACAAATATATTAGAGTGATTTTAAGCATACACAATAAAATAAATAAATAAAGTGACTCAATATATGTTGGTACAATTTCTCTTGAAGTCACCTCTCCTTAGTAACACAGAAAGCCGACAGCTAATAACTGGGATAATAATATAATAATAGTGGATAATAGTGGATTGGAATAGTGGGGAAGAGGTGTGAAGGATAGAACTAAAATGCTAGCAGAGTTTTAACAGCATTTTTTAAAAAGTTGTACTCGTGAGCTAGTGTAGTTACAGACCTTATGATAGTTGTGTTGATGTTTTTGGTGGAAATGGCACAGTATGGGCTTAGTGGCAGGGAAAACCAGAGAATCCATCATCCAATAGCTTCTGTCTTTTTGTTATTTCAGTAGTTTTCTAGGAAGTATTCTAGCAAGTATTTAATCTGTATTATTACTATAATGTCTAAATTATCAAGTTCATATTTGTATTTCTTCCCAAAAAAAGAGCATTAATGTTTTTTCTGCATGATCACTTTTGCATGTTTATCTTACTTGTGCACCAAAACTGACACTGAATGTGGATTCCAGGTGTATGAGGTAGTTCCCTGCCACAGTGACTGCAGCCAGTACATATGGGTTACTGAGCCCTGGAGTGTCTGCAAGGTGACCAATGTGGACTTAAAAGAGAATTGTGGAGAAGGTGTTCAAACAAGGAAAGTCAGGTAAAACGATATTGCTTCTCCTTCACTTTAAAGAACCTTCACTTTCAGTTTTGGCTGCATTTAATTTGATATGATTTTATGTAAAGCCTAGTGTTGAGTCCAGACCTGGACCCTGGCTGATATAAATTAGAATAGATTCAGAGAGAGCAATGTGGCTCTGTCTACTCATTATGGATACAGACCTTGATTTCTAATTTAATCTATTGGTAGTTAAAAGGTATCTGTGTAAATTAAGAATGAATATGTAAATTAAGGATGAATGCTAAGAATATAAAAAATTTAAAGTTTTAATAGTTCTGGATTTAAAATTATCCGCTGAAGTATGCACAAAATATGTCTGAACCATAGATGATTTGCATTATTCTGGTTTAGAGGTAAGCTAATGTCAAGCAAATCACCTGCCCAGGGGTTCTCAGCAAATCAGTGATAGGGACTGTCTAAATTACGTGCATGCCTTTATGTTGCTGTCATCTGTGAAAACAAGGATTGTGTTGCTCTTTATCTTTTCTTGGGTATTCATAGATCAATACTTATTTCATGTGTGTGCTGGCAAAATGTTAAAATGCCTCAGAATACTGTAGTGCACATCCCATACGAAATCCATGGCAAATGAAGTTCATGTGCAGTTCTTTGTTCCAGGTGCATGCTAAACACTGTGGATGGTCCTTCTGACACAGTAGAAGACTATCTGTGTGATCCTGAAGAGATGCCACTTGGTGCTAGAAAATGCACATTGCCATGTCCTGAGGATTGTGTTATGTCTGAATGGGGATTGTGGTCTCAGTGTTCTTTGGTAAGAAGTGTACTAAGTGTCACATTTATAGTTTTGGGAGGATACTTTAGAAGTATATGTATGACGTGTTTTCCAAAGATGCTGAACTGATTACACCTGTAAGCATTCATCTTTAGGGTTGTTTTTTGTTGGCTGCAAATAAAGTGTGACAGTACTTTCCATTAAGCTAAATTCCTGCAGAACACGGACTAAAATGTGCCAAGTGGTCACTCCTCCCAGTGTGGGGTGCCTTCTGTGTGGTGGAATAGCTTTGGCAGTGGCTTATGAGTCTGTCTTTCAGCCTGGCTCTGAGCCTCTGCATAGTGACACAGTCACTGAACTAAAAATGTCACCATCCTGGTACGAGTAATGAAGTCTGCAGTTCAAGACTGAGCATAGAAAAGTAACTTTGGTTCTCCTCTCCCCTTCCTTCCTGACAGCAATTTCAAAAACAAATGTCAAACCCCCCCCAAAAAACCCCAAAAGTGTTTCAGGTCCTCTGAGAAGCTTTGGTGCACTACATTATGGTATTTGGAAAGTGAGCATCTCAATATTCTCTTGATGAGTGAAATAGTTCCAAAGTACTGATACTAAAATATGCACTAGTTAGGAAAATGGAGTGGTGTTGCCAGGTTAAAGGAAAAAGAAAAGGGTTTCTCTTATGCATTAGCATGAACCTGTTATTTTATATTTGTTTTTGAAGGGACTATTTAAAAGGTTGTTGTAATGCTGCATAAAGAGATATCAGGGTGCCAAAATATTTAAACTATTTCCAATCTTACTTTCAAGCCATGCAATGGAAGTAGTGTCCGTGAAAGGTCAGCTGAATGCCTAAGACAACCAGATGATGGAAAACCTTGTCCTCCTGCCACGGAGGCAGAAGCCTGCACTTTGAACAAGAACTGCTACCACTATGACTACAACGTGACAGGTATTTGTATTATTATGCTCTAGTGACAGCCTGAGACCACGTCTTACAGCTCATTTCCATTCACCTTACAGGATGGATTTTTCTGCTTTCTGTTCTTACCCAGAGGCAGCTGTGGAACTTGTACTGAAAACTGATTCAGGCTGTTTGATTCGGATAAAATATTAAATTGAGAATTTGCATGTGAAATGTGCACGCTGTAACTCCAGGAAAAGTATTTCTCATATCATTTTGTGATTTGCTCAAAATCCATGCAGACAAAAGCAAATATGAACTTTTCAGGAAGATACCATGACAATGACTATTTTCAATAAAGGTCACTATTTCCAAAAATGTGTAGCAGTTGGGCTCCGTGAGCCTTTTCATTTGTAAAAGTTGCTTGTGAGGGTTATTTTAGGCCACTAGAATTAGGTGGGAGACTGGATCATTATGAATTCTATCTGAAAGTCTGCAACGCTAATGAATTCCTCCTTTGCAGACTGGAGCACTTGTCAGCTCAGTGAGAAGGCTGTCTGTGGCAGTGGTATCAAAACAAGGATGCTCGACTGTGTTCGCAGTGATGGCAAATCTGTTGACCTGAAATACTGTGAAGAGGTGAGTGGGTACCTGTGAGAAAGCTCCCTTCTAATGGTGCTAATTAATACTGAGCCAACTGAGCTGTATGGCGTCTTCACCAGATGTTTTGCAGCACTATTCATGGGTTGTTAAGTACCTCTGAAATGAACCGAGCCATCAACTGATTTTGATACAATTTCCTTTGGTTACTTTTAAGTGCCTTTGTGAACATATGCTAATTATTATGTCCTGAAGGAAATGAATTAGAAACAATAATTAATAAAGTAGAATAAAGGTAATAAATCTCAATCAGACTACTAATCATAATTCTAATTTGATACAACTTCTGCGTGGAGTCTTGGACACCTGCCAGTATCAATCATTTACTCAATGTGTTGGAAAATATTTCTCACATGTCATTCTGCAGCTGGGCTGAATGCTAACTTCTTGTATCCAGCTGTGTGATGCAAAAAAACCCCGAGCTAGTGTGAAAAAATGTGCAGCATGAATGTAATATCAAATAAGAGCATATATGGAGAACTAGGTAGCAGACAAGAGCTCTTAAGTTTTGAAAGAGCCAGTTTGCAAACTAACCTCCAATTTGACAGCTCTGGTTTCCTGACATTTTTTGTGTCGGCCCTAATTCTTTCAATTGCTTGGAGACCGTAGTATGAAAAAACCTTGAAGACAGCACCAGCACTATTGTAAAGGCAATCCTACAAGCATTTCTGATGGATAGTAACTGCACTTGATTCAGCTGCCGTTCCCCCACCACCATAACATCAGAAATAAAATTACTGTATTACAATAGGGACAAAGGGAGAAGGGTTTCCACAGCAGTTTTGGCACCAACAGCTTTTCTGCAGAACTCTTCTGGCTACTAGCTGCTCTCAGGATGTGCCCATAGAAAAGAGTCTCATCAGAAGTGGAGGGAGTCAGCAAACACATCATTTACTTTGGAATATAATTTTGTAATGGTCTATCTGACCTACTTAAACTTCTGCAATGTCCTCTGACATCCTGGATTCCTGAATCAATAAGTTCTTATCAAAGGCAGAGAGCTTCAGCTGAGAATTTTTTCTGTCCCATGTTCCTCCTTCCCTCGTAGTTCATGGGTTTCTAATCAAATCTAATAATTTCACAGAATCATAAAATAGTTGAGGTTGGAAAGATTCTTTAAAATCAAAGCCCCTTCTGTGGGCAGGGTCACCTTTCACTATATTAGGTTGCTGAAAGCCCCCTCCAACCTGGCCTTGTGAACACTTCCAGGAATGGGACAGCCACAAAAATTATGTCTCAAGAAATAACTCAGGACATGACTACCTACCAGCAAGTTGCTGTGGAGTTAATAAGGCAATACATTAATGCTTTTAATAGTGTTTTAATGTGCTAAAAAAAGAGAAAGAAATGTCTGTTATTTCTAAGAGATTACAATACTGATGAATTAATACCAAGACATGATGTAAAATACACATCCAAATAAATATTTCAACAGAAAAAGATATGATTAATTTGAATTTATGGGAAAATATATTTCTTGCAATATAAAAGCAAGGAATTATTCCTGTTAAGCAAAGATCTAAAACAATATTTAGAAGTGATTACACTTTACACTGAAATCTCATTTCAGAAAACCTCTGGAGTTTTCCTGCATTTAAGACATGAAATTTTATTATTCAGAGAAATTATGAGGGCAAGAATATAATATCTCAAGAGCTACTTGCTATAAATGACTGGCCAACAGACATTACTGCTGTGGTGTCCTGTATTTATCAACAGCCACTGTGCTGCATTCTTACTTGCCCTTTTGATTTGCTAGATCATATAGAGCTACATCTTCTTATAGAAAGCTCTGATCCACTCCCTAGTCACACCGTTAAGACTATTTGTTGAATTATGGATGTGCAAGCAGTGGTCCAACCAGGTCAAAGGCTGATCCAATCACTGAGGAGTAAAACCCATTAACCTGATTAACAGGACAGCCAAGCTGTTCACATCTTAACAGACCCTTCACTCTGAAGATGTGAGAGCCAACTCTGTGACCTTTCAGGTCACCAGAGGAGAGTGTACAAGAAATTATCAAAATGTGAATACATACTGTGCACTTCTTGCTAATGATCCTTCAGGTTTCTGCTGTGTTTTTGCATTATAAAGGCAGTGAAGAAATACTAAGTGAAGTTCAAAATCAAGTGCATGTGGTTGGAAACGTTGATGAATAGGAGAAATATGAAGTAAATTTGTAATGACCTAGCTAATGAATTTTCTCTCGGCTATCATAAAACTTTGTACTAGATGTATGAATAAAGATTTACTTAATTTATGTGTAGGTACACTTACTGAATTATGTTTCTTATTATTATATGCAAAGAAGAAAGCTCATAATAGATAAACCTACACTGATCCCTAAGAAATTAAGACACACTATTACAATGAGTTTCTATATGATATCTGGTTCAAGAAAGTAATAAAACCATATATTAAAAAACCCTTAATGCTGAATTTTGTCTGTAACCATCTCCAGGTATGAGCATCAGCAGAGTTAAATAATAACATTCTATCTGAGCCCCTGTGTTCTGGTTTCCTTATGTGTCCATATGATCTTGTGTTTATTTGAGTTGATCAGCTAAAGAAGGTAGCCAGTCATCCTGATTACTGCCAAGATAAATCAATTTCTAGAGCTTATTTCCAAGCCCTGGTTATGTTAATGTAGTTCTCTTCAAACTCTCAAAGCATAGTAATACTGGATTACTTAGTTTCTACTTATCACAAGAACTTGACTTCTCTTTCTTTGAATATTTGAAAATCAAATCACCTAAAGCAAGCTGATACTGTTCATATTCCGTTTTATAGACTTATTTTCATTCATTTACCATTAATTAAGGATGAGAAAAGCCTGGAAACCACCAGTTGTGTCTGCATTAAAAAGCAGACTTTGCTGGTTTATTGGTGAATAGTCTGCTTGTCAGATTACATGATTAACCTCCAGCAGCAGGGTTTAATCTTTGGTGCCAAACATTCCTATAAACAAATATAGATACTTCTTGTGGATCACAGGATTTAAAGAGCAAGCTGGTGTGGAAGCCTGCTGCCCCTGGCATGTGTGGCAGAAGCACAGAGTACACAGGGGTAGCTTTCAGTACTTTCTGTAGTTGATTCAGAAACCCCAGCTCATCCAGAAAAAAAAAAGGCTTTGGGACTGGGGAGCTACTGAACACTTTTTCAAATATTTTCTAAGCTCTCCAGGATGAATTGTGGTTCATCAGTTCAAGGAAGGAGAGGGATGAGAAAGGAATATGTGAATACTTTTGAATTGCAAACTGTCAGTTGTTCCCCAGATCTATTTAAGCAGCACTTCAGTATCTAAGACATGCAAATAGGAGGTCACTGTGGGTAATCTGGCCTTCAGCTTTCTCCTCTTCACTGTTAATATCTTTCTTGGGCTTTTCCCTCTTGAGCTGCTGAAGTCCAGCTGAGCAGACCAATCTTGAAAGAGAACAGTCATGTTACTATAATTGGCAGGAATCAATTCAGTAGACTTTAAACCCTTTGCTCAGAAGGTTTGACCCAAATATGGACTTCAAAGAGGGTTCTCTAGCTTCCTAATCATCCAAAATCCAGATTATCCAAAGGTTTCAGGTGTTGTCTGTGTGTGATAGCGGTATAATCAAGGCTATACTGAACGACCAAGAAAAGCCAAGAACTCATTCTTTGATGTATAAAAGCAAACAGAGGTTTACATCCTCATTTGTCTCAATAAATGGTTCTGCAAATGCAAATTTAAAACGATGAGTCTATCAGGAGCAGATATTTTCAGTACTTTTGGTATTTTATTTATGGAGGTCATGTTAATGTGCCTAATTATTGCTCTATGCTTGTGTTTAGTAGGAAATAGTGGGTTTATCTCCTTTCTAAAATTTTAAATACTGGTTTTATATCATTAACTTTTCCAGTCTTTAAAATTAATAGGTTTTTAAATGTTTAGTTTGCTTTTTTTTTTGCTTTTTTTTTTCTTTTTTTTTTTAACTAGGTAGTGATTTTTTTTCTAGTTAAAGATATTCACAACTGTCTAGGATTCTGAAAGGTCTCAATGATGGTCAAGGTCTGCTGGTAAGGTCCAGTAAAAAGGAAAGTCCTTTGTGGTGGAAAGCTGTAGATCTGTTCATATTGGCAGGACTGATTTTCTTTGTCACTTCAGACCACACACCCTATAACTTACCTACCCTTTTAACTCAGCTGTGCAGAATGCAGGCATTATTATGCTAATATTTTTGCCATCAGTTGTATTTCATCTTGCATCATATATTCTCATGTGTGTTAGTGAGAATATCTCCTTCCATGGATGAGGAAAATCTGGAGTGTGTGAGTTTATAAGAACATAGAAATAAATGGCTGTCCAGGATTAGACCAAAGGACCATATAGTTGTTGTGCCAGGTCTCGAGAACGATTATAAATAAAACTCTTCCTTCCCTGGAGTGGGGCGTTAAGCTCAATCATACCTGGAGAAAAACTGAGAACAGAATGTATTTTTGGGAAAACTTGAGTCTTGAGATTAATTGCTCTGTCTCCTTCTTTCAGTCTCCTCCAGCAACTGGAGCTTTTACTTTATGGATGCTAGAGGATTTTGGTTTTTTGTGAAGTTTTCCCAAAAAATGCATCTTTGCATTTTTTTTGGACAAATCATTGTCAGTGTCATGTCAATAATGTCAATATCTTTGCAGGGATAGCATGATGGATGGGATGGGATGGGATGGGATGGGATGGGATGGGATAGGAATAGAATAGAATAGAATAGAATAGAATAGAATAGAATAGAATAGAATAGAATAGAATAGAATAGAATAGAATAGAATAGAATAGAATAGAATAGAATAGAATAGAATAGAATAGAATAGAATAATCATGCACTTACACAGCAGAATAAACAAGAGAGCCATAAGCAGGTGCCCTAGGAAGAAGCACAGACATACAAGAGTTTCCATCTACTCCTTTCACAGCCTCCACCTGTATTCACTTCTTGAACTGCATTTACCTGATGGGGTTTCTGTGTGTTTGAACCTTCAGATTTCTCTTCCATTAATTTGTTCAGTCCCTCTTGGGCTCCTGTAAACTTTCAGTATCTGCAACATCTTCTGAATATCCACTGCATGTTCATCCTCCACCTTTTGCTAGTTTTGAACTTGGCTTCTAGTATCATTTCACCTATTAATTGTTGCTCAGTATTTTTACATTTCTCTTTCAAAATCCTTCAAAAATTATTTTGGCCTTCACCTATTGTAAAAAGCAATTCTGTCGAGATGAACCCCTCTATTTATAAGCTTTAGTTTAGAAAATTATTGATGAATATGGGATTTATGCATGTATATAAAGATCAGTATATGCATCAGGACTGTCTTGAAGTGAGAATTTTAAATGTCATAATTGCTTTACTTTTTACCTTGCACTGATGATACAGGCCTGGAGTTTTGTGCTGACCATTTAACATTTTCTTTCAGCTTGGTTTGGAAAAGACATGGCAAATGAATATGTCCTGTGTGGTGGAATGTCCTGTGAACTGTCAGCTTTCTGACTGGTCCACTTGGTCTGAGTGCTCTCAAACATGTGGCCTTACAGGTCAGTAAATATTTTAAAGACTAATTTATATTTTTTTTTCTTTAATAAAAGTAATAATACCTCTCTTTCCAGAACTAAAAAATGTAGCTAGACAGGGAGAGTTACAGGGATGTAAATCAGCCTTATTAATGGAAATAATATGCTTGAGTGAGACTGTGCTCACTGAAAATGGGAATTTGGTCCAAATTTGGTCCACATATTTTCTGATTCTGGGAAAAAGAGTGAGATAAGACGAATGATATATTGAGACAAAAGTAAACATTGATTAAATATTTATTTTTCAGCTGGTGGGAAGAGGAAGAGGAGGGAGATATTTTCTTCTAAGTTTCATTATTAGTGGTGAGATTAGACAATTGAAATTGTTCCAGTACCAAATTGGAACTGGTCTTTTTCAGTAAGTTCTGGCCACATAATAAATCCAGTGACCACAAATCTCAAATGCTTTTGTGCACACATGTAAACATCCATTTAGCTGAGGAAGAATTTTTTGTGTAAAAAGTCTGCTCTTTGCTATTCTTTGGAGTTTGTTCTCCGGCACTTTTCAAGAAAATCGTTTTTTTCTCCTGTAATATCTCAGTTGAAGCAGCTGTGAATTCAAGAATGATGATGAGGCTCCATTTGGCAAACATCTTTCTAGCTGTCTGCAGTGAGCACAGCTGTCTGGGAGATTGATACTGTTCTGCTTATGCATGGTGGCTTGTGTAGCTTGCTCTCAGCAAAAGATTCATGTCATTATCATTGGAGCACTCAATTGCAAATGCATGAGATTGAAATGTGGAATTAAAGATTAATTATTTTGGCTGGCTAACATCAGGTGTTATATAGGTAAATTTGTCTAATGCCTTGGTTTAATATAAGCCTCACTATACAAATTTAAATAAATACGTATTTTTCCAGACTTAGCTCTAATATTTATCTATAAATATATTAAAATACCACAACTGTGCTGTTTTTGTGGAAACCTTTGTGAGGCGACATCTCTAGACCAGCCATTTGACCATTCCTTCTGACACAGAAGGAAATTTTCAGTTATGTCACATGAATTCTCTGTAATGAAGCATAATAGTTTAATGTCCACAGCAAGATAAGAGGAGAAAGAATTGCTAAAAGGATAAAAATGTCTTCCTCTTTCAGTTTATATAAGTATTTGAAATAGAACCTTTATCTCAGCGAAACTGGGTAGCATATCAGTCACAGCTGAAGAGGAGATAATTGTGGGATAAGCCTGTTGTATTTTAATTTTCTTTGGGCCTGAGTGAAGAATCCTCCATCTTCTGCAAAATCTGCATGCAATGTTTTACACAGAGACAGTGACAGAAAGTTGCAAGTTCTTGTTTGTTGGAATCAGACAATTATGGGGGACATGTTTCTGTGTTAACTTAGGGAAGAACACAACATGCTGGCCTCTCTTAGCAGCAAGCTCCAGATGAGAAGCAGGAATCTCCACTGAAATGACAAACTTCTTGTCACATTCATAAAGAATATTATTCTTCAGGCTTCTAAGCTAGGAAATTACTGCTTTTGTTTGCTGTTACAGGAGCAATCCTAATCAGACATCCTCCTGCACTTCTTACCCTACAAACAAATGACGGAATATAAAGTGTCTGACTTGGATAATATTAATCCAGATAACAGACAAGAGCCAACAGATCAGCTTTACAATCCAGTTTGTCAAATCTGGAAAAAATTGCTTTTTTCAATGCTTTTCAGCAAAATAGAACCACCTTGAGGAATAAATCAGTTTAACCACTTTGCTGTTAGTTATATTGCTGGTTTTTGTTACAGGAAAAATGATCAGAAGAAGGACCATAAATCAGCCATTTCAGGGTGATGGGAGGCCTTGTCCTTCTCAGATGGAGCAATTCAAACCCTGCCCAGTAAAACCTTGTTATCGATGGCAATATGGTCAATGGTCTGCATGCAAAGTAGAGGTAAAAACCATATGGGACTTTAAGTTATGGAACATGTGGGTCCAGACATATTCGTGATATGCCCGGATACCTCCTTATCAACTCTGTAAACAATTTCCTTCCGCCTCTCTTATACAAAAGCTAAAGTTTGATTTTTTCCTTAGATTTCCTATTAATCAATGGATTAATAGGAAATATTATTAGATCCTACAATATCTGTAGGAACAGTGTCCTACAGATATTCAGACTA
Source organism: Sturnus vulgaris (assembly GCF_052056855.1). Lineage (NCBI taxonomy): Eukaryota > Metazoa > Chordata > Aves > Passeriformes > Sturnidae > Sturnus > Sturnus vulgaris. Next base: position 27,003,781 of record NC_142243.1, on the reverse strand, counting down.
TAAATGTAAACTTTGGTACCTGAGCAGCATCTTTGCTAATAATTTAAATACTTTTGTTGTAAAAGATTATCAGCAGAAATATATTCACATATTAGAAGGTATCTTCATTTGACATACTGTTCTGGTTGCAATTCAAAGGCATAATTTAAAGGCTCCATTATTTAAGGAACAAATAACAGTGACCAGAAATTTTGGAAGTAATGAACTGAGTCTTCTCTTTTTTGTCTTCTTTTTCTCCTTATTGGAATGAATAAGTAGTTAAGCAAAAATAGTAGGAGATAGAGTGACGTGTAACTCAGATCTAGTCTTTTGGCCCTTTCTTCTATCCAGTATCAGTCAATATATGTTCTCCTTCTGTAGGATGCTCAATGTGGAGAGGGAACACGAGTGAGGAACATCTCCTGTGTAGTTTATGATGGATCCATTGAAGATGTTGGCAAAGTAGTAGATGAGGAGTTCTGTGGAGAAATAGAGCCTATTATAGATGGTGATAAGAAGATAATACTTGAGGAAACTTGCACTTTCCCTTGTCCAGGTAACAAAGCTGTTCAAATAAATGTTGCATTTCAAGATTGGTTGGGTGTCATTACAGCTATTAGGACCTAGCATTAGCCACAGGCAATTAAATCTTTTTCATCTGCTTTACTGATGGGACTCATCCATCAAATGACCAGCATTTACTTTCTAGGAGTGTCTACTTCAAGACAATAAATTAATTAGAAAAAATACTAGATTTTAAATTTATAAAATATATGATCTCTCTGTCACAGATTGTATATAAAGTGTATATATTTTTTCACAAAATCTATTGAAATAAAGCCTATATTTAACTTTATAGAAAGGGTATTCGTTTACAGCTAAATATTAGTGTTTAGTGTCTAGACTATCTAACTACTTCATTCATACCTTTACCAATGGCTAAAATCTTGATGCCTTTTAAGGGTGTCTAAGGAAGATAAGCTGAGGTATCTTATTTTTTTCTTTAAAGGTTCTATTAAAAATGAAATTAATGTTTTCATCTCTGAGAAAACATGAGTGTCTCTGGTATTTAACTCTCTGGATGGGATGTGCACTGCCTTTGTGAACTGAATCTAAAGGAGCTGTTATGAATGATTAGGTCCATGATGCTCATACAGAGAAGGATCAAGAGCATATAAGAGCTGTTAAATTTCCAGTAAAAAACTCTCCAGTCCATCCCAAATACTTGTAGAATTTGAAGTATAGTGCTGTTGTTTAGTAGCCATTAGTGATGAATTTTCATTAGAGGTGATAAACTCCTTTGGTTCTAATGTAGCTATCATTTCACACCAGTACTCTATTTTCATTCTCTTGAAACTCTCCTCTTTCCCAGATTTTTTTTTCCCAGTTCACTTCAGATTGGACTGAAGGTAAATTTGCCTCAATAAATAGAAATTAATGAAAAATGGAGAGATTTCTATCACTGCTTTGTACATCGCATTCCAACTGCATAATTTTCATATATTTTTACTTCTTCAATAGAAACTGGAAGAATACAAGGCCTGTAGTTATGTTTTCATATTAGTGAATTTTATAAAAAAATTCAGCTGCTTACTGATTGCTTTAAAAATTTTGCTGAGCAGGGACGTGTTCTTCAACAATCTCACATTTAGCTAGCAAGAATAATTGCCCTGTGGGGATGTGCTAATGATACACTCCAGCTAATGTTTCCAAAAATCACTACTTGTTTTCCTATTATGTATACATCAGTTCGTCAATTATTCATTTCTTTGCATGCTTTCCTAAGGTTGGCAAATAAAATTCCTTCATTAATCAGGCATCCGGTCAACACAGTACTGATTATATCTGTCATCAGTGTAATGCAAGGTAGCATGAATTTTTAATGGCTTGCTCACTGAAATAATGAGAACTAAGAGGTTTATTTATGAGTTTGTGCACAGTCTAGTCCCATTTTCAGCTGCAGTTTTAACAAAATGGTTTCTTTGTGTCGTGCCTCAGATCTTCCTTAAATGTTCTTTAGCTGATCATGCTAATTACTGTCATTAGTATAATTTTATTTTTCAGTTTTACATTATAGAATTCTACAGGTCTATTATCCTAACATGAAATAGCAAGAACAGACACTTTAATCATGTTTTCATTTCCCTTTCTTGCAAAGAATTTTACATCAGTTGCATCTACATCTGTTTAGAGAAAATCTGCATGGGGATAAGCAATAATTAATCTTTTTAATACTAGACAATGTTTTCTAAGATCAAAGCTGAATTGAAACAGAGATATGTAGATTTAGCATAGGACGTACAATGCACAATATCTTAAAATGTGCAAAAATCTAGACATTAGGTAGAGCATTGCAAAGAGATTCATGAGGGTGATCTCATGGGTATGCTACAAGAAAATAAAGCTGTTTTAGAACAAATAGGCCTTTGTATAATCCTTTTATATTAGTTTCTATGACACAGACATTCAGATAGTATCAAAATGTTATTTTTTCTACACTATGAGTCAAGTTAAAAAAGAGGAATGAAAGGGAAAAAAAGGAAAATTAAGAAACTGTACTTGGACATTTTTTAAAGACAGATTCAGTGCAAAAAAATTCTTCACGTACAATGATCATTCATCTTATAAAACTGCTCTTTGACAGGAGACTGTTACTTGAGAGAGTGGTCAGAATGGAGCCTTTGCCAGCTAACCTGTGTTAATGGTGAGGATCTTGGTTTTGGTGGAATACAAGTCCGATCTAGGTCAGTGATCATTCAGGACTTAGAGAATCAACATCTCTGCCCAGAACAGGCTTTGGAAACAAGACCATGCAATGGTAAGCATCAAAATATATCTTAGGCTGGTTCCTGTAAGAAAAAAAATACAGACCATCCATAATTTTGTTTTCTTTCTGTTCATGGTATCGATTTTAGGCAAATACAAATTTGATAAACAGAAATGCACTTAAATTGTTGTTTTCCATATATCAACTGTAAAGAGAAAAACTTTCAAGTGGCAGCTAGCATATGTTACACCTCTAGAATGATTCTTTTTTTAATAATGACATTTCTTTTTATATGGGACAAAGAGTTTCCTTATACACTTAGTAACATTAACAAAAATAAATCTCTGAGTTTTGATTCATAACCAGATTTAAATTTCTCTCTACCCTTTGAATGGTTAAATGCATGACAATGTCATTGAAATGTCTCAGCCATGCTTACCACTGGTAGTAGACAAATTGTCTAAGAAAAGTAGTTTCCTGTTCCCACTTGCCCATTCAGAGGCCAGATCAGAAGTAAAGGAATTTTATATTTATAATAGAGAGCTAAGATGCAGAAGGACTTCATGATTCATCCCAGACCATATGAGATGGGCTCAGAAGAGCTGAGACATGAAGCTGGATGCAGCCCTGGCCTCTTCACCACCCCTGGAGCACAAGCTGAAACTCAGTGTTACCAGGAAAGGAACCTGACCCCTAAATGAGTTTTGCACAACAGATGGGCCACAACCATTATGAGGTTATTGGAAACATTTCTTTGCCCTGTTAACTGCATTAGGCTTACTCATAATCCTAGTAGTGTCTAGGACACATCTGGTCTATTCTCTATGTCCAGTAAGTGCAGGAGACCCTGGGAGCTCCCCGTGTGCAGTGCAGTGCTGGATGTAGGAGAAAGGGGATACTTAACTGTACAAGCCATTAATCATAATGAGCGTGGTCACAAAATGAGGATGGTCTGCTGATGAGTGTGGCTGCTGCTCGTTGTAGTCTAAAACCTTGTCATCAAATTTCCTGAAATGGGAATGTTCTCTGTGCAGATGGCCAGTGCTATGAGTACAAGTGGATGGCTAGCCCATGGAAGGGATCTTCTCGGACTGTGTGGTGCCAAAGGTCAGATGGTCTAAACGTCACAGGTAACTACTCTTTTTATGTACACACAAAAAAAAACCTGGAAAAAAAGGTGGATAATGTGTTTTCCCAACAAACAAACAAAAAAAAATTAAGAAGGATGTGCTAAAAACACTTCCTGGGGTAAAATGAAAATCATCATCTTTTTGCATATTAAAGATGTGCTTTCGTTTCTAGAATTGTGCAGCATGTAATGGTAAAAGTAAATATAAATATTATCTTCTGTAGTGGACCTGAAATGTTTTACATTGTATTTGATTGAGGTTTTTTTACCATAGGCATCTTTACATTTCTAAATGTAGGGTTTCAAATTTCAGGCCTTGCAGCAAATAAAATTTGTTTGTATTACAGATCATTTCAGTGCCTATACAAAAGCAGAGAAAGTTGCAGAGCTTGATAATATCATCCATATATGACATATCTCCCTAATGTTTCAAAATATACAATTTTAATAAATGTGTTATATTAGTTGATTTCTTTACTTCAATGCCATAAATCTGTATCAGGATACATAATGGACTGCTATGGGATGTCGTGACTTTTTGTGCAAGCCAAAGTACAAAGAACATGAATTAGGAATGACTGAGATCTCAGGAAAAAAATCTTAATATGAATCTGTTTATATGGATTTATATATTGATAATATTCATTCAAGCTAAGAGTTATGCATTTATTTAAATAATTTTTGCACCAGACCAAGTGATAGCAAAAGAATCCCAGAGAATGTAAACATATCCTCAATGCCAGCTGCTGTCAGGTGAGTCACAGCAGGGGAGCTGTGACTTATGTACTGCCACCACAGTACTTCTTGATGATGGAGTCTACCACTACTGTCTGCTGCAGCAGTAGAAGTAAGATATTTGTATTATTTTTACAAGGAGTTGAAATCATAGCTCAAAGTCTCTTGCAAATCCTACCTTGTATGGGACTATTAAAACGTATCTTGTTCACAAGAAGTGCAACAGGTCATAATTTATGCACCTTGATTGCTTCCTGCTTAGCTCAGATATTTCTATGGTAAGTAAAACTCTGAGTAAGGATTCTTATTGAGATTAATATCTCTGAGTAAGGATTCTTACTGAGATTAATATAGGATATTATCTATGAAAGGTCCTATAGGATTTGAAGTAAATAGCATCTTGGAGATTATGTCTCTGAGATGTTAAAATCAGAATATATTCATAAATCACCATCAGTCACATGAAAATAATAATTTCTTCTGATGTGACTGAATACAGACTTGTGATAAATTCTAGGAAAGACAAATGTATGACTATGTATTATTGGCAGATTTTTCATAATGGGAGGGAGACAAACCTCAAACCTATATTGTATCACTTTTTGTTTCAAAGTTTGTTTGTATGTGGCTTTAAAGCTGTGGTAACTTTCTGATTTGAAAGCAAGACTTCTGGAATATTCCAGAACATGCAATCACTTGTCTCCATGCAACACAAAACTATATTTTTCATGTGTTTCTGTTAAATGAAAAACTGTAGTTTTCATGGATTTTATGATAGTTTTCAAATGCAGCTCTTAAATAAAGTATTCTGTTCTATTAATATCTAATATAGAGGGAACATCTCTACATTAAATATACAGTAGTGTACCAGATTTTAATTTGCATTTGTACATTTTCTGAAAGTGTTTTGTATAAATTACAGTATTTGTGAGCTTGTAGATGTGATAGATGCACATACATGATTTATTTAAATTAACTATTTTGATTCAGAAGCAACCCATATCTCTGATTATTGTGTCTTGTCAGCCTTATTCCTGCACATTGGCTCTAACATAGTGTATTTTAATTCAGACATTATTAAATAGTTATTGTGAGATCTGTTGGTAATTTAAGGTCTTTTTCTATTTACTTGCATAATATCATTGTGCTGAATAGTTCTTTTTTACTTGAAGGTGTTATTTCCCATGGGCGATGAGGCAACTCTTTCCTTCTGCTTCCTTGGATGACTGATATTTTATTACATAGATTCCCACAGGCATGTGATTTGTATGCTAGGATGTATGATTTTCTTTTCTGGGGGTGGGGAAAACTTATGGCAACCAGCAGGGTTTTCTTTGTTCTTCACCAGCCATCCTGTTAACACTTGGATCTACGTAACCACAACTAACTGCATCTGCTATGGTTGTGACCAACCTCAGCTATCAGGATTTCATCATCATATCACACCAGTATAAAAATGGTATTAATCTGGGAGATGCATGATAAATTATCCTGTAGAAGTTCAAATTTGAAATAATGTGATGCATATCCCTCTTCTATAAGCTAAAAGGAAACACAGGTAAATTCAAATTGATTCTAAATGTATTTTAAGGTCTGGCTGAAATGATAGTGAAAGCCTGATTGTGTGTATTGGTCCATAACAATAACTGCACTATGTATGAAGCTATAGAAATGAAAACTAGATCTGTATAAAAAGAGAAAAGACTGAAAACCCACAATATCATCCATATTGTAACCTTCAGTACGTGCTTTACTGATAAATCTGCTTTCCTTTCATAAAATCTCAACTAACATGAAGCCTTGATTCATACAGGCATGTGTAAAAGTGACCCAGTAGCAGCAGAAAACAGGTATCCTTTCATAAACAGGATGAGTAACTTGTTTTCAGTTCAACAGGAAAAGATATAAATAAAAAAGATGCTTTGATTTTTCTTGTGGCCACAGTTTTAATGTGTAAGTCAAAAGGAGGGCCCTAGAGAACCAAATCTGTTCCCTTGAATACAACAAAGCATTTAAATTGTATTTTTGGGCAATCTACCTAAGCGAAAAAGGGGAAAACAAAAGGCTTCACTGCCAAATATTAGTTCTCTAAAAGGCACATGAAATTAAATACATTTGCTGTATCCTTACTCTACATATAAGAAAATACTTGATTCCAATTATCCTTTGCCTTGCGATAAAAGAAGGACTTTTACATTCAAATCTGCAACAAGATTTTGATCCATGATATACTGCAGCCAGTAATTTCCTCAGTGGTGAGGTATTACCATGTGAAAATATGATTTTCTGTCCTACAGGGGGCTGTTTAGTGATGCGCCAACCAGATGCTGACAGGTCATGTAACCCACCGTGCAGCCAACCCCACGCTTACTGCAGTGAGGTATGTGCTACTGCATTGGAGCATAGAACACTCCCACGAGGGCTTCCCACACATCTCTTGATCACAAACGTTATGCCAACAAAAAGTATTTTCAGAGATTTTACTAGTCACAAACTTGTTAAAATCCACCTCGCACAATTTTCTACCTTTCAATTAAATGTTAAATAATCTTTGTTGCTACGGTATGAACTTGCATAAAAATATATGAAGAAGTACCCTCCAGGCTAGCACTCATCAAAACAGTCTTCTCTTCCAGTCATCCATGTTGTTATGCTTTATAGCTCACAGAAAACCTTGTTTTTCTGCTACACGTTGTAAAACGCTTGTTCCCTACAGACTAGAACATGCACTTGTGAAGACGGCTACACTGAAGTTATGTCCTCTGATGGCACACTCGAGCAGTGCACTCTCATCCCAGTGGTGGTGATCCCCACCATGGAGGACAAAAAGGCAGATGTGAAAACCAGTCGAGCTGTGAACCCTACCCAGCCTTCCAGTAACCAGTCAGGACGGGGAAGGACCTGGTTTCTACAGCCTTTTGGGCCAGGTGAAGTCATGTAATGAGCAGCTCTTAGTGCTAAATACTGCTGCAGCGTCTGGCATTTATATTTTTGTACACCTAGGAAGACCAGAAAAGCCCTGGACTGTTCATTTAAGGAGGCAGGCATGTAACCCCACTGAAAACAAAGCAAGAGACATAAGTAAACGCCTAGCCCCTCTCACTACTCCATCAGTGTATTGAGTGGAATCTTATATTGCAGATTTCCTTTTAGCCATTCTACCATTCTGTTAAAATTCACAGAAACAATTTGAAAAGTGACTGTAGAAGGGAGTTTGGTGCAAAGCTACAAGCCAATATATTGAATTATGGTGTCTTAACCAATAATTCTGTTGACAGAGGAATGAAGGGATAGCACTGAAGGCTGCAAAGAGTAAAGGCTTCTTAAAATTTATAGCTGTAGCATATATTGTAGGAAAATAATAAGTATAGGTATGCTAATGCTTTTCTGACATATCCGTATTTAAACTAATTCATGTTAGTAAATGCTAACCATATACTGATGTTTAGCATAGGCCTGCTCTAAGTCTCTATGAGCAGTATTTGCTCTTATGATGGACCATGTTCTTTAGAGTTGAGCAAAGACTTACATGCAAGAGTTACATCATAAAAAATACTTCATAAAATCCATAATGTAATCAGATGTCAGTAAATATTTTCTAGTGCTACTAAATATTTGGATTAAAACACTTTAATTAACAAAATACTTTCACATAAAAAGATACATTGCTTGTCCAAAATATTATTAATACAGAAGAGAGCAATTAGTTATCATCTTAAGTATCTCTTAAATCACATAGGGCTAAATAATACTAATACACTTGTGTATTATGGTGGTCATTTATTTCTAAAGGGTTTTTTGATGTTTTTAATTGCAGGATTGAAAGCACTATCTTTACATATATAATTCGTAAGATGTTTCAAGTTGAGATTTATAAAAATATTTCTAACAAGCAGATTAAATAATGTTTGGGTTAGAAATTAGAAATATTTATGTTAGATCCCATTAGTCCTACTAGTATTTACTATTATTTGTACTTTAATATTATATTTGATACCTGCAATAAAATGGTCTTTACTCCAAGTACTTCAATCAACAATAAAAAATAGAAAATTAAACTTTTCTGGTCCTCTTTTAAAAAATAGCATCTTACCAAATATGTTATCATTTACTCACTTTAGCTAACCCCTCCTGAACATGACAGAGGGTGTGTTGTAGCATGCAGAGTGATAACAATAAGCAAATATCAGTCAGTCACCTTCAACATTTTAGGAATATGGACACTCATGTGAGCTCAGGGAGGGTTTTGGAGCAAGTACATTTCAGAAACTTCATGAAAAATCACCAATGTAATTCTAGGTGGGAAGGAGACAGTTCAGATAATCTCAAACATACTCAATCGAACTAATATTTTATGCAGTGAAGTTACGAGCACGTGTGAGAGAAAGTGAAAATTTTCCAATTCAGATGAGATTTAGGCTTGCTTGTTTTATTTCAGGATTGGATATCTCTTGGACAGGTTTGGGTTTACTACAGCATGATTATTCTTTTCCTCACAGTTTCTAAGTCTAGACCTAAAATAGTTCTTTCATTTTCTTCCACAAATTACATTGCAGTTCCAGAAAGGAAGGTATTAAAACTGTCCTCTTCAGTTGTCTGGGCTGAGGTATTACCACAAAAAGATGAATCTGAGATGCCAATTCCTTTGCATATTTAGAAATAATCTCCAGAGGAAATTCAGAAAGCCTGAGTTAATGTCAGTAGTTGCATAATAAGAATGACCTCATTAGCAGAGTTCCTTGCTTTGACAAAAACAAATAAATCTGTATACAAAATATTGCCAGCCTTTTTTCAAGGAGATGTTACTATTTTAAAAGAAGCCAACCTGAATAAAACCTAAACCTCTTACATTTACCAATGGAAATAAGCCAAGGAGAGAGGAAACTAACCTATTTCGCAGTACTAAAGTCTGAATTCTTCTCATTGATATTATCATATCATAGGATATGTCAGGTCAAATCTACTGTTCCATTAATCTCTAATGTTATTTCAGTTATGTCAGTTATTGTCAGTTATAATGTTTCATTAGGTTGATTAAGATAATGAAGGTAAAATGTTCTGAAATTGATTAGTCTTAAACAACTGGTCCATATGACAGCAAGACTTTGCATTGCTACAAACCAGAAAGCCTGAGCTTAACTGCATAGCAATGTAGAGCACTACTGTGTACCAAGCCATCTTAGTGTAACTTCTGTTAATATTATTGTGGAAATACAAACTGTATTGATGATGTCTTTTGGTTCTGACTTAGTTTGGTTCAAACTAATTGTTTAGTCAGAAGAACTAGCTGCATTTGCTTACACAACTTCATAAAATAAAACTTGCACCACTTGAAAATGAAATAATTCAGTTTATAATTATTTTGATTTTTTTTAATTGTCAAGGAAATGCAACAAGGCTTCGCCTGGAAAACAATGTTTACAGAAAGCTATTTAGAAATTTTAAAAATTAGTTGGATAAAAGTAGTGAGTCAAAAAACATGCAGTCACCTTTAGTTGTGATACAATCATTTGGTGGCAGATCAAAACCCCATAGACAAAGCCACATCATTTTCCTTGTAGACATGGGTACATCTGAGGCAAGAAGAAGAGTGGTGTGTATGCCTAAACCTCCAGGGACATCGTGTCCAAAATACAAATTGCACAGGCTGCACATAAATACAGTCCTTATTAACAACAGACAGTTGTTTTATTTATGGGCATGGGTTGTCTTTTTTTGTGTATTTTTATTCTGTGAGGAGAAATTATTCATAACAACAAAACTTGCATTTGGTAGGGAAAGAAATTTTAAAATTTTACTACATTATGCAGTAGTAAAAGTTGTGAATGTGCAGTTAAGAGATGGATGACGTACAGCATGCTAAAGACATTTAAAAACATTCTAGTAAATAGGAACAAGAATAAAAACCATACAAGTAAATAGTAGCAGCAGTAAAAATAACAGCCAGATTGCTTTACCAGAGATGGGATGGAATGGAATGGAATGGAATGGAATGGAATGGAATGGAATGGAATGGAATGGAATGGAATGGAATGGAAAGGAATGGAATGCTAAATAAGTCCCAGGCTGGTGCACTGCCCTGTGACCACACTGAAGGATTGCTCGCTACCAGAGAGCCCCAAAGCTGAGTTTCTGGGTTTCTCACCCACTGCCTCTGCCCCAGATCTCAGCTCTATTTGAATTATCTGACTTCAATTGAAAAGCAGAGCACAGAGAAGTCATTACTGTTATTTAACAATATTTACTCTGATTAGACTGTAATTGCTAGTGAAGACAATTATTTTGGATTATGAAAGTATTTCTATGCTTTATCAGAACTAATAATTAAACAAGACTAACTCAAACACTACTGACTAACATTCATTCCTTTTAGATGGGAGGCTGAAGACCTGGGTTTATGGTGTAGCTGCTGGTGCATTTGTTTTACTCATCTTTATTGTTTCTATGATCTATCTAGCCTGGTGAGTTCTTTAATTATTTATAAGAAAACAGTCCCCTCACAGACTGTAATGAAAATGTTTACATCTGCTGCTGTAGAAACTGCAGGCACTTCTGTGAACTGCAATGTTTAATTTGCCCTGTCCTTTTGTACAGACTCAGGTTAGCAGATTCTGGTTGGACTCTAGATGATGGATCACCACATGCTCTTCTGAGGGTATAAGAACTTACAAATATGGGATATCTTAGTGTACAGTTCATTTTTGCTCAGTTTATCTCAGTTGTTATATACAGTGTCCAGAATAATTTTATTGCGTCTGTATCAAAAAAATGCTGAGAGAAATAGCAAGAAGGAAATTGAATAACTAGGCAAATCGTATTTTATATTTGACAAGATACAGAGATGCAGAACTAAAAAAAATCTGAAATCTTTCATCTTTTTAATGCATTAAATAATATTTTTTTAACAAGTCACCTTGGAGATTGTGCTCCCTGAAGGTTTCTAGATCCTGTTTGGAATTTCTGATCCAGATAACAGTACAGGTGAAAGCTGAGGGAAGTGTGCTCATATACATCAGGCTCTTGGCTGTACTGCATTAGTAGGCGTTTGGGGGGCTTCTGGGTAAGTTTGCCATTCAGCAAACTTTGCCCAAAACCTCACTTCTGTCTAAGTAATATAAAAATGTCTTTGGGTTTTTTGGTTTTGTTTTTTTTTTTTTTTGTTTTGTTTTGTTTTGTTTTTTTTGTTTTGTTTTGGTTTGGTTTGGTTTGGTTTGGTTTTTTTTGTGTGTGTTGATTTTGTTGTTGTTGTTGGGTTTTGTTTGGTTTTTGGGGTGTTTTGTTTTTGTTTGTTTGTTTGTTTGTTTTGTGGTAAGTTGGTTGGGTTTTGGGAGTGGTGGGGTTTGAGGAAAAAGAAATCTATTAGCATCCAACAACACTGCAGATTGTTTGGACTGGGTCCTGTGACAAATCCTTGTAGCAAAAGATTTCATATAAAAGACTCATATTTGAGCAAACTAAGTGATGCAGCTGAAATAAGATTTTGGACAAGACTGAGGATGCACAGGCCTAATTTAAAGAAATGCTTACATTGCACTATAAGAGAAGACAAGTACTAAAGCATGGATAAACATTCATTTTCCTTCGGCCTGGTAAATTTTTAAAACCATATCAGATGTGTTGGAAATACTGCTGGATTAAAATCTAATTCAAGGCTAGGCAAGGAATGTTATGGCAAAAAAACATACCTCTGCTATTAATGACTGGTTTGATTATAACATCTAGAATTAATTGTAGTCATTCCAGCAAGTATAATGAGATAAAACCAATCAAAAGATGGATCTTTCCTGCAGAAACCCTTGATGTGTCGAGAGTGGTTTAATATTTGAGTCATATAATTTAAAAGAACCTGATTGCAGCTTTGATACATGACCAAATATTGCATGGCAGGCTCTGAATTCTTCTGAAAACTGAGTGATGTTGCAAGAATGCCTGCCAAGGATTTAATCAAGTCACATCAGCACCATAACAGCTTGTTTCTGAACAACTGAGCTTTGAATTAGATATTGTTTTGGGTTGATAAAGAGATAATTCGTGATCCCACTGAAGGTTTTAGGCTTATAGGTTTTATAAACAAACAACTGAATGCATTATCAACATGCTCGTCTTTCATTTCACACTGAAATACATTTTTCTGTGTTTTTAGTTGCTTGTTCTATTTACAAATACCTTATTGTTTCAGCAAAAAGCCAAAGAAGCCCCAGAGGAGGCAGAACAACCGACTGAAACCTTTAACCTTGGCTTATGATGGAGATGCAGACATGTAAAATACGACTTCTCATGGTGACAAATGGAGTCTAAACTAAGGAATGAAATCAGAAAGTGTCCAAAGCCACAGGGATTTTCTATGGAGTGGATTAAGTGTTTTGAATTTTTCTTTTTTGTAACTGCACCATAGATAAAGAAGGATGGATTTCATAATGCCTACAATATTCAAGGTATTATTGCTTTACTTTAGACCATCAGCACCGAGAAATCAGGCAGAATCACACTAATAGACACTGCAGCTGGAGATCTGTGGTGTTTCCTCAGTCTTAGAACTGAGCACCACTTCTGCCTCCAGAATACTGTAGCTGACATTGTATTAACACTTGGAAGCCCCTGCATCATTAACCAAGTATATTCAGTACGCATGACGAGTTTGTACCAAGCTGTCTATGACTCTTTATATTCAAACAGAACATATATACTCAGTTGAACCATATGTATTATTCTATCAGATTATATACGTGATGAAGAGCATTTTAGTGCTTAGTACAATATTAACTTTTAACTGGGATTAACCCACTGAGCAAGTTCAACAGTTTGCCAGTCGATGATAACTTGTGTTAACCTGCGTTTCAGAGGGCAATGACTCACTTGCAAAATTCTGTCCTGTTACCACGCCAAATTATAAAGGCCTCATGTGCACATCCAGAAAGGAGGCATTCTCAGATTCACTATTTTCTAGTGGTTGGTGTCTGGAAAAGAATACCTGCTGTAAATGTTACAATACGTTTCTACTTTCTCTAACTCAAACTGTTGCCTGCATCTTTTTTGCTATGTGTAAGGCAAATTTTTGCACTATATTAGTGCAGCATGATATGCACTTAACTAGTATTGCCATAGAAACTGCCTCTTTTCAGAAAGGATAATGATGTATCTTGTGCAAGGAGTGTCAAGTAGACAGGTCTTGAATCCTGAAGAGAGTAGTGTTCAGTTTGGACTGTGACGGGATGGAATCAGCTACGACGTTTGCTGTACACACACACCGTTCCTCATCACAGCAGCCATTTGTACTCTACACCATGGCAGTAATACAAGTGTCTAGTTTCTTGCCCCATCTACCTATACTGGTATAGATTGTCCTGCTGGTTTCTAATTGTACTTTGAAGGCTGTTTATGACTAGATTTTTTATATTTGTTAACTTTGTTAGAAAAACAAGAAAAGAAAAAGAAAAGTGGTTGCCCTGTAATCCTGAGTGACATACTTCTTGTCTGAAAAGGTGTTCTGATTGTTCAACTAAAATAAAATGGTTTTACTTTTCTTTCCTTCTGTTAATGAGAGCTTTTTCACTGTTACTGGCAGTGCAATACTCAGAGACGTTTTATCTTTTCTAATTATAATTCATTAGACTATTTTAATTATTCAGTTAAACTCCTGAGTGTACTGGCAAGTAAACAATAAGATCAATAGTTCTGCCATTTTAGTACTCATGACTTTTTTAAAAACTGTGGCAGTGTGAAAACTCGCTGTTAACCTCTTCCATGCTTATGGCTTTTCAGTGTTAGGCTTCCAACATGAAGCTCATGGACTTGCCAGTCATGTGACATGGCTGTTATGGATGTGATCCATGACCTGAGAAGGGTTATTCTCCTCAAATGGCTTCTGTGTGCAGCCAGAACCTACAAGTGACTGTGCCACTACTAAGCAATACAAAGCTTTATCAGGCAACCTCTCAAAAATAATTGTTACATAAAGTTCAATATTAGGTTCTCAGGTCTTTTTTATAACCTAAACCACTTCTGCCTACTCATCACTCTATTTACTCAAGAAGCACCAGGTTTTGCACACTGAATGAAATTAGCTTTGCAAACTTTGGCCCAGATCCACTGAAATCAATGACAAGACTCTCATGGACATTAATGGGTGATATCAGTTCTTAAAAATACACATTTTTGTTCTATGTAGAATAATTCTTGAAACCAATGAGCATTTTGTGGCTATTCAAGAGAGATTATGGTCTTACTTTAACTTAGCTGCCATATTACCAGTATGATGTTACTGCATCAAGAAAATTACCTTCACCCCACTGTGTAGGTATTCCCCAAATGGGAATGCTGAGCAGAGGAACAATGGTAGCAATCACTGGTGCAGGTTTAACTTCTCGTTTTGTACCTTGAACCAGCTGCAGCTGATGAAGTTTTGTGGCCCCTGCCACAGCAGTGGTTCAATCATATATGTGTTTCAGGACTGGAGCATTCAGTCTTACATCACTTTGTAAAGATCCATTGCAAAAATAGAAATCTTGATAGTTTTAATTTTCAGCATTCTTGAGTAGAAAACAAGAAAAACATGGTTGGTTCTCTTTTGTCACACATACAAAAAAATGGAAAAATTATAAAGAACAATAACTACATGTGGAAACAGATTTTAATAATGATTTCTGTTCTTTTAAAAGTCTGATTCTGTGTTGTTGAATAGTTTTGGACCAAGAGGGCATTGAGGGAACAGGGTTTCTTTCATTGGCAATGAGTCATCTTTATTTATGGCACTGGCTGGTCTTAGCAGGAGCTGTTGCCTAGTTCTTGCCTTGAAGATTTTTATGTCCTAAATCTAAGCATTTAATAACTTGAAGGTAAAGGTATGACATCTCCTTTTTCTTACCACATTAAAAGGATAAACAAAGAGATAGGAGGGGTTTTTTAAGTATGTTTGGCCTTTGCAATCCATGCAAGTATTTTAGTATGTGTTACATTTTATATCTGATCAGTGAATATCTGGTGCACATCTGCATCATACTAGTGCTGCATTTAAAATCTAGAGTGCATTTTTATTGTTATTTTTTCTATGAACAAAGTGCATGGAAATTTGAAGCCAGAATGGCTTCCCTCATTATCAAGGAAAAAATACTAGGCTGTAAGGAGGGCTGAAATTTTATGTAAATCTAAATGTTGCAAAGGTGATTAAGCCCTCTAGCATTGAAACAGAAATAAATAATATGTGAATTATCAATATAGAATGAAAAGCAATTTGCTTTAAAAATCAGAGTGCTTCTACAAATCCAGTGCCTAAAGCAGCCACTACTGTAGATTATTAGTTTGTGAAAGTAATGTTTCCAGTGATCAAATAAACCATTCAGAAAATAGCAAAGTAGATATTTTCCTGTTGATGTGGTGGTTTATATTTTCCTTTTTAAAACTGTAGTTTCTAGCTTACTGTGTCTGCTTTGAGTCCTGGAGCAGTTCCTTTTTGAAGTTTTGATGCAACTGCACAAGCCTGTTTATATTTGGTATAAAGCATCAATTTTGAAACCCCCTTTCTTCTGCCAAAATGTAATAAAGTTTTTTTTTCCAATCCTAAAATTTGAAGAGACCAATTTAAAACTCTATGTGTAAATCACTGTAAAATATACCTTGAATTAAATGGAAATCTGTCTTTTTACCTTTATGTAAATTGTTAAGAGTTAAGAGTTTATTTTGCCTATTAATTTACTTGAATATTTATTTTGTAGAATGAAGAGGCAGCTGTCTGAGGAATGTTTACCTTTTTTTTTGTTAATGTTAATTTGTAAATTGTGTAATGCATTTTTATTTTTTAAATTATGTATATTTCTTTTTTAATGCACAAAATGTTTACGTACAACTTCTACTGCAAATTTGTGTATATTGTCACTAAGCTTTATTCAGTTAATACAGATGATGTGAAAATGTAACAAGTCTTACATTTTCATCTGGGTTATTTTTACATAACTGATGTATTGCTGACAATAAATATAAACACAAAATCATTTAATGTCTTTTTTTAATAAATGTAGTATACTATGCTGGGATAGAGTAACAATAAAAGCCAGATCCCTAAAATATGACCACCTTTTAAATAGTCTCTTCTTTTTTTTTTTCTGAAAGGCATTAGCAAACATATTCTTGCTAAAAATTAGTCTTTTTATTTAAAAAGAAAAATAGTTTCTGATGCTATGGTGCCAATCAAGTCTGTTGCTACAGTCCTAGTTGACTTTGAAATCTACAAAACACATTTAGTCTATTTATAAATATCCAATAAATGTAGTAAAAATAATAAATTTTTCTTCCTTGCCATTTTTATATCAGAAAAAACAATCCTTCTGTAGAGAATAAGGGATCAATCAAGATCTCACTAAAAGATATCTATTCACTTCACAAGAAGCTGAATCTGTCACTGTACCTACACAAGAAGAAAAAGAAGAAAAGAAATCGCTTTGCACTTTTTCATAATTGCTCATATTCGCTCTCTCTGTTCTCCAAAACTCAGTTTCTTTCATGTCCAGTTCTGCTGTGTAATGTACACACCATATCGTGGGGGGTTTGTCCTGTTTCAGTAGTTATTACTTCCCGAGTAATTTTCCAAGCTAATGCCTAAACGATTTAAACATAATTTTGAGAGCACACAACTCTGGTTTTTGAGGCATTTCAGGATTTTCACAGGTAACTCCTACATACCTTTTCTCCTGCTGGAATCCACAGTAAAACCACAGAAGCATTGGTCTTAAATTCCCACCTGCAACCTAATAGAGGAATTTTTAGATCATTTAAATGTGCTTAATTCAATACAGGCAAAATTTTCTAACCAGCTAAAAAACATCTGAGAGAAGAAAATTTAAATTCTCATTTAAATTTAGAGAATTAGCTGTGGTGTACTAATGAGGATGGTAGTCTTCACATTCAGTAAAGAAACTGTTTGCAAGACTTTTAGATTAATGGGAAAGGGTACTCTTTATTTTAGAAAGAATCTCAAGACATTACAGGACAATATGATTTTCTAGTACGATTGTGATGAAAGGACGTGAAGCGAGAGTAAATTAAGAGACTTAGGTAAGCTTTGTATATGTTTTTGCCTTGCAGTAATGTGAAAACCTACAAAATAGGAGAAACTAGAAAATCATCCTGCTGAAACAGTAGTGTGCTTGAGCAGCCATTTGGGATCTGCTTGGCATCACTATCGGTTAAGCTACAGAAAAAGTTATCTCTAAATCTTCTGGGGTTTTTGGGGTTTTTTTTTTGTTTAATACAGGGAATCTGTCTGTCTGTCCAAAAGCAGGTAATGACCAGGCAGATGAACAAACGGATGTTTTGGGTGTGTGTGTCTTAGTCTCTGCTTTCCCATTAGTTTATTTTTCAGCAGAGGCTGAGGGTGTGGAATTTTGTTTACCTTTATTTGGGCAGTCAGTGCCCCTGGCTGGGGAGGGCGTTTCACATTCTGGTGAAGCATCTCTACATCCTTTTGTAAATTGACATCTTTTCTATGTCCTGCTTAAACAGAAAAGCTGGAAGGTTTACTTCAAGGCACACCTTGAATGGCATTGGGCAGATGCCATTCCTCTTTCTCTGGGCCAGGACTGAGCCTGATGGGAGCACAGCAGTGTCAGGGTATCAGGGCTGTATCCACACATGGCAGTGCTGGACCTTGCCCTTCCAGCCTGAAGCATGAGCCGTGTCTGGTGCTGCTGTTCTGACCTGCCTTGGCAAGCTGATGCTGTTGGATATTGCCTAATCCTGCTTGTCCTAGCTTGGTTAGGTAGCAGCTCTGCTGAAAAGGTGGACAGCATGCTGACCCAGCTCAGCTGCAGCCTCTGCACGGAGGGACACAACTGCACACAGGCTGCATGGACAAGAGCTCAAAGCAGGTCATGAGTCCCCCCAAAACCCCAGCCTTCTTAAGGCTCTGCTGGGAGCCCCGGGACTGGTTTGGACCCCCTTTAGGAAAGGGAAAATCCTTCGATTTGTCACTATTGAGAAGGTAAAACTTAGCCACAGGATCATGATCATAGCTGTTGTTATTTTCCATTTTCAAAATCAAAATTTCAAAATAATTTCAAAATTTTCCATTTTGAAATATCATTTCAAACAGTTCGATTACTGAACCTATATAGTTATATTATGGGTTGATGTATCTAAGAAGTTCTGTCTTTTCAGAGAAAATAAGATTTGGTACTTTTCCATTTATAGATGAGGGGTTAGAAGCTCCCACATATGTTTTAATATTTTGTGGATTTTATTCAGAACCTAGCCCTTAAATTTATCAGAATTACATTTAGAAATGAAATTATAAAATGAATGAGTTTTTCTTTTATTTTCAAAAATACCCTTCAGAGTGTCGGATAATCCTTTAAAATGGCAGAAAAATGTTTCTCAATGAGTTTTGTTTATCTTACAAATAAAAAGTGTTTCATCACAGTGTTGTATTTCAAAACAAAAATATTTTTTTCCTTCTCTAAATAATTATAATTAGAGAGCAAACCCTCTTTCTTACCTATACATGTCAAAATGTGGCTTAATTATCAGCTTCTTAACTGTTCTCAGTGCTGCTCCTTAAGATCTCTGTATGGAGATTGCAGTACGATTTGAGCCCATGACCAGAATATGGTTATCAGTACTGTGACTGGACATTCAGTTTGTGGGTGGTCCGGATTATTTTTAATGAAGTCCTACAAAAACCTCTCCCAAGCTGAACCCAAACTAATTTACACAACTTGTGTCATGTAAAAACTATGAAATTCTCATATAAGACAAAGAGTTACATCTTGTGTCTCGCTTTCGTATTCTAACTCAATTCCCTTAACAGCTTTCTTCCTGTGCCCCCATTGTGTCTTGGTGCTTGACACAAATGCCAGATTTCAGCCTTATGTGGGGCTTTTCTGATTTGCACTGAGTGCTATCATAGCCTTAATTCTCTTTTGATGTGTCTTCTCACTCTTAAGATCACTTTGAGACAACAACAGTTCCCAGCTGACAACTTACAAGTACATGAAGACACGCTGTCAAAAGTAAAAATATGCATATTGAAAATGTGAATTTTGAGGCTGAGGTAATATTTTCTTCTCTTCCTGCAACTAAAGGTGGAACTATGTATTTAAAAACCTTGAGGATACCTGATTCTACACATTTTAATCATGCCATTCTGTTGTTGTTACTTTACATTTTTCTCTACTGTTCCTTTTTTATACTCATTTTGTGTAAATTTTAATTGTAAAGTCATAGTAAAGGCTCTCTCCTCTGTGTGTACAATCATAGAAGAGAGAAGTCTCTCTTTGAAATCCTGACTGTGATATGACAATAAACAATCATTAACATAAACTCAAATTCTCAGTATCTATTGTTTTTCCAAGAATACTGGGGTGAAACCTTGTTGGACTCGTTTGGAAATATTCTCAGGCTGTAATGTCTCTAAGACTGAATCAATCAAAACCCCTATTCCCTGAGCAGCTCCATGGCAGGAGGTTATTCACATTTCCTGTTCTGGAGTGTTATTTCAAACACACAGGGATGTTCTGATTTAAATTACTTTATCTATAAGCTATACCAACAGCTTAAAGTCATGGGTAGTACAGATGATCTTGAGGTATGTTTAAAATAGTTTCTAAGAGGTGTCTAGTGTCATCCATGTGTTAACAGAGCTGTATTCAGATAGATTTTCTGTATGCAAGGTCAGGAAGTGACATCTCCATACACGTATCTTTCAATTCTGGATCTCATTTTTAGTTTTGATATTCCAGAAAATGCAATTGTCATACTTTATACTGAGATAACAGAGATTAAAACCCTCCATGCACTCAGTACTGAGGAAAATTACTGCTCATTACTTCTCAGCCACAGGGCTGCTCCTTTTCAGCCAGAGGGCTGAACCCATGTAACCTCCAATTTGGTTATTAGTCCCCAAAACAGAAACTAACAGTTCTTAATAAAGGTCCAGTGACCTACTAGCAAAGAACCAATTTCCCATACAGAGTCTGACTTCCAAGATAGTCTGAAAAACTAGTAGGAAATGAAGCTCCACTGATTCAGTCTTACCTGTTTTTAACAGAATTATATTGGTGTCTTCCTCACTACTTTGTTTCTTCAATCTTCAGAATGAAGAATTCTGTAGCTCCATTTTGTGAGAGGAAATTGGTGACACCAGTATTCACTCAGCTGAGGAAAGAAAAAATAATTAGCTGGCAGTTTTGTGACTGCCTGAAGTTGAATTTAATGAACTGCAACAAAAGCTTTCTGCAACATTAGAACAGCAGCTGGAGCTAAATCCAACATTTCTGTCTTAAATGGCCTTCACTTACAATTTGATGAGCAAAACATTAGTAGCAGTCATTTGTTCAGTTTTACAGAATATAGAAGGAAGGTTAGCAGCACAAGTGAGAAGTTAATCATCAATCTCAAACTGACTCTCCAATCCTATTGCAGAATTGCAGTGCTGAAGAAGCCAGGGCAGAAGTCTAATGGCCTGAAGACTCCCAAGGGGCTCCTTCAGGAAGGCAAAACATTATTTACATTAAAAATTGCCATCTCTCTAACTGCATTCACTTTGAAATGAGGTGGTACTGCAGATGACAAGACTTTCATCTGCCACCTTAGATCAATGAAATGGCAGTACAGTATGTTTCTCCAGAATACTTCATGGGTCTCATCAAAATGCCATGCCATGACATATTAAAATTGTCTTTATGTTTAACAAATTCCAATGAGCTATGAAGCTGTCTGCTATTATTTAAGGATTTATATACCAATAATAACACTATAGAGATGATAAGAAAATAATATAAGTGATAATAATGTTTATTATTACCTGATTTACATTGTTTAAAGCTTTTTATGTTCTACTTAAGCAGTTGTCAATTAGCATGCAGAATGTCCTGGGCAGTCTCTGTTTAAGTACACTGAATTACATGTATAACAAGAAATCTCATATGCAACAGGATCAGGAGGGTTGTTGGTTTGCTGGTTTGTTTGGTTTTTTTTGTAGTAGGGTCATAGGAAAATTAAATAAAGAACACTAAATTGTTTTTAAAGAGGGAAAAATATTATTTTAAAGAATTCTCCAAATCGCTGCATTCAAATTGCTTTTCAAAAAACCCTCTCAGATCTACCATTTACCATAAATTCCTAAAGACAGGAATGTTCATTGTGGTCTCATTTTCTCTGTGGAGAGTTTGTACAATCAATTGCTTGTGCATGTCTTCAAATTCCCAGAGCTTTTTTCTTTTTTGTTTTTGCTTTTTGGTTGGTTGGTTGGTTTGGATTTTTTTTGTTTATTTGTTTGTGGAGGTTTTTTGTTTGGTTGGTTTAATTTTGGAGTTTTCTTGTTGTTTTGCAGGTGGGATTTTTTTGTTATTGTTTGGGGGGGGGTTGTTCGTTTGTTTGTTTGTTTTGTTTAGTTTTGTTTAGTTTTGTTTTGGTTTTTTGCGACATGGTAGGGAGGAGAATCTTTTCCTCTGTTCTTTAAGTGAACACTGTACATATTTGACTGTCAGACACATGATACAGATACATCTATATTCTGTCTTTATTTCTCTCATGTTCTGGAAGTCTTTTAACCCAGGTGAACTAGTTGCTAAGAGCATCAACAGAGGAGAACAAGTTGGAATAGCAGGAAGGGTACCACATGTCTACATTTAATTTGTCCTTGTACAGTAGAACCATAGTTTTATAAAGATAGCAGTAAGAAGCAGTTGCTCTGTGCAGAATAGTGTTTAAGACTCTAGCATGATGATTGCAGACCTGGAGCTGGACAGAACTGGTTTTAGAGATAACAAAGAAATATGGTGTCTAACATACCAAAAGACACCATATGTAGTCAATTGGGTGTGATATGGAATAACAGACCAATGCAGACAGAGCAAAGGCATAAAAGGGTTTTGGCAGACACATAAAAATGGCCCCAAATTGATCCTAGAGCGAGAATTACTACAAAAATCATATTCCTCACACTGAAAGACTCCAGAGTCTGGAAATTCACTAACACCCCACCCCTGCCACCAGTATGGAACCCCACCAATCTCAGCACCCAGAGGAGCAGTGGAGACATCAGCCTAACACTGGGAGGTAGGCACTAAGAGGTGTATGTATAAACATTTTAACTGCATTAACCTTCTTTTTTAAGCAGTTACATCTGGACTAGTAATGGTTAGAGTGTTTCACTTTCAGTTATGCTAATAATTATTTAGCTTTACTTATATAAGCAAGCAAGATTTTGAGTGCAACAGCTCCATAGTAGCAGAGAGAATTCTGGGGCAGACTGATGAGAAAAAAGAATAGATGACTTTTTGAGTTATATAAACAGAGATACACTAATCTTATCTTGGTACATCAAGTTTTGAAAAGGAAAACAGGAAACCTTTGAAAGCTAGATTCAGTCTGGCTTCAAATCATTAGAAAAATGTGTAGAAATGAAAGAAAAGCTTGAAAGAAAAGATTACCTTGGAGGCATTTCTTGCTATTTTTAATAAGAAACCCAAGCTAGTTTTTTAGGATAGTTTAATTTAGAACTGAAGCAAAAATCCTAAATTTACTAAAACTGCACTGTGTGCAGAGCAATGTGATTAAAGAAAAAAATCAACAATTATACTTTTTATACAAAACATATAAGTATTTATGAGCATGAACAAGACTTTTATCTGAACCATAATGGCAGAAGTTGTGTCACAAGGGTGACCAGTTGCACTCATTTTGTCCAGCTAATATACCAATGAGCTAGAAAACTGTTCAATGTGGACAGACAACTGGTTAATGCCAAAAACATACTGGCTGAGCAGACATGTCAAAAAAGCCTGTGAGGTAGTTATGGAAAGTATTAAAATTATGAGCAACTAGAACAAAAAAGTGCCTGAAGTGAACTAAAGAGTAGCTAGATTTAACTGCAAATCACTGCAAGATAGCAGTAAGGGAACAAAGAAAAGCAAGGGAAAATATGTCATAAAGCAATAAGCCACAGAAAAATCCGATATGATCAAAGACATGACAAAGCATGTGCTGTGAGGCTTCCTCAAGAGCAGAGTAAAATTATTTCAAAATATCTTACATTTATGGTAGTAAATAGACAAATAGTGCCTCTAACTACAGCTCAGCAAATGACTGGTGAAGACAGAGAGAATAAGCAAAGAATTGCTTAGCAGTCGTACAACATCTTATAAAACAACTTACTAGCAAAAGATTAAATAGTGGAAAATTTGAAATTAATCTTTAAAGAATAAGAAAAGTGCAAAATTTTCACAGCATCTTGGCATGCTTGGGTTTTTTTGCATTTACACTCTCAAGCCAAGTATTATATGTGTCAGGACTCACTAGGCCAGCAGTTGTCCACCAGCCACTCTATCTGGCAGACTTAGGTGGCTTTAACTTTTATGATGGGGGCCAATTTGTTTTGGAACTTGTGCCATCTCTTAGCATCTACTGCCCTTCAGTCCCAGGTAGGTTAGAAGCAGATCTGGGGTATGGTCTACAGCAGGTAGCATTGCCATAAATCATAAAATACAAGAAGTAGAGGAGCTGATCAGTCTTCATTTTCCTCAGTGTGAGTGTTCCCTCAGCAGCAAGGATCACAGCACACAGGGATGCACCTGAAACATGCCTGCCAAGCCCACAGCATGGTGAAAAGAGGCTTAACCTGAAGAGAGAAGAACAAGATTCTTATGAAAGGAGAATTAGAAGGAATGTAAATGTCACAATGAAGAGAAATACGATCAGTATAAAATTCCAGCACATTCAGATATTCAGCATTCCTTCGGAATAAGGTAAGAAAAACATGTAACTCACGTGCATGTAGACAAAAACATACTTTGATATATGGTCTGCTATATGGCCTTGAGAAACATCAGGGCAAATTTCAGCTCCAATATTCATGATTCTTACAATTAAAGCATGCCCTCTCCAGGGAGCAGAGAAAAGAAAGCAGTAGAATTCCCATCTGGAAAAGCATTCAGAACAAAGTGCCGACAGCACTGGAACATTTGCAGAGACAAAAAACCCTGCTGGCCAGGGAGGGCACCCAGCTCCCTTCCATTAGGGAATGCTGTGCTGCTGATAGCCAGGCGGTCTAGGGTGACACCTTTGCAAACCTTGCCATTATGACAAGTTGGCTTGCTTGCTTATCTTCATCTCTAAGCATGATGCAAATTTTCTGTAAACTTAGTGAGGTAGTTACACCTGGATGTCTTTTTCAGCAAAATAAATATCTATTTCGTAATCTTTCAATAGCAAACAGAGTCAGGTTTCTGTTTCTTCTCCATAGAAAATCACTATGTTGCTGCAAGATGAAACAGCTCAACTCCCAGGTATGGTTTCACCCATAACCAGAGCCTACATGACTTCCCAAATCCCTCTTTAATACTCGGGATTCTCATGCACTGGACTCCCAGGCAAAGTACCTCGAGGGGAAGTTATGTTTGTAGCCAATTTTGATTCCCAAAAGTTCCCCTATGATTTAATGATAACAGGGCCAAGGCACAAGGCTTGAGCACCAAGCTCTGTATTTGTGTACAGTGATATGAAACACAGCTGTGTGAGCCTATGGAAAATAAACCACAGCCACAACAGTGGGAAAATTTATAAGCAACCATGTAGTTAGGAAAGGGCAAAAAAAATTAGGGAAAAGCAGCAAAGCTTATTTGCATAGCAGAGAGCCAGAGCAGCCATACCTCTTCTGGAAACATGTAATAGCAAATTATTCAAAGGACACAAAAAAGTCAGCTTCACTGAACTGGGTATAAAAAGAACTCACTGGTCAGCCTGAATCACCAAACTAGATGAGACATTTAGTAAACATATAAACTTTACAAAACTTCCCTGCACTAAAATCCTTAATTATTACAATTTCTTCTGTTTCATAAATAAAAGCTGAAAAAAAAATAATGTCAGGGTACGTAGCAAAACAACAGAAATTACAAAAGCAGTGACAGGTTGTGAGGACCTTAAATGACTCAGGAGATCAATTAATAGACAATATGCGAAATGAAGCAGTACAAAATAAACTTTTTCACAGTATCTGCTTTGATCTCACAGCTTGCACTAGAAACAGCAGTTCCAGTGAGTGTTGGGCTATGAAGAGCAGAGAGCTGCAACAGCATTATGAGATTGTGCAGCAAGAACTGTCAGTCAGACAGACAGAGCTCCCACATTTGCATGTTTTCCTAGTCCAGTGCTAACAACTGTTCAAGAAACAATAAAAAACAGAAAGAAATGAGAGTATTCACAGAACATGGGCAAAGTGATTTGAAAACCCAAAGCATCTCCTCCCAGGGGCAATACCAGAGAATTTCAGATTAATTACAACACAGAGTCCACCAAGGATACTATGGTATCTTGACAACAGTTTAATTTGAAGCCAATAAATTCAGTATTTATTTCAACTACAAGGGGAGAAATAGAAAAATATCAAGGTCCTAGAGGATCTGATATGTCTGATTCCATGTCATCAATTGCAATTCTTAAAATATTTAAAATTCTAAAAGTCAATGAAACATGCCTCCTTGGAATCTATGTACAGTAACATAATACTGTAAATATCTTTTTTCCTGCCCACTTTTACAGAAAAGTTACCCTTGCTATGTACAACACACATTCACACACCTCCTTGTAAGTGAAGTGGCCATGGCCTGAATGCCAAGGATGGCTCACCCTGCAACATCTGGGAATTTCTCAGGCAATGCATAGATGGAGCCATCACAAGGCCTCTCTGGGCACTGAGGGGAGTTTTAATGCTGGTTAAAGAAGAGGTAAAGGAGAAGTGCAGCTCTGTTAAGGCCAGATGTGCCACGTGGGTTGTTCTCAGTTCTGGAGAAGTCACTACTCCACGGGCCATCATTAGTGCACATGTACCCACAAGGGCTCCAGAGGATGCTGGTAATGATTTAACTACTCAGGGAAGTGCACCTCTGCTTCCAGGTGTCACTGTGGGACTTGAGATCCTGCAAAATAGAGAGAGACTGTTAATATTTTCTTAGACTTCATATATATGTTCTATAGAACTGTTTGACTTTTTGAAAATGATGTATTTCTACTTCTGGGTGATTTTTCAAGTACATATTGTATGGAATTGCTTAGTTTCCTTTTAACCAGTTCCATAAAACCAGGTGCCCCCATCTTTTTACTGCTGTGAAGGTAATAACACCAGTTATTAAAATCCCATTGTGTGGACTCCCAATGTTCTTGCCTTAGAAAAAGAACAAAGACTCAACAGTTTCAAACATTTTTCCCTTTTCCATTAAAGCCCCCTGTAGTCTGAGGCAAAAGCAATTTAATAATGTCTCCTGATGTTTACAGCTTTAAAAAGAAGAAAGGATTAACTTCAGAAAAGTTTAACAGAACACTAAAACAAATTGGGGGCATGTTTTTTCTGTCACTTTTGTGATGTCCTCTAAACACTTTCACATGTCATCAGACCAATTAGCCAAATGGAGACCTATCAGTGAAAAAACTAAACCAGAATGACTTCATTATTTAACAGGAATAGCACCTTTTCAAACAATACCATACAACTTTCATTTCTTTGAATCAAAGAGGGACTTCAAACACGTTAAATTATCAGCAAAGAACCATAACAGATAAAAAAAAGTGATGGACCAACAAAAAAAAAAGATTAATCAGACAGAGGTGCAAATGAAAGCAATGAATCTTTAGCAGATTTTCTTAGTACAAACATTAGCCTTTGCATGTCAAAGCACGAACGACGAAAAACTTCACAACATTTTTTAAGTGCTAATTATCACGAACTTTAGACTCTTGAAAAAATTACTGATAGTTTAAAACTGATCTGCTTGTTTGTATATAAAGTTGTGTGTATGTATATATACGTGTGTGTGTTAAGATGTGTGTCTTAACTGGAACTACCAGTGTACTCCATTGTCTTGGTACAAGACCATGGAGGAAGAACAAAAGGTTGCATCAGAAACTTTTCTACAAATATACAGTGTTTTTGGTTTGTGTGTGTCCCACATCCATTGCTAGGGTCCTAGCTCTGGAAACCACACTAATAATTCCATTAATAAATGACAAATGGATATAGGAGCAACTGCACACAGGGCACCAGCTGTCTGAGCAAGGTACCCGTGAGCCAAGTCATATTTCTAAGCCCAACATACAAGACCATTTTTGAATACCTAAGGCCTGAACTTGGATATGTGGATGACAATACATTTTTAAAGGCTTCCTCTTTGAGGTCCTGGCTGTAACAGACACATTTTCACTCTGGACAAAAACGAGAGAGAAAATAACACCTAGGAGCCCCCAGGAGGTACTCAGGTGTCCAGTGCTCTGCCTTGCATTTTTAAGGGGCTGGATAAAATAACAACACCCTCTGGATAAGTATTTATTGAAGTGAAAGACAATTATTAATTTTTAAGTTTAATATTTTCCATTAAGAGTGCCACTTGTGTTTTCCTCTTATGTTACAAATTAAATGACATCTCTCTCAGAAATGAAAACACATTCACTACCAAGAAAAGTAACATTTCCTTTTGCTATCAATGCTAAGCACAGTTCAACTCAGAGTGAAACCTCCCAAGAGCTAAAGTGGACACATTCAAACACAGGTACCAAGTTAAAGTGAAGAACAAGGAGACACTTTTCTTAGAACAAGTGGTCCCTGTGGTGTCCTGGGAAGGTGAATTTTCTAAGTCTAGGCCAGTTAAACTGCCCTGTGTCAGAGGTTAGATGTAGGAAAGTTAATGGTAGGCCTCCAACAGAGACCCATATACAGAAAAATAACTGATACCTTGTTTATAAAACCAGGTACTGCCCTGTTTTTTACGTTTGGAGTCTACAATTATTCACACCATCACCAGAGGTTTTGTTACTCTCTCTTCATGCCAGTGCTCCTACAACACAACAGCTACTTCCAATCCATTCCTCAGTAACAGGTGGGTGTGACAGCCCCTGCACTGAACACATGAATAATGAAAAAGGCACACTTTTTGGATGAGAAATAAACAACTGAAGTGTCTCTCCTGTCCTCTGCTTCTTTCTGTGTTGATGTTATTATCTTTTTATTATTGTTCTTTCGAAGATTTTCTTTGGAGGGAGCACTGGAATTAAATTACTTCTCTACTTTTGACTGACTGCAAAACTGCTGTCAAGTAAACCAGTGTCACCAATCTCCCTCACAAACTACAGTAAATAGCAGCTAAGATAAACTTAGCTGAGCTGATTTTGTCCAGCAGCACTGATGCTGAAATGTGCACTGGACTTATATAGGGGGAGAGAAGAGAGAGTATTTGGCAATAGGTAATAAAGGTAAATAATAGGTAAATGAAGAGACAAGGCTCATGAGGTTCTAGCCAGTGTGAGCTTATATGTTTTGAGAATGAAAAAATAGAAAATGAGAATGGAAATGAACACATGGGTAATGTCAATATGGCATATTTGGTTATTGGAGGGCCTCATTACCTGGAAAATATTGAGTCTTTTATTGTGAAACCACCTTGGCTGGCTCTGAAAAATCTTATCTCTTATCCATCACAATCCTTAGATGGTGAATATTTTGGGTACGACAAAATTATTTTTTTTTTGTGGCAAACGACCCATCTAGTCTAACCTACTCTTCCCACCTAGACACGATACCTGAGTTCTTATAGCCCATCAGCAATCGTGCACTTCAGCATCAATGAGTCTGGCAAGAGCAGGACAGTGCCTTTGCTGGAGCCCTGGGGAGCTCTTCACTCACTGACACAGGAACCCTCTCTGCTGCTGCAACACGACAATCCTGCACTGGTAACTGTGGTAGGCAAGATGCAGAGATTAAAATAAAAAAAAAAAAATTAAAAACAAAACAAAACAAAACAAAACAAAATAAAATAATAAAATAAAATAAAATAAAATAAAATAAAATAAAATAAAATAAAATAAAATAAAATAAAATAAAATAAAATAAAATAAAATATAAAATAAAATAAAATGAAGTAAAATGAGGTCATTGGGTAGCGAGGAGGGAGGAGATATCAGCTACCTCTTTTCCTGTGAGAACACTGCCTTTTGGAAAATCAAGCAGGAAGCAACACTGTGCAAATCCTGTAAGTTTTAGCCATTGCGAGGTGATTTTCCAGCGCGCAGAGCGCCTCCAGCGCGGTGCCCCGTGTCCCTGCAGGGGACGGGAGCGGCCAGCAGGCGGCGCTGCGGGCGGGCGGCCCAGCCGTGCCGGGGCCCGGCACCGCGTCAGCCCCGGGACGGGCGCCAGGGACGGCCCTGCCGAGGGGCTCTCGCTGGATGGCAGACGCAGAAATAACATCAGGGCAGTGTGGAGGTTTAGAGACACGGATTGCTGCACTGGGAAGGTCCCATCAGAGACCAAAATTTCCTTTTTCTATTCCTGCTCTCATTTGCATCTCTTTGTGTAGAGCGCTGCCGCACATCTGGCACATCCCTGCTCTGCCAAGGTTTTCCCTGCCTTGAGCTGTCACCGCCGCCACTGCTTCAGCCCTTTGTGCTGCTTTTTTGCCGATTTAGCTCTCCTAGAAGCATGGACATGGAAAACTGCAGGATATGGATTTCCCATCTGATATCAGATATAGATATAAATTCAGGGCTGAACAGAGGGGACTAATGGCCCCCTTCAGGCTCTTATTCATGCAGCCCAGTGTGCAATTGTCTCTCTCACTGCCAGCATCTGCAGCTGAATCCTGATACAGGTAAAAGTCTAATGAAGACACAACAATTTTGAGGAAAAGTTTCAGTGCTATGAATAAGCTTTAGAACGAGAGTAAAGTGACAAGATAGAAGGAACAATACAATGGCGTTTTCTGATGAGATGATTCAAAGCACAGTTCATGCTGCTGATGAAAAGCAGGTACAATCACATGCACCAATGAGCAGCTTCTGTAAATAAATGGAAGAAAGGAGAAAGAACCAGAAATTCAGTAAGTTTTTCAAACGTTTTGGGAAAATGGAGACTTAAAGACAAAAGTGAATCAATCCTAGGAAGGGAGCAGCATTCTTACAGAAATTAAAATCTGCAGAGTGATTTTTGTCTCTCTTATTCCCTGCAGAAGCTCAGCAAAGTGGACAAACAGTACAGGAAAGAAGCTTAGACATAACCACTTACTATAAATATAACACTGAGGCCTTTCAAAACAAGTGTCTTAGTTTCTGTTAAATATCACATCCGTCTTTTGGGTGTTAGGAATGATACAAGTGAAATTCAGTCGCTCCATTATGCACTGATTTTGATACTTTGCCTCTTTTGGATGAATTTTCAGTGGAGTTTATCAGAAATTCGGGGTGGCAATGCCATTCTCCACTTTATCTCAACAGTCCTCAGACCTCAGCTGAGTCACCACAGTTCTGATGGATTAGAAGTCTCTAGCCCAGTTTGTACAACATGAGGCAAATCTCTTCTCTATTTCTGGCCTAAAAACCTAATGGTGTAACTGCTCTGTATAGAAATCAGTATTTTTTCCACCCTCAAGTAGGCAACAGAGAATATATGCAGTAACTTTTCTTTATTCCTATCCCTTTCTGGACAAAATTAACGGTCACCACTTGCTAAACTATATACTTTGCTTGATTATTTCAAAGGTGAAAAGAATCTAAAGGTAATTAGAAAAAAAAGATACAAAACAAGAAAGAAATATTACCTTTAAAATATAGCAGAGAGAATACAGAGGTGCTAAGATGGCTCACAGGCCTGGAAATGAGTCCTGGTGGACAGCACAGTGACCATGACTCAGCTGCAGACCCTGGCAGAGATGCCAGCTGCACACAGGGCTGCATTAGGAGCAGCTTGAAGGAGGTTATTAGTCTGCTCTTCTCAGCCCTGAATTTATGTCTATCTCTACAAGCTGCTCAGAATCCGATCCTAAAGTAATAAACAAGAATGACCCCTATTTCTTTATTAGCAATAAATGAACATATTCTTCTATTCTATTGCACTCTGCATGGACTAAACCAGATTATAATCATGACTGCCAGAGTTATGTGCTGTCTCTATTAGGTAATTATCATATTATACCTGTCATAAAGGGCTCAGTATTCAAATATTTCATTAAAACCAATAAACAAATATTATAATTTTTAAAATCCTGTAAGTCTCTTGAGAATAATTTTAGTACTGCTCTGAAGTAAATATACCTTCAGAAAATGCAGAGGATGTAATAGAGTCAAGTGAATCTTGCTGCCAGTAAAGCTGATTATAGCCATGATTAAGCTGTGGTACTTATTTATGTGGCATGAATACTGATACTTCTATATATGAGCCTTCTCTGGATGAATGTATTTCTAGAGAAGGCAAGAGAGACCTTTTCCACATCCTATATATACCCAGTACCTTACCCCCACCTCCCCACCACCTTCTTAATATACACTGCTTAATTTTAATTTTTCTTTTAAAAGTCCTTGAAAATGAGCTGGACAGGGATGAAAAGTCATCTAAAAAGGAATGAACAGTAATTTTGGTAAAAACTCGTAGCTTCTCTGCACTGTTAAGCCACCTGGAGCTCCAAGGACAAAGAAGCTGTTCTGATGGTCAGCCTGTCAGCCCCTATCCATCCTGTGAACAAATAGCACATTGGAAAACTATTCCTTTGGCACTGGCTTAGCCTCTCTCTAAAGAGGAGACATAATAGAATATCGTAAAAACACCCTCTCCCAATCTCCCCTGAAATATTGTACACTCAAAATCTACTTGCTTTTCCTTCCTAGCTCTCACTCTATTTTCAGGTCTCACAAAAGCATGCTGATTATGACTTGATTCTTTGTACTCCCTCTTTTCACCAGATGACACCCTGCCTACAAGCAGGAGAATACAAGGCTTGGTTACACAGGGAAGCTGATGTGCAGGGAGCCAGATTTATCTGCATTTATAGTGCATTAGCCTCATGGAAGGCCAGTTTGCACAAAAATACCCCAAGGGCCCACCTTACTGCCCTGTGAAAACAGGCTGTGCTCCTCCAAGGGTTAGAGCAGACCAAAGGGCTCAATCCTTCCTCAACTTACTGGACAAGACTTAGGCAGAAAGAGAAAATCCAATCTTCTTGAAATTGCCTGTGTGATTTTAATGATGGTAGTGCTCTAACATAACTTACCTTCAAAATTGTTGCTTACAAGGATAACTAATTGCACTAAGGAGTTTGGTTTTGTTGTTTTGGGTTTTTTTTCTCAGAGGTGGCAGCAAGTATTTATAGAAGGGAATGAAGTGTTTCTTTGTAGTCAAGCTTTTTGCTGTGTGTATGTTAGATTATTGAACTCAACCAGACTTTCCAGAAACAAATAAAATATCAGGATTGCAGTAGAAATTCTCGGGGGGGGGGAAGCTTAGCCTGTATATTGCTTAAGGATTCTACTGGATAAAAATATGCTGCAGAATATGTAAGAAGGTTGGGCATGTTCAGGCTAAAATACAGCCTATTGTTGTTGTTATTATTATTATTAACATATGTTTTCCAGGAAAAAAAAGGTAGTAAAATTGTTCTGCCTCTCTATCCAGCAATAATAAATAAAATTTTTGACCACATCTGACAGAGGGGCTACTGCCTCAAAAATTTCTTTCTTGTAATGAAAAAGGATGTAAAGGTAGGGAGGTGATCTTGATGACAGAACAACAGTCATATAAACTCAAATACTTATGTATTCACACATATTCCTTGGAAAGTAAAGAATCTCACCCTGAAGACATGCTCAGGAAATCAGGCACCCAAAGCTCTCCTGTTTGTGGAGCTCTTTTTTCCCAGGGCCTCAGTGAGGATGACTCTGTGACTCTA
Source organism: Sturnus vulgaris (assembly GCF_052056855.1). Lineage (NCBI taxonomy): Eukaryota > Metazoa > Chordata > Aves > Passeriformes > Sturnidae > Sturnus > Sturnus vulgaris. Next base: position 26,970,483 of record NC_142243.1, on the reverse strand, counting down.
CTGCCTCCATTCTTTGGCTGGACAGTGATATGCCTTGAAACATTATTCTAAAAATTTCAATCATCACCCAGTTTCATAATACACAAGAAAAGATTTGAAAATTCATGGTTTGGACAACACCCCCCACATGCATAAACATCATGCAGACAAATACCCAAGTTTTCATTCCCTTTTTAAAGCACTTATTTTCTTACTGAGGCTAACTAAAAAATACATGTTTATTTACAAAATACCACAAATCTAATTCTAAATGCAGCACACAAATCTATGTCAACAACGGATGCTGACCATCAAAATGGAAAAATAAAAACAGTACATTAATAGCCAAAATTGGTATTTGTATTTTTAAAAAGCCTGTTACATCATATGCACTGAATCTTTCTTAGCAATATTCAATGGACCAAAACAAAACTCAGAAAGCAAGGACACTTTTATCTATGCTTGTAACTACCACAGAAGTTCCACAAGAGAGCAGCAGATACTTGAATTTGAGAGAGAAATGACACAGAACTGCTCTTTTTCCATCCTTTCCCCTCTTCCATTATTATTATTCCACTGCAAAAAGATGATGAATGCAAACACGCCCAGGCTGTTGGTACAACAGCAGTCCCTGAATGTCAGGGAAATGCCATCTCACTCCAAGCTGACGAAGTAGAAGGAGGCCACATGAAACATGATAACTATTAAGAAATTATATATTAAGAATGATAAAATATGGTTCACCATGAAGCTTCTAAAGGACATATTCATTTATAGTAAAGGGATATATTTTTGTTAATGGATCACAGATATATCATGGAACGCTTAAATTCATTTTTAGGGATATGAATCTGAAAATATTTTGAGGTGGTAAAACATTATTGTTTCAAGAGCATTGGAAAAACTAATCATGAGTAGAAAAATATTTTTTTAATCTTCAATTCATGGGGGAAAAAAAATTCTATTTTACTATGCTGGGAATTTTACACTAGTATCAGACAAAAGTATGATTATTTGTATAAAATTTTATTCCTGAAGAAAGAAGAATTTTTAACTTCTTGGACATCAGAGGGTTTGGTTTTTTTCCTGAAAATTCCAGAAAAATCTCCACACATCCATAAATCCTGTAATTCAGGTGAGAACAGTACTGGTCTCTACAATCATAATGTCTCCAATGCCCAAGCAGAACTGCAGAAATTCAGCTGTCACTCTGGAAAAAGAGGGACTAGAATTTTCCATCTTAAAGCAGAAATATACTTGCAGGACCGTTGAGGAAGAAAATACCTATTTTGGAGGACAGGTCTCTGTTTGTGTTAAAAAAACCTCAATTAAAACTCCTCACTTAAAGGAGGAGTTTGTGTGGAACACAGACACTTTAGCTGGTCCTGTTAAAGGGGCCAGCATTAGGCTAAAATTGTTTCTATTTATACTAAACAAGCCAAAATATCTGACTGCCCCCATTAGCATCTCCTGCCAGTGAACTGTTGGGCTGGATGTGGTTTCCATCAGTACCATATTCTGTGAAAGGCAGGTCTCATTCAGCTGAGATTTAGAAATGCCAGGAGGCCAAAGGAACAGGAAAAACACCAGGCACATACTTCAATTCAAGCAGTGCTTGGGGGAGAAGGATATTTGTATAATTTTGAAAGTGATTTAGAAAACAGCTATCATGGATGTCAATTAACATGAAATCAGTTGCAAAACATCTACGGATATCACACAGGCTCTTCCTCCACTTCAGTGCATTCAGAAATCACAGTATTTATCATTATTTGGGCATGGTGCTTGCTCTCCCCTCCCTCCTGGCCCTGCATCTGGGGAGACAAGCCTTCTGTTATATATGTCTTTCAGATTCTCTCTTTGATATTAACTTACAGAATAATGAAAAGAACTACTAAGGGATAATCATACAGGAAACAAAACAAGGATTTCTGTTCTTTTTCTCCCCAAAAGCAGCAAAGAAATTGTGCAACAAGAGGTGGGTCATCAATAAAGAAGCCATCTGGATGGCTCTAGCTGTTTGACTAGCTTTTTGTCTTTCTGAGGCTGAGTCTCAGAGCCTCAGAGACAGCCCCATCAAAGGAATTTGCAGCAAGATTGATACTTGAGCAGCAAGCCTGTCACATTTAATCTTTTTAAAGAAACCAACCATGCAAAAAACTGCAATTTGCATCTTCCAGTCTAAAGATCGCATTTAACTGTGCCAGAGCAGCCTTATAAATGAACAAATAAATAGTCTTAAGTATGATTTTGTTTTCTTGGTATATCCTAAATATTTTGGACTTCAGACTTCAATAAATGCTCACTCTCCATCAGTCCAGGATCACTAATGTGACCCAGAGGACTCATGTTAGTCCTGAGCTCTGTGGGTGATAAAGCCATGCCAGTCTGTTAAAAATAAAGAGCAGGAAAAAAGGAAACTCCAAAACATTTACAAATAAGGCCTTTGGATATAACGCCATCAGAAACTGGGATTTTTCTTTTCCTTATTATTGCAGGTTATTTAAAACAACAATGACAAGGATATAGCAGTGATTCATGCAATCTGTCTTCCTATTCCTTAAATAAATTCAAAGATGCAAAATTCAGCTGTTTTTCATGTGCAAAACAATAGGGTCCCAGAGATGTTTTTTCTTTTCCATTTATCTTTATAAATGTAGTTTCATTAATATCTGATAACGAAGCACCAGTTTTTATTAGCATCATTTAGCTTTATGCTAGAATGATTTATCTGCAAATGTAATCTACTGCTCTTAGAGATCTTGTGGTTGGTGATGGTCTCTGCTCCTCATAATCCTTCTTTTTGCTGAGAAGAAAAGAGCTCCATCACAAATTCTAAGGAACTTTATATTAGAGGTTATCACGGTTTTGCAGTCATTAGTAGTTTATCTCACTATGCTGTTGTTTATAACAGACTGCAGGCTTTTGCAAAAGATGTGAGTGCAGGAGAACTTTGTTACTTGGGAAATATATTAGGCTGGTAGGTCGAGACTCATTTCAGACAATCTATGAACTAGACAAAGTATTGTAGGACAGCACTGTGTGTTTGACAGTTATGAAATTGCATTTTAGGTAATGATACACTTCCCACCTGCCTAATATCTATTTTCCAATCAATTCCAATCTGCTTCCCAGGACAAAAAAGGTTTGTTTCTTCCTAACACGCACCTTTCTCTTACCTTTGTTGCTCGTAATAGGCTGAAGACACATTAGTAGCCATAATTTAACCATTCCAGTGATCAAGTTTATTTTCTCTTTAAAAAAAGTTCTCCACTCACAGATTTCTAGCACATAGTATTAGCAAAAACAAAAACAAAAACAAAAAACCAACAAAAAAAGCCTGACAAGCAGTGTTTGAACAATGCTCTCAGGCACAGGGTGTGATTCCCAGGGTGTTCCATGGTTCCATGTGGGGCCAGGAGCTGGACTTTGATGACTGTGGTTCCCTTGCAACTCAGGATATTCTGTGATGATTCTATGATTCACAAATAATAGAAATAGAAATAGAAATAGAAATAGAAATAGAAATAGAAATAGAAATAGAAATAGAAATAGAAATAGAAATAGAATAGAATAGAATAGACTAGAATAGAATAGACTAGAATAGAATAGAATAGAATAGAATAGAATAGAATAGAATAGAATAGAATAGAATAGAATAGAATAGAATAGAATAGAAAGTTTTTATGACTGCATATTGCATAGTTTCAATTTAGCATAGGATTCAAAACCTGGAAATGTCATTACTTTATATAATGCAAAAATACTCCATCAAACTTTTTCCAAGGGAGTCTCAGCTGAGTCATTTATTCTTCTTACAATTTTGAAAGATAAGGACTTGGGGACACTAATTTTGCTCCTTTATTTTACACATTTTGACCACTTTTTTTCAGGGGAGATGTAAAAAATGTGCCACATTATATAAAAAACATGAACATTCCCAGATTTGGACAAAAATGACAAGGCATATTTTACATATTGTTCATGCATAATTTATATTATTTTGTGAAACTTGGTACTTTTCCTTGATACAGCGTAGCTAGGTAATATGAACTGTAAAAGGAAACTTCAGTTACCATTTAAATACACTTGGTGTCCTGCTAGGTGGGGGCCTGATCTCTCTGTCAGATATTTTGACCTCTCAAGGTTAAGGTCCTGGGGATTCTGCCAGGGGGCTGGTGCTGGGCTGGCAGACAGTATGACCTTTCATTCGTGGGGGTGTTGTCCTTCACTTCTTCTGAAAGAAAAATCTTCTGAATAGCTGTGAAACAAACTGTTTTAACTTGCCTTTTTGGACTGAACAAGTAGTAATCCTGTAAGAGGCCAGCAGTTCCTTTGGGATCCATTCCCACTCTGCCCTCCCCAAGGTGGTTCATGATCTTATGACCATCATGACTTTAACTTTTGTTCTTCTTTATGAGGAAGAGCAACAGAATTGTGCTTCCTTCTTACTTCATCCCTTTGACAGAGCAAAGTATTCTGCCATTTGATCTAATACACTGTAAATGTCTGTGTTTCCTTACCTCCCATGCCACATTCCTGATCCATATATCTAACTGCTAATCCTAGCCAACAGCAAACAATGGTAACTCTGTCAGAAACTGGATTAGGAACAGAGCTCCGAGCTTGGTTTGTAAGGAGATGCTGCCTAACTGATCTTCACAATTTCCCTACCCTGTTTAGTTTTTCAAGGTAGGACATGAGAACAGGAGCAGATGTGTGACCTGCACTGGAAGAATTGGAAGGAGAGACAAAACACAAAAATCATGGTGTTACCTAAAAAGAAAAATTATGTGAAGTGACAGAATATAAAATATTTTAAATTATTAGAGAATCACTTTTTCCCTCTGCTGGTCAAAATTTTATATCTTTTATTAATCTTACACGTCTCTAGGGGACAGGGACTGCAAGGCACCATGGGGACTACTGCAAGACAGGAAAGCACAGGAGTGACTTTGAAGTTTCAACTAGTTCATTTATAAGGGACTTTCTTTACCATCACAGTGTTATTTTTAAGGGAAGGAAAAGAATTTCATACCAAATGGTTTATAGATGGAATTATTTCTACTTGCAGAAATGTGCATTTTTAAAGTGGATCTCTCTGATTTTCCCATTACATCTGCCATTTGGGTACAACTCCTGCTCTCTGCAACTAGACCTCTTGTTAGTATGGCAAGTAGCCTGAGAGCAATTTCTGTCTTTTTCCCTCTATCTGCTCTCACCTCACTGATTTCTGCTTAAGGCAACAGAACTACCTCAGCTGTTAAAGACAGATGCTCAAATAATCAAACACCTAACCCGTTATACAAACTAATTTCATAAGCAATCATAATTTCCACCTCCTTTTTCAGAAACAAGAGGAAAAACTTATTTTCAAAATGGAAATGAAATTGCCTGGCCATGTGCATTTTCACTTCTCAAAAGTAATTATTAAACTGCTTAACTCTGGCAATTTCAAACCTCCTGCTGTGAGAAGCAGGTATAGAAAAAAGGGAAAAAAATTCTATTATGAGTTTCTAAAAGGACAGGCTTGAAGCAAGATTGAACTACAAAAGCCTGTATTCCTGGGTGATTCTCAAGCCATGGTGGCTGTGAGGCTGTACCTCTCTGATGCTGATTTGCCTGCCACTGGTACCATGTGTACATCCAGAAGTGCCAATGGTATATAAAAGAGTGGTTTCTGCAATCTTGAAACAAAATAAGTCTGGATAACAGAACTTCATTTTTTTTTTCCTTTTTAATAAGCACATTGTAAAAAAAAAAATCTCATAAATAAAGCAAATGAAAACTTAGTAAATAGGCCAGTGGTATAATTATCTTCTGTCAACAGCAAAAGAGAACATTGTTCAATTACAACACAGTTCAAGGGTTTGTAGGCACTTATTTCACAAGCCCCCAAATAGAGCAGCATATTATCTCTTCTTATGGGTAGAAGACTGGTGTAAGAAAGATTAAATGTCTTGCCTTTGGAGACAGAAGATTGTCCATAAAGACTAAGAAAAGAGTCCATCTTTCTACTGCCTGAGATTTTTTTAATAAGACCATTTTCCCCTCTACATGTTGCATTCTTTTTTAGCAAGTCTAATTACCATCCTCTGGCTGATGTTATATTGAGCCAAATTAAAAAGAAATTAGATTGGACCTAAATGTTTTTTTTCAAAGCTAAAAATTAAATTGGCAAGATACAAATATTGAAAATACAGGGCAGAATGAGCATCCTGAATTTCTTTCTACCTCACAAGACAAAGAACATAAAATATTAAAGAAATGCTTCATCTTCTTTTACAGTATATATTTTGGCAAGTACATCTTGTGAGATTTACTTTCAAACAGGAAGTTCAACATGCTTTCAATATTCCCTACTGATTTACACAGGGCAGTGAAAACTACAGCCAAAGGACCTCTCTAAAGTCAGGATTTTGGCTCATACATGGGCCAGTTTCTGTTCAAATATTCTTTGTGAATAATATATCATGTGAATAGCATAATAAAAATGTGCCTTCCTCTGGAAGCATTTGTATACTATAATTTCTTTCAAAGAAAAATTAGTTTTCTCTTTGTGAACCTGGTAAAATAAAGAAAAATAATTATTATTTCTCCTTATCCCCACATATTTTAAGGCTAATTATTCCAATTTTCATAATTGATCACTAGAAATATTTTAATGAAAAAACCTTCTTATTTTACTAGAACCATTTGGAAGATAAGCAAATCAGAACAGTCTGCTATAATCAGAATGACTATATAGAACTGGCTCTGAAATGGTTTTTAAAGTGGAAGTCAATGAATAGCAGTGATCTTCCAGATATTTCCATGAGAAAACACCGCTGTATATTGTCAACACTGTATAAATCTACCCAATATACACAGGGTAGCAAGAAGAAAGTAAGAAGCAATAACAATGTTACAATCAAGGTTAGAAGGAGAAACTAAAATTACTAGAGAAATGGAAAAGCTCACCAAAATGCAACTAAAAAATTTAATTGTTTATAACATAAAATTAAAAGAACAGGCACTATCATATTGGACACCAGGAATACCAGGGGCATTAGCTCCTTTTATGTTGCCACGGAAAAACAGTTTGTTGCTAAATTTGCCATCTCTATTAGTGAAGCATCACATGCCATTTCTATAGAAAGCTATCAAAAAAAAAAAAAAAAAAAAAAAAAAAAAAAAAAAAAAAAAAGGCAGCACTACAAAAAGGTACCAAAAGGATGAATATGCAAACTGTGGCACAGCCAGTTGGCTGCTGACATGACTGCTGCATGACAGAGCTGGGAAGTCACCCATTAATTCCCAGCGGATCTGCCTGAGCCACCAAGCACATTCATTTCTTGGAAAGAATGTGTAGATGTGAAATGTAATTCATCACTGCTGCCTGCTTCTTGGGAGAAGAAAAAGGAATCCAGGCTGGTAGGAAGAAGCAAGGAAAGTGTTCAGAGGGACAAGCCCTAGAGACCTTCATGAGAAGTTAAACAAGTAGATGGCTGGAATTTTGTTTTCTGTTTCCCTTTTTGTAACCTTCTCTTTCCTAACTTGTACTTTTAAAACTTAGACCTGCAGACCTGAAAAACTAATTTTTGATTCACAATTAAGCCTGCCTGGTGTTGGAGGCACTGGATATTAGTCTGAAACCTACAAACTTTCAGTGTGTCATAGGGATGAAGCCAGAAGGAAGGAATGTGCTCTCTGCAGCCTTTGCTTGCTAATTGCAAAGAAAGACTTTAGGGACCTGGCATGATGATTAGGAACAAGTGCTCTCCAGCAGGCATAAACCAGCCCCTCCCTCTGCCATGATCAGAGAGCTGAGACAAATCCCATCTCTCTCAGGGAATCCTGAGGCATCACAGCAATAGGGGCAGACAAGATGATAATGAGTGGCACAGAGAAGAGAAGGCGGCAGTTCCTTGTTAACAGAAAAGGGAGAGTAAACAACAGGAAAACGTCAAAATGCAAATCTGAAAATTATTTTTGTTTCTTCACATTGAGTTTTCAGGCAGAGTAGTTCAGGCAAACTTGTGTCGGGGATTTTTGACATTAAAGGTGAAAAGGAGAGATTTGAATAAACATGCTAGATCATTTAACAGCACCACAATAAGTTAATGGTAGGAAAAGAAAAATGGAAAAGTAATTTTGTTAGGATTATGTTAATTATAATTTGTTAGGATTTTGTTAATCCTTCTGTTATTGAATTGGTTTGTTTGGGCTCTTTGGTGTCGAATTACACAGTTCAACATACATGAGCATGTAGCTACTTGTAAAATTTTGCTGACTGTTATTAAATAGGCTGCTTTTAATCATCCATGTATATTCAAACTACATAGTCTTCCAAAGACAAACTTCCTTAAAAATATGTTCTCTAGTTTGTCACTTATCAATACAACTACTTTACTAATAGACAAAAAAAAAAAAAAAAGTAGGCATTAACTTGTCAGCCACACTATCTGCAAATAATAAACCTAGGAATAGAATTAGGAAATAATATAGATTAATAGTCATAGCATTAAAAAATTAAATAAAACTCTATTATGACTTTTTGACAGTAATAGCATAAAAAGATGAGATTTCTGATTTGGAAGATGGGTTTCTTAATAATGCAGTATAAAAGTTAATGCAAAGGAAAACTGTCAGACTTCTTCATCAATATTTAAACTTCTCTTAAGAAGTATTACTGACTTTAGTAGTCAGTAGTAGCCACACTTTAATAATTAGACCAAATTACCTTTGATTATGTAAATAATCTCAGAATTTGATATTATTCCTATTTTTTAAAAAAAGTCGAAATAGCTGACTTTAAATTAATGAAGAGCTGTCATAACTCAAGTATAAGAGGCTGAAAAGGGCAATAAAGGACTTTGCCTCACAATTTTCACCAGTGTTCCCAACATTACTTGCATTTATAGGGAACAATGCTCTTGAAGAACATACCTCTGCAGTCTTTACAAGACAAAATTACCTATAAAGCAATGTCTGACAACTTCTGAGGGACTCATAAAATGCAATCATTTTTTAAATGCAGAACAGTGGATATTTTGTAAGGAAGATATTTAAGATATAGATAGGTTTCTCAATCAGGGCCTTAACCAATCCTCAGTCATGAAAATAGGAATGGAAGCCACAAGTGTGCCATGAGCCCAGAGACCATTGCCACAGATGCTTTGAAAAATATATAGGAAAAGACCTTAAAAAATAACAATAAACTGGGAAGCATGTTTTGTTTGCCTTCATTTATGACTCCTCGGTTCTTGAAAACAGGTGGTGTGATAGACATCGAGTTGCATTTTACATGAAGGCTGACAAATTTTTTGGTCTTTACACCTGTTGTAAAAGAATGTTCTGAAAGAAAAGAAATTAATTAAACACCATGTACATGCAATAAGGACCGGTGTTAATAATGGTGTTTTATTGATACCTCCTATTTTATTAATAACTCCTACTGATTACTTGAACTGAGAAAACCAAATTCTGTAAAAAAGAAAGTATTAATTTAATACATGTGAAGACCTGTATTGTGGTTCTTCACAAGCAAAATACATATAAAGGATGAAAGTAGTGATTCTATGAAAATACTGGGATACAGAAAGATTTGTTGAATAATGTTTCATTACATAGGAAAGAAAAAGAATATTCCCTTCATGACACATACCCATGACATAAATGAAGAAAAGATACTTGCTGAACAAGAGCATCCTAAAGAATAAAATAAAGACAGAAAGACAGCTCTAGACAGACACTTCTAAAAGTGTGCTAGGAAAGATAGTGAAAGTCTGGAATTCAAAAAAATTATATGAAAATTTGTTTCAAAGGGAGAAAAGGTTTTTTGCTCAGGAGCTAGCTATGCTCACTGAAAGAGCTTTAAACTAGATTTGAAAGGACAAAGAGATAAAAACAAGGCTCATCAGAGAGAAGCCTGGGTGCTGCACACCAATATTTGAGGGACAATATGCTAGCAAGGTCCTTTTCTCCTTGCTCTTAAAACAGGACCTCACTGTCCTGTGATATGTGATGAGAAAAGGCTAACACTGGTTAAAAAGCATTCATTTTCTCATGAAGTAAAAACATACAGATAGGCTCAGCTGGGACAAGTTTATGGAAAAATTAGTACCCTCTTCATTACTTACTGTGATGATGGAAAGCTTCAACTGTTATATAAAAGTGGGAAAACTAAAATAAGTTTATTTATTGACACTGAGGATTTATATGTAAGGATAGGAAATTAAAATTGCAATTCCATCTCAAGCTTGTACATGAAATATCTTGTATTACTTTCCTTAAGTCAAAAGAGCTGTTATTAGGAATGCAGCTCTTTGTGGGTAAGAGTGGCAGATGGTGCATAGGAGTAAGTGGTGAGCAACTCACAGTAAACAAATTCTTTATCTCTGACGGGTCATGGGGAGAACTAACATGGTCCCCAGTTCAATCAGGGAATTGTCTGGAAAACGGTGGCATTCAAATGCACTAATCATGCTGGAGCACACTTGAAAAGAAAAACAAAGCCAGCACAAAAGCTTTAGATTACTAAACTGAATCTTATTTTTTTCTACAGAAATTTGTCATTCTTCTGGGACCGATAGCATGATGCAATTTGTAAAGGTGCTCCAGTGTGCTCAGCATCTACCACTGAGAGCACTGCTACAGGCTTAGCATGGCTGCAGCAGTCAGATCTAATCCAGGAGTTTACCTGACACGTCACAGCTATGGCTAGCAGCCTCTATAGATGGGCTATTATGTGCAAATAAGGATTTATAACCACTTTAACCAAGTGTCTTGCAAGGTGGCACTCAGCACAGATTGGGTTTCCCTCATCTTTTGAGAAGATGAGGAAACTCGTGCCAGAAAAACAAACCCATCCCTTTGAGTAAAGCAACCCTAGCTAAGGGTGTGTGAGTAAAGCACTTCTGGGATTTTCCATCCTCTGCTCAGAAACAATGTATTCATGAGGCCCAAATTCCCTGTGTCTGTCTGAATGAATTGTGGCAGAACTATAGTTACCAAATGCATTTTCTCTGTATTTTAAATTTGGACTCAAACAGCAGTCTATGCCTAGGTAACTAGTGGCACTAGCTATGAGTGCAATATCTATGTGCTTTCTCAAGTAGATGATGGGCTTGCCAGGTTGCAAATGTTACAAATTGATGTCTTTCTCTTTTTAAGTAGAACTAAATAACTTTGTATGGAAAAATAATCTATTTATTTTTAAAATTAGATGTAATCACTCTGGAGATGTTTTTAGCTAGAAAGAGAAGTTGGTAATTCCATCAGTTATCTTCTGTGTAATTCCATTTATTTTTATGAAAGAACAATTCTAACGTTCATTGAATAGACACTAACAAACTAGAGCACATTACTTCTCAGTTTATCTCATCCACTTTTAAAAGTCTCAACTCTTCCTGGTAATAAAACAACCATCAAAGCTTTTGTAGAATGCAGTTAGTCATTTCCCCAGAGAAATTACAGTGCCTATCACTGGCATCAAGACAAACAAATCCACTTCTCTTCCCTCCCCACCACCTTGAGCAATGGAAAGGTATGATAGGTTTTAAGTAAATAAATATTCAATCCAGTACTTGCATTCCGAGCATAAAAAAAATTGTCATCATCTCTGATTTTCTCCATGTACAACAGTAACAGGAAAGAAAATTCAGCAGCATGGTTGAAGAAATATCCTGGGTTTTTTCAAATCAGATGCAGTAAAAATCATCAATAAAAAAATCTCTCATTTATACTGGTCAATTTTGAATCTGAGCTTTCCTGTACTGTTTCAGCCTGAATTGTCATTTATCTTTTTTGTATTGTCCTTTGACATTAAAAAATGTAGATATTTACATTTTTAACACTCCTTAACCGCTTTGATAATCCCACTTAAGGCATTTTTAGCAAATTAAATTAAACTTATCCATCTGCATCTGTGCTTAAAATGAAGGCAATGATCACTGAGATTCATGTTTCAGACTAGGCTGACATAAGAGCTAATACTCTGTGGGCTTCAACATCTCCAGTGCCTGTGGAATAATGCTGTGAGAAGCACAACTGTGAAACAGACTCTAAAAGCTGTGGCCTGGTGCTCATTTAACTCAGCAGATCTTGAGAGCTCTTTGCTCTTGTGTGTGCAGTGCAATGAAAATATTGTCTTCAGAGAGGTCTGGAAGTCCTGTCTTCATGGAAGTTTAATGTTTGCTTTCCAATGTCAGAATACCACAGCAATGCCTGAGAAAAAAATAGTGCAAGATTTATTTTCCTTTTAATTAATATCTGCTCAAGAGAGGTTTGGAACGGTTAAGACATTGCAAAATATCATCTTTGTTTTAAGTTAACAGAAATAAATCCAGGGCATCAGGCAGAATTTAGATAAATTATTGCACTTTTGAATCACCTGCATATAACATGATTCTATATGCCTTTGGGGATGTTATTCAATAGTTCTTTATGAAAATTGACTTACACTGTTTCAAGTTTTCTGGGTGTTTTGTCGGGTACTGATCTGGTGTTCCTGATATTATAAATTACAAAAAAAAAAAAAAATTACGTAAAAAACACAAAGTGAAAAATATGGCTAATTTTTTCTGGAATAATAAATTAACTGCTAATTGGAAATAATTATCTAGTTGCATCCCATTTTTAGAAAGTACTAAATAACTTTGGGCAATTAACTAGAAAACAAATGAAATCATTGTTTATTTTTCTTAAAAATGAGAAAAAACATAGGAAAAACCAGGGAAGGACATTCAGATGAACAACCATTACTGATATATCAGATTCAGTCATGCAGCTATTGTTTTGAAAATTCTAGGAAAGTGATGAAATCTCTTCATATGACCTTTGCATCCCATAAAAAAAAAGAGCATTTAATTTTCTGACAGAACATCATCTCTAACAATCTACACAGCAATATTTCTATATATTTCTATATATTTCTAGATATTTCTGTAAGGAAATGCTTATGTAGTCACAGCTTCAAGAGGATATGTGGGCAAACATTTCATCATCAGCATTTTTTTAACATGATATACATCAACCTCTACTAGTGGTAGCACTGTTTTTTGGAGTAGAAATTCTAATTGTTCTACATAAATATATTTGTTCTGTGAGCTGTAATTATTGAAACATTTCTCCAAATAAGATTTCTGTGTATTTTAAGTTCTGTAATTACAGGAAAACACTGAATCACATTGCAAGAATGAAAGCAGGTTCGTTCTACTTCTGATTATTGCTCTTGAATGCACAGATGTTTCACAGAGCAATATTCTGTACAAGTTCTGTCAGGCCCATATACACCTTTTCTTTTTTCTAACAAAAAATATGATGCATTTTCAGGTTCAAGAACATGAATTTCAAGATTTCTTTGCCTGGATCCTTCTTCCTTTTTTTTTCCTTTTTATTCCATTTTTGGGCACAGCAGACAGGAATCTTTGACTACTCCCTTAATGAATGAGCAAGGCCTTGTAAAATACTCCAGATTGGCTGCCATAGAACTGGAAGTATTCAAATTAGTTCTTAAAACCCTTGATTATGACTCACTTCCATTTTATACCCTGGAAGGTCAATTAAATTTTTCATATGAATTGTTTAGTGAATAACAAACAATTTTCATTAGGTTTAGGTTTTTGCTTTTGTTATGTTTTGGAGAGGATGTTCATAACACTCCTATAAGTAAATCTCTAAAAATTAATTCCTGTTGCTCTTTTTCCAGTTATGTACTGTAGCTTGGTATGCAAATCAGTTCTGCTTTTCTCTCTCTCACACATGCATACTCACACAAATATTTCTGCCTCTTTCTCAGCAACCAGGGCCCTCTGCTATAAAAAGAAAAGAGGGATTCTGAAATGGCTTGTTATCAGAAGCAATCAGATGAACTTATTAATATTATTTATAATTGCTGCATTGTTGCCTGAGGAGCCGGTTGCCAAGGGAATTATTAAACCCACTGATTTCCACTTTTGTAGAGGATTTGAGAAAATTGCTTTTAAAGGAAACATCTTTCATTTTATCCACAAAGTAGAAAAAAAGCTAAAGTAGGCAGAACAAATAGAACTTCTTTAAGATGTCTGAGAGAAAATTCCCCTGAGTGGAAGCTTCAAATGGATACAATAAACTTTAATTTTTAGATGGTTTTTCGGTATCCACAAGGGAAGAAGGATGAGGGGTTTGAGTCCCCATCTTGCTAATATGTCTACAATAGAGTGCTAACAATAATCAGAGATATTGTAACCAGCTGTTCACGAGGAATAACAAAAAAAAATCAGTGTAAATGTGCTAATTCATTACTGACATACATATGGCTAGAAACATAAAAGATAAAGCACACCAAAACACCATCTTTTAACATCCTTATTAAACCCTTGCCTGTGCATCCTCTGTGCTGTTCTCTATAGACTCCATGTGTCCTACACATTTGATTCAGTTTATTTCTGAAGCTGCTCCTAAGGCACACAGACTGGCCCACATCAAGACTAAATTTCTCTGTGTACTGAGAGCCAAGTTAGCAGAGAGCAGCTTCCAAAAGCCCTTCAGCTAGAACAGCAGTCCCATCAGACACTGCTTGCAGTCTCCATTTTCTCTTTATCCTCCTCTGTACTAAAGAGCATTAATGAATCCTCTCCTCAGTTCTAGTCTCAGTCCCATCATTGACCCTGAACTGGGATTAGGTACCAAACTCTGCAACTGAACAAATGCCAGTTCTATTAATTTAGTGAAGGCACTCACTTCTGAAATACTCCACACATCACAGGAAGCAAACAAAGTTTCAATGTAGTGCAGCATTCAGCCTTGTGTGCCCCTAAATCCCGTCAGCTACTGACTCCAAAGGACCAGCTATTTTAGAAGGAGAAATGATGAACCAGAACGTAAAAACACTGCAGACATGATTAGCAGTTTGAACATTGCTGAGGAGGTTGAAGCCAAGAATCAATGCATTCCACAACAGGAAGAAGCACAAAAAAGTAATTTTTCCCCCTTGTAGCATTTCTCCTATTTTCAGCATTCCTGCTTATCTTTCCACACTCTTTTCTGTGGTTGTCTTCCACTTCAGATTACCTTTTCTGCTTCAAAATTGGAGATTCTAACACAAAGAGTTTTTGTTTAGTTTGGGAGGGGATTTGTTCATAAGCAGCTTCAAATTTTATTCCCATTTTAAATTCTAACTTCAAATTCTGACAGCAGTGACCAGCAGTTGCCCTTCCTGAGAAGATATTTTACTCTGCATCACCCAGATGTCCACCTTCTAAAATAAGGCAGGTTCTGCATCTCTACATTGAAACATTTGAATTTTTGCCAAAAAGTGATACCCTTTTCCTTTGTCTCATGGCTGGATGCAATGACTTGAAGCATGATCCAACATCAGGTCACTTGGTGAATCATTTCCATACAAGAAAGTGGTATAATTTCTGTCTGGAAACACTCAGTCTTAGCAGAAAACATGCAGAATAAGCCACAAGTATGTTTTCGTTAAATTGCGTGCAGTGCTGAGGGATAACTATTATTAGCAACAACAGTATGAAATCAATTAAAAATTATTGTGAGTGGATTTACCAATATATAAATACGTATTTTCATCACACCATAAAATTATCATCATATTTTATCATTGAAACAGACAAAACCAGTCCAGGCAGGTTTGCAAATGTAACCTCTGTTCATCTAATTATTAACTTTTAAAATTTAAAAAACTGCAATATCAATAATTTTATGTTGTTAAAACTGTTGCAATAAACAGTGGGAGTATGTTAAAACATATTACTCGAGCCATCTTCGATGAATGGTATGTTAATCCACAAATATCCCATGTCTTATTCTATAATCACAGGGTAACAACGATTAAAGTTTAGAAAATGACTGCAAATGCATTTGAAATTGTGGTAGATTATAAAATATTTTGCAATTATGATAAAATAATGGATTTTTACCCGAAATAATTATTGTAACACAGAATATGCAGTATCAACATATGGGAAAAGATGATGATAGTACACTTGACAGAAAACTTTAAATATTTTCACAAAGACTTGTTAGTTTGGGAAAGTCAGTGAAACAAACACTGATATTCTTTGTCCTTTTGTAAATTAACATAGTATTAAAGATGCATTTACTTGCCTTACTATCCTCTTCCTTATATAAGCATCTCTGAAATGCAATGTAAAATCTTTGTTCCATATTATGAAGCATTAAGCAATAAAAGGATATAAAACTTCTCTGCTCTTCATTCCATAAATTACATAAAGAACATTTGCACCAAAAGGTAAGTTTGTATTAGTCCTAAGATGGATCATAACAGAGGAACTGTGCTGAAGCATGGATAAAAAATTACTATAAAGACCACAGGCAAAGTGTTAGTAGAAAATTATTTCTGAAACCTTGAAGTGTGTACAGACTTCCAGGGATCAATTTCACTGTGTCCTAGCTTGGATCTACATGATGCAAAATCCTTGTTATTGCTCTGAGATGGCCTCAGCAGTTTACAACATTTAGAAGCTTTTTACTCTTAGCGGTAAAAAGTTTCTTTTTGCTCATGGCTTAATGGCAAAAATGGTCCTTGGTAGCTGAAGACTTCAAAGAATATCTTTATACGTGTGTGCTGAACTTTCTTGTCTCTTATGTATTTGAACTTTCTCTTTTTTTCAATTTTTGAAGCTGAAATATCATTAAGAAGAGACAATTTAAGTACTTCATAAGACAAATGTTAAATAATTCTCACTGCTCTCAGAATCTTCTATTAACACAGTTATGATCTCTGATAGCTCAAAGCCAGATGTTTTCCAGTTGGATGAGGGTGAGCACAAAGTGGAATTTGATGTGACTAATTAATCTTACAGAGAATATTTCTAGATCTTCCAAGATGTTGAGAGAACTATCTCAACAATTTAAATAATTTCAACAATTCAATCTATTAAACAACTTCTCTTTTGCATTTGCTTTCCCTATAATATTTGCCTTTTTTTAATACAATTATTTCTCCACTCCCAGTAACAACCCTCTACAGGGGAAAAAGTCATACCTCATCAGAGCAGCACGTGAGTTATTAAAGTATTATTTGTGCCACCACATGCTTCTTTTTTTGCCTCTGTGTTGGACTAGGGATATTTTCTGGGAAGTTTTTGATTTAGAATTTCTTCATCTCATAGGAAATGGTCAAATCACCTAGAAAAAAGTTTCAATAGGAATATACTGGTTTTGTCCAAGACTGTGTAGGGAATACTCTCAAAGTAAGAAAGGATAGCAAGCAGGTCTGGGTTATTTACAGATTTTTTTTCCCCCCCAGAGAATTATCAGCATTATCAGAGAATGGATACAAGTTTTTCACAATTCAGATTTTATTGAGGTTATTTAGATTACTCACTTTTGCCATTAACTGTCCTGGACAGTGACCCACTTTCTTCTACCACCACCTGAAAAGACAAGCAAAGTTTCACAGTATTGTGGGACAGAATCAAACCATGAAGCCCATAGCAGGAACCACTGAACTCCGGTTTTCAGGTTGTTCCAAGCAATAGTTGCTAATACCAACTATTGGCAATTTCCTTTTGGTCACTGGAACAGTAAGCTCAATGCTTGGATTTTCTGTCCTCTTCTCCAGCAACATGGATCAGAACTTTGTCATATTCTAGCAAACAGCCCAGTGACTCTCATTCTGAGCTACATTTTGTGTAGCTAAGACAAGTTTTTGTTTTCTACTTCCATCTGTCTAGAAAGTTTCATGAAATATTAATGCAGTAGGAGTTTGTTTCAAAGGAAGGCTACATGCCTCATTTCTGAGTCACTAATTTTAGCAGAAGCTGGAGTGCCACAAATGAAGCCCTGTGTGTATAAAAGCTCTGCCTTAAGATGATGTTATTTAAGAGTGCCATCTTTGTTGCTGCAAAAGGAAAAGCAGTGACACTCCTTCCAGTTATTACTTATAAAATGGAATTTCCCTTATTGTCTCTGGTTTCCTTTTTTTGTTTTTTGCCCACAAAGCAGAAAACCTGCATTATAGGTCCTCTGAAACAGCTCTTTGTTAGGAAAATGCATAATCTTGAATAAACAAGGACACCCTCTCTCTTTTATCTGTTCAGCCTTTCACTGTATGCCAGCATGAAACCCAGAGGACAAGCGATGACTTCCCTGTATTTACTGTGTACACACACTTCCAGAGTTTCCTCTGTTACAGACCTTCTATAAAAGTTTAATTCCACCAAATTTCCTATGTTTATTTCCCATAGAGTGTAATCCAGATTTGGAAAGAGTACAGATGTTACCTCTTCTATCACTTAATCTCAGTGGGTAAAATGCCAAAGACCAAAAAAGAAAACAGATGGGCGGAAAGCCTTTCAAATCTCAGACTGAACAGGCCTGTTTGTTGGAACCAGCTGAAAGAAAACTGTCTTGACCGTTTTTAATTTCATTTCAGATATTTTAGAGAATGAGCAAGGAGGAAATGAAAAGACTGCTAAAAATTTTAAATTATTGAATTAAGAAAACTTAAGAAAATAATTACTGTAACCATAGTAAAGGTATATCTACAGGCCCTTGTATCTTCCAACATTTTGCAGAAATACACTATATTTTTTATTCTGTCAACATTTATGGGGTTTTTCCATGCTCTGAAGAACAGGATTTATCCTGATAAGACGCTAGAGAAACATCCATTCCACTAAGTGAACTTTTTAGTGTCTTGTATGTAAGACTCCTTGACCGCAATTAAAACAAACATGAAAACATTTGTTTCATAAAATATTTAAAACAATCTGTCTCTTAAAATGTATTGCTTACTCTTTTCATCATAGTAGCCCCAGAACGTGCTGTGAAAGTAGAGGTCATGAGTTATGGCTGCTTGTGTGAGACAGTCCATGAACACAGAAAAAATGCCTTCAAAAAAACCTCTGACATTTCCTGACGGTGCATGACAGACATATTGCAATATTTGATTTCAAAAACACTTTGAATAATTTAAAAATACACATTCAGGCTCAGCAGCATATGTTTCCGTACCGAGTTCAAGAGGAGGAGATTTCAACAAAGATCCTGTGCTGTGCAAGCAGCTCCATCTAAAATGTGTCTTACAGTGTGGGCTCACCAAGACACGAGTGGTGACTTTGTGTGCACATCTTGCCTGGCATAGCAGGCTCTGAAGCTGCTTAGACTCTTTTAATGCCTTCTGACAGCATCATGATCTCCCTGGCAAACACGTTCCTGTGCTGCTTATCTTGCCAGCAGTGCTAAAAGGGAGAAAGGTTTTGTGTTTCTTCTGTCAGCTTCTGGTTATTTTGCTAAAAAGTGAGGGCAGCATCTGCTGGCTGGTACAAACACACAGCTCGGCAGCACAAGGGCTGGGGCAGGGAGAGCTGCTGGCATGGCTGTGGCTGCAGGATCACGTTTTGTGGCCTTGAGAGGAAGTCACTGGTGACTTGCTGAGTAGGAGAATGAGCCTATAAGTCAGAAAAATCCTCTGCAAATCTCTTTAAAAGCTGAAAAACTTGAACTCCCTGACAGAAAAATTAGGGTCACAGATGTTAGAAGGCTGCCTGTGGGGGTCACAGGGTCTATTTTTTCTGGGCATCACGTAAACTTGCAACATCTCTTCAGCCTGGGCACTGCAGGTCTCTGTAATATGATTGCTCTCATCTCCCCCACGTATCAGCAGCAAGCTTTTTAAAATGTATATGCACAAAAATGGTCTTCCACAAGGATTTCTTTGAAATCTGACACTTTTCCTGGAGGGTCATTGCACTGGAACAAAAGACACACACACAAATTCCTGTTGCTCCAATTTGACAATGTTGCGCCCCTTCTGTGACTGCTGATTCTTTGTGATGTTTCTGAAACAGCACACACGGCATAGCTCATCAAACCATAGCAGGCACTAAAAAAACAAATATGAAGGAAAACAAAACCCAGAGCAACTCTATAGCTCGATTATGCTGACCTAAAAAGCCTCTTACTATGTAGTTCTTGCATTAAGATGTAACTTTGTAAAAATCATTCCTGCTGGGTTATAATGTGCTTATTTTTTATTATTATTTTCTTAAATCTCCCACTTGTCAGGAAAAAAGCCATGATGCTGTTGTTGGAACATTATGAAAATGGAATAAGTCTATCTGCCAGACTGCTTTTGCTAAATTCTGCAATGAGTGAGAGACTCAGCATGCAGCCAACCAAAACTGCTTCAAAAAAGAAAGTAAGAAAAGAAAAGCAACAGATTAAGGGAGAGAAAACATTTCTGACATCTATTTAATGATCATGGAATTACATAAATGTGAAATCCCCCGGGCCAAGACAAGGTCTTGATTCAAATGAGTGTCCAGTCTGGGAAAGCCAAGACAAAGGGATTAATATCAGTCTCACTGTCTCCCCACCACAAACATCAGATGACAGCAGGCCTGTGAACCTTGAGCCTGTTTCATTTTGTGTGCCCACAGCCAGCATCCATGACTGCTAGAGCCTGGGCAAGGGCAGGAAAGGTAAGATACAGCCATAACTGTGCTCACAGTGTCAGCAAGGATCCATGTGACCTTAGACTGGCTTTAAAACCAGGGGTAGAAAGCCTTCTCTCCTAAAACTAACTGCATTCTTTTTATGTTTCATTTATAGCTTTTCTGATGGGGTTGGTGAGCTTCATCTCTGAATGCTCCTCTCTTGCACAAAGTACCTGCTGCCTGGTGGCAGAGCACTCTGCAG
This sequence comes from Sturnus vulgaris, assembly GCF_052056855.1. Taxonomy (NCBI): domain Eukaryota; kingdom Metazoa; phylum Chordata; class Aves; order Passeriformes; family Sturnidae; genus Sturnus; species Sturnus vulgaris. Next base: position 26,949,855 of record NC_142243.1, on the reverse strand, counting down.
CTCTCCATCTCTCACAGCTGGTTTTGTACTTCTCTTGTAACACACTTTGGCAATCTATTCACTCTCCAGAACTGTGTATCAAAGCAATTAATCCCTTCTTTTACACCTTCTTACAGTAAAGGCTTTGGCATTACTGCATTGTCTCATCTCAGGCAAAATCCTGGTCTTATGGCGACCACAAAGAGCTTCCTTCATTCTGAAAGTTGCTCTTGAAGTGCTACTAATTTGTCATCAGTTTACCTTCAAGCAGCTAAATCTCTCTATCCAACAGAACAGTACAACAATAAGTAGACTTTTAGATCAATCTGAAAGAAGGAACAATAAATCCAGGAGTAGAACTGAGACTAGATTAAAAAGCACTCTGAAAATTGAAACTGGACCAATGAGTCAGCAAAAGATCAACATAAATGCCCAGAGGCTCAATTTAGAGGACACTGGCATGTGTACAGTAAGATTTATAATACCTGCAATATACTGTGACGTAATTTATAAAGTATGCCTGGGATAAAAAGCAAAATATAAAGAAATATAAAATATAAAGAAGGGCCACTCCCTCCCAATTAGGTTGGAAATAAGCTGTGTAATATGCTGGAAATTGCAGAGTACATTTCCAAGCACAAATGTGACAAAGATAAGGTGAGGAGAAGCTTTGCACTGCATTTGATCTCTAAATCTCAGTGAAATTCTAAGTAGACAAACCCTGTCTAAAATGTTTTTGTTCTATCTCTTAAGTGCTGTTTTGTATTTTAGCACAGCTTTTTGGGTTCTCTTTCTCCTAGTGCATTCCCTGTTCATAACCCTCCTTCCAGCATAAAAAGGAAAATTATTACTGATGATTTGCCAGCAGTGTCACAGAGCTGCCCATTAGCTATTTTCCTAAATGGTAAAACACTTCCACAAACATGGCAATGTTATACCCTACTACGAAATCCACCCAGGTGTGAGTCCTGTCACTAAAAATACCCTCACTTCCATTTCCTGAAGATTTAAGAGAAGAAGCTGAGTGTGAAACATGACAATATCACTAGCTGATTTTTTTGCCACCAAAGTAATGAACCAGAAGCATAAGTGAGGATGTCATTCCAGAAGTGTTCTAGGTAAAGTAAGAAAACTGGGGTCACTACTCACAGAGATAGTAGTGGTGATCAGTGCTTTAAACCTATCACCAAGCTTTCCTTATGGCCCATAAGTTCTGCATTCTTTGTGTCCATTAGCAGTGATGCACTCCTGTCCTTTGGTAACCTCCCTCTAGGTCTGAGATGACACCCAGACAATAGTACTACCTTCATCTTATCTCAAGGTCCCACTGTGGGAGCTTATCTTACAATCCAGGTTCCAGATATCAGGGAGGCATGTTCAGAGGGGCTGTGGTGGTCTTTGGTGATTGCTGATGCCATCTGTCCCATAATTTGGGGTAATCTTTGACTGGTGTGTGGGCAGTTGCTTCTTTATGCTGCTTGTCACCATGGGATATTTTGTCTGATGCGTTACCCAGGATGTGCTAACCTATCTCACCTCCACCAGGTATGGAGTTAGTGCCATCCTACAGCTCTATTCTATGTTTATTTCATGGCAAAGTCCTTCTGGGACCTTAACAGTGTTTGAGACAGGCCACTGTGGTCTTTATGTCCTTACACTGCATGCAAGTTGTAAGCACTACTGTCATCTGCCATCCATCAACTGTGTCTGGCAGGAAGACTGGGCATCAAGTGGGAAAGACACTTCTCTGCCACAGAACTTAGACACACCATGTTAAAAGACACTTAAATACACTTAAATTCCTCCCATCACATTATTTTACCAGACTTCCCCACATGAGCCCTCCATGCAGTCCTTCAGAATGTGTGACATTGTACCTCCACTAAGTTTTAAAACTCCTTTATGCTGTGTATACTGTGATACAAAACACTAAAAAGTTTTATCAATATGTCATTGAGCACTTGCCCCACTCCTCTGCCAGCAATTTTCAGGCAAGAAGGCACAGCCTGCTGATCTGCCAGAGAAGGGGAACACTGGAGGAGCACCTACATCTCTTCATTGCCCAGGGTCAGACTCCTCTCCCAGCACCACCACCAAGAGGTGAACAGCTATCCCAGTTTGTTCAATTCTCAGTTACACTCCACCACAGCACTCGAATTATTTCTCACACCCATCAGGCATGCCAGAGAGTACAAGTATCTCCATTCTCCAGATAACCACCACTAGCTGCTGCCACCTCTTTGTTATGACTCCACCAGAAAGATCTGGGATCATGCCTGAACTGCCTGTCTTGTGTCTCATGAATTTGGTTTTCTGCAACTTGGTAAATGGCCCAGAATGACCTCAAGCCATTTTAATTCTACATTAATAAAGTTAATGGTCGTCTAGCACTAGGCTTTCAGGGTTCTTTTCATCCTTTTCTGTTCCATATAATATTCATTTTATTGACACTAGAGAATTTTTGTCATCATAATAATTATCATAATGATTCTTATATAAAATAATCACTTTCTAAGAAGTAAGTTTCCCACTTTTAATTTTTCTAATGTCCACTGACATCAACTTTTAGTATATATTACTTATGATCAAGTATTCAGAGTTCTTTCATGTAGTCTCAAGCTAAAAGCCCTGAGCAGAGCTACTTATTCAGAGCATTTTGCACTGAGGGCAGAGACAAAGTTGTTCAAGTAGCATAAACTAATCCAAGAACTCAGATGTGAGATGAAAATGCTTGTGATGACCTTTCACTTTGTACAATAATTTATCTAAAACAAATGTTCCTTTAATTTGCATTATAATGGCAATCACAGAAAATGACTGGCCAGCTCTCAGAAGTTTATCTGCAGTAATTAAACATTTTCTACCCTAGAATTTCTCATTTCATTGATGAAGCTAAAAGTGCAATTCACTTCATCTGGAAGTGCACTTCTAGAAGGTCAAAAAATAAACTTGTGCCATTTCCTTCACCTTCTATTAAAGATGTATCAAACTACCCATGAGCATTCATACTGTATATCATTGAACGTGAATGGGCTCAGTGACCTGTGCAGAACAAGGGTATTGAGCAACCTATTAGACATGCTGACAAAAACACAATATTTGGGTCATATTATACAACATAAAAACAATTACCTCAAAGTTACACTCAAAGATACAGCTTACTTAAAACTGCAGACAACTTTTGTTCTTCAGGAGTCATTTTTCTAATACAGAGGAATAAATGAATTTTTGTTGGGTTACCATTACATTTAAAGTAGTCATGAAGTCTGTCTTACAGCCACAAGCTACAAGCTGTATTTAGAATTTAGAAATAAGAGTGCCCACAACAATTATTATTGTCTTTTTTTTTCTTCATTGTGCCTTTTTTTTCTACTCAAGATCATTCTGATTATTTAAACCTTCCAATAAAGCACTTTTCTTTTTCTTCTGTATTGAATTTGCAGATTAAGCAGCAATCTTAAAAAAAAAAAAAGAAAAATCTAGTTTTGTCATAATTTATGATAGAAACTTTATCATGGAAAAAATGAAAAAAAAATCCTCAAAAAATGTTCTCCATTCTAATCAGGCTCAGATAAGGCTTGGGACATGAACAGACCCCACTACACAAGAATTCTGAATTTAAGAAACTGTTTAATGCCAAAATATCTCAACTTTTACCAATCTAACTGCTTAAGGACATACTTGAATGAATGAAAGCAAAAAAAGAAATCTCATTAAATGTTCCCAGCAGCTCCAAATTGTTATGAATTTTCCTATACAGCATTCGATAATTATATTAGTTTTCCAATAATGTAGTCAAATGTCTTTCATTACAACTAATTGAGAAAGTGCAACAGATTACCCAATCTCACTGTTTTATGAAAAGAAAATCTTGTTTGGTCAGCTCTGCAAACTGTTGAATGTATTGACATACACAAAAAGTCACAAACATGTCAAGACTTACCTTTCTGTGGGCTGGAATTCTATTACTGGATAATTCTTTCAATATAAACTCCCAAAACTGGCATACAAAAAGTTCTAGGCTTTGTATGCCAAATAATTCTTTGATTACATTTATAAATATTTCTAGTCAGAAAGTCTAAATGCATTGTTAATTTTCTGTAAGCAGCAAACTCAGAAACTTTATTGGTACTCCTGAGACTTAAACTGTCTCTGACCCTCAGGGCCACAGTTCTCATGACAGCCCCATTAGCTGCATACAAACATCTCTCTGACAAAACCTGCAGGCAGCAGGATGAGGAATAATCAGAGCTGCACAGTCTTTGCCACTGGCATTGAGGAGCATGCTGGAGGAAATCCAGATGAAACTTGCAGGGTTGGCAGCCAGTCTGGTTTCTCCCCAACAGAACAATAAAATTCACATTACTATTGTTATCGTTATTACTGTGGTTATCCAGCTAAGCTGAGCTATAGCTTGTGTGAAGCACTGGGGTGGTAAGACAGAGCTCACAGAACCCACTGTGCTGGTTGTGGCAAAGTTGCCCTCTCAGCCTGGGCATTGGGCATTTCTGCTCAGCAGAGCATCAGTGTGTTGTGAAATCCCATCAGAACTACAAAGCCTATTTGGAGGCACACAGCTAATAACCATTTAATTCTGAACTCCTGTATAGTCCTCAGCAGTTTATTTTTACAAGATTGAAAAACAAATTGACAAAGAGAAAGCTGAGGCAATAAATGAATATGGGGTTTTAAAATGCCTATAATATGTCTTCACCCAGGAGCTCCAAACTCATAATTGTTTAAAACTGGACACAGAGGGGAGCTGCAACCCCAGGTGGGATTCAATTATTCACGGTAGCATTTGGAGTCACAAGCATGACACTAAAGGCCTGCAACCAGAGAGAGTGTACAATTACTGCTCCAGCTCTGTTTTGACACCATCTCCTGGACATTGCCCATGTGTTTCAGAGACTTCAGGGCTGGAGGCCACAAGCAGCATATGCTTCCTATTGCTTCATGCACTTGTGCCTGTGGGCTAGAGAGCAGTGGGGTCACTGTGCTCAGCTATTTGGTGCAGAAGTCCTACCCTTCATGTGTAGGGCAGCAGGAACATCTCTGTGCAGCTAAGTCCAAATATATCTCACTATTTCAAATACTTGGCCAAAAAAGCTGTAGAAAGTTTGCTTTTGCCTGGGAACAGGCTCCCATCTAATAGCACAAGGCTACAATAATAGGATGCTTATAGTAATATCAATAACAATAATAATTATGTTGATAAAGGAGACAGTTCTGCAATAAATATTACCATGATTAATTTTCCAGAATTTTCAAATGGCCATTTCAGACCACTGTCTTTATGTATTATAGATGCTGCATATATGTTATCATTGATTTTTTTGTTTTTTTAACTTTGAGCTTTTGAAATACTTAAGGCTTAAATCAGCAACAGACAGAAAATATGCATGGAATAATATAGCACCAGGGACACTGGTGATAATTTGAGAAGGGCTTCACAGAAAGAGGTACAGTTATTAAAAGAGTGGCAAGAAATTAACAAAAAATCACACTCTGTGAGAGAAAAAATATTTTGCAAGAGATCTAAAAAGATTAATTCTAAATCTAAATTAAGCCTTCGTTTCTTCTACACATCATTCATTTCTGCCCTGATAGCAACTTTCCTACTTTCCTGGTTAGTAAATAGGGTACACAAAACAAGTTTGTTTAGAAAGATAGGCAACGGGGAAGGATAACAGCCCTGCAATGAGGCAACAAATTATAATTGTGTCATGTCTCCCTTTTCAGGAACCACCATTTGTTTGCCATCCTGGCTCTTTCCATACATGCAATACTTGGTTAATACAAGTGCAAACATATCACTCAGCAATAATCTATACCCTCAGAAACTTCAACCTGGGAATGGCTTTTCACTGACTGGCCGGACAGATCACTCAAAGTTCTTCTTTTCTGTCTGCATCCAATGCAAATGTTTTTCAAATTATTGAGAGAATATGGTAGTTATTTAAAGTTCAGGGAAGTAGAAAATGAATAATAATAATAATAATATGAATATAAAATGAAAATAAAAATTAATAGTAATAATAATGAATATAGTTAAGAGACCTGAAAACCATGTAAACCAAACCTGAACAGAAAAGATGGCCTACTAGACCCATGGTAAGAACACAGTTAAGCTTCACTGATAAATATAAAAAGTTACTGGATCCCTCCCTTCTATATTTCAAATAATTCAAGCCATTTGCAATGACCAAAACCAGCATTCAAAATGATGGAGTGTGTGTCTGTGCACATGCATGTTTGTGTTTCTGGGGGAGGAATAAAGCTTTAAAAATTTTTTTTCTTTCTAATTTGGCATTTTTTCTAAATGGGGCAGAGAGAGTCCCAGAAGTAGTACAGAACCTGCAATCAATAAAATTTCAACTAATTCAAAAGAAAATTTAAATTCTCCTTATCATGAAAACAAGTGATTTAAATGTTGGCAAACAGAATTATTTATCAAGAGTTGCATGGCCTCACAGAATGAAACCTAATTCAATGCTATTCTCAAAGAAACCTTATTCCTTTCTTTAATGCAAAGATGGGAATGAAAATGAGTACTGTACTGACTGATAAAGGGGAGCTATTGCTTTCCAATAAGGTAAATGGCATGAGCCTGATCCCAGAGTAATTTGGCATAAAACTGGTTTTCCGGGTAACATGAAAAGGACATTGTGTATGGAGTCTCTTCCCATTGATTCATTCCCTCTTTTCAGGCCCTGGTGCTGCTGAAACAGATTGTCTGCTCTAGCACAAACCCAAGTGACATCTGATTCACACACTGGCAGCCATTCAAGCCTATCTGGTAGAGCAGGCTTCCGTGAACTGGGGAGTTCAGGTTTTTTCCACAGCGTTTATCAGCAGTTTTCATGCTGTTGAAATGATCTTGGCAGTGCTGCTCACAGTAATCCCTCACCCCTTGGTGCCACTGCTCTTTACAAATACAGCTCTCCGTCCTCCTAGGTGTGTTATCTCAAAAGACTTCAGCCTAGGAAGGCTGTGCAAATGATCACTTAAGTTGGGAGTCCTCAGACAATTTGGGTGATATGCAAAATCAATGCCCTGTAAAAACTAATAGAAGTTTTTTAAATGCAATTAAGTTAACTACCTGCCTATTTAACCCTAGCATTTAAATACCCCAAGGCTTTGGAGCCTGCAAATGGTCAAGCACTTCAAGCATCACATACATATATTTCCTCTGTGTCTCAGCCATCTCCTAAGGTGCCAGGAGCTTCTTTGAGGGTTCAGCTGTCAAATAAAACCCAATGTGTTAAATGCATGTAAGTAAGATGAGCCACATACTTAAACGCCTGTTTGGTCTGAGAGTCTGCAGAATAATGGGGGGATTTGTTGTATATATGAGGGGAAGGATATAATTTATCTCCACCTACAATTATGCCCACTGGATAAAAAAGATGCCAAATGAAACACATTGTGTTAACAGTATGCCTCAAAATATCAATGGGTTAATATCTTGCAACTTATTCCCTGAAGGAAGAAAAGAAACCAATCCATGTCCATATATAACCTTCAGCACATGGTACAGTGTTTTGCATCGTGAATTAGATGCTGTCCAATGAGGACTCATAAGAATAATGCAAATTAAGAGCAAAACCAGGAACTCTGGGGAGTCCTGGAAATAACGGAGGATGAAAGCATAGCGCATTCTAGGAATCTATTAAAGCATTTATCTATTTGATACATAAACATCAGTTCTTCAAAGCCAGTCTGAATCACTGCTACAACCAAGATACAAGCAAGCTTAAACAGGACCAGACAAACCTATCCAAAATTACAAGAGCTGGATGAAAAAAAATCACCGCGGGTCAGTGCAGTGTCAGAAGAAGAGGAAGGATTTGATATGACTGTGCTGAAAGATACCCACGCTCAACACATATCAAAGAAAAATTTCACAATTCAGCATTTTGTATCAAAATGGCCAGAGCCAAAGAATGAAACCTACTTGAAAAAGGTTTCTACAGCTATTTCTTGAAATGGCACATGGACAATTTTATGATCTCTTTAATAGCAAAAGAGCTGAAAAAAAAGACGTAGATAAGCCTACACTTCAAAGTAGAAAATGGTTCCTTGTTAAACAAAAAATAGGCAGTACATACAAAAACTCTCCTTGAAAATAACCCTTAAACTCATTAAAATTGTGTGAGCCATTTAAAGATCAGTGAAACATGAAAAAGGCGATGGCAATGTTCTACCAATAAGAGGAATTAGGTAGTAAAATTCTATTTATTTTTCAATAAGGAATAATTTATTGCTAAGACTGAACAATGAACAGAAAATAATTTTTTTTTACCTACCAGTACAATTCTTATAACCATTCAAACATGATATACTGTTATTTAATGTGGTATTATTCCAGATACAAAGCTCACCAGATTTCTCCTATTATCAATCATTAACAGCAGATCAATTGGTCTTTCCAACCTTTGAGAAGATGCAGGAAAAAAACCCAAAATATTTATCTTTATGCATAAAATACTCATGAAAATGTAGAGAACATTTTGGGAATGAGTTTGACATCTGATTTAGTAACACTTATCTAGTAAATGTAAAAAAATGTGTACCTAGGGGGTTACATAAATAGCCAGTGTGACTGTGTGGTAAGATGTAGTTCCTTGTCATGTCGAGAGAACCCTTCAGCAGTCGCAACTCCTTGCATTCAGCATTTCTGTATTGACAAGAGTCTTTAGATGATGGAGAGATTATGAAAGCAAGTTCACTAAGTCCTTTCATTTTATCTATTGATTTACCATGGAATTTGGCATGGAATCCAACATTTCTTTGCTGTAATAGGAGCCTGTACCCTCTTGTCGTCTTTGTAAAAAATTATCTTCTTAATCAAAGCTTTCTTTTACTTACTGTAGTAGTCTTTTAAATTCTGAATCAAACCAACCACATCTTATATTAGCTCCAGATATGTTGACTTAAAGACTGCCTCCAGTTCAAAACCAGAAAACACTGCTATCCTTTATCTGCATATACAGTATTTTTTTAACATTTCTGGTTTCTTCTTGCTTCACATGATCTCCTGGTATACTTATCATATGAAACAAAAAGTTCAACATTACGTGATTTTGATGCTATTCAGTATAAAAAATTTAGGCTATAACGCACAATCACAGTCTGAACATGATCTAGTTTAATACAGCAATCCCATTATGCAAACAGTTTTTTATTTTGTACTAAATGCATGTCCTATGTAAAAGCCCTCAGAAATTAATTGTTAATCAATGTGGGAAAATTGTTTGGATTTTTTATATGTTATTCAGCTAAAAACAGATTGCCCTGGAATGGGTTCAAATACAAGCATACATTTTCATTGTTTAATAACCAAAACCTGGCTGCAGACTTTGTATATGACTAATGAGGCTCTTCATGCTGTGCTACTAAACAAACATCCAAGTGGTAAGAGAAGGCATCACTAGACTGCCATTCCTATTGCAGTTCCAGGTGTAATTACATTTTGTGTACATGTGTACATATTTACAGGATAACAGGCATTATGAGAATGTGGACTATAATTTACTAGTTTTTAATGGAAAATATGCTTTACTTGAGTGTTTGTTTCCAGTCAAGTTCTCAGTGAGAAACTTAGACCTCAGTGATGATAAGCTTCAGGGAAGTGGTACAGCAATTAGCAAGTACAAGAGCTAGTTCCATGGGGAATTCAGAAATAAGAGCTTTCCTGCTGGGACAGGCAGTATTGAAATAAAAATGTTTTGTTACAATACTTGATGCTGTTAAAATCAGTCTCTGCTGAATTCTCTCACATGGGAATGAAAACTCTATTGTGTGTAGTGACTTGCAAAATTAAGAAACGTCTAATGTCAAAACAGAAGCCTGAAGTAATTTTATAGATCAAAACTTTAAAAAATATCAGAATCACATCAAGAAACAGACATTGCAAATGTTTCCCCAACATTGCAAGCAAGCAAAGTTCTCACATATTTGTGAAATTTATTTGGAATTTAAATGGACCTTTGCTATATGTAACAAAAACCGTGATGTTCATTTCTCATTGCAGCAGTCCTATTACGGTATAGAGTGCCTATGGACAGGCATAGTAAAAATATGTGAATTTACCATAAAGAGACTATGTTCTGCCTTTAGTCATTACACACCTCTTTGCTTACTGTGTATAATTAGCATAAAAAAATTGTTATCAGGTTTATTCGCTTGCTTTGCTATAAGTTGGATCAACAGGTTAAATTAGGTTTTAAACAAGAAAAGAAATGGAAGCAGCAGTTTTTAAATATAGAAGAATCATTCTGTAGCCATTCAACAGCTATTACTATGCAGCAGTCTTGAAAAGGCTGATTTGGCAATACAAATGTGCTTTGCCTATCCACTAAAGGACAATCAAACCATTTCCTTCAATTAGCAAAGTTAAGTTGATAAAGAGAAAGAATTTGTAATGTCTTTTCATGCCAAATGAAAATAATTGTAATTTGATTAGTGTTCTATCATAGTACAATGTCATTTTATGACATAAATGTCTAAATTATTTTTAATGGGAATTTTAATAGGTTGGATAGCTTGTCATGAAATATCTAGTTTTTCTTACTATTAGAAGTCTACATTACCATCTCTGAAGGAGCAGAACACTAAAACTTTTCCCAAGTTCTATGTCCCTGAAAATACAACTGTATTAATAAACTAAGAATTTTTCTAGGTAAAGCCTATGAGAAGAAATATGCCCCATACCCTTCTGCCATGGTGATGTACTTACAAAGACATAGGAAATCAGCTTTTTGCAAAGGACATGGGCATAGAACAATTTAGAAAGACAAAACGGGACAGCTGGTATAATAATTTGTCACAGGCTTTGTTACTTGCCATACTAACATAGCTTAACTCACTGGAGCTCGTGGTGTGATCATTCCCCTCTTTTTTTTATCACAGCACCTTTATTGACGTCAGCATGTCCATTGTACTTTACTTCAGTATAGATCTATTTTCCCCCAAATTCACTGCCTCTATTACCTGTGCCCACATAACTTACCGTGCTCTGGCAGAGGGGAAAGAATATACAGCCTCTTCCTCATGAGGTAATCAATAGTGCTGCAAAGATAAGCCAGCCAGCAAAGGCTTGTAAATGCATGTCACTTCTGCCTCCAACAGCCCTCAGGATGTGACATTTGCAATGCTTTTAGTTTCAATTGACCTGGCCCAAGGGAAAGATGTCAAAAATCTTCTGATGAGTTGGAGCTCCTGAAGTTATTGCTTCACTGGAGGATTACCACCTTATGCCACTCTGCTTTTCTTGCATAAATACTACACCCTTAGTCTTTATTAACATGTTATATACATCATGGATGAACTCTCTAATAAATGATCATCCAAAGGTGAAATATTACTTTTTTTTGCTATAACTTTATCCTTTTTTTTGTTTTCCTTGGTATTAATCAGTTGTTTCATCTATGATGAGAGATAAACTGAAAAAATATAAAAATAATTACCTTGATGAAAGTAAAACAAGAAAAGAACAATAGAAGAAAAAGAAACCTTTAAGTCTGTTCTCCTGCAAACTGGTCATAAACTCAGAAATATCGGAAATATTAATCCCTCCCAAGGTTTATCTTGGAGACTGCCATGTATGTATCATCTTGCAAGTTTAAGCTAGTGTGGTTTGTGATAAAGTCCAGAGGTCAGTGACTTTCAAAAATACAGAACTGCTGGTCAATAGAGCAGGACTCAAGCACAAAAGAATTGGAAAAAGTTCTTGAAGTCTTATCACTGCCAGAGATTAGTGCCATTTAATTGTGTCAGCGTGAGCTCCACAAGCTCCACCTAAGCCTATATATGTTCGAGGAGAAAATTTAAGGAGAGGGGAAAAAAAGTTAAAAAACATGTGAACCCAAACCTTCAAATCTATCTCCATTATCAGATATTTCTGAAAATATACAAAAATTAATCAATAAACTCAAATACCCAAATTGCTCGTGCACTCTGAAATGGAGTAGTAAAATCTGCTATTAATTTTTAGAAGCATGAAAGTTGCACTACAAGTGATATTTTAGAAGGCAGTATGTGTCTGAGTCCCAAGAGCTCACCTGGACAGGCAGAGCCCAGGGCAGTGCCTGGATTCTGCTCAAAGCTGGGCAGATCAATACATGTGAAGCTCAGGGTCTTGCACTGGAAAGTGACGTCTTCTCTCACATTCCCAGAGGGAAAACAGATACACTTGGACTTTAAAATTGAAGTGTTTTATTACCTTCTCCATTTGCACATCCAAGCTGCTAAGTATATAAACATGAAATACTTATCACAAAATAATTCAGATGGGAAAGCAGCTCAGGAGGTCTCTAGTCGATCCTCCTGCTCAAAGATGGGTCAGCTTGAGATCAGACCAGTTTGTTCAGGGCATTTTCTACTAAGAATGAAGAATGCAAAAATTATAAAACTGAAGGAAGGAAATACAGATTTTTATATATGTGTATATATAAATAATACTGTATTCAATTGATATCTAGAGTTAGAAAAGCAGCTGATCATTTTCAGAAAAGGCCTGAATATCAGGTGTTAGGGACTAGACATATACTAGATGGGGCTATGATGTAAAATTAGAATTCATTGTAAAAGAGGCAAACAAAAGTGATGTTTGTTTCCTTGTGCATTGATGAAACAGTACTCCTAAAAGCAAAGGAAAAAACAATTTCTAGGTGAAATATAATTCACAAATGTTATAATAACTTGACTTCCAATGGCACTAGCTCCTGTTAAGAAAATAAGTTTACTTAAAAAATCTAGATCATTAAAATGTAGTGGTACAAGTTCAAAGGCACTGATACCAAAACTGTTGCTTAATTGCTGCAACTCTCTAGCTCTTCACTGCCACCTTGGGCAAACAGAAAATTGACTGTTCCATTTTTAGGGGCCATGATCATGAGGTGCAGTGGTATTTCTACTCGTATGTTTGAAGTTTGTTCCTTCTGATTTACTCCTGTGAGATTTCAAAATAGCAAAGCTGCAGGTTTTTTTTTTTCCTTGTTAAAAGGGTTGTATCTTCAGCCTTCTCTCATGCCTGAAAGAAGGTAGGTTTTGCCCTACTGCAAAACTCTGCTAATCTCTGAAGGTTAACAAGCACTGGACAGCAAGAAGGTAGGAAATGATTTCAGCCTCGATGTCCTCTCAGAAAATGCATGGAACTGTCATCTTGAAGTAAAGTAACCTAAATCAAGTGAGCCTGAATGATTTCAGCAATGGCAGCATGCCTAGACAAGGAAATCTTTGCAAAAAGGACAGTCCCAGGCTACAGGGCAGAAGCAGTGTGGCTGTTCAAAAAATTGTACTTAAATTGATAGCAGAGACCAACAAGAATGAGACCTTTGTGTGTTTTTCCTTCTTAGTGAGACTCTACCTCTATTTGAGCTTCAACCAGTTTTGGGGTCTAATGTTACATAGAATTCTATTCCTGAAGAAAAGATAACAGGTCTGATGTCCACATCAACAAACTATAACTTCCAAACAGGTGTGGGCAGCAAAGTCTGACCAGATAGAGAATGGAATGATGAGATGACCAAACGTCATCTAAAGACATAGCTGCCAGTTATTAATAGAAAAAAACTGATAGTTCAGTTTAAAGGACTACTATTGTTTCTACCAAATCCCCTGCTGATGATGCCAGACTTCCTCCATCAAATCAGTCCTGCCCTGGTACAGGTAATTCAGTTATTGGTGCTCTGACCACTGTTGAACTCTGGCTGAGGCACTGAGTTACCACACTGGTCAGCAGGCTGCATTACATCCCCTACACTCCCTGGTCCAGGATAACAAAGCAGCAGCCACCACAGGGCCACAATTTGGCACGCTGCTCCAGCAGATCCCAGAGGAATTACTGCCCACAACCACTCAGGGACACGCTCGTGGGGCTGTGAAGAGCAAAGCTACTGAAGACCAGCCCAGTCCACTCCTCAGAAAACACCTGCAAGGCAGCAGTACCTGCATATAGCTGGTGCTGAAGTTACTTAATACATTTGGTCTAAGTTTCTTCATTATGAATAACTGTGTGGGGATGACGTATGAAAAAATTTAAAGGATTATTCTAAGAATCTTTCTTCACATCTGCACAGCTTTTCAAAAAGCAGTAAAAGTGTGTGTCAATTACTGTGGGTAGCAAAAAGCAAAGGAGTGTTTGCAAGCTCCCTCCTGGGAAATGAGCTGGTCAGAAGAAATTTTGTAACTGCTTGGACCCAAGGCCAGTACTGACTGAGAGGAGTCTGTCATTCGTGCTCCAGAGTGGCTGTAGTGGGTTGGCTCTGGCTGGATGCCAGGCACCCACCAAAGCCTCTCCATCACTACCATAGCTGGACAGGGAAGAGAAACTATAACAAAGGGTTCGTGAGTTGAGATATGCACTGGGAGAGATCACTCACCAAATCCCATCATTGGCAAAACAGGTTAGAATTAGAGATAATAATTGAATTTATTACTAACAAAATCACAGCAGGATAGTAATGAGACTTACAATGAGAAGTAAAATAAAACATTAAAAACACCTTCCCCCCACCCCTCCCTCCTACCAGCTGTACCGCCTGCCCCAGTGGCACAAGGAGACAGGGAATGGGGATTATGGTCAGTTCATCACCCAAGGCTTCTCCTGCTGCTCAGAGAGGGGAGTTGCTTCCCTGGTGCACCGTGGGGTTCATCCCATGGGAGACAGTTCTCTGTGAACCTCTGCAATGCGAGCTCATCTCAGGAACAGCAGCTCCCTGTGACCTGCTGTGGCACAGGTCACTCTTCCACGGGATGTAGTCCTTCAAGGACAGGCAGCTCCAGCATGGGCTCCTCTCTCCACAGGTCTCCTACAGGGTCACAGCCTCCTGCCAAGCATCCACCTGCTCTGGTGGGAGACTCCTCCAGGGGCTGCAAGTGGATCTCTGCAGCCCTGTGGACTTCCATGGGCCGCAGGGGCACAGCTGTCTCACCATGGTCTGCACCATGGGCTGCAGAGAAATGCCAGCTCTGGTGCCTGAAGCATCTCCTCCCCCTCCTTCTCCACTGATCTTCATGTCAGCATAGTTGTTCCTCTAACACACTCTCACCCTGCTCTTCTCTGGCTGCAATTACAACTGTGCAGTTTTTTTTTCCCTCCTTCCTAAATCTCTTATCACAGAGGCTTTACCACCATTGCTAATTGGCCCAGCCTTGACCAGCAGCACATCCATCTTTGGAGTTGCCAGGAATTGGCTCTGTTTTACATGGAAGAAGCTTTTGGCAGCTTCTCACAGAAGCCACCCCTTTAGCCCCCCCACCACCAAAGCTTGGCCATGCAAACCCAATATAGTGGCCTACTAAATAAATTAAGCATTCAGCAATGCAGTCTTGTATTCCTTTCTCTCTTAACAAAGGCCAAAAAAATACTGTTGAATATGTAGGGATGTGCTAAAAGAACATGATCCAAGCTATATCACTTCTTCAGCCTGGCTTTTCAGGCTGTTGTCTTCTGCAGTGAAAACAAAGCTTTGGGAAATAGGAGTCTTTTCTGTGTGCTGCTGTCCCATACTGCTGGCAGCTGCCTCACCCTGCTTCTCTGAAAGGTGACAATTCCCCTGGCTGATCTAAAAAAGCTTTTATCTACAAGGAAGAAAAGGTAGTCTCAGTTTTGTTTTGACTCCAAATCCTAAAAGTGAGAATCAATGGTGTGATTTCATGCAGATTTACACAGGCAAGCTACTTAGCAATTAAAGACAATTTAATAACATGAGCAATGCAGCTTAAAATGTGGGTTTAGCAATGCCATGCATAATCTACACTGTGCTTGGATTCAAAAAAGAGTCAAGATCCTTTTATGGACAAATGTGGGCTGAAAAAGGCATTATTCACCTAACCACTTGGCATTAAGTTAGAAACTAAGAATGAATTTTGCATTCCTTTTCAGGGACAAAACATTTCATAATACTGCAGCTGATTCAATATTTGAAAGGGTTTGATATATGATGATATAAAGACATTAAAAATTCAACTGATCCCTAAAATATTTAAGAAAAAAAAGGTTATTTCATAATCCATCTTTCACAGCAAGATGTTAAAACAGAAGTTTGGAGTTTGAGTCCAAAATATTCAGATATTGGTAACTGAAACAGTGATCCTTAAAATAAATACTAAGAAATAGCATTTCAACAACTAAAATGAAAATATCCTGAAGTCTTTCTTCTAGGTAACATTATTACCATACTCTATAAATCCCATCTCCTCAGCTACTAATTAGTGTTTCTTATTCCACAAGGGTTTTAAGCTCTTGCAGAATCGTCTCATGTAGCCTTCCCAACTTCTGATGATTCAAGTTGTCTTTGTATTTTATTCTTTCCAAGCCACTGGAATTGGCTGCTTTTAACTCAATGTTACAGCCCCAATCTGCAGACTATCTCTTGCCAGAACTCCCACAGGTGTTCCTCCCATGTACAGAAATGAAAGCTCTGACACTGATCTGAGGAAAAGTTTTCAGATCAAAGAAGTGAGTAATTTGCCACAAGTTATTAGACTTGTTACATTGGTGCTTCTCCAGACTTCTTCTCTCCATTATGAGAATAAAGATGTTTCTCCCAAACTCTTTCCAATTGTTCAGTCACAGGCAGAACAAAAGATGATTTCTCTTGGTATCTCTCTCTGCAAATTTCATTTGATACAAATGGTATCAAATATTACAGCGATATTCACTGTAAAACCTGCACAACTTTATGCTGTAAAGTGATATACTTTACTTTTCCAATAGAAACTTTCAGAATATGTAGCAGAGCACTGAAAAGCCAAATTGTTTTCAGTTGTATTTCCTTCTTTGTGTGACTTCCAACTGCTGGTGCCTTGCTAGAATATGACAGTCTCTGCTGCTTTACCTGAAAGAATACAAGAAGTGTGGTGCTATCAGCTTGTTTTGACACACTTCTCTTCTACCATAAGATGGCAGACACAGTACATAATTTTTCAATAATATACTGAAAATTACAATTATTAGGTCAATATGTATATGATGTTCCCTACTGTCCTTACTGGCATGCACCAGAAAAAAAAGTGGTCTCACTGTACCATTATGTGCTACTGCATTCATGGATTGCTATTAGTTCATCACTGCAGCTCTTTTAAAACAACATGACTTGGCAAGAAAAATAAAATAATAAAAATTTGATCAGGCATAAAATTACTGTATTTTTGGTTAAAGTGCATAACAGTAGCACAATATAGGTAAGATATAGCTTTTGCTTTTATTCAGCTGCTTTGTATGCTGTAGGTATAAATGAGACTTAAACCAAGCATCAAAACTGAACCTTTCAGACGTTAATGTGATGATAGCTGTGTTATTATGAGCCTAATGATATCTACTGCACACAAGAATACATAGGTGTCATGCTGGGAAACCAATGATCTAGCTCTCATTCTGACTGCAGGCAAAGAATATCTCATCAAAGCTATAAATTTCATGACTCTGTTCCCAAATTTAAAACCCTTAAGGAAATGGCTTTCATGGTTCAACAGTTTTAAAGGGTTGCTCTTACTTGGCTTTGTAACAAGGAAATTAATAGTTCTTCCAAACAAATGAGAATTATGCCATAGCTGCATGCATTTTCATGCTGTTGCCTTCAGCATTTCACTTCCTTCCCCAGATAACATCACTGCAGAATCCACACTGAATTCACAGTGGGGAAACATTTATTACCTGCTATGATTTCACTCTATAGCCTTAGATAGGTGATAGAAGTAGTTTGCTTATTGCAAAAATTGTTTTCATTAGGTCATGTGAAATAGAGTTAGTTTCTAATCAATCTTCACTTTTCAGAGTAAAACCAGGGCAAAACCTATCCAGCCTAATGTCAGAGAGAGTTAGTTTCTGTAGTGTGATGCAGAGCAACCAACCAAGAGGTAGCCTGCTTATGGGACTGCAATAAGAAGCAGCACTGAAGTGAGATACTTCTCTGTCAGCATGGTTTTCTCCCTTCAAAAATTCCTACTGTGCAAATATTGAAGAGTGTGAATAATCATGTTAAATATTTTTCTTAATTTACAGGTATAGAAATGCTTTCTAATGAGCAGAAAATGAATATTGTATTAGGATTAGCACTTTGTGCACATAAAGCACTACAATTTGTGCTGTTCAGGAGAAAGATCCTAAATGAGCTCCAAATGTTCAGTGTAGCAATACATTTCAATGTATCATTAAGACAAAACCAAAATACTGTGGATTCTCATTAAGTCATAAGAAATTACACATACACTGGGATTAAAATACCAAGATATATTTGCCTTTGTTCAGAATCCTTATGACTGCACAACATTTTAGATCCAAGTATTTCAATGCCAGTGAAGCAACAAAAAGGAAAGCAACAACATCTGTTTCAAAAGTAGTTTTGATTCTTTTAGCTCATGCCAATCTTTTGGAGCCCTATGTTTAATGTAGGAATACAGCATTCAGAGTGAGAATCTTTGCATGACAACAACAATTAGGTAATGTACTAAAGAGAATCATTTAATAATAAGCCACACTTGCATGAATCAGAAATATTACTCTAAGTGATTGACAAGAACTTCCACACCTCAAATTTCTGATACCCCCATGAGGGATTGGAAAGGTTAGACGTTATTTTTTAAGAAAAAAATTTATAGTAATAGAGAAATTTTCTCTTCTTTGAGGATGAAGTGATTGTCTGTAATAGAAAACAGTGTTGGAGTCCAAAAGGTTTTCCATAGCCCACTGTTCCACACAAGGGAAAAGAGCAAACATGGAGGACTGAACAAAAACCAACTGCAATCCATCATTAACAGCACAAAAACAGTGAATTTGCTTTAATATGAGGAAAATGACAGTTTCTTCTCAAGCAAAGAAAACTTAATTATCCCTTAAGCAACCCCAAAATAGCTATCACTAATGCAATCCAGAAAATCGCAATTCCCAACTGGGGAGCATCATCACTGTCATGCATGAGAGGGATGCAATGGGAATTAAGTAGCTCTCCATCTAGACTTTCAGAACAGCATGTAACTCTTAGTATTAAATAACAGAATAGAGGGAAAGAGAAATAAAAAGGGTATTATAACTGGCTGCTTGGGCACATGTACAGAGGGATGTCTGTGTGTATTTGCATACAAAGAATATACTGCTCCACAAAAGTGACTGAAATCAGTTGAATTAAAGCTGCCTCAAGTTTTGCTCTTCCCATCTCTAAGTTGGGCTTTGAACTCATTCAGATAAGCTTTGAACTTCATTCTGCAGGAGCTAGGATGTTTTCAGTATCCAAGCTGGCTTGTGTTTGCAGCACAGACACACTTTCTATAAAAGTCACAATATTCTGCATCAGGTTTACACCTTAGTTCTGCTGAAGAGTAACACTCAGAAGCATCATGTCAGAGCCATTAGCAATGCTGCAGTCATCTGTTTTACCCAGGGCATTGTATAAAAAAAATCCTCTGGACACTAAGGAGAAAAAAAAATATATGATGAAAATGTAACTTATACTGGTAGTGTGAAAACTCAAGAATACACAAAAAATCAATTCAGCTGCAAATTTTAACTAGAATAGAATCGAAATAAACAAATCCATCTATTTGGTATAGCCTTCATCTGATCCATTTGATCTTTATCAATTAGACACCTCTCCCCCTCTGTTAAGTAAATATATGTACAAAAAAATTATTAAAATCAGTTTCCTGCATTTTTCTGGCAGGGATGAAGGTAGGATTGCATTTCAATTCAGCAATACTTGTCTCAATCTCCACCCCAACTGATTATGGTAAAAGTACTGGTTATTATTTTACAGTGAAAATGTCTAAATTCTCATGTTTGAATTTTGAAGTAAATAACGTAAGCAAGAGACTGGTTAGCAACACTGACTGTAGACTTCAGGTTACATACTTTGGAGTTAGCTAAAAGTATGGCTTACGTAATTACACTTTCACATTAAACTTTTGAAGAACTTAGGAAAGATACTGAAATACTCCTTTAAAGCTCATCAGAGTTATGCATCAAATGGAAGCAAATGGTAACTTTCAATGTTTGAACTGTCTTTCTAACTCAGGTGTTCCAGAGCCAAGTAATGCATTTTCATACAAAACCCGAACAGCAAATAACCATCCTTCTCTTCTCAGGCACCTCTACAGTCCTGGGCTGTCAGAGCTTAGGCTCACAGCAAAACGACAAACATGCTGCCATGGACTGAATGGAAATAAGATCATATAAAGATACAAATATTTTTCACTATTGAGGCTCGGTCTATTAACTTCAGGCAGGATAAACCCAAACATCAAATGCATCAAGTGCAGGCTGAAAGGCTAAAGCATGTCCAGGCCAATTCATCTCAGTCAGTAACTCCTGCTGTCATTATGCTCCCTTTGCACAACCCCTATGTCAAACTTCCTTGTCTTACCTTTTTCTGTAAGTTACTGCTTCTGTCCTTCAAAGTTTAGAGGCCTTTCAGCCTGTTCCACTGCACATCCTGCCCCTTCTTCAGATCCTGATGAAAACTAAGCTCTGAGAACTTTGGTTTTCTGGGTTAGTCTGAAAGAAATGAAAACCATTCCCTTTGTTTTCACCTACCCTGTGATCCTTCACACCGCTGCACCGAGAATGGTCCCTAAGGTCCTGCACGGGAAAACTCTGCTTCTGTCTTTCCTAAATCTGTCTCCTCCACTGCAGTGAAGAGAAAATCATATTCCCTCTCCTCTCTGAGATGGCTACAGTGCTTGATCTGCACCAAATGGAACAATGTTGAATTTATTTTATATGTTAATTTACATGATAGCTGCATTCATTAAAATGAGATCTAGTGTTATTAAACTCCTGTAGAGAAATAGTGATTGAAATTTGTACATGAGCTACACACATTTGAACCTCATAAACCAGAAAAGAATTCATAAAAGTTATTGCTTAAGTACAGACATGTTTTTGAAGTATCTGAAAATATAATTTACACAGAGAGGAAAAAATTTGGGATGACTATTTACAGTCTGATTTAACACTCAATGCAAAAAAGTAACAGCAAAAGTATAGCAGAATGGGAAAAGAAGTATATTTTTTCACCTGAAGATAATTAATCTCTTTAGAGCAAGATAAACTTCTTGAAGGGACTTCAGTGAGTGGTGTTTTAAACCCAAAAGGGAATCAGCAAGATTTTTTTGTTTTTTCATTGCAACCTGTGAAACTATCAGGCTATAAATCTACCTCTGAATTTCTTATACTTTCCCATTTAGCGACCTTCACAAGCTAAAAAACACAGGTAAATTGGAAGACAAAATTAGGACTGTAGGAAGAAAAGTTATTTTAGATATTTATTACTGACTTGAAGGTTTAATGACACAGAAAGAAGTTATTTTATTTTGTTAGAATGGAAAGATTGGCATGAGGGAATTAGACCTGGGTAAGATGGCCTAATCAAGACAAAAGCTTGACATTCATTAAAAGGAAATGATCACATGAACATGGAAAAGGTTTACACAAGGAAAAGTATAATGCAGCAAGAAACAGATTAAAAATCACAATACAAATGTAAAACTAATTACTTCTGAAAATGCACCATACATATAAAAACTTCTTGCCTCTACCTACTCCTCAGAAACATTTACTTTAATCACTGATCAGAAGAAATTTCAGAACTCCTTTAGTAGAACATATTTATCTAACTTTTAAGAATCAAAGCTCTTGCTCAGAAATACCAAAATATGTCTGAATTATAACTATCCTTTAAGGATAACACTGCTTTGCAGAGTAAAACATGAAATTGCCCTATTTGCTTAGTAAGTGCTACAAGTGATGAATAACTCATCAGCTTTTCATAACGTGTTCAAAAAGCTTTCAGAATTTTATTGGTAAAGTACTCAGTTCTGATAATTCAGCTTTTAATGTAATCAAGAATATCACCAGGAGCTACTTAATTAATTCCCCAGTGCACCATGAATTTAATTTTCAATGACTTTATTGAGAACTTTTTTTGTTAATTTTACAATGAGAAACTATAACCACTGTTACACAACTTGCAAATATTTCAAACAAGACAGCAATCTCCTATTTTTTTGATTTTTTCTGTTCTGAATTCAGCTCCTGAGATGGATTTTCTGCTTCAGCTTCATTTTCATCTTCCTGCAAAAGAAAATGAAAACCTGAACATTAATCAATTTATTGAAAAAGTATACTTTTTCTGCTTATGCAGCTGTATGGAATTCTGTATAGTCTTTTGCCTGACTAATAAGCATAAAAATAAGCAAAAAGTAATTTATTCAAGTGATTGATTTTGCTTAAGAGTTGAAATAGAAATGATAAGAAATTTAAACAAGTCTAATTGTCTACATTTATAGCAGAAGAATAATTTAATGAGTAAATATTTTACTGAACATTTTACTGGATAGTTACATAAAGAAATTATTAAATCTCACATGGATGACAATATATTCAAATGCCTACAGCAGACAGTATTACACACCTTTCCTTTGTTCTTGACAAGAGGTTCCCACTAAATTACTTTTGAATGCAAGAACTTTCATCATTGTACTAAAAATTACTTTTGAAAAGCACCTGCCATTGAAAAATGTTTCATTTTTTTGTGACCAGGTATGTTTACTTCACCATTTGATAAAAGACAATAAATTTAACTTCAGAGACACTTTATGTGCTGCAGCATCGTATTTTTGTCCCATCTAGCATATTTTCTTGACAGGTCTGCCAATTTTCCAATTACTTGTACCACCATACGTTATCTGAAGATCAGTCAGGTCTAAAATAGGAAACATGAGCATGTCAGGCAGCAGCATGCTTACAATATTCTACAGCTTCAGCTCCAAGAGCAAGGCTCATAATTCACTATGGGCTCCTCTGGATCTCAGTGAAAAAATGAAGTGACATCATAATGCCTGTTTCCATAGGAATGGATTCTGTTTTGTGTCCAGTACAAAATCATGACCTCCAAAGTATAAATTATGGAAGAGTGGGAAAACTGTTTTATAAGGCAACTTGCAACTCATCACATCATGAACAGTCCTTATCACAATTTTAAAGTATAACCAGTTTTCTAGTCTGCATTTTAATTCAATTTACAGAGAATCTTTCACATTCTAATAACACAAAAAAAAAAAAAAAAAAAAAAAAAAAAAAAAGAACAGACATTTTGAAATGAAGAAGCATCCTGGCTGCTGTAACAGTACTCATCACAAGCCAACAGATGACAGAAAGCAAACACCAGGGACATTTAGGTGGGACCCAATAACCAATAACCCAATAAGGTGTGTGTTTCTGATTTGAAAGGACATTTTCATTCTTGTAGGAAAATAACTTAATCCTTTTGCATCCTAGCCCTTCTTTCACCATCAAAGCATGCTTTGCCAGGATAACTATACTATTTAGAGGTAGAAAATATACAGGAAGATTACATGGGCAGCATAAAATAGAACAGCAGTAGAAAATCTCATTTAAAAATGTGATGTCGTAATATGTTACGCCCAACTGTAATAAAATGGAAAAGCTAGTTTTCTATTGAAGTAGTAGATACTCCAAGCCATCATGCCTCTGAATCCTCCCCTTTCTGGGGACAGCCTAGGCACTGAGAAGTATTTACATGACTGACTGCTAAAAGCATTTTTTCTTCTCTTTCTGGACCGTCATCTCTTCAGTTATTAAAACATGTAGTGCTCCCTGTGGCTCTTTTCATTTAGCTGAGAACCCATGTCTGTGCATGTGTGTGAAACCAAACACTGAAGATTTGTTGAAATTAGAAGTGCAGGATATATTAAAGAGAGTGCAGTGTATAGTATACACACGGAGGTTAAACTTCAAATGAAAACACTCAGGGCAGAATCATAAACAACAAAGGAGTAAGCTTACTGCTTACAGGTGACAAAAGAATATTGTGGAATGAAAAAATACTCACAGAAACTTTTGGCTGCTATGGTAAAACAGCCAGGTGATTTAAGGAAGAACATGTTAATAAAAGAACAAAAAATCTTTCTGAAGGTCCCTACCTACAGCAGCTGTATCCCAGCTAACCTCAATGCCAACTAATCCACCTCCCTAGCACACAACATTGACATTATTTTGATGTCCTGACTTGTGCTCCCTCATACAGGAATATAAACCCTACACTATCATTCTTTCCCAGAACTCTTCACATATTGCTTAGGGCTTCCTCTCCTAACAGATGCAGCATGCAGAAATTTCAGAGACAACAGGGCCATACCTTCACTGAGGACTATAAGAGGGTTAAGGCACATTAAGCTCAATATTGAATATTGGCTTCCTGAAATTTTTGATGACAAAAAAGTTTTTATCCAACAAATAAGGTTTTCTAAGAAAATCTTCTGGCTTTGTGTAAATTTGAAATGTTTAATTATGTGCTTAAAAGGTCATGCTTGCACTCTGGCAGAATTCCCAGGTTACAGCAGCAGCTGCAGTGATCAGTGTATTCTGAGATGCAGAAATGATGGCTGATGGTGATGGCAGCTCGAGGATTTGCTTGGGTCGAATTCCCCAGATGGAAGCATCAACTTTGGGATATTCTGCAGAACTAATATTTTTCCTTTGTTGGTTTCCTGTTGCTTCAACCAAGTAAAACATATTCAAACAGGTAAAATCTACCAGCAGAACATAAATTTGACTTATGTGGGCAGATTCCAATGCACAAGTCATCCATACAAAGTGTTCTATTACTGCCAGTATGCTTGGGGAAGATCTGAACTAGCAATTTAGAGCACATATTAACCATACTCCAAGATGTGAAGACTCACTATTGTTTCAGTTTGCTGATAATGCAAGATTTCTATGAAATGCTTTATCTTTTTTTAGTAGACCAAGAGGCAGCCCAATGATTGCACACAGAATACTGAAATGGTTGGAGTTTCTAATGTCATTAATAATGTTTGAATTTTCATCTACATAGCCTATATAGCCTAATTATCAAGAAATTATGCAAAACAGAGTGCAGATTAAATTTATTTAATGTATTTGTTTTAGTAATTACCACCTATCGTTATCATTATAATGCTTTTAATTCTAATGAATAGCAAAGGGAAAACCTTTTCTTTTCATGTTATCTGTTAAAACCAGTTCATGATGACAGTGTGCAAAGTTTTTACTACCAGCAGCTACACAGCGGACAAAATACTGAATTCTGGTTTCTGCCCCCAGAAATTCAGTTCATGCTATAATACCTCACAGTTCTTTTCTATATTATTATTTTCTTCCAACCACCTATGACTCTAACATCTAGTGCCTTCTGTTCTAAAAATCCTAAAATCAAAGTAGCTTTTCCTAGCAGATGTCACAAGTCAAACTTTTAAAGTAGCTCTTGCCATCGGATGCCAAAATCAAACTTGTCTCAGTATCTTTTGTGACTACAGACAACCACAGACTTAAATAACAGTGAGTGAATACACTCACTGAAAAGATGCCTCTGCACAGATCTGGTGACTTGTAATAGCCAAGGGAGGCAAATCTCTCAAGACTGCACTACTACTCCTACTGAAAAAGTGTACTTGACAGTCCAAAGATTATTTTAATATTGAAATGAATGAAGTTTACTAGCCTGGAATTGATGTTACTACAGATTTACAAAACCAACAAGGATAAGGAAAAGTACTAAGAGCATTACAAAGTGCTGCTAAACCCAACACTCTGAACTGAAATGACAGTTCAGGAGCTCCTTGAGCCACCAATGAGACCTCATCTGCATCCTGATGACCCTGATAGAGAGACAGACCTTCCACTTTAGTTTTCTACATCCTTTGCCTTGGCATCCCACGTTTTCTCTGAAGGAAACAAGGTACTGGATTAAAGGGTCCTTTGGGTGCTCTACAGGTGTTTTCAAATGTCCTATTGGACATCTCTTCTTTCACACTGCTAAGTCTATACTTGGTAGCTGAGCATTTGAGATCCATAGCAAGAGAACAGGATGAGGAAATGAGACCCTAAAATCTGCCACATAATTGTTTGATTTATTGAAGTATTAAGCACTCAATAGTTTTGCTGAAGTTAATGAGAATACTTCAATATTTAGATATCTTTATATGACAAAAACTAAAGGTAAGAGTCTGACTTTAAAATTCTATATCTAAAGTTTTGAGCTGACAGTTGAGAAAAACTGTGATACAATTTCATCTCCTTTGAAAACATGTTAAAAGGTCAATCACATTATTCTCTGACCAAAGAATAATGGGTCTAGCACAGAAAGTTAATTTTGTAGTAATTATTTCAGAATATTACCCTGTAGACAAATTCTGTAATGAAAAAAGAAAAAAAATTTTAAAAAGCCTAGAAATAAGGGTCTGAGTATCCCTTTCTCTTTTTACCCCCTCCAACCAATTTCCTTCAAAATGTTTAAGAATTTCTTTTTCCTCCATTAGTTAATGAAATAAAATCTGGAAAACGGCAGTGAATTAGACAATTCTTAACTCTACAGGAAATCTGACACTCTTCTGCAAATAGAACAGATCACACATTAATTAACTGTGCTAGGACATGCATCAATTCCCAGTTCTGTTCATTGCACCACAACTGTAATATCTAGAGTTGCATTATGATGTTGCGTATTTTGCCAACTCTAACTGATATTCTAAGCTTAATAAACAGCTATATATTACAGGATTACGTAAAGAACCATCTGAATAATAAGAAAGTATGCAAAACACAAAAATGCCCTGCTATAAGGAGGAATGACTAAAGTTGTCTCTGCCAGTACATAATCTAGAAATAGCATCTCAAAAGCCCTCAGGTCCAGATTCTGATACCAGTACTTTCTAGAGTATCTTAACCCAAAAGACCTACAATACAACTAACAGACTCAAGTATTAAGGATGCCCAGCTGGCATTTCATCTCTTGCCTCACAAAATCTAGCTAGGAAAACACCAGTTGGAAGTAGGTAAAAATACTTCTAATACTCTTAAAAAATACATCAGGGCAAAAAAAAAAAAGGAATTTATTAAATATTAGAGCTTTTGTTTGTGTATGAGAAAGTCTAGCTTCCCAAATCACAGGCCAAATTTGGAAGAAAACAAGTGCCAGGGAAAACCTGGGAGCTAAGATAGTCTCTCTGTTAAATCACCAAAAGGAAAGCATCCAGCAGTAAAATTCAAAAGTTATTTTAATTCCAAAGCCTATGTTATCTTCTTCAACAGTATGACGGCAACCCTTGTAATGAACAGTGGTGCAAAAATAAAGTACAAATGGAACAGTTCTTTACCAGTGGATTTTAGAAGCAAATAAAAATTTCTTGTGATAGATGACAGTTTTCTGTCACCACAGCTCTGCAGTGATAAGGCAGCTGTTTGTTTCTCAAGAAAAGGAGACCCTTGCTACATGGATCATTTTCATAGTGACAGCCTTGACAAGTTTGACATTTGCTTCATGAAGAATTCTAAAGCAGCCATCAAGAAAATGCCCCCTTTGGGACCACTGGATATCTGACAGTTGTACCTTATAATGCACATTGCCATTAATTCTTACTGTCAAAGCCCACCAAAGTCCTACACCAGAATCTCTGCTGATCTGGTACACAATAAAATGGAGGCTATGAAGGGACTAACCATTACAATGTAAGCAAACATGACATCAATTAACTGGAAGCAGCTCTCCACCCCACTTTGTTCAGTGAAAAGAGCAATGCTGCAGTGTTTCCTTACCAAGCAGTACAAACTGCCGAGCTCTAGGTGGCAATGCAAGACCAGCAAAACTACTTTTACACTAAAGCTCCTCTTTAAGAAGCTACAAGCAGCTGCATGT
The DNA here is from genome assembly GCF_052056855.1 of Sturnus vulgaris. Classification (NCBI taxonomy): domain Eukaryota; kingdom Metazoa; phylum Chordata; class Aves; order Passeriformes; family Sturnidae; genus Sturnus; species Sturnus vulgaris. Next base: position 26,922,178 of record NC_142243.1, on the reverse strand, counting down.
TTATCACAAACTCTTTCCTTTAACTCACACTGCTACAAGAACTTTAAAATATTTTTGAAATGTTTGTCAGTGTTCTGTATTTTCTATTTCCTTGTTGCTAATTCTGATTATACAGATAAATGTACCATCGCAAGAGCCCTTATAGTCAAATTTCATTTAACGCTTAGTACAGAAGTGGAACTTCATGCCAGATTTCAAATCTTCCATCTGTTCCTCTCTTTTTTAGTAGGCAACCATTCCACTGAGTGGTCCCTTTGGCTGACTGCCACTACAGTTGGGATCCTCTTCAGGGCAGGTGGTGCTTGAAACCCAACCATTGTTTTACAAGTTCAGCTGGTTCTCCTTGAAGAAAGTAGAGGAAAATGCTTCCTCTTTAGGAATTTGAGTCTCCAAAGGTTCAGTTTTATGAACATTTGACTGCACCTATAAATGCTTAGATATCACAAAACTGCAACATCAACTAAGAAAGAGATGAAAAGCAGCTTTAACAGGACCGTACCATGCCCATATGGGCAAAGTCTTAATTTCTACTCCAGTGTGAGAGGGCACTCTAATTTTCAAGTCTGACACTGTCATGAATAAGACAATTTCTAAGGCAAATTTGTCCTTCAATTATAATAATTACATCTGTGCATATATAAACACATACATGGAAACCACAATAGCATCTTCTACTAATGTAGCAACATAATAATTATTTTTATGAATTGTAAATTTAAACCAGAAAGTTCTTATTTATATAATAAATATACACTACTACAGAATAATATTTCATAGCCTAGAAATGCATATTATAATGAAGATAATTTTAAATATTTACGGTTATACTCTCACTAATTTACACTATACATTTACTAAATTATAAGAAACAAACCTTATTCATGTTTGTGTTCTTTATACTAGGAAATAAAATGGCTTCTTCTTACAATAATTACATGAGAACAAAAGGTGCTTCAGCCAACAATAAGGAATTAATAGCTCTATTTCTTATTACTATTTAATGGACAAAAAAACCAACTAAGAAACACAAGTTTAATTTTTAAGAGCTTTTGTTAGGCTATAGATGTATCTTGGTAGGTACCAAATGACAGCTGAAGGCTTTTTCGTGCTTTATCTGCTTTCTCAAGTAAGTTCATGAAATATAATCTGCATATAATCTATATATATCTATAGCCCTTTATCAAGATGTCTGAATATTTTTGCTTCAAAAATGATTAACAACACTAAATGGAAAAGTATTAACATACTTTAATGTAACAACTGAGTTATACAAAAATGCTTCTGGAATCTACTGTCAAGACACACCACATAAAGTTGATGGCAGCTGAAAGACATCACTATAAACTTCACTGAAGGAGATATTTACAACAGGAAAAGACAGCACTACCATATGAAAGGAATAAATTTATCTCAATAACAGAAAATACAGACTGAAATGAAAATGTCTTAGGAAAAATGGGTGTGTTGCATGCTTCTGACCAAAATGAATTAGTTTTAATGTTTTACATTTCCACCATAATTCTTTAAATGGTGCATTTATTTCATAGTAATAAACATTCGGTTCATTAAGTAAAGTTCAGAATCTGTGTTACTCGCTACATTTAACAACCTTTGGCCCTCTTCTTCTGTATTTCTTGATTCAGGTTTCCAAAGCATTGAATAAGCAATTGAGGAACACAATTAAATTTCATGACTCTGCATATTTAGGATTCTTATTTCATCGAAGACAAAGGGCAATTTATCTACCATTCTATACTGAATTTCAACTTTAGTGAGCCATGATAGATACTGAAATGAACTTACAGGAAATGCTTAATTAAATTACTGTAAAAAGCATAATTAAAGTTTTTTCCTTCCTTATGACAAAAGAAAATGCACATTTAATTGGAAAAACTTACTGCAGCATTATAAATTTATTAACTTGGGAATTCATGAAAATATTGCTATAATACAACAGATTAAGAATTCAGAAAGCTTTTTTCTTCTTATTTCATTGGCACATTTCACCTGAGTACAGCCATGAAATTCTATTCAGGTTCAAGGCATAAAAGCTGGAACTTTCAGTAGAGTTAATATGATGACATTGCCTTCATTTTGTCATTTATTTTCCAAAATGTGATATAAGTAAATGTTGTAGAAATGACTTTATATTTGCTGTAATACTGAACTCCTATATTTAGTCACAATCCATGAAGTCGCCAACAAAACAGATAGAAATGAATGAAGCTGGAGAAGTAGATGAAGGCTGGACTGTGAGAGCAAACAGAATCTGTGCTACTGCGGAAGCAATTAAAGACTAAAAAGACTTCTGCTTTAAAAAACCCCAAAACCCAAAAAAAACCCAAAATTCCTTTCAGCAGATCCCCCAAACACATACTGATATTGAAATTCAAAATTCAACAACTATACTTAAGCAAACGTTTCAATTATTTCAACAACTTCAATTAAATAAAATCCCCAAAAGAACATTTTAAGACCAGATCTGCAGTGTCGTATTAGCAGTCCCTTCCATCTGTCCTGGAAGATCTACTCTTTTCCTACTGTTATCATTCATTTAATCTGAATTAACAAGTATTGCAGACCTACCCAGAAGTCAAAATCACTGCTTTCCAAGACGTACAAACACTTTTAATTTGACTATATAGAATCATAGAATGATTCCCTTCACCCATTTGGCAATGGACTTGAATCTTAACAAGACAAGATATCTATGGCTTTAAAGGTTGGACTTAGTTCGTTTGATTCCAAAGAAAGTGTTGTAGATTTGTTTTTATATTTTGATTTTATTGCTTTATTTGAAGGATTCTGTTCTGAGCCTGTAATCACGCCTAAAAAGTCCTGTTTCGTACAATAGTTCAAATCAGTTGCCTTAGAAGCATCGAGGGCATATTGGTAATAAAGACGTAGTCAATTTGGAATCAAAATTGTAACATTTAATATACCAAGGTTTTAACAGTTTCAGGCTGATCAGCTTCTAAATTAAAAAAAAAAAAAAAGTATCAGATTCAAAAGTAGATCTCCTCAAACTACATTACTCTTTGCAATTCCAAGTGAGGACTGAAAGCCAAATGTTACTTAATTCAGTGGGTATACTGAGGAATGTTTTGGTAGTTTGTCATGATGGCGATTACTTCACTGTAATTTTTTGAAGTCAACATCAAATTAAATTCTTTCAACAACAAATCATGTGACATCCAAACATTTAATGTTTCAAATATCATCAAAAGATAGAAAACATGACCAGTAAGAGCAGCATCTGCCTTCAAACATACTCTGAAATCCTTCAAAAACTTCTATCTAAGAATATTTATACACTTTGTGGGAAAAAAAAAAAAAGTTGCCTTTCTGAAAATTAGAATCAAACTAATTGATAGACATCTCGGTGCTGGTAGTCACTGCAAACAGGGCTTCTTATATGTTCATTGTGCATTTCTTTCTGATAAATTTGTAAGTCACTGTTTCACTAAACCACATCAAAGTCATCTTTTGGTTTGTCAACAGCTTGCTTCCCATCTCTGCCTACCCTCCAACAAATGACACATAATGTTCTTAGAAGAGTGGGAGAAAAAATACTTTGATGTGATTCAATTACTGAAAAGCTATATTCTAAAAGATTCCCAAAGCTAGGGAAATTTGGCTATAACTAATTAGTGTTTTGCATATTTATGATAGAAGAGCTCATTACAGAGCTTACATTATAAATTGTTGTTTATGTACTTTTTCCTTAACACTCTGAAGTCACTTAATATCATTCATTGGAACTCCTTTTGAAGCTCACTAAACTCTATGCCTCAGAAGGCTTTTTGTCTCTCATTACATCAGTGTTTCCAAGACATAATATTCTTTTCCATTAAGGGGCACAACTTGCAAACACGTATACATGCACTGTTACATTCAACTCATCTGAGCTACACTGCAGAACAACGCTTCTCTGCAATGGATACCGTTTAAACTGCCCCTGAATCAGGCAGGGTGTCTTAATTATAAGTATTTAAGAGGAAGATGAGCTATTTTCAGACCTCTATGTTTCCCTGAAATCCTAGTGCTGCGACTCAACTGCCTCTACAGAGCTTCTGTCCATCACCTTATGGAGGGCCAGCTACAGCCCCACGGTGATGTTTGTTACCTGCTCTTGTACCTGTCAGTGTTATCTAACAACATCAAGCAAAAGCTTCCATCTCCATTCATTTTACTTAACTGCAATCTATTCGGTTTCATTCATTGGCTTTTCTCTTTCTGCATACACAGGAGCTCCAGGAACCAGATATCATTATTCTAAGAATTAACGGCCAGTAGCTATTTCCTTATTTTCTGTTTACTGATGATTTAAGATAAAATTATAAACTTACTGATGATAAACTTTCCATGTCACCTTTATTCTTCTTTGGCAAATACCACTTAGATTTGAAACCCATTTTGCTGTTTCCTCTCCTCTACATGTAACTTAGATGACCAATAGACCAAGAACCACAGAAGCCTGTAGTACTGCCATTTAAATCACCATATAAATTTAGAAGAAAAAGATAACTTTACTACTTATTCTGCCAATATAATTTTTAAATATGATTATTAACTATATATGACTGTGAAGAAAATACAACAAACGCCATCTAATTTGGCAGTAAACAAATCAAGGATCTTACTTTTCCTGCTTTAACTGATGTTTCTCTTCGTCTGTCAGTACTCTCCTAATGTCAGTGAAAGTAGCATTAATTACTTGCTGCTTGAATTGGACTTAGATATTTTCAATTCATTTGCACTCAAGGAAACCTTTCAGGAGATAAGTTCTCAAAAGAGCAAATAATGAAAAAATTTGTTAGGGGTTGCTTCCCCTCTCCACTGAAAATTCCACCAAATGATGCTTTTTAAGATCTAGATATAGAAAAGTCTCTAGGTCTCATTTGAAGATTTTGCTCTTCAAAATTATAAATGATAATACATAGATATAATATTTATTTACCTATAATATTAATAAATAATGCAAAACTGGCCAAGTCATATCATACCACATGCTATATAAACACATCTGGGGAGTTTGATCATGTAGAGTGCAACATCAGTTATTAAAAAAAAAAACTAAAGAAGAACAAGAAGTAATATATCAGGGAAACTAAGCAGGTCAGGATAATGGCCATGTATATTAATCATATTTTGGTTCCAAGTATGGCTAATAAATGAAGAATAACTAAAAAGTGGCTATCATCAAAATGTATATATTATTATTTCAAATAGAATTTTTTAAATTTTCATATAAAAGAAACTGATTGTAAAGACAGAAAATCAGACAGTTATTGGAGATATTTTATCAAAACAATACTGAAGCTTTGTCAGTCTCTAGAGGTGTCCTTCTGAGTTGAGGTCAAGGAGTCAACTCCCTGTGTAGGAAAAGCTGAGGAAACCTCTGAATTTCTGGAAAATGTCAGTGAAGAAGAAGATGAAATGGAGAAGTGGCCCTTAACAGGTCTTCTATTCTAAAGGAGGGTCACTAGCATAAAGCTAAAGCATGTGTCGATAGCAAAGCAAGGTCTGAGATTCAGATGAGGAATTTCTCAGCTGAAATCTCTGACATTTGCACCCCTGCTATAATGCTTACTTGGCCTGGAGGGTGTGGAAATTGAACTCACTGGTAGAATGTTAAAGAACTTATCCGTAAAATGTGAATAATAATACTTTCAATGTTAGGATGGAGCTCTGTGCATGAAAAGATTTATATAAGTGCTAAGTGCTGTCATTGTTATTACATTCAGTGAGTACAGAAGACTTTAAAAGCATTAACTTTTCTAGCACAGAACATCACCCATTCTTTCTGAAGCCAGAAAAGAAGACATAAAATGAGTGTAGTTATTGCAAGAAATTGTCTGGTTTTAAGTTCTGATGCTTATTTTTTGTGTCTAGAAAAAGTAAACAACCATTAATAGCAGGAATTTTATGATACATGATGTTTTATAATATGCAGCAACCTATAATGTAGACAAAAAACAGTTTTACTTCATATAAACTTGTTTTTTGTCAGGAAATTATTTAATTGGAAAGATGCTTTGAGATCAATCAGAAAGCAATGCATAAAAAGAGGTGTCTAGTTTGGAATGATGAATAGAGAATGGAGACAATTTTTAAAACATGTAATGTAATAAGGAAGTAACTACCAAGTCAGTGCTAGTAAATCATTTAGTGGGATCAAATGAAATTGATGTGTCTCTTTGTCTTTCTCAGAAGGAGAAGCACCTGCTCTCCAGGGAACACCACATCCTAATGGAATTTAAGTGGTGGTCCATTGTCTCTCTGAAAACTGGTCATCTAGAGTTAAGTTTTTCTACAGAATGTACTTTCATTTTTAGGCCATCTTGCATCATTTAAAGTTAATTCTGTTAAAAAGAATTACATCTTTAGGTGTAGAAACTTTTGGATATTTATCTTCTGATTTTGGATTTTTAAAAAGTATCATTTACATCTTGTCTTGCACCTAGAATTCAAACTTTACTGTCCACTCAATGGACAGTGGAAGTTTCATATACAATATTCCTTTCATCCAAGAACAGCAATCATTCATTTGTCCTAGCAACATCACATTTTCAGACATGGTGAGCCTTGTCTCTACATATAACCAATTTTTTCTCTTGAAAATCTTTATTTCATTGAGAAAAATAGAAGGCAGAATTTTCTTTCATATATTTAAAACTTTAATTACAGGAGGATCGCAACTGATACTGCCCAACATGTTAAAATACTTTGAACAGAACTGTCACTAATACAGTATTTAAATTTACAAAGTGATTTCCACATGAATGAGATTGTTCCAGGCTGAAAACAACATTTTTAATACCATAAACAAACAAGAGATGAATGCACAAAATGAACTGTTTAACAGAGGTTTATGTACCCCTTGTGGATTGTATTTGGAAATGAAGTCCTTAAACTCAGAGGCAGGGGATTCTCTATGGATTAAAAGAGAGACATGTGGTCCTTTCAGCAGCATCCTTTTATACAAAATTTGGCACTAACACCATTTGCTTCAGCAAATGACTTCATGCATTGTCCTTTTAATCCAATTTCCACCATAATATAGACTGAAGTGTTGAGAAAATACTGGAGGAAGAGGATGCCTGGAATTTTATTGCATTAGAAATCTAATCCAGGTGATAATCCAATCCCACACAGCACATTTCTCGTTAACTGAGACGTTTAACCCACAGATGGCTTTATACAAACGAGCATTCTGCACTAGACTGGAAATAATTCTCACACATCAAGACATGACTCAACAAGGCAGGTAAGAGAATTAGTCTGACAAGAACAGGAACAGTCACTCTACTGAAAGCCACAATAGTTGATGGTAACACTCATCCCAAATTGAATAGCTCAGATTTGTAGGTTATTACAGCATTAGGTACTTTGCTGGTGCAGCCCATGAGAGAATAAGCCCCCTATTCAGAGAGCTTTGTGATTAGGTACTGTCTCCTCTCAGGTGAAAGCACCACATGTACCTTAAACAGTCACCCCACAGCAGACAGGAGACCATTCATCACAGAAAGCAGTGATTTCCTAGGCAATGAACATTGCTACTTTTGTCTTTTATTTCTTGAACTGATCCTTTCCTGAAAAGGACAGACACTTGCAGATGCCAACAGGTTGCCATGTATGTGTCCTGGTCAGAAAACCAACACTCTCATGTTTTCTTTGTAGAAGGCATAAGTCTATTCGTGTCTTAAAGGCAACACATGGCTGCTGCTCATTGGTTGTGAATATGACGTCAGACTTTGATTAACCAAGGATTTAAAGAAAAAGTAGAAGCTCAACAGTCTCTAAAAAACTTAAACATGATGGAAGCATACCACTAAGACATTCCTATCACAACAGTGCCACATACCTTTTGATCCTAACCAAACAAGTATCTATTCATAGAGGTGTTTGTCTTTAACATGTCTTGAGTAGAAGAAGGAGAAAGAAAATGGTGTATACCCATATTAAAAATCTCTACAATTTGGGAAGCAAACATTTTCTTAATGTAGTTTCTTTCAAATTTGTCAGTTTTACACTCTTCTTCACAGAAAGGTAAATTTGTTCCTTTACACTTTCTGTAATTTTTTCAAAAAGTATAAGGTTTTGTCTATAAAGGCTATTTCAGAGTTAGGCCGGTAGAAGGGAAAAAAAAAATGTGTAGGAGGAGGAAGAATACCCAAAACCTCAGAAAATACATTCCCTGGCAATATTCTTTCCAGCAAGATTTGAACTGCATTTTTCCTGCGCTGAGTCTCAGTAATAAGCCAGCCTTCTTGATTAATGAAAAGGATTTGCATTCCTGGCCTATGTAAAAATACAGGTTGTATCTGTGATTCTCTTTTTCCTGTTGTTTTTCTGAGTAACTGAGGTGACAGCTAAAATTTTTATTTTGTCTGAATAGTTCATTAAATGCAACACATCCCTCCCCTACTCCTTGGGTAAAGTCCCAAACATACTTTTTTTCATTTTCAAGGTCTTATCCACTGATACAGAGAATAAAAGGGAATTTTCTCCCTGCCTAATTGGTTGTTTTGAGCTGATAACTAGACAAAAGCTGATAAAAATAGCATGTTTCAATGTTCCTTCACTTTCCTCCCACAAACTGCTTTCTTGGTATGTGTAGAACTTCATACTTAGGTGTATATTTCACCACCTTCAGGCTTCTTTCCTTCTAGCTTTCACAGCTACTCCACAGAATTATCATCTTTTAACCAGGAAAGTTCCTGGAGATCCTTAGGATGACACTTAAAATCTTAGTATTATTTCCTTTAGATACAAGCTCTCCTTTCTTTCTTTGTTGCTGTTCTTCATCTACTTCCTTAAAAGAACATATTCTCTTGGTAAAAGAATAATGTAGACACAACAGCTTTCCACTTATAGGTATATTCAAGGTGGGGGACAGAGTAGATTTCCCCAGAAAGGAAATTTCTGGCAGCTGTTCTGCTTTTTTAAGATTCTGATTCATAATTTTTCCTCTAATCTTACATTTAAGAGAATTAAAGTGAAGAAACTGAAACAGGCACCAGTCTCTCTCTCTCTCTAAAGATCTAATATGTATTCTGGGACTATGCTCCATCCAGACAACCACCACCCATGTGGACATAGTGACCTATTTTTGTTATCACTTTCAGATAAAGATATTAAAATATTTTAGAACTCCCATCATATTAACGTTTTATCACTCGGAAAAAATTTTAGATTCCATAGGAATGAGGCCTATAGCCATGACATATGCCATGAGATATGTAGCAAAGGGATATTCATGAAATGTGCCACACCCAGCCCCTTTGATCACTGAGGACTAGCTGGAAAGCAAGGGTCTTTAGTTTCTGCCAAATTTCTATACTCTTAGTGCAACAGATTCTAGTAGTGATAACAGCAGCTTTTGTCTCAAGTGTTAGAGGTTTTCCCAGGAGTGCAGCAGGTTGTGATCATATTGATACCGAGACAATTTTTATAACTAACTTCTATACATAAAATCATTCTGCTTTCATCATGCCAGATGCATGTGCCCCACTAATCAAAAAATATTAAATGCATAATTGAATTTCATTTCCTTAGGGCATATGACTTCATAACCCATGTCAGGAAAGGATGAGAAGAGTCAATTAACAACAAAATGCCTGTCCAAACAAATGAAAGGCCAGACCTCCTGAAAAGCTTGCCTTGTGCTTTCCACATTAATGCTTATGAACCAGTGATCTAGCAAGCCCTTCAAAATCAAGCAGTAGATACTCTGCAGTTAACAATCTGTTTTGTACTCTCTGAGAGGCACGATCAAGGATATGTTGCTTAAGAAACTTTCACTTCAGAAAGTCCTGAAGTACATCTGTCCTGAATGTCTCACTGAAATACCATTTTCAAATGCAAGACTGGCTGCCTTGCTGAAATTTCTAAGCCATGCACTTACAGCTAAGTGGAATGCTATCATGAAGAGACCAATATGACCTCACTTCTGACAAGTGACAGCCTTCCTTAATAAAGTTATTTGGTGCTAGAAGATGTGAAGTGAGCTACTCCAAAAACATTCTGAAGATGTGAATTCTCATAATGGAACACAGAAGCTGCCACGAGTCAATCAAAGTTTAACACATTTTATGATTCTGAAGTTTGCTTGCCTCAGAAGGACTGATATATGTTTGAAAAGAGTGAGGTACTAGGAGTCATCATGACTGCTCCATCTGCCAGGAAGACATCACACTTGTTATGCAAAGTAGACAGGATCCCATGGCTCTGGAAGGGATGAAGACAACCAAGGACTTCTCAGTAGTTTCATTTCAAAGCACAAAAAGCTGACTTGTAACAAAATCAATTCACCTGATGTCTGAAGATACTGAGTTTACCACAATGAGAAAAGCCTCTGCTATGTGCAAAAATACATATTGGTAGCTTAATGCAGGTTTTGTCTGATGAACTTTTCCTACAGTACCTAGAAGCCAGTATTTTGAAAGATGCACTGCGAATGCAAATTTGCCAGCATGGCTCTTCATAGCCAAAAGACAAATGGATGTGCTGGCCTAAATAAATGCCTGATTTCCAAGAGTAGGATCCCCCACTTTGATACAGATATGCCCTCATATTGCATCTCCTTTATTCTGAACTAGAAAGCAGTGGAACCTATCAGTTAAAGCAGGTTCTTATCCTGTTTGTAGGCAGCTGATTGGATTGAAGAACTGTGTTACTTTGAGCCTCTGACATGGCTGAGCAGAGTTCAGTGTACATAAAAATCATAATGTTAAAAAAGCTTTCTAAGACCTGAACAAAGCATAACCAAAGGTAATCAGTTAATTTCTATGCAGTCAGATATAGAACCAATGTTAATTTCAATGATTGTGACTCGAATTCTTCTTTCCTTTGAGGTCTCTGAAAATTTGGAAATTCGCTTTCACAAGATGCATTTGATGGACAGTAGAAGGAATGCCTAGAACATAACTCATCATCTTTATGCTCCACATTGAATTCAGGATGCAACAATGCAAAATACATATGCTACAAACATTCTGGCAAGAACAGTTGGCAAGCTGCTTTACAGAATGCCCATCCAAGAGTAAACTGCACTCTGTCTGCAAATAATAACAAAAGGTAAAGATTCAGAGTCTGTAGGAACTGGAAATGTTTACAGAAAGAATTAAAATTGAAATTGTAAGTTTCTTTCAAGCTACTGATCATGCAGTATTAAACAAGCTTTACTGCTTTATCATAGCAATTAATTTTTGTTTCACATTAATGACATTCTTATCAAGCCTGAGATGCTAATGCAATTTGACAACAGCAAATACCATAAGATCACTTAGCTTATCCATGTATCTTGTGGGGACAAATTCACAGCTTTACATTAATGACCTTCCAAACATACTAATTGCTTCTAAAATGGACTGCTTCTGTGATTTTGTCATAGAAAGATTCATTCTCACATTGTCCTTTAATATCTGATTTCTAAAGAAGACAATTATCACATTTATAGGCAGCAGTTCTAAACCAGAACACTGGGTATACCCCATAAAACTATATTTTGATGTTTCGTATTAAATACATGACCTTATGAAATCTTTCTACTTACTTCATCATCAATGTAATGCAATACTAATCAGAGAATAAAATTAAATATATTGCTGAAATAAAACATTTGGAGTTCACAGTAAAATTCTAATATGCATCAGAAACATTAAGACGTCATTTCAGCTTTCTGCTTGTTTGCAAGAAGCTGTGATGGATGCCTTGGTTCTTTGTGAAGGGACTGGCTCCAAAAAACAGCAGTGACACTTCTGACCAGGTACCTTGGAGAGCACCTCTCTCAGAAGACTCTAAAGCTGCAGCTGGAAAGGCAGTAGCTGTAAATGTGAGAGTTGCTGCTGCTGGACTTGGGAAAAGAGCATTCACAAAGAAAGCACAAAACTTAACCACTCACTCAACAGATTAGAGAAACACAGGACATGACACTTTAAAGTACTACAAATCAAATGGGTTTCAAACAATAATAAAGGGATAGCTGCAAATTCCACAAAACAGATGCAGGGTTTCATCACATACAACTTTTCTCTTCCATTATTACTTCCTTACAAATAGTACCAACACTTCCCTGCATTTTCTTGCTAAAGAAGCTGGAAGCAGAGCTGAAGATGTGGTGAGATACCATAGTATTTATAGGAACTATAGCATTTGTGTATAAAATGCTTCATTACAAGCATATTTTGGATTCTAAATATATTATATTATATTATATTATATTATATTATATTATATTATATTATATTATATTATATTATATTATATTATATTATATTATATTATATTATATTATATTATATTATATTATATTATATTATATTATATTATATTATATTATATTATATTATATTATTACCCAATTACTTTACTATGTGTATATTTAAACATAATTATATACTGCAATATGTACCTCTCCACTATTATATCTATTGCTAAAGCTAATTTTAACTAAATAAAGAGTTCATTCAAATGTACTTAGTATACACATATTTTGTGGTCTTTTTGCCAGACTACATTACTATTGTACAAAACAGTAAAGTGCTAGATATATCTTAAGTTTTCTGTAAGAATAAAATGGGCACCTTTGAATTGAACTCAACATGTGTCATAGTTTTCTAACATCTTCTAAATAAAATATTTTCGGGATTAGTAGGAAGTTTACTTCAGGTTTGTTTTAACTTTGACTTGACCTTCACTTTTTTTTTAAAAAAAAAGGTTTTCGTATTCATACATATACTCCTGTTGAAGACAGGGTTAAACTTGTCTGAAGCATTTTAATAAAATACTGAAGAACTCCTTTAATTTATGGCATATTTATTTTCAAGAAGGAAAATGCTGATATTATCTTGGTTATAAGCTCACTGCTGAAATGATTTAGATATTCTTTTCCTTTAGCACAGTATCAGTATAAAGCTTTTCTTTGCATGCAATGAATTATAGTTGACACTTCAAACCTATTCTATCAGTATCTTCTAGTTCAGAAAAATGAGAAAACATAAATATTTATTCTATGTATACAGAAAAGACATAGAACTCTGATAAAAATGATCCATTATGGAGTGATGAATAATTGTTACATGTGTCACACTTAGAACAGTAAAGGGCAAAAAAATTTGCCACTTTTTAATATGAGGATTTGAGGTTATTGTGCAAATAAAAATGCACCCATTTTATCAGAGTGAGCTGATAAGTTTTTAGGCCCAGTGATTTTTGATGACATTCACTTCATGACTCTATGGATGATGAAGCTGCTTGATACAGATCCTTGGTCTGATTTGATAAAGCCTTTTAATGACATGCTTTAACAGTGGAAAAATATTTATGCAAACAACCTTCCATTTTCCTGCTTGATACGTGCAATACCTCTCTAGCTTAAGCTTAAGTTTACCAATTAAGAAGACTAGGAATTCGCTAGGAATTGTTCCATTCTGTGATGTGTTCACTGTCTTTAATCTTGCTTCTATTACTAACTTAAGTTTCTGCATTATGTAGAGAAGCAGAGGCTACTATAACCTGCTCAATAATAAACAATGTAGAAAAAGAATGTGAAATTTCCAAATATTTAAAACAATATTATTAGCCTTATGAACAGTCTTTCCCTTAAAAAAAGAAAATAATTTTCTCCTATTAAGTGCAAACTCTAGCCAAAATGTAGTAAAAAGAATGAAAACAACATCATTTAATTTTTTTAAAATCCACAGTGTCTGGATTTATAGTAGAAATGAAAGCTCTTTGAGGTAATTTCCTTTTTTTTTTTTTTGATTCAGTGATTTTAGCCATATAGCCCAGACTGCAACACTGAAATGCATTCATGATACGAATTATAGAGCTAAAATAAAAAAAATCAAATACCCAAAACTACAAGTTCTTGGGGGATAAGACTGAAACAAGAAAAGTGTAATATTTAATTGCACAGAATTATTTGCGAATTTGTGTTATGGGAGCTTCACAGACCATAACGCTGAGACCCTGTGCTTATTAAATTCAATATATATTGATTTTAATGAAAATAAAGTAGCATTAATTCAATAAATAAAAAATAAGGAAGATCGAAAGTTATAATATTCAGGAAAATTGGCTAAGACATTTTCTCAAAGTGCTATGTTTGTATTAAACAGTAAACTAGAAATCACAATTCATAAATGCTAACTTAGGTGAAAAAAAAATCCAACCTGGAAACACAGCACATCTGCAATACTGCATCTGAAAAGTTTTCATTTTTGGCATCATTTCTTGGCTTCATCACTGCACATAGGCAATAGTAGGTTAACTTGTGACATAAAGAAATAACGATCTACAATGGATAGCAGCAAATATTTCTCTAGTCCAGTTTCTTGCCACATACAATGGCCCCAGAGAAGACTTCAAGATGAAGGCATGAAAAAATCAAATTTACCCATAGTAGTTTCCAAAAATAAATACTGTTATATACAAATACTTTAGAGATAAAGAAATTCCACCTGAAACATATAGTATCATATGAAGAATTTAGAAAACATAGGCTTTAGGAACAGTATTTTAAAGAACACACCAAGCTCTTCCAACTTTTGATCTTAGATAAAATAATGGAAATAAATGTTTATTTCCATTTTTCTCTGAGTTTTTAGTGGTTTTGCATGAAATTTTGAGGCAGGGGTGGAGGGATCAAATGCATTTCACTCCACAGCATAAGAGAGATCTTGCAGTCATGCTTGTGGTGAAGAAGAAAGTTTCCTCTATTTCATGTTTCCTAAAGAAACAGGGATTGGATTTATTCTTTTGATAAGGCTTTAATATGCTTCCCCTTTTTGAATATCTTGGTGCCTCTGCAGACACTAAAAGCTTTCTCAAGTAACACCATGACTTCAAAATTGGGTTATTTTTACTCTGCTGCTTATCAGGTTACAATATGAAAAATGGTGACTTTCGGATTATCTACATACTGAATAAAACCATCATATTTGCCTCTATTCCCGTTTCAAATATCACCTTGAAACTACAAAGAGACTGTTAAAACAAGCAACATTTTTCAGAAAAAAAAATCTAAAAGTCTGCACAGCATGCACACCTGTACCCAAATTATATTCTGTGGGTGAATCCATTTTTAAATGCTGACTTACTGAGATTTTTTTCCCAGAGCTAAATATATAAATAAAGACAGTCAGAAAATGAGAATAAAAGTAGGCATCTAAAATGCCTTAAAAATCTCTGCTCCTTTCCTTATGTTCTCTTTTTTCATGCACTTAGTATTTTGTCTTCTATTTTGAGCATTATATCTCCCAGATCTGGACATATATCAGAACAACTACACCTTTATTTTGACTTATTTTTTACACTTCTGTAATACGTGTTTTCTAAAGGCCTGTCTTTATGCTCCTAAACTCCGGGTATTTATTTGCATAATATCCTTGTGACCCTATGTGACCAATATTGGATTAACTGAGTTTACCTATAACTAGTGATATTGGCAATAGACAAAAGGTCTACTGAAAATTTGAGGGAAACTGCAGTCAAGTACCAGGGAATGATTCTATTGTGAGTTGTACAGATTTAAGGCAAATTTCTCCACTGGCAGCTCATTTTGGAATTTTGATTCTAAGTCTCCCAAAGATTAGAACCTACTACTTGAATTTTCTTCTGCTTTCAGACAGAATTCTCAGGTTAGAATCCTAGATTTGAATCTGAATCACAGAACTATGGAATTGTTTAAGTGGAGAAGATCTCTAAGATCCTTAACCCCAACCATTACCCTGCCAATGCCAAGTTCACCAGTCCCTAAGTGCAAGAACTAAAAGTCTTTTAAAAATCTCCAGGGATCGTGACTCAATTATTTCTCTGAGGAGCCTTTCTTTCAACACATTTTTTTCCTAACATCCTTTCTAAACCTCCCCTGGCACAACTTGAGGCCACTTCTGCTCCTGCAACTTGTTAACTGGGAGAAGAGACCAACCCCACCTCAGTGCAGCCTCCTTTCAGGTGGTTGTAGAGTGGTAAGGTCCCCCAAAGCTTCTTTTTCTCCAGACTAAACATTCCCAACTCCTTTGCTACTCCTCACAAGAGTTCTGCTTCAGACCCTTCCCAGTTCTGTTGCCTTCTCTGGTCACACTCCAGCACCTCAGTGTCTTTCTTGTAGTGAAAGACCCCAAACTGGACACAGGAATTTAGGTGTGACCTCACCAGTGTCAAGTACAGCAGGATGGTCACTCTCCTGGTCCTGCTGGCCACAGTAACCCTGCTACAATCCAGGATGTCACTGGCCTTCCTGGCCACCTGGGCACTCTCTTGGCTCATGTTCAATTGCTGTCACCAGCACCCTGAGACTCTTTTTCGCTGGGACGTTTTCCAGCCTCTCTGCACTGAGCCTGTACCAACCACTGGGTTATTGTGACCAAGAGCAGGACACACATGGGTCCCTGTACCTTGATGAATCCAAATCAACACTGGTAGTTTTCCAGCAAGCAAAGTGTGAATATGCCTCTGTCCACTAATAGTCTGAAAAGATTTTTCCTGATAACTGTCACAAAAAACCTTCACATGGATGCAAGCAGGTGCATCACTACTTTGTGTGAATTCCAGTCCTTGTGGTTCTTGATACCAAATAGGAATCTAAATTTTGTGTAATTTGTCACTTTATAGGTAAAAATTGATCCTAATTGGCAGAATCAAGCAGGATTTTCATTAGTTACAACATTAGCTCTTAATTCTAGTCAATCTCCTGAACAACACACATATGACAAGCCTATTCTTGAGGGGTAAACTGAGAATAAGGCTGTAAAATGGGAAAAAAGGTGCTCCTTTTGAATGGGTAAGTACAGAAGAACTGGCTAATACAGTAAATCCAGGAACACTGGTGAGTATTTTGAAAATTATTTTAATTTATTTTTTCCAGAGCACCCAAATGACAACACAGTCTCAGTGTCAGCCCTGGACCATTGAAGAGGGAGCTCATAGCCCACAGCTATGCACATCCTTCAGCCCCATGGGTATCACTCCATAGTCTGCCAGAGCAGTCCACTGACCCAGCTCACTCATCTGCTGCTCCAACAAGAGCAGTAGGCAATCTGTGAACACAGACTGCCCTTTCAGCAGCAGTGTGGGCTTGGTCTGGTGGCCACTGAATTGCAGAGCATCTCCAGACCCCATCTCAGCCATCCCCGTATATTAAAGCCTCTTTCAGCTGCCCTGAGAAGTCCTCTGCAAGTATCTTCCTTGGTAAACACCGGCAGAATCTATGGAGTTTTAGGCAAATAGCTTTAGCCAGCTGTCATGCAGTGGATATACCTCCATCTTTATTGTGCATATGGAGAACTACAGAGTAATACAAAGCAGTCATTATGAGAGGACACAGAAGTATCTTAACTGACAGGAGGCTTGTGCTGTTTTCCTATGATGATTCCAACCATTCAAGTAAGATTCTTACCAGAGTAAAACACCCTAGGAGTGGATAATGGAAATCCAGCTTTCCAAAGATACCACTCCTCATCACAATCTAAGTTTCTGTGAATTTAACTATATTTTCAGGAACACATTCAGTTTCTAAGTAAACTACATAGCTACAGCATAGAATACATAGTTCTGGGTATTCCAGGTAATCTAGAGATTTTGGGAGACTACGCAGTCACACTTAAAAATTAGTTATAGGAAAACTGTTCACTTAAGAAGGATTTAAGATTTAGCTATTAAAGATAATAGTGTGTGTTAACCTATTTGATAGTCTTTAGAAAATGCATGCTTGAAGTTAATATAAATTCAGTTTTAAAATACTCTTAATTCAGGTAGGTTAATGTATATATGACTACCAAAACATACACACTAATTACAAAAATATGTACTCTAACAAATAACAAATCCTGATCCTACTGCGCTGAAATATTTAGGCAATATGAACTCTTCAGTGTGTAAATATTCTGTTTAACAGTGACAGAAATGTAAAGTAATAACAGTTTGGCAAAGCAGCACTAGGACACTATTAGGATTGCACTGCAGTTTAGAGATAACCCTGAAGCAACTAGGTAGGAAAAATCTATATAACCTACATTATTAATGACTACTGACTGACCTCTGCTTATCTCCACTACCTTAAGGATGACATTGGAATCTTTGACTCTGTTCAAGCTTCATTATCTCAAATCTAGTCCATAATAACTTAAAAGGGTTCTAATGATATTTGCAACCTATCATATTAAAATAGGAAATTTCTGATATTATGCATCATCTATAAAAAGGATAACTGCATTGTTCATGTAGTGCAGTGTGAGCCCTAATATTTACACTGCATGCAATGACCAAAGGATGTATTAGCTTAATTTTTCACTTAAATATTACAGATAAGAGAGAAGACAACAAATCCCTCAGGAAAGAAACAAAAAATAGAACACTAAAAATGTGCATAAATATATTGAAGAAAGAAGCTACACTTACTTTCCTCCAGGAAAAAACTTCCATTGTGTATCACATGGGCCACACAGGAAATGTGAAAGTGGCTTACATGACATTGCACCATGCCACATCATGGATATCTCAAAGCAACACAGGCAAAGCTGGCCAGACAGTGCACACAGGTACACTGAAGCTCACTGACATCAGTACACCCATCAAAGTCCTCAGCAGGTGGGAAATTGCCCTAAACTTGAACTTCTTCCTATTTTCCCACCTAAAGCTCACTTAATTCTTATTTTCTAATCAATTTTCCACTCTCTCCCTCTATAAAAAAAAAAAAATATATGATTTAAAGCACATAATTGAAGCTGAAAACAAAGCTGTTCTTTCCTCTTAGAATATAACAAGTTGTTTAATGCTTGATAACATTTTAAAGGGGAGAAATATAACAACATGCTAATTTCAAACTGAATTTACAAAAATTAAATATTTTTTGCAGGAAGGTGTTAAAGAGAAAAGACATGTCTCATAAAATATACAGTAGCCATAATTTAATTGCTTCTTCCTATCCTATCAATTTTAAAAACTGTTTCAGATTTTTTTTTCTAAATAAAAAGAATCAAGCATTATTTAAGGAAAGACTTTTTTCTCTTTGTAGGAATGCAATTCAAACCTATCTGTCTTCAGAATATGAATACAAATTTGTACACAAGTCATCCTAAATGCCACTGCCTTCCTGCTTTCAATGCTGCTATTTTTCCAGAGAACATATCCACAGATCAATGACCCTTTCATGTGATCTGGAAATGCCAAAGAATAATACCTCAGGGAAAATACTGTTTTCACTTGAGTTAAAATATGAATTTTTACAACAGAAAGAAAGCAGAAATCCTAAAATCTTTGAGAATGACATCCAGAAAATGTATAGACCTGGCAAACAAAAAAAAAAAGAAAAAAGAAGGAACAGAGAACTAGTAATTGTTCACAGAAAATAATTTCAAACCAAAGCCACTGTAATAGTAATGAATCTCACAGATTAATAAACTGCTCATTTGGCAGCATTCACTGTAGCACATTTTTGCATGTTTGGCCATTTTTTCTTACTGTTTATTAATTGCAGCTACTTGGAATTGATGATCTCCAGGGTACTTATCAGTGCTTATCAAGACTGATGAATGCATCCCAGATGTTGGAGTCATGTGGAGGGTCTATCCATGCACAGCATCCATGCTGAAGTCCTGAATGTTTTCCTGCAATGAACTTGCAGGCAGCCCTGACAACAGAAATGCAGCTGACAGAGTAAATTCCAGGAGTGTCTCTCCTTTCCCCTCTATCACTGCATGAGAAAGACATTCTTATTCTAATGTGTGAGAATGCACACATGATGGGGTATTGCTTGCTGCCCTGAGGGGTCCTTCAATCATTTCCTCTATCCCAAAGGAGACTTTGGTATCAGATTATAACATTTAATGAACTTTGATAGTGTGTTTTTCTCTGTAGTCCATGTGTAGACAGGATTTCTGAATTCAATTTTTTGGCTATTGGGGGAAAAAAACTCACAACAGTTATTTTCTACATTTTTAACACGCTTTAAAAATTTCTTTTAGAAATATAGATGAATGTCAGGCAATAAAGGAGAAAACTGTAGGGATTTTAATTGCATCTGCTTTGCTTATTACACAATAGATACTTTCATCATCTATATATAAAGTATCTTTTTGAAACCCTTTAAAATATGATTTCAAACCAATGAATGCCATTTTCTATTTGCCTTTAATTTCCTCTCAATAGTAAGTTCATCAGAGTGTAACAATTAACTAACTTAATTAAGCTAACTTAATTATGTTCTTTCATAGGTCAATATGTAGAGCTACTCAGATTAATAGCAGAGCTTGTAAAGTTAATCTTCTTGTATAATGCAAATGATGCCCAGTCATGTATTAAATACCTTCCTGAGTAACAGATGATATAGGACTGAATGTACTTTAAAGAAGGGCAGAGACTGTGAAAAGGTTAAATAAAGAAAAATGTCTTGGATTTGTGGAAATTTTGAACAGATCTAATTCATTTTTTTAAATTAATAATGTTCTTCTAAGAGGAACCCTCATTTCATAAGGCCATTCACAGCTTAAATATACATAAATAAATTTGGACTTCAAAAGCAGAACTGCATGATAGCATTTTCCAGCCATCTTGAGACCTTTATATTTAGTTATTAAGAAGATTACATAAAACAGTCATGTGAAGAGATTAGAGGGAAAATATGAATGCCTAACTCCAGAGCATTTACATGCTTAACTGTATTTCCCAGTTTATTTTACAGAGGAACCACTTCAGTAGTCAAAGGTATTATATTCCTTTTCTCAGTTCATTATTAATTCACTTTTAACATAGTTAGGCTCTAAGGCTCTTTAGGCATGTAGCTTACTACTTTTGTTCTGAAATATTAATGGGAACTACGGTAATAATAATAATTACTTTTAGAAGCATGAGAAGAAAAATCAAACAAATCTCTTGAATGTCAAATGATCTGAAAAGGTGACTCAACTCCCTTGTTTTGATAAATGAATCTGATGACTGGAAGACACACTCTGACAAGAAGAGTTGGATTATGGGCCAAATCACCCATAAGTAATTCCACAAGGAACCAAATATCAGTGTTTTCTACAACAAATCTGACTTAGGTCCAGAAAATATATGAAATGTTTTTCAATTCCAAGTCTGTAATCTGCTGCATCTCTTCTGCTGTCACACAGAGAAAACAAAGTGGAGGAGTGCAATAAACATTATGCAATAAACACCTTAGAGAATGTTTACTGTAAGGGAGCTTAAAGGAAAAGACCCAGAAGTATGAAAATCACCACTGCTCAGAAGCTTTAAAACCAGAAAAAAGTGCACTGGAGGGATCTATCCTATGAATACCAGGATATAGATGACACAGATGATTCAGTGTTTTCTTCTCTTTGTTAAAGTATGCCATTTAGTGTTTGTGGTGTTTTGTCTGTTTGCAGATCTCAGTATAGCAGCAGGTTCAGAGTACTAATTAACCCCTGTTCCAAAATCACATTCCAGTATCGCTACTGATATAAAGGGTAATTATTTACCTATGATACAAAATAATTAGTAAGTTATCACTTAAGCTTTTTCATCAGAAAACAGACTGTTAAGTCCATACAGTATGGACATGTACAATTATTTTTCTGAGAGGGGAAGTTCCTCTGAAGTTAAACAAAAAAAATTAGTGTTCAAGACCAAATATGAGTCTAATTCATCCTATATTGGTCACTTCATTTTTTTTAATTAACAATGGGTCACAAATAATGCATTTATAGCAACAACTGTCTGATACAAATTTTCTATTAAATGCATTCAAGCCAGCAGCTACACAGAATAGAGCGAATATACTATTAGGCCTACGAAATTTAGAAAAGAATGCACAGGCTTTTCACAAGCGTAAGCATAAGAGCTATGGATTTATACATATAGATAGATATACAAACATATTTTATCTAATATATTCTTATGTTCTTTAAGAGTGCAAATCATCTCTCTGCTTCTTGATGGTGCTTATTCTTCATGATGATTATTTTCTGAAATGAATTATGTCAGTGATGGAAATTCAGCTATTTAATAGACTAATAGCAGATGGAAAAAATTAGCACATGAGCATTACTACAAACTTTTCCATGGAATTACTTTCAACTAAATCATTTCAGAACATGTTACATCATACCTTGTTTAAAAAGTAAAAACCTCAGTGTAATAAAATACCCTAAGGATGGACTAGACACACTGCTGATGAAATTTATAGCTTTGGATTTAAAAAAAAACAAACATTTTTACTAACTTGAAATGCCAAAGGGACTTGTTGGGAAAGGTTTTATCCCAAGATCAAGGAAAAGGGGGATAAATCAAGAAACAAAAGACAATATTAGCCACCAACTGTATTAACAGAAATTAAGCAACATTTCCTTCGCTTGTATAGGAAACAATGCAGTTAAAACTGAGCTCTACAATCCTTTTAGGATGCTTGTACCATACTTACAACTAATGGCAAATGACTTTAAGTGTGTGACACATCTTCCTCTATCACACAAATCACTATACCTCAGCTGCACATTACATATGGAAAAATGTCTGTGTTCTATCCAGATAAACTGCAAGCACTGAATGTTTAATAGTTCAGAAACAGGTTAGTGGGTAACTATCTTAATCCTTCTTTAGCTAAGAACCACAACGATTTGCAAAGCTTTTATAGTTTGAATACAGCATCCAAAAAGCACCAGACACATAAGCTATTCATGTTCTTATGCTATGAACATATCACTTATATTTTATCCTAAAGTTCTCCATGCTTAATATGTGCTCTTTTTTTGTAGGGAAAGTAGGGGTTTGTTGGTTGTTGAATTCATTTTTCTATTTTCATTCTTATCTCTATCCAAGAGAAATGATAGGACAGCTTTTCCTTTGTATCTGTACTGTTCTGGCAAAGCAGACACTCAAAGATGAGCTCTGTTAGCCTCTAGGCTTACACGATTAAAACATGATTAATTAATTTGCCACAGGATTGGCAAAGGAAATTAATACACATAACTCATGTACTTCTATTTTACTTCTAATTAAACAAGAGAATATGCCTCTTATGAGACTCACATTTAAGGGAACTGTCAAAACTAGTATTTTCTTACTTAGATAACAAACTACTGACACCATCATTCCCCATGGATTCAAGTGCTGCTGATGAGAAATGGTGTCAAGACCAAGCCTACCCATCTTGCTCTTTAGACACATGAAAAAGGCAAAACAAAACTACTTCAGCAAAAAATCTTCAGTTTCTTCAGCATCTCTGTATATCCATCAAAAACTTACTTAAATATATGTACCAAATATGCTGCAACTGCCAGATCCAAAGTGAAGGTAACCACAGTAAACAGAATAAGGGTCATGAAAGCTGATACACCAGCCTTTCAACTTTATTGAACAATTGCGGTGTTATTCAAGCAAGTGTATTTGTACAATTAAAACATCTTAAAAGCTCTGCATCTTAAATAATCACAACATCCAGAGAATTTCCTTTCATCCACTCAGGGTAAAGAATGTGTAGTATCAGAGATAAAAGGGCATACTAACATAACAGTGATGTAGTTCTGAATTTTGAAAGGCTTGTGCGAAAAAGACCCTTTCTTAAGCAGCATTGTTGGAGAAAAACTGCTGAAAATATATTAACTGCTTGGAGCATCTAAGGAAATTGCACTGAAGTTGGGATGACACACACCTCTTCCCTTCCAAATGCACTGAATTCTTCTTTCAATGCCACTTTTCAATTCCAATTCTTAAAAAATCCCAAGAAATATATTCAATATTACACATTCTTATTTTAGGATGGACACTAATTAAAATTATTCAAGCATTCAAATCTAGCTTAGCTTTTATAGAGGCTTGCACAGCTTTTGGAAAGAGACAATAAAGTCTCTTTCTAACTTCAAAGTCACTTCAGTTGCTTTATAACACAAAAGGTTTCTGCATGTGAAATACACTGATGAATACACACATTTTCCTCCATCACTAACAGGTAATTCAGGACATCAACCACAACCTTCCACAAATTCCATAACCTTCTCAAATTTTCTCCACCTTCCTGAAACCCTTTGCTGTTAGCCACCTTGCCTTCTTTACTCTTTCCTCATATTTCTCTTTTCCACAGCTGCATTTGAGCTTTTCTTTAACAACCCCTGTCAATACTGATGGTTTGAATTCAGAGGAGACATAGATTACACAAATAATGCACCAGTAATCAATTCCAAATATTAACTCATACTATTAAGCAGATATTGAAAGATGTACCAGAAGACTTCAAACAAAATTAAAAATAAAAAATGCATTAGTTGAAGTCAAGCTCTACAAACACCTTTTGGACCTGTTTTTTAGGGTGTAATTCACAAATGTTTGTTTATTAGGCTGACTTACCCATGAGTAATTTAGATGGGTTGTTTCATGGTGGGTTCTGAATTTGGAAATTCAGCATATTGGTGTTCCCCTCTCAAGGTTCCCTGCAAATCCAACCACAAAACTCGTTCTGACTCACCTCACTCTCTTTTGTACAAACTGCAGTAAATTTGATTGGAGAAAGACTCATTCTCTTATCAAACACATGACCCCATATTCAGTAAAACAGCTTCAACATGAACTATTACTGAACTTCTTGTACAATCTGAAAGGTGTATTTCCATCTTTTGATTCTCTGAAGTTTCTTCTCCCATACAGCTTTTTATTCCTCAAAAGCAAAAGCTGTATACCCATTTTCCTCTTATTCACCTTTTGCTAGCTAACCATGTTTCTTCTGCAGCACTTTTCTGCTCTTTTTATTTTTAAACATTATCTGTGCTCTCCATTTTAATTTCTCCACTGGAGTGAGGTAAGTTTACAAGAGGCAGATCCCATGTCCCTCCACAGACCAGAGGTCCCTTTGGTACTCAAAAATACACAAAAAAGTATTACTAAAAGCTTATACTACTCTATCTCCAGGACCTTAGATGTGATAATCTGACTTTCTATCTTGGAATATGTAGTGCTATCCCAAAGAAAGTGAATCTACTTGATCTTATTCCAGGAGACACTCTTAAGAATTCTCCGGGCTTCATACTCTGGACCCTTCCTCTTCTTCAGACAAAATGACAAGAGAAATGAAGACCTTTATATAAAGGTTGCACTAAACTAATAAATAGCATTGTATTTCCTATGACTGGCACTTCATACTCTCCTTTGCTGTGAAAATTACAGTCAAAAGAAATCTCAGAAAAAACAGCAACAAAGGCTAGTCTTTATACCTGGTACTTGATGCATTTTTAACAGTAATAATACCAACTAAACTGTTTGAATAACCAAGATAAGGTGTTAATAAGGTTACTACGAAGGAAGGACTTAAGTCTCACAGGAAAGGTTAATTTAAGGATAACGTTTCTCTGGGAAGATGATTGCCACCATGAAATGAAGTTATGAGTCTGAATTCTACAGACAACCTCTCCTCCAGCTATAGTGACAGGGACACACAGCAGGGACAGAAACCACCAGAAGTCATTGGCTACCCTATGGAACTACCTTACAATCACCTTTGCTTACAACAAAAGGAAGTATGAACTTATGACCATACTACTTTTTTGAAACCAAGAGAACAAAGAAAGGCCCAATATCAGGAAGAGTCTTTCTTTCACACAAGCCAAAAGCCAGACATATTTGAATTTTGTGAAGGATGATAAAAGTTTGTAACTACCTATGTACCTATGTACAGATTTTATTTCTGACTACTCAGTGTAATAAGGTTGATTTAGACAGAATCTAACAGGGCTCCTGTTACTATCAGGGTGTGAAAGATAGGAACAAAAAAAACCCCAATAATTCCTAATTACTGACAATAAGGAACAGTATTTTTAAAGTAGCATATATATGGAATATACTTGTGGGTACCATTAATAATAGCCCTGAGTTTTACCTTAGTCTTGCATGCTGTTTACATGGGAGCATAAGACTGAGCTCTAGCTTTGAAAAGTCTCTGTTATTAGTAGTACAACACTAGGCATGAAAAACAGAGGCAAATGTGTATTCCCCAACAGTTAATCTTGGATAAAAATAGACACAGAATGTCCTACCTCTTCTGGACGTTTCTGTGCCACCGATACCAGCTCTTCAGAGCTACTTCTTGAGGTAGAGGGTACCACGTTACCTGGGGCCTCTGAGACCACCTCATTTGACGGCTCGGAGTCCTGAGGGCAACAGACACAAACAGACCCCTCAGCAGCGTGTTGATGTGGCACGCCAAGAAAATGAGACTTTTCAGAGGATCTGTGCTTTAAGCACAGAGAGAAATAAAAAATACTTGAGGTCTGAAACTCTACTCTTTTTATTCTGGGCAACTTCTTTTGCCCGAGTCAAAACCATCTGTCATATATTTTCTCTTGAGATAATAGTATTTTCTTCATTAGAGGATTTTAAGACTTATTAAGTAGTCACAGCATTTCAGAATTGCAAAGTTCTGAATAAGCATGGTTTTTTTACCCATACCTACCCCTGCTCCTGAACTGCAAGGAAGGGAATATTACATTTTGTCCACTTATGGCAGATGGATGCTTGTGAAAAACAGCTTGAACCATGCTAGAGCAACCCTCAATAAATGTATTTTACAAAGTCACTGCAAATCAATATAGCACACAACCTGGTAAAGTTAAAGAAGTTAGTAGAGTTTGCTGCCTTTTAGTAAATTTAACATTACAGCAAAATAAATAAAAATTCTTAAGTAATTTACATTCTATTTTCCAAATTGCCTGAATTTTGCCATGCAACATGACTAAATAATTCAAAATAAAAACCACTTGAATACCTTCACTGCCTCACACAGAGGTTTTGAAAACAGCAGAGACTGAGACATTTTAATGCAGAGAAGAAATCCATTAGTCAGTACAATCTCTACTGTGCTTGTGGTAATGCTCATTACAGAAGGTATTTCAGATGTCATTGCTTAGCAAGCAGAGTATGTGCTTTTGATATACCACTTTGTATATTCACTAATTGCAGGGAAATCAAGATTATACTTTTGGAAACTGCAAGCTGCAGAGCTCATTATTATGTTTTCAAACACAACAATCTGTAAAAAGTAAATTAAAATTTCATAATGATAATATTCATCAATTGCAGTTTAGCCCATTGCATGGAAAGGGAAAAAGTGAGCACTGGTCCAACAACCATTACTGTGTCACACAGAGAATCACATCTGGTGAGACCAGATACTGTAAAATAATTAACACATGGAAGGAGTTCCCAAAGACTATGAAGTGGAAAAAATACCTTCTGAGCTCAAATATTTTTAATAAAGCTTTTTTACACCTTTCTCATTGCATCACCTTTCTGTGACTTAGAAAAAGGATACACTGGACCATTTTGTCACATGCCACTTTAAAATTCATGTTCCTAATGGTATGAGGAAGACATTTTAGGAAAAAAACAGCTTTCAGAAAAAAATATCTTTTAGTGAAGACTAAAGAATACCATCAAATAAAATGTTAACAGTAAAGTCCAGCTGCCATTGCACTGAACTGTTTTATGGGCATAATGCTGGATCTGTGGAACAAAAGAAAAAATGAGGTATCTTGGAAGAATATCAGCCAAATAGAGTGAGCTGCGAGGAGAAACATCTCTAGAATTCTGTTAAAAAATGTCTGATTTTCCCCATGCTATATATGCCATCAAAAGGAACTTTGCATCATGTCATCATGTTCATCCTGACAGCTCACTGGTTTTCCTGAACCTGCACAGGCAAACACCCTCTCTCTCAAAGGCCACCTCAGTTTGGTTCCAGTGAACTATGACGATGAGAATTTTTCTTCTTGACCCAATTACCCATGAGCTAACTCTGAATATAGAACAGCACTGTTTTCTCCTTGAGAAAGTTAAATCAATGCCATGCAATTTATCAGCTCAATATGTTTCCAGAAGCTTTTCTGTGCTTCTTACAAAAACAGAAGTAACAAACACATCTGCTGGAAGAAAATTATATACTTGTCTGAATCCATTGGTTCAGTGATTTCTCTCCATGAATTTTGCTTCTATTTTGTGCCTGAACAAGCTTTTGTTATGCTGTTATTACCTGTGGCCAGATAATGGTAGCAACCATTTTCAGTTACTTGTTTTTTTAAAGTAACAAACAGTGTTTTTCAAAAATTATCTGAGCAACTGCAATTTAGTAAGCTTACATTCCTGTTACATTCCTTTGTCTCAGCAGGTCCATGGATTCTTTTTTCTATCAAATCTTGAGCATCTTCTTCTCCAGCAGCTTGGCCACCCTTCTCCTAAGAACCAGCTGGCTAATTTAATCCTTCTATTTTTAGAGAGATGGATGGAAATCTAATTTACTTTATTATTCAGAAACCAATCCAAGCAAATATGCCTCCCTTTCCAATTGCACTGGTTTTATTATCTCTTTTCACATTGTTAGTTGGTCAGGCCATGGTGCTAATAGCGCCAAGATCCTGGGTTCAATCCCAGTATGGGCCACTGACTTACATGAGCTGCACTTGATGATCCTCGTGGGTCCCTTCCAATCCAGACTATTCTGTGATCTAAATATGTAACACAGGCAATCTATGTTGTTCTGAACTAGTTTGGCAACATGTGAAATACAGCTTTCAGAAACAGACATATTCAGTAAGTGGAATGAGATCCTTTCATGGATGGTACCGCAATAAAAATGCTGCAAGGTGCAAATGAGAACTTTTACTGGAGCTGCTTCCAGGTGTGCCATAAGCTTGTGGCCAAGTGAGCAACAGTTCTGGTTGGTAATCCTGGTACTTTTACTTGTACTCTGGCAAGTAAAACAACCTGAAAAAGTATTAGCATCATTTGCACTTTTAAAGGAAAGGCAAAAAACTGTACCGCTAATCTGAATCAGTATTTTTACCAAAGAGGTGTTAAAAGGAAAAAGGTACTTCAAAAATGATTGAAATTTATTGTCCTAAAGTCACTTTATTATTTTTTCAGGGTCCTGCATGACGAAAACAATAACAATAGCATTATCACTGATCTGTCAGCCTCAGCTGTAGCAGTGATGGACATGGTGGTTTATGGATGTATAATTAACACAGTAACTATTTTGGTACATTTCTTTTCTGGTGTTTAAGCCCTTCCCACTTCATTAAATTATTAATGTACTTTCTAAACTACACAGGAAAAATCACAAATCTCCATTTTCAAGTCAGACAGATCAACACATAGCTCTATAATAGATCACAGTATTTAGTTATATTAATTAATAAATTATGGGGGAAAGCCACTAAATGGTACTTCCAGCTTCCTTAAAATGTAGAAATACTTTGTGAAAATATAAGTGCACCATAAACAAAGAAATTCCAAATGCTCGGTGATAATTTTTTTTCCTGAAAAAATGCATATTTTGATCAAAGCTCCTTAGAACATGAACCTTCTTGGATTTACAAAACCTTGAAGAGGCAACATGAAATGTGTAGACATTCTGCTATGTTTATGCGAGAAAGATAGCCCTGCTTTTAACTATGGCTCTTTTCTGACCTAAATGTTCATGTAGTTTAAGATACCACAACTGCATAGGCTTGATCAATCTCTTTTCTGCAAAAAATCATATTTTAATTATATGTTGACACAAATACATCACAAATCAGATATTCTAGTCCTGGCATGGAATCTGCTTACTAGTTTTTGCAGTATTTACCCTACAGGAGCACACATTGTGCTTTTAGTTTTGTCCTTTTCTGTGCAGAAGGAACACTGACACAGTATGCTGAAAAATCAATAGTGCATACAGAACAGATGTGGATTTCATTTCCAAGTAACATGAAAGTGATAGATTTCAAAGAGAAATGTTTAAGTTTTGTGCTATGCTGATGTTGTGGCTTAATTTAAGAATTTCACTATTCTCACATTTTGCTTTTCAAAAACCAGACCTTTACTTCAAGATTGAGACACATATACAAGTATGCATGGTATACGTAATTAGGATACAGACATATATATATATATATATATAAATATATATATATATACACAGGCATGGGTAGTCTGTACATACATATACAGGCAAAGCACACAGTGAACATCATGGCACTAAAATGCTGTATTTACCAATCTATGTTACTGTCAGCAAAGATACTGACTTAACAAAATAGAAACCCAACATTATTTCTTATTTTAAAGAAAATGTATATTTTTGTATTTTTATGCAGAAAATGTATTTTCTATGCAGAAAATACCTTCCTAAAAAAAAAAGAATTTCCATTTGAAACATGACAATGGAAAAATTGTGTCAGCCACAGTGACACAGTGTTCATACCAGTCTAAAAGCCACTACTTTTTCTGCTATTGCTTCTTTAGAACAAAACTAAAAAAGGATTGAAACAAATCCTTTATAAATGATTTCAAGCTGACAAGTTTGAATATATTATGTTAACTCTGCATCGTTTTTCATATATCATCCTTTACCTTGGTCCAGTTGAGAAACACACAAGTCATAAATTAGCTTTAAACAAGTTTTGAATCAGCCTGGAACTAGTTTTCAAATTAAAGAGCCGTCAGTATATTACATCGTACTGTCATTTTATTACCCCAATCAATTCTGTGTGGCCTGAGGTAGAAAGAAAATGGATGCTGTCTTCATTTGCAAAGGGTTTATCTCTCACACCAGGCTGTGAAAACATGACTGCAGTAATGAATTGGACGCCAAAGTTACTAACAAAGACTTCTAACAGTAACAAAGTAGAAATATTTGTCCCCCTTTAGACTTACAAAAGTGGGGGGGGGGGGGGGAAAGGCCTTTCTGAAACATGAAGACAGCTTCTTACAGTTGAAGCACTGTGGGATGAAATTAGCACATTTTTATTGAAGTGCTAAAGTGCTCATAGCCTCACAGAGTGTCATTTCTAGTGCTGCACAGAAAAAGCCTTCCTGGGTCAGACACACAGTGCCTCTCCAGCCCAGACCACAGAACATCCCTCCAGCAGCTGAGCAGCCACTCCTACTGTTCTTATTCTTACACCCCAGGGGCACACTTTGAAAGTATTCCCAACATCTTAGCCAGAATTTCGGAAAATCTGCTGCAGACAAGATATCTGTAGCTCTCCACAGTTCAAAGGTGGCCAAAGTAAAACCCCAGGGAGAAATGTACAGTTTATCTCGATCTATTCACATGCAAGATCAATCACCTTGCCGTTCCTCAGACTTTACCCTGTGTTAGTTAATGAAGCAAGAATATGGGCTTTAAACTTTTAAGTCATGCTCCACAGTTATAAAATTTCCCTTTGTCTTTTATTATGCCTTTGTCATTCTCTTCATGCTGCTTTTATTCAACATCTGACAATCTCCTCTCTTCTTCTGCCCTCTCCAAAGATAGGAAATTACAAATGCAACCTCTAACATTCATGTGCTAACCTCCTATGCTTCCAGTCACAGAGGGAACACTGTTGTTATGTCCTTGGCTATTTTTTCTCTCTCTGGAGAAGGGGACGATGACTTCTATGTTTATACACTGTTAAGGCAACAAGGTCTCTTTCTCAGCTCACTCTGAAACCTCCTCAGTTCAAGTAATAATCTTAACTATCTCTAATACCTCTGCCTTCTTTTAAAAACAGAAACAAAACAAATACCTTTTATAATTTTCTGTTTTCCAAATATAGAAATTAAATTACATTCTTAGCCTCACACTAGTTTTGCTTTTTTTTCCAAACACCTTGTACAATATGAAGGAATTAAGAAGGGTACAAGTTTATAATAAATACCCACCCATTAAAATTTATTATCCCTTTATCTTCCAATAAACTACAGTACTGACAAAGTATACTTGCATCTTTGAAATCTACCCAGCTTTCCAAGTGCACAAGGTGAATTCCCACCTTAACTTGTTGTTTTAAAATAAGCATGCTACTATTGTTAGTATTTTACTAGGAGTGTTTGATTAAACGATGAAAGGAAACAGGGTCATCTGTTTTATCTGGATGCCTTCTTCAACAGAAAAAAAATATTTACATATATTTAAAGCTAGAAAGGGCACTCTCAAAAATGTTTTTCATTTCTATTCTTCTAACTTTATCATATGGAAATAGAAACAGAAAACAGAAGAACATTTTACTATTTGAAGGTATTATCATTCACTGACCTCTGGAGCCTGAATTAGTTTCCCCCTTCTAGCTCACATATTTTCTACATTTCCATTACTCAGTGTACTAATCCTACCTCTCTTGGGACTGAATTCTCCACCTTCTCAATCAAAGTCTCCTGGATTATTGTATTTCCCTTTTATTTTCTCACCATTCACTATTTCCCAACATTCAAAAGTTATTCTTTTAGCTACCCTTTCAATAGCTGCCTTTTCTGACACCAGAATTCTTTGAACTGTATTGAAAATCATCTCTTAAAACGCTGCAATTAATAAAACCACATTAGAATACAAATAAAAGGGAATTAAACTTCTAATTATAGTCACTCAAAACACTAAACTCATCCACTATGTATAAAATAAGGAATACAACTTCTCTGTTACTGCCATGGATTAAAACTACCGATCACAGACATAGTACGGCTTACGCTATTGGCAAAAATTTCTGTATGAACATGTATATCATCAGCAGGAGCTTTTAGAATCTCTTCACTAAAGATTCCTTTAGAATCTTTTCACTAAAGGGAAAAACCCAATATCTATCCTTTTTGTGCATGTGTGTGTGTGTGTTAAATGTCCTACGTCTTGCATGATTTGGTAATTATCTGGTGTACCAGAGCAACAGATGTTATATTAGTATCTTTTGCAGGATATTAATATACTGGCAAGACTGCTGTAGTATGCTATTATCAGTGCTTGTAAGAGTAATTCAGTACTTTCTTCCTTTTTTGTCCACACTGCTTTCTTCCTGTGTATTGTTCTGCTAGGTTTTTTGTATTGTGAATTAGGTTATAGGCAGATACTATAGCCTAAAATGTTATTTTTGTCCTCCTTTTATACTTTACAGAGTTTATAGACGTTATTTTTTTTAGTTCAAAAAGCTTTTTATGACAGAAAACACAATTTATTACAGCTAGATCAGGATATTTCATTTTCCCTGTGCCTGTTTGGTACAGCTCTGATCTCTCCAATTCTTTTTTCCACCATCCAAAAACATCCCCAAATCCAAACCTCAGGAGCTGCAAGACAAATTCTCAAGCACAGCACAAACATCTAGAGCCACAGTAAGGGTGGACTGATTTTGCTGCTGCTGTCTCTCACACAGCTGATGTGCAGTTCATGCACTATAGATCTATGTAATAATAATCTGGTACTCTGGTACATGTTTACTCTGTAGCTGCATGCACTGTTAGATTTGCAGTTATTGTTAGTACTGCAATTATTGACTTCAACATATTTACAAAATATTTACATGGGCACCTTACACCCAACATTTAAAACAAGACTTTCTAAACAACAGATGTACAAAGTCATCTGGTATCCTTCTGGAGGGCAGTGCTGCAGCTACAATAGCTCCATTAGTAAAGCTACATGTGGGGTTGCAGTTGTCTCCTTCCCTAAGCAAAGTTTTATTCCTTCAGAAATGATCAGGGGCACAGCATCCATTCATATAGTCTCTCTAGAAGAAAGTTTTACTCAGCTGCATTTCTCTTCAAGCCATGTTTAAAATGCTCCAAACTGTCTGTGTTTTTGGATTACTGAGGCAATGACAACTTGGGAGTAAGGTACAATAGCAAACTTACTTTCATTTCTTTGGGTCAAGCTGCACATCTGCACTATTTATAGTCAAAATACTTTCCTTTAGTCCACTTCAGCAGCTTGGAAGAAAGCACAGACAAAATTTGCTCACAGTATTTGGCTAATTCTTAACTTGAATGAGAAGACTGAACACTTGAGAAGATCTTTGCTCCAAAAAGCAGCTGCTTTATTCTAACAAAAATAGAATGTAGCTCAGAAAAAGCTTTCTTTCAAGCACACAATCTTCAGATATTATGCATCAGCATGCAGAGTGTGTCTGTCAGATGTTGGAACAAAGCTTTAAATTGTATCATCTAACTTAATTCTCAAGACAGGGTCAGCACATTCATAGGGTTGTGGGGTTTTTTTTTCATCTTTGAGTAGTCCTTTAAGTAATATTTATTTAGCTCCTTATATCTTCTTCAGCACTGATTCTCGCTTTTCAACTCCTTGAAGTCCAGATTTTCCCAACATAATGCAAAACAGGGTTATATTAAAATGTGTGATCACCAAAAGAATCACAAAATTGTCAAAGTCTACTTTTTAAATCAAGACTTGTTTTCATCATTTCCCCTTTCCAGAATTTTCTTCCAGTAACAAGATGAAATCGAAAAAGAAAGGGAATAGAACAGAAATGAATAGAAAATAAAGGGATTGCTCAGTACATCCTTTTTTGCAGTCTAAGTTTATTACATAAATTTTTTAGCTCTCTAAATTAACTTTACATGCAACCCACCTGCTTTTTCAGAGGTTTTCTATAGGCACTCTACATTCTCCAGGGTAAAGTTCTCAAGTGTGTCCTCCAAATCTTCCTTTGCACTTTGCTGCAATCCTATTTCTTAATTCACCCCATTCTCCCCTGTAAGAGTTTCTGTGTACTTTCCAAGTGAAATTTTCTCATTCTTATGAATGTGTGTGCTTACAGCTC
This sequence comes from Sturnus vulgaris, assembly GCF_052056855.1. NCBI lineage: Eukaryota > Metazoa > Chordata > Aves > Passeriformes > Sturnidae > Sturnus > Sturnus vulgaris. The sequence continues at coordinate 26,887,637 of NC_142243.1, read as the reverse complement.
TGCTTTTATGCCAAGGGCGCTTCTTGCAGTCCCATTGTTTTTGCCATCATGCTTTTATAGCTCCAGCTCTTCCTATCCCTCTCTCTCCTTAAAAACCACCATCATTTATTTTCAACTGATAAAGCAGAGAAGTAAAACATTAATTCAAATCTATAAAAACATTTTTAAAGAATGAACAAACAGTAGCTTTCTATAAAAAGCTTTCTATAAAAATGTTTCCTACACACACTGAGATCTCTCTAGTATCTGAATGTGCCAAATTCGAAAAAAAGTATCTTTTATATCCTTTAAGAAGCTTCAAACAAATGTCAGGAACACTTGATTTATTTATTCATGCTAGTCACTACAATAATTAAAGAAGACTTCCATTTAACTTTATATTAGTAAACAGAGATATATATACTCTTATTAATTAAAGTAGCCAGCTAAAACATTAGGATATTTTATGCTGGCACACTGAGCTGCACTGACAACGGGATGTTTACTAAAAAAGGGAATGAACACCCAGTTGACACAGTTTAAGATGTGACATTAATCAGCCATCTTTTGCTGAGCTCATAGGAACTGAAAGGTTACAACTACTGCTGCAGCTTTAAAACACCTTCATAAAGGCCTGGAAATTCCTTTTTCTTCCCTAATTAAGAACACTGCAAATGATACATGAGATTATGAGGCTAAATTTACACAAAATGTCAACTTTACTGCCTCATTCCCAGAAGCATATTTGTATTTTCCCTGTGGTGTTTCCTTTGTTGAGATTACTTCTACCAGACAAAATTCCTTTTTATTTTTCTCATCTGTACTAGGAAACATACAGCAAGTCTCTTACTCTTAAATATGGTTCCTTAACACTGTAGATCAGATGCTTTCAGTTAAAAGCAGATAGTGCTTATACAAATGATAAAAATTGACTCTCTAGCAATATAGATCTGTGTATTAATTTTTAGGCTTTTGATCTTGAGACTAGTAATACAAGATTTCCACATATTATCAAAATAGGAATAAAACAACTCTTTCAGTAGCTGAAACTGAAACACAAATATACCTTCGATACAGTAAAGGTAAGAGTCACTCCAGAACAGGAAACTGTGGTGTGACAGGAGCAGCTCTTTAGAACAGAGCAGCTGGTGTTGGGGACCAGCCAGATACAGAGCACGTATTTCAAAGATAACCTTAGTTTGGTCATGAAGACAGCATGCCCATTAGCAGTCAGAATACATCCTAGGCTTTAGTGCCCCTTGACAGAAATTCACTTTGCACACTCCTAAGATCACTCCATAATATGAACCAAAGCAGAGCTACTGGCAGCAACTGGGTGATTCTTTTAGAAAATGCATTTCCAACCTTAAGCAAAATGCTAAGGTACATTAGCAAAACCTCAGATAAAATCCATCAAAATCAGCATACCAAAATGAAGACCCTTTTATGCAGTAACAAGATTTTCCAAAAATAACAGGGTATTTGAAGTATCAGCTTTATTCGGAGTTCAGCAGTGTTATCCTAGATCATCAACAGTCCCCCTTCCTCCTCCTGAGATTCACTGGAAGCTCTTTGGGGTTTAAGAACTGTCCCTACCTTTTTCCATTTTAATTCTTCCCAAATTAAAAGGAAAAAAAAAAAACAACACAACAAAAAAAACCCCACAACAACAACGTAAGACAGACAGACATACTTTATGCCTTATTTTCAGACAATGGTTTGACTGTTGTCCTGAATTAACTTGTGAACACATTCCATATCATAGGTAAGATTTCAGTTTGCATCCCTCTTCCTCTTAAGAGGGTTCAAAATAATATTCCCAAGAGAATGCATAAACCATTTAACTATTCTTTAGCTGAAGCAGGTCATTTTGCATGGAGGGATGAGTCAGTGGGTAAAATTATTCATTGTCTATTAGCCAGTGTATATATTGTCTTCTATTTTACTATTTTTATGTAAAGGAACTTTTTAGTCTCTATCTATGCTATGTCCAAAAAGCACATAAAAAAGAACAGGTCGATAGCTCATTTAGTGAGAGAATTATTAACAGATTAATAGACCACAGCTCCTAAATCTCAATCTTTTTGTATTTTCTCATAATTGCCTTTAAATTTTAAGATTATTGAAGTTATCATTACATGAAAACAGACATGTTAAAGATCTTCAAGAAGTGCTTACCACCAGCAAGTTATGAAACAAAGTATTTAGAACATCATTGTGTTCTGAAATCCTGTCTTGTGCAATACATTTAACTTAAGAAGTGGAGAGATTACACAGTAGGAGAACATGGTAGGGCAAATGCATATTCATGTGATACAAAATATGTTTGTAAATATTACTCCCTCGTATGTATCCTTATTTATTGCATTGGACTGGTTACAGATTTAATATTCATTATGTCAATAGCTGTATCAATCTGCTGACACCCTTCTATTTCCAAAAATAAGTATGTGATGTGATTAACTCACTCGAAGTACACTTGTGGGCACCTTCCGTAAATATTATCTTGCTATTTTATTTCCTTTTTGACACTTTTCTTTGGCTATTTATATCACATCTGAAAGGATACCATCTGCCCTTCAATCTTCATGAGATTAGTAGCTAGAAAAAAATCTTGATATTTACAGATTCCAAGGTTTTCCACATATAAAATCTTTTGTTAATGTTTGTCACAGCTGAAGCACACTTAAGACTTTTCAAACACGCACAAAGATGTTCCGAACCACTGAACCAAATAATAATTTTCAACGGTTACCAAAGCCCCATTTACTAAAAAATCTAAGATAAACTTAATTGCTACTAGAATTTAACAATGCACTATACATTTTAAAGGTTTTGTGAAAATCTTTTCAAAAGCCTTCTTAAAATTCCATGTAATAGTCGTGCATTTTCTTGGTAGAACTGATTGTAATGCTCTTGCAGTTATATTCCCACACAAGCTATCTGCTGAGCCAATTTTAAGAGGATGGAACTTTTCTGCTACAGAATGCTAAAATCCAAGTGATGAGACACTCCTTTGCAGAGAAAGTGGCTGACACAGCACAAATTGGCAATGCCCAGCTGTCTTCTGCAAAATGTGATTAAATGTGGCTGGCACTAAGAGAATTTCTGTTTGAGAATGGCAACCGAACCTCACTTCCACTATCTAACATGATGATGAGAAGTAAATCTTGCCTGTACTAAAATTCATTACTTGCCTAGCACTTCATAAAATGGCACTTTTTTTGGTTTCTTCACCCCCACCTTGCTCTCTCCTGGTTCAATATGATTACACTTTGCCCAGGCAGCATTAGCAATTTACACTGATGAGTGACACATTACTTAAAGTGATATATGTGGCTACATTTCTTTGAAAGACTTGAAAATAAAATCAACCTTGAGAGTAAACATGAGCATTTAATTGGGTAACTATGATAATGTGTTCAAATCTTATACAGAGACTAAAAATTAAAGATCTAATTCTTCTTCCATCATACAGAATATGATTACAGGTGATGCGCTAAAATAATTTGCAGGGTAATAAAGCTGGACTAATGAGGAATTAAAATATATAATTCTTTAATTACATACCTTCTGGTTCTATGTAAAACATAAGACAAGAAACATATTTCTAGGCTAAGAAATTTATCTCAAAAATCGGGTTCCAATAGAACAGCACTTTGCAACATTAGGGTGCAACAGGATGCCACCAACCTCCACACATACCTTTGCTCATCAGGAGTCCCTGTTTATGTCACTGCAGAGCACACACCTTGCAATTTTCTGTTGACTGCTTAATTCTTAATGAATATTCAAATCAAACAAGATTATGCACAATGGAAATGTGGGGTTTTTTTAATGCTGCCCTCCTGGAAGCCTATCTCATTCTAACCCAAGAATTTAAACAAGACTCAAAAGGTTTAAAAGTTCAAGTCAGTTACAAGCTTTGCATTCATACTTTTTTTCCAGACATTTCCAAAATCAAGACATTCTACTAACTAAGTAAATAACAATCTAAATTTCCAAACCGATTATTAACTGAGAGTAGTGATGGTCAATTATAATTTATTGCTAAATTTGTTTATGGCTCTACTATCATAATGAAGTCTTTATTTATCAACACCCAAAGAGCTCCTTATTTTAGGAACTCTAGAAGTAGGAAGAGAATTAGATTGACAAAGCAGATCGGAATGTACATCAGTGTTGTAAGCTCTGATACTTTGGAAGCTACCATGTAGTAACTGTGACACATATGTGTCTTCCTTTTGTCACTTCATTTGAAAAGGAATGTAAAATGGAGAAAATTTGCATTAAAATCGGTATTTTCATGTCTTTTACATTTCAATATAGCATCTTCAATATGCAAATTTACTGTCACAATGCTTCCCAATATTGTACATATCTAGAAATCAATTTTCAAAAGCAAGAAAGAGAAAGCCTTCAGTTCAGTATGGTGCAAGCAACTTTGTTTCCTTTATCCTTCCTATACACTACTTCTCTTTCAACCTCTCACTTTCTTTGAGAATATGCATAGATGCATACCAAAGAGGATGTATAAAATCTTCCTGTTGTGGTGTGCTGCTTAGAGCTCGAAAACTGCCTTTTTTTTTTTCCTCATTCTCTCACGCTGAGTTAGCATAAAACCAGATTCAGTGGCTTTATTTCAATCATGACACTAGCTGATTTCTGGATTTTTCCCAATTGCAGTGAGCTCCCAGTAGAGATTTCTGCCACTCAGTACTACAGTAGCAGGCAATGTAGGTTGTAATTTCATTTTGTCATGGCTTAGGAAGAGTAAGTCACGATTCAGTAGCAGAGCTATTACCCAGATAAACCATAACTGTAAGCAGATTTTGTTAGAAGCATAACCTAAAGAAGGTGCAGAGTAGCAGCAGCATTTTGAACAGCTGCCCATGAAGATTTTGCTTCCTTAGCCACTACCTTAGAGTAAGTAATATTGATTATACATAAAGTAGAGGTTTAGTCATTTAAATATTAGATTGTGTATGTTTAGATTACATGCATTAAAAATGCACAAACTCTATGCCCTTTATGATTTGTTGCCAGTAGTTTATTAATCAGGTGCCTCTTAAATGTTCCACTGGCAATTGGACATGGGTGTGTATTTTAACAAAAGCGATAGTTAATGACCAAGCTTGTTTCTAATTTCAGCCATCCAGCTTTTTACTTCAGTAACGTACTTTTCATCACAACAAAGCAAAATGATCAAGACGACTTATGAAAAGCAGGACTACCTCAGTAATAATTTATGTGCTACAAAGCCTCATAAAAATTAATTTGTTTCATTTTTGTATTGTGTTTGTGTGGTAAGGTTTTGCCAGCAGGGTGGAGGGGTGTAGGAGTAGCTTTTGTGAGAAGCTGCCAGAAGCTTCTCCTACATCTGATGGAGCCAATGCCACCTGGCTCCAAGAGGGACCCATTGCTGGTCAAGGCTGGGCCCATCAACACCAGCAGTGGTGCCTCAAGGTTAAGGTACTTAAGAAGCAGGAAAAACCTGCACAAGAGCACCTGGAGAAAAGAGTGAGAGGTACAGCTCTGCAGACACCAAGGTCAGTGCAGAACGAGGGGCAGGACGTGCTCCAGGAAATGCTCCAGGAACCAGAGCTGGATTCCCCTGCAGCCCATGGTGCACACAATGCTGAAACAGCTGTGTCCCACGGGGATGCAGAGATCCACCCACAGCCCAGGATGGAGCTCCTGGAGCAGGAGGGTGCCCAAAGAAGGCTGAGATCCTATGGGAAGCCCGTGCTGGAACAGGCTCCTGGCAGGAGCTGTGTCCCCATGGAGGGAGGAGCCCACTGTGGAGCAGGTGTGCTGGCAGGAGTTCTGAACCCCCTGGAGCAGTGTGATCCTGAAGGACTGCACCCTGTGGAGGGGACACAAGCTTGTGAGGAACTACTGCTCTCACACTGAGACAAAGAACTTGCACTGAGTGTGCAAAGTTTCAGCTTTGGAAAGAGCTCTATAGTGTTGGATTGTTTACAAAAAAGAGCAAATGAAGGTAAGCAGCAAGGGATTTCTTCCTTCTTCTGCATAAAAAAATAGAGAGAAGAAAATAAACTTGTAAGCCAAAAAAAATATTTGGACTAAGTGCCATTAAAATGGCTCTTTTTGTGTTTTTTTTTGTTTGTTTTGTTGTTGTTGTTGTTGTTGTTGTTGTTGGGGTTGTTTTGGTTTTTTGTTTGTTTGTTTGTTTGGTTTGTTTTCAGGGGTTTTTTGTGTTGTGTTTTTTTTTTTTGTTTTGAGTTTTTTTGTTTGGTTTGGTTTTTTGGTTTTGTTTGGTTTGGTCTTTTGTTGTTGTTTTTTTGTTTTTTACATAAAAAGCTTCATTTAAAACTGCAATGCATATTTAAATCTCAATTTTCTTAGAACATACCACTGGGAAAAGAGACTCAGCAGTTTTATTTTAACTGCTAGTTTTTGACAAAGTTTAATGCCCAAATAAAAAAATATGTATTTCACTTTGTACTCCTAATTGGTAATTTATTTTACGATACTATTTTGATCTATCCCAGTGTTATCTTTCAGAATCAGAAATTTGGCTTTGTACTTGAAACAACAATAATACATTTCAAAAAATAGCCCCATATTCCAGTTTCTTTAAACATCTGGCTGATATCAGTTGCACTATCATCTTTCAAAGAGAGACTTTTTCAGGCAATGTTTTTTCATGTGAAAGACAACGCTATATTGTATTATTCATTTTCTGGTACTTTTTTTTTTTTTAATACAGTTAAGCTGCACCCAAAAAGTACAAGCACTTGAAGACCATGATGAGGATCTGCCAGTCACCACCAGGAAATATTTGAACTGGTAAAATTGAATTTGATGTGGAGAAGAATCAAAATACTAAAAGTAAGCATATGTTCCACTAATATTTTCCAGTGCTTAACTGTTTATTGTTTCGGTTTAGTTTTATTCATTAAAACCTAAGCCTCCCACCTAGACTATGAGAATCTTCTGCCAACTAAGTGTATCTGAGTTTTTGGATTAATTCGGGGATTTACTACCAACTAACTTATCCACTATTCATAAATCAAGCCTCAGCTTAAGTTAATTTCAAGGCTGATAATTTTTGGAACATTTTATAGTATAAATTATTCATTACACAGATGTATTATACCTGTTTGCCAGAAAATAACAGAGGCTGTGCCAACTCATTTTTTTTAAATATGATACCTGGGAAGCAAATATTAAAACACACTTGCAATACTTCAGCCAAGTGATATTGTCATACACTAAAATTTCAGCCTTTTTTTCTGACCATCTTGGTAGTGAAATCCATTTCTGTGCCAAGGTTTGGCGTTACTGAAGTTCTTAAAACAGAGCATAAGTGGTATAAGAGTTTGTGTTAAATTTTCACATGGCCTTACAGATTTGGTTTATTTTATCTTGTTCAATTTTAAGGAAATCACTCCAGTGACAATGTTTTACTGCTCCTCACAAACCTAGGAAGACAACACTGATTTCAAAATAACCAAATATTATCCAGTTTCTATATTAAAAAACATCTTTCTATGTCACACAAGAAACCAATGTACTAGTTAAACTCTCCTCAAGAAACTTTGAAATTTATAAATAAACACAAAAATGCTGAACTCTATCATTCTTTATGACCAAATCATAACATAGATCATAATATTCACACCTGTGGAAGATAAATGCAGTTAGTGAATTCCACTATGTAATTTTTCTGTAAACTACCTTAAAATACTCCTAAGTTCTGGCTGAAAAATATTCCGTAGAAACGGAACATTTTTTCCCATTATAATATGTTCTGCTTGAAGCAGCAAGCAGATTTATTAGCAGTATTCTTTTATCATTTTTCAGCTGCAATGCTGGGTGCCATGATGGCAGTACATTTCCTTCTATGTTCTGTCCTTAAAAGAAGGCAAAACAATCTCTGTGACTTAAGGTGACTAAACGAGGGCCATCCTTTGTCAGAATATGTAACTGAAACAAGTTTGAATTAATTCAAAAGACCTGTATGGATTTCTTTCTTTTTCATATTCTTAAAAAATGTATTTTAGATATAACTATGTAAAATTGCATTGTATTGAATGATAAAATAAGCATATGTGAAACATATTTAAGGCACAATTAAGCACTATATTACTACTGCATGCCAACCTCATCTGTTGCATTCAAATAGGGTTTTCTTGTGCATATATACACACTATCTCCCACTTCAGCTCAGAGAATTCAGTATTTTTACAGGTTAGGCCAAGGGATCCAAGTTGGGTAAGAGCAAATGAGGAGAAAAAATTACTAAACATTTGAAAATGTTAATTTTGCCTAGCACTCACAGCAGCTCTGGGGTGAGGTAAAGATAAAATTCAATTTGTTGGTAACAACTCAACTACTTAAAACATAACGTCAAACTTGCTTTTTTTCCTGTTTCTGAAATCATCGCTTCAGTTCTCATGACTTGTAAACCCTAAAGACAGACTTTCTCCTAATTCTCAACCCAAATTAATCCCTTTTAGTGATCTCCAACAGCTAAATCAGAGAAGGCAGGGGTCCTATGGAAGAAAATTAAAAAATCATAGCATGAAGTGATTAAAGGCTGCAAACCCACACATAGCCAAAAAAGCACTTAAAGCACTGCATGCCACCTCAACTTCAGTATTTCCTAGATTTTGAAAGGTTAACATTAGGATTTTGGTTTCATTGTTTAATTTTTAACACACTTGTGTGAAACTACACATGTGAGGAAATGCTTCCTGCGTTTGGAGAAAAGTCATAGTGAAAAAGATAAAATTCCATAAACCATAACGAGATTGTCGCCTGCACAGAAGAAGATCAGACACTTATGCACTCCTCAACACCTTCTTAATCACCAGCTTTATTTTTGATTAGAATAAAATTCCATGGACAGGAATTGAACTGTGCACTCTTGTCTTATCATCTGACCAAATTTAAAGATTTGAAATATATTTTACATATTAAAAATTCTTTTAAACTTAAAATAATTTTTCAAACATTATATTCAATAATGTAGTATTAGTGTCTAAATACAGTTGCATTTTGCTCTGTGAAAGCAAAATGTACCCCAAATAAATGCTTCTACCTGGCTAATAAGCAAAATCATCCATGATTTCTATTGAACACAAAATGTGTACAAAAATATATTACTTTCCAAGGTTGGTATGTTGTGTATTTGCAGTTCCAGAAAACATTTCCTGAGAGGTTTAGATGAGAATTCTGTGCTGACGTATGTACTGATAATTTATTTCCACTGAAAAAATGCAGTACAGTAAAGAAATGAAATAAAAGGAAACTAAACAGAAGTCTAGAGATGAGGCAGCTGATCCTGCAGTATTCAATAACCTGGCATATACACTCTGCAGTGTTTTGCAAAACAGATTACAGGCAAAGATAAGGAGACAGAAACTTAACTAGCATGGTCAGTGTAACCACTATGATAATATGTTTAAAGTCATTACTGCCTTGGTCCTTGCAAAAGTTTAAAATTGTAGGAGATATTTCAAACAGTACCTTTTCACTGGAGGCAACAGAAGGAAGCCTACATTTAATAATGAAGAGACCTCATAGTAACATCTTCTTGCACATAAATGAAAAAATTGTCAGGCCACATTTATTCCTACTAAATATTACTATGTCATTATTTTGAATTATTTTGGTTTGCGTTCTATTTATCTTTCTTAAATTCAACTAGAACAAGTTGAAACAAGTGTCTATATTAAGCCTGAATACCACTAATAAAAACTACTAGGAAAATTCTGATTTATAGTGCTGTTTGGCAATCCTGAAAGAGCACTGTAATCCTTTTGCAGGGTGAATGGACAGTGTTATAGAAATGGAGACCTTATAAGTTTATTTCAGCTTTCATGTGATGTAACAAAATCTACAATGTTTTTGAGATTAGAGAGCTTGTCAGACCTTAGTAGCGAGCATCACCCATTCCAAAGCAGTGACAGCAAGTATTAGCAGAGAGATGCTGTTGCCCTCATGCCCTACAGCAAAGTCACTGTCTGTCTATTATTTGATAGACAGGGTAATATGGGAATATGCTACGCTGGTGGAAAAACTGACACAATTGCTGGAGAGTCCTGTGACTAGGATGAGCAAAATGGAAGTAGCATGTCCAAGGTTTGTGCTAGATAACAATTTAAATCATATGTTTATTACTGCTAAATTACATGCCTTGTACTGCTGACACCTGCAAGTGCTTGGCAAAATCTGAAAATAAAATAGCATTATTCGCTGTCAGCAGAATGCAACTTTTCCTGAACATCTAAAATTGAAGTTCATAACTAGAAATAAAAACTAACAGCCATTATATGTTCAGCACTACGACCTCTCTTGTCATTGAAATAGTGTCATTTACCTACCAATTATGTTCAAGGCCCTGTAGTGCTAATGAAGATATATTGTTGGGGAATTTTAAAATGTGTATTATAAGTGATTTAAACTGGACCAAAACAGATGAGTGAAGTCAAAAGAATGAGAACTAAACAATAGTCTCCTTGGCAAAAGCAGAAAATTCAATCCCATTTTGCTGCTATAATCCATACTAGTAACTTCCCTGTGACACATCAAAAATTGGATGCAGTGAGTGACTGAGAGACTGAAATCATCAGTAGCTCAGGCTTGCAATTCATCCACAGGTCAGGCAGAGTGCAGCAAATGACCCAACTTTCTCTACACATGCTCACTTCTGAGCTCCAAGCACACATTTGAGAGACCACCCCCTCTGGGAAGGGGTAGAAAAATACTTATCATACCAGCTCCTCTTGGCTGTGAAAAATCACAGATATATATCACACAATCCTAAAACCACGTAGAACAAAGAATTTGAAAATTATGAAGCACAAGACAAAGTCCTAATTCTTTAAAAATAGGTTCACATTATGGCTGAAAAGAGTTTAACTTGATACTATATTTTTTGAATTTATTACACAGCATAGTATAAAACAGAAAAAAGCTACCAAAAAAAGCTTTGGGGAACATATAGGGCAATACAGCTTTATCAGAGAAATTTCTCTGCACAGCTCTCTGGAAAAGCTATGTGAAAGTGACTAAACAAAACCACAAGGAGTCCCCATAAGACAATTTTTTCAGTATCTTTCATATTTATTACATTTTCACTAAATGCAATTCTAATTGCCTGTACTTGAAAGTCCAAGAGACTTTATTTAAATTTACTTATTAAAAATCTTTATGAATGAAGATCAGACACAAGAACATTTTTAAAATTCATCATAATCACTAAGATAACACAAAATGTATAATCATTCTACTGAAAAATATTGTTTACTCTTTAAAACATTCCATTTTCCAACACACCTTAAAACTAATACACACCCTGCAAGAAGTAAAGTCCATCATAATTAATTTACCTCATAAAGTAGCTAAAAAATTGTATCTGATACACTGTGTAGGAAAACAAGTAGAAATTACATACCCTTGCGTTTTTCTGTTTGCTTGGAAGTCAAGAATACAAGAGACACGAGATTTTAACTCATGTTATCTGGACCCCATTTTAGTTTAAGTGGGTGACAGAAATTCAATAACAGTTTTAATTCACTTTTGGAATGTCTCTTGCATGTAAGTGGTATCCAAGAAAGATTGCTTGATGTCCAAACTGTAGTGGACAGCTAATTTCCTGTGTCTGTCTCCATACCTCCTTAAAAGAACAATTTGATTAATCCCCCAGGGGAAAACTGAGTAACATATTTTTGCAATTGGAAAAGGACACTAGCAAGCCAAAAAATGACACCACTCCCTGAAGGTTCTGTATGTGCCAATCTTAAAAGTAAACACATGACAGAGTGTAAGTATCCAAGTATGCTGACAAGTAACATATGAAAACATCTCATCACAGCTGTGTCCTGTGTATCCAAATACTGAGACACTTACTAGGTAAAAGATTCTACAAAATACAAAGAAAATGGCAGTAACCTGAAAAATCTTGAAGATTTTTAGAATATTCTTTTATTTTTTACAGTGAGATACATTTATAAATCCACTTATGGAATCAATTGGAAAGTGTCTCTTCAGAGATTATGGTGATGATAAAAAAGAATGCCACTGCTAAAGGAACTTCTGTGCAAACAAAGAATCAGAATCTTTATTTTTTGAAAAGTCAGTACTATAAAAGAATACCATTACTTTCAGTATTATTAAACAGCTAATCCATGTCAAAAATGTATTTCTAGTTTTACAATGTTATATTTGAACAAGGCATGCCAATCAATATAAGGTATTGATAACCTTTATATGAATTTTCAATGGAAGAAGAAGGTTAGTAATTCAAATCACCTTCCTTTGTTTAGAAACACGTGCATTTTCTCTGGCCTTAGAGGTCTGCATTCTGTAGTACTTCTGAAATACTATTTCTTGTCAATATTACCAATGCTGATACAGTATCTGTACTCACACCTTTCTCACAGAGATCACAATGTCAAAAACAAGCATTTAACTACGATTGTAAAATTTTCTTTACTGCTTAGGAATATTTACATTTTGCATACACTGTGGGTTTTTTAATACCTATTTAAAAGAGAATCTGAAATCCTTATTTTATTTACCTTATTCACCTTCTACCAGAGCAAACCTATGCACAGCATTTCATAAAAAACTTCAAACACTAAGTAAAGCTCCTAAAACCAGAATACTTCAACTATTTTTAGGGTGCATTAACTTACTTTGGAGGATGTAGAGTCACATTCCTGACAAATCCATCCATAGCCCGTCTGTTTAGGAGACTTTTTCAAGGGAGGGTCTAGACAGCCAAAATGGTAGCAAAGCCTGCATTCATCACACCTGCAAGAGAAAAACAAAAAATATATTTATATTAAATGGTACTTCTGTACTATTTTAGACTGAGCTTCCCTGCAATTCTCAGCAGAAGATTTCCTGATCCATTATCATAATAAAGAAAATCAATTTTCTATAAGGGGTTATTTTAAACAGCCACTTCAAGTAGGTTCTGCTTAATCTGGAATATCCTGATGCAGACACTCATATATCACCTTTGTCATCATCGTATACAAATGAAATTTCAAAGACTTGCAAATTAATGAAAAAAACGGCTTAATTTTTTAGATACTTCAATGTCATTATCTGCCCTTTGCAGAAATTTAAACTTTTTTAGAGAGTGACAATATTTTTTTTTATAGTTTTAAGATACTCTTTTGCACTTTTAGTTTTTCAAGAAAAGCTGTGTGAAAAATTCACCCACATATTAAATAACTCAAGTATAATTTACAGCTATGAATTACTTTTTTTACACCAGGACTATGTGGTTGATAAACAAATATACAAAATATTTTCTCATTCACTCTGAATTTTCTGGAAAGGGCATTAATTTAAAAGGATTTCACTGTGATCTTTCACTTATAAAAGTGCTCTATAAACACACAATGAATTTATGTTCTTCTTTAATAAACCTTTCATTAGTGTTTAGTACTATGCATAGTCCACACAAAAAGCTCTAAACATACAGCATAGCTATTGTTAACCTACTTTTAATGTACCACAAATAGAAAACATGCTACAGGAGAACCAGTGTTTCATGAAGGGATTTTTAAATCAGAACAATAATAGGCTCAAAATGAGAAAGAGATTTCTTCAAAGCAAATAATAGAGGTTTTCATATACCCTACTGAACTTTCTTTATTTGTGTATCCCCCTGTATTCCTTTGTATGAAAAGGAAAGCTTTTTTCAAATTTACTTTGCAACAGTCTCTTCATTAAACAGTCTTAAACTCTGAATTAAGGCTAATATTGAAAAATAGGAAAGCGCAAATGTTTAAAAATAAAAAAATTTAAAGAAATTCCCCACGTTCTCTTTCTCTCCTTTCCTGGCCACTCGTTTTTTCCTCTACGGTATGCGCAAACACAAAAATGTCCAAAAATTGCAGTAATAACAAGGCACAGGCATCATCAGATCAAAGGCAGAGGGATAAAATTTATCAACAGAATAGACAGTGCATTGCAGAAAGAGGATTCAACTAACAGAACATACTGCTGCATTAATAGAACAAAATGTTGATGTGACTTTTCCAAGGATTAATCTCCCAATGAAAAGAAGTAACTGTTTTTGATTACGATGGTTAACCTAAGTAAATACTTCTGTCTCATTCCCAAGGCTGTGCTTGCTAGGAGTCACAGGTAACACATGAGCACTGGTAAGGGTATGGCATGTACTGTTTCCCACTGAATAGAAATTAAAAGCAATAATCTGACTATCCACAGGATTCAACACTGGAATGACATGGCTTTGATACTTTTTTGAAAATGAGATATACCATATTGCAACATATATCCTTAGGATTGCTTAGCAGTGACTCAATCTAGCTCCACGACAAAGCAAACACTTAAAATAGAAAACTGTTCTCTGTTTTTAAAGACAGAAGAGTTCTAATGTTGAAATACATTACTTAAAATCAGGAATACATGCAGTTTTATTTCCTGTGAAAGGTGTATTAAATAATAAAAAGTTTGAGAATAGGAGATGGAATAGGTTACATTCCTAAATCCCAATGGTGTATGTGACCTTCAGCAAAAGATTAAGCCTCCTTTGAGCCTCAATGTTCTCATCTGTAAAGAAGTATATTTTTACTAACCTATTTCTATATCTGGAATCTTATGCATGTAAGGGCTTGCACTTGAGCAGTGCTTATCAGAACTCCCTTCATGTAAACTTAAGGATCCTCTTAAGTAACTGAAAATAAAGAAACATACTATTTCTGACTGATTTAGAGTACTTTCAGAGTTTAATCGTAAAACCTACATCTGATTTAAATAGTGTCAGTTTAGATTTTTCTTTTTTTTAATAAAGAAATTGCTTTATATGTCTATGTTCAAAAGAAAATGTTTCCCTTTTAAGATTACACTTTGGCATCCCTTACATTTTTACCATTTTGTATCTAGAGTAGTGGCACTGCACTTTCAGCCATTTTTCCTCAGAATACACTGAGGGAGTTCACAAAGCCGGGTTGAAATATCCACGACATTGTGAAACTGAGCATGTATCTCAAGGCACCATTCTAAAGTGCAATGTTTTTAATATTTATTGTCATTAATTTTTATCACTTCAGAGTGTTTAGCTTGGTAGAAGAAAAACTGCATTTCCCTAGAATGAGTTAAAAATATCTAAATGAAAGTTTTTAGATATTAATAGCTTCTATTCTCATCTGCACAGCTAAGGAAATGCAAATGAGTATTTTCATATATCAAAACATAAAAAGCTGCATGGTGATAAAAGTCTAACTATACTAAATATTTTTTAATGTTTGCTGCTTTTTACAGGAATATGAATTCGGTACTGGAAAACAGAAATTCATTGATTCTCAAGTTCCCAGAGCTTGATGCTGGGAAAATGGATGAATACACACTGTACCTTGGCTAATGATGCTCTAGCTGTCTGGCAATCATCATCTGCTAAAACTGACTGGGGACAAAATGTGAAGCTTACACACATCACAGTGAAAAAAAAAAAATTGGCATTCTTAATTTCTAATTCCAAAAGCAAACGTTGCACCCAAGTTAAAATGGCACTAATAAAACAAGATTAATCCCTCAAGTGTATACTATTAGCTGTGTTCTTTGTCTAGCAACATAAAAATGATAGAAATCCCACAGTCACATTCAGAAAATAAGAACGTGACACAAAATACAGATTATTTTTGACTTAACTATAGAGAATGAAATTGCTGGGTCACAAAAGATGTCACGCTAACAGTCTTGCAGCCTGTCAGTAAATGCACTCACAGATCCATCACATTCCGATCATTTACAGAGCAAAGGAGTCACGTGGCACCATCATTTACAAATATCATCCACTTCCATCCTGAAGATGGCTTAACAGGACAGACAAAACTGTTGGGATGGGAAGGAGGAGGAAAGGGAAAGAATCTACTTCCTCCATATTACAGGTTGTTGAAATTTTTACCCTTGTGCATTCAACGTTGCACGTTCACACATAAACTAGCAAATATTTTATCTTGCTGCTATTTGTGGATAACTATTTTTGTGGTGAAGCACATGATTTACAAATGCCATCTTCAGCGGCCCCGTTAGCTGCTGTATTGAAAACTTTGTGGGAATAAAAGCAGAGCTCTACACAAAGACAAGCTAACGTAACCTCCTAAATTACCTCTAACTGACAGGTAATTGCTTACTATCACTGTTATAAAAAGCCTGAAATTACTTTATGCATCAAAATTAAAAATCACTGTGTTCCTCATTCCAGCAATTAATGAGGATAGATATATGCTCACTAAATACGGAGAAAATGGAGTGTGAAGAAGAAAGGTGAATTCTGAAGTAGTTATGACAAAAAAGTTAAAAAAACCCTAACATTTTTACTTATAGAAGTATAGAATGCATGTCAGCTACATTCTCACTGCAAGAAAGCTTGATTAGGCATTTTCATACCTGAAATATGTTTGCTTTGTTCTTTAATAGAGTGATCTCCATCTGCTCTTGCCCTTGGATTGTTTTTATTAGTTTTTTTAGCAGTACAGCTGGCTGTGCTCAAGCCCTATCGTGTTCATAATTAACTAATTATACTCTAATCAATAGTGCAGATACTGATTTTACAATGTAAATGAGATAAATGAGATAATGGTTGGGGTCAATCTCATTTTATTTACAAAGCTCAGCACACACATCCAATTTCATTACATTGCATCTACCTGCACAGGAGGGAGTCTTATCAGTTGGCCTGCAGAAGTCTTCCTGCAAGCACTGGGGAAAAAGACCTGTGCTTTTACAGAGGAGCAGTGAATACAAAACCCGCCCATCACTGGCACATTTGTAAGTCACTGGTTAATATCATCGAAAACCACAAAGAGCTGATTCAGCCAGAGCGAAGAAACCTATTTTGCATTCACGAGACAGCATCACCCATCTATAGCTGTAAAAGTAATTACCTACATGTCCCTGAAACACAACATTAATAAGCTAATCTTTAAATACAACTTTCCAAATATGCTTCAGAGACTACAGAAAATCTCACTTACGTACGCACCATTGCACACTGCCTGCAGTGTCATGCCAAAAGGTACCATGGTGAATGAAATACAAAATTGCAAAATATATATACTGCTCCCAGTTTGTCAAAATAGCTTGGAAAGATTTACTTTAATGAAAAAAAAGATAAAAAACATTGATACATTTCCCACCATTAAAAGTAGAGAATGTGTCATATAAGCCTTACTCTGACAAACTCGGAATTAGTCAGAAAAAAATCAGAAGCAAGCTAATCCAGAATTTTTAAACAACTCTAAAGGAACTGCAGTAGGATGCCTGTGTGTACATGCATCCACTTACTGAGGGCATGCAACACAATAGCTACTGCTATACAGCACCTGTGTAGATTTAAGTACTGATAAGCATCATCCTTTGCTGGCTTGTTTTGGACACCATTTCTGACTAAAGGCTCTAAGCACCTGAGGGAGAGACATCTGAGGAACAGAGGTTTCTTCTCAGGCAGGGATCTCTCTCCCCTTTAATCCCTCAGTGTCCAAGTGCTGAGTCACTCTGGAATTGCAAACAGACAGAGACATGATTTGGGGGTCATTTTAAATTGCAGCACATTCTTGATTTCAGATGAGCAACTTAAAACCAGCCATGACCATGTAAGTCACTGTGAACACTCAGTTCCTTATTAGCAGCTGTATGATATACAATACAAAGGAGCACATAAGCATTCCCAAAACCCCAGAGTAAATCAATGTAGCTCAAGTGAATTCAAACTGTAGAACCAAAATGAATTACTTAAGCCTGGAGTAGCTGAGCAGTGCTCCTGTGGCACCTTGCTGCAACCAGACCACAAGAGAGATAAATTCTGGATGACAGGAATGAACACTGTGTGGTGGGTTGCAGCAGCAACTCTTACATGTCACATCAAAGAAGGCACTTTCCTGTGCCCTTATTTAAAGAGTAAAATTTGAAATCTAATGGTGAAATAAATGTAGAGTCCTCTATTTAGTGCACTGTTATTAATGCTGTCCAAAAAGTACATTTATTCTAGTTACTGAGGGAGAGCCCAAAACAGTAGCATGTTTTCATTGTAGAATATGTGGAGAACACTCGTCTTTTGCTTCTGACATTTCTTGTAACAAAGTGAAAATAAGCAAAGGTATGACTTTGTATCTTACCCTACCATTCTACATCAAAACTCTTCAATTCAGCCCAAATAATTCCAAAACAAATTACTTTCATTTTGCTGTGATATGTCACAGTGAAACCCAGAAATGATGCAGTATATTTAGACTCTGAAATGTAAGATCTAGATTCTTATCAACTCCTTTGTTTTTTAAACAAAAAACTGACAACATAATAAAACCCTATTAAGTATAAAATGGAAGAAGTTGATTCTCATTTTCCTGATTGCTACTCTTTTCCACTTGTCTATAAATGGCATAACAACTAAAAATCGGTGATCACCTTGCAGTTCCTGTTCTACAGAGCAGTTTTAAGAGGTCTTCTCACATACGCCAGTCAAGCCTTAGGTGACTTTACCACCAGGAGTATGACATATTTCTGCACTAAAATTCTTATGTGACTGCATATGCATAAATTTTTAATTATAAACCAGGATACAGCCCAGCTATATGGCCTCTTCATACACAGTTACTTGTTACCCTGAAAGGCTCTCCATCTTCACAGATGCTAAAGCTCACCCACATTAAATTACAAGGAACTTCACCCAATTTCAAAGTTAGATGTAACTTTGTGTTAGTGGGCGGCTAGAACAGATGTCCTTCAGAGACTTCTGCAACCTACATCTTTCTGGATTCTAATGTTTTCATAGTTTTGATTTAGGTAAATGAAATACTCTATCTGAGAAAACTAATGCTATGGTATTATGCTAAGTAATTAAGTCACATTCTAATTTCTGTTATGCCGGGTACAATGCAAGCACACAAAGGGAGGTCTCTCATCTACATAGTTTATAATGGGAAATGAGAGAGCAGACTATGACTGTCTTCTATGCCTGGAAGAGAGAGGGCACGGCTACTGCTGAAAGGGAAGTGATTATACCAGATGAAAGATGATTATTGCATTCTGTTTTTTATATCTACCTACCACTGATGAAGACAGTGTATGGGCAAGATGGACACATAGCCCGACAGAGCATGACGAGCTTACTGATCTTCAACTTAAGAGTAGTTTCATGGTAAGTTCCTAAGTGTTTTTAAATATGGGAAATTGTCTGATCTTTTGTTTACTTAAATTTCTGTCCAATCTCAAGGGCATTAATAAAAACAAATAGTGTCTATCAATTATAGCAAAACATAAAGCAGCAAAAGAAACCCCCAGCATTCATTTAAAAGACATCTCGGTAGCTAAATTTATTATGCTAAACCCAAAACTGCCACCTAACTGATTAAAACCATTATTTTAATACTAAATCAAACATCCCCTCATAGCCAAAAACCTAACACAGATTATTCATGAGTAAGGAAGAATCTGAAAGGGCTATCATATGTCATTCCTATGTAACCCAGATTTTTTCTGAACTGTCTACAAATAATTTGCTTTATGAAACTTGAGTTTACATATACAAAATGAATTCTAAGAACACTGAAACTTTATTTACTATACCTGTATGTGAACAGCTTTGTTTCAGCAAGAAATTAACTTTTCTGTCTCTCAGTACTGCAAAACTACACAATACATGGCCTTCTTAAATTAGTTTGAAAAATTAATTAATGACCCACATATACAAGTGGAATATAATGATATGAACACTATTTCAGATGTGTTTGCTTTTGTTAATATAAAGTTACTGTACAGAACTTCTATTTACACCATTTTAATGTTTAAACCAAGAACTTCTGTGAAGACAATGACTCAAAGATATGCATTAAAGTAATGCTATACCAATTACAGACATTGAAAAAGTCCTTTGACAAAAAGTAAAATTTAAGAAGCTATTACCACCTGCTGCATTTGTTTTTCTGAAGTACATTCTAGTAATACATGGTTGTATCTATAGTGCCACTCTCAGGTGTTGAAATGTTAACTCTACTGAATGGTGTACTGTTTATGAACTACTAGAAAAGTCCATGGTAGTTTTGAATATTGCCATCAAACATCTTTCAAAAGGTGAAACATCAAGTGTTAGCATCTAGCTTTCAACCTAATGATATGAGAGAAAGAGAGAGCAAGAGAGAGCCAGAGCCAGAGCCACAGAAAAAAATTCTACAAGAAAGCTGTACTGGGAAAACCATAAAAAATACAGCAGGAATTCACCTTAGGCTTTCAAGCATGACCAAGAAAATACCAGTAATACCTGAAACAGTATTTAATGCATTAGTGTCCTTAAAAACCTCCAAGAGCAGAGATTACTGAACTTCCCTAACATCTCTGGTGCAAGTATTCTTGTTATTAGAAAAAAACTTTCTATTGGCCAAATCAACTTGATACAATGTATCTTATTTTTGGTCTGATCAGCTTTGTAGAACACTTTCTTCCTTCCTTGTAGCAACTTCTGTCTTTATCATCTTTATATTAATTTAGGCTTTTAAAACAGATTTCCCACCTTCACTAAATTAAAGAAATATTACTATTTTAAGCTATTTTTATTCATATCTCCAGTTCAGTTTGCTTTGGACCTTCTCTGCTTACCAAAGTGGACAGGATATGCTAGCTGACACTTTTCAAAGGGTGAGATACTGGTATTCTGAATATTCAGGAGTACTTCAGTGCATTACGTGCAACACCTCTCTCTGTATGTATGTATTGATCCGTTTGACCAATGTTCTATGATCCAGAGTCCCCCACAATTTCTCTTTTTATTTTTGAAGTCACTCAATATAATAATCACGCAATCAACAGTGATTTGCCTTTTCCTTCCTGCACTGCAAGCTTTTTCTGAATACTTTCTTAATGTTTTCTTTTAAATTCTAACACTGTACTCCTTCACATCCTACTGTCATCATCTGCAAATGCAACCAAACACTTTATTTCAGTACCTAATAGGCTAAAGCAAAAATATCGTAATACTGAATCAGGAGAGCTTGAGTGGAACTCAGTGAGCTGAGTATCATTTGACAGTGATAAAACCAGGTAGCTGGTTTACTTTCCTAATCAGCTACACATTTTATTGCAGCTTAATTAGCAGAATCTCTAGCTTATGTAAAGGAATGTCACACACAGAAGTATTTTGAAAGTCTTACTAAAATCAAGATAAGCCACATTTATCATTCTCTCCTATCCACAATACCTAGATCATTTAGTTTAATAAATGATCATAAATCCCAGTAAAAATTACTTTTTCTTTTTTTTTTTTTTTCTATAAACTCAGCATGATGTATGGGCTAAAATCTTTTTCCCCCTTTGCTTACACAGCACTTAAGATACAACTTTTTACTTTCAGAATACTGCACAAGTGGTCAACAAATCTGGGTCTTTTCTTCCTAGAAAAGACTCACGGATGCTTAAAGATCAAACTCCTGCATTAGTGTCTACTACCCGGTGCAAATTTCTTTATTTTTAAGGTGTCTTTGTGTGCCTTGTCAAGACAGAATGATAAGCATTTCTGATAGTTCCAACAAAAACCTTAACTCTGAGATTCTCCCACCCCCTTTTTAAAATGAAACGACGTGTTACACATCAGGTTAATTTTATTTAATATAATATTCAAACATGAAATGCCCTGGTAAGATATGACTCGTAGATAAGTATACATAAATTTGTATATTTTCCTATTACTTATTACAGCATTTCTTTTTTAAGTTTAAAAAATACTTTCAAATGGAAACGTGCCTTGATAGATGACAAAACCCACCATATCTCAAGAAATTCAAAGATTATAGGTCAAAGTTACAAGTGTGATTGCATTTGAGCAGAATTTTTCCGAGCAAGTTCAAGATGAAAACGATGAAGATGTCAACACTCTGACACTGTAGATTTAAGAACAGGATCTGTACCATTTGAAGATCAAAATGCTATGTGTGCATCTACCAGGATATATACGGACGGAGACGAAGATCTCAGCTGTCACGCTGTGTGATCAATTCTTCATTCATTCCCCAATTTACAAAACAATTTTGTGTTTTTATTGGGACGAGATAAGCTTGTCCTGAACACTGCCAGAGAAGTAAGCCAAATGAAACAAATGCCTGCACATACTCAATTTTTTCTTATTTAAAAAAAAAAATTTCAGAAAGAAGTATAGGTATAGTTCTATTCACTTGAGTGTCTGAGAAACAATTAGTTCATACTAATAAGCACAAAATCAATTTTCCATGGCAAATCTATTCCTTCAGAATAGTAAGTCTCAAGTGCTTTACAGGTCTCATTATCACTGAACATTTATTTTTTTTTTAGGAAACAATCCTTTTTACAGTTAGGTCTATGTACAACACAGTGTTCCATATAGAAATGTTCTTATTAAACTGTATATAAGTAGAGTGGCAGGCAGATGGCAAACCGTTGCTTATTTCTTTCAGTATCACCATAGAGAAACACACAATATTTAAGTCCCACAGGCTTCTGTCACTTCAATGAATCCAAGCATTGTATAACATCATTTGCCAACGAAGCACAGGGGAAAGAGACATTACTTAATAGGACAATCCTGACAAGACATTTATCCGGGATTTTTCAACGATGCACATACAAAACGTTCCTGAATAGTGCAAAAAAATGCAGGCAAATTAACTACCTTGTCAGTTCAAATAACAAACCAATCAATTACATTCTATCCAAGCCTGACAAGCAAACTCAATGTTTTGTCATAATAAGCTTATAGTTGAGACAAGGTAGCTGTTCTCCTTTATTTTAGGTATTCTATTGAGAGCTTTATCCACATTTAAAAATCCTATTATAAAAGGTTTCCACGATTGCCTCCGAGGATGAGTTGTGGCAGAGTTGTGTCTCATGAAGGGTATCTACACAGTAAAGTGATAAGAAAAAAATATTAACATTGAAAGATCACAGCAGCTCTCTTCTGTCTTATGAAACATTTTAACATCACACTAAATTTAAGCAATGTGTATGCTCAGATCCCACACCAAATTTTCAAGAGTCTCTAAGTGTCAAAACATTAAACTGAGTTAAGTATAGCATCTTTGCAACACTTTTAACTTTTTCTCAATAAAGCTTAAAGGCAGTCCACCACAAGACAGAGAAGATAATTTTCTTTTTTTTTTAATCATAAAAGCAACAATTTAATACAAGTAGGCTTGATTGTGAAGCTAGCATTTTACTCATATTTGCAACCCATAGAAATGCAGTTATGAGACTGTCTACAAGCACAAACATGGGTACCATGTTATAATCTTAAAAAATGTTTGTTTTATAGAAAAGCATTTGAAAGAAAACCAGTCTTAGGATTTAGGAAGGACTAAGTAAGGGAGGGTTTCTTTCAAAATGAATTGTAATAATTCAGTACATCAAAGGCTTTAGTCACTTCTGAAAAAAATGTCTTTGAGTCAATAATTCCAAAACCTTCACAGCTTTTTCTTTTCCTACTTGCACTTCCTGTCTTTTGCACTCATGACATACATACTTTTCAAGAATGCTTTTAAAAAAAAATCAATACAATTTCAAAGTGCTGAGTCTCTGCATTTAAACTTTTTAAAGTATTTGCCATCCAGCGAATTAACGTATCTTAGAGCACTGTGAGATTTTAATTAGGAAAACATCTATGTTGCCTTTAAGCTGAGCAAATACATTTTTGAAAGAAAGACTGACAAAAAGTCTCCATCCACATTTGGTGGTTTGTTTTTTTTTTTTGTTTGTTTGTTTGGGGTTTTTTTTGCTTTTTTTTTTAATTTGTATTTAAGTAGAATTCTAAATAAAAACAAACTGCTGTCATACTTTGATAAAATGTAACAGTCTGATGAACAGGAGCCATCTTGTTGCTATATGTTACACCAAAAATTCTTTGCAACCGAATTTTTATTTTGAGTAAGTAAGGATTTTGAGTCTAAGAGTTAGAGGGACAGCAAGAAGTACCATACGTAAATCCACTCCCAATTCTCACTTCATCTCTTACTTGAAACACAATTAGA
Source organism: Sturnus vulgaris (assembly GCF_052056855.1). Lineage (NCBI taxonomy): Eukaryota > Metazoa > Chordata > Aves > Passeriformes > Sturnidae > Sturnus > Sturnus vulgaris. Next base: position 26,863,656 of record NC_142243.1, on the reverse strand, counting down.
ATTTTTAATTGTATGTCCTGAACTGCAATTCTAAAGCAGAATTTTGAACCTTTTAAGAAAAACGAAGAGAAACTTAGCTGTAAGATAGAAATACTCCTCATAGTCATCTCATTACAACCCCCCTCCCTTACTGAGTGCAACCCGTTGTGTTCTGACAGCCTCAGTGGGTGAGGTTGACATGGGTGCACACGGAAATGCAGAAACCTGAAGGTAGCATCAGGAACAATCAAGACAAACTGAAGGTCTCTGTGCCACCTCTACCCTCTCACAGCAGTATCAGTAGCTGCAACTGTACCAATTCAGTCAGGCCATCAGGATGTGACACGCTGTCCCATCTGTACTAGCAAGGTTTGGGCAGGAATGCAGAAATCCATACTTTAAATACAAGGGGTCTTCTTTTGATTTCTCAAAATGAGTGAATGAGTATGTGAATATGTGTATACACACACATATATATATGTATATCTACTTATAATTGTACTTATACATAAATTTCTACTTATAAATTATTTTTATATAAAATTTTTATCCATGTAAACATTTTTATATATAAAACCAACTTCACAGCTGAACCAATAAAATAATCAGTTAAATTTTAATAAGCTTATAACTCAAAGTAATTAAGGACAAACAAGGTTCTCAGAGGAAACTTTTAACTACTGAGAAAAGATCGTAATATTTTGTAGCACTAGGTAAGGCTGTAAGAACACGGACATCAAGTAGGAAGTGTAAGTAACCTACACCTGCACTAGTTATTCCCATAACATTTCTTTGTACTGCATTTTAATCGGTAACAACATATCAAGAAATTTAAAAGGATATTAGAATATTTACTCATATATTAAAGGGAAATTATTTTTTAAATGGTTGGAAAAATTTTCCATTTCTACTCTATTAAAATTTAACTTGACATAATTTATTTTACATGTTATAGGGTTATCTTAACCCCTCTCATGTTTGAAATATTACTAATTAAGCAATCACTACTGGCTTTGCTTAAACAACATTTTTTTTTTGTTCTAGCAAGTGAAAGATTGGTAAAAGACAAAGGAATACGAATGTATAAATACAACAGCTTGCAATTATTGTAGTTAATTGCATTACTCTAATGCAATAGCAAACTCATCTGATAAGTGACTACTGCTGAGACCACCCGCACTGATGACATTTCTCCTGCCCCAGTCTCTCCTTCTGCTCTTCTTCCATCCCTACATACCATTTGCCAACCCTTCCTCAACCAAAGAACTGCTCCCATTCCTGTACATCCACGCAAATTTCTACTGACTGAAGTACCCAGAGTTGTCTGCAATTGCTGAGCTCATATTTACAGCCTCATTTAAGAAAAGGATTTAATGAGCACACTAAAATCTGAAATAAATGGTGAGCAGAACTGAATGGCTTTCCTCTCTTATCAGTAGATGCAACAAATATTAAGAAAGAAAAAAGCATCACAGATAAAGCCATAATAGTTGCTTTGAACAGGAAGGCTCTCAATTGCATATGTGGTCCTTTAGAAGAGTTGTACTCCTCCAGCTCTCCTTCAATCCAGGACAAAAAGTAATTGTAAAAGCACTTTCCTTCAAATTTTGGTACAAAGAGGGAGAAACACACCAACCTCTCTCCTCCCTAACCACACATTGCTGTCATCTGCTTCCTTACTTAGGCAAATATTATGTAAAGGGCAGGTGTCTAAGAGTGCAGATTTCCTTTTCATAAGACAAGAAACTCTACAAGTTATTTCAATACTTTCTACTCTTCATCTGTGTAAAAGACACAAATTGCAAATCACAGACAAACGTAATGCTTGTGTCAGCAGTTTTGATCCTGGTTCTTTTTTGGCCATTTTAATACTTGCCTTCATCAGGTTAAATACCTGTTGTAAGAGCAATGCTTCTGGCTGCCAATTAGGCACAAGTAAAAATACATTTTCAACCACAATGTAAAATCAGTTCATCTTCAAGGGTCTGAAGGCAAGAAGCTGCTTCAGTGTACCTTACCAACTCTGAAAAATTAGGACTCTCCCACCAGGTTAAGTTTGCTAAGCCTAAAGAAGAACCTGGGGTATTTGCAAATAACTTTAATGAGGTAAAGATGATAAGTAATATGCATTTTTAAAATTCAGACTGCTCAAGGTACACCTAATCTCAGAAATTAATCTGTACCCAACAGCTTTATTAAGTGGATGAGAGTTACTGAGCTCTTAAGAGGGAAAAAAACCCCAATCAGAAAACAATTATGATCAATGTGTCTTCTAGGCATTGCTAATTTTCTCAGTATTGATCAAGTTATAAATATTAATATATGCTTCCTGAATGGTTACAGATTTATATCTGCTAATATACACACTGATTAGCCTGTAAAAAAGTTATCTGCAGGACAAAAGATCACAGCATCTGAGGTACCACTGGAACAGAAGAGCTCTGCTTTATCTTAGCAACTGTCACATGGGAACATAAATAATAGCATTTAGAGTGGTCACTGTATAAACATGTTGACTGTCTTGATTTGCAGAATTCTGTTCTCCAAGTACTTCTGTGCCCACTTCAAAACAAGAACACATTTTCAAACTACTTCAGAGGAAAATTATACTTTTAGTACTGAATGAAACCATTTCACATATATGATACCAATATTTTATTTACTCTTTTGTCTAGGATATGTCATTTTCCTTCATTCTGTACTGTCTTTGTAAATACCAGCTTCTGAGAACCCATGAAAAATATCCAGTCAATACGCTCAATACTCTACATGAAACCCAGCTTTCTCTTTTAAATGACTGCATTTACAGACCTTGTCACAACAAGGTCCCTGATGCTATCGAAGCAATTTCAAGATACTTTAATCACTGGCAAAACTCAGTGACTTGACAAGAGAAATTTGGGCCAGAAGACTTCAATGGCTTGAAAGGAAGGTTATTGAGTGATGTAATTTCATTTGGATGGGACTGATTCCAATTGATCTGTTTTTGCAATGCATATCTTGCCTCTGCAGCTGTGTCTATCCAATTCAGTGCTTAACTGCAAGGAGTGACTATCCCTTTCCACTTAAAGCGAAACTCATCCTTCCCCCTGCTATTATTTTGAATGAGCATGAGGAGCCCATTTTCAAGTTTAATCTCTGTACTCACTACAAAAAAAAAAACAGTCAACTGAATGCAAACCCATGAATTCAACTGAGTCTTGTGACTGCCGGCATATGTATTATGTAAGTAGAAAAACAGATCATAGAGCATTATGTTTATTATCATTATTATTATTAACCGAAAATATTGAGCTAGGATTTGTATAACACAAGGGCATATGGCAGTATAAAATAATTCTCAATCCAAACCTGCACAGTATCATTTAATCTACACTGTATTAGACTGTACTTATTTTCAGTTGAGTACTTACATTCAAAAGAAAAAAACAAACTCTGCTTGGTATGCAATAAGCATAATAATTAATGAATGGTTATGTTATACTTGAAATCAAGTCTTCCCATACAAGCATGGTTTTCCACAGTTTTAACAGAAAATAAGTGTACCATTAGGAACCTCATGATTTAAGTTAATTTTAAACTGCATAAAACCTAAGGAGAAAAAAAAGCCATATATAGGGAGTTACAAAGCTTGTATGGATGAATAAAGTAATCATCATTATATGCTAATTAAACTGAATCAGGATGTGGTAAGAGATGTTGCCAGCACCACGTAACTGACAGGTTAAGGGCACTTAAAGGAGTAAGTTGCCCTATATTCACACAGCTTTAGTCTTATGCTGTCTGTGCACACAAAACACGCTTGACTAACAAACATGTGACTTGCTGCATTAGACATAAGTGTGAGCTTTCCTCTAATAATTTAATGTGCAATGAAAATGGAGTTAAAGATGAGCTGCTAGTCCTTCACTGCCTCCCCAACTTTTCGTATCACAGGAGATGATAGCTCTCCTCAATTTCACTTTTTCTGTCTACTTCCAGATTTTAAGAGCTTCCAGATGAGTATAACAGCAGCAGCAACATTCAGGTCACTCTGAAGCAATGCTCACATCAGACATGCCCGGAGAAACCCTTGCAGAGAAAACACGACTGACCCTCACTACCAATCACTTTGCCTGCCTGATCCCAGGGCATCTGTTGACAGTACTTGATACAGAGTACCTTCTCTGTAAAATTATGTGTTTCAAAGACAGTAAGTAATCATGACTTCATAAAAAAAAAAAAAAAAAAGCATAAACTCAATAAAAATATGTACATTTTATATATTATACCTTTGTATTATGAGTAGTGTCACTCATTGTAACTGTTTCTGTTAATGTGAGAACTGTGTAACACTTCTTAAGTACTGTATAAATATCCTAGCATAACAATAGCCTTACATATCAAGTATTTTATTGGAAATAAAAATCTAAACTTTCTTCAAATACAGAACTTGCTTATTATTGGTATTATTTATAGGCCACACTTCGAGAAACATTTTAACTAGCAGAGCCATATAATACAATAAATTAAATATTGATTTGAAATAAAAAACCTGAATAGAGTCTTTTAAAATAAAAAAAATGGTGTAAAGTATTTTTTTCCATTTCAGTATATAAAGTCTAAAGTTATTATTATATAATACTATTATAATTGGTTTTCTAAATGTTTACAGAAAAGTAGATTAAGTAATTTTTTGGGCTGCATCTTTATTAGTAGGTATGGATGAATTCTGTCAGAAAAATCTAAATTTCACTTCACTGTTTCAGTTTCAATGCTGGACAGTCAACACCAAAGTCACTGGACTGCACAGTTTTCATACTGTTTTCAGTGAAAATAAGCCTTTAAGTTAGCCATCAGTTATTGACAGTTTATTGATATCTGTGAAGTATTTAGAACCTTCTGTGTAACTTCAATATGTTAAAATCTAAGAATGACTATCACAAACGCTACAAAATAAGCCAAAGCAGGAATTCTGGTTTCTTGCTCTGCTGCTCTACCAAGCACAAGTCTAAACCACAGATTCAGAACTAGGAGATGGGCATTTTTTTTCCTCCTATCAAAGTAAATTTTCCTTCAAGATATTTATAAAGGTTTTTTCCTCTCAAAACTCCCACTCCCAGTAACCTTAAAACTGTAACAGTTCTACTGTGAGACATTCAAAAGTCTTTACAGGATCGTGAGGAACCTCTTCATCAAGCTGCTGCATATTACAGTGAAAGTGAAAACCTGTGGTGCACTTGCTCCTATGCTTAAGAAATCAATTATGATCCAGTTTTATTTAAAAATTAGATTGAAAAAATTGATGGCACTAGTAACACCTTATGGATTATTGGAACATTGAGTCCAGAAAACAAAGTGAGGTGTAAGCACAATCTCTTACCACTGCTATGGTTTAAATTTGCAAAAGAATTTACTTCTTCTCCATAAGAAAGACCACAAAAAGCTGTATCATGGCTTTGGAAGAGGAACCATTGTTTTGTCAAAGTCACTGCTAGGCTGAATCCTGCAGGAAGCTGTAAAAGGGAAAGTTGCCAAGTGAAAGGCGTATGATTTTTAAAAGAAAATTTACTCAGAGGTCAGAGAAATAAAGCAGAAGGGGCTATGTACATGATGCCTTTGAGCTCAATGCATCAGCAAGCATGGTGAAAACTTGGCCACAGACCTCCACGCCTACTAGTGTGACATGGGATAGAGAAGGACAGCCAAGGAAAGCAGCAAGTGTAGGTCTAGTCCATTTGGATATACTCCAGTCCATAGGAATTATTCAATGTTTCTGAAATGGATATTTGCTATCTCTGTCAGACTCCTGTGTAAGATCTAAGAAGCATCCATTACAGCCTGAAAAATGCTAAGACAAGCCCATCTTAGAGAGATGTACATGAACAATAAAAAAACTATAGTAAGGATTAGCTAGGAGATCATGGGCTGGTCAGCCTTGTCCCTGTACAGGGAAAGATGTAGGGATCCATTGTCAGATACATGAAAGTAACTGAGAGCACTCAGCAAAGATTTAGTAAGGGTAGAGGGGTTGCTGGTATTTGAAACAACAAATTACATGTTCTATAAAAGACGGAAGAGCAGTGGCTGCAGCACACCAAAAGGTGTCCAGCATAAGGCTTTCTATCACTCTAGTACAGCATTGTCCTTACCAAGTTAAAAACCAGGCTGGATGAACAGGTAGAAAGCCAGCTGGAGTCAAAGGGCAGAAGGCTATAGCTTGAGCTCTAGATGCTGTCCAGTAACAAAGTATCCCAGGGAGCCAGGGTGGAGAGAATTGGTGCATCAGGCACAGACAGCATCACCAGCCAGGCAAGAGAGGGGATTTTCCTGCTCTGCTCTGCTCTGCACTGGGACAGCCTCACCTCGAGTGCTGAGGGCAGTTGGGGTGCCACAATTTGTAAGAAAGACATTAAAATGTTAGAGAGCATCCAAAGGAAGGCAATGAAAACGGCGAAGGGCCTTGAGGAGCAGCTGCATGAGCAGTGCCTGAGGTCACTTGGTCTGTTCAGTCTGGAGGAGACTGAGGGGACATCTCATTGCAGGTACAACTTCCTCATGAGGGGAAGAGCAGGGACAGACACTGATCTCTGCTCTGTGTGCCCAGTGACAGGACCCAAGGGAATGGCCTGAACCTGTGTCAGGGGAAATTTGAGTTACATAACAGAAAAATATTCTTCACCCAGAGGGTGTTTGGGCACTGGATCAGGCTCCCCAGGGAAGTGGTCACAGCACAAACCTGACCGAGTTCAAGAAGCGTGGACAATACCCTTGGGCCCATGGCGTGATTCTTGGGGATATCCTGTCCTGTGTGATTGGACTCAATGAACCTTGAAGGTCCCTTCCAACTCAGCATTTTCTATGATTCTTTGATTTGGGGCTGGCAGCGCTACCAAACTCTCTTTAGCTGAGAGAGGGAGGGCTCTCAGACACAACCTGAAGCTTAGGAGGTTTAGAGGGGACATCAGCAGACGCCTTTCCAGTACAAGGAATTATGCAGTGAGCTCAGGGGTACTTATGCCTCAGCTCTGTGGTCACAAACAAATAAGAAGCTATAATAATTTGTTCTTGATATTCTAAAAGCTTTCATTTCCAGTCTTAGAAAGCATTATCAATTCCTGTGGTCAGGATGGGAAGCCAAGATGCTGAATAAAATCCTGAGATGCCCAGTACATCAGTAAGTAGTGGATTTCTGTCAGCTATAAGGGATAAGAAATTTCCTTCCCAGCTCTCTTATAGACAGTATCTGACTCTATGTAAGACAATAGTGCACTGTAAGAGGTGTCTGAGACTGATTTATAATCAGTCTTGTTGTGCACAAATTTCAAAATATTGTGCCCTTGATACCATCTTAAAATTCAATGGTATTAGTATTATTAAAGGCTCTCTTCTTAAGACTGACAAGTGATTTCATATTTTACTGAAACCTAGACACTATAAACATTTCACCAAATAAAAGCCAGAAGAGGTTATACACATAAGTTTTCTAAGTGGAAGCATATCTAAAGCATTTTGGTAGCCATCAAAAAAAATCCAAACAACCAACCAAAACGAAAACAAAGCAAAAAAACCAACCAAGCAAAAAGCAAAAAAACCCAAAGAAAACTAGTATTATTCATTAATATTTACAACTCCACAATAAAAAGCTTTATGCATAAAGTAGCCTAAAGACAAATGTCACTGATATGTTTACAAACAAAATAAAGAGTAAGAAAATAAATGTAGGGAAAATGCAATGCATTCAGTTGAACAGCTCATACAAATCCCTGTATTTTAAAATAAGCATCTTAACACTGGAGTTTTTTTAATGGCCATGAAGTTTCTCAAGTTGATTGACAGATGTAGAAAAGCTTAATTTACAAATCAAACATTTAATAGATTCCATTATAATTTCATAGTTAATTTTCAGTCTTCAGTATTAAAACCTTCTAAAAAGATAACAGGTTTTTAAGTGGAAATGGACTATTTCTGAAATGCTCAAAAAAAGTAATTATGATTTTCTTTCAAACTAGTCCTGAAGCATGCAAAATTTAGTAATAGATTTTTTTTTCAAAAGAAACCAGAAGTTAACAAATAGGTATAAACAATGGATGCATTTGTATTATTCCATAATCAAGCTATATACTAAAAGCATTGTACAACACTCCTGAAAAGGACTATTTAGACAATATACTTAGAACAACATTTGTTATAAACAGTTCATCTATACCATGGCTGAATGCATGCAAATAAAATTCAGACATAATACATAAATATTAAAAGCAACAACAAAGATAAATTGCATTATATAAAAAAATCAATTAATTAATAGCATTTAAGACCATGCCAAAAGTTTGGGAACAGTGTACTAAGACGATGCTCTATTTGTGAAACTGTTCTAAGTATTAAATAAATCACTTCTAAAAGAACTAAAAAAGTTCAGTGAAATGAAGTACCATGATGCCCCTTGTAACATGCTTACTTAAGATTTTTTCAAATAATATAAAAAAGGACCCTTAAGAAAATTATTCTATCACGACAAAAAATGGAAGTCAAGTAAAAGATTATGCAGATTTTTTGCCATGCCACACAACTGTATTCTTGAATATTACTTTCAGCAGATACATAATAACCTCGTCTAGATAAAGCATGAAGTTTGTTTTAACTGAATCAAGAGATAGGAAAATAATCATTTGTTTGGACATACACATTCCCATTATATTATGCCTTGGCAGTAAAATCTATACAAAACCTAAGCCAAATGAAGCTAGTAGGAAGAAGGGATGTCTCACTCTGTACCATGCTGGGCATAAGGTGAATCAAATTACTGCATTTGATATTCAACTTTACCCTTTTCCTAAACTTTTGTTACTGCTATTGTTGGGCACTTCAGTCACATCAATAACCCTGGCTCCCTCTAAAAAACGTCAGATCTTTAGTCCAGGCAGAAATCAATCAACTTTTAAAAGCAATCAAAAGCAGGCTTAAATGCCTTTCAAATAATGCATCTATATTAATTTCTATCTTCAAAACTTGAATTTGGGAAAAAATATGAAATAAAAGAATATTGTTTATCATCCTGCATGACTTTGGAACTACAGAGAAAATTTAGCCTTTTGTCTTATTAGTGGTCACAGCCATTCTGAAATGCCCTTATTCCTCCATGCTCCTTTTCACTATTTTTTCCTCTCTAGAAGAAAATAACACAGAATGTGAATTTATCAATCCATTAGAATGACAGGCAGACAAAAGGCAAAAATGATGGATACAAAGAAGTTGAAGAAATTGATTTCAGCATACTGCAAAGTGCTGGAATCTGTGACTGTCATTTACTAATTTCTGAAATCTCTCCTATTCGTTTCTGGGTAACAGAGGGAAACAGAAAATGAAAATATTCCAAACTATTTGACTACTTAATCTATTTTTTAATTAACAGGTCAAGATAGATGAATGACAGCATGCAACAATAAGGAAAATATCTAACAAAACATGAAACTTATTAAATAAACCCCTTTTTTATGAAGGGTAGCTGATTAATATATATTTGATTAATTAAGTCATATACCAATATTTTTCTGCATTTAGAATAAAGAGTTTTAAAGTATACAAAACAAATACACTGGAACTGTAACTATATAAGTAATGTAAATTATGCTTTAGCAATTTTTTAAAATTAATATTTACCATTCATATTTTTTCATTTTTAATACATACTTCTTTGCTACTTTTGTAAATGTTTTGATTAATCAGTAAAAAAACGGTAACTTTGCGATCATAATAAATATCTTCTGCTACCTACAATAATGAAATAGCTGAAAAGATGCCATTTATCCTGTCACCCACTCCCCATTTCAGTATCACTTACTTGTCTTGACCACATCAAACTTCTCGTTTTCACACAGGATTCCTATCCACAACCACCACTCCCTGGTTCTTTAAACAGCTTCAGTATCCCCAGTCCTCTACTATCCACATGGCTTTCTTGTGTCAGTGTCCTTCTCTAATCAGTCCAACTTTGCTCAAGTCCTGAAGCTTGAATAGTCTGGATTTTGCAGCCTCTGCACACCATTTAAATTCTTTTTTTTTTTTTTTTTTTTTAACATTTACCATCCAAACTCAAGTCCTTCTCCAGTCCTAGCACCACCATGATCTCCATACTAGGCCGTACCAGACAACCACAGCTTTAAGGTTTGTCTGTCTGTAATCCAAGGCCTTGTTTTATCCAGTACATCTGCAAGATTTTGACTTAGCTTTACTGAAGAAACAAGTGTTTAGTACAAATGCTAAACTCTGGTTGATGAGTAAAAAATTTCATCATATCTGTTGATATGAAATGGTACAGAGTAGTGACTCAAGAGAAAAAAAAAAGCCCCATGAACATTAAACCCTCTGAGAATTCAGTGGAGAATCCAAGGATGGCCATTCAGCTAGATAAGGATCAGCCTGGTCCAAGGAGCGGCAGAGGCTGAATTAACTTTTCTGCTCAGGCAGTCTTTGGTAAGGTAAAGACACATCAGACATCAGCACTGGGTGAGATACTCATTCTGAAGCTTAGCCTAGCAGAATGCTACTCCTCACCACAAGTGACTATGTGATTGCTGTGGATTCGTGAGCTCTGCACATCCTGCTCACATCTCTCTATGAATGACAAAAGATGACCCAGAAGGAGAGTCACACACCTCTCCACACTCACTGCCCCATTTTACTCTTCTCATCTAATGCAGCATTACCAGTCATTGATCAAGTCCTTAACATCTTTTTCCTCAATCCACATTTCTGTTCCTTGCAAGTCTTGTAGCAACTCCAACTGTATAGGGATAAGTACACTCAAATAGCCCACAGCACACTCTAAGTACAATGACAAATGATCTAAAACCTGCCATACCATGACTCTGACAGCTATGAAGGGAACTATTTCTCTCACAATATCCTTCAAAGCTTCCCTTTTCCAAGATTTCATCAAATTGACATGAATAAATTTCTCCTCTGTCCTTGGGAAAGGGAGGTCTTTGCCAAAATTCAATTTACTGATCAAAGACTTCAATTCACTTTTCTTCTTAAAGGTATGGGGTGAGGGACAGTCAGGCAAGACAGTACACTTACTCAAATCTCACCTTAAAAATTTTGCCTGAAAACATCCAGCCTAAAACATACACAGGAGACATGAAGAATTGTGAGTCCAAATGATTAAAGTTTTAGAAGCTTTTACAAGTTTTACAATAAGAAACTGAACATGGGGCCTGGTACCACAATTATTACCACTGCCCAGTGTAGCTAACCTTCATCTGTATCAATGCTAGTTAAAAAATTCCAGAGAGTAAGTTTTGCTAAGTTCCAGTCATGGACAGCTTGCTTGATCATTTCCCTATTTCTCCTTTTGTGGTATGTGAGTCAGTATTTCATAACAGTCATTGTATAGAATACTGTATAGAATACCAATAATTCATCATTCTTGATGAAAACGAGTGGCTAGATTTCCCTAATTCAGAAACAAAAATCATAGTATGAATTTGAAATGAATTAAATGAAACTAACATTCTAAAAGAAGAACCAAACTTTCATAAGAAACTGCTCCTGAAAAAAAAGCAATCACTTTTTTAGCTCATTCACCAATGACTTCTCTAATTCCAGATTTTTTCCCTTATTGACAATGACACAGAAAGTCTCAAATACAATGACCAACACAAGCTGAAGCACTATTTTTCCCAAAGGTCTGGTGGCCAAGACAGAAAAAAATATTTTGGCTGTGTGAACAATGAAAATGTCTCACAAAAAAGCAAAATAAAAATAACACGTAACACTCTAGTAACATTCACAATTCTGGGGCTGGCAGAAAACATAAATACACTCAAGCTACTGAAAAAGACAACTGCAGCAATATTAAATTCTTTTTTCCTTCAACTTATTCATTAAACGTATATATTAGGCTAATTGTCAACTCAGAAATTTTGTTTATGGTGAATAAAGTTATGTTTTGAATCTTATCACTTTAACCTATAAAACCCACCAGCTTCTTCAAATGAACTTTTCAACACATAACTGTCAGAGGAAACCTACTTCAAAATTTGTAACATGGATTATCTATACTGAAAAAAAATAACTAATCACAGATATGGTTTAAATGCAAAAATGAAGGAAGCAGTGCAATTTTTTTGAGGCTTCTCGTCAAACAGTGAAACTAGTTTTGAATGAAATATTAAGGTATTTTTAAAATGGGAATGAGACAGTAAGAACTTAATAGTTCTTATTCAACTTAAATAGAATTAAGTACATATAATATTAAATGGAGTTTCAAAATAAAATTCTTTTAAAGTTTTCAACATATAAGTCTTTTAAGCTAAAACCTTCTACGTTTTCTATAGTAAGCAGACCAACAGCTTAGGTAATAATTATTCTATACCGTAAATGCAAACCAGGTTTTTGTTTCCCACAAGATGCAAAACGTACACTGTTAATGATACCCAGAAATCACATGGACCACTACAAGCTAATATAGTGCATTTCTTAAGTGAAGAACCACACTGAATGAAAGATATAAAACTGCAAGAATACAAAGGAGGGGAAGCAAAGATGGTGAAGGGTCTTGAGGGGAAGCAGTGTGAGCAGTGCCTGAGGTCACTTGGTCTGTTCAGCCTGGAGGAGACTGAGAGCAGACCTCACTGCAGGTACAACTTCCTGGTGAGGGCAAGAGGACGGGCAGACACTGATCTCTTCTGCAAGTGACCAGTGACAGGACCCACAGGAACGGCCTGAAGTTGTATCAAGGGAGCTTCACACTGGATATCAGACAAAGGTTCCACATCCAGAGGGTGGCTGAGCACTGAAGAGCCTCTCCAGGGCAGTGCTCAGAGCACCAAGCCTGAGAGAATTCAACAAGTGTTTGGATGACTATTGGGGCTGCCCTGTGCAGGACTTTGAGTAGGCTTTTGATGATCCTTGTGGGTCCCTTCTAACTCAGGCTATTCTATGGTTCTATGAAATGAAAGTAAACAGGAAGAGAGGACATGCCTAACATGTTTGCTATCACTTACATTGACTATTCCAAACATAGACAGGTGTGCACATACAGACACACTTACCAAAAGCCTATATAGAGATATAATCTTCTAGTTACAGTGTGAAAAAGAGGTCAAAATTATTTTGGTGTAGATTAGAAATCAATGGCACACACTGTTCATATTAGGTCTCCAAGGAATTGGGATCTATAGAAGAAAAAACCTTGATGTCTTCCATCACTCCACAGAGAGCCAGCTCCTGTATTCCCAGTTTTGCTTGGAATTAAGAGAGCGGAAATCTGAACTCTTAGCATGTGCAAAAACTGCACCCACAACCCTACTCTGGGGGATACTTCAGTACCTGCCACAAGAGATGCAAAGGATAACTTAAAGGCTGAAAATCCTCTTGTCCTCATGTTCTCCATCACTCACAAGGGATCTCATCCTTCTAGTACAGCACCACTAGATTTTCTCTTCTCACACTTTTAACTGCTTTTTAGCTAAGTGTGGAGTTTTAGCTATGAGATTATCTTTTATTTTCTGGGGTTGGCAGAATTGGCAAAGAGACTGTTTACATTTGAGTTTTGTGAGTTTTCAGGTGTCTCAGTCTGCTGCCAGGTTAAATGATACAGCCCTTTTAATGCAATTTGACAGGTGACCCCTGAAAGCTATTATTGGGGTGATATTTAAATGTAGTGAATTTAGAAATGCATTTTAAAATCAATTTTTCAAAGAAAGCAGAGGAAGGGATTGGAACTGTATATGTCTTATCTGAACTTACATAGTGGAACCTCCCACTAAGATGTAACTTCCAGTGCAAAACTGTAAGCATTAGCACTGATAATTCTCCAGAATGTTGCTCGATGAATTTACCTTTTAAATTTCCCAAGACATTAATTTAATAAGCAAAAGTGTTCTTAATGACTTGCTATATTGACTACAGGAAGACATTTCTTTTATAATAAATTAAATTTTACCTGTTATATACAATAGAAGATTTTTTTAATAGTTTACTTTTAAGAACCATGAATATACTACTTCTTTTGACTCAGCACTAGTGGAACCACACTAAGAACACTGCACCCAATTCTCAGGACTCCTCAGGACAAAAAACATAATGGAGATACTGGAGTAAGTCCAACAACTGGACTATGAAGATGACTGGCTGTAGTATGTCATACAAAAATAGGCTAAGACTGGAGATTATTTAGTCTGGAGAAGAGAAGGCTCAGTGGGAATCTTCTCAGGGTGTAAATACCTGTAAGGGGAAGCAAAGAGAGCCAGACTTCTGAGTGGTGCCCAGTGAAAGGACAAGAGCCAACAGGCAAGAAGTGAAATAAAGGAGATTGTTAAATATAAGAACTTTTTTCTTTCACTCTGAGGAGGAACAAGCAGCAGAACAGACTGTCCAGAGAGGTTGCAGAGACTCCATTCTTGGAGATATTTAAAACCCAACCAGACACTGCCCATGACTAACATGCTCTGACTTGCTCTGATTTAGGGAGCTTGGACTAGACCAGCTCTAGGTCTTTTCCAAGCTCAAGCATACTGTGATTCTGTTTCTAATAAAAGCAGAAATTATTTACAAAACCTTTCAAAATTAAAGAAAACTAAAATCCTAAAGTTTACTTATTGTTCTTTAATGTGAAAAACTAGTATTACCACTAGAGTTTTAAAAGCCTACTGGTTCCCTTATCTCTTTTTCACAGCAAGTGTTATTAAAAGAACTGTCAGTATATACTAGCAGACAGCAGACTGTTTTTATGTAAATTGAAACAATTTTTACTATGACAAAGAAGCACTTTTATTTTTCCTCTTTTCATCTGCTCTGCATTTTCAGACATTAAACTGCTGCTTTTGCAGTTTTTACATACCTGTAGTTACACATTCTCTCCAAAATACAGAGAAACTTCAAATAAATATTACTGTTATCATCACTCAATAAGACTACTAAAGCTAGCACTACTGATTTTACTCACACAAACTTTATTTCTTAACAGATATTACATTTTCTTTCAAAAGAGGACCTTTTAAGTATTTTTTCCTCAAGTGCTTTTCTTAACATCCCTCCATAAACTCATACACTGTGGCAGATCAAGTTTCAAGGGAAAAAAAAATCCAGAAGTTCCTTTCTTCTCCTGTCATTTATTAAGAAATGGTCTTCTATCCTGAAGGAAATAGCTCAACAAATAAGGTTATCCTTGTCACTAGTTCTCATGCTGTTACTGAAACCTGTTTGCTATTCTTTCTCAACATTTTCAAAAATCAACTATTCTTTTTCAAGGCTGGGTTTCTTTGGCCACATTTTGCACCATTCTCAAGTAACTTAACTTCTCCTCAATTCCTGCATCATGAAATGCTAACACAGAATATGCACTGCCAGGAGGCTGTCCCCAGCAAGGTCTAGACTGGATCTCTTCTAGCTTTCATGTGAAATTTCAGATGTTTGTTCACTACTTCAAGGTTTACAGAATTTGCAGACTGGTTTCTCCTCTATTCATTACTCATTTACTTTCTACTTAGCCCTTCTTTTGTCTCCTTTCCTTTTCTCAGTTTCCCAGAAGCTCTGTCTTAGGCAGCATTTCCATATATTCACCTTTTTCTCGAAAAACATTAAGAAATATAAATAATTTAAACAGAAATATAATTTCAATATCTTAAATGTCTCAAAACCAGTTGAGGTTCTCAAAAAAATTCTATGGACTTGCACAGATTCCTGCCAAATAAAGCAGTTATATCTTCTGTTACATCTACTTAGTGTCAAGTTCAATAAGCATTTATAAAGTAAACTTCACTTCCAGAATATTCTTCCACAAACCTCCTTGTGTGGTCAGTTTCTATACAAGTTAAAGGACAGACAATTCAGAAATGCATATAGATTCTGCTCCCTCAGAGACAGCCCTACAAAGAAATTGAGAATCAAATTCTCATTATGATTTCTCAAATTCTTACCACAATTACGACGGATTTCCCATTTTCATAAAGACAGAGTTTAGAGATTAAATTTTTTGTTTCCTTTATTTGCCTTTCTCCAGACATAAACCAGAAGTCTGTGATGACACTTGATTGTGCTAAAGGGCATGCTCTCAGATGCAAAAAATGCAGGCATGAGTCCCATCCATTAGCTTTTATGTTTTATTCACGTGGAATGTTGAACAGAAATTGGAATACCTAAATAAGAAGTCCATACTGCAAGGTCCAAAGAGACTCCCATTTTGAGTCCTGGGAAGGCATAATACAGGAATACTTACAGAATAAAAAATTTAACTCCTCTCCTCTATTTCCCTAGGCAGCAACATCAGCACAAGGCATAATTTGTCTCTGACTTTTACTAACAAGAACACTTTAAAAAGCTATTCAAATTTATGAGATTTTTAAACCCAAGGATAAACTCTGTCCACAGTTTACACTGAAGTGAACACTTTAATCCATACAATATTTTCTTACCAAATTATAATCAACTTTCTGCTATGCAATTTTGGTGCTGCTATTGCTAGCTTTTATTGCTGTATTAAATTGTTAGCAAACAGCTAAAGCCTGCCAGAACAATTTCATAACATCTATTTCATTTTTAATAGTCCTTTGTACGAAACAGCTCTGAAATTATTGTTTACATATTATGGTCAAATAAACACCAACAAATTCTATTGTTTAGCTTACTGCCATTAGGATTTTTGCAATTATTTTAGTCTTTATTACAACAATATATTTTAGAATTTAATAATTTAACTAGCAGTCCACTACTATCACTGAATTATATTTGTTTTTATTTCTACCTTCTCACGCTAAAACAAGAGTGATGCTTCAACTTTTAAGTATTGGTACCATTTCCACCTTTGGCTATCACTACCATTTCGGCTTCCTCTCAAAAACAAAACCAAAAAATCCTCCTCAAAACTGGTTTAGCATATGTAGGATGCTGAAGCTTTTACAAAGTTCTTAAGTGCTATCAGATGCCACACAGTTTTTCCAAGGCATGCCCTACTTTTAAAATCGAAGCGTACACATGAGTTTTCAGGAAAAAGAGAGAGTTAGTTGCTAGTGTTTCACTTTTAGTTACAAATATTTAAATTATAATGAACTGAGGTTCACTTCCCAGAAGTTAAGACTATTTTGAATTTGTCAAAGCCAGCACTGTTAACCAAAGCCTTTTTGTTAACCATTAAATAATGTGACAGAAAACATATTCAAACATACACATTTTATTTCAAGTAAGAATTTTGGTTATACAGTAACTATGTTTATTTTCAGTGACTGCAAAATATTTTATTTATATTTAGATGCCTCTCATGGAAACAGAATAACTTTCAATGACAAGAACCATTGTCCAACAAATTGAAATTGGATGGGAGAAGGATGAAATAAATGAGGTGCCAAGAAAACTTCACACATCCTTAAGAAAACAAAAGCAAAATCTGTGTTTTTCAAAGATAAAATTGCATACTGTCCTAGAAACAAGCAAGGCTTTTCATCAGTTCTGAAACACAAAATAGAAAGCTGCCAAAAGGTGCATGAACCACACTTTAGACACTCTGTCCAAGTATTCTTACATGTATTACTTTAGATGCAGACAAGCTCCTGTACAGCATGAATGGAGAGCTGCTTCCTGTTTCCTCACTCAGTAAAATTTTATCCTTTTTCAAGTGACAAGTGTTGACCTTTCATTGTATCATGCCTGCTCATGATTTGCTCCCTTCTACAATCACTTCTAGCAAGATACATCAAAAATGACAAGCAGAAGTAAGTGTGCTGCACGTGCTGTGTTATACAGCCGATGTGTAAGATTCCTGTGATTGTTAATTAGAAAGGATACTTTACTGAATTAGCATACTTGGTATATAATTGCTGCAAAGCAGCAAGATAAATTAACCTCACAGATCAAGGCGTTCAATATTGATGCTGGAGATATGTATATTTCTTTTCCCCAAAAAATCTACAATCCAATGTCAGAAACAATGTATATTTAGAGTGCTTTTGGTTTTGTCTTTAAAGCAGAGATTTCTGTATTAGAATTCGAATGCTTGGCCACCCTCCCTCTACCTTCCTAACCTAACTTTTGTTTCTTTTTAATAAGAAAGGGAAAAGTCAGCAAAACAAAATGTCAACATTAAATCATTTCACAGCATTTTGTGTCAGAAATGTAATGGAAAATGTGCACATCATGGGAAAGGTTACTGTTCTTCCAGAACATCTTTTCATTAGGTTCAGGGCTCATCCCTCTACATAACTGTGCAGGCACTACCGATGGTTGTTCTCCCTGGGCTTAATTTGGCAGTTGAAGGATTGTGGCATTTTCAGGAAACCACAGTGCAGTGATTTTAGTGGTTATCCATCTGAAAGTGATGCTATGATTTAGAATAATTACTCTGTTTATGTGCAATGGTAAAAGTCAGTTACTACACCATATTCCAATGTCAGCTTACACTTTACTGCCTATTTCCCTAATACAACATCACATCAGATGTCAAAGTCAGAATTAGAGGGATTTAGTGCTCCTGTTCCTCAGCAGTAAGTGCACATGCAGCACAGTAACATCACTGCACTCAGTTTAACTGACAATTGGATAAGGAAAGGAGCAGGAGGGAAGGGGATGAATTCAGCTAGTTAATCAAAGCACTGTACATTAATTTACGCTTGACCTTTGCATTGTTACAACCAGTGATATGAAAAAGAAAAGAGAAACATATTAGTCTTCGCTAAGAGCTTTTTCATATTCCTGAAGAAAACATAAGATTTTTTTTTCTCTTGCATAGCTTTTCCACATCCATTCTTCTCAGAACTAAATGAATTTCTAGGCCTTTTTCAAGAAGAAATCTTGGATAGCTTAAATATTGATCTGTAACTTTAAAACTTTACTCAAGACAGCATGGCAAAATTCTTAAATGGCTTGTTTCTCATTTCCACAAGACAACATTCAAAAAACATTTCTTCAAATGACAAGAATTAAAAGAAAACATTCAAGAGTAAGTATTCAGGAAAAAAATCTCAAGAAGAAGAATTAGATTGTTATGAGGCAATGAAGTTTTACTTGGAATATTCAGTGATACTGAATGTCTTTCTTAATATAGAATCTTGTCTTTGGCATTTTAAATGGCTAGAAGCAAATCAGATGCAAAAATTTAATTTCATTGAGACGAGAATGTTAAGGGATGACACAAAGTATAAGAAACAGTAATAGCCTCAGCTGTTGTAAAAGAGATTCAGTTTCACTGATTGAAAGCAAAACCTGAATCCAACCTTGTATATGGCACAGATGAAAAAAACAAAAATTAAAAAACCCACAAAAAATTTAAAATTATGCAAAAGAAAGGAACAAAACTAATAAAAAGGCAGAAAAATTAAAAATATATAACTCTGTTTTACAAATTCCTAAGTTTTGCATACAGAAAAAATAATACTTTAGTAATAGACATTAAACCAGACTATTCAATCTGTAACTTCCATGACCACACTAGCAGGGAACTATGGTAAGACAAGTAGACCAATTCTAGTGGACACCAAAATCATGCTGAAGTACAGGAAATAAACCCTACAATTCTATTCCTTTTCCCAAAAAACAAAGACATTTTATAAGAAGACTGATATCAACGTCGCATTTCTCAAATTTTCTATTTAGACGTTATTACATACAAATTATTTCAGCTGCTTCAAAATAAAGTTCAATATTAAAACCAGATTTCTCTTGTTATTTATGCTGCCAAAAGAGCAATGTTTACCAAATATATTCTAACGCTGAAGAAGCTTTACAACTGAATGGGTTTTTTATTCTTCTTTTTAGTTTTTTTAACTGTTTAAAAGTATGTTCTCCAATAAAAAGCTTGGCAATACCTCAGCCTATAGCACAATTAAGCTGAAAAGAACAATAATAAACGAAATACATATAAGTTATCTACAGCCTCTCAGGGAACACTACTATATGTCAGATCCCTGATTTGCACCCAAATTAGCAAAAAATTGTATGCAACTGTGCTCCATTGATTTATTAATGAAATTATTGCCATTAATGCAATTAATACCACATGATGGTATTATATGCCATATTAATAATGTGAAGAATAACTGTGGTCAATGCTGAGAAAAGTGACTCAATATCCTTAAGCTCACCGTACCTCTAGCTGCTTTTCATGTACAGGCTTCTTTGGCAAGCCAAAGAACCCCAAAACACACAAATCCCATACTCTCACAATGTTCCAAGACAAAGTTAGTGTTGAATAGTGTAGAAGTCTTGCACCCAAACTGCAGGACACCTATTATCAAAACCCTACACAGATTAGCTACAGGTCAAAGACTTGTAAAAGCACTGGGAAGCAGTAAAAAAAAATTATAAAAAAGGCATGTGGAACAGTAAGCATTACTCTTTTGTATATTAAGATTTCCTACTCAAATAGTCCAAAATTTACACTACAGCTCTGTGAAGAGATATTTAACTCAGAAAACTGACTGCACA
Organism: Sturnus vulgaris; assembly: GCF_052056855.1. NCBI lineage: Eukaryota > Metazoa > Chordata > Aves > Passeriformes > Sturnidae > Sturnus > Sturnus vulgaris. The sequence goes on along the minus strand of NC_142243.1, from coordinate 26,843,277 downwards.
GCTGCTCACTTGACACTAATTGTGACGACTCAAAACTGATGCTGCAACACAGCATTTAAATGGTTATATTCTCCTGCCGTGGTCTTCTACCACATCATTTTATTACCTGGACACGAAAATTCTCATGTAATAAATTTCATAACTATAAATTTCAGTCTTGTGGCTTCTGTAGCAATGGCTCAGTTTAACAATGCAAAACAACTGAATTGGTAATGAGTTTGACATTTGCTTTCTGAGAATGCTGCATTATGAAATATTCTGATGTGATAAGCTCGCTGCACTGAAAGTGACTGAAGCAGTTTGGCCAGAATGAAGGAGTAAGTGACACATTCAAATGCCAACTGAATTGAATTATTTGATGCAATTTGATGTGAGAAAAAAAATCTTAAGAATGCCCACAAAAATAGGAAGCTACTGACCCCATCTAGGTAGATATTTTTGCAGTCATAACCCGTTACTGGTAACCCGACTGGGAAATAATCTGATATGTCATGAGTCTCCCCTCTTCCATCACAAACTGCAATTTCAAAATCTGCATCTTGTTTCATTAAACAATTTTAATCTTCTGAATAAACACTTCATTCAGTGACTGCTTTATCTAAAGAAGTCATTCATTACTTACAGCCAAGAACCTCTATATTGCATTTTTTCATTTTACATGTTATTATAAGTCCTAGTAGTTATAGAACACAAAAAAAAAAAAGGAGCAAAGGTGCCTGATACATTTATTTCCTAGGGCAAGCAGAAAAATAAAAAACAAATCCTGAGATACATAGCTGTCTGGGGAACAGATTACAACTGCGATATGTAGTTTCAAGCTGTAATTTACAAACCCATGACTGCAGCAAAGACTTGATTGAGCAGCTGTAACTGAAGTGAAAAGAATGATAACTCTATATTAGAAGTTCAATAATAAAAAAATGGTAAAATACTCTTTGTTAATCGAAAATAAAGTAACCATGTAGAAGGATTCTCTTATTTACAAGTGGCAATCTTGTTGTGCATTTCTGAAGTTCATGACACTGGTACTGAAGCTTTTTGGATCAGCACACTTCAAATATCAATACTAAGAATTTTGGACAATTACTTATATCTGAAGAGTATAAACTTCTACTGTTCACTAAGCTTCTACAGACTAAAGCCCAGTATGATCTTCAAGAAGGTCTGACTGGCAGATCAGTAAACAGCCCAGAAAAGAATGTGAAGAAAAATAATCGAGGAGTGATCACAGTGCTCTCTCCTATTCACTTGTAAGAGGAACACTAACAAACCTCATCAAATATCACAAAAATGCTCCAACAGGGTTTTAGAAATTTCATAACACTGAAGAGAGACAAATATCCATTTTTCCTCTATTCTTTTCCAGTGTATTAACAGGAAATGTCATTAAATAATCTCCAAAAAGTCAAATAAACCCTTTTGTGGAGCGTGTGAAGCGAAAAATGGTTTGCATGATTTCCTACCTGCATTTGATCAGAAAGCATGGTAGGCCAGGTAACTTCTCATGCAGTTTTGCTCTCCTTTGCAAAACAAAGGCTCAATGCTAAACTTTACCAAAGAATTACATCAGATGGTCCTGTGCATATTTCCCAGGCTGAATTTCTTAATTGTGATAACTGAATTGAATGGTAACAAGTCTTTTAAACATGGCAATACCTCCAAAATTTCAGGTTTGGGCCACTCCTACACAGACTACCCATAAGGTAGCTCCTTCTAAACTACACAGCATCAAGAAACAAACCAGAGATGGGACACAAAAGCAATAACCAAAGACCTGAGCTTCTATTCTTTAGACGGTTTAAATTTCCCTAAGAGTTAAGCTGCAAAACAATCAAAGGAAAATAGTAACATCAATTCACATTTTGCTGTCTCATTTCAGGAAAATAACAGACAAGTGTACTAAAGAAATCCATTAGGTACCAGGTAAATAGACTGATGCCTAATTAACAGAAAACCCAAGGGTCTGCCATGCACTTTTTGCAAATGTCCCAGGCATGAACAGCTTCAGGTAGCTGGATAGCTCAAATCCAAACAAAGCCAGCAGTCTGCTTCTAGAGAAGCCCTGAATGACAGCAGTACAAGTCTTATTACCAGATCAATGCCTGACTTGTAGGCACTTGGCCAGACAGCTTCACTATGCCTATAGTTTTTTTTTTAATGTCTAACATATGAATTGACAGAAAGTAAAATGCAATGCAAGGTCAGTTTGAATAAAGTCCTCTGAAGAAAATGTGCATTTGTCATTATATGTACTACTCTGCTATCTCGAAGAAAAAAGAAACATTTTCCAGAAGGCAATATGCAAAAAATGATCTAACAGGTAACTCAAGCAACTAGAAAACTTAACTCACAGAATTAATCATTGTAAATTATATAGCAGAAATAGACTACACAACTGAATGTTACATTTCCTTACATTCTCTTAGTTCATTTCAATAAAATAATGCATTTGTAATCCTCTGTAACACATAAGATGGCTGCAAATTGTGGCTTAACTAACTAACATTTTCCTTGTGATTGATCCCTACATTAGTGGTCTTGAACTTCTGCTGTAAATAATAGGCTTTCAATCACTATGATGGACTGTGAATTTTGTTGCAGTTCATTTAAAGTAATGAATAATTAATGTACTTGGTCTGGAATAAACTTCAGCTCATGAAGAGATTCAAAACTAACAGCAGAACAAATAAGGAAGAAATCCTTAACTTGAAGTTTGGCATGCCCCTTTGCATGGAAATGTAAGAAATAAAAATGCGAAGATAAACCTATACAAGAAAAATACAATTAAGGAAATCTGGTGAGAGGCATTTTCAGACAGATGATCTCCGGAGGTTTCAAAAGAGACTGTCTAGAACACACTTTCTGACAAAAGCAGAATTAAAGCTGACCACTGTGTGCAGCTAAGCATGCAATCTTTTATACAGTATAAATTATCATCCTAAACTTGATACATACATTCGTAGCACCAGAATTACAGATGCCCCTTTTAAAGATTTTCATTATAGTATGATTGGATAATTCATACTATAGTCAACCTTATAGTTAATTCTCCTTCATAGTTTTTTTGTTTAGCAAATATGACACTGCATATATTTTCTTCTTTCTCCTTTCCTACTCCTCATCTTCCTTGTCTGCTTTGATACAGCGACTGTATGTTTAGCACATTAAACTTGCTTGAAAAGCGAGAGAGTATAATGGGAAAAATAAGTACTTTTACATTTAGCTTATTTCCTAGTAAACATATGCATTAAAAATAAATACTATATACATTCTTGATAATTTGCTTTGCAGATTTGTGGTTTTTTTGAATACTTTATAATCAGCATTCAAATACAGTTTTCAACAAATTCCATTCTCTATTCTTACAAATACATGACCTTCATCTTTTTTACCCTCTCTGTAATGGCTGGAGTCATCATTTTGCCTCAGTTACTGAAAATAAAATGAAATGGAAAATTCTAACTTAAATGACAATACAGCAGAAAAACTCAATACACAAAAAGCACTAAAGAATGTACAATATGCTTCCTCTAAATTGTTGGATGAAGAAATCAAATGTTTTTCAGAGATTTCTTTAACCTTATTTTGGCCCATACAAGAACAATACTCCATTTTTTTTCTCAAATCTACTATTGAGATGTCAATTTTATCTAATGCACTGCATTCCAAAATACCACCCAAGCTTATCGTAAAGCAAATAACAGATACCGTATATTTAATGGGTTTTTTTAATAGCAGCAGTTGAAAACTCTGGGTTTTTTTGAGAAGAGGCCACTTCTGTAGAAGTGAAGTAATTTGAAGCCCTCTCTTAAAAGCTTTTAAACTGGATTAGCTTGTGTATTCTTCATTTAAAAAATGTTCTACAAATTAAAATTACTTAAATTCATCTTAATTTTTTTATTTTACCAAGCAGATTACATAGTAATACTGTGCTAGAAGCATTTTGTCTATACAGTGCTACAATACGGAGGAGAGGTTTTCCCTATTACATATTGAGCCACCTGAAAGACTTCTTTATCCATGTTTCTACTAAATATGGTGGCTTTCAAAAAAGAACTATTGGGGAGCTATTTTTGAAGATTTGCATCAGTGAATTACAGCCTCATTAAGAAAAAAAACCACCAAAACAGGAGGTACTTACAAATAAAGCAATTCCTCTGCAAGATCTATCATTCTAAGCAATTCATGCAAGATTGTAATTAAGCACTCAAGAAACCTTTTAAATGTCTAAACTGTATATGACTCAAAAAGATTCACAAAATGAAAAGAAAAGCATCATATCTAAATGCTCTCTGAAACAAACAGTAGAGGTCAGCTCTAAAAACAAATAGAACCTTTAAAATTATTTTCTGAGTTTCTCAGAAAATCTACCTTTCAGATCAAGCTTTAGAAACTCCCATACTTCAATGCATGTCTTCAATTTCAAGCAAATGTTGCCAATATTTGATTATTGGTTACGATTGAATAGTATCATTTTATAGGTACCCTCTGGTTTCACAATACTTTAGTTTCAAGCACACATTACAGCTCTTTTAACTCTTCTCTCTTTTTTAAAAGTGCTGTGTCTTCATGCCTGCCCCGTATCAAACCTATCTGTGTTAAATATAAAATATTTTAAAACCTCCATCTTTTATTTCTCTCAAAACTCAATGACAGGTCATTTAAGTAAAAATATACTCAAAATCCACACTTTTCCTTAATTACTGCTATAGCTTTCTCACTTATTCATAATGACAGTTACAGATCCAACTTTGTCTCTTTTGAGTACATGGTTTAAATTAACTCTTCACTGCTGTATCTGTATATCTTGACTGTGCCACTTATTATTCTTGTAAAAGGTAAAAATTGCAGGTTTACTTAGCTCAACAGCATTTACACAGATGTGTACAGAAGAATTTATAAAATAAATTAACTGTAATTTCTTAAAAAAAAAAAAAAAAAAAGCCATCAAATAGGTATCACAAGACTGATCCTTTCTAGTGGACAAAACCACGAAATCTAAACTTTCTGTTCTAGTGCATTCTGCTATACTGAATGAACCTATCCATATTATCTGACATCCCTGACTAAATAAGAATTATTTCAATGCATCTGTAATATATACCTATGGCAAACTATGTGCATAAATAAAAGCAACATGTCAATTAGTTTTAGAAAAAAGCCATTAATTAAAGGCATCCTAATTTTTATCACTATAGTCACTTAGGCATCGTTCAGTCAGTTAGTAAAGCATTATAATTAGTCAGAATGAAATGTACTTTTTAAGGAAAAATCCTTCCATAGTTATTTCTTGATTTTTAAACCATATGAATAACATGTTAAGTAAAGCCATGGAACATACAACAAATAATCCCTTAGCCATCCAGTGCTACCCAGAAGCACCTAAAATGGAGGCTAAAAAAACCTCTTCTAATAGTCCCACAGTCAGAGCTAGTTAAATTTTACTTTTTTTTTCTCCAGATTCATTGCTAAATAAATTACTATTATAAATTATAAATTTCTGCTGCATTATTTGAAATACGAAAAAATTGCTTATCTTCATGCAATCCTTACTCAGATAGCAACTCTGGAGTGAGGGCCAACTAAATTTTAGGAGAACCTACAATTTTTAATAGCAGATTGTCCAAGTGTCATGTAACCAGCCCTGTTTGTGGTAACACAGCAGGAAAAGACAGAAAGCCCTTCAAGTTTATTCCTTAAATCTGCAGTTTTACCTGTTGCATACTTCTGTTTAACTTAGTGATGAACTTGTATATTCAGAAAATTCTCCTGAAAAATTCAGGATTCAGAAAAATCTCCTGTATAACATAACCACAAGCCCCATTTTCTTAGTTACAGATGGGTTGGAAAGTGGGAAAATTAAATCCAGTAACTTTGATGAAAACCAAAGATAATAATAAAGATCTGAGAAATGTTGAGCTTTACTAACAGATAGTGCCAAAAAAACAAGTACTGAAAAATACTTTGTTTTCCCACCTTAACATTTTTTGCTTGCATGGAGTTCTACAACTTCGAATTTAAAACATTGTTTCTACCACCACAAAGGAGTCCTGCAGGATGGTACAAGGAGGAAAAAGCACCAGGGCAGGCAGAGTATCACTCCTATCATGTCGTACCAATGCAAAAGAAAATAAAACTTCGGAAAACTCTCTCTGGCATAGCAACACTCTGGATCACTCCCCTACATACCTTGGATTGCAGAATTAACATAATTTAGTAACTACCAAAAGTAAGCCTCCACAGCTCTTTAGAAGCAGTGGTAATCTAAACTGGGTAAAGTTGAAGCTATTTATAGGAATTATCTGAAGAAAAGCAAGTTTTAAAATTTAAATCTTTTTTAAAAATTAATATGGAAAATAAGATTTAAAGAAATATTTTTCAGAGAATTATGAACAAAGGATTAGAACATTAAAAACTCCTTCTATGCAGGAGTACTGTTCAGTTTCTTGGGATAAATATGAGGCTGATTTTTAAGAGAACCTGTTGGGTTTTGTCATGTAATACATTTATTTCTGGGCCATCTAAATTACTACTAAAATCTTTTCCTGCAGTAAACAAGACATAACAGTAATTTTCTACCATTATTTTTAAATTGCAACTTAACTATACAGCTCCTCATGGCATTTTCTCATCTTATCTTTTATGTCCTCAAATGTGGTGTTTTTAACATTTCTAGAAAAAGCCTGAAGAAAAAAACTAATTCCCTGCCTTTTTCACAGTAAAACACAGAACGTGTTTTACCAGGATTCCTTCCCACAACAAAACGGTCTTCCTGTATCTTATTTCTTGTAAACTATAGGACTTAAGAAAGCCCTTTATCTTGTCATGGGCAGATAAAAACCTGCTGCCACCAGTCCCCATCAGTGTAACTGCAGGAGCAATCCCTGTAACACCCCTCTCTGTTTCCCAGCCTGGCTCCGAGTAGGATCAAAGATTACCCAGCAGTAGAAGCCTGTCTGTATATCAGAGTCACACAGTTACTGATGAGCTTGTACAGGCACTCTGCCTCCAATTTGGAAATACAACTACACTCTGGCACACAACCTTGCTATTTTACCAATTTCTATGGTAAATCATATGCTGTGGTTGATACTAAAACCAGCTATTCTGAGTATGTACAAGGCATCTGTACCTGTGACACATCCTGATGATAAAGCTATGTGCTGCTTGCCTATGTCATCAGTGATTCTGGCCTTTTTCATAACTCTGACTCCCAGAGATAAACTAAAATACTAATTTTGGAGTACTCCTTCCAGTTAAAAGCAACAATTATATCTGACCTAAAGAGAAGAACTTGTCTAGAAAAATCCTGTTGAAGCATACAGGACCTAAATACAACACAATTTTAAAATCTGAACTTATAAGATCATTTGAATGAAATCTCTGTAGTTTCAATTAAAATCAACCCTCTGATTGATAAGGTCCATGATTCTTCTTTCAAGAACTGAGAAAGTTTTTACAGCTTTGCAAAGAGGCTACAATGAGAGCTATAAAGTCAAAACCGGCTGAAGTTGTGGTCAATGGTAGCTATTTAATAGCAGCTATTCTATACTTTAATTAGATTTCTGCACCTACTAAAACATCATTCAGTGGTCTTTTTTTCATTTCTGTTTCAGATAAGAAACATGATTATCTAACCCTTTCATGGTCTGCATTAATGGAGGTAGCATTAATACCCTTTTAGAAACATAAATTCTTCATAATCCACGTTTCAGCTCATAAAATTATTGATTATTTTAATTTAATTACTTTTAGGATGCTTTAATATAATTAAAATGTTGGTTTATCTTTCTGACCTGCTCTAAAGCATTAACAATTCACCCTGATGAGAGCAAATTAATTCTTCTGTGTTAGAAAAACAGATTATCTTAGTTATTTAAAATATAAATGTTTTTGGCAGATCAATAAGTGAATCAAGTCAGTATTTTGGATGTAATGATACCCCTAAATAATGGGAGGAAATTTACAGTTTTCAAAAAGTACATTTTCTTCATTTTAATCACGACAAAGTGATAAAGATGGGACTTTAACTTCTCATAAGGTCAGAGTATCAAACCTACCTGACTAGATTTTCATTGTCTCCAGTGCCTTTGCAGGTAGCACACTCAGTCCTTAAATCCTCTGACTTGGGCTTCTTTTGCAGCACAGACTGTCGTTGCCTTCTTTCTCTGGGAATACGTTCCTGTCACAGCAGAAGGCAAAAAGAAAGGAATGGGGAGGAAAGGAGGGAAGGAAAGTAAGTATTTTTAATTATGGCAAGGAAAGTAACACCTCAGCCCAAAGTTTAATTTTTTGTGAAACTGTTAAAAAAACAAACAAACAAAACACTATATTCCAACCTCAGGTTTTTCTTCTTCAGGCACAAAGCTTCGTTTTCGTCCTCTAGTTCTCTAGAAGAGAATATATTTAAAATTCAGTGTTAGAACAGAATGGTTTTGCTATTTATCTATTATACCTAACAAGAAAAACATCTCGCAGGAAATAATTTAAAGCATTACCTACAGAACCACTGCCAGACTACTACACTAATCAGTATTAGGAAAATAGCTCCACATTCTTAATACAGATCTACAGAACTAGCCAAAAAGTATATACAAAAATATAAACACTTGAGTATGTTAAGTCTTATTCTTAAAAAGACTGCCACTAGAATTACAAATCTCTTACAGACTTTGCACAAACTTTCCAGAATTAGTAATTTGAAAATTGATATGAACAGTGTATTAAAATAAACTGAGTACTAAAATGTGCTCTATTTATAAGCCAAGTGATAGGACTTAAAAAAAAAAAAAAATGAAGAACTTCAGCAAAACAGAAACAAAAAACAACTTAGAGATTTTGAGGAGTAACAGGAATTAAAACTTTCACACTGAAGCTTAGTATAAATGGTGTAAGGCAAACGCTCATAAAGCTTTAGCACATACCAATATATGACTGGTACACAACAGATGTTTCTGATGATTCTACACAAAAACTAGAAATTTTTTCAGTATTGCAGTTGGCCAAAAAAAGTAATGAACCTCATGGACAAGAGGTATCCATAGATGATAACAGTGAGCACCAAAGGCTTACAAGCACCTTTTAAGTTACTACATAAAACTTGCATGAGTTCAGGTTCACTGCTACACTTTATCTTTGAAATAGCAGCATTATTAACCTGCCTGTGTTATACAACTGCCACAAGCTGACAATATCACTCTTTCCTTCTGGTTTAAAAATGAAAGTATATTAGAAGGGATGTGGAAGGAATTAAGAAACATCAGAGATTATCCAATAACCCAAAATGTCTGACACACAGACGCCAATAACATAAATACGTTAAAAAAACCATGAAAATGCTTGTTTTTATGGGAGAAAATCACCACATTAGATAGTAATTTATCATACGATATAGAAAAGCACTGCCTACTTTATGGTTTCTTAAACCTTTTTTTTGAAGCAGCTGGTGTTCAATTCAGAAAAAGTAGAAAACAGCTCATCAAAAATAACTTAGACCAGTTTAGAAGCACAAACAGTCATAAATTCAATTCCACAGAAGCTAGCAATATAATGCTTCTCCTGTTTGGGTCCTCTTTGAAGGTGATTTATACTGGTTTCAAATTAAAGACAGTTCTCTGTTTTAAGCTGTTTATTGATTTAAATACTGTTACACTACAAATAAACCTGTCACTCCAACAAATCTATACCTTTATATTTATGCAGATTTTGATCTGTGTATATTAATAATATCCTGCTTGGGAAGATTTTCCTGGCTTAGACAAGATATAACACTGTAGTAGAATGTAGTAGAATGGAAAATGCTAGTCGATTTCATGGCTCTTTAAAATAATTTAATTGCCACAAGGATTCTCTTTCACATTTCCCTAAGGGTGATTTATTAAAAAATGTAAAACATTATCTATTTAATACATATCAATATTTACTATACAATTACTAATTTGACATTCCACACGCCACACAGTAGTGCCAAAATTTGGAAAAAATTTATTCATGACACAAAACTGAATTTAACAATGCAATATTAGAGGTATCAATGTAACATGGGCTACGTGTCAACTACAAGTTACACAATTCAAGGTCACTGCAAATTAAAACCAGGAAAAAAAAAGTTTGATCAGACATCAGCACACTAACTGCTAATTTTACTACTTTCAGCCTCTGGAATTAATCCTAAGAAGATTTACAAATTTTGACAATTTTAAGCTATGCAGGCCCTCCTGAATGCAACTGTGTAAAGATTATAAAGAAGTAGGTATGATGGTGCATGCCAATAAAGGCAGTATTAGGGTCCTCACTCCTCATGCTTAAGCAGCAAGAGACAAAGAATGTTCACCTTGCACCATCAGGGTAATGCTATCTTGAAAACTGATACATAATTTGGAAATCTAGGTAACAATGACATTACTTTTGACTCTAAATATAAAGCATTACAAGTTATTAACTCCATTTTAAGGAATAATGAAACATATTTAAACTTCAGCAAAATAGAAATAAAAGGTTTATAAATAATTCAGTCATTTTTGCCAAGAAAATGTTGGTTTTCACCTGTCTGCTATATGTGTGACATATACGACCAGGAATGTCACATTAAATTGTATTTTCATTATGCTTTCATTAGATTTCTAAACCTTCAAACATACTTGAGTTTGTTCAATAATCACTAGAAAACAAATATTAATTAAAACATTGGGTTTTTTTCCAAATGGATCTCCGTAGTTAAACATATTTTCAGTGCACCTTCTCAGATCATTTTACTATTGACAGCATTCAACAAGAAAAATAAAATCAAATTAACAACTGAAAATTTAATATTCTTTGATTGCCAGCAACAGCCCTCCAGTAATTTGACATCTGTAATTTTACATTTGTTGTCACTAAAGTTACATTACAGGTTAACAGAAAAGAATCAGGTAAATCTGGATTATTTTGTTCAGTATTATTCACTGCTGTTTGCCTCAAAGTACTGTATTTTAAACGGCTTTGAATAATTTCTGTCATTAGCAGGCTCAGAACGAAAACATCAGAGATCATAAATATAAAATATATAATAATATCATATAAAACATAGTGCTGCATGTACTCGCCATAAACAATTTAAGAGTTGTTATTTAAAAGTAGCTAAAGGAACCTTGCTACTAAATGGCATATATTACAACTGAGATAAACTTGTTCATATTCAAAACTTATGTTAATCCAGGAAAAGATGCCCATAAAGACAGTGATTTTTTTTTAAATCAAAATACCTGGAAATTCAATAGATAGAGATACCTTCAATTGAGGATTTCTCGGTATCATAAAATGGAGCAAGACAGTTTGTGAAATTTGTCCCTGTATTTCCAAAGTATTTAATAGTAAGTAAGGAAAGCCAAGTCATGTTATCAGCACTCAAGCAAAATCCCAATTAATGCCAGTGCTACCCAGACAGCTTTTTTATTTCATTGCAGAAGGTAGAAATGCTGTAAAACTTCTACCATTAGGAAGGACAACTCAGTCCAGATCAAAACAGAGCAAGGTGTGGATTAAAGAGATACAACATGACAACTGTGACAAGGTGACACTTCAGAACAAGAGTAATAATTTCAAAAAATGTACTGAACAATATGAAGTGGTTCAAAATATGTACCTACAAAATTTTCTTCCAGTAGAAATAAAAGACTTCTTTGAAAAATTATTTCAAATATTGACATTTAATGACTGCTGACTGGCAAGTCTTTGGTTGTGTCTCATCCTAAGTTCTGTACTTACACAGCTTTGGAATTCATTCAGTGGGCACTACAGCAAGGGCACAGTGTGTGATGTGCTCAGACACTTCCCTTACAAGTAACAGTAAGACTCCAGCCACTGAGCTCTGGAGCCCACAGCAGCAGAGTAGAATCACTATTCCAGCTACTACACAGGCAAGATTTAAATTTAGATGCCTACAGCTTGGGGCTGATACCATATAACCTCAACTGCCCCAAAAACTCAGGCAAACATGCCAAGGTCATAGTGTGTACAGACTATTTTTCATTTCATTCCTCTCACAATTATGGCAGTGAAATAATACAAATAAAGGAATGAATTGACACAGAAACCCAGTTGAATGAAGAAAATTTGACCTCCTGATACTATACCACAATATTTCTGTTCCTCCCCTTCTCTTGTGACTTCTTAAGCTCTTCTTCTCTAGTGCATCCAAACCACACTTCCCAACGTATCCTGAAGTTCTCCACATGTTCCCCAACTAAAGCAAGAACCTTTCCCATACTCAGACCTCATCCTTCCCATTTAGATGCTCTAAAAAATACTACAACAATTAATTACCTTAGGCATACATAGCTCTCAATCAAATATTGCAATAATGGGTCTACCAATTACTAAAGGCAATGCTACTATAGCATTAGTAGGCAAGTGACTAACTTATTTTCATTAGGAAATCAAGTTAGAAGCTATAATTATTTGAAATAAACAGTCCAAAGATTTAGCTGCTGCATCACTAAGAACACAACTTACACTGAACTGAAAGTGAAAAATAGTACCTTATTTCATTAGCAATTCATCCCAAACTAATCTGAGCAGCCCAAGAAAGGTCAATTAATTAAAATTCAGATGCCAGCATAAAATAGAATTATTTTTAAACAGGAACAAAAGAAACACTTTGATAAAAAAGTTTAAAATTGCAAAACATAAAATAGATTAAATTCTTCTTATTAGTCTTTTTTAGCATAACATTTTGAGGGGAAAGACACACCTCATCAAATAAACTGCTAATTAAACTCTTTAAAATCCTGTAAGATTATGTTCCTTAGGTAAAGAAACTGAGCTGTTTGATTCAATGAAATTGTCAAGATGAAAGCAAGCCATCTTTTCCAAGAATACCTTACCAAAGGTTCACCCTTCATAACAATTTTAATGCCCATCCTCTGAAAAGAGCAATGCTGTGAATAAATGAAACCTAAAGATTAACAATGTCCTTTTTCGTCTTTTACTTCAAGGCTTACTATCTGTGGAGGTTACAGAACCATCCCAAAGTATTAAGGCATGCCCCATTTCACTTATTTCAGTTATTTCATTAACTTCTGATTTTTCATTTAATAGTTGGAAAAGAGAAAATCCTACCTCTCTTGCTTATTGTTTTAAAAAAAATCACACAAAACATTACAAGAGTCCCTAGAGAGAAGCAGTGGTGGGCATCACATGCCAAGAGCTATCAAATCTGGAAAGAAAGAGAAGTAGGAAAACACCCAACATTGGATTGTTCCTATCTAATCTAATTTGTAATGATCTAAATTGACAGTTACTACAATATCCCATAAAATATGTATTGTTTTATAATGTACAACGCAAATAATAAAACACAATTAAGAAAGAATGTTAGAGGGGAAAAAATAGGAGAACTAGAGCATATACTGCCATAGCCAAGGGAAAGCTAAAGAATTGGTTTCTTTCAGCCATGGGGCTTTGTGTCACAAAAGTATTCATCCACGCTGTGCAGCATTCTGCTGTTACAGAGTGGAAACTTACATGTTGGCATAGGAAATTAAAAGAATCAGGACTTAAATGCCTAAAAAACAGAATACCAACACAATAAATTAATAATGAATGATGAAGTCATAAATTATATAATGTGACATGGATCAAATGTATGAGGTATATGGGATGATGCATGAGAGGAAATGGTGAATTTAAGACACTTAAAAAAAAAAAAATCAGAATATTAAAAAAACACTGTCCAAAATGGAATGAAAATATGCTAAGGGAAAAAAAATATGATCAACAACAGGTTCAAACCCAATAGCAGAAGAAAGACTGAAATGGGAATCTCCATTTTGAACTTGGAAAAGCTACAAGCAAATGCTTACATTTTGTATTTTTATTCACAAGCAACTGGACAACAATATGAAACACATAAAATGAAGAAGATTAGATAATGCATTGACTATAAGATTTTGAATATTCTCAGAAAAATAAATTCCATGCATGAGACAAATGAAAAGACATCTGTAAAGAACAAAAAGCCCAGAATGAACCCTATAGTCATTGAAAGGCAACAGACTGTTTGCAAAAGGAAACAAAGCAGCAAAGCAAAGCTGCAAAGGAAACAGTCTGTTTGCCATCACTAAGAGATGCAACAAGTTGACATGTTAGCTTCCACGTGGGAAAGTACAATGGTGAACAGGACAGAATAGGTGCCCACATGACCCAAAAACCGTTATGGCTGCCACCAAACCTCATTGTTATGTTTCAATGTTCATGCTTTAAACCAATTCATCCAAAGACAGCAATAGAAGGCAGAATGCTCCCTTGGAGCACTTTTGCCTTGCCAGCTGGAAGAAAAAAACCCAACATGACTGATCCAGAACTTGTAAACAAACCAAAACGGGAGAGGTGATTCCCAAAAGTCAGAAGTATATGCTCCTCATGAGCTTTTTTCTCAAGTGATCCTAGAGGATAAAAGTGTATACTGTTACCTATTTAATTCCTTCTTTTTTTTTTTTACAAGAAGACATAGAGGAGTTAACAATGTTAACAATACATGAAAAAGAATATGAAATACTGAAAGCAACTTTGGTCAGTGGCAAGCATTCAAGTCCACTCCACATGAAGTGAACCAGCATGGCTCTGGATTTGATCTCCTGTGTCACAGTTTTTCAGAAGATCAATGGAGCTTTCAAAACATCCCCTGAGAAAGGAAATAGAAATGTATGGGGGGTTAGACTACAGTGATATTTAAGATACACCTGACTTTCAAAACTATTGGTACTATATTAATTTCTTTCCTCTGCAGAAAGTCTGTAGCAGTTATTTTGCGTGTTTCAATTTTAAGACGGCAAAATGTGAAGAACTTAGGATGCTTTGATTTTTAGAGATCTATAAACTTCACATTTCTTGTCAGAAATAATAGCACATATTGATTTATGTTTCCTTGACAGACCTGTGGCTACAATGACCACTTGAAAAAGACATATAGCTGTCTTGTACACATGCTGAAATGCACAGTGGAGAGAATCACTGTAAGATTACATTCCATGTTTTAATTCTGGATCCTATCTAAATTCTTCAGACGTCCCGTCTATCTTATGTCAAGTTGTAGCTGACACACTAACATTAATGATACACTTTCACAGTTTTACCTTTTCTCAAACTATAGTTCATAGATACATATCACACATATCAAAAGTTCCAAACATCAACTCTTTCACTTATGCAGCCTTTACCATATACTGCTAAGGATAATCTAAAGAAAAAATCAGTAAACATTAGAGTGCTATATAATCATTCCAAACAAAGAAGTCAATGCAGGAGAATTTCATTACTGCAGAACAGAGGATAAAGCCAATATGAAATACAAGCAAAACAGAACACTCTCAGAAAATGAAATGGGGGAAACTCTCACTATACTAAAAAAATGACTTAATGAAATCAGTGCACTATCAATAGTGCATATAAAACACACCACAAAAACCTGTGAAAAAAGCCACACAGGTAGAAACTGCTCAGATAATGTGTTCTCTATCCTGCTACACATTAACCATGACCATTTTGCCAATACAGCAATTTTAAATTCATGACATCATCTATTCCTTGTGAAAAGTTAGAGATTACAAACTTCCTTTGCCAATGAAAAGGTTATAATGATACCAGTAGCAGGAACAATTCCTTTTGGCTCCCTTTGCTTTGTTAAAGGCAGAAGAAATGTTCAATTGACGGCACCAGATAGACATAAAATAATTTCAAATAAAGGTAAGGACTGCCATGTAGACACCAGATGGCACACTTGTTCAGTACAGATCAAAGTGAGTATCTGAAATGGTAGATCTATTGCTACTATTCAAAAAATATCTCTGAAATAATAATTAAATTTTCCAGAAAAATGATAGAAATAAAAAGGGAACTGTCAGACAAAAAAAAGAAACAGTAGTAAATCAAAATATGATTATAAAAAGAAACAAGTCAAACACGAAGCTTAGTTACACAGAATTACAATCTTTATCTACTTATTTAGTTTCCATTGTCTTGAGAAGTTTTTTTACTACAAAATCAAAAATTTTGCCACATTCCTGCTGCCAAGCAAAACTATAACTGAGTGTATCAATTAACTTGTAACTACTGTTTCTCGGGCTTAAACAAGCAACAGAATTTGAGAAAGAGCAGGATTGACTTCTATCCTTTTTAACACTGATTTCCTCCAAATCACATGTTTAGGGAACTGAAACAGAAGCAAGAAGACAACAGGCCAGAAAGGCACAGTTTTCAGGCTAAAACAGGTGATTCTTTCCTGGAAATCTCAACTTAAGAGTACTTTTTTGCAGAAGTGATAGCTATGCCAGTTACCAGAATTGACACCATTGGAATACCATTTGGAATATGTCCATTTCTCCATGCCTTTGCTGCATGAAAAACAAGTGATCTTTCATCTGCAGGTCTTTTTTTTCTTCTTGCTTTCTTAAAAATCAAACCAACCAACTAAAACAATCCTCAAACTCCAAACAAAACCAACCAACCAAAAAAAAAAAACCAAAACAACAACAACAACAAAAAACAACAACAACAAAAAACAACAACAACAAAAAACAACAACAACAAAAAACAACAACAACAAAAAACAACAACAACAAAAAACAACAACAACAAAAAACAACAACAACAAAAAACTAACAAAACAAACAGAAAAAAAAAACAAAATCCAAAGCAAACAAACAAAAAAAACCCCACAACGAAGATGTAAAACTCTGATACACTCCTTTGCTTCAGGCATTGCAGAAGAGCTAGATCTTACTGCACTCCATTCTGAATTTCATCTGAAGCCAAAAGAGAGTCCTATTGCCCTATATTATCATGTATCGATGTATTTGGCAAGCTGAAATAATTAGTTTATACATTTGTGACATTTGTGATGTCATAGGCTCAGTTGAGTCTTTTAATTGATGAAGAAAACAAAGTTATTTTACAATGCTCATTATATTGAAAACTTTAAGTTTCAGAAAGTTGACTGACTACAGATTTTTTTCCAAGAGCATTTATGTTCAGTTGACAGCAAGTAATCTTTAAATTCTGTGTGTCAAAACCATAACTAACACAGACTTTTTAATGTTAAACAGAAAAATTACTGTGTGTTCCTCTGGATTACATACAATACAATTACAGAAAAGAGAGTTTCAGGTGTCAAATAGCAAAAATAAGTTTGGTATCAGAGCATCAGAATACTTCATTTACAGGTTTCAACAATTAAGTTCCCAAAATTATTTTATTTCACCTTTGTAACACTGGGTAGACAGCTGCTTCTCAATAAAAAGGAATAAAAAATTGAATTTCCAAAAAACAAGCCACGCAAAAAAAACCCCCTCTAATATTGCTCCTTAGGAGTACCCGGGTCTGACAGATTTATTGGATGATGGAATATTCAATAACACAAACACTATTTAACTCCAAAGGATACACCAAGCATCCCTTCCATTCCAGAGCACATAGCTAGCCCAGCAGCACAACATTGCTTTAGAAGATGTTGTATGTATGTGACATTACACTTCCAGACAACAGCATATATAGAAGGCAAAGCACAGTTGATGAAATCTTTAAAAACATACTTAAGATCATTTTTTCAAAAGGACGGAAGGAAAACCCTTATTTTGCAAAAATAAGACACCAGATTAACAGAACTACTTTAGCAATGACATGTTTATAAAAAAATAATCTGTGTATTCTTTTTTATTCTAGGATAGTAAATTAAGTTGACAGATTTTTAAAAGCTGTGTTTTTATAATATGGATCACCTCAAAGAGACTCTCAAAATCTGAACATACATAGCTGAACAGAGGAAAACCATTAATCTCTCAATTTACTGCTGACAAATGCTATTTGCATCTCTTTAAAGTATTTTCCAAAGAAACAATCTATTCTATAATCTTCATGAAAAAAAGTGAAAGAAATGGTACAGTTTAGAAAAGCAAATATTAAAAATACATATTCAGATTTATAAAAAAATATGAAGAAGGTGTTTATTGATATCTGGTTTATGCAATTAGCTATTGATTTCTATTAGCTACTTGCTAATCATTAGCTATTAATTTCTATGAAATTAACTAGCAGCAGAAATAATGATTTGTGATGCTTATAAAAGTGTGAAATTGGAATTATAAAGATAACAGATTTTAAATAAACCTAGTTTAAAAAGCTATGCACTGAAATGCAGAAAACCTTTAAAAGCTCACTACATATGGCTTGAAATGTATAAAACATAAACAATTCATTAAATTCTGTCTGCAAATGCAGCCATTATACAACAGCATTAGGTATAATGACCTAATGTCTTGTTTATTTACATTCATTTGTCATTTGTACAGACCCTGACTCACAGTAAAATTATGGCATGTTTAAATTTACTGTTGTATATTCATTTACATGGTCTTAGGAAGTTCAAAACCAGAGAGATCTTCCTGTAAACTTATGTTACATTTCAATGTACAATATGATAGTTGCAGTCTCCAAAACAATGGAGTGCCAATGGCTGGACTTACTCTCTGTCTTCCCAAGTCTTTGAAAGAGCTGCTCTACAATGCAGAAATGGCATCAGCCTGCTACAGGATGAGGATGGTCAGCTCACAAACAGGAATACAGACAAGGCAGAGGTGTTGAATGCTTTCTTTGCCTCCATCTTCAACAGCAACGACAGGCTAAGTGGGTTCCAGTGCCCTCAGCTGAAGACCATGGTTCTGAGAATGCTGAATTCCCAGTCAATACAGAATTTGTGTGGGATTCACTACTCCAGCTAGATCCCTGTAAGTCTGTAGCATCTAATGTTTGATGATTTTAGAGTGCTCCTGGGAATCCAAGAGATCCCAGTTGACTGGAAGCTGGCAAATGTTGTCCCAGACTTGAATAATGGCAAGGAGGACCCTGGAAACTACAGGTCTATCAGTCTCGATTCAATGACTGGCAAAATTATGAAGAAGATTATTCTGGGAGATACTGAAAAACTCTTGAAGGATAACAAAGTCATGAGTCAGAGCCATCACAGCTTCATGAGGGGAAGTTCATCTTGTCAAGCTTGATGTCCTTAAGTTAAAGTGAGTGGGGTGACATCAGACTAGTAGGGTTCTGCATCACTCCATATGAGGCCCAATTCTTCTTAGCATCTTCATAAACCATTTGGACACAGGACTCGAAGATATACAAAGTAGGCTTGCCAATCATACTAAATTGGGAGGAGCTGCTGACTTCCTCAAAGGCAAAGAGGCCCTGCAGGGGGTCCTAAAGGAGAGGGCTGGGCAATTGCCAGCTGTATCAAGCTTAACAAGGGCAAGGGCCAGAATCTGCACCTGGGACAAGGCAATCCTCAATGTACAGACAAACTGAGGAATGAGAGGCTGGAGAGCAGTGCCACAGAAAGGGATTCGGAGGTCCTGGTCCATGGCAAGTTGAACAGGAGCCAGCAGTGCTCTGGCAGCCAGGAGTGCCATGGGAGGGGATTGTCCCACTCTGCTCTGAACTTATATATTTATGTAACACATGAAGCACAAATCACCAATGTAGCACCAGTTTAGCACATCATAGTCAGATTTCTCTCCATTTTGCACACAATAACTTTGGCAGTTACTACATGGGCTTTAGAACAAACCAGTCTTGTATTCCTATGGATTTCTGAACAATGCTTTCTATTACTCCTTTTTTTGTTGTTGGTTTTTTTTTGGTTTTTTTTTTACAACTATGGATGTCTTTCCTGCAGTAATTTTAGTTCTTTTTAGTCCCAGAATCATGATTCTTCACACCCTAAGAGAAGTACATTAGGTATAAAAAGATAGAAGAGAAAGCAAGAAGAAAAATGGGAGATAAGATACAAAGGATTCAGCAAGCAGAACACTAGGTAAATCTTTCTGTATGAACAACAGCATAACAACAGTGAGTTCAATCTACCCAGGAAGCTGTAAGTTTCTATGAGCTCTTATGCATAAGGAGGAAGGGTACTTTCCCTCACTGAGGAAAAGAA
This sequence comes from Sturnus vulgaris, assembly GCF_052056855.1. Taxonomy (NCBI): domain Eukaryota; kingdom Metazoa; phylum Chordata; class Aves; order Passeriformes; family Sturnidae; genus Sturnus; species Sturnus vulgaris. The sequence goes on along the minus strand of NC_142243.1, from coordinate 26,823,311 downwards.
AGAAGTTTCTCAAAATTTAATTCTGGATTACTCACACTCCTAATAGTTTGAGCTAAATAAATCTGCTTAGCTTGAGTCATTCTTAATGTACTGAGTCACAGATCAAGAAAGAGAAGCCATCAGGTAAATCAAAGCTGTGGCCCAAAATTAAAGCAAACATTTAAGACTGCATTAGGAAAAGACTTGTTAAATCCTATCAGTGTACCTTAAGTATGGTATCTGCTAGTATAATCATAAAATGTCTGGAAACTTCGTGAAGAAAATAAAGTTGTGCTGCATGAGAGATGGAGTCTATCTAACTCTAATGTGGGAGGTTGTAATATTTCCTGATATTAAGAAATATATTGGAAGATGAACCACTTCTGTCTGAAGGGATACGGGAACACTACTCATCCCATAACCTGGACTTAAATGCCCTTTGATATTTTTATGTTCTTTTTATAGATGGTATGACACAACACACATGAAAAGCCTTGTTTTCTGAACAACTAGGAGAGAAAATTTAAGGAAAAGTGCACAGTGATTAATAAAAAAGTACTGCTTTCAAAGGAAGGAAAGATGCTAAATATTTCACCAGTACAGGAAGCAAGAGGTTTTGCTTGTCTTCTCAAAATTATATCCACCATGAAAGTTTAAGAAAACATATGTTGACTAGTGAGGCTAGGAAGCCAAACAAACTGAAATAAAAGGGTCTTGTGACAGTCACAAAATGTGCAGTCAGTCAATAGGTTGCCTGTAGATAATGAAACAAGTAATTATTTTACAGCTACAATTCAATATATTTAAATCTACCCTAGTAAGTGTCCTTACTACTACAATGAAGAAGAGCTGTTAAGGCTAAGTTTAAGTGCAAACTGAATTTTTCCTTAAGCTTGTACAGCTCTTCACCGTGTTTCCCAGCTTTCTATTTTAGCAAAACAGTATTTACCACAACTAATAAAGCACTAAAAGGAGAAAATGGAATATATAACAAAACCAGAACATCAATCTAAATTAAATTCCTCAATCCAAAATGTCCACAATGTAGTTCATCTGAAACAATATTATTATGAATATGAGCCTCAAAACTCCACCATCATTTACCGTGTTTCTGATTGGAATTTTCTTCGGTTCTGTTGGCACATCCTGAGGAACAAATTTCACTGGTTCCTTAATTTGCCTCCTTGATCTTTTGGTCCCATCTGGTAAGGTTTCCATGGCGATATCAGCCTCCATATCACTGCTACCTGCCTGGTCACACTCTGAGCATTGCCTGCAAAGCGGAAGATTTTCTTTTTAAGACTGCAGTCACAAGAGCAGAAAAAGAAACATATTGAAGAGTTTGTGTTTAAGATAAATTCAAAAGTCAAGAAATCAAATGGACATCTAAAACAACCAAGCAAAACACAAGTAAGATATTCTTATTTTCCTGACAGTACTTAACTTTGAAAGACAAGATTCTGAAAATAGGAATTAATCTTTAGGAATTAATCTTCAAGAAAAATGCCTCTTATTTCATCATTTTCATTCTACCACATCTTCCTTTTTAAAGCTGCCCACTGATATCTAATCTATTAATTACTGTAGCTGCTGCTGCAGTTTAATTATAGAATTATAGTCATTTGGATTGGAAGAGATCGTAAAGATCATCTAGTTCCCACCCCTTGCCATGGGCAGGGGCACCCTCCACTAGACCAGATTGCTAATCTTTACAATGACATGATGCTGAACTCATTCCAGTGAGAGCAGGCTATAGTAGCAGGTATTTGGAGGAGACATGTTTGTTATGAAAATAAATTTTAGTATCCAGTTCCTAAGGGAGTGGGTTTTAAATCTGAAAAACATAGTTAGGAGAAAATTACAAATATAGAAGCTAGAGACAGATATTAACAAACTTTGAACACTAAATTGAAAAAAATGCCTATTGAGTTTCTGAAAAAGTACAAAATCACCATCAGAACTTCAAAAATTAAGAGACGCTAAAGTAATGCTATTAACAAGCTCCATAACAGAATTAATGAGATAGGAATTCACCAGGATTTGGTTTTATTTACAAAAAATCATCTTATGCAAAGTCATAAATGCAGATGTTTACTAAAAAAATATGTTAATATGAAAACATAAAAATTATACTCACTGGAAGAGCCAGTTTTAATTACTTCTCACACTGCACTTCCAATTCAAAAAACTACAAGTCCACCCAAAGTCCAATTCACCACTATTCTCCTCTTAAACATGTTTTTAAATAGTACCAACGGAAAAAAAAATTCAACCTAATGTGCTATTAATTGGCATTAACAGAGATAAGCACATTAAAATTATCTACATGATAGAGCATATTTGCTTTGGAAGGAGACAAAACAAAAACTCCTTGTATTTAATTATTTGAACTTAAATTTTAATACACAAGAAAGCATATCCCTCCTATATAAACAAAAGTACAAAGTCAGATACACGTGTTGTGTTTGAACCTATTTGTACCAACTTACACATTCAACAGGAATAGTTCTTGTCCTGTGAACTTCAGTGAGGGCTAACACAATATCAAGTCCATCAACTTTCAATGTTTTCTAATTCTTTCAAAGTAATCCAAGCAATACAATCTCAGATCTCTCCCAGCTATACCAAAAGGCACCAGGAGTCAATATGGTTTGATACACAGACCAGTGGCTACCAAGTCAGAATAGGAGGAATCTAGTCATGGATTGGGTAACAGATCAATGTAACCCTGACTAACTCAGGACTGTTCTCCTTTAACTTTTCCATATGTAAATTTTAAATAATTGTAGCTACATTATAATATTACAAAGACTCATCACCTCCTATCTCAAAAGCACTTAAGACAGGGTAAATAGGACATATGAAAGTACTTGGAATACTTTCTGGTCTAGAAAAGCAGAAGAACAGGGTAGATTGCGGGAAAGATAACAGTTTCTCCCCTCTCTCAGGTAAGTATGGAGTCTTTATGAATAGCCAAAACACAGTAAGTCAGTTTATATCCTTTTCAAACAGTTTTGGGTCAGCATACAAGAGTGTAGTCCTGTATTCTTCCTCCTTGTCCTGGTTACAGAGAAAAGGGGGATAGAGTTTTTAGCACTGTTTAGTTTTTAATTCCATACCATGCACATCATCACTGGGGGCGTGAATTTGGCAGGAAGAGCCGAGTGCCAGAAACTGAAAATCTGCCATCTTGCTTGGATGTCTCAGGAGAGAAGGTGCTGGGATCAGCGGGCCCCAGTCCCTCTCTGCCATTGCTGGTCCCTTTCCCATTGCAAACGCCCCCCCGAGCTGGGGCAGTGAAAGCAGCCGGCCGGAGCCGGTGGTGTGCTGCCATTGCCGGCAGCGCGGCACTCGGTGAGGAAGGGCAAACACTGCCCAACACAGCGAGCACAGCGGGCTGGGGAGAACAGCAGGAAGCACAACTGCAGCCATCTGGCTTCTGAGTGCCAGCCCAGCTCTGTGCTGGTTTCCTCACACTGAGCCAGGGGGAGGCCGAGCTGCAAGGGCTCTCCTCACCTTAAAGCCTTTGTCCAGCAGCACTATTTTTGGGAAACATTTTTGTTTGCTCCCAGAGTAAACAAAACACTGTGGGTAAAATTGTGGGTAAAACACTCTCCCTCTCTCGTATACCTTTTGCTATTAATACTCCTGTGGTTATTGTGATTTTAGTTAATCTCTCTCTATTGTTCCTCCATTATCAGAAGAGGTGGGGAAAAAGGGAATAGCTTACTTGGAGCTGTGTTTCCTGTGCTTGATAAAATGATCACACTCTTTACAAGCCCCAGTTTGCTACACAAACAGTAACTGTTAAGACCTCTAGGCCTTAAGACACTAGAATATCGAAAAATATAAGGTTTAATAGCTTTCACAATGCTACTTTTTACAGTTACATGTTTATATAAATTTGTGTGAATATACACATACAAATATGTATTTATATGCAATCAAGTTAATAATGGCATGCAGACCAAACTACTATTATTTTAAGATTTTATAGAGAAAGGCACTCCAATGAAGCAGAGAGAACCTTTAAGTAACAATATTCCCCTCAGAATCTTGCATGTCTGCTTAGCTGTACGTTACTTTGAGTTCTTTAGTTTTTAAGATGCATTGTTCTTAAAGCTGTCCACACAAGGCTTTAAGGTGAATTTCTGTTTAGTAAGCAGAGAGCATGGCCCTCCATAACACCGCAGCATCAGTCATGTCATTAATTTATGTACTGGAAAGCACAACTGAAAGTAATTACTGTGATCTGCTTATGCAGATATAAACAGTATCTATGAAAACGTTCAAAAATTCTATGAGCAGTTCTTACAAAGCATTTATTTTCCCTATTATGGTGGTAAAAACATGTGCTGTGTATAAATTATAGAAAAAGCTTCCATAACTTAAGAGCTGCACTAAAAATGACACTTTTATAAGAGAAACAAATAGTCATAGGGTTTTACAACAGTATTTGGAGTTGAGAATCAGTTTCTTGGATCTACCACACTACATGTATGATTTAAATAATTCCCGTTGTTTATCTCTCTGTTATTACAAGGGAAAGACACCATTTTTCTACTACCTATGTTCAGCCAGTTCTACATAAAATACCCGTGCAGACCACTAAAATCCTGAAGTTCCACTGTTATCTTATTTAAAAATATATGTGAAGCATTTTAATTTTTATGTTACTGAGGAAGATAGGAAACATCTCAACCAAAAGATGAGGTACTGCATGCAAGTTCCTTAAATTCTGTTTTTATGAACAAACTTGCTCTGAAACAGGTTGTCCAAATGTGAAAGCAATCAAAATTACAAAAAAAAACTAGATCTAGAAAACAAAAGCAAAATCATACTATGATAGGGGTGAGGGTGTTGTGTGAATCACATATCAAAACTTCACATCATTATCCCTCTTACAAAACAGACAAACTTCAACTACAAAGCAGCTTGGATGTTGGCTCCCATAGAGCCACAGAAAAGCTATTACAGACACATACTCCTCTGACTTGGAAATAATCTCTTTTCAGCTCTTCTTATAGTTTATCTCAACATCGTTCTTGAATTTAAAATACTCTTCCCATTCTGCTGTTTAATCCCAATATAGTCATAGAAAACAGTTCCTTTTCACTATGCCACAGTCCTGCTCACTTAATTTCAACCTGTCACAGCAGGTCACCTTTAGAACCACTGCAACAATCTTTGACTACCTCTAAATTAGCAAGCATTACTATGCAGCATAAACAAAATAACAGGAGAAATGGTGCCAAAGATTCAACTTTCAGTACACAGGGTTTGTTTTGCTTTTAGTCTAGACCCACAGAGAAAATGAGTAGCAGGCAACAGTATGCCTATGTCTAAAATGTGCCTACTGCTAAAATTACTGGAAGTTTTTGTTCCATCAAGAAATCTCAGTACTGATTTGAAATCTCTTAATCATACAGAAAGTCTTTGATTAAGCAATAACAACCTACAGAACAAAAAAGAAATTGTGTGATTTTGTTGTGTTTCCAATCTAACTTGGTACAAGAATCAGAGATAACTTCCCACCTCATAAACATCTTGTCAACTCAGAAGCAGTGAGCTGGGAAAGAGTGTATTCAAATTACTTAGCAAATACCACTACAGTGCTTCCAGAAAACAGTTCTGTCCTCAGTGTTTAAAAAGCAAAACAAGCAGGGTTTGTTTTCATAAGGAAGACATGCTCCCTGACAAATCACCTCTCACTATGTTTACAAAGAATTAAGCCACTTTGAACTCGAGAAACCTGGACCACAGCTTCAAGATGACACCTGTGCTCTATAAATTACACATGTATATGATGTACTGGAGGTGGAAAAAACACAGGGCTGCTCTTATTCTGGAGATAAAAGACAGTATATACGAACCTAATACAGTTGTCAAAAAGCTTCAGAGAGCACCTTACAGAGTGTAAAGTTACAGAGTTTTTTAAAAAAAGAAAATTTGCCATTTGCAACAACCCAAACATCCTTCAATTAGGACAAATGACAAATACATAAAAATGTATATTCCACTCATATTTATGTAACTTAATAATTTTATATCATTATTCAGTGATTCAGGATGAAAAAACAGTTAAAGAGGTGCTGGATCAGTACTGAATGAATGAGGTCAGGAATATGAATGAATGTCCAGATACTGCATCGGTGTTCATGGAACTACTGGTCAGGAACTCTACAGCTCATTGTGTCCTGTGGCCAATACTCCCCACAGCAATCACCACTAAAATAACTTGGCCTTCTAGAGCAAAAATAAAACCAACCAAGCTTAATACAACCATTAGACTTTGTTTTGTCCATCTCAGTCCCCAGTATTTCATATGCTACCCGAAATTATCACAGTTTTTCAGCAATCTCATTCCAGTAGAAGTTAATCCTTGTTGGTAGCTGCCAAGTATTTTCTTAATGAAAATATCAGTATTTTACAATTAGATCATGATTCATTATATTGTCTGCCAACACTTGTGTATTGCTTTACTGCCAATTAAGATCATTCTCTAGCAGGAAAATACATCCAGAATGGCCAGGAGCATAAAAGCACACAAGTTGTCAGCAAGAATGATAAGACTTAGTATTATGATAACATGTTAATCAAAATAATACTCAATTGTTTAATCAATAGGATTTCTAAGAAACTTAAAATCGCAATTTTTAAAATGAAAGTAAACTTTTCATTTAAGGTTTATGCTGAAATGAAACAGCATTTCATTGTATGGTTAAAACGTCTGATCTAGGAGTTGGACTCAATTCTTCAAACTCAGGATATTCTATGATTCTACTCTGAAAGCACAGCATCAAAACAGGCATAAATTAACACTTTAATGTGTTATTACATAAAATAGTTCCTATGCTCTTCATCTCAAATCCATCTGAAATGAGGACAGGCTTTGAAATCACTATGGTACAAACTGATGGGTAAGATGCTATAACTGTTACCTTGAAGAAAACTGTCAGGCCTCTGAACAAGGAAAATTTTTAGTCTTAAGTGTTTTAAACCAGTTAAACTACTAAGATATGAAATACTGGTGGTTCACCAGGTCTAAATTCTTATTATGATTTCACTAAGACTAAAACTGTTAACTCATTTTAAATTTTAGAAACACTGAGATAATGAAATATAACTTGTGCTTTCTTCAACAAATTAGCTTTTAAATACATAATACATTTATTTTTTTCTCTTACTATTAATATATAATACTGGATTTAATTTAACAATTTCAAAACCCTTTCTGGCAAACTGTAATTTAAACTATTAAATGCTGAACATGAAATGGACAAAAAGTTTAACTGCAAATTAGTCTATGTAGCATCACACACATAACCTGAATCACCTGACATCCTCAAACATGATATAAATACAATGTTTATGGAATACACTCACGTTAAAGTACCCATTGATTATATATTATTATATATTGGTAAAGTATGTGACAGTAATAATAAAATCTTTTTCAAGGGTTCAAGTTAGCTATTCTGAGTACATTACTAGCAGTGATAATGGAACAGAAAGAAAAAAACCCAAGAAACCGTTATTTTTAATTGTTTATTGATTACAATTTTCTAAAAGAACTAAACTCACTGTTTTTAACCACTCTATTTAAATAATGTCTTTCAACCTGCCTAGTGTTTCAAGGGATTTTCCACTATACCAATTTTCTTTTGTTTTTCTGCTATGCTCCTATTACATCCTATACAAATATCTGAAAAGTACATGGCCCCTTCTAAAAAAAAATGCACTTTTCTTCATATCTTAATCAAAAGATAAAAACTGTATTCAAAACAGCAGGGGAGGAAAAACCTGCTGAACTCTAACTTGGATTAAGGGTCTGTTCTATATGCTCTCCACTGATCCTGAAAAGAATACATAAAAGAATGTGCAATGATGAAAAGAATGCAATCAATGCAGCTCAATTTGTCTGCTATCATCTCACACTCCAGAATATGCCTGAGCTAATTAGAAGTAAAAGACAAGTTTGTGATCTGAGATATAACTGAAGCATGAAATTCACAACAAAGCTAACTTATAGCTTTGAAATGAAAGAGCTTTACTACCTAACCTGACCCATCCTGCCTTTAACACCTACTGAGAATTAGTTTTACATCTTTTGGACTGATAGCTTTTAGTGAGCCTTTTCAACTTCGTTAAAAAGCAGAACAAAAATCAAATCTCCTGTGTAAATGAAGAAGTTATCTAAAAATATAATAAAAAAGAAGCTTCCATGTAAAATAACTACTTGGCAAATTTGACCAAAGAGATCAAAAGTCTAACAACACACTACATTAAATAATTAAAGGAAAATTAGGTTCAGGAATGTATTAGGAATGGTGGAAATATTTTTGAGATTTTCATCTTTTAACTGAAATTCCCGTTAATTTAATAAGGAAATTTACTGAGGTAAATCCAAGTTTTGTCACATTAAGATATAAAAAAGAGAGGCCTCCCATTTTATATACTGGCCATCTTGTTCTTCACACAGCCTTCAAAACTGACCAAAAAGATGGCTGAAGCAAATGTTTTATGTTCTAAGTTCTTTAACAAAAAATTCAGAGATACATGAAGAAAAACAGAAACTAATCTTTTTCTGTTAAAATAATTTTGCTGTCTTTTTAAAATTCTTGTACTATTCTGATTTGGTACCTGAACATTCAGACAAGATGATGAATGACTCCTCGAGATGGTGTACTATAACTTCTTGCCAGCTACAAACTGTTTCTGAATTTGTTCTAAAACGTTTCAGAGCAGTTTAAACATGCAGATTGCTAACACTACAGAGCAGAGCAAGCTAATTTTATGACAGTATGGAAATCAGAATCTCTGGCACCTTATCATTTCTCCACTGTACAACTTAGCTTTTGTTCTGCCCTGCAAGCATGAAAGAACTTTAATTCATGGAAATGTAACTGCAGTAAGCACAGTTATATACATACTTCTGCAATTGTACATTTGAGTCATAAGACAGCAGTAAACTCAAGACTTCCCATACTGCAATAAACAGAGCTACTACTTACAAGTTTATTTAAAAGTATTACAAGTATTTGCCTGAAGATCCAACAGAGAGCTGCTTATCTAAGTCCTAACATGAACAGAAAACCAAGTCTTTCATTTCCCAAAAGTATTAGCCTAAAACTTCCCTCTGCTATTATACTGCGGCAATAACAATCACAAATGAATTCAAAACCCAAGAAAATTACAGCTATAACCTATTTTTACACAGTGGCTAATAATGAGAAAATCTTTACAACTTCTTTTTTTTAACCTTGCAACATCACTGCTAATAACCTGAAAATAAAAAAACTGCTCAAACTGCATTAAAGCAATGTCTAATCCATTCAGAATTTGCAAGTCTTTTCACATTTACATCCTACTCTAAGTACAGAGACAGCACAGGACAACACATTAACTGTGATCTTACCAGTAACTGTTCTTGGTCTTCCTTGGCATCCTTGTAAGAGGTGGATCCAAGCAACCAAGATGATAATGGAGTTTACAAGTGTCACACAATAGCAGTAGGTGTTGATCATGGTTCTTCTTGCAAATTCCACAACTTTTCATGGACGTAGCAGAAAAGCATTACAATTACACACTCATAAAGAATAAATTATACATCCCAGCACATTCCCCAGTTTCAATACAGACATGTGGCAACTTCAATTTCAATGTTATCATTTAAGTGCATAATTGCTTTTTGGAATAATTATGGAGTAGTTTTATGGAGAATTTTTTTTTAAGGAGCTTCTACCTATGTACAGTAAAATTGTAAAAGGCTCTTAGTAAGAGTTAGCAAAAAATGGTTGTCATTTACATTTTTGAGGACTTCCAACAAGTTAGTAATCAGTCAATACTTCAATAAAATATACCAGTGGCAAGTGGAAAAAAAATACAACAAATCCTTTAGCAGAAAATTATGCTGCAAGTACCAATCTTAGTAATCAATCATACACTTATGCAAGTAACCACCTTGAAATGCTGCTGCTATGCTGGGCAATGTAAATCATTAGAAATTATGCTTCCTTTTTATTATTATTTTAGTGGAATTGAAATTTTAGTTATTTTGAAAAGATAGCTGTTCACTGATGGAACTATAACATGGAAGGAACTGAGTGCATTTGAATGAAACAGAATTGGTGAAGCATGACTCCAATTTGTGTACATCGAAACTGCCAAATCCTCACCCCACTGCCGTGTTTTCAAGATTTCTACCTCTTGCAGCACTAAAATTAACTTTTGCTAGTGTAAATCATCCTCTCCCCTTAGCCTTCTAGCAGGGCAAGACACCACTTGCTGTGGCTGGGATACCTGGCTGCTGCTCTCTAGGTAAGCAATAGACCATGTCACTCCTCAGCTGTGGTGAGAAAAGATCCCAGATGACATGCATGTATTTTGCACAGTCACAATCTGGGATCCTAGTTTGCATCCCATTATTAGGTTTAATAAAAACCCAGTCAGTAGCTTCACAGCTTACAGAAGAGGGGAAAAGGTGGAACTATGACAGAATAAGTGAATACATTTCATAACCTTGGGAATTAATAAAAATAGAAGTAGGGAAATATAGCTGAGCAAAAAGTGAGAGGTCTTATGACAAGTGTTTTGTTGCATCCAGGAATCGTGACTGAATAGCATCATCACTGTTCTCAAAATCATCCACTCAGATGACTGCATTCAAAGAACAAAGTGACCAGTTAGTTCTCACATCGAAAAAATGAAAAACCCTTCTACTTCAAACGCAAGGAGTTACTTTCGTCCTTAAAGCACTGCTGTCAAATTAGCAAAAACACCCGAACTTTACTCATGTGTGGTAGGGTGAAAAACTGACCACTATTCAACTTATTCACTGACCACTATTCAAAAATAAGTAAAGCGCATAGACAACTTTAAAGCATTTTTAAAATTAAAAAGGGAAGCAAACAATTTTCTCAGAACACTTTTCTGAAACCATAAATTAGTAGATACTGTATCTATTCTGTCAAAATTTAATTACTTGCCTATAAAGTACTGCCGGAAGTGTAGATGCCTTTTGTGCTCCTCCTTCCTTTTTACTTGGTTTCCTTTCCTTAGGAGCCCGTAAAATTGCTGGTATGTTCAATTTCTATTGGATTTGAAGAAATGCAGTACACGTGAGTCTTGACACTTTTAAAGAATATTTCTCTAACCTCAATGCATGAAGAAAAAGACACATAACGAGTGGGAAATTGCTTAGCTAACTATTTTACGGACCACATTTATCCCAGTATGATTCTGTAATATAAAGTAATCTTACAGTCATTTTTTCAATTCAGTAAGAAACACACAGAAAGACTAGCTTTTAGAATTTTTCTTCAAGCTTCCAATGTAGAGATGGACAAGGATGCATTTCGCTAGGAAGCTGAAACAAGCAAAGGCAGATTCATGAAAGTGACAGCGTACTGAGGCAGTTTATTTTCCCCAGCATCGCAGCTACACTGGTGCACGACAGGTTAATTAGAAAAATTATCTTATTGGACCAAGCCCTTCACAAAGCAGACGAGACTCTCGTTGGGTTTCTACTATCTGCAGTATTCTGGCTTCTCAGACAGCAACCATCTATCAAAGTCATTTCTCAGCAGCCCCATGGGTCTGCATCTGTTCAACCAACTGGAAAAAAATGTCATGCAAGCTGTGTAAATGAGTTCTACTTAGCTTTGCTTTCTTTTTTTTTTTCAAATTGAGTAACATTTGCATCAGGAAATATGTTTGCAAATACTTACTCAAAGGAAGGAAAAATAATCTTGGTTTAAAATGTATGTTATGCAAGAATTCCTTGCAAGTAGGAGAGGTGGGCAGACAAATGGAACTAGTAAAAGGTTGCATATCTTAGGAACTATTACAGCACAAAGAAAGAGTAAGGTTCATTTTCAGAACAGCAGCACAAACTCAGCAGTAACAAAGGGCATGTCAAAATAGCGAATAATTTTATGTCTGCATTTCCACAATGAACAGCTTCTTCAATCTTAAATCATAACTGGAAATCACTGCAATCTCCCTCTCATCCAAAATGTTCACTGACATTTAATATCTCTGACATAAAATATATATTAAAACACTGCAAAAATTTTCTTTTTTTCCCGTATCAGCGGGAACAAAGATAATTGCTGGCAACAGGAAGTAACCCAAATCTTCTGTTGTCCTAGATATTCATATTCATTTGATCAAAATATTCTCCTCTGTCTAGTTACACACCATTACGTATATATTGCAGTTAAATGGATTTTTATCTTCTCTTATAAAAGCCATAAAGAGTTAACTTATCATTTGAAGCCTACAGTAACTAAAGACAAATGGAGAAAAAAGCAGTGGGATTAACTCATGCTTCATGCTAAGCTGCATCACAAATGACAGGTCAATCACTTATATCAAATGAAAGAATTTTGCAAACAAGCACACTACTGCAACAACAGAATTAAGCTACACGTTCCCAGTAGGTGGCTTGCAGAAGTCTATGTACTTCAATCAGGAAGCATTATCCCCTGAGTAAAGCCTGGGTCTGATCAAATCAAATGTATTTATTCAGTCATAGAAGTGGCAGACAGAAACAAAAGGCCTATTCTTAGAAAACCTGCTGTTCTGCTGTTTTGTTCTGTAAAGGGAGACACGGAACCAACCAACCTGTCCAATGATTCTACCCAGCAGAGCCCAAATGCCTTGCCCTTCATTTCGCAGTTTTCCATTCATATTTTGTAGCTCTTCCAAAGACTCACACAGCTGAAAAGTTACAGAAGAAAAATAGGGAACAGTAAAGAAAATCAATTCCGAGTTATTAAATAAAATTTACTCAACTCTAACTTACCAAGGGTGCATTAATTTATTGTAGGATTAGAAAAACAATGAAACTCATACCAATATGGCTGAGATCAGAACAACCATTCAGTAATTTAATAGAAATAAAACAAAAGCCCAGAGCAAACACTTGTTTTGTAAAGACCAGAAGTATTTCAGCATGGAAATAAGGTTTCATAAAGTCAAATGTAAATCAAAACTAAAATACAGCAACATATTATATGTGCTGTCCACAGTACTAAGGCAGTAAGACTTTAACAAGCAAATATAAATGAATTAAAACTCTCTTTTGCCACATTCTCACAGAAAGGGAAAATTTAGAAGTAAAGGCTGAAAGGAAAATAAAGGGGTTGTTTTCTTCTGGAAGTAACTATTAGTATTTTGGAAGATAACTATTAATTTGGTTAACAGCTCCAGGCACAATTTCCTTCCCCTTTATCATCTCTGGGCACTTCACAAGGATCTGCTGCTACATTTTCCGTACACAAAACGTACATTTAAAACACACACAAAACAGTTTAGGAATTAATAGTAACACCATTTTTTGTCATCATTAACTATCAATACGCTGTTGAATTCAACAAGAATTGCAGCATGTCATCTGTCACAAAGGGTACAGTATATCAATGTTTCAAAATAAGTGAATATTAAAATAAGTATTTGGTAAAAATGAGAAAAGTTATCTTTTAATCATAATGGTGATTTAATAAAAAAATTAATTAGCAGCATTTTGGGGGAGCAAAGCCATGATTTATGGGCATCAAATTTGTTATACCCTAAAAAGCATAGAGAGGACGCTGTGGAGGTGTCAATACTGATTATTTCTGTCTGAGAAATTAGTCAAGCCATTAAAGCCAAGCCCAACTGGAGTTGTAGTTAACATAAATAAATAAATAAATAACACTCTTGAGTGTTGTAGATTGCCAGTTATCAAGTACCAATCATGCAGGCTCAAACAGGTCCATGTGCAATTTGTTACTGGAGCTCTGAGTAGGGTCAGTTAAACACACTGACTTGTGTCCAGTCAACATACCATATTTTAAAAATTGATATTACTTGTATGGGAGAAGACAGATCACTGAATATTTTTAAAAGAAGAAATATGCTTTTAAATATTACTTTTAAATGATCAATAGTTTGCATCTCACTTTCATCCGAATTTTTTTTCCACAGAAAGAAAAATTCTATCAAAGTTAACAGTAGAAACACTAAAATGATACAAGGGTTTATCACCCCTTTTTCTTTACCTTATTATACTCCACATGAAGCTTTTCTTGCTCATTTTCTAACTTATCCTTGATATTCTTCTGTTCAGCCATATTCTCCTGGATTTGAATCATGCGCATATTTCTCTCTGTTTAAAAGAAAACCACATTAGTTCCTATTCTTGAATGTACATTTTCAAATTCTATGCACTAAAAAAAGTGAAGCAATCTAAAGTAAAAAACTGTAACAATACAAAGACACAAAACTATGACCTATAAGTTTAATACACAGACTGAGTAGAACGAACAGTCATAACATTTATATTTTGCTGCATAAATACTGTAGTTGCTTAAATGATGAACTTGGATCAGGATCTAGCAAACAGTGAAAAAGTCATGCTATTCCACATAGAAATGGAGGAGAATCTAAGGAAAAAATATTATACCAGAAGTGACCTACTCTCTTCGTAATGACAGTTTAGTCTCCTGTCTATATTTGAATGATTTTATTCTTTTTTGAAGTGTCTTTTAAAAAAGTAACTTTCTGTGTAAACAGAAAGCAGTAATATACCTAACCTAAAATGAAGTCATAATCCTCATTTATCGACTCTAAACCATTAAGTGCAATGAAAATAAAAAAGCCAAGGAAATAGCACAGCACAACGCAGCAAAGCAATAACCTTTTCATTTGAGAAAAATGAGCCGTTTCCACCCTTACCAAGGTAATAATTCACAAAGTCAGCAGTGAGAGCTGGTTGTTTATGTTTTCTTCTTCCATCAACACTGGAACTCGTATCTGAGGTGTCCACTGGAAAAATGTCTGTGCTGATTCCCATCAACTCGGCTTTGCGCATGAGCTTCCGTATGGCTGAAGCGCTGCTCGTGAGCGGCCGGGGCAGCTTCTCCCTGGGAACCCAGGCCTGGGGCCTGGTGGTGCGCGCCAGCTCTGCCTTGGCACGGTACTGCTGCAGCCTGGCATTGATTCGAGCCTGCAGTGAAGAGTCCCACAAATCAAAAACATCAAGGAACGATTCGAAATCAGTTTCGAGTTGTAATTTGGAACAAATCTGCCTTTTATTTTTATTTTAAAAGCTGCACAATACAATCAGTGCCGTTTCCACTTCGGAACTCCACAACTCAAGAAACAGACGTTGATACAGACATTCCACTTTACTTCAAAGTGCACACACAAACGACATTATCCTTTCAGCAGGTTTTGGATCTATGTATACATTTCTCGATGAGACTTCCCCATTGCTGAAAGTACCAGAAGACTGCTGGCTTTGTGACAAGCCCTTCTAATAATGATCATTTGATGGGACTGCAAAAATTCACTACTGGTAGAAGCTTTGGTTGACCTACCACATATGCACTTAGATACACATTAAACTGGCATTTATGTGAGCAACAAAAGTTGATGAAGAGCATTTTTACCATATTTGACATACTTTTATAGGAACTCCTTTCTCAGTGCCACTTCTCTTTATAAATGTTAAACTTGCTGATTTTAATTTGTCAAGAACACAACCCAAACAGAAGTGAAGCAGACAAGAGAAGCTCACAGTATATATTGTTGATGACATCTGTATATTTGTGACCATCTGGGAGATCCACCCCAGAAGATCGAGCTGTTACTGACAGTTGGAAAACACTGTCTTGAGGGAACTCTATGAAGTGGCAATTCTGGCAGAAACTGACATCAACAGACAAACCTTCAGAGGCAAAACTCCAGCTGACTATCAGTTAGAAGCTGTTTACTTGCCTGCACAAAGAAGAAACTAAACTAATGTGACTGCCCCACCATATGGCGTAAGATACTCCTGAGACAAAAGCAAAAGGTCTGCATATACACACACACACACACTATGGTTAAGGAACATCTCTGATTCCAAACTGAAGGTAGTACTGCAGGCAGTTTAACACATTACCTTACTAGGTCTTGAACATTAATGACCAAGAAACAAAGCAAATGTAGCTTACAGGTCAACTCTGACCTCAATGGCTTTTTTCTTTCTGCCACAGCAGCAGGCAACAGGTCCACCTACAGCCACTGCCAGACAATATCAAAGCCAGCAACAGTGAAAACATGCAGCTGTACAAAATGTATGCAAATTATCATACTTGTATCAAGGTGCCTATAACACCAGGTCAAGTAACTCCACCTGCAGTTTTCAGCAGTCATTCCTTCCATTTCCAAAAATTTAATCTAAATAATGTAAGCTAAAAAACTGCAGGGTCTTGGTTAGGGGAAAAGAAGAGAGACAAAGGGAAATCCTGGAAACTTATCAACATTATCAGCACTGCATAATAAATGCCTAAAACCAGAGCTAATAATCCCTTCTGGATCCAAACTGCCATTGCACACCCAGTACTTACCATTATATTGGGCAGTATTCGTATTATTGCAACGTCTCCACTACACAGGTGCATTTCACATAACTGAGAGCTGAGTATATTCAGCAAGAATTATGAAACCAGTTTTAAATCAAGCTACATGAAGCTCAATACCCCAAAAAATATTTTATTCAAAATTCTTCTACAGAACAAGTTTGCTCATGCTCATTCTCAACAGCATAAGTAATTTTAAATTAATATTATCCTTTTCAAAGATTTCTTAAGAACTGGAAAGTCAAGATTTTTTTTTTTAAATAAAAAGTTTGATAATATGAAACAATATTTCCTTATCATTACACTATAATTCTCACTTCAGAAAAAAAGCAGATAGTCCTCTCCCAAAAATAATTTCCATTATTTACAGCATCTGCTACTTTCTGCAAATAAGTCAGGCAGGTTTCAATTAGGTAACAAGCTGCTTTTCTGCACAGGTGTGATTTTTCCATGGAATGCAGTTCAGTCTAAGCAGTGAAGCAAACTATGCTAGAAATTCCTCAGAATCAGGAGAAAAAAAATAAAGGACATATATTGAAACACGAAAGTATGCAGATTCCCTCAGAGGGATTGAAACCTGTGTATCAACAAGACATTTATCAGTTCAGCTTCGGCAGTAACTAACAGTTTTAAATGGATCTGTCACTAGACAGGGATATAGACTTGCCTAAGGCTTTCAGACAACTCCCACACAGTAGCACAGACTCACTTCTTTGCATATATTAGTTTTTTCCTAGGAAATCTTTACTATCAAAACACCTAGCACACAGATTCCAGTCAGACCTACAAAACTGGTAATTTAGATAGAAATAGCATTATGCCTAATATCTTCTTTTTTTCTTCAGAATCTTGAAGAAAATGTTTAATAAAATCTATGAATTACAATGAAATAATAATTACCAATTTTTTACCTCAAAACCAAAGTAATATTTTTCAATTCAGACAAGCACAGATATTTGATATTTATTGAAACAGATGAGATATAACTATATCATATATACAGAGAATTGTTCTTAGAGACTAAACCCTACAAACAGTTCAGTGTGCAGCTAAATAAATGACCAGGTGCTACCAATATATTCCACATTTAAGTTTTTACTATAACAACATTTCTACCTTCTCCTTTTTTCTGTCTTTTTTAACATGCATGATTAATACAGAGGCATTGGTGTCACAAATACAATACCTGAGCTTCTGGTGAAAGCTGCTTTTCTCTTTCCTGCAAGGACATTTTACAGTAAGATTGTAAAGCCAAGTAGTTCTTCCGCTTCCATTTTCTGTCTAACCTGTCCGCATGCTGTTTACAATAAGCAAAAAAAGGGTCAGCTATATCCTGTTTCAGAAAAAACAAAGGGGAAGGAACAAAAACAGAGTGAGACATAAAGTAAGGCCAAAGGACTCTGAACAGCACATTCTAGCAATCAGTTCACATGTTTGAATGGGTATGTTTTTAAAAACAACTAAAAAGTATGTTTCCAAATCTATTTTGTCATGTTGACGCAATTTAAAATATGTTTTTCCACTGTTTTCATTGCATGATCCTAAACACCTTGAAATGCATTAAAAATTTAACTCTCTACTAGTCAATCTCTGTAATACATTTGCATTCCAAGGAAAAAAATCCAGCAAAATAAATTCCTAAGTACAAATCCCTTTAACATATAACATGTATTAACTTCCTGTTGATTCACTGTGCCTTTTAAATTAAATCCTAGAAGTGCTTAATAATTCTGAATACTATCAAAGTCAATATACTTAGTTTCTCTATTGTTCTTCCAACCATTTTGGTGGCTATATCCTCACATGATTTATCATCTCTCAGATGATTCTTTTTTCCCATTTTTCATCCCATTATATCTGCAAATCATGGCTAGGTTTATAGCAATTTTGAGCATCTGCAAACCTTGCAAACAGACTACAGATATCTGAGCCATGAGGAGACATGGTTTGAGAAATACATTTCATTGCCTTTGTACATTCAAAAGTGCACAAACATCATAAATCTACAGACTAAGAAAAACTTAAAGCAGTCTTCCTTCATAAAGTAATATAAATATTAATAAATTACCTGCCTATCAAATTTCTCTTTATTCCACTTATAAAACACAGACTAGCAAAATTTACTATTTCTTTACAAGCACATTTTATTTTAATTTAGATTTTCACAGTATGTGACAAGCTTACTTCAAAAATTAGCTGTGCCCTAAAATGAGATTGTGTGAGACCTTGATTAAAAACGTGACTGCAGAAAACATGTAACAAAACTTTAAGGTGGAAAGGCAAGTAGATATGTTCTGAGGGAAAATTCACACAGGGCATTTAAAGACTCAACCTTACATATAACCTATTAAGGACAACAACGATAGCAATGTGCTATCTTCCTATTTTATCAGTCCAACAGAAGGAAGTATTTAGTGATTCCTTCATTAATGCCTTAGTGGTCTGTTGTTTCCATAAACAAAAGCAATGCTTGTTCTTGTGTTACCTGTGGTACTTCCCAAGGCAAAAAAGTAAATTATGAAGCTATGAACATGACAGGCTTAATCAAAATGATATGCATCAGGATGAAATTGGACAATCTAAAAGTACTTATACCATAAAAATGAATCAGGAAGTAGGAACTTCAAATCTGAATTGCTTTAGATCATATTACAGGGGAAAAAACTGTTAGGAAAAGACATTGAGAAGTTATCAGGAGGTTATAAATACTTGCTTTTCATTCTGATTCCAAAGATTAATTTTACCACAAGGAAAGTCATATCTATGTACTACAATTTGAAGTAAATATTGGAAAACACACTTGAAAAAGTGGCTTCAGAAATGTCTTTAATTTCTGAAGTCTCCTATTTGGTATGAAACAGAGATTACTGTACTACACAAACAGCTAGGTAAGGATGTCACCCAATGTGAAGCTCAGGAAATAGAGTTAGAATTCCTGTCTGTATTAACTGACGGTCTATTAAGCCAACTTCTGTGTTAACTTTATCCTTTTTCCCAGTCAGTTTCAAAAGATGCTCAGAGTTGGACAATGTGGTGAAGGTCTCTCCCTGTACAGTTCCTTCACCCAGCCTAGGCCTTGTTACCTACTTAAAAAAACTTTGTTCAGGACCTGTGAACAAAAAAAAGCTACCATTTCAGGTCATCTCCATAAGCTTTCAATACAAGTCTTTTATTCTATCCTTTCCATAGCTACCTCTTCTGCTGCTGCTTCTGAGAGGAGGCCTTCCTTCTGAGCACAGGTCACATGGAAATAAGCTCTGCACATCCCAGCATCACAACTAATGCATACACCAGTTCTGGCAAAACGAGGATCTTCACAAAAGCTGCACTCCTTTATAAAGAAGAATGGAAAATGCCACAGTAAATATTTCAGGTGTATTCTGCTTAATATTTGATAATTTCTGTCATATATATAAAAACCAAACTGGTAGGTTAACTCCCGTGTGGTACAGAAACCAAGTATGCTCTCAACAGCCACACTACTTAAAGCTTCCTGCTTTCTCAACTCCCACTATTAATGTCATTTTCAACAATGGTAAAGTGCTTAAATAATCTAAACAGCATGTTGGATGAATTTTTATATGAACTTCCATGTATTGCATTCCCCTCCACCAAAACAACTAAATACCATCCAAGCAATTCAAGCACAATTAGCTGTATAAGTATAGTATAAAAAAAACCACCTCTCCTCAGCAAGTGTTCAACAAGTTCAGAGGACAAACAAAAATAAAAGAGCAGTGCTCTCAATGACTGAAAACCATAATTATGTACATATCCTTTGATAAGCAATGACAGAGGAGTAAACATGAAACAAATACTCAAAGATCATAAATATCAGTAAGGAATTCACGTAAAGGAACTATGACTTCAGATATGTGCATTCTAGGCACAGTCACTTGGAAAACAATGAACTGACATCCCCTAATATGACCTGGAAAAAAACAATTAACTTATTTTTTCCATTCCTCAGTCTGTTTCACCACAATTTCAAGCCAAATCCCTGTGCCAGCAATCTAGAGCAATGAGCACGTAAGCAGGAAATGGGAACATGCATTGCTTAAGCAGTGCTGCTATCCAGTGTATAAAGATGATCTAAAATTATACAGGCATGCATTTCCTAGACTCCCACTTGATGAATAGAGAGCAAAGCTGTCTACCACCTAGGGAAAATATCTCCATGCAGAAAGTTAAACAGAACAGAATGGTAAGGAAAACTCAGTGACTGAAGAATCTCAAAACATCACATATGCTACACTAGAAGGGCACCCTTTAGCTGTGTAGCTGCAACACCCAACAGAAAGGAATTAAATGAAAAAATCTATTATATTAAGCTGGTTTTGCAGGGGGGAATGTAGAAAAATAAGCTGTAACTTCCACATTTAATACAGCAAACAGCATTTAGAGCTTTGCAACACTAATTAGTCTTCTTCACCTGTACAGTTCACTTGCACCTTACTCACAACAATAAAAGATGCCCAAATTCTTTACCCTGATCCTATACATCACTCATGTTATTCAAAAGGAAGAGAGCACGATTTGTTTCAACAACAGTTTGCAGGGTCTGACATGCTTGCCCCAACCTTTTTTAACAATAACATTTCCAAACAAGACTAAATGCCTCAGCAGGCCCAGGCTCCTGATACAGGTATGTTGTAAATGGGCAATCCAAAGTGTTTTAATCTGTTCTATATACTGTATGCATTTTTAGAACTGCACTACATATTTTCATTTAGTATTCAATTTAACAAATTCGCATTAAAGAAAAAAAAAGTGACTTGTCAGAAATGAAGCTTTAGAGCTGCAGAATCAAGCACCTTCCCCCACATTAGCCTGATAGTATTGAGAAGCCGTGTCTATCTCCATTAGCCATACAAACAAGTATTTAGCAAACCAATGAGTGCTGTCCTCTGCCCACTGCAATGTTTTCTGTTTGGTTTGTTCAAGATTACTTTTGATCCAGACTGAAAACATTTACATGTAAAACAATTTTAACTTTAGACTCATTTATCAGTTCAAGTTGAGGGTCCTGTGTTGCTGTGATTTTCTGTAGACACTGCTTTGGAACAGCCTGTTGTATCCATACCAGCTTGCATACAAACTCCAAAGTAATTCTTACTGAATATACATCTGCCTCATCCTTTCTTAATCTACTTAATCTCCCATTTCTCATCTCATAAATCCTCCTCACTTTCCATTCACATTTTGTCAATCTGCCATTGACTGCAAAAAAAAATTAGCAGTTCTGTAAAAAAATCAGGGAAATTGGGCAAAAACAGTGACGGAAATTGTGGATAACAGTGGTAAGGGAACAGACAGAAAGATGGAGGGAAGAGCAGGTAGGTTGTAGGTATAACAACCATTAACAAACTTACTCTAATTTTTAGTCCTGAACATGACTACAAAATTGCTATAAAAAAGAAAAATAAAGTTGGGAAGATGCATTTTATTCTATTACATGAAAAAAAAATAGAGCTACTTGTTGCCACTACATCTCTTCTAAACTTACCTTTGCCCCGTACTTGGAATAATTCATTTCTGTTAGAGTTACTGGCCGCAGCTTGTCAATATCTCCAAATGCCACTCCTGGAACATAGAGGGCACAAACAATATGGACCCACCTAAAACAGTGGACAAAATTAGGTTACTGTTATCAATATTTTGATCCCATATTATACTCACCATTTTCAGGTTTCAAAGTCCCTTGTAAATGCTGCTGATGCTAGCTGAAACACTTGAAGGAAAGTACATTAAAAGCAGGGATGGAGTGCCTATCTGGAATTCAGCTCAGACAGTGAGGCATAGAGCAAGGCCTTTCAAAGCCACTGGGATTCCTCTGCCTGTCTGGATCAAGGGCGGGGCTACCACCACCTTTCTGTTCTGATGGCTCTTAAAAGGGCTCCACACACTTTTCAAGGAACATGAAAGGTATATGAAGATTTTGATATTACTTATAAAACTAAGGCAGACATATATTTTCACGATGTGGTAGGAGGTAGGAAGGAAAGGAACAAAATTATACAGGTAGTCACATTAACACTGAGCTCTGAGCATACAGCTATGAAGCACTTAAAACAAAGCATGAGTCAGACTTTGCACTGTTAGTTACACCTATTAGTATCACCAGAGCTAACTAGTTTTAAGCAACATAGAGAGGACTTGCATTCAGGAATAAACACATCTGGGTAGTATAACAGAAAGGCCTATCTGAAACTCAGATTAGGAACTTAGTTGTTCCTTTCTTCACTGGCCATAAAAATCCAGAGAGTAAGAGGTCTAAATCTTCATCCCTGAGGGGCAGAAAATGAATCTGGAACTTTGTGTATAGTAACCAAATGCCACAGAATGGTAAAGGCTTCAGCCTCAAAACTGCTCTTAACAGGCATCTTGCTAATCTCCTGAAACTCTCAGCTACCTAAAAACAGCCTTGCAGCAGAGGACAAAATTTCCTCCTCTTCTTCTTCCATTGTTCTTGTAATGAACACTTCCTAAAAGACCCATCTCTCACTGTAACAAACCATCCGTTAGTGACAAACTCAAAATCTGCTCTGCACAGCATGCATGACTCAAATTAACTGAGACAAACTACTGCAAATAATCTTACTGTTTTATCAAAATTCAGGAAGCATTTGCTACTCCTTGCTAAGTTACCAGGTGGGAGAAAACTCTGATAGACAGAGGGTCAAGATTGCTATTTTTCTGTTGTTTTAAGATATTAATGAAAATGGCCTTTCAGTTGCAGAGATTATAGCTAACACTTTGAACCTATAAAGTCCACATGATATACAGCTAGAGACTTCAGACATAACTGAGCTGAAATATCCTGTTTGAGCCTCAGCAAGTGTGTTAATTCAGCACTTTACAATCTTCCCAGTCATTATTGTTTAACAGTAAATGTATCACTAGTGAAGACTAAAACTCTCTTCTGTTCTAATCAAATAATAGAATCTACTCGCTGTATTCAAGAAGACTCATGATGATGTGAGAAACACTTCTTCCCTTGTCTCTTTTACCAGGGATTCAGTACAGACTTATTACCACCTGCTTAAATCTGCACCCATGCTGCTGTGCTCTTTTTTCCAATCTTCTACCACTGTTTAGCCTATCTCTTCTCCCTCCTCTTTCCTTGGTACGTCAATTTAAAAAATTCAGTTATACAAAGAAATAACATCTCGGGTTCAAGTGCACTTAAAACAGTTACTGTTATTAACTAGCTGCTTACAGAGAGAAATACTGTTTATGGTTATACTACTCAGGAGCTCCACGTAGCCCCGGTTTCCCAAAGCAGCACACTTCTCATCAATGGTCCTTAGACCTACAACACTGGAATTTATCACATTCAGAGTTATTAAGTTTCATGTTATTTATGAATCATATATCCCAACAGAAATTCCAAAAAAGCAAAAAAGACTCAGTAGCAAGCTCAAAAATACATCTGAATTTCAGTCTTCACAAAAGAAAACAATGATCTTTCAATGCACAAAACTGGCAGACAACCTATTTACTTACCATTTTCCTCCAAAAAAAGAGTCCAAGATATTAACTGGATAACAGAAAAATCCCAGTAACAGTAAGAAACTACTTAAAAACCATTAAATTACTTCACTCTGTAAGAAATTTTGCCAGTAAATGTAACAAGCCACAACATTGACTGATCCACTGTGTAATATCTGACAAGACTCTTGATTCGTGTATTTAAAAACAAGTATTTATCCTATGGGTAAATCACTCAGGTTTGGAACACTAAGTAGTAAATTCCCTTTAAAGCACATGAACTTAAAACAATGAGAATAATGTATATCCCAAATACACATTTATATGCAAGAACTGCATTGTTTAGCCTCCACAAATTTTACTAGTGTTCTTCACATCCACAAAATTATTTGGTCACTGCACTGTAACTACAGGAAGATGCAAAGAAAATTTAAAGATGAGTTACACCTTTGTCTTTAAACTATGTAATACAAATACGACAGCCTGCTAGCTGCCACAGAACAAGCTGAGACACTCAAGTGTTATGCCAAAACTTCTTGCTGCTCAGAAAGGGAGTAAACCTCATCACTGGTTTTATTACAGCATAAACACTCCAACATGCCAGCACAACCCTTTAACTTAATACGATGTTACATACAAAAATAAGATTTCTTCTCATTAGTACATGAGAAGCACATCTTCTTTCTGACTCCCTACAAAACCAGTGGAGGCACAATACATCCCTGCAGGGGAGCAATGGAGCAAGGGGTACCACCTTCTCTTCCACACTGTATCCAGGAGTGGCAATAGCTTGGCCTAATTCACTACCATATTTTTATGAAATGTTCCTCTATTAAAAAAAGCATATGTATGTGCTTAAATGTATATTTTGGTAAACATTCTAGTAAATACCCCATTGACATGAGCATATTGTACTTGTTTTCAAAAGGAAATTTAAAAAAAACTAAAAGCAAAATACAACACACAGAATGAGACCTGTAATGTTGAGATAAATAGACTTCTTGTTCGTAAATGTTAAAAAATCTGATTTCTGCAAGGCTTCTTTTCTATACTCTTCCTTTAATTTAAGGTGTGTAATACAGTACAAATCTTTATAAACAGAAGCTACATATCTCCACAATTATTATTCTTAACAAAAATCACAAGGTTCTGGTTGGAGATCTTTGATAGTAAGTTTTAATACCGCCTACTAAACATACTCTCTGAAGTTCAATATAAAGATACTCATCTTCTACAAGCAGCTGCTTTCTCAATTTAATTTGCACAGTTTTTTCATGCTCCACTGGTGTATTTAATGCTGCTGCACTCTGTAGGAGTTTATCTACGATAAACCCAACAGCTGGCTGCTTGCTTCATACTGACCTTCTCAAAATGTTTTAGTACATGTCACCCAAGTATTGCAGTAGTACAGATTTAAACTGCCATTTCTGTGTGATTGGCACACAAGTGCCTCATTTCTTTAACCACCTATATGTGAACTCGGACCTGAATCTTTATTAAAAAACATACACAAGTCAGTCAAGTTCACAGCTGAAGCAGCTTCAGCTGCTTTTAATACCAGTTCTAAATATTTTCCTGCTCATTTATTTAGCTGCACATGTTTTAGAAGCTTGTAATTAAGACAAATTGGGTAATCAAAGAAGAATAATCTTCCTTGTTACTTTACCATCCATTTAGCTTGGAGCAATGATGACAGATGTTGATTAGGAAGGAAGAAAAACTCCATACTGAAACAAGGACAGAATTTATATTTTTGGATAATAGCGTTTTGAGAAGTGAAATTTCATAAATTCACATTTATACTTGTGAAACTGAGATATTAATGTGAAAAGGCTTCTGCTGAGAAATTAAACACCTCATTATTCTAATGATTCACCTTTCATGTAAAAAGAGAGAAATTATTCCAATTTGATTATGAAGAGAAACTGATTAGGTTTGGTTTGTGTAATTTTCAGCACTGATGCATATGACGAATTTATTTTTAAATGGTGGCAAGAGGATGAAGAGCAATGGTGAGTTAAAGAATTCTGTTACTCAGTAGTCTCTTCCTGCTAATGCATCAAGAAAAGCAGTGAACTGGACTACAGTTAACTGAGTACAATGGAAACATAATGGACACTGCCCCAAGACCCTACCTCTACCTACAGTGCCCCCCTACCCATGAGAATTCAAATTTATAAATAAATAATAAAAAGAGCACAGGAATTTTAACATATTAATAACGAGAATTAGTAAATAGCAATTGGTATTTTTTTTCTAGTACATAATGTCTTCATCTGGGAGAATAAACTTATCCAAGACAGCAATATGACACTATCTAGCAAATAAAGATACAATAACAAAAATTATTGTGATAATACCCACGATCACCAAGGTAGGTAGGCATGTGCTTCAGCATACAATCAAAACAAAGAAAATACCTTCAGGTCAACCAAAAGCATACCACCATTTCACGAGAAAATACTTAAGCATTTATTAAAACATTGACTATAGTTTCTACTAGGATAATATGAGAAGTCAGATATATACAGGGCTTAAATTGTTTGTAGAACACAGGAGTAAAAAGGTTGAAATTAAACTTGGCAGGTGATTATCAAGTCTCACATTTCCTGTTACACAACTGACTTGTAGTCTTTAAAAGTATTTTTCTTGCATATAGAAGCAGTACTATTACAACAGAAAACAACTGAAAAAGCACAATTTGCTAAGTTATGTCAAAGCTTTATAAGGAAGATGTATGTACACTCTTGAACCTACTACAGATCAGCAACAAAGATCTGAACCCTAGAAGTATTAAAAAAGCACTACTACCTTTAAGGTTCAAAATTTTTCACTACAAAATTTGATGCACTTGTGTAATTGTTTTTAAAAAGCTTATGAAAAGCCCAGCCCCTGAAAACCTTGTTTATTACCACACACTTGCAATTTATATAACCATAAACTGTATGGAAAAAACCCTTCGTTTTCATGGTCTCTTAAATTAAAAAAAAAAAAACAAAAACTATGAAACCATGCAGCAAAACCTCGTAACATTAAGCATATATCAGACATCACTGATAATGCATCGCTTGCCTTTAGTACAAATAATTAGTTATCATTAATATGTACATCTTAATTTATTTTCCAAATGTCACAGGAATTGAAGACATTATGAGAGTTAATCTACTTATTCTCAAATTAGACCTAAATTCAATCCTAAAAAGAAGCAAAGAATATTCTCAAAAACCAAGAATACAATCTTCATAATTCTAAATAATCATGATAAATTCAAACAGGTCTGTCTGAATACCTTTTGCACACCTGCAATATAATTTTGTTATGCTGCTTTTTCCTACTACCTAGCATTACTGACCCATTCCTTTTCTCTACTAAAATAAAAACATGCAGTTTTCCTCCCACTTATATCCTACTTAAGGTAATAGGGTTGAGTAGAGGCTCTACAAAGTATAGGAAAAAACCCGATCTTTTATAAGGTAAGGTGACATCAAATCCAGAACATCACTTATTCAGTCTTACCTGCCTGCATCAGTCTCCTTGAAGATCCCATCCTGGTTGGGACACAATTCACAGCTAGGTGTGACACCACATTTGCATGCATCACAAAACCAAGGCTCTGTGGAATTTTCTGAAGCTGAACTCATGATAGAGTCACTCTCTCCATCAACACCATAGCAACCTACACACAGGACAAATGGAAGATCAATGCAAAAAGAGAAAATTGTAGGAGTAGCAACTTGCCAGTTATGACTTCAGAAGCAAACTTACACACATATAAATTCAGAGGAACGATTCGAGAGAAATACTGAGACATTCAAGAAAGTTTACATTTTTGAAACTATTATGGTTAGTGTAAAATTTACATTTAAAGCTAGTTTCATTCTAAACAGTCACCTGTTTTATGTGATTGTATTAGATTACAAGTGAAAAACAAGAAAAAGACTGTTTTATTCTTCTAGCCACACTTGGTGTATTTTCAGACTATCCATTAGGCAGGAAAGCAAGAAAACAAGACTTGAAGCAACCAAAGATTAAAAAAACTCAATGCATTTTTTTGAGTAAAGAATTATATTTCAAGCTCCTCTCCCCGGAAAATGATCATTTTTTGGAGAGAAGGGGAGATTGTTTGGGTTTTCTTCAAGAGGTTCATTATGTCAGTAGAATCCAGTCAACAAATACACATTCCACTTTTCCACTTTGCTTTCAGCATGCAAAGCAACCACAAAAGAATATACACAGGAAATAAAAAACACTATTTAATTACTTTTATGAGTTGTAGGACTGACCTTAAGAACCCTTGTGCAACTTCAAAATCAAAGCATAGCTTGTGGAGCACAAACAGACAATTCTGAGACACCACACTGGTGAGTGATGAAATGTATATATAGATATATATATATTTAAGCATTCTCATTTGTACCTGGTTTTAAATCATGGCTAGGCTCAATCATTCAGTTTCTCCATTCCTCTTCAGTACAACTAGGGTATTCTTTATGATTGCTAAGGCACCTATGCATGCTTAATTACAAACTTAGGAAAACAGTGTCTTTAAAGGGAATTGTTATTTCAATTTTGACAAGAGCAAGAGTTATATTAGTACTACTGCAAATGACAAAAAAATATTAAAGCTAATCACTACAAAAGCGGTTTTTTTTTCATAACCCACATTTTGAACATTTAGCTGCTATTCAGTAAGAGAAAAAAATATTTAATTGTCAACACTTAAAACACAGTGAAGACTTTACTAAAAAATTAAATTCAGCTATTTATCAAATGCAGCAAGTCACAATTTGTGCTTTCAGAGCAGTAAAATTACTCTATTCTGCAATTAAATAACAACATGATTTTTTACTTTGTTTCATTACTCGAGGCTGTCATAAAATATCAACAGTGCTCCAACTCCCCTTGCGACAGAAACAGAGATCTGCACAATACACTGAAAAACTACATTCAGGAAATAAGCAACACTGCAAGAGCTGCTTAAGAAACATAATCTTCCACTACAGAATGAGCCTCATCAATAAGAATTAAAACAAGATGGCAGAATGTTTCTTTTCATAATAAAAATTGTCCTAGAATGAAAGGACAAGTAATGTGCAGAAGTGTATTCACTAAATTTCATTAGGGATACACAAGATCATATAGCTCATCCATAAGGTCACTCCATCTTCCTTATAATGTGGTATCAGCTTTAAGCAACATTCCACAAAGTAGTTTTTTAATTCTAATAACACAATTTTGAATAGATGCCAGCAAACCTAATTTTCAGCAATAACACTAATGTACAAACACGTGGCCCACTGATATCATAGAGCTGATGAATCATTAACCTTTTAGGAATTCCTTCAGACTTCTAAAAATATTAACATTTTCTTAAAAGTATTTATTAAAATATCTTGCTATTACAAATGTGGTAATGCTGTCCTCAATCCACACTGCAAAATAAAATCAGTTTATTTCGAACACTGATACTTCTTCACCAACTGAAAGTAATTAGATTTGCTTTTCTAGCCTAAGTGCCATCAGTCTACTAAAATTAGAACGATTACTTCCCCAAACTGTCTTACCTTCATTCTGAAATAGCTGTTTTATTATACTAAATTATATCTGCTGTATTTTATCCTTCCTCATAGAAAATAACACAAATGTGCTGCAATTATTTCCATCCTTTTCACATGTGTTGGCATTAACAATTGCTAATGTTAATTGTTTCTAAAACAATACAAATATATATCCTCTTCCAAAGTGGGCAGGGAAAAAAGTACATATTTTTAAGCCAATTTTTTTGCCCGATTTGTATATAAATCATAGTGACACAGCTTTAAAGGGTTTCAGATCTCTGACAGATAAGAAGGCATTTGCTCTTTTACCTAAATGGCATTTAGCAAAAGGTCAACGTGACACTGCTACAACCAGCAAAAGGGGTGGTCTTTTAGCTGGAGAAAACAGACTAGATTACCATTTATCATTGCCAATAAAAACAAGAAAACAATCTGGTCCACTACAAAGCTGAAAAAAGGAAATTCAGCCTGTAAGACTACTGCTGACTTGGTGTACACTGCCAAATAAAGCTGCTGAATCAAAGCTGCAATACAAAACCATTTTGGCCCTGAAGCTAGTTCAGAAAAGATACTTGTTCTTGACTGGCTTGTGGAAAGAGCCAATTTCAGTATACTCCAAAGTCTAAAAAAATAATAAATATAAATTAAATGTATCATTTTTGGATCCTTAAAAATCCTGAGTACAACAAAGATTCAACTTACTACTACCTGCCTTCTTCTGCTGTGCTTAAAAAAGTGTTTTGTTCCAGCTAATTAAATTTTAAAAAGTATTATTTTAATGACTTCAAAATGCATAGATATGCAAATATAAAGCTGCTACTTGGTCTCCATCCATTCAGTGGATATCCATTAATTCCATCCATTAGTGGCTACACTGAAGATCAATTTAAAGTCGCTCAATCCAACCATTCTGAAAGAATTATTGGGAATTGTTGGTGGTGGAACAGAAAGCAACCTAAAAGTCGCTTAGTAAAAGCCTCAGGAGGTAATCTTTAAGTTCCCTCTAGAAGTATCCCAATTGTACAGACAGCTTGACTACTTCAGGCCTGAAAGGACAACAGGGGAAGGATACAGAACCTCTACAGAATATGTTTGGTTCCAAGTATTATCACTGAACCTCTGACCAATTTGGCATTAAGCCAACCATCTGCCCCTTTGACTGGAAAATACGCTGATGAAAACAAAATAAATTTTAAACACTTTGCTTAAAATGTTGCCTTTCCTTAACATCCAAAAAATTCTTAAATCTGGGTCTTCAAAATACCCCTAAGAGCTCCTTTTGAACTTAAGTTCATTAAATCCTCATGTTTGTATACTCTTAGATTACTGTATCGTAACTCCACTTCTGACATCTCTTTGAACACCATTAACACTAAACAATAAAACCAGTTTAGTGTAATACTAGCCTATGAATTTAAACACATGAAATTCAAGAAGGTAAAATTTTCACACCACTTACTGTTCCTTTAATGGCATCTATATATTACAATTACAGCCAAGTTGTCTGTTGAATGTATGCCATTATATACAGTAAACAAACTTTTTTATTCCCTGATTTTGAAGTCATTCTGTCAACAGCTTATATTTTCATGTGATTGTCAATAAAAAGAAATTGCATACACTAAAATAATGCCATTAAAACAATTGTTCTGAAATTTGTACCACTAAGAGAAACAGAAATAGAGACCAAATTCTTGTCATGGCTGCCAGCTGGTCCTCTGTTTCTCCGGGAAGATAATTTTTTGCCAAAGAGGATATCTGCATACACCAACTACATCCATATATACTCTGAAACACAAACTATATGGTAAACTCTATGTTTGCAAAATGAAATGCTGTGAGAGCACAGTATTCAATCAAAATATATTTCATTCAGTTCTTAGCTGGACCAACAGTTTAAAATAAATATATAAATAATTTAATGCATCATAAATTCAGAACAACATTTTTATTTAGTAAATGGAGAGTACTGAAGTACATGATTTTGAAAAATGGATTTTTATACCAGACAGCAGCAGACCACAGTAAGGGGCAAAATTAAAATGCAAAAATGTTTTACTACACTGTAGAGCATATGGCAACTACACCATCACTTTTAGCAGGAGAATTTCTACTCTCTGACATACACATCAAAGTACAGTAAGAAACACAGATAGGAGATGGAAAAGAAACTGCTCAAAAAATGTAGAATTTTTCTCATTTAACTCACAGCAACTAACCCAAGGGCAACAACTGGCAAGCACACTACCTACACTTGTGGCACATGCTACGACGTGTGCCAGACATCTTCAGACACACTGCAATCAAGATATCAAAAAACCTGACAACACAGTTGGGGGTGTCCTGCTATTACAAGATCTTAGCATAAACGCATTTATCCAAAATGACAGATTGCTGTCTAAAGAAGACTTTTACAAAAAGAAATGACAATTATCTTCATACAGAAGTAAAAAATCTGAAAAGCAACTGTACAAATTCAGTAAGAAATTTTTTTTTTTCCTTTTTTGGGAGGGGAGAGGGAGGATGTGACAGGGATAGGGTAATATGTGAAATGAGAATACATTTTTAACCGATGGACTTATGAATTAATTACAGGCTTTTCAAACTAACCAATTGCATTGTGCAAGAGCGGGTATAAAATTAGCATTACATGCATGCTGCTTAGGCAGTCTTAAAGGCAGTTACAATTCAAACCAGTTATTTACTCCACTAAGCACTGACTTCTGGACACATATTTGCAGCATAAAGAAAGCTGTTGGACAAGTGATGCAGGCCATGCAGGTGATATAAACATCACACAATAAACAGCTGTATTAGAAAGTAAACTGAATTTCTCACAATCTCAGAATTCGTAAGTCAAGGAAAGGTATTTATTAAGGGTCCATGACTTTAGGTCTGAATGAAAACTCCCCTCTAACTCTTGGCCATGTTGCTGCTTCTGTATGAGCTCTGACAGAGTTGCTCCCAGATGAGTTATCATCCCTCTTTTTCCACGGAAGACCTATATAAGAGCTCATTAATGCAAGCAAGTAATCCAACAGGAATACAAGTTACAACTGAACAGGCAGCTGCTGCATCAGGTTCTCAAAAGGAAAAGGTGGTAGCATCAAATACCCAGGAGGGAGCACTGGTGACCAGAAGAAGTAGGTTTGACTCAGTATTTTCTCAGCTAATGAATAACTTCACATTAAAACACGGGTGGCTGTCATAGAAAAACCTTTCAGTCACCAGAAAGGTTCTGTGGTGGACAGAAACTTCCACCTGAAGAGAGCACCAAGGCACAAGTCGAGGGTGTAAGACCCCCTCCCTGTGAAGCAAAGTAGTTTCTGTAACAGACAACAAGAAGAAGGAGGAAATAAGGTCTTCAGGGGAAGAATAATCAAATTGTCAATATCATCATTACGTAGGACCATGGGTGGGGCACCAGTAGGGAGTAAAAGGAGTGCACTCCCTCCATATAATTATTTACCATGCTACAAAGAAGAAAAAAGGCTCATTCATAATACCACTTGAAATTACATATAAAAACTATGAACAAAACCCATGTGGTATTCCACCAGCTTGCTCTGGGCATTTCAGAATAAATCAGATTGCAAGAAATGGGCATATTACTCTTCCTAAGTGCAGGTAAACATCACTGCATTGATTTCTATCCAATTCACAAATAGGAGACTCTTCGTTCAATACTGTGCTCTGAAAAACTCAAAAGCTCAAATATTAGAACAAGTTTCTGGACACAGCATGACATCCGCAGCCATAGCAATCTACCTACTAAAGGAAACCTGAAAAAATAAAAACAAATTCTTGGGTTTCAATGTGTTTACAAAACACACTCACTCATTACTGGAACTTACTATTCCAGTTACCGAGCAGCTGCACATAAGAGTACAAAGGACTATAAATACAGTCTATGCCTGTGATCTGGATATACTTTTCCACAGTGCAGATCAAAGTCAATGCTATTAAGAGTAAACCTTGTCTCTATTAACATTAAAAAAATAATTCTCAAGGTTGCAAGCCATGTTTATATGATTAGACAGTAACTACCTTTTCAACAATTTCAATTTATTTTGGAAATCAGCTGAGTGCAATGATTAGGCAAACCGGACCAAAAAGTAACTGTTGCATTGCATTTTGGTTTTGACAGCAACTTTGTAATGATAGGCTATTACTTGTGCATTCAAAAGTAAATAATGAGTCAGTAACCACTGGGCAGGAATGCAGAAATCTCCAAGACATTGAACATAAGTCTATATATAAGACCACGGGATCAAGCTACAGCTTCAAAGGTTCCAATTATTTTTATAACTGTTCTGCTTTTCTGCTTTTTTCTGCTTTTTCCGCTGGGGTGGAATTAATTTTCTTCACAGTGGTGAATGTATGGCTATGTTTTGGATTTGTGCTGAATACAGTGACGATAATGCAGAGATGTTTTTGTTATTGCTGAGCAGGTTGTGCACAGAGCCAAGGCCTCTTCTATTTCCCCTACTGCCACACCAGCAAAGAAGTTGGGGGTGCATGGGAGGGTGGGAGGAGACACAGCCAGGAGAGGTGACCCCAACTGACCACAGCAATATTCCAGACCGTGTGACATCATGCTCAGTATACAGGGAAGGGAAGCAGGAGGAAAGGGGGGATGTTCAGGGTGATGACATTTGTCTTCCCAAGTAATCGTTACATGTGATGGAGCCCTGCTGTCCTGGAGATGGCTGAACACCTGCCTGCCCACAGGATGCAGTGAATTAATTCCAGTGAGCAAACAGCTGTGTTGGGCTTGGTGGCTGACAGGGGTTTAAATACAACAGCAATATTTTTATTTGTTGCAAGCAATTATTTAAACAAATTCCCGAAAAAAGCTCAGATTTAAAATGGGCTTACTTATCATTATAAAATATCCAAGTACAGAAAAACACAGCAA
The DNA here is from genome assembly GCF_052056855.1 of Sturnus vulgaris. Taxonomy (NCBI): domain Eukaryota; kingdom Metazoa; phylum Chordata; class Aves; order Passeriformes; family Sturnidae; genus Sturnus; species Sturnus vulgaris. The sequence goes on along the minus strand of NC_142243.1, from coordinate 26,788,974 downwards.
AATAAATGTCCGTTTCTACTGAAACTATATTCATACATATCTAGCAATGAAACATACACATAAAGTGTCAAGTAAAACTCCAAACTGTTCCGTTTCAAATTGTTGATGCGGAAATTTGCATTTTTATCACAGTCATCAATTATTTTCACATGCACAGCTTGCTTATTTTCCTCTAAGACTTCACCTATTCAAACAGAACTTCACAACTTCTTCATATACACTTTCAAGCATTATTAAAATGAACTGCAAAGAGCTAACGAAACATTTAACCACAAATGTGAAAAATTAACCAACATCTATAGGCAATTTTCTGGTACACACCGTAGAACTTATCAGAACAGATAAATAAATTAAATAGTTTGAATTAATCTATTTTACTTTGCTGCAATGACAACAAAAGAAACATACGCACTGCACTCTTTCTATCAGTGGGACTACAGAGAATCTTTGCCTGTAAATCTTTGCATTGCAAAAAGAATAGTAGCAATTACATTTAAACAGATTTTGAGCTACTAAAATTCAGGTGACTGTTGAACTATGGAACTACTTTCCTCTAGAGGAAAGCCAGCTATAATCTTACTTTTGTAGGGACAGAAATTTAGTAAACTAAGTCAAATGAGGACGTGATCTTTTGGGGATTTTTAGAGTACTCCTTTTGAATTAAAAAAAAATTGCCATAATTTCATTCTAAAGTGGCAGAGGCTAATTTTTCTATCACAATCATTCTTCACTTTAGCAATCATTACAATCATTAAATACATCTTAGTGGAAGAATTTTCAGGGAGCTCCACAGCTTTAGAGTTTGGATGTATTGACCAGATGTCACGTTTGGGGAATTCTCAAGCATGCATTTATAACTATCAGCAAATGACACTTTTTTTGTTCCTTGTGAGTTAATATTGGACTGTGCTAGGGGAAAAAAAATGAACTATCACAGTTCTATAAAACTAGCTTTTAGATGGTTACTGCATCTCAAATCAAATACATTCTGAGCATTACTTTCCAAAAAACTTCATGGATACAGAAGAAGGAATTCTGCAAGATGCATAAATTAGGAGCCTAACAGTTCTAGAAGGCAGTAAGATCTGATAAATGCCCTCAAAGGCACTTGGAGCATGATTCAACTCGTCAGAAATTAGGTAAATTAATCTGCTCTCTAAGCAACATTGACAGTATGGATTAGCTCTTCAAAAGACCACAACAGGTTCAAGAATTGAAAGTACACATGGACACACAATGAAAGGCATGTGAACAACAGGAAAAAATTCCATCCTTGGTTTCCTAAATGATGTCAAGCAAAGAACTGAACTACAGCCCAATGGTACGAAAAACACTGTTTTGAAAGTTTTCTATCTTGTATGAGAAAACTGAAATGTGAGTATGGGATTTATAAAACCACTTCCTACCTAGAAAGACATCCTAAATAATGTCAAAAAAATTAAATTAAGGGAGTCACATTAAATAAATGCGTTGTGTGCTTCTGAAGAAGGAAAGCCAATTTTATTTTTATTTTAATAACTGAAGTAGTTTAATTTCATTTTCCTGGGAAAGCTTTAAAAAAAAGGGTGAAGTCATAAAATAGTACAGGATATGAGGAAAAAAGCCCCAACTTGATTAATGGAGAAAAAAAAGGTTTATTTTTTAACAAGAGAGGTGTGCCTCTCTGTGTTAGTACCTCCCCTACCTTCCAACCTCAACAGAAAGAGCAACACCACACAATACAGATCTCATCTTCTATGTAAAACTCTTAAAATTCCACACATTTACCTAAATTATCATTCTGGTGTATTTCCGTAAAATCAGATCGCTTACATTTATTACACACACATAGTCCAGATTTTGAAGGAATTAGCACAACAACAACTTGAGTATTTTCTAACTTCAAAATTTCCCTGATTCAAAGTGTCAGTGAAAATCATGAGGCAGTTCAAGACTAGCTGTTTTCACTTACAAATAAATGCCATGGACAATATCTTTCTTCTTCCCCTTCCCTCTGCCGTTTTGATACAGCAAAAATAACTTTTCCTTTTAGAAGGCCTCCTATTCGCATTATCTGATATCCCAATTATGCAATCAAATCCATATACTGAAATAGGCAAGACAAAACATACTAGTAGAATATCCTAAAGAACTGAAAATGCAGCATACAGCTCCAATATTTGCAGGCTGTCATTCATTGTATCACTATCTGTAGACTATGTCCCATCCCACAAGGTCTTTTATTTGTTTCGCCCAAGTAGAAGATGAGTGTTACACCACTCAAAAAGATCCATGCAGTATTACATAAAAATACCCCCCAGCATTGAAAGGTTTTGTTTGAAGAAAGCAAGTTAAAACTTTATTAAAAGCAAAGCATATGTTTTCCTCCTGCAATGAAAATGAAGGGTTGTATTACCTTCATGCACTGTTATTCCACAGTTGTCACACTGGATTATTTCATCAGCATCTTCACTGTTATCTCCAAGACAAACACAACAAATCAAAATATGGTCCATTTTCTGGGAACTCCAATTTTGAGACTTCTCAAGGATCAGTGAGTCCTAATATTGAAAAACAGAGACACATGAATTATACCAGGAACTTATATTTTATTTAAAGGAAGCAGAAAAACTGTTATTTGCTCAATTTTTGAACAACAATCAAAGAACCATGGAACATTATTTTCAAAAGGCTAGAAGCTTCTTTGTTGTCAAAGTGCTCAAACACTTCCTCCATGAATACAAGAGCTATGATACATGGATCTCAATGCAACTTATAGACTTGTTAAGATCCAGAGGTCAGAGGAGAGCAATTTCCTCAAGACAGAAACATATGTCTTTGAATCACTTATATTCTACAAAATGGAATACCTAAGAAATAATTTTAAATCAAAGTTTTAAAAAAGGCCAAAGGTGACTTTCAAATGTTCCAACATTCAGAAAAGTTGCTTCATCTTCTTAAAATTTAAAAAAAAATCACATGGATCTGAAAAGTCCAAGAATACATAGCTAATATAAGCCTGACAAGTTTTCACTTACATAAAATATAACAAATTATCAACTCTGTATGGCATTGTTCTAATGCAAAATTTATGTGCATCTGTGCAAAATCATATGGTTTATTATAATTGTATGTTCTTCCAATTATATACAGGAGTAAGGATGAACCATGGCTCTTAAATAGATTGTGAGTTTTCATGGGGAATTTTTCTAAGAAAGCACAGAGAAAGGCTTCATAAAACAGTTATATGTAAAATTAGTTTTCTTAATAAACACTGTCTTCTTATTATTATCATTGTGAGACAGAGCCACTGTCTTCTCTGCATTTTCATGGCCTCCATACATATTCATTTATTTTTATATTTGAGCTTGAACTACCTTTATTGGTAATACGAAGGCATATAAAAGAGTATGAAAATAAGCACAATAGTGAAATAGAAATTGAAAAACAGACTACACAATAGAAAAATAACCATTGTGGTACACAGAAGCAGCAACAGTTTCAAAGTAGATGCTGAGAGTTTAATGGTACCATCCAAAATGTCAAAGATGCGAAAATATTCCAAAACTGCTGTGGCATCCAAAAAAAAATTAGGGTGAAAGATGCCCTCTCAAACACTTTTTCTAATTCCACCCCCCCATTTATAAAATACAGCACCAATACTATGCCTAAGGGAACATGAGCTCATGTAGACGTAGAAAAGAACATTCACAGAGTCACACTGCTTACAGGAAGGCAACTAATTGTGAAAAATTGAAGATTCTCTGGTACAGAGTTCAGACTTACAGAGATTCTCTTCCAACATTCTCCTTTTAGGACAAAGTATTTTGAGGAAAGCAATAAACTTGGACATTACTGCAGCCCATCATTACTCAAAGTACTCATGTTTAGCTTACCATTTCCATTACAGATAGGAAAATGGCAGTGGATGCTCCCTAACTTTGACAGATTTACTGTGCTATGGCATAGATTTCTCCAATGCATGTCACAATTCTACAGAGATCAGCTTTTTCTGACAGTACCTTAGATTTAAACTGTTACTTGGCTTCACTAAGAGAAGTTTAAAAGACAGTGGTAATCTCTACTGTTATAGAAGTCTGAGGTCTGGTAATTAAAAAAAAAAAAATATCAAAGTATTACTTTGAATGAAGTAACAGAAATTCATTTTTAGAACACTGAAATCACACGGTCTAGGCAGTGAGAACATTTGCAAACATGGACCAAAAAAACCAAACAAAAAAGTAATGATGAAAGGGCATCAAATTTTTGTTTCAATGTTAGAATCCCCAATCATTAAGGTTCACCTCATGTAAAGAGCTCGTGTTGACAGCTACTAGGTAAAACAAAGCAGATGAGCAGCTTATTTTTGTATGTAGGCACGGAGAGGGAATGATCTGGAAAGCATGCTGCTCTCCTCTGCTTTTAATCTATGTAAGCACCTGAGAGACTCATCCAAAACATGGAAACTTTTACATATAACAGTAACTGCTGCAACTCCTGAACAAGTCCTGCTCTCTACACAAGTGAGAGAAACTATTTCAGCTGGATCACTATGTAATTCCCATTTCTGCGGTGTTAATGAAGAAAGGGAGCGTTTCAAGCTATATGTCCATAGACTTTAAACTTTAAAGAGAAAAAAAATTAAAAATACAATAACCACCTCACTGAGAATAGAAGAGTCCTATAAAGTGGTAATAATTATAAAAACAGAAAAGCATCATTTACCTACTAATGATGCTTGACCTCAAGAAATAAGCTAAGTTTGTATTCTCTGCATAATACAATAGATAAGCACATACTATTTAATTACAGCACATGTTAAAATAACGTATATGCAGAACTTAAAATATTTTTGTAAAATGTTAACAAATAAAAATTACAGGGAAGTAAGAACCAAACGACCCCTCCCCAACACCTTTCCCAGTTTCCATCCTACAAAAATAAGCAAAGGAAAGAAAGAAGGAAAGAAAGAATGCCTATAAAGGATACTACAGTATGTTCAGAACTAATTACCTGGACATTCGTTCCCAAATTTATTATGGATTTCAACATCTAGGAACTCAGTTTTCTAAGAACTCACTTTCTGTGTGATGAGATTTTGCTAGATGTGTCAGCTAGACAATATATTTTTTTTACAATATTTTAAATTATTAAAAAAGAGAAAAGAGTAACTGTGGACAGTATACTGTTACAATATAGTATCTTGAGTATCAGAAATCTGAAAATTACAGTCTGTAATTCAGTCTATAGATACTCACTTTAGCAAAACTTCTTGATAAAGACCTAGTCATAAACAGTAAAGCACTTTACATGTAATAAATGATCAGTTACAAAAATTATAATTTTAACTTCAAATTTTTGAATTTTGATTTTATGTTCTGATCACTGTTCTAAATATAAGGCAAGAATAGAATATGATATCTATGCATATTAAGAAGCTTCAAAGAAGATACATCAGAGACAGCTCTGGGTTTCTGAAAGAGGTCTGTTTTTCCAAGTCAATGGAAATTAAACTGAAGAATATACTACTAAGAATGCAATTGCACATCTCCAGTCAGGAAGCAACTCAGAAAGAAAACTGCCTCTCTCTGTTTCAAGTTCTGATCATTAGTATTGGTAGAGCAAGAGCACTTTCAGCTTCTGAGCCGAGAAAATGCAGATAATAATACTAGAATCACAGAGTCTGACAAGGAAAGAAGATGCCTATGCAAAAAGTTAAAAAAGAAAAAAACCCAAACAAATCACAGGTTTTTTTTCAGTCCCAATTATTACTAGTAGTTAAAATAGCACAATATTTTAACACTTGCACTTTTAACACTAACTCACTTGCAATAATATATAAATATAAATACATATATGATACCTATTGAAGTATCTAAATGGACCAAATTCAAATACTGTTTAGTTCCCTGTCATTTTACACAATTAAACAAAGTTTAAAGGGAACAGTAGAACTTTAAATAATGTCATATCACTACCATTTCTCAAACGTTATGTTGACATTGTGATTATATCCTGAAAACTGAATATAGATTTTATAGCAATTATTGTATTTTGTTCAGACTTTTGCTATTGCAGAACATGAAGTCAGCCACAGTGACAACCTGTAACAGGCGTAATTTTCAAGGCAACTGTAACTGTGCACAGGGAAAAAGAGGTTACTTTATTAAACATTTATATATATAATATTCATGTTCTGCAATCAAAATATATTTAATATAATAATCATAGTACCCAAATTCTTTTAGTATGGTAAGAAATTAATTCATTTATGACTATTATAAGCAAATCCAACATAAATTATCATAATTATTCTATTTGATTTCAAACCTAGTGTGCATGTTCTTTTACTTAAAATTCTTCTATAAGTGAACTTTGTTCAGACTTTGATGTTTGTCACCAAGAAGGGCAAAGAATAACGCCTCATTCATCTATTTTATGATTATGTCACAGATGCTTTTAACTTTCATAATATTACAGATATACAACATTTACACTAAAACGGAAGTCTCACTAACATATGGTGGTTTGCATACTGGACCTCCTAGTTTTAATACTAATCCAATCTCTGCAAAGACAAGGGAAGTCCTACTATTGACTTTAGTGGCATTAGATTGGTCAAATGGTCCAAGCAAGGTTATTTAATATGCAGTGCCTATTTAGCATAATTTTTCCTGCTTCACTTATTATTCACTTACTATTGTGTGAACACAAGTCCAGCCAATCAGTTTAACTTTTAATATTAACAGAATAGCTACTAGGGAGTAGTTTCCATTTGTCAACAGATACATTATAGAAAGTTGGTTGCACTACCTCATTACTCTTGCTTTGTGAAAGAGCCAGGCTATCATTTGTCAATTCCTCATCATCTGCATTATTCCTGTTAAGAACTTTGCTCTTCTTCTTCTTGGATCCTCCATCGCTAGCCGTGCTGCTATTATCCTCTTCATTACCTTCCTCATCATTGTCATCCTCATCGCTTCCACTCCCGTCATCTTCATCATCTTCATTATCTCCATCACTCCCCTCTTTTTTCAGTGCATTCTTTCCTTTTCTTTTCTCAGCAGTAGGCCGCCAGTCATTGTCATCTTCACTGTCGTAGTCATCCATATCATTTAGTTCTTCCATCGATACAAAATCCAGCAGAGGTCGGTTCCTGCGCAAATTCCATTTTTTTGGTTCATTTGTTTGCTCATCAGCCACAGCATCAGGTTCAGCTGCTTTCTCCTTCTCTTTCTTCTTTTTTGGCTTTTCTTCTTCATCTTCCTGCTCTTTCTTTTCAGTTTTAATTACCTCTTTGTCTGCTGTTGGCACTTCTTCTTCAGTGGAGGTTTTGGGCTGTTGCTCTTCTACTTTCTCTTCTGCCTGTTCCTCCTCCAAGATATTTTCTTCTGATTCAGTGCAGGAACCTTCACCACTGTCCTTAGATGCATCTTCACTCCCATGACCACTTCCTTCAGAATCTGTTGAGCATATGAAAATTTAAAAAAAATTCCGACACAAATGTACCCCCAAAAATAAAATCTCTTGAAGCAAGTTGTTAAACAAAAGAATGATGCATGTTCCTCCCTCATAAGGTATTCCACCTATTTTTTCAGATGGTGTCCAAATATTGCTATTTCGAGCGCTATGTTGAGAATCTGTTAAATATGACTGCATTTTAAGATGCCAAAAAAAAAAGATGGTAGAACTTACTAAATGAGCATTATATGTTCCTTTGAACTGCAGCTCATATTAACAAAAAGCAGTAGCACAGAGTAATTTCCATGTGAAGTCCCATCTTTAAGAAAGAGCATTCCAGTTTTTAGTTTCTGGAGGTGTTTTCTACATCTTCAAAATAAAACAGCTATCCAATAGAAGAGGTTTGAAATCACAAAATGAAGAGTTTACATAACTAGTTCTAATCATAATATGGATTATCCCACACCTTCATTTTTAATACATCTTTGTTTTTCTGGGTTTGAGGGCTCTTTTAATTTCCAATGTTAGTTCACTTATTAACTCTACATAAACTATGCCTCATTCAGCACTGCAGTTGTACTACAATGCATTAACCTTACACTACTCATAGGCTACTGTTCTGTGTGTACTCACTATTTCATTAATTAACACATGCCAACATGAGCAACAGAAAATACTTAAGATTTTTATACTAAAAAATAGACATCTTTACTATAAAGTACATGTAAAAAATATTGAAAAAAGACGGGTGAACTTGTTAAGCTTTATGAACAGCATCGACCTTGCTATCTCTTATCTTATATGCACCTACTGCTTTTCATTCCTAGCACAGTTTTAATGAAGGAAAATTCAGAAAATATTTTTTTTAAATTTTAAAAAGAAAATACAGTTTCTTGATCCAATGCAGAGTTCAGTTAGGAAGTGGCTACAGTTTTCAGTTTGCTCAAAGCCATCACCAAGTTCTTGATCCACTGTCATAGACGCAAAGATGCAACATGTTGATGCTCACAAATTGAAAAAAAACTCACATCTTAATTGCTTTAGTTACAACCCAGAAATCTCCATCACTCAGTATCACCTTACACAGAGAATTTCTCTGCACACTCAGCTCTGTATAAATCCAAATAAACAGACACTGAGGTAGGTGTGCACAGTGTGTCATTTCATGCGGCATTTTTTCCACCCCAAAGAACATTGCCAATGATTAGACAGTTGTTACTTCAATATAATGGTCAGGTTTGCCTTCTTCTGCATATGCCTGCATGTGGAAGCATTCAGTGAGGAGATTATTATTATCTATTGACAAAAAATTCTGTAAGTGCTACTATTACTGATTAGGACAAAGCTATCCATCCCCTTACAAGCTAATAGAAACTAAAAGTTTCCTACATATGTTCTAATATTTAGAGATCCAGAAAAAACACAAGGGTTTTTTTTACAGTCTTTGAGAAAAACATAATCTAGTAATTTCTCCACACCTACTAGCCTTAATTGTAGTCATCAAAGTGCAAGATAATTATCTGAAGTTTTGAAAGAGTAGAACATGAGTCAGGCATACACAAGAAATAAAACCGGTATTAACTAATATGCAATCAAAAATAATTGTTTTCCAGTTATAATAATTTGTTTGGCTACAAAATCACACGATGGGTAAGGCTGGAAAGGACCACAGTGGGTCGCCCCAGAGCACACTGCCCAGGATTGCATCCAGACAGATCTTGAATATCTCCAGTGGGAAAGACTGCACAACATCTCTGGACAATCTGCCCCAGTGCTCGGTCAACTGCACAGTAAAGAAGTTTTTCCTTGTATGCAAGTGGAACTTCCTGTGCATCAGTTTCTGCCCATTGCTTCTTGTCCTATTGCTTGGCACTGGAAAGAGCCTGGTCCATCCTCAACACCCTCCTTTCAGATACTGATAGACATGGATAAGGTCCCCTCTCAGTCATCTCTTCGTAAGGATGAACAGGCCTAGTTATCTCAGCCTTTCCTTGTTAAGAGAGAGTACCAGAAAGACCACAAAAATGGTGAGAAGGCTCATGAAGACAGGCTCAAAGAGTTGGGGTGGTTCAGCTTGGAGAAGAGAAGGCTCCAGGGAAAACAGAGCTTGTAAGGGAAATTTTTTACCAAGGCCTGTGGTGACAGAAAAAGGGGAACCAGTTTTAACTGAAAGAGGACAGGGTTTAGATTGGACACAAGAAACTTTTCAATGAGCATGGTGAGACACTGGAACAGGTTGTCCAGGGAACTTGTAGGTGCCCCATCACTGAAAATATTCAAGGCCGAGTGGGATGAGGCTTTAAACAATCTGGTCTAGTGAAAGAAGTTTCTGACCAAGACAGAGGGTTAATTCAAATTACCTTTAAAGGTTTTTTTAATCATGAGTTAGTTCATAGGATACCAGGCCTGCTGGCAACAGACAGGGCCCACCAGATAAAAGGAGGGGAGAAACGATCTTTGCATAGGAGTTAGCAGGGCTCACTGAAAGAGTAAACTAGATTTGAAGGGGGAAAGGAATAAACCCAGGTTTCCTAGAGATATGCCTGGGGGTAGCACACCACTGTTTGGGGGACAACATGCTAGAAAGGTCCTTTGGTCTGTTGCCTCAGTGGAGGTAGGGAATGGAGATCCATGCAGCAGTAAAGACACAAGAGTTATTATGTGTTAGAAAACACGGACATGACTGAAAATGGTTATGGCAAGACTTAGGGCTTGCTCCCCCAAAACGCTGGTGAGATCAATAGTCCAGCCAAAGTGCCTCTACACCAATGTATACAACACAAGCAGCAAACAGGAGGAGCGGAAAGCCACTGAGCAGCAGTGAAACTATGACATAGCTGCCACTCATGCAGACATGGACAGCCAGAGTGCTGCACTGGATGACTGTAAGTTCTTCAGAAGAAACAGGCAAGGAAGGAGAGGTGGTGGGGTAGCCCCATATGTTAGGGAGTGTTTTGATTGTCTAGAGTGTAATGACCATATGGCTGTTTAAGGGTAAGACTCAGGGGAAAGTCCATCAAGGCAATACTGGTGAGTCTGTCAAAGACCACCCAACCAGGATGAAGAGGAAAGTGAAATAGTCCATAAGCAGTTGGGAGAGGTCTCACAACCACTACCCCTCATACTCAGTGGACTTCAACTTACCAGATGTCTGCTGAAAACCAATACAGCAGAGAGGAACTGGTCCAGAATGTTCCTGGAGCATGTGAAAGCTAAGTGCTTGACACAGACAATGAGGGAGCCTTCCAGTGAAGACTCCCCACAGGACCTGTTATTTGTGATCAGAGAAGGACTTGTGGGTGATATGATGACTGGAGAGTGTTTTGGGCAGAGCAAACTTGAAATAATTTTCAATTCTCAGAGAAGCAAGCAAGGGAGTCAGCAGAACTTCTATCCTGGACTTTCAGAGAGATGATGCCCTGTTGAGAGGCTTGGTCAGCAGAGCCTCTTGGGAGGCAGTCCAGGAAGGCTAGACATTCTTCAAGGAAATCATAAAACCACAAGATCAGGCCAACCCTATGTGCTGAAAGGCAAGCCAGCAGTGAGAAAGACTGATCTGCCTGAACAGAGCTGGGAGCTTTGACTTGAACTCAGAAGAACAAGGAGAATTTAAGGCTTTTGGAAGAAGGGGCAAGCAACTCGAGAGGACTACAGGAATGAAGTGAGGGAGAAATTTTTTTGCAGGGAGAAAATTAGAAGGGCCAAAGACCAGCTAGAACTTAATCTGACTACTGCCATAAAAGATAATAAATACAGTATCAACAAAAGGAATAATAAATAAAATAAACAATAAATATACTTATTTATATATAAATGATACAAAAATAAATAAAAGTAAAACAAAAGGAAGGAAACAGAAGGAATAAAACAAAAGGAAGGCTAAAGACAATCTCCACCCTTTACTGAATGGAGGAAGGAAACAGCGCCAAAGGATGAGGAAAAGGCTGAGGTACTTAATGCCTTCTTTGCCTCAGTCTTCAACCGCAAGATCCATTGTTCTCTGGGTATCCATCCCCCTAAACTAGAAGAAAGACACAGTGAGCACAATGAAGCACCCATAATCCAAGGGGAAATGGTCAGTGATCTGATACATATCTTAGACAGACACAGGTCTGTGGGCCCAAATGAGCGACATTAAATCATTTACCAGCAATCTTGGCTAAACAGGGAGGTCCCAGATGATTAGAAGTTAAAAAAAAAAAAGTGATACCCATCTGCAAGAAGGGTCAGCCAGCCTGACCTTGGAAGGTCATGGAGCAGACCATCTTGAATGCCATCAAGATGGTGCAGCACTACAGACTGGGGGCAGAGGGGTTGGAAAGCTGCCCAGAAGTAAAGGGTGGGGAGTGCTGGTTTGGCTGAACAAGACCCAGTAGGTACCCAGGCCAAGAAAGCCAGTGGCATCCTAACCTGTACCAGAAATAGTGCGGCCAGCAGGACCGGGGCAGTGATTGCCCCCCTGTATTTGGCACTGGTGAGGCCACACCTCAAATCCTGTGTCCAGTTCTGAGCTTCTCACTTCAAGAAAGACTCTGATGTGCTGGAGGGTGTCCAGAGAAGGACAATGGAGCTGGTGAAAGGTCTGGAGCAGAAGCCTGGAGAAAAGGAGGCTCAGGAAAGACCTTACCACTCTCTTCAACTGCCTGAAAGGAACCTGTAGCAAGAGGTAGGTCAGTCTCTCCTCCCATATAACAAATGATCCAACAAGAAGAAACAGCTTCAAGTTGCAACGGGGTGGATTAGGTTGGTTATTAGGAAAAACTTCACAGAAAAGGTTGAGCCTCGGGGAAGTAGTGAAGTAGCTGAGTCATTGCCCCTGGAGATATTTAAAAGATCTCTAGATGTGGCACTTAAAGACACGATTTAGTGGTGGGCTCGGCAGTGCTAGAATAACAGTTGGACTCTACTTTAAAAGGTCTTTTCCAGACTAAAAAATTCTAAAATTCTATGATACTTGCCAGTTCTCAAACATTTTACAAGTAACTCCTAAAGCTATACTCTCATATCAGACATATCACAGATTAAATGCCATATGTATGCTCAGAGCAAAATGTATTTTGTATCTCATTTCACAGGTGCCAAGTGCCTATGCGCAATATTTGTCTTACTGTAAGTAAGGTAATGCAAGATTTTGCCACGTTAAAATTAACTGAAATTTATAACTTAGCTTTCATTATTTCCCCACCATAAATCTATGACAGACATTTGCTTTGATGTTTTAATTGTACTGATGCATTTCGAAATAGTCTTAAGACTTCTTGCCAATTTAAGTCTTCATTTTGTTTTGGACAGAATCTTAGTCTTGATCTCTAACAGCATTCCAATTTACTAACATTGATTCTTGTACATCAATACTAAACAATGCAATAATTTGAAGCAGAGAGGAAATAAACACTATTTTCTTTCACTTCCCTCCTTCAATTTCTGTTTGCCTTCTTCCTGCACATTTTGCTTGCTACTTTCCTTTATACATTCATATACACACCAGAGATATCTATAGTAAGAGATATCTCTCCTTGATCTGAATGCATCCACTGTGATAGGTGCTTTTCTAGAAAGAGCTATTCTGTGATAACAGCAATTTTTGCAGGTCTTCTTCTATCAGTGCACTTTTACTGAGGAAGAGGCTGCAGTATACAATTTTCTCCTTGAAAGAAATGCTTAAAGAATGGCTCTTTCAAATTGGCAACCATATCATGTCATTCCCTATAGGAAAGAAGTAAAGCTACTCTAAGTGAAAGATGGGGCCAGATACACCACCAAATAGTGAAGAATACAGAGTTCCATTGAGGACAAATATGAGAGATAACAGTTGGGAGAAAGACATCATTTATTTCTCTACACCTTGTATCTTTAGCTCTACTAAGCACAACAGCAGGTGGCACTCAAACTAAAGAGGATAATTCTGAAAAGAACAGAACATTATGCTACACAATTAACATACAAAAAAATGTGCAATAAATAAACACTCCACTCAGCTGTGGAGTCTTGGATAATACGTATGATGCACAAGACTTCACAGTAACCTACTGAAATCATTGCATGAGTCAACAACAAAAAAAATCCTTCCAGGGATTTTTGCAGGAGTATTTTACAAACAATTTTAAATACTGACACCCCACAATTTAATTTTTTTTTTCAACATTCTAAGAAAATTCATGTATACAGAGAGGAAGTTCTGCACTACAAAAATACCTGGCCAATCTCAGACAGGAGACAGTCTGGGTCTTCAATGCAGTATTTAGCTTAATAAGCAGCTCTTTAAAAAACAGCTTTATTGATTGTTTTAAGTGAACTCTAAAGGATAAGCTGGTTAAAGGCAATCATGGACGCAATTTTAGACTTGCCTCTTCCACTAACAAAGCTTAACAAATTCCGAATAGTAGACAAGAAGCATTTGGAATCATTTTAGAAAATTCTTTTATTGGCACAAAATCCTATCTGTTTGAGTCTTTCCAAAGTGCTCGAAGCTACCTAAAACAAATACAACCAAGGATCCTGGAACACTGAAAAACTGAGCATGCAACACGGAGAGCAACTACCAAGTTATCACTGCTAAATAATATTATTCAATAATAATCTAGCCATCGTGTGATAAAGAGCCTACAGTGGCCTTTACAATACCCTCTTTTTGAGAGCAGTCACAAAAACCAGGATGCAGGTAAGCTTAAATGTCACTCAACCACCACCATCTTATCTATTGGTCCTTTACCCTCTTTCTTCCCCCATCAAAGCAAACAACCAGCCTTTGACGTGATTATATGAAATTACCTAGTGATCTCGGCTAAAACAACTTGTTAAGCACCATGTACAGTCCCTCACCCAGGGTGCCTGCATCATGATGGATGGGAAATATGGAAAGCACTACTAAAAATGTTTGTCAACAGCCTCTGGCCATAAATTTCCTTATGGAAGAACAGCTCCAGTACCACAAAAAATCCTTGCCATATGTGCTATACCGAACATGCAAAAGCAGCTGTACTTCCTACACATCTGATCTAGATATTACAAAGACTCCATAATACCTTAAGGAAATTATTAAACTAACTAGAAAGCTACGATATTAATAACTGGATTATAACTGGATAAAAAAAGAGGCAGAAAAACCTAGGTCATATATAAAAAATAAAAAAATTTAAATTACCAAAGCCAGAGAGAGTTGTGCAACTGGTAGAATTGTGATCACATTTATTATTAGAGAGAGGTCCATTATGCTATGTTCAATAAAACTATAAGCAGAAACTAAAGGCTTAATACCTCACTCACAACATAATTCCAAAAAAGAGAATCTAACACACCAGTTAAATATATGCCCTGGCTTTCTATGTTATTTTGCTCCATATGATGATTAAACACTGGTAGACTACTGGCAATTCAACATCAGCAGTGCTGGCAGTTAAAAAAACTGAACTGTCTAAAATAACATGATTAAGAATACACCAAACCAAACCAATATAGATTAAGACGCTACAGCTCTACAGAGAGAATTTTCTTCTCAAATGTTTTGAAAAGAAATATCTAATATGTATTAACTGCAGATAGAGACTGGGCAGAGCAGGAGACAAAACTGACCACTGATTCACAGTTAACACATTTCAGAAAACAAGTACTTAGTTTAATAGAAAAAATTATGGGAAGGGAACAAAGTAAGCAGCTTACTCACTTTTACACTAGCAATAATTATGTCATATGACATTTCAGCAGATGTCTATTCAAGTTTGCAAAACCACTCAAAACTAAAGATTGTCAATTTTGACTTGAGTCATTAGGAAGTGCCTCACTGACAAGGTTGGAACACTGATGAAATTGGGTGCCCTAGGAATTGCTTGTCAGCGAGCACCTAGAATAACAGAAATCCCAGTGTTTCCAAAGAAAATGGAAGCTGAAAATCTTGTCAGTGACTCCAACGTTTTACTTAGGGTGGCAGACATCTGTACAGACAAAAGTTTTACCTAGGATGAAGATACTCCAAAAGAACATACTGTATTTTCCATTTTCTCAAATAGAAAAAGCCCCTGTGAATTCCAGTCTCAGGAACTACACATTAAAATGGAAATACATTCTAATTTACTAATGATTAATTAGTCAATATTTTCTTTTACCTTCACTGTCTACTGAAACACCTTACAACTTTGCTCTTGCCTGTCATTTAAGTTTAGTCTAAAAAACCCAACCTTTATTTCTTCATCAAGATTTCAGTACTGTTGAACACTACAGTATTTTGACCTTCACAAAGGTTCCTTTATATTACAATATTCTGTATAGGAAAGCAAAAGTGTAATCTCCATTGTGCTGAGAGGAAACAAGTTGCATAAAGATATTTGCAACTTTTTATTTCTAGACCAAGTCACAGTTTTTAAGAATAGATAATATATGCATTTATGTAGATCATTATGTGTTTTAAACAGATCTACTGCAGACTTCAACTGCAAGAACAGTACATAATATACATGCAAGTCAGACTTCACACTCAACACCAAAAAACAAAAAAAAGAATGTATGTAAAAATTTGAGTCAAGACTAGTAACAGAAGCAGTGACAGGACTGAGCTCTTCAAAGGCAGCATTCAGTTATTTTCTTCTTAGCTACACTGTGATACGAAACAGTCCTTAAATTCACATGCAATTCTTGTTCAGGAACCACTACATTCCTCTGCATGATTTCAATTTCAGTATATGTGCTGACAAAACTGAGTTCACCGATGAGAGAGAAGCAAAGTGGTAAATTCTTGCTTTGGAGTCCTGCTGGGAGTTACTCTACACCTGTACTCTGATTTCTGACACTGGTGTATCTCCAGCTGCTCCCATTGCAGAAAAAAAAAATGAACAAAAGGACTCCTCAAAGCATGCTTTAGTTAACTTCAAAGCAAACCTTCAAGTAAATGATGTGTATTGTGAAAGATACTATTAAAAGCCTTAAGTTGAGTATATAACAGCACCATCATTTCATGTCACATGTTTATACACTCTGACTCCAAAGGGACAGTTTTTTTGATTGATCCCACATTAAGATTATGTATGACAATCTTTCTCATGGGACAATTTTTAAAAAATGTTTGCAAAAACCAGAAGAATACAGTATTTTAGAATATAGCACTACTAATAGAAACAGAGAAGCCATTAAAAATTATTTTGTTCAGTATAAACATAATGAAAATCCCAGAGGCCTGAAAACTATTTACATAAAGTAAATTTACAAGAATGTAACAGTTTTAAAATCAACTTGTCTAAAGAAATGTCAGAATGTTGAGATCTTTTAAGCGGAAAAGGCCAACTGACAGGTGGTATGACCCAAATCCGAAAGAAAATAAATTAGCTACACTGTAAGTAAAAGTCCATGCTGCCTGTGGATTTTTGGTGGAAATAGAGGTCAGGTGATTTGAAATATTTCAAATAATGTTTCAAAAATTTTTTTCTTTTTTTCTAATGAAAAAATTTACCAAGGTGTCAGGACTCTGAAAACAAAAATTCAAAAATGCCAGCTGCTTCCTAAAAGCACTTAACAGCAACTTCTCAAATTCCTACTGCATTGCATATTCCCAGTAATCTGGCAGAAAAATGAATGTGTGTAAAAGTTTAGGTGTTCTGGGTTCAGTCCCCCTATATTTGCACAGTATCATCGACTACTACATATCACTAGAGATCCTAAAGCTCACACATATGGACACAACACAATTATCAGGGAGAAAACCACTTCAGAATTCTTTTAACTCCATATTTAAATAATATTTTAACCTAATTTTCAAATTTGTTTTGTTATTTTAAACACCTATATGTGCATTTGTGAATGAAATAAACATAAACATATGTCATGGAGCTGTGGAATTACCATACTAGAATTTATGGTCATTCTCAATGCAAATTGGTTCTTACTTCTGACACACTTATTTCCTTTTGTAAGCAAAAAATACAATGTCATTTTGAATTCAAGCAAATACTAAATACTGATTTGCAACAGGCTGCTCATAAGAGTCCTATATATGTACGTCTGTGTGTGTAAGAAAGTCCCTTTATTTAATTACTTCTTCCCGCCAAATAGAAATGGACTAAGCGCAAACAAATTTACCAGTGTGTTATACCAGTTTCATTTTAAACCAGTACAGATGTTCTGCTTCAGATTTCCTGCAGCTATTCATTTAAACTTCTATTACATGTAAGAAACTCTTATTTGCAGTAACTTTCTACTCCCCAACTTCTCCAAACCCACAAAAATTTCTTTTTCCACACTGAAAATCTTCAAATAAAAAATAAAATGTCAAATTCAGTTGCTTGTTCTCTTGCTTGTGAAACACTTGTTTCAAAGAGTTTTTACAAAATTTTAAGTTATATTAAACAACATTAATTTCTCCTACAAATTATAGATATAGATTCAGAAATGCTACAACAACACTTCGTGAGATATAGGAACACAAAGCAGCATTAGAAGAAAACATTTTAAGTAGAACTTGGGTTTTTCCTCACATGCTTGTTTCAATTCAGTGTTGCATATTTAAAGTAAAATCCATTCAACTTCCTCAAAATGAAATTGACTTTGAAATACACTCAAGGCTAAATACTGACCACTCCTCTCTAGTGTATATACAGCGTCCTACAAGTCAAAAAGGATAGCAATTACAGATGAGTCTTCTCACACATTTATTTTTAATAAATGATTGTCTTTTGATCAACTAATATACTGCTCTAAATTATGTGTTCATCACCCATACTCCTTTTCCAATCCTTATTTTCCCTTAAATCCTGCCTACATTACTGTTCCAAAATAGGGAGATTTTCTTTGGTAATTAAAAATCATTTCCTTTTATGGCAAATTATATCCTTATTCAAAAGAAAGGAGCAAAAAGCCTCAGAACACAATTAAAAGAGTAGATGAAACAAGCCCCCAAAAGTCTTAAGATGCAATTGGTAAGATGACATATGTTTACTCTCTTAAGCCACTGCAGCCTGCTCTACCAGAACAACCAAGGGAAATATGTCTAAGTCTAGGGCAAGAGGCAGTGAGAAGAACAAAACCAACCAACCAAAACAAAACAAACCACAAACAAGGAGCATTAGGGCATATCTTAAACCTAACTCTGGGTGCATTATTATGTTTAAGTTCATCAATACAGAGGAACTTGCCAAATGTTAAAGAATAAGCCTTTAAATGGGAATATTTTTGCACTATACATTCACACAAGACATGCACCAGCATCCCCAGTGCAGAAATAACAAAGTCAAGCTATTTGATAAGCTGCCATAATGTTTCCCTCACATCTTATACATCCTGCATCTTCTTGTTTATTTTCCCCAGCATATGCCACAGAACATCCAATTTGCAGTTTATTGACCAACGTGGTCCTATCCCTTCTTTCCCTTTCCTTCAATATACTTGAATTTACTAATTTTATTTTGGCCATCTTGTCTATGTTCAGTTCCTGTGAATGTTCACTGCAGATACAGGAATCTGCACATAAAAAAAGACTGCAAAGCAACAACACTCTACAGGAAGGACTTCTTTCTAACATGAAATGTGCACAATCTTCTGCATACTTCTACCTGAATGGACACCTTAAGTTTGTCTATTGTAAAAAACAATAAGAACAAGAACAGATTATCTTTCTGCTTTAGGTTCTTACTCACCGAGTAGAATTAACATTGAGAAAAAGTCAAGTTCGTTAAGTCCAAAACAAACTATTATCCAGACTTGTTCAAAACAAAATGGCTTTAGATTGCTCTTATTTCAACATTAAATACAGTGAATAGTCCCAAAATTATCCCTATACTGAAGCACTCAAAAGCAGTAAATACAGTTAAGGCAGTCTGCACATTTGCTACTCACATGTTTCTACCAAAACCTGTTTCACAATCATGAGACTTCTGTTATAAAAAAATAATCACAAGTGAAGTATTGATTCCCAGTTATCCAATCAAGTCACTCCCTTCAAGGGGCTCCAAGTCCCAGCAGACTCACTACAAGCATTCTGCCTCTTATATAATATTAAATGAGCAACTATAAACCAAAAGTGAGATAATTCTGAACCGAGGAGATGAGAAAGCATATTTACCTGAAGCATCTCCAACTTTAAAATCACTGTCATCAGAGCTATCATAATCTAAAGCTTCCAGCAGCGAAGCTGCCAAAGGCTTCACCTGTCTCCTCTTCGAACTGCGGTCCACTGCAGGGAAAAAAAAGTGTTGTTACTGGGTGGCATAAAGAGAATTCAGCATCGCTAAGGGCATTTAAATTAAGAGGCAGCACGGGCGTGACAGGCAGGGGCAGTCCCGAGCGCAGCCCAGAGATGCAGCGCAGCGGGGTCCCGGGGACACCCGCTCCCACAGGTGAGGCAGGGCAGGGTCCGCGCTCCCGGCGGAGCGCTGGTGCTCCCTGCAGGCGCCGGGAGCCGCACGGCACCGCGCACCGCGGGCTGCCCGCAGCCCCGGCAGGGCTGGGCGGGCGCTCCGGCCGCCAGACGCCCCCGGAGCAGCCAGCATGCCCCGAGGACGCGCCTGGGCGCGATCCGCCAGCTACCAGAAGCAGGGAGGACGCGCAGCCGGGACCGTGGGACGCCCAAGGGACGGCGACGCGCCCGCTCGCCCGGGGGCGGGGGCGCTCCGCGGGCATAGCGGCACCCCCGCGGGGCAGGGCCGGCAGAACCGCTGCGGATCACTTACTAAAGCCTGCGCGGATGGGCGGCGGGCGGGCAGGGGGCCTCGGGTGCAGCGCCGCCGAGCCCCGGGCCCCTTCCCCAGACAATGGGCACGGCGGCGACCCGGATGCAGACCCGCGCCCGCCCCGCCGCCAGCCCCGCCGCGCAGGCGCCGCCCGGGCGCGTGCGCACGGCGAGGGGAAGCCGGGCAGCGGCGCGGGCGTGCGGGGCCTGCGGGGAGACTGCGGCGGGGCCGCCGTGAGCCGCGCTGACCGCGAACTCTCAGCGCAAAACCGCTCATTGCTGCCTGTGAAAATCAGCTCTAAAAACCGCTCCGGCATCTTTCCATTTCCCCGTGTAGAAACGAGAAAGCGTTACAAAGCTGTTCTCATTTAACCCCTGCTCGAAGAGCAGAGTTTCGCATAGACTCTGTTGCATTGTCAAACTCATTCCTTCACTTTTAAAGAACAGCAATCCACTACATTAGGAATAAAAAAACAAAAAAAGAAAATTGGGAAGAGATGTTCAAGGCCAGGTTGGATGGGGCACTGAGCAACCTGATTTAATTGAAGATGTCCAAGCCCACTAGGTGTTCCTAGTTGAAACCAGGTGACCTTCAATGTGCCCTGAAACCCCCGACCATTCTGTGATGCTGTGACAATACAAATCCCAGGGATTACTGTTTGACCACATCGCAGGAGTCTGGGAGCCCACGAGCACAAAACCTAATGGTGAGAGATGCACAGCAAAGAGAACAATGCTGGGCATTGCCCAACGAAGAATCCCTTGCCTCGGTTGCAAGGACTGTCCCTGGCCCCTCCATACACACAGTTTTTCCAGAGTTCCCTTTGCCTCTCCCCCCACACCACCAAAATGAGCCACCGGCACAAAAGTTTAAAACAACCAATGCTCTGGCACACAGGTGTGACTTTAAGAGCTTGAGGATGGAGAATAATGCTAAACAGGAAAGCTTCCAAAAGGACTGTAAGGGCTTTAAAATTGGAAAATGTGTGTTTAATGATGGATAAACGTAGGGCCAAACTCGTTCTATGGTCATGCGGAAAATCACGCTGTTAAAAGCCAGCGTCGGTAAAGGAGACAGAGGAGTCCTGCAATTTCGTTAGAGTAAAGGGAGGGAGTACACTGGGACACACGCACACAGGGTTCTCTCGTGGTTTCGTAAGGAGCAGCCTCCACTTATCCTAAACTCCCAGCTCCATGTTGCCCTCTTCCTTTCCCCACTGCCTGAGGTGCTAGAAAGGTACAGCCTTCCCAAACCACCTACCACATATCCTCTCTGTCATTTTACCCCAGGCTTGTGCAGACCAGCTTGTCTGTCTCAGGAGTCACACTGGGCTCTGTAACAAACCTGCTGCCCAAAGTTCAGAAACTCCCACTTGTCCGTTTAAGGAGCCAAGCTGTCTAGGCTCTCTAACAAACCTGTCACTTGAAGTTAGTGGAGACATGAAGATCCATTTCACAGATGTTAACACCCATACCTTCACCCATGGAATTGTTTGTAAAGACGTTAGCTCACATCTTTCCTATCATGGTGAAGAGTGGAGGGGACATAAAATTTGGAAAGTATGTATTCTGTGGTCAGAGTCTGTGCTACATTTAGCATTGTGCTGCATGTACCAGAGCTAAAACTTCTCCTGGCATTGCAAAAATGGGTAGCTTGTTGGTGGTGTGTAAGTTTTTAAATAGAGCACAGGGATGGCTGGTTGATATATGATATGATTATGCAGCTGAAATACTTTCAACAATCATTTTCTGTGTTTCTGATGTTGAATGTTTTTGAAGGACAAAAAATTCCGAAGGTAACTGTGAATTCTGTTTTAATTCTGTGATTAAATTTCCTGGGGTTTTTGTAGCATCTTATCACATCCATAGCTGATGTGTTCATACTGACTGCTCCTGTTTCCTCCACTAATTCTTCGGCTGCATAGGAGACATGACTGCAAAGTGAATTCTTTTCCTGAATCTGATTTTGCCAGCCCTACCCAAATATGCTATTGGCCGATGAACTCTAGTATTTTCTTCCAAACTCTGATCAGCTTCCCTGTTCAATGAGGAGTTGGGTATGTCAACTTTTCATTCCCTGGGTGTTCTTTTTTCCTTTTTGACTGGCAATCCCTATTCTACTGTTTCCCTAAACACACTATTTCAGTCTTAAAGGACAAGTAGCAGGGCTCAGATCCCTTCGCTGAGACTGCAGATCCATGATAAGGTGCAGCCGCAGGTTCTGCTGAACCTCTTCCCTGCCAGTGGAAAAGCCCCTGCTCTTGTCCCATACACAGTGATTGGCAGGACAGCCCAAATCACATGTAACAGGAAGGAACAGTAAAAAGAACTGCCTCCAAATTTGGTCCAAATAGAAGATCAGGCTGAGCCTCGCAGACAGCTTCGAAGAATGAGAGCTTTCAGCACAGACAATGGGAGAGGAGCACCCTGTAGAACAGTGGAGGAATTTATGAATCCTTTAAATAAGAATGTCAAAGTACATGTATGGACTGTCTGACTTTCAGTTCAGCCCTCTGGGACAGCTGCAATGCTAGGATTATTCCAGTCTCTACGTGAATAGTTCTGGCAGGAATAGGTGATCAAATAGATGTTAATTAATGGCTACTTGCCCCTGCTTCTCATTAGCACCTCATATTCCTCAACGGCTCCCTCCTTCTTTTCTCTGTACTCTGTCCTATTACTTAAGCCCTCTCAGCCCTTCTGTCCTACTTCTTCTTGTCCCAAATATGTTTTTTTCCCTCTCCTCTTTTCCCTTTCCAAAGGAATATTCACTCTTTCATTTCTGAAAATAACATGCACGCACTCTTTATTATCTTCTGTAGTCAGCTTCCATACTCTGCCCTCATTCCTCAACAGGAAAAAACCCCACGTCAATAAAATGAAAAGAACTGTGAAGTGCCTAAAATTTATTCACTGTTTCTCTAACCTTCTGGGCACTACAAATATAGGGCTTACCAACAAATCCTCCAAATGTAGTAATTAGAAGTAAATAAAACATACAGCACAGAAATTAAGTTGAACTACCAGTTTATCTTTTGTTCTTCATTCTTTGGAAGTTTCTGGCTATTAAAACATCTATTAAAAGGTAGTTCCCCCTTTGTAGATGCTAGTAGAGTCAGATTATTTCAAGTAAGGGAAAAAGAAGGGAGAATTCATGCTCCAAATGAAATAAACCTTCAGAATGTCTAATCTCCGTATTTCTGCAAGGCCTTTGCCAGTTTCAGCAGAAAATCAAGGATGTTGAAACGTTCAGCTCCCTTATTGTTAGAAGAAGTGTTTTTACTGGCACACTGCTGCGAGCTGGGCACTGTACTGATATTACTATATCCATTAAATAGATTTTAAGTATTGTCAGTTTAGCATCTGCCAGTACCACCTTCATGCACATACCAAAAAAATCATCTTAAAAAGTAATTTTTAGTGGAAAATTGTGAAGAGCTGAAATAGTATATCTAGTATGAAAATGTCATGGCAGTTCCATCACTAACATAATACCTAAAAAATTTCCTAGAATTATTTCAGTCAAACATAGCAGGTCTTTGAATTATCTCAGTATTCCAGTGGTTTGTTTCAGGCTGAGCCTTCAGTGTGCAGCCTGTTGCAAGAGTAGGTGTCTGAATCTCCATTTCAGTGCTGCTGTTCAACTGCTGGAGAAGGAAAGAATACAGTATCTTCTGCCTGTACTTTTGCCTTAAAATAAAAGGAATCTTTGTTGTGGCTTGATAAAGACCATTTTAGAAGGACTTACACAATAGCAAGCCAGCACAGAATACAGTCACACTCAAATTATTCTTAGTTTAATTAAATTGGTGAGTTTTCAAAGGGAAAAGTGCAATATTTCCTTAAGTAGGGAATAAACTCAAGAGTAAGTCTGTTTTTAACTTATCCACCAACTGCAAATGGAGAATAATAGTATGAAATCTTGTATCCATTTCTTTTCCTGTCAGTGAGCAGACAGCTAAAGCCATGACCTACCTGTCTGAATCCAAATTGCAGACTCTTTTTTTGTCTATCCAAACACCATCATCCTTAGTATAGAGACTGACCTCTTCAAATGTCTTTCCAAAAAAGTATCTTACAGCTTTTACACTTTAACTGCGCCATTACAGCAAACTTTCAGTGATCTCTTTTGTCTAGTATTATATGGTAAAATATAAAAAGTCTGAATCAGATATTCTTGCTTTTTTAAATTGCAAAGGGGAGAAAATTTGGTATGAATGGTCTCTGAACAATAAGACTTTAAAATAAAGTGCAGACTGCTACAAGGCCTACTGCAGTCAAACGCTGCCAGGGAAAGTTCCTGTCAGACATTGAGAAATTTCTTGCATTCTTAAGGTCATGCTCAGCCTCAATCAGTTAATTATGGGGGATTTTTGATTACATGGTACACATGTTGTAAAAGAGTCCAGGAAAAGTGAAAAACAACAGTAAAAAACAACAGTATGTATGTTCAGTAGAAGAGCTTTCTAACTATACAGATATATTTGCATATGTATTCCCACCATTGCCCTGGCTGTATATGCCTACCTACTTAGCCATTATGAGACCACCCCCTGTCACTCATACCCACAGGGAGGATATCATCCTCAACTCAAACCTCACTGCAGATTCTGCCACTGAAGTCATGTCTGAAACCTTCAGTGTAAAACATACCTCACATGCAGCTTTCCTACCTGCCCGTTCAGCTAAAATTCTTGTCTAGGCTTATCTCCCTTCTCATTTCCATCAATCTTCTCTTTCTCTGCTTTTAAAAAATGCAGCTCTGATGTTGCAATATCTACTTTAATGATTCTAGTCAGCTTCTCCCATGTTCCTTTTCCATTTTTTTCTTTCTGGTGAATTTGTCTCTGCTACATTGGTCATAAATTTCTTGAGTTTGATTTCAGTACTTTTCACAGATTACTCTTTGTTTCATCTGCCATTTCTTTACAGCAGATGAAATTTGCCATACAAATTTGTTTAACACAATATATTGGCCTCTAGTTTGCTGTTGAATTTTCAGACAAATTTGTGGGCTTTTTCCCACTCATACTTCATATTTAAAATGTATTCCATGTAAATACCTGCAAACTGGCTTCATTTTTCCTTGCAAATACCCTTCTACCACCATGCTCCCTAAAAATTTTGTACAACCAAACGAATATTATGTCTCGCATTGTCTCATAGTTTATTTGTACAGCTGTTCTACAAATTTATAGCAAGTATATGCTGCTATAGCTGTGTCTGTTTCTGGTTCTTGTTCTGTGTTTGTATTACCACAGACTTAGTATTTCCATTATGATATTGTTTTTCTGTCTATGATTTTTATCAGATGTGGCAGAATTTTGAGTCATGATTAAAGCTCCCAGACATAAAAGCTACAAGAGAAATATTAGTAATTTTATCATGTGACTTTCAGGCAACAAGCTCGTCCAGTAAGCCATGGGTTTTTTGTTTTAAAAATACATCTAATGTAACACTATATGAAGAATACTAAATAACAACAACAATGTATTATGAAAATTTTAGATTATACAGATGTTTTTCTTGTTAAGATTAAGGTATATCTAGCCTAAGTGGACAGACAGAGAAAAGTAGGAACAGAGCAAGTATATATGATATTATACAGTCATTTCTCAACTTCTGGTTATTTTCAATGTTGTGAGTTTCTTGATCCTTTTGTGGTTTGTCCATTTAGTAGCCTGTAACGGATCTTTCTTCTAAGAACTTGTCCATTCTCCCTTGTAACCCGTGTAGAGTTCTTTAATATCTCAATATTATTACACAGAATTCCACAGATCTACTACCTCTGTATGAAAAATATTTTGTTTTGTTTGCTTTGAGCCTGGCTCCTGTTCTACTGTACCTCCCAAGTCATCTCTTTCCCAAGCTAAAGAATCCCAGCTGACAAAGTCAATTCTTATAGTGTGTCTGAGATAGACTGCAATTCCTCCAATGTCTCTTCTCTTGTTTTCCTTCAATGAATTTTTCCCATCTATATAGATAGCCTTTTTGTAGTGGGAGGACAGCACTGAAATGCTGGCAAATACTGCATTTATTCAGTTTAATAATAGTTTTCTCTTTTGTTCTCTATTTTTTGTTCTCTGTTTCTTTCATGTGATTTTTAAGATTCTTTTTTTCTTGGGGCATGAAGTGAACATTGACTGCACGGAAATGGCACTTCCATAAAGCTATCATGATCCCAAGGTCTTGTTCCTAAGTCAAAGCAGTCAACTCAGAGTTCATCAGTTTATGTGCAAAGCTAGGATTTCTTGTCTTCAGAAGCATAGATTTCTTTATATTATCTATACAGCATTTCATTTTCTTTGCCTTTCTCTCCATTAAATTTCATCTGCTGTTTTATTTACTGTCCAGTCAAGTAAGAATTTACACCATTAGTAGTTGAACCATTTTACACCTGAACTCTTTCAGAATTTTTGTGACAGTGCTGATTTCTATGTATTTTATCAGACCATTTTATCTTTTTTTTTTCAATATATTATCTATAGCTTCTTCCACAATAACTTACAAATTCAGACAGATTGTCCAGTGAGCCCTCCCCCTCAGAGGACTGCACTTTAGCATGGGAGAATCTTTATTTCTTTTTCATAGAAAATACTGATGGAGAAAATCCATCTCTCTGAGTACATTTCATACAAACTATCTGCTGGGCCAATGAATGCTGGCTTTTTTTTTCCTGTTTCAAATATATCGTATTACTAATTTTGATGCTTTTATCTTGTGGATTCTCAAATTATTTCTCCATTCTGCCAAACTGATCATATTTTGACATTTAATCAATTAAAGCTTATGGTATTTTGTATTTTCTTGTTTTAAACACAATTTGAAGGATTCCCTCCTGTTCATAGTATTTTCCCGAACTTTGCTGAAAAGTTATTTCATCTTCCTTTAATGTTTCCTCTTCCATTTCCATAGGTGATGAACACTAATGCTGTAATTCCAGTATAGTGTCATCCATTAGCTTACATGCCCACCAGAATTTAATTCCTTGGACTATCCTTGGAGAGGGGAGTTGGAGGCACAAAAAATAAAGATCATGAGTTGAGATAAGAACAATTTACTGGAAACAACAAGAAAGAAGAAAATTAATAGTAACAGCAACAATATTAATAAAAATGTGTACAAGAGAGAGATGAGTGGTTCACTCATCATGAAAACATTCACCATGGAGCCCAAGCCAACCACACCATACTCCCCTAACCTGGAAGTGAGACCCTTCCCCAGACTCTGGAAAATGATGTGAGGTGTTACAGAATAACATTCAGGTCATAGCCATACCTCTTTCTGGCTACTTCAAAACTAATCCTGGCCTGGCCAAAACGCTGTCATACAAACCCAAGTCTTTAGCTTCCTTGTTTGCTTAAACGTTCTTCCTTTTTGTCAGTAGTACTGGTTCACCACAGCCAGTTACACCTTCCCAGCAGGTCTCCGAAGCCTTTGCAGACTCCCAAGGGTGTTTGCCAGCTGGTAGTCACTGTGCAAACCTGAAAGTCTCATGGGATCCCAAGCCTAGCTCTCCATAAGTGCCATGACAGATTCTTCTGCCAATACAACCTTTTTCTTCCCCACTGTTGGAGAAAGAAATTATGTGCAATACAAGTAAAGAATGTCATTCCATTCTTTTTTAATAATCAAGACCTACTCCCTCTTAACAAGATATGAAAAATGTGAGCATAAGCCAGTAATTCCCACTGATTTCGGTGGGCTCTGGCTCAGGCTTTTAATGACGCTGACTGATACACTTTTTCCAGATGTAGTCTTTCATCCATCAAACCATTCTGTTGTTCTGAGGAAATCTGGGATGTAAAGAACATCTGCCACAATGAACATAAAAAGCATAGACCTGCTGTTACTAATGGGAAGTATTCTAAGGGCTTGGATTAAAAAAAAAAGTTAATTAATTTTACAAGAATAATTACTTTGAATGTGAGTGCCAATGGCCCTTCTCACATAAAGCTTTTCCAATACAGTCTTGTTTTGGTCTTGCTGAGGACAAAAAATGCTTCAGTTGTTCTGACAAAAATCTTTGTGAATTGCTATAAAATAAATTCTACTGAAGGGGTTTCTATAGCTCCCTTTTAAATTCTATTTATTTATTATCTGTAAACGAAGAAGCGGATTTGTTTGGATTTGTATGATAAATTATAATGAAATAATAAAACCTCTAAGCAATCAAGAAAGGAAATAACTGCTTTTAATGTCCTCTGTTAAAATGTAATTGTGACATTTAGGAATCAATTTGCTGCTTTTTCTAATATTCATTATATCATTCATTAGCACAATGTTTAGCAAACACAGAAGATGTCTTTTACTATAACATTTTATAGCATCTAATCTGTTTTTAATGTGGTTCTGCCGAATTGTGTAGGTTTTTTTCTCAAAAAATTGTATTTTAAGAGTTTGAGCTGATTTAAGATCAAATTTATTGCAAAAGAAAGGACATTCAGTTATGCTAGAGCTCCCCTTCATCAAGACATATATACAGTTCCCTTTGTCTTTTAAAAAGGAAAAGCAATCGCCAAGACATGTCTTTGTTAAGGTTCCCTGCTGGCAGCATATGGCAAAGTTACTGGCACCTTGCCTGGAAAACACAGCAAGAACTGATAGATCTGATCTCATTCTGGGGCTGGGGAGAAAATAGATTACAGTGAAGGCCACTCTTACGGCCTGCGACCATCAGTTGCTTGGCAAGAAGCACAAGTTCCTGAAAACAGATCTGGGAAGGTGAAAGAGAAAGAGATTTTACCCTCCTAAGTGATGGCAGAGCCAGAACACTCCACGCTAGAGCAGGACCTTCAGAAGTCTCTATGTAATTCTGCTTTATGTGCTACTGTGAAATAAAACTGTCAAGGTGTAAATGTTTAAGAAATACAGCATATAAATGCATACACATGTTTAAGAAATAATATTCTAATAATAATAGCAACAATTTTATTATAAATAATAATAATAATATTTTTACAGGCTGGTCTCACGTTTTTCTTGAGAACTGTGATGAAATCCTGCAGCTGCAGAACTTGTGAAAAAAACCCAGATTTTCTTCCATACTGTCATGTTGCTTGAACCAGGCATTAAGAGTGATGATCCGTTTGATGTAAAAAATAGACTTATTTTTTCTTATTTGAAATTCACTTGGCAGTATGCAGTTTTGAAGGGTTTAGTGGGGGGGAATCTACTGTAAGTGTGATGAAGTTATAAAGGAGAAATCCTGAAGAGACTTGAACATATCTCCAGTCCCAAACTTGGACAAGACTAGCAATAAGATTCTACTCCATTCTTCCATGAAGATATTTGTATGCTAGATATCATCCTATAGCAAATATCATTTTTATGCTTATACAGATTTAGTAACCATGACAATTATAGGGAATGGAATTGATTTCCGGATTGCTTTAATTATTTCTCAAACTTGAGAAATGCTGTAAGAATTAAAATAGGACGGTTCTTATCAATTACATTGGTATGATTAATAGTTTTTTAAAAGTTTTTTTATGAGAATGTCCAGCTACAAAGATGTCTTCTTAGTCCCAGTCATGGCAGGGTGCAGTTTCATATGAAGTCTGCCATCTTCCATTCTCCTCCATCACAACTCTATCCAACACATCTCCATCACCCCCTCCATTCACTTATACCAAAATTTTGCAATTACCAAACCACATACTGAGCCAGTTTCTGATCTGACAGAAACCTACCCTACCAAGAAGCCCTGTGGTTCTAAGACCAAGCGATCCAGTGCAAGCTGGGAGCAGGGGCACAGGGTCAGGAAGATGAGGGAGAGAGGGAAGCAGCCATGAGTGCCGAGCTCGAGAGCAGCCCGTGTCAGATCAGGTGTGACACAGCTGCTGGCGGCTCCATGGGCAGACCAGTCGGGCCTTGAGTGAGACAACATGACCCCATCACCCCCTCCCATTCACTTCTCCTGCAGGTTTTCTGCAATTACATCCTTTACACTCACCGTTAGCACTGACCTGGAACTGATCCAGATAAAACATTTTTGTTCATCTCTTTTGCACAGCCTTGTGTGAACTGGTGCTGAAACATGAGTATCCAAGATCAAAGGATGGATAAAACCATCTCCAAGTAGCACTTTCAGCTTATTGGAATTCAAATGACTGTGCTACTTTGGCCTAAGCGATTCATTACATCCTTTATTGTTCTATGTAATAAAAGCATACCTGTCTGTGTTCTCACGATTATTTTTTTGTATTCTGTGACTCAAGGTGACTCTAAAGAAAAATGATTTCTGGAATCCACAGTGCAGAGTCTTTTCTGTTGCTCCTCAAATGATTCTTCTTTCTCTTCGAGATTCTGCAGCTATGAAACTGTACACCAGCAAATCAATCTAAAAAAAATACAACCGTGAAAATCATTTTACCTCCCCTTCCTAATCAAATAGGAGAGCAGAGAGGTAGAGATAGGGAGCAACAATTCGTACCATACTGATTTGTTTCTTTAAAAATGCAGTGTGGATTACTTCTTTTAAGACTCATAGCACTGGAATGTTCTGATTTTAAAATCAGAAGTTATTTCAATTTGGCCAACTTTTAATGAAAGCTTGTTTTGCCCAACAAATAAATATACTGAATTCAACTTTGATTAAACAGATTGCTCTTGTAAGGACTTATTTATTTTAGTTTTTAAAAAATAGTTCATCTTCAGACTGGCCTCTTGCAGGAATTTTAAATTTTTTTTAATTAGTAATGATTCTTCTGTGAAGTGGTTGTGTAAATACATCCCTATATTTTTGACAATGTTATTACCTTTCATAGCTCCAGCAGATTAAATTATGCTTGTAGAAGATACCAGTTTTAAAATTTATATGTTTCATCTGCATCTGTTTTGCATTCCACAGAGAAAAGAGTATTGGGTGCTTGAATACTTTAGAAGTACTACATGTGTTTGTTAAGACAGCTCTTTCACATAAGTGCTACTGTTCTGCTCATGTCTCCATAAATAGGATGGCAGCCTGAAAGAGGTGTTTCTTTAGGGCAAGTCCCAAAGTGGAAAAACAGATGGGCAAAGACAGCATCAATGGAGTAACATCTCAAAGTATACAAACTTGTAAGTTTGTCAGACAAATAGGTTAGTGAAAGACAGGAGTCAACTGTTTTGGACCATGTATGTTCTGAAATCAGCAAGTAAACAAACAAAACATTCT
This sequence comes from Sturnus vulgaris, assembly GCF_052056855.1. NCBI lineage: Eukaryota > Metazoa > Chordata > Aves > Passeriformes > Sturnidae > Sturnus > Sturnus vulgaris. The sequence continues at coordinate 26,757,727 of NC_142243.1, read as the reverse complement.
GTTGACTTTAATCTGATTTCTTGTGCAATATAAGGAGAAAGCAGCCTTTTGCAGACAAAAAAAAAAAAGAAAATATGCTATGAAGCTCCTTTTTAATTAAATATGCTAACTCTTATGTTCTGCCAGTTCTCAAAGAAAATTTTTGATGTCTTAGTAGAAGAAATATCAAGACATGCTGTAGTTTTCCCCTTCACATCATTTTCATTTCAGTCAGGATTCTGCTGTTCAAATAAAATAAATTCCTGCTCAGAAGTCTGATTACAGTTATATATTTCATGCAATCACACAATGTGAATCTTACAGATATGCTGTATACATTATTCAAAGGAGAAGGATGAGCTCAGTCCCACATCAAAGCACGTTGTTATCCTTTTTCCAAAAATATAATAATACAATTCCCTACATTGAAATGAAGCTGTATTTAAAGAAAGGATAGCATGGGAATACTACTTCTCAATAAGTGGTACATCACACAATTTTTAACCAAGTAGAAGTCTCAAAAAAGAGTAAGTAAAACTCAAGAATAGCCAGAACAATTACTTTCATGCACTTTTTGATAAAGTTTTTGTGATTTATTAAGAAGAGCTATTGGGATAGTTTGTATTCTTAAGATCAGAACATTGAGTTTTGTACTAATCTAGACAAAGCATAGACAAAAAATGTCATTCTTCAAAATATGTGGGTGCAACACTTTAATCTGCATCCCGGCTGAAACATGGTCTATCTCCCTTCTCCAAAAAGAGAGATTACAGCATATTTATTTATTATTTACCCAGAAAGAAGACAAGCTAGATTTCACATTCAGCTATGCTAGAACTTATCTGCATGAAGTACTAATGATTCAAACAAATAATAATTTGAGATACTGAAAAAGGACAATGACTTAGTTTCTTTACAAGAACCAGTCACTGCCCCCCCATGCCAATTTTGTTTGTCTGAATTCTACTTCATCTGGCAAAGCCACAAAAAGTTTAAACCATTGCTAACATACCAATTGCTTATCCCCAGTTATATGCTACTGTCTGTAAAATCAGGCCACTTACAAAACTCATCAGCCTTTGCAGTGTCTGATATGGCCCTCATAGGAGGAACCCCAAGACTCATGTTTTTGCACAGCATGAACCATGTAAAAATAGCAAGAAACAGATATTATTAAATGTTCTGCACAAGAACTCCAAGTCTCCCCAGGTTCATATCAGGATACTGCAGATATCTTGGTTTTGCTCTGAAGGGTAATGTAAGCATGAGATTCACCCAGAAACACCTTCTCAAATGCAGCTGAAGTCTATCCCTGTGCATCAGCTTTTATCTCCAGTGATTTTGGCAAAGGCCAAATATCACATTCTCTAAGAGTGATTTATTCTAGCTCTAGCTTAGATTGCTTCTGGGAACTACCCATATCTTTCTACTGGTTTCAGAAGCAAGACTTGCTTAAACTAAACTCCTAACTTTTGTATTTCTAAACTTCTGTGGAATGTATTACCCCCAGATCATTCATTGAAACACTTGCAAAACACACTCCACACCCATCCTTTTCAGATGGCTCTGTGTTACCCAACAGCGCCAGGATCTGCAACATGATCCAAAGACTCATAAACGATATCAATAATAATTCTGTCATCTGGTATTAGCAGCTGGAATGGTGTATCTCTTCTTGCTGTGATGCATAAAACATACTGGATTTCTCAACTACCTGAAAAACATTTTTTTTTGCAATTTCTATGCAGTAATCCTTTCTACTTGGCAAATACTAACCTTCTTCTAAACACTGCAGCAGAAAAGGGAGGCGAAAAATGTACATGAATAACATCCTTACTTCCAAAGTAGCAGTATCTGTCTTGTTCATAAATCACAAGAATCCCTTGTTACCCTTTCCATAAAGAAAACAAAAGCATACAGCTCTTGTTAGTGGAAGACAGATGAGATTTTTCTCCAGCCTAGGTTTGAGGAAAATAGCTTGATCAGAATTATGTCTCATTCTGTCCTCTAAAGGCTCTACTGCTGTCGTAAATGAGAACAAGTTTTGGCTTATTGAAACTGTTAGATTTAGAAGCCTTATTCTTTCTACAAATCGTGGTTCCATTAAAATACCAGCTTTCTCCATGGCATTAAAAAATATAGAAAAATACATTAGAATACAAAATCTATTTATAGTTTTTCTAACTGCGTAATCCTTTGTTGGCACAGCTTTTGCAGGTAGTGTCATAGCAATAAGACTGTACTTTATGAAGTTTTCATGTTTCTTTATTATTACTAAATTGTTCTCTTTAATATTTGGAATGTATAGTGAATGTGAGATCTCTTGTATCATTCCTTTATTCTTGTTGCACAGTCAATTATACATTTTATGTGTGTGTGTGTGTGTGTGTGTGTATTTCTACATTTCAGAAGCTGCCTATTAAGCACTTTGCTCTGTTCCCAGATTGTCTGCTTGAGTCACTCCTGTGGCAGCTGCAGCAGTTTCTCCTAAGCAGCAATATGTCCTGGAAAAAGCTGTCAAGACCAAACTATTATTTTCTGGCAAAGGAGAACAGCTTTAATCAAAGAGCAAACCCTGAGCAAATTTTTATAAATCATTAGCCAACAACTGATGAAATATGATCGTTTTTATTAGTGTGACTCTAACTGTTGTGCCAGACTTGGAAATCCACGACTTGTCTCAGTTGGTATAGATTCCTAGCATTAAAAAACAAAAATAAAAAAAAAACCAAAAAAACCAAACAAACAAACAAACAAACAAACAAACAAAAAAAAAAAAAAAAAAAAAAAAAAAAAAAAAAAGGGACAAAAAAACCCCAGCTGAGATGTGAGTACATTTTGCTAAAACTATGTGCAAACAAAAGATTAACCAAAGCCTAGTTTAAATTTTGAACATCAGAGCAGATGACTCATAAGAACTATCTATTTCTGCTCCAGCATATGTAAAAGAAATGACACAGAATGGTCCTGAACTATTATTCAAGTATGTTTCTCCTTATTCCATAGCAGAAACTAAAAAACCTACTTAAACCTCCTTTATTAAGAAGAAATATCAAAAGCCTTGAGACAATTACAGGCATTAGAAACAGAAGCACCTTTAATTTGTCTCAAGTAAGTTGTTGTTGCATCGTTGAAGCAGCAACTAGTTAAAACCAGTTTCAGGTACCAGTCCTGCTTACATTTTTAGAGAAGATTTTGAATTTCTATTGATCCATTAAACGTATATTTTATTTATGGAGTTCAGATAGTTTTTAAAATCAAATACAAGAGCAGCTTACAGGGAAATACCATCTATGGGTGCAATTCCATGAAAGAGAAAGGGTACTGTAAAAGGGTACTGGATCAGTAATTTTTAGGGAGATCATTCCAGTAATTTCTTGTGGTCTTCTGGTCAGATGCAAGCCATCCAGTTGGATGAAAGCTGTGTGGGGTTTGTATTTCTGCATCCTAAATTTTGGCAGATTATATAACCTAAACCAAACTATATTTTATATATAAACACCAGCTGTTTTCATTTGCTATTTTGAACCTAGAAAGTAAGCAGGGACACACAATTAATTTAAATACTTGGTTCTTGGCTGTTATGCTGTTGCCCTGTCCTTTATTGTGTACTTTTAATGGAAATATGGAGACAGGAACCTTTATCAATGCATATTTTTGACCGACATAAATGAAAGAATAAAGTATTTCCATACTATACATCTCAGTACCATGAATTTTTAATTTCTTCTGTTATAGCCTTTTGCTGTTAGTTTTCAAATTTCCAGTAGTTTACTTTCTTTCACCGTAGTTTCTCAAATGCTAGACATATTTTTGTTGCAGTTAAAAAAAAATCTAATTTCTAATTTAAATTTTTTTCTTTATATTTTCTTTTCTTTATAAGCATAGCATTTAACTAAACTAACTCTAACACTATGACATTCTTAAGGCTTTTTTTTTTTTTTTGCAGAACAATTGCAATGTTTACACTTAATGGAAGGTTTTATCCCAAGCTGCTATATTGAAATGTTAGTGCCCCTATTACAGCCATTAGACCAGGGATATAAGAATAGGATATACAGCCACTCCATTTCACAGATTTAGAACCAAGTATAAGCCAGATGTTAAGGAAGATGTAGGCGAACTACTCCAATGTGCTTGGCAGAGGACTGCACATACATATCCTGTTCTGCTGTTGCCCCCTGCTAAGTGCAGAGAAAGGAATACAAGGACGTACAACAGAGGGAACAGAGAATAAAAATAAAATAGAAACAGTAAAATAAAATCACAAAAAAATCCCTGTGTACTTGTTGCATGTAAGCTACGCTTTACATTTTTACATATTTTTTGAGGTTTTTTAATATATTTTGCTCTCCTATAATGTCTTTTCTCTGCTAAGAACCGTTTTAAAAAGTCCTTGCCTTTTTACCAAATCTGGTGAGACCTACAGAAAATCCTCAGTTTACACATTGTTTGGATTAACAGAGAAATGTCCTGATACTACAGGACAATTCACAATTAATTTAGTTTCTTGATCAGCGACCAGTTGCAACATCCCCAAATCTACTAATCCTTCCTTCCTATTTTCCTCCAAGTAAAATATGTAACTTCAAATTGACTATAATTTTGTCTTTTTTTTTTAATGACCTGACTTTGTCAAACCTTAAGAGTGCAATTTTTCAAATAACCTGATTTTATTATGACTTCTGATTCTTGTTCTTCAGGAGATCAGTCCTGATTATATTTGTGGATAAAATCAGTTGTTTTAAATAAATAAATAAAAATAAGAGAGGCATACCATACTTGATGTTGAACAGATTAGAAATCTGCAGATTTCTACGAATCAATTCATATAGACAGGTAAGGTTTGAGGAATTAAGACTTTAGAAACAGGAAGGCCACCAAAAACTAAAACAAAGCATCTGGAACAGAAGAAAAGTTTCTGAAATCAAAAACTCATTTGAGCCTAAGGACAGGAACAAGGTACAGTAGCAATCAAACAGGGACAGTGAGAGACAGAAGCTATGAGGTGAGGCTATACAGGAGAACAAAAGACAAGAGGAAAACATAAACGACAAAGCATCAGAATATACTGAGGACTTGATTTTTCAGCAGTGCTGAGCATTACTGCAAGTCTAGGTCCTCGTTCTTAACGGACTGGTTCATTACAAAATCTTGCAAAAATACCTGAAGGATTTATGCATTCATATTCCATGCATTTTATTATTTAAAAAGCAGAAACCTACACAAAAATATCTTTACTCAGATTAAAGGAAGCAGCATGTCTAACTAAAGGATCATAAATTTAATTGTCACCTGTGAACACAAAGGCACCAAACCTTAAGAGGGAATAAATGTAGCTAAGTAGCTAATTGATAGAAAAGAGAGTGGCAAAATTATCTACCTTTATCCAATGTTTACTGTCTTTCTGGGAATAGGTTGATAAGTTACAGAAAATAATTAGTCTTCTAGTATGGCCAATATATTGACAGCATTACTATAAATTAACCCAGACAATTTATGTAACTATAGCACAGCACAAGCACTCAAACTTGGCAGCTGAGTAGGTATTTCTCAGAACTATGGATCCATCATCAAGATGCCATGAGGTACTTTGAGTTTATATCCAGCATTTTGCCAAGTGATGCAAGTGAGGGGTTGAATTTTTAGCAATGCTGCATTGTGTGAAATCTAAAAATATTAACTTGCAATTTTCAAAACTAGAATGAAAACATCTGATTTTTGATTGTTTTCAAACTTTAATTTTTTTGTCTGCAAAATTCATTCCCAAACACAAAATTCCAAGTGTTATAAATAGTAAGGCTTGTATATCAACAACAAAACAGCTGAGCCATCCAGGTCCAGGCAATAAATGCTGATGTACAAAATGACAAAAATTTACGAAAGTCCATGAAATGCATGACAAATTTTGCAAATTGATCAGGTACTACGCCTCTTTAAATTCATAAAAGCATAAGATAGCAAAAACTATAAATCGCTCTGAAAAAAAATTATGAGATGCATATAAAAATCATGATGTCTTTCCTAAAAATATTTCCAAGTCATAGCCTAGCGGAAATAATGTACCTCTGGTGATCTTCCCTTAGTAGTGTAGAAACAGGATATTTGTAGTCTCCAAATTTATTCACTTAGCTGTATGTTGCCTGTGCATAAGGACGCAGACTGTTTCAGTCTGAGCAGAGTTTTGCTGAGCAGCCCCACATGGTTTCTGGCTATCCATCTACCCCTTTGGTTGCTCCCTGGTTTTCCTGCAGCTGCTTAAACAACTGGCATCTCCTGCAATCCAAATATGGTGAGAAGTTCAACTACTCTACTAGAAGGTGAGCACTGTAACCTTCCAGCTTACCCTTAAAGGTTTCACATATTTCTCTTCCATAGAAGAACAGCAGCAATAGTATCATTTTTCGTAGTTTTAGCATAAGCAAATTGTTCTTTCATTAAAAAAAAATGGAAAAGTACTGTCTCCATGACATAATGAATACTGGAACAGTTAACAGACTCCTGGAGCACACTAACTATGGGTTTTTTCTGTTTATCAACTCTGAAACAAATGGAGACAAGCAATAGGATTGCATTGCTCCAAAGAAAACATTGTTATAACTATTTTTTACTTGTGCCACCCAATGCTGTCAAATGCATCTGTACAAATTACTGAACTTAGCTGTTATCCAGATAAAACGATCTGGCAATCTGAAAAAAAAAAAGAATTTTTGAATTATATACAAGGAATTTTTTTTTCCTAGAATTTATTGTAACAGAGATAATTTGAGACAATGGTTGAAAATAAGCAGAAGCCAGTCTGTGGAACTAGGGAGTGAAATAGAAAGCATTCATTTGCTTCAATACATTTATTCTCTGCAACTTCTTTTTTTTACTTCAGAATTTTACTTTGTCATACAGCCACAGAAACTAAGAGCATTTATGTAAAGTTATTTTGCTTCTAACCTACAAAAAGGACTATTTCTGTCTTAGGTTAGTAGCATGATGATATTCCCTTTACCTAATAATGCATTTTTTTAATGACTGGGGACAAATTTACCTTTTGGGCTACCTTTTGTGAAAGAAATCACACTCAGAGTGGCTAGTGAGACTATCCAAAGATAGGCTTTAGGTTCCCATTTCTGTGTGAGACAGACAGTAATGGAGAAAAAAATAGGACAGCACTTGGACACAGTACCATACAATAAATAGCTATGTTGCTTATTTAAAACTATATACCAAGAAAAAATAATTAAATTCAAGCCAAAATATAATAGAATCATAAAATGGATCAGGTTGGAAGGGACCTCAAAGGTCATTTAGATGTGACCCCCCCCCCCCCCCCGCCAGGAGTACCTTCCACTAGACCAGGTTGCTCAAAGGCCCATCCTACCTGGCCTTGAACACTTGCAGGGATGGGGCATCTACAACTTCTCTGGACAACCTGTTCCAGTGCCTCACTACCCTCTGAAAGTTTAGAGCCATTCCCCTAGGTCCTATCCCAACATGTCCTTGTCAAAAGTCCCTCTCCTGCTTTCTTGTAGGTTCCCTTCATGTACTGGAAGGCTGCAAGTGGGTCACACATAAGTCTTCTCTATTCCAGGCTGAACAACCCCAACTCTCAGCCTTTCCTCTACCCCTCTGATCACTTTTGTGGCCTCCTCCAGGCTTGCTCCAGCAAGTCCATGTAATGGGGACCTCAGAGCTGGATACAGTACTCCAGGTGGAGTAGACAGGGAGATTCACTTACATGTAATATATCATTATAAACCACTTTTGAAAATCATAGGGCTGTCTCAATGCCCTGTACACACCCACCTTTTGCCAACCTAGGAGTAGCAAAAGAATTAAGTTGGAAGTTCTATGATGAATTTCATTCCCTGTATCCTTTACAGGACAATGAAACTCTAACTCTTTTGCCTCACCTTTAAACCACCCCTTTGAGTTTTAACGCAGATTGGTGAGTGCTCAGGCCTGCCCAGTGAAGGGGGCCCAGCTGAGAGGCAGACACAGGTGTGCAGGTACCCACTGCTCCCACACACCTTCCCAGGCATCCGATGCCACAGGGAGCAGGCAAGGCCTGGTGGGCTCTGCCCCGTGTCTCTGAGGGCACCAAGGAAGCCCTGGTGGACAACAAGCTGCCCATGAGCCTGCAGTGCCCGTGTAGCCGAGGAGACCAGCGGTGTCCTGGGGTGCATTAGGAAGAGCATTGCCAGCAGGTTGAGGAAGATGATGCTGCCCCTCTGCTCAGCCCTGGTGAGGGCTGCACCTGGAGTGCTGTGTCCAGCTCGGGGCTCCTCAGTACAACAGGGAGCTCCTGGAACAGACCCTGTGGAGGATTGGCAAGGATAATTAGGGGAATATCTCTCTTAAGAGGAAAGGTTGGGAGAGCTGGGCCTGTTCAGCCTCGAAAGAGAATGACTGAAAAGGAACTTTTTTGATATCTCTAAGAGATGCGAAGAGAATGGAGCGAGGCTGTTCTTGGTAGTGCCAAGCAGTGGGATGTAAAGTAACAAGCAGACGAAACACTTCTTTACTGTGCAGTTGGCACACTGGAACAGATTGTCCAGAGAGGTTGGGGAGTCTCTCACGAGAGATATTTCAGAACCGTCGAGATGCAATCTTGTGCCATGTGCTCTAGGATGACCCTGCCTGGGCAGGGAGGTTAAATTAGATGACCCACCGAGGTCCCTTCCGACGCGGCCCGTTCTGTGAGCGGGGCAGCGGTCGGGCTGCCCTCCGGGCCGGGCGACTGCGTCTCCTGCGGCTGCCGGGCCCTGCCCGCCGAGGGCAGCCCTGGCGCAGGCGCTGCCCGCACGGCAGCGGGCGGGGTGGGGCGGTGCTGCCCGGCTGCCCGGGGTGCCCGGGCCGGTGCCTGCTGCCGCCCGCCGTGCCCGCGCTGCCGGCGGGACGGGGCCGCGCTAACGCGGGGTCCGCGCGGGCCGGGGAGCGCGGCGGGGCGGGCGCGGGGCGGCGCGGCGGGGCGGCGGCCGGCGCGGGGCGGCGGAGGGCGAGCAGGCGAACGCCGGAGCTGCTACATCCGGGCTGCGGCGGCGGCACCTGCCGCGGCGGGGGCCTCGGTGACATTGGGGCTCGGCGATTGAAGGAGGGGGCTGCGCTGCAGAGCCTGCAGGGAGCGAGATCTTCGCCTGCACTCGCCGCCACCAATCCGCCACCAATCCACCACCGCCACCGCCATGGTGCTAAGCACTATCCTCACCCACGCGAAGAAGCACCCGGCCGTGAGTACCTGAGCCCGAGGCCCCGGCCCCGGCCCGCGCCCGCCCTTCTCTGCCGCCGCTCGGTGCCTCCGGCCGCGCCGGTCGCCTCCTCCTGGCCCATCTGTTGTTATTCCTGTCCATGCCCGGCCCCTGGACCCCCCGGAGCTGGTCGAGCAGACTGGCCAGGTCCTTTCTTTTCTCCAGTTTCTGCGGCCTTGTTTGTGCTGCAAGGCTCGAGGTGGCCCTTCTGTTCTTTTTGCCCATCAATTTGCCCTCACGTTCCTACTCTCATGTGTTTTGTTTGCTCTCTGAGTACAGACGAAAGGGGCTGTTTTGGCAGTGAAAGGAGGATTATCTGTCTCAGAAAGGCGACGTGACGGAATTTTTGGTTTGGTTTTGTTTTTTCTGAATGTTGGACTATTTTTTTCATACCTGCCTTTTCATAGCTGCTGGTTACTCAATGACCCCAAGGATGTCCTGCAAACAGGAGCTTATGCCAGGGGTTTAGAGAGCCACGCATTTGTGGCTCAAAATCTGTAAAATTGTTCTTTGGCTTGCCAAAGTTGCAGTCAGAAGTGCTATGTATCAATACTATTTTGCTATATCGTAGACTAATACTGATTTTTTTTGTGTGGCTGTTCCAGTTGATCCCTCTGTTTGTGATCATTGGATCTGGAGGTGTTGGTGCAGGCCTGTACCTCATGCGTTTGGCCATGTTCAACCCTGATGTCAGGTAAGTATTCAGTAATCCCGAGTGCCAGTCCTCTTGCTGCATATGTTACACTCCACTGCCTTGGTTTTTATTTTCCTGGAGGCCTTCGTGTCTTGATCCAGTATCAGCTGATATTAAGTGTGTGGAGGTTTCCTTGATTTGGAGATCTCTTTGTTTACCATGATATTTAGAGACTGCTGACAAAGGACAGTGCCTTTTTCAGTGGAAACTCGCTTGGATGGTTGACTCCATGGCCTAATAACCACAGTACATATATGATTTTTTATTTTTTTTAATTTTGAAGAAAGCGTTAATATTCTCTCACATCTTGTGTTTCTCTCAATAGCTGGGACAAGAAAAATAACCCAGAACCTTGGAACAAAATGTCTCCCAGTGACCAGTACAAGGTAAAACGAGAAATGAGATTTTTAGGAAGCATCGTATTAGAGGTGTAGCCTACTGCTTCAGGGTGTTTGATTATATGGGAAAGTAGTTGGATGAGTGATGTATTCCTTTTTTTTGTCTCTAGAATTCTGAGCAGAGATGGCTGAGTTTGAGGTTTAAAACTTTCCTAATGATGGTTGATAATAGGGTGAAAGGAGTCTAGAAGATATGAACTACAGTTTCTTAAGCTCTAAGTTGTTGGCCTTTACTCATGAGAAACACTGTAGGAAAATGTCAGTGTTTAACATAACCATGAATTCAGATCTGCAGTTGATTTTTTGAAAACAAAATAATGTTGTAAGTAACTGGATGCAATGGAAATGTTTTTTAGCTGATACTCAACTAAATTCATTGAACTAATGAGGAAGTGCAAAGTGATGTCTAAAGCATCTTGGTAGTTTATGGAAATCTTTGAATCATTCATGTTGGAAAAGACTTCCAAGCTTATTGATTTCAACTTTTGACAGAACACCGTGTTGTCAACTAGACTACAGCACTAAGAGCCATGTTCAGTCATTTCTTCCACACTTCCAGAGATAGTGACTTTACCTCCACCTAGTCTGTTTCAATGTATGACAATCCTTCCAGTGTAAAATCTTCCTGATGTTCCCTAACATCCCTAAACTTCCCCTGATGCAGATTGAGGTCATGTCCTCTCATCGTGTTGGTGGTTGCCTGGGAGAAGAGGTCAGACTCTACCTGGCTAGAGTCTCTTTTCAGGGATTTGTAGAGATTGACAGTCTCCCTCGAGCTTCCTGTTCTTGAGGCTGAACAACAACAGCTCCCTCAGACACTCCTCATATTACTTACTCTCTATACCCTTCACCGGCTTCATTGCCCTTCTCTGGACATGAATCATGTTTTAATCATGCTTTACAGAAGTGCTGTGTTAGTAGATTTCTGTAACGAATATTTTAAGATTATTCTCAAGCTACCAAAAAAGCAAACCTACAGTGTTTTCAAAGCTAGTGTCTTGTTCAGTACCGTATACAGCTATTCCAAATAAGTAGAAAAACCCCACACTTCTAAAATAAAACAGATTGTGGTTCCCTTAAAAGTCCAAGAAGAACATTTCATTCTTTGTTTTCATTGCCAATTCTGGAATGTTGCTGGCTTGTAAATATCTAAACTTGGCAAATCTTTTATAGTGCACAGCACAAATTCTTTTAAAGAGTGCATGACTTGTGTAGCATTCCCCTTCTGCCTTAACATGCGAACACAGTCTCAGAGTTTGCCATATTTGGGTGTGAGTATCATTGGGCACATTTTATTCCAAATCTATCCTGTAGGAAATGAAAAGGGCATATACTCTAATTTTAGGATGTTCTTGTTTTACAAGTCCTAGCTTTTGATGAGATTTTTTTTTTTATATTGTAAACTTCTCTTTGTCATATTAACTTTCTCAGTCTTTTTCCAAAGAAAAGAGTTGACAACCTGAGCATTACTGTAGGAGTTGCACAGAAAGCTGTAATTTGAATGTGCTGTAGGCTGTTGTGTTTTCTTTAAGAAAGTATAAACAATTTAAAAATTGGGTGTAATTAAAATAGTCAAACTAATAGTTAACATGTTTTTCGTCCTTTTGTTTTTTTAAGAAAAACTGTACTAACAGATGCTTGATGTTAAGTCAGGCTGGGATGCCAAAATATGCAGCTAGTCTGTCAACTCATTGTCCCTGGGTTGTTCTGGATTGCTTGGAACAGGATCCAATTATAGCAGTATAAACTGAGCATGTGAGAGGATCTGTTCTGACTTCAATTCCTCCTTGACATCCTTTGCAGTTCTAGATGCAGCTGCTTAAACCAAACTTGGCTTTTGTGGCAATTTCAGTTTCCTGGCATGAGTTCAATGATGCATATTTTTAGTAAATACAGAAAATGTGTAGTCAAGTTTCTTAATTAATATTTTCTCCGTTCTCTTTCCTAGTTTGTCTCGATTAATATGGACTACAGTAGACTCAAAAAGGATCGTCCTGACTTCTAAAAACATACTCATGTCCATAAGCTGCACAGAAAGGTCTTCCATAAGCCATCCGCACAAGTGTCATGCTTGATCATCCAGGAAATAATCAAATCTGCCTCACACAGCACTAGGTCATGTTTGAAACTGTTTTGACGAGGCTTAATAAACGTTTAAAACTTGACATGTCTGCTCTTTCATTTTGCAAAATGACAATATCCTCCTTTGAGCACTTTCTGCTGTATGGTTTGTCAGTAAGCAAAAGTTAGTTCACGTGTCGTCGACAAGAAAGCAAAGTTGTTGTGATGGGCTTTATGCTCAGCATGTTGATCTCGGAAAAATAACTGCATGTTCAGGCAGTTACACCAAACTTCAAGAACTTGAAAGCATGTATTTATATGTGTGCATATATATTTTTTTAATTGCACCTGAATTTATCTGCTTGCCACTTTAAGAAGTTTTGTTTGCAGAAAAGTCAATGCCAACAAGTCATTATCCATCAGGGAGGGAGCAGATGTTGCCATATGTTGCTGGGGGGAAGGAAAAAAACAGACTGAGCTCTCAAAAAGGTTTTGTTTCTTTTCTTTCTCTTCAAGTTAAGGCGGGTTTTTTAATAAATAGGAATCTTTCAATATTCAAAAAATAAAATTCTACAAACATTTTCAAGATTTCCTGTGGATCACAGTTTTAAGGAAGGGAAGCATATAGCAGAAGAGGGTACAGGTTCTGGGAAGTAATTAGCTATTCATGTAAGAACAAAAATACCTTTTAGAGAGGACAAAATCATACACTTTAGTACTTGGCTAAGTCTTGATATGGGAAGACTAAAAGAAAATATCTGCAAGTCTGTAACTTATGATAGGTTCTTTGTGCTTTACTGTGAACATCTGGCCCTTCCTTGGATAAGGGGTATTAATTCTGGACTATCTGACAGCGCACAGCTGTTCTTGTCTTGATATTCTCTGCTTAAAGTTGACTCCAAGAATGCAGATAACTATGGCAACTATTACAAGTAAGAAAGTCAAATCAAGCAGCAAGAACTTGGAGAGGAAGGACTATTCTGTGGTAATTGCAAAATAACTGATATTTGCCAAGACTTCATATTTTATATGGAAAAACCTTGTAGATAAAATGATGTAGTTTATTTGGTAGGAGTTAGGATTTTCCTTTTATTATGCACTGAACTGGTGGATTCACTCACAGTTTACATTTGAAAGTCTCATGAAGTCTGAATAAGAAAATGTGTGTTATGGCATGAGACATGATTACAGTGGTGGGTAAAGCCTATAGGTGTCCTTGGGGAATGGTTCCTCTGGATCCAAATAGAATGTTCCGTTGCAATACTTTAGTTCAATTTTAAAAGTATGTTGTGTAAAAATGGGAAGTGTGTTTTGTAACTTGGTACCTGGCAGTTTGGATTTTATCTTTTCAAATACAGATTCTCTGGAGATTAAGACCAATACCCAGGAAGTAAACCTGATTCTTAGGTTTAGGTGAGACAAGGTTATTCCTTTTGTGCAGAGCTGACGAAACCATGGACTCATGTCTTTCTTAACAAAGACACTTCAATGCATATTTCAAATATATTTAACAAGTGCTTAAGCTATTTAAATCTTTAAATAAGATAGACTAGAAAACAAAAGGCAATTAATTCAATGTTACTTGTCTTTGCCCATTACAGCATACTTGTTCCTAAAAACACAAAACATAAAGTCTGCTAAGTTTAATTATTCTGGAAGTCATTATCTTGAGAGGACATTTCCTCCTTTTTCTTTTAGGAATATATATCTGTCCTATATTAAATGTAGTGGACAATAGTTGCCATTATTTGCCAAATTTGCCAAACAAGTAATAAATATTGCAATAATTCTTTCTTTCTTTCTTTCTTTCTTTCTTTCTTTCTTTCTTTCTTTCTTTCTTTCTTTCTTTCTTTCTTTCTTTCTTTCTTTCTTTCTTTCTTTCTTTCTCTTGCTTGCTTTTTCTTGCTTTCTTTCTTGGTTTCTTTTCTCTCTCTCTCTCTGTGTATATTTCTTAGCATTTTTGTAGGGTACTGTTGAAAGAGAGACGGCTTTGCAGCTTAGCAAAATTTTATCTGTATTAAAATATTCTAAGATCTTTAGAGCTGCTTCTTTAAAACCATCACCTACTTCTTCATGAAACCAAAGATGGTATTCCCTGAAGACAGCATGAAGAAGTGACTGCAGTTTGGATTCTTAGGATTCCATCTTATATTTACCTTTGGCTATTAACTTCTATGAAACAAATCCCATCATTAGTAGGAAAAGTGAAATCTTTCATAAATGCTGTGGCTTACCATTTTGTTTAAGCAGATGTGTTATCTGAAAGAGGCTGATATTCTGCTGTCTTAGGTTTCAATTGAGATGGATACAGCCACTCAATTTCTGTTTGTGGCACTTTTTTTTGAATGGTCAGTGTGGACCTGGTCTTCATGTCCTTTTCATGAGCCACGTACAGAAGATTAAGCTCTTATTTTTGTATTAAAGCATTGTGCATGCTACGGCATTGTACATGCATCAGATTTCTGTTAACAGAATTATTCTGTGCTTCCTTATCATGGTCCTGATTATGCAGCAGGGTGATTAAATCTGAGATTCATTCTGCCCCTCTAGGATAGAAAGATTTACAGGTTTCTATAGTTTTGGTGCATCAACACATACTCCTTACAGCATGTTGAAAAATTTTTTATTTGCCTGCAGTAAGGAAAGCTCATTGTGGGCGTAAAATATCTAGCTGCCTCTAAGAAATTAGAAGGATGTGCCTGATATTAAAAGAATAATTTATTTTTTGTGGGATTTATAGACAAATGTGATCTGGGGAATACATTTCAGATCTGTTTTCAATCTCTGCTTTACCTCTAAAGTTGGTTTATTGTGTGACTATTGAACAACCTTTAAAATAAAGAAATGTATGTTTAATGCTGATTCGCTTGTAATACTTTGTCAGGAAGAAAGATTGAGAAGTTATTACAGGAATTTTAGAAATGTATTTTGAATGAGCAAATTGAAAAAAATTAGAGATGTGCAAGTGCAGGCAAAGTTATAGTTTCTGCTGACTGGCCCACCTTATTATGGACGCAACTGGAAGAGCTGCAGAACCATTTCTTCAGGACAAAGTGAAGCACAACAGATCTGTGACAACTACAGAAAACAGGTGTTCACTAGCATCATTGCCACAGTAGGGATTTTTTAATATTATTTAATAGAAAACTTACTCTTCAGTCCTCTCTTTTGAAATCCAGAAGCTGGTTGACTTCATGCTATTGTGATCCATTCACTTTCCTTAGAAGTGGTCTTAACATTTAGTTGAGAGAAGTTTCTGTGAAGCCTGTTCTCTGATCTTTAAGCTTCTTAAGACTGTCTCTGGATATTGCTATGATGGCATATTTCCCAAATGTGTGCTAATTCTGGTACTTAGCAGTTTGGAAGAAATTTGTGGGATTTTTTTTAAATAATTTCAAAGTGCTATTGTTTGTGGTTGGTAAGGCTTAACACATTCTTAGTAAGGATGACATGAGCCAGTACAGTGCAAGAAGATACACACCTCTTCCATTCTTGAGAAGCATATCCATTTTTAGCATCCAGAGCAATGTTTAGCTGAACCAGAAAAACAATTTGCATTTTTTTGTTATTCTCCTTTTTGAAAGTTTCATTTAAATTAAAGTATAAAGTAATGTTTAGACTTTCTAAGCTAGCATAATTCTCAGTTACAAGGTACCTAGGTTACCTAGGAGATTACCACCCTTCAGGTTTTTTTTCTATTTTCAGTCAGAATCAGTTATGCTTTAGTAATGTGAAATGTGAACATGAGTATGCAAGTAAAGGCAAGAAAAATGTATTCAAACTTTTGATAGTTTGCTATCAGCATTTACCTGACATTCATTTGCTAGTAGAATTGACACAAGACTGGCAAGTGGAACTCCTGCAAGAGACAGCAGCTTCTGAATATGATCAGAAAATAGTTTATTAACACATAGCAATGCATACATTACAAAGAAGAAAAGAAATTCTGCTGGTAATATTCATGGGTATTGTCAGTGCTTTATAACATTCACTTAAAATAATATTTCTAGGGTCATTAATTTGAATTACTTTGGACAAAATAATGCACTACACCATTTACAGTTCATCACTATAATGTAAAGACAACTTTACAAGAGAACTGCACAAGCCATAATCCAACAGACAAATTTATAGACTTTTTTCACATTGGAAGCAAACTAACTATGAACATGAAATGTTTTCTAATTTTAGTTTCTCTACTGCAGGCAAATGAAACAAACTGCTGAGAAGGTAATGAAAACAGATTACTTAATGGTGAAAAATCTGAGTGCCATTCTTTTTCTACCAGTGGTGCCACTGCTGGAATTTAATGGAGTGGCACCAGTGTGTCTGAATGAAGATTTTGATCCCAGCTGTTTAAAAATAGGGTTGAATCTAATAAGATTTCCTCAGTACTGATAGCTTTTTTTTTTTCCTACACTGAGACCAGGAAGATAGCAGAATTCATTATTAACACGAAGAAAGCAGAATTTCATCCCAGTTTCAAACTTCCTGCTCTAGTTCCACTTACACTTCATGATAGTCTCTAGGATTTTCTTAGAATGTTAAGGGGATAATTTGCTTCAGATGTTCTTATCTTCATGTTGTGTCAAACAAATTTAACTTCCTAGCTTTTTTTGGAAGCTTAGGGGAGGAAATTTCAGCCCAGCAATAAATATAATGTGCTTAAAGTGACCAAGGATCATTGAAGCTTTTTTTTTTTTTTTCATGTGAAAGTTATCTCTCTCCCATCTCTTTATAAAAGCTCAGGTAAGTTCAGAAAGTATTCCAGGAGGAAAAAAAAAAGAGCAACAGACGTGATGGAATAGACAGATGGAGCTGCATCAGGTTTTACATCAATTACAGTAAGTTCTTGGATTTAGTGCAGGAGTTTTCTTAGTTTATGTCCTTCAATTTCTGCGTATATTTGGCAATGCAGAAGTTGTTTATTACACCTGCCATGACTGCTTGGCCTATTAGGATGCAGTGAGAATTAGGCTGAGAGTAAAGACAAAAGCATGATATTCCAATGGGTTTAAATTACTGTGCAAAATAAAAAAGCAGTAACAGAATAACTGCAGAAGAAGGTCTAGTGCACAGTCTTCTGAATTTAGATTACAAATGACAAGTTTGTGTTAGTGCCATAGTGTGAAATAAAAATAAAAACAAATTTATGGGGAATCTTGAAAATAGCATTTTTTCTTTCTACATTGCCTCATAGGAGCACAGTTTCTAAAACATTCCGACAATATAAAGTAAACATGTGAACTGTGTCTGAACTGTATGTATTTTAATTTATGCTTTCTCTTTATGACTTAATTTTCAGTAACCATGTATATTAGTTTAAGCTCATAGTATTTTATGTCTCACCCTATGTTATTGTTTCTGAACAAAACTTGTCTTATGCTTTCAAATGGAAGAGGCTTTCAGAAGATCTTTAATCTTAAATCTAATTTTAATTTTATGTATGAAAATTAGAACTTGCATTACCAGAAAGAGTTTTTTAGTAGATTGTTACTCAAAGCATTGGAGCAGATACCCTGTCACATTTCTGTAATGAAGTGTAGCAAACTAGGCACTTGGGCATGACTCTCCCCAAAATAAGGAGAGACAAAATTTCCAGGAGCTGTTTTATGCAGGTGGTGCAACAGCTAAATATGAAAGTACTCTTTTTCACAAATGGATGGATGGATTGATTGTGAAGAATGACTACCTGACCTGCTTTTTATCCAGGTCCCTGGTAATTGTTTGCTTTTGTCAGTCTCTGGCAGAGAGCAATAAGGTCAGGAGTTGACTAATGGCCCAAACTACAACAGCTGGGTACTTAAGAGTGATCTAGACTGCCAAGCAGTGTTTACAGAGTGAGGATAAAAAAGGTGACTCAAACCTTTCCTATTTCCCATATCAAAGTAAATCTTTCACAGCTGGCCTGGTAGCTGGAGCAAAGATTAGTTGAGTTTTTACAAATTCTACAATTTATTAACCTGCGCTTGGGCTGATAATGCATAGAGAACCATGGGCAAAGTCAAAATGAGATCCTGAAATTTAGAGCATTTTGCCAAATAACTGTTTCCACCACAGAGCACCGTATGCAGTGGTCAGCCAGTAGAAAAGATTTATATTGTACATAGCAGTAGACCTCCTAATCCTGAAGTGTAGGTGCTTGCCCCAGCAGTCGAATGAGTCATGTAGCTGCATTTATTGGCTTTTGGAGCTTAAGGAACAGTGGGGCTCTTCTGAATGAAGCTTAATATTCCATTATCTACCTGTGTGCACATCAAATGCAAAATAAATAGTCCAGTAGTGCATCTGAAATTCTATTTGGATGTGTTTTACTGTTTCTCGGTCATTACAGAGAGCTTTTATGTGAAAGAAGAATGAGCTTTTGGAGACCCCAGAAAGAGAGATTTGTTATATCCAAAGCAAGGAGAATGGAGAGACAGAAACAAGCAGCCTACTCACTCAGGCATAGGAAAGCAGAGGATGTAAAATGTGCAGTGGAAGTATAATGAATTTCTCCATTACAAATTATTGTCACAGGGAAATGTTTTTGTACATGAATTCTGACAAAGAAAATTGGATGGATTCTTTTGTTTGTATGTTGCATTTATAGAAAATGAGAAAAGCACCATAGGTATATTGTGTATAGGTATGTTGCTTAAGGTCTCCATTTTTCTTGTCTTCAGTCTTTATTCTTTCATCCTCTCCTCAGTTAGATAGCCAGGGCTTCTGCACACTAGCCTGAGAAATCCATTTCACTCATATATCTTCCTCTTGTCAAGAGCTTTCCTTCTGTGAGGCTATGCTGTTTCCTGGCATGCTGGAATCACTGGCTACTTTTGCGTTAAAAAGAAATAGCACCTTTCCTCCCCATCAACATCTCATTGCAGCACTGTCACAGGTTTCTGAGTAAGCAGAAAAGTTAAGTGATCCAAGTAAAACCTTTTAGAATTTACAATAGAAACCTCACTTGACACCAAAATATTTGCCAACAAATGGATGATCTGATGGAAGCCTGATCTCCCTGAAAAAGAAGAGATCTCATATCCTGGACAGACACTGTACATAGATGAAATATTGTTACCTCTTTCAAGATTGTGTGAGTATGTTATGTTATAGCAGAAAACCAAATAAATTTAGTGTCAGATACAGAAAGAATATAGAAAGAATATAGTAAATATTCAACTTAAAAATGCAACTGTAAAGAACACAAAGATATTTGTATTCTGTATTGTTTTGTTTACTACTGAAAGACTGTTAATACCAAGTAGAGATCTTTATAGATCCAGAAGGGACACATACGGTGTTACTTGTCTCAAACCAGATTTTGTATTATTGTACGGAGGTACCTGTTGAAATTAAGAGTTTCCCATCAGCTACAGCAGGCTTTATATTAAGAGCCTGTCGACTATTATAGGTTCTGTGAGGAAGGAAGGAATGTCCATTATGATATTTTCATGTCACTGTAGTAAAATGAAATTTTTTGATTGCTTACAATGAGATCAGCATTTCCCTTTAGGACTGGATTTTCAGTACAGTTTGGTGGGGAGACAGTGGATTTTCTTCACAGTAGCTAGTATGAAGCTGTGTGTTGGATCTGTGCTGGAAAAAATGTTGATAAAAGGGATGTTTTAGCTGAAGCTGAGCAGGGCTTGCTCAGTCAAGGCCTTTCCTGCTCCTTATCCCATCAGCGAGCTGGAGGTACACAAGGAATTGGGAGGGGACAGAGCTGATCTGAACTCACCAAAGGGGTATTCAACACCATACGGCATCATAGCCAGCATGCAAAGCTTGGGAAGAAGCAGAAAGAGTGGGATGTTTGGAGTGATGGTTTATCTTCCCAAGAAATGGTTAGGTGTGCTGGAGCCCTGCTCTTGCTGCATGGTTGAATACCTACCTGACCAAGGAAGCAGTGAATTAATTCCTTCTTTGTGACTTCTGTTCTACCTATTACGCTGTCTGTATCTCGACCCATGAGTTTTTCCCTTTTTACTCTTGTGATTCTCTCCCCATCCCACTGAGGGAAAACGAGAGAGATGTGTGGGACTTGCTTACCAGCTGGGGTGCATCCATGATAGGTAGAGGTTGTTCATAAAAGCTGCTTTAAAAATCCAAGGTGTCAGAGAGGATTCTTAGAACTACTTCATATATTTACTATTTTGTACATGCACACAAATACATTTAATGTTAGCAAGTTCAGTTGTCACACAATTTTTTGACTCAGTGACTTTAATTCTGTAGAATGCATACTATTTTGCATTTTATCTCTGTTTCCTAAGCCAAATAAACCTTGCATTTTTTAAGCAATCTTAACTATATTAATTTTCTTAGGACTAATTAATGCGTGCAACTTCCAACAGAGAAGAAAAATTAACTTCTGATTTCTAGTGAGAGGCGTGCTTGGATGTTCTGGCTAATGCTGCCAGTTAAAGGACCACACAGCTCGCTTTCAAGTACGCCCTAAGCCTTAAGGAAACTTGTTCAGCTAAGTCTTGTGCCCCACAGCAGTGTGATTTTGGGCAAACAAGCCTGTTTTTTTTTCACACTAGGAGCAGTCCAGCCACGACCATAGCACACAGCATCTGTTCAAGCTAGCAGAGGTACCTCGCAATGCCACAAGGCCATGTTTTCTGGTGTCCAGGCTTTCTGAGAGCCATCTCAGTTACTGCAGTGCAGCACTGCCCTCTGTCTTGTGAATTTATGTGGTCTGGAACATGCTTTGTGATTTTAAGGGGCAAGACTGGGGGATTTAAACCATTTCATGAAAAAAGAACCATGGGAATGGGAATTCTGTGGTTTTGTGCTTGCAAACTGCAAAATGCAAACAGGGCAAAGAACATTCATTACAAGTGATTTTTTTTGTACAGCTGTGAGTATAAAATATTTTCTACCAAAGTGTGCACATTTTTGCACACAGTGCATGTCTTATATATAGAACAGTACAGTACACACACAAACAATATTTTTTAACATTTGCCCTTCAGGTAATAAATTCCACATTAACATGGTCATATTCATGCAGCCACTACAGAGCTTACATATCCTGTGTTAGTTAAATGGCAAATGGTCTTCTCTACTTCATGAGCATGGTGTGTCCTTTTGCAGCTGAATCTCTACAGGGTCACCAGTTCTTCAGGAGAGTCCCTCACGCTGGGGGAGCAGAAGGCAGGATTTCTGGGCTGAGCTCTGTGTTGCCGGGCTGGAAGTGCTCCACCGAGCACTGTGCTGCGCCAGCCCTTCAAGCCCTTCCAGCTGCACCTACATCTGTGCCTCATTAGAGCAGCAGAGGCTACTGCAGTCACCCAGTGGCTGTTTGTCAGCAGCTCTCTTGCCATTTTATTGCCTGGGAAGGAAAATTTCTCTTTATCTTCTCTCCACTGCATTCCCGGTTGTGTGAGGTGCAATGACAATGATTATGGTCATAATGCATATCCGGTGATAAGCATATTTCTTCGTGTTTTAATATTCCGTGTTGGTATTCTAGCATATTTGGAAAGCAAATCTTGATGGTATTTATTATTATTTATCCATTCTTGCATGAAGCTTATGATTTTCTAAGTAAAGGAGGACTCTTTAGCAGCATTCTTTTAGACACAATATTGTTATTCTGTTGAAATGTTTTTCATCTTGCCATAAAAGGTGCTTACTTGAGAGCTGATCTATTTCACACAACATTTTAGGGTGTGGTGATGTTATGTTATAAAGGGCAGAGCTTTGTTATGAAACCTTAGTTTCTTAAAGTCAATATTTTCTATGAACAGTCAATGCAGGGATAAGTATGGATTTATCCATACAAATTTTAAGGAGATTTTACTTAATAATAAAAAGCCATATATCTAAGTATTTAGGAGTTTAACAAGTGTAGCAAAAATAGGTATCAGCATATTCAGTGCACTGGGATGGCATATAAATTTGAAAGGGTTTGTATTGTGGCTAAAGGATCGAGGTAAAATTTACTGTTACTTTAAATGGGGCCAAGATTTCTTTCTGAGTTATTTAAAATCATTAGTGGAACCTTTTGCAAACTGAACTAGTGTTTGCTTAATCCTTGAGTTTTCAGTGGAGAAACATTTATGAAACATGCATGAGATGTCTGATTCTTGGCAGGCAGAGTCCTGGCTCCTTTTTTTGCTGCAAACCATCTGAGCCTTGGCAAAACAGGAGTAACAAGCTTTAAACAGATTAATAGTTTATCTGATTTAGTGATCATCTTGCTTTAGGATAGAGTTAAAACCATCAGAATCCTTTCTTGATCTTACTCGGAAAGCATACACTGTGAAGGGAGAAAGCTGCTTTTAGTGCAGATGTGCTATCACTGAAATTAATGCTGCTCGGTGTTACTGCGGTTTACTTTACTTACTGGTTGTTCTAGGATAGCCCTATTTTTTGCAAATAAGTATCTGTATAGTATATATAGTATATATACATGTATATGTGATGTTTTATCTTGCAATAGCTTTTGAATGTAATAAATATTACAAAGGAGAACTTTGAAATCTGGCTTTTTTATCATTATCTTTTTTGTTGTTGTTGTTTGGCTGGTGGGGCAGTTTGTTTGTTTCTATATTCATAAATAAGACCTGTCTAAGAAAAAATAACACATGAAGTCTAGAGGGAAATATCCAGTTCTGACAATCTCGATCTCAATTTTTGTATGATTTTTTTAGTTGTTAGTTGTTCTTTGGATACACTCATGGTCCTTGAGATCAAAGAATTAGAGGACTTTTTTTTTCTTTTCAGTTGCTAAATTCTCCTTAATTTCCCTCCTTTTTATGTCGTGCACTATACAGTTTTAGAAATTCCACACTCCACCAGCAGCTATAAATCTCTACCCCTGTGTTTATTCAATCTGTTATTCAAAGACTCAATTTTAAACATTTGCACTATGGCAGCTCCAGGATCCAATCCACAGTCCTAATACTAGAGTGACCTTTCCAAAAGAGTATACAGTCTGAATAAATAAGATAGAAAGGAGCTGGAGAAAGAGTGCGTGTTAACCTACAAATACAAAAATAAAAGTGTCAATTTTGTATAACAGCACACAACCATACTTTTATTGAATTGATTGCTTCACTTTCATTTGTTTTCATTTATTGGGCCTGCCATACGGCCACACTTTTTCTTCCCAGCCAGTGATATTATCTGCTTTTCTGTGCCAGCGTCCTAGCCCTTGAGGTTGTTTATCCCTGAAAAAAAGAGAAGATCAAACTTGTAATCCACTGCAGCAATAGTCTTCCAGACTCAATCAGATTTCTCCTTAATCTCCTTGACAAGCATGAGTGTAGCTTCCTCTGCCTGAAGAAGAGCTTAGAGTTCACCAAATCTCTGGTTCCCAGTATGGATGGTTATAATTCCCACTTTTGAACTCTGACAGCTGAAAACACCAAGTTGGTCCAATTTATTTTAACATTGGAACTGATAAACATTGTAAAATTACCTCATCCCTAAACTCAGCATTGTGGACATACTGTGAATAAAAAGACTAGGAAAAAATAAATGAAATAGATTATATGTAAAGGCAAGTGTAGTGAGGGGAAGGGTGGGGCGAAGCGAAGAAAGAAATTAGTGTTTTATTATTTTGTACTTGGTTTTAAGCATTTTCTTAATTACCAGACATCAAAAATCCTGCTGATAGCATAGTTGTTGAAAAACATTTCTAGATCTGCAGAGGAATAAAAAGAAGTTCTGTTTAGGAAATTGGAAAGTGAAGGGCGTTTTTGCATGAAGGTTATGCTCAGCACAACCCCTACATAGTGCTAAGTCCTGTACAAAGCTCATATAGACTTCCTTTTCTAGTACTGCATTTTTCCTTATCCCAAGCAACTCTTCCTGTGAGGAAAAAGTAACCTATTATATCGAATTGAGTACAAAATGTTCAGGCAATAACCAGAACTGCATTGTTATATTACAGAGAAACCCAGTTACTATTGCAGAAAAAGAAAAAACTCCTAGTCCTTGAATCTGAAGTTGGGAAAAAGTCTTCTGGCTAAGACAATGTTCGAAATATTTCTTCTAGTTTACAAAGTATAAACTGGAGTAGCTAATAATTTGTGAGTAAAATTGAGAATTATTTGTCAAAGGTCCAACAGAAATAGGAAGTTGACTATTTTTCCACTGGTCTTATGTACCTTAAACAAGGTATATAAAACCAAAATCACTGTAAGACATCCCAAATATTGTAATTGCATGCAGATAGTCTTTTCCCTTACCCACTGTTGGAAGGGGCAGCAAAGGAGAAAACTGCATGATAAACAGAGCTGTTGGATACCTGGCCAGGCTCAAGGGCTTGCTTTCCATTTCCAGGGGCTGCCAAGGTGGGGAAAAGTGTGATAAATTTCTCTCCAATGACTCTTTCTCTTTGTGAGCAAAATGGAAAAACTGAAAGACTCATGGTGAGTTTGTACTCCTTTAAGTGAAACCCCAAGGAATTGTATATTGAATTCTAATTAAGCTGTGATTTTAGGTATACTTGTTCCTGATAAACTTAAGGCAAGATAAAACTTAAATTCCTGATAATTAATGCAGTATTTTAAAGCACTCCATTTTATACCACGCATAAGGTAAAAGAGGAAATAAGTTAATATTAGCACTCAAACTTACAAAATTGTCAGAAATGTGTTGTTTGAGCTGTGATACAAACCAAAATAGTTAGATATTAAAAATAATTGCTCTCTTTTTTTTAATAGTAGTTGCACTAAAATGTAACCAATTAATATAAGTCAATTTATTAAGGAACTCAATAATTTTGGTTCTTTTTTTGTTTCCAGAATTTATTTATATTTATTACTTGGCTATATCCTGTGAACTGTATTTGGCTGGGTCAGTTTCTGTGTGTATTTCTTAGCACCATTCAGTTCACTGCATGTTTACACAGCTTAGTGTGGTTCAATAAAATATTACACAGCTTAACATTTTGAAACTTGTGGATCTACTAAATACCTACAAGGTCAGCCCAATCAGTGGAAGGAATTCACTTTATCAATATCATGTCTGAAATTAAGAATAGCATTTATGAAAGTGGTGAATGGATTCTGTTAACGCTCTCTTTAGAATGCTAGGTAAATATATGTACACCTATATTGCCATCAATGAATATATTGTGTATACAACATTTGAGGCCCTGAGTATGTGCAATTAACTGAGGTTCAGGTGAGCCTCTCTACTAGAAATGGATAGAGGAAGTAGAATTTCGTCTGAAGGAGTAGGATGACATTAAATAAAACAAGTTGCTAACTCCTTAATAAGAAATACATTTTTTCTTAATCTTTCATACTTGGGATAACACAACTTTCTATCCTTCTGCATCCTGGTTTTCTCTCAGTGCAATTTCCTTTCCCTGCCAACCACACCAAATGCCCACACTGCCCACATACACTCAGACCTTTTTTTTGATAAGCCTTACACAGATCTAGAGGAATATGAGCGCTCTGAAGGGTCAGCATTAAAGGTTTGGAGGTACTTTAAAGCCCTAAATGGTTCCTGTCTTGCAGTTTAAAACCAAGAAGGAGCAGGCACATCCTTCTGGCATGAAGTAGACTGAGTAGCCTAAAAATGAGATGATGAGTCAAATGGTCTCCAGCATCTTAGATGCACTTACACTATGAAAAGAACTTTAACAAGGATATATTCCAAATGGATTTGCTTAGCTCAAGTTAGCTGACTTGCACTGAAACATTGGGAATTTTGCTTAGCAGCTTGTATTAAAATCAATAATGAAGTTACAGTTTTCACTTAGTTTTCTGACCAAATTAAAGCAGAGTTGCCTTTTTTTCAGTGCAATTTCACCAGTTTGACTTATTCTGAGAATATTTTGAATAACCATGTAATTAGGCCTAGATGGACAACTTTTAACTTAAAAGCCTAACTTACATAAAATGAAACATTTCTCTTGCTGTGAGATAAATGCTTACAAATTACTTTAAGAACTGACTATGGTGGACTAAAAATGGAGCAAATTCATCTGCCTAGCAAGAATGAAAAAAAAAAAGAAACATTTCACACTTTTTGAACCCACTTTAACATTGAAAATTACATGTTTTCAGGTTGTCACATTCTGAGGCATGTGCTTCTGGGGTAACACATTTTACTGCATTTAGTATGTAAATCGAGCCAAACCAATTTTGTAGTAGTGCTTAACTATAAGGAATGATGAGGAAAAAATAAGGTAATTTAGGAAATAATTCAGTCATTGAAAAGCAAAATGGATACAAATGGAAATAAATGTCAGAATGTAACTAACTCAGGATGAAGCACTGCAGTTTATAGATAAACTCCTTTGTTTACTGATGGCTGTGGAGCTAAACTGATGGTTTTGTGGCTATCCATCTGCACCAGTTAGTGTATCTTTTTACCAAAGCTTTTTACCAAACTACATAAGCATCCTTATTAGAAGATGAAAAATTACGGAAAAATTAAGTCCAGAAGCAATACTTTCTGTTTGTTCGTTTATTTACTTATTTAAATGACAAATATGGAAGTGGGGAAGTGAAGCCAGCTACTTGAAAACTAGCTGAGTTATAAAAATATATGTGGGGACCTTTATTTTGTAAAGTGTTTTTTTCTTTGGTTTGTATAACTAGTAACACTGTTCAAGAATATTAAGTATATTGCATGAAGAGAGAAATAACTGAGACATGACATCCAAGTGAATATATGCAAAACATCATGCACAGCTTTGTTTATGTGACTAGCCTCTCTCTAACTAACACATGTACCCTTAATAAATAGGCAAGTTATTTGCTTGGGGGTGTTTTCACAGAATCTAACCCTCGAAGTGTAGCTACTGTGCAGTTAGTTCCGACTACAAATTTCATGTAACTGTTTGACAAAGAATGTCTTTTGCCATGAAGCACAGTGTAATCTGTGAAGCCCATCAATCAGTCCATAAATCCCTGCAGAAAACCAGCAGTGCTCCAAGTATTTGTAGAGGTTTGTGCTGAATTACAGGTTAAGAAACAGGGTTATTGAGTATGGAAACATTAAAATGGTTGAAACTCACTCATGCTATTCACCCAAAACTGTCTTCTCAAACTGCCTATCATTGGACCCTCCACAAGACATGGACTTTTAGCACTTTATCTGTGTCACATACTACAGCTATTTTAAAAACTGGTGTTAATAAGATGTCTTCCTAGGAAAGCTCAGAAAACGAAGGATGAAGGATGTATTTGGGTAATAGTGTAATGTTCGGGGTTTTTTCTGCTTCCAGATGTCTGAGCAGTCAACCAAGAAGATTCAGTTGGACTGCAATCTCTTCCAACTATTTTGCATGTGAAATTCAGTGCAGTCATTTAGGGGCACAGGACACTCTGCTGGCTTGAATTGTTTTGTTATCCTAGACAAGTCAATCCTCTTCTGTGCAAGTTTTTGTAGGAGCATTGGAGATCATGATGCTTTCATCAGAGAGAACATCTGAGCAAACAACAGCGTAGCAGTCATGGTATTTACATTTTCCTCAGTGCCATACACACGCCTCTTCTGCTGAGGAATCACAGCAGGTTTCCTGTTCTCCACTTCTGACGACTTCCAGTTGATAGCTACAGATTTCTCAGAAAGTATTCACAGATGGCCTATTAGAGAAAGATGTTAGGGACAAGAGCAGGCAGAGATGAGCAGAACAGAACATGGACACTTATTTTTTTTATGCTTCCCTTTCTAGCTGTGTATCGGGATCAACATTGCTTCATTCCATGCTGCAGGCAGATGCGTGCATCTTGCTGCAGAATTCCCATTGCCTGCATACAAAATCTCTGATTCCAGACTTCCTACAATCTCTGGTCTTCTCTCCTCTCACTTATAGTAAAGGCTGACATTTGTTTTTCAAGATTTGTACACTGAGGCTTTTCACTCCAATTTGTTCTTTCTTCCTTTTTTCCCTGTTCATTATTTCCTTTTATTAAAAAAATTAGTACTCCTTCTCCACCAATTTTCCCAATCCTATTCCTGGAATGCATTATAACATTAAGAAAGATATTGTATTCTTCAAACTAATTCATCAATTTTCATTTTTCCTTCATTATTTTTCTATCTTCTCAAATGCAAGCAATAGCTATAATAGCTTATAAGAGCTCTAAAATACTTCCAATTCTCTATAAACAAAATTAAACAAAAGAACACTTACCCATTTCTAAAGTACCAATAGAGTAAACAGGACTGCTGTGGGAAGTACTTGTCATGGCTGACAGGTGACATCAAAAAAGTATATTTGAAGGAAAGACAAAGTAAATTTCCTTGATGAATTATTCTTTATTATTTAAAAAACTGTCATAAGATTCTGGTGACACACTCCGGTAATATTATTTCAACTGTTTTAATTTATTTGAGTCTAACCATTGTAGTCATTAATGTTTAGTGGTTCCACCTAAGTTTTCAAAGATTTGTGTGTGGTAGAGTCTCAGTAATCTTGTTAAAAGCAATGAGAGCAGTGTTTCTAAATCCCAAGCAACTCCTTGGAAGTTTAGTAATTATGTCAGATAGCCTCATCGTGAGGATCATACCGGAACACATTAGGGAGACAGTGGCAGCTTCATTGCCAATCTCAGCATTTTGGAAGGAAGAATGGAAATAAGTCAGAGCTGAAGCATATAGATGAATTTCCTGGTTCTATATGAGTAGATAGATGTTCCATATATAATGCTATTAAATCCTTTCTTATATTACACGTAAGAAATGGTGTAATGATTTGAAAAAAAAAAGTCCTGTTTAATAGGATTTTCTTCCCAGAAATTGCTTTACTATCTATTTAGCTCTTAGAAAGCATGAAGCAGCTATAATAGTAATAGTAGTAATAACAATAAAAATATTCAGTATTTACCTCAAAAGATTTTTATGTCAAACAAAAGGATCAGCCTGACTCTGTTAAGATTGTTGTAATGAGCTAGGGATAAGGGGGTGTGGGAAAGGTTACAGTCAGAAGCTCTGCAGCAAGGAAGGGAGATGGAGAATTCGGTTTTGGGGAAATCTTCTTTTCTCTAATACAATTCTCTACTCACTGTTAGAAATTACTTTTTCTGTGAATCTGAAAATATCCCAAATATCCCATTGAAATCCACTTATTCCAGAAAAATTTTATTTGTTTGCTATACACTTGTAACAAATATTCACATTTAAAATAAAAAAATTCCCTAACATTTTTGAACTTTGAAGTGCATTAATAAACACAATAAAAGCAAGGTTTTTTTGTGGGTTGTAGAATTATTAATAACTCATTTCCTACAGATTTTAATGTTGTCCCCTAACTCTTCCAAGAAAAGTGAGCCTAAGTGTTCCATCATCTCATGACATGCACCAGAAGCACGTGCTGTGGCTAACCAGGGTCCTAGAAGTGTGCTTCTGTGGCCATCTGTCAAATTCCAACCACAGTCAATAACTGTCTCCTTCTGCCTGAATTCCTGTCTCCCTTACATCAGAGATGCTTCTTTGGGTCTCCTCCTTCCAGCTGATGGGTTCCATGAAGTTTGTAGTAATCTAATCATTGCAGAAACTTAAACCAGTCCTCAGTCTTGTGAAAGTGGATCAACAGATCTACGTGTTAGTAAAGAAGAGATGGGCAGATACAGAAACAAAATCTTAATTTATTTTGCATTAGAAACTTTAATTTTATTTCAGAAATCGATTAGAAAAAGCACAATCACTTACCAGATAGATTTTATTTATTTAGGCACAGTTTAGGTTGAATCAAGCATGATACTACTTCTTAAGCACTGTGAGGACAACAAAATGCTTCTCAGCAGTGGGAAGAGTCTACTAGATTTGGATTTTAAAGTAGGAACTGTAATAAGAACATACTGCTGTGTGGAATTTTGTATACTGGAGGATAGCTTGCTTTTTCACAGAGTTTCTGTTCCAGTGGGCCTTTACCTGGAGTTCTTTGTCATTTGCTCAGCTTTCAGGAATTGGTACAGCATTACACTGTTCATAATCTATTAGCTATTTTCCTGGAGACACCTGATTCTAACTCAATCTCTGAAGCATCAGACCAATATATTTTGAAGAGTTTTGTCAGAGAAAAAGCATTCCTACATCAGCAAAATAGTCTTTATTTTATTGTGATGGATCATTGCTACCAAGCGTTCTATTCCATGTCAAAGTAGTACAGAAATAATTGATCTTTTGATTATTTTAAATCTTTTACCAAAATATGAATGTTTAGTCAGTGCCCAAACTACAAATAGAGAATTTCTGTTGCCATTGTTCTGGGGATCTCCTGATTAATTTTTGTACAAAGGTCTCCTCTCTAAGTACAATATAAAACAGACCCAATGTGGCATCTTTCAGGATGGAAGACTCCAGCATATCATTCTCAAAGTAGCTCAGAGCTTTTGATCCTTCTAAACTCCTCTTCTTTACAGAAATAATGAAAAACATCAGGAAAAAGTGCAATTTAGATCTGGAATTAGACATCCACATTGCTACAAACTAGTAATCAGTGAGAAGACTTAACAAACCTGTGGTAATACCAAGATCAGGTAGTTTTAACTCCCTAAGTTCACTCATTAACTTAGTAAGTGCTATTGGTTGAAATTCAATGCTGGATTGAATTTCAAATGGATTTGGAACAGAATCATTGTACTCCTTCATGCTTTTTCATCAAGTATAGAGATTCTAGAGATTGTGCAATATAAATGTGAAGTCTACCTAACAAAAAATAAATGATATAGAAATACTTCTTTGTATTGAAGCTTCTATGAAAGAATATTATTTTAATAGTCTAAAGTAAGCTGGAAATAAACAGGTATTTTCAAGCAAGTACAGAGCTCAACAGTTGCAAAATATGCTGAAATACCTCAAGGCTGTCATTATTCCCTACACAAGTTTTAGCTCAGATTCTGACATCCTACACTGTGTGTGCATATGTCCAGTCCAACATACACACCATAACAAAGCCATCAGCTCTCAAGTTATACTCAAAAAATGTGATGTGCAGACTACATCCACAGCACCATTTTCACTGTTATCCTTGCCCAACATTTATCCAAAATATGCAGCTACAACTCCTCTTTTTCAGACAGAGGAAGGGTCCATGCCCAGAAGAGTTATACTCTATATAAAATACATATGAGTGATAAGAAATTACATTTAACAAGGACAGTTAATTTATCCTACTGCTCACATTATTATTGACATTTCATATGAATGTTGTCATTGTTTTTTAATATTCAGATGATAAGTTGGTGGTTTTTTTGTCTTCTAGAAGAAATAATTCTACATAAAGAGGCAAGGAAGGTATTTCACAGACTTAGAGAAACATAGGGAAGCTCTGAGACAAATTAACTCAGGAAGCCTACAAGCATTAAAAGAAGAAAACTTAATAGCAAAAGAAAAATAAAGATGAAAGTAAGAATGAAGAGTTTTACTCAAAGGCTCTCATGTATCTTGTAAGTGTTAATTAGTGTGAATAGATGTGTGAGTAGTTGCCCTCATTTTCAGTTCTTGTACGTAGGGTATTACATATTTGAGTTTTAATAGAAAATTGTGTCTGAAATCACAATAATCAAAAATATATCTGGCAAGAGCAAACCTTGGGATTGCATCCAGCATGTGTTTTGAGTGTCAAAGGAACAAACAACTTAATTCATTTTGTGGTCCATTCTCCAAACATTCATGTCCAATCACCAGCCAGTGGCTTAATGTGGTATAAACTCTGTTCTTTTTCTGAGTGCATTGTGTGGTTTTCTACTTTGCCAAGGTTATTATAGTAGGACAAATACTGTAAAGCCATAAGGATATACAAGGTAAGTCATAAGTCATATGGGCCAAGAAAGCAGAGACTTGGCCTTGCCTTTGACAGAGGTTGTAAATTTGACAACATTGACCTACACAAATGGGCACAGCTATTATTTAACTCAAGTACATCTCCTGAATGCTCTGCAGGGGACCACTGGCTAAAGCTGTTCTTTTCTGGCAAAGTTTTTGAAACAAGGCAGCATTGCTGTTATTCTTTTAAAGGTAAGATACAGCCAGACTGAAATTCACACTGAAGCTTGCAGTTGTGCAGACACAAACCCAGAGACATTCTAATAATATTAACACTATGATTGTATTTCTTCTGCACCAGTGAATACTATTACTTTAAGTATGCTCCCAAAATCCTGTTTATAGGCAAAACTATGGGATGTTTTTTTCTGAAAATCTCTAATGGAGGAAAAGGAACTGCAGCAGTCAAATAATGAAAAACCCAAATAGATATCTTGTTTATTCTTGGTATAATTGGTCCCCTGTAGTGTTGCTAATAAAAAAATGACAGCCAGAAAGCAAGTGAAAAAACAGAACATCCACCCTTTTCTTTGCTGCAGCTTTCAGGAGGCCCTAGGCTTAGATGATGAATGGTTGCTAAGTGAGAAAAGAGATTTTCTTTAAAAGACCAAGCCTTCCTTTAAGCTTTTATCTGATATTCAGGCATAAACACTATGTGCAAGTTGTAAATGAAAAAATTAACGTAAAGCACTAATATATGTGTAGATGAGAGGAAAAAAATTGGATAAATATGTAAATATCCTGCCACTAATTACAATGAGGAATTTACTTTCTTGTCGTATTTCAGGGCTGCTATTATGTGACAAGACTTATTAATTAATATAATGCATCAAACAGTGGGGGTACCAGTAGAATTTCATCCTACTTGAGAAATACAACATGTAATTTTATCAAGACTTCATATATATATATTTACATAAAGCTATTGAATAAAAGAACGACTAGAAATAAAACTGAATAAGGAAAAAGTTTTCATGTTATAATTCTGGAAGCAACATAAGAACACTTAGGAGTCTTGGATTGCTTCTGATGGCTTAGAAACCTCGTGGTTGCCTCACGATTCTCTTAAGAAAAAGTTACTGAAATAAGGCTTCACGCAAAGAAGGGTGTTTTTCAGGAAACTTATTATAAGCTTAAAGCATTGTTTAGCAAAATGAAAAATGGGTTTCTTAGACCATATATCCAGCAGACATTGACAAGTCTAATCTTTCTGATTATCTCTTCAATAAATCTTAATTTTAGAAGAAAACTGCCATTTCAAAGTATTTTTTTCAGCTAGCAGAACAATAAAGAGGATGATGGAATTCCTATTCCATAAATCATATTGCAGAACATATATCCAGCTCAAAAAGTATGTCTTCAGCAATATTTTTCTGATCCTTTTTCAGATGGATGAATCCTTTCTTATATCTTGTAATAATCTAATGGCTTGCCTGTGTGTTCAATAATTCCTATCAATACTGATACCTCTCAGATCAGGTCTTTTTTGCCCAAACATTTATGATATTTTGTTTTTATGAAAAAGTGCAGGTCATGACTTAACTGTCTGCTACCTACTATAAGTCACGCCTGGTAACCTATAGATGATGCCATAGCTGCATCTTAATGTCTTTATTACTGTTTTCCTGAAACTTTCAGCTTAAAATGAAGTCCAGTAACCACACTTTTGGTGAGATCACTCTTATTTACCTCATTCTGGGGGCAATTGCCAACATAATTTCTTCAGCTTCACATGTACCACAGTAATGAAACAAACTCTTATTTTCTTTCTGTATTAAAAACCACCAAAGCAAGCAAACAAATAATGAAAAATTCATGAAGTAGTTTACACAAAAATACAATCCCTTCAGTACCAGGAATTTCTCTGTATTAATGTGTTCTGGTTGTTTACTCAGTCTGAGTTCTTATCTTACTTGCATCATGTATTTGAGCAGTAGCAGGTAAAAATTTAAGATGTGAATATCTTTGAAGCAGCTGTATCTTGTGACCATTTATTAGATAAAAATACTCCCCAAAAGAATCCAGGTATCTTCATGGCACCCAAAGTGACACCATGACCAGATCTGGTTAACAAAACCTCAGCCAATGACTTAAATAGTGCATTTTCTTTCTTCTGTTCCTTGAAATTATTTAAATGCTACTATTCTGCTATACATTAGACTAGATTTCTGATAAATATTGCCTGGATATTAAGATTGCTTATATACCCCCTTAATTACCTGTTATATAATGGACGTTACCCTTACATGGAATTTTATGGGGGACCTGATCCTTTGGAGCAGGACTGATGATATAAAAAGTATGGTTGTAGCTTAACTGTACTTTTGGATTATTCCTATATTTGTCTGAAACTGCTTTATATGAGCTATTCAAATCTAACATTTAAGACTAGAAAAGAAAATTTCTTCGTCTTTAGTAGAAATATAGAAACCATCTTTGGCTTGCATCGAAGTTGACAGGTTAATAAATATTAAAGCTAAAGAGAAAAATAATTCTGATTTAGTAAATTCTAAATGACATAGCATCTTTATACCCCGGTTTTGTTCTGTGCCTTGAGAAATATTAATACGACATATTTATGTAGGGTTGTTTTGTACTGTCAATTTTAAAATCTACTCATTTGTGAAATACTATGTCCATAGAAAAGTATGATAGCTATAAATCAGAGAATTACTTAAGGATATAGTTAGATTCTGATGCTACACCTAGCTTCAATGTTACTATTTTGGATGCAAAATTATTTTATAAAAAATATTTTACGAAAATTAGGCACAACTTTGCAACAAATACATTCATTTTGTAACAAATAAATGCAAGAATAATTTCTATTTAGGCTTAACTCCAAAATGAAGAGTCAAAGCCAATCTTTTTTTTTACAAGTCATAGCATGCTGCATTCATCCTAGCAGCTGATGCACAACCTAAGAAACCCTTAATAGTGGAAATGACAATGGATAAATGTCAGCTTGCATATTTAGGACAGGAGATTGGTAAATCTCAGTGCAGAAGCATTCAACTTGTACAGAACTGTACCTGAGAGACTACACCTTTGAGAAGGTGTCTGCAACATCACATAGTGCTCGTGTTTCAGTTCTTCAAGAGTGAAAATTGTACGATAATTTTAAGTGTTCTGACAGTTTGAAAGTTCTTCTTCAATCTCCTTTAAATGAACTTATCTGCATTTTCATGTTCTATTCCTGAATATTATTTTTCTGTAATACCTTTTTATATGCTGTTTGCTTAACTTTTTTATTTGCTTTATAAACATAAAAAATAAAACACACTTTTCACTTCCTCTTTTTGTCTTCTATAATACTCTCTCTCTATTTCTCATCTGTGTGGTACCTATGCATACAATTTGCAACTGGCTTTTTTCTATACAAACGACTCATGATTAATGTAAATGAGCTCAGATTGATTCAGATACAATAGGGTCTGGAGAGTGATGGCTGATGCAAAGAGGAAAGTGGATTAGCATTGTTCTTGCAGCATGATGAATTGCACTACATCATGCATTAAAACAATGAATTGTCCTTCAGGATATCAAAGACATTAGCAAACAACATGATGGCAAATATACAGGCTTTTATCTGATGGAGACAGTATTCCTCACAGAAGATGCTAAGGCTGGAGGAGCATCAGCAGGGTTGCCAACAGGATTTTTGGAATTTGGCTGCATGGAGGCAGAGCAGCTGCTTGGTCTATGAAACATACTGCCTGAAGTCAACCTTTCACAGTGAGTTCTCTTGCTGCCTTTTTTTTGAACAGTTGTGTTTTAATGATCATCATCATCATCATCGCCATCTTCCTCAGATGAGTGAAGGCCCAATCAAGTCAGTCAAGGGTGGAGATTGGAAATAAACACAGCAATTGTCTGGTGCCAGTCTCACAGATGAAGCCCCTTA
The DNA here is from genome assembly GCF_052056855.1 of Sturnus vulgaris. Lineage (NCBI taxonomy): Eukaryota > Metazoa > Chordata > Aves > Passeriformes > Sturnidae > Sturnus > Sturnus vulgaris. The sequence continues at coordinate 26,721,718 of NC_142243.1, read as the reverse complement.
CATCTCGCTGGCAATGTCACAGTACTAGCATGTGCTAGTCCATAAGCACTGGGCCTTTGGTTTATAGACACAATTTTCTACTGCTATGCCAATTGTCTTGTCTTAAATAATAATTTCTTCATATGCAAGACAGTATTTAACAAAATGGGCTATGCTGTTACAGCAGCTTGCCTTTAAAGTATTTTTTTCTTGGAGTTATTTTAGTAAATTTCCTTTTTTTGAATATATCATACATGTATGCATGAACATTGAAAATCACATTTGTATTGATGAATAGCTGGTGAACAAATTTAATTGGCAAAATGCACCTCCAGCACAAATGCAAGAATAGAATAGAGTAAACAAAATCTTTTACCTTTAACTACTGTTTCCAGTGATCTGGTAGCCTGTTTACAGGAAAAATACTTGTATTATTGCCTCACAGTCAATCAGACTCCTCCTGGGGCACTACACAGCAGTTCTAATTGTATCTCTCTCACCGTTATGGAAAGTTCAAGCACTGTCATTTTTATTTACACATGATATGATGGACCTGCTCATGGGTGTTCAGAACATTGTCAGAAATTTAAGTTCACATGCAAATACAGGGAATCAAGACTTCGGATAATGAGAAATGTAAAACATGGTTATGAGTGCACAGTTTTCACTATATATAAAAATAGTACCCAACAGTCTACAACAATTTTAAACCTCTTTCCTTTATTCCCTCTGAACAGATAATTAACTTTGGTGTTAGGCAATTTTGTGCCCAATCAAAACTAATCATCCCAATCAACTCTAATTACATTACATTTGAAATAGGAATACTTTGCTTGATCAGCTACAGGGTATTAAAAAATATATTTCCTTCTAGGATAGATGGCATTAGTTCTTATTCACTTGATTAATTTGAAGGGAAACTTTCAGGAAACAGGCACTAAATTTCATTTAATTGGAATGCCAATATTTACAACTCTGTAGTATTTAAACATTTCAAATTTCAGCAGTAATTTTCAAATTTTCATAGTGACTTGTTTAAGAGAGGTAATGAATACTTTTTCATATTGTTCTGTCTCTAACAGAAGGGATTTATGGGTGAAAACATACGTTCAGAAATTTTTTGAAATGTGATTGAGTGATGCTTTAAAAAATTTCAAAGATCTCTCTAATAAATCTGATTTTTCATATGCATACCGAACCCACAAAGAATGACAAAAATTACTATACTGAATCCCTGTAATGCACAGTCTACTCCAGTCCTTGTCCTGCAGCTGCCAGATGTGGTAGTTTTAAATTCCTATGTTTAATAGTCAAACCTTCTTCTCCATTTTGGATATCTCTTTGGACTGAGTAATCCAGGGTTGGTCCCGACTTTCCTCTGCTGCTTTGAAGTCATTTACTTTTATCTGTCTTGCCTGAGACAGCTGTTCCATTTCACTGATAGATGTTATGTCACCTTACAGCTATCTTGGGCTTCTTTCACTTTATGAAGGGTGTTTTCATCTACACATTTTCATTTCAACTCTTGTCTTCTTATATAAATGATGAGCTCTTTAAAAACATACTACTGTAATCTGTTAGCACAGATCAAGAAGTGTCTGCAATCCACAAATGAAACTGGTGTGTGGGTTGTGGTTATCTCAACTCTATTCTATTCTAGACATCAGAATCATAAACTTTGACATTTCACAGAGGAAATGAAATGGTCTTCTATTTTATCTGGCATAACTATACCCTCATTTGTTTCAATTGCCTCAAATTACACTGGCAATATATACTGTTTGTAGCAAGACCAGTTATATCAAAGATAATAATAAAAATATGTTTGCTTCAGACTGAACTGCATTTTCAATTTGGTTGCTTTCCAAAATAGAGCAGCAGTAGATGTAGTATATTAATCTGCACAATTTAAGCTTTAATGGGCTAGGAAACATGCTTTTACATTAATATGATTTAAACCTAAAGTACAGCAGTTCTATTAAAAATAAATCAACTTCTGCATGGATGTCTGAATAACCAAAGTTTTTTTACAACTAGCATTGCTTTTCCTGTGCTCTAAAAGGCAGAGACAATTCTGAAGAGGCTGACACGGGAATTTCAAGCTGCAGTGAATAATGAAAACCATACATAACAGCTGAGGCATAAAGCAAGTGCTCTAAGCTTCTTTAACATTTTTCTGCTCTCAAAAAATATAAAGCAAGCAACATTAATGAGGGAGATTTGTCCTTTTTAGCACTCATCATGTTGCTGTTTATGTGAATACCCAGGCTCAGTGTAGGGTCAGCCCACACCAGCCAGGCTCAGGCACACATCTCCTGCCCTGTGTCTGGGCAAAGTGCCTTCCCTTTTCTCTGTGTTCCTCTTTCCTTGCCCAAGATCCAGTTTGAACCTGCTGCTTCTCTCTGTCTTCTGTAGTTACAGGTCTTTTCCTTTCTGCAGGGGAATGAAAACTTTCCCAAGGGCTGTGGGCAGGAACCTGAAGAGGAGTGATCCCACTGGCCAGGTTGCCAAAGTCATGGGTAACAGAGTGTAAGCAAAAACACCAGGAGAGAGGAGAGCAAATATGACCTGGGCACTGGAGTTCCGTTTTGGAAATATTATAAATTTTCATGACATTTTCTTTGATATGGCTTTTGTGGTGATACAAGTAGGAAGATTGCTGCTGTGGCGAATAGTGCGAAGCAGTAAAAGAAAACGGTGGGACTTGGTTTCCAGCAATCAATGGAAAAAAAAACAAAAACAGGTTGGAAGCTTATCTTAATTTGGCACTGATTGTTAACTGTGTGCATCAGAGAAAGTAAAGAAATATTGAACTTCATTTTATTAATTCAAATCTACCCTTTATTAATGTCACTGCACAGGGAAGTAGAACAGCAAAATGCTGATTTTGATGTAGTAGTATATTTTTGGTGTCTAATTTAAGGGTTATTTTTCTTCTTCAGTAATAAATAATTTTATTATAGAATTTATTTTTTATTTAAATTAAGGTAATAAGAATAGATACATATTTTATGAGAGCAGCTTTTACTAATTTATAAATCATATTGAATTTTTCTCCTTTCATATGGACTTCTTAAAAGTGGCATTTTTTTAATGATTTGCTTTTACTGAACCTTAAGCACTTGTCTTCCACTTCTAGAGTGTGATGAATACAGCTGTGGCCTGAAGTATACCTATGTATTCCTAAGTGTGCTCTAAGTGGTTATGACAAGCTCTAAATATTCAATAAGGATCTTCATTACAAAACTGTGAAGGGAAAAAAAAGAGATATTAAGACAACAATGCTGAGATTATAAAGCCAAGTGTTTGCAAGTAAAGACACTCCAGTGTGCACCAGGATTTATCCCCCTTTCAGCTGTTAGTCACTTATTATGCAATTGTGTAGTCACCTTTTCTAACAGTCAGTAGTGCTGTTATGATCTATTGCTTTAGCAGTCTCTGGAAATTAAAATTATTAGTAATAAATGGAACACAGTTCAGTCATGTACACTGCTAATATTCATTCTAGAAATTTAGCCAATTTTTCAACTAAAGTGATAGCAGTTTTGCACCTGAATTAGGTACCATTTTAACCACAAGAAAGAAAATAGATTCAATTAATGAGTATTCAGTAATTATGAGACTATTCTGGTTCATGAGACTATTCTGGTTCATGAATGACATCTGGATTTGAATTTGAGGCTTTGTACCAAGAGCAAGCAAATATACCAGGAAAAAAACCTATTCACTAAGTGGTCGCTTCTAGCAACTAGTGGAAGATCCATGTTCTGTCCGGGACACTGAGAGCATTCAAAAATTCTTATGAATATGGCTTTTTAATAATTAATCTCTAAATTTAACTATTAGACAGTGTTTTCATCTTCAGAAGTATTAAATCATTAGGGGTTCCCTTGCCAAGACCTGGCCCTAAAATTCTTCAGAAACAGTAAATGTGACAATAATTGTCGCTGTAACTTCATGAATAAAAGACAATAAGTCCATGAGAAAATAGGATTTCCAGGTTACCTCCAATCTACTCAGATACTGTGAGCATCTTGAAAAGATTCATTCGATCTCCAGCCAGGTGGGCTAAGCACTGGGGAAGGAGTCTAGCTGGGACATATTTCTGATTAGGTTGTTAAACAAGAAATGTTAGAGGTGGCCTGAAGTTGTGTTTATTGTTCTTTAAATCCTGTTTCTTCACTCCTTGCATGGATTAGAGCTTGGCAATAATGGAAGAGTTGAGACTTTTCTTTTCTACTACTTTCTGCTAATATGTTTATCATGTTTTAATTATATAACTGCTGTCCCTACTCTGGAAATTCTTGATTATAAGACAAAGAAGATATGGACAAGTAATCAATTTCTCCTTAATGACCCTGTGTGGTAAATGGCAGCTATTTTAAGTGTTACGTGTAAATAAATGTGCAGAAATAAGTGGGAGGTTTAGGATTTTCATAGGTAAAAATATGAAAAGGATTTAGTCTGAAAACCAAAGAAACAGGGTTTATTTTGTAATAAATGTGATAAAAGAAGTTTTTTAGACTGGGAGAGGGTGTTTTCTAATGAAGCCTCATTAGCAGTGTATTATGTAGTCACACTGAGATTGAGGATCCAGTCCTACGAGTGACTGAGCAGTGATAATTAATCTGCATTTTCTCTGGCTCAGACCAATTGTTTTCTTAGGCAGTAATTAATGAAAGATCTATTTAGGACTCATGAGCTTTTAATATAACAATGAGTAGGTATTCCACCTTAGGGTGTAGCACAGATGACTAAAATTAATTTCCTTTAACAGACAGCACCTAGTCTCAATAAAAACATTTCAAATGGAATTACATTTTAGCCTATGCATTTAGAGAGCTCCTTACACTTTCATAGGATGCCAGATAAGTACAATGTTTCCAGTGACATCAATCAGGTTTGGATTAGGACTATTGGATAAGCAGTTATTCTCTTTATCTGGGTTAGGGACATGAAATGATGGTTGAACATAGCACAACATTTTAATTGCTTAAAAGCTCAATGCATACTTAACATTAGTCACAAAATGTACATGGGAAATTTTTTTGTTTGTTTGTGGCAGGATAATTTCCTGCAGCACGGTTTTCTTTGTCTCTTGGAATATACTAATGCTATCCAGTTAATTCTTTTCATTAAACCCTGAAGCATTTACTGAAAGGAAAAAATTATAATTCTATCCCTTACACAGAATTGAAAATTTGCAAACCTAAGATTAGGTAGAACACATTACCATGTGCACAAGTACTTAATTACATTAGTGATGCAAATGTTTTGCAATATTTTGGTTTTGTAAACAAAATAATCTTGTTATTATAGAGAATTTGCGATGTGAAGGAGGCTCAGAGGCTATGAGAACTGAAAGGCACTACCATTTTTAGTGTCTGAAACAAAGGTTTCTTTAAAATCCATTGAATCCCCAAAACAGTATTAAAAGAAAAAATCAATGTTTCATTTCACATGGTAAATTTTGTAAAAATCTATTTTATTTTATTCTTGTTCTGTATAGATTACTTCTACTTTGGTTGAATAATTACTTCAACAGTAATATATTCAACTGTAGCAATTTTTTTCCCAGCCAAGGTTCAGGATATTCTAAATTCCCAACAACCAAAACCACGTGTGAATAGAAGAATAATTTCACACCTTCAATGCTACAACCAAGGATATGTATTCATACATTTACTTTGCAAAATATTAGAAAATATATTATGTGGCATGAAGTATGTTGCAATGAATAGTTATGATTTTTAGGAAATAGAGGATCATTTCAAATTTACACCTGGTAGATTATAGTCTTCATCTTGAAAACTGGTGCATACCTGTCTAAAATATTACCATTATTTTCCTTTAGTGTGAAGGTGTTTACTAAGTTTCTTATCTTAACATTAAAGTGTTGATTATAATTTGTTACTAATAATAATGTTTTTCTTTTCCTTTCTTTGGCCATATTTCTTGAAAGTCTCCATATTTTCATTGAGTTCCATGGGAATCTGAGTTGAACAAAGGTAACAGATTTAACTGCAAAATACTTTTATTACTCAAATAAAACTAATTTTGCTTGATTATCAAATTAGAGAATCTGAATCTAATTCTTCTTTGATGACCTTTAAAGCTCAGCATGGTTTTTTGCCAGAGGCATGCATCCCAGTTTCAGAGCTATCAATACCCTTTTGCCAGGGCACAGCGTGGGCTGGCTGCTCCCTGAGGTACAGGGAGCCAGGAGCAAGTCACGATGTGAGAGGCATTTATGCCGTGGAACATGTAAGACTATGGGGAAAATTATTTAAAATTAGTTAGGTTGCCAAATCACGTTCATGGAAATCAGGATGCACTGATATACTTTAGCTGCTTTTGTTAGCCTCATTCCCCTTCCCTGTGTGACCAAGTTGTGCATGGAAGAAAGACAAAGTATTATGTAAAAATAATGTAAAATTGATTAAGCCATCATTAGATTTTTACATAAAGAAGCAGAAAATGCACATTCTGCACTTTTTAAACATGAAACAGTGATTTTGAAAACTAACCCTCCATTGTTTGCAGCAGAACTTAAATCATTGTTTTTTTACTTTTCTAAAAGTAAAGACTTCAAAGAACTGCACAATCCTATTTTTCCTCATTTGGCTGTGAGCTTGAAAGCTGTGACCCATTTGGGCTGAGTTTCAGCATTTCAGCCATGTACCAAGGGAAAGTTAGTATTTCACTGTATTTTTGCAAGAAATATGTTAGGATGCCCAGAACCTTAATTGGCACCTTTTATCACTTTAAATCTAAAAAACCTGAAATTTTTCTGAAAGGGTAACAAGCCTGGGTTTGTGTCCAGAAAGGCTGTACAACTTCCAGCAGTTCATGGCATCTCTGGTATAGCATGTCTTGAGGGAAACAGTTCTGGAACATTTATTGGGAAGATGGCCTAAAGTTTTCTGAGGAATCCAGCCATTGCAGGACAAAGCATGATTTTAACCATGTTCAATAAGTAAAGAAATAGACCCAGTTAACGATTAATGTTATTTCAAAGCAATCGCCTTTTTATTTTTCCTTCCCCAAGGATTTTCTCTTTGCTTTCTTGGTTTTTTCATGTTGCATCAAAGGAGGTAGAAGATATAAAAAGGCCATAGAATATTTTACAATGGAAAAAGATAACCTAAGCTGCTCTCACTCCAAGTTTCCTTATATGTTTCTGTTCTTGTTGCTGTAGATGCATCTATATCTATATAATCTATATCTATATGTAGACATACATATATGCACACATACAGTGCCAGATCCTTGGCAATACCAACCTGATTTGTCACAGGATGAGTATGTGTCTGGAAAGAACATATACAGGGTCATGAATATAAAGAATAAAAGTTAAACAATACACTTCCATTTCTGTATTAAAATGTAAATATAAATGTGCATCTGTATATACATGCAGACATATATAAATATGCATATATACAAATATTCAAGAGATTGCTTTGCAACTATATGTCTATTTATCTATGTGATTTCAAACTATCCTGTAATACTGTGATGCTTTACTACCATGAAACTCATTTCATATTCCATCAATCCCTCTGAAAATGATGAAGTGAGATCATTTACCCCATTCTTGTTAATGGGTTGGGCTTTTTATTCTTGCTATAACAAAATGAAAGTATAGCTTGGCAAACTCATATCCATTACAACAACAGATGTACTGCAGTGATATTAGTCAGATCCTGTTTAATATTTGTGCTAATAAGAAAAATATTCTGTCATTTGACAAAGTCTGAAATGAGAAAAGTTGGAGTATTTTTTTCTGTTCTGCAGAGGCTCAGGTTTTTGACAGAAAAGTAAGCCTGACCTCCAAATTTCATATCTTTTTGTGAATATTGCAAAGTTCAAGAATGCTTAGGCACATATGGCCTTACCTGGGACTTGTGTAAGTCTGAAGATATCTGCTTATAGCATGAAGTTGTAATTAATGACACTTTGCGGGCATCCAAATACCTCAAAGTCTTCTGCAAAATTTAATTAATACTTACAACAACCTGGAGAAGTAGTCATGGGAGATAAAATAATTTTTTTCACATGAATTGAAATGCAGCTGTCCTTGGACTGGCATGTAGCAGCTGTTTAACAGGAGGTAGAAGCACAGATTAAGGCTGGAGATGAGCTAAAATCAAGAGGAAATTTGTTTAATAAAAGTATAGAATTGAAGGTTAGCTGAAGGTGGACATCAAGTAAAATCCTCTGTTGACTGTATTATGATTTCATATGCGTAGCTTATGACAACTGTATTTTATTGCAGATTGATTAGAAAAATAGACAACTAATAGATGCCTTCTATATACTTAGATGGACACACAATTAATTAAATTAATCAAATGCAAATGAAATTTTATTTCGATAAAAATTGTGCACTTAATAGGTGCACAATATTTCTGATTTCCCTAATGTGAGAAAAGAATCACAAATCAGAATGAGTCTATTCCACTGGTTTTGCAAAAGTCTGTTAGGGATGTGTGAAGGAGCAGAATCAATATGTAGAATAATATTTTAAATCAGCATTTAAAATAAAGCTGTCATCTAAGTGCTCAAATAATAAGATGTCAATAACAAAATAAGGTAATTTCCCCATCATAAGATCACTATTGATAGAGGTATCTCAAACATTTTGAAAGTCTTGTTTGCAGTGGTAACTAGAGGTCTTTGGGCAAGTAAATGTGTTCACAGAGCAGTTCTCCATAATTTGCAATTTGGAATGATGAGCATGTGTGTTGGGAGTCATCAGAATCAACTCTCCAAATAGAACAGTCCTTTTCCAGAGTTTCTGGCAGTGAATGATGGCTTATCATTATGAAAAGACAGTCAGGAACCATAGTTTTCTCAGCGTGAGAACCGTCCTCCCATAGCACAGGGGAATCTTTGGAGGTTTACAACAGATCCAGGCCCACAGCCTGCACCTTTGGATGGCTCTGCCTAGGAGGTGGCTTTATTAAAGCATCCACTGTAGTTCACTTTCATTAGTGCCATATTAAAGGCTTAGAAGCTAAAACAAACTCCATAACTCTCCATTTTCTGCTGTTGCAGTTCATACAATATTAATATATTAGATATAATTTCTTCAAATGACTTGTGATAAAGGGAGTCAGTGATAGTTCCTTGGGTTAGTTTCTTCTTTTAAAGAGACAAGCTGCTGCAGAGCTTTAGTGGCTATAGTATTTTGACAAACTGCTATAAAACGAGAAAAATCCTGCTTTCCAGTATTAATCCATCAGGAAGCTTTTAGGGATTCATCTTGTCTGAAATATTCATAGGCAGCAAAATGTCCTGAATGCCCTACAGAATTTGTGCAGAGTCAGGCAGGTGATTGATAGTGAAGTTCTGCTCTGAGTCACTCACAGTATGTAACTCTATTTGTCTTGCCAAACACTAAAGAGCAACCAGCTCATAAAATGTAAAGGTAAAGGGGCTCATATTTTCCCCAATTTAAGAAAGAACCTGGTGTCTCCACTTCACTGTACGTCACTGAAACTAATTTCCATTAAATCAAAGGGGAGAGACACAGTGTTCCTAGCCAAGAACATAGAATATGAATTAGGCAAGTGTCATTTATTGTGCTGTATATATTTTTGTATATGATTTTTAGAAAAATCCTCCACAATTTTATACTGTAAACAGTTGAATTACAACTGAATTGTTGAACTTTTGCCCCATGTCACCAAACCAATAAATTAATTAAGTACCAGTGAAAGTCCTCACTGGTTTCCAGAGGAATGTATAGCATTCCTCAGTTAAGTGGACTTGATAACACGTTGCATTCCCTACTACTTTAATAAGATACCCAGTGACAGAGTGGTTTGTGCTAGGTATTACTGGGTATAGTCCTCAGTAGCGAAAAAATGTTTCCTGATTCTGGTTAGCAGTCTGCATGTCATGGATGAAATTTTGGGAGATTCAGATCTCAAACTGATTGAAACTGGTGACCTTTTTAGTAGGAACATTATGCATCTCTTCATTACAAATGTGTCCCATTTTCTAAACATGGGTTCTGTAGGATGTAGGGAGGGAAAAAAGCACGCTCAGGACCTTGTTTTCATATCAACTGAGTAAACTCAGCTGTTTAACCTCTTCTGAGGGCAACAGATTCTGTGAAAGCCTGCAGGATTTCCTATCTTGCTCTTAGGAGTTGTCATCTTCAGTTTCCTACTTCACACTATAGCCATGTCGTGTAAGTGCAATCTCATTTGTTCGAGACTGAAAAAGCCACTATGCGGATACAAAGTAGGCATTAAAAAAGTGCTTAAACTTCAGAACTGATCATGTAATAAAGATAAATCGAGCTATATACTCAGTTTTGATGGAAAGAAAGGAAAAGTAGAGAAAAAACGAAAGAAACAACATGGGGCTTATCCACCCTTTACAGAGAGAAAGTCAGATTAGAGGTAGGAAGGAAAAAGAGAAGAATTAACGCCAGGGGGCTACTCTCTCCATAAACCAACTATTTTTTTACTCAGCAGCATCTTTCTGTTGCTCTATAATGCTTGTGCTTAGATAATGTTCATCTGTTAGCTTGTTTATCGAATATAACCTGTTTAAAAAGAATCACTTGAATCTTTTCCCCATTTGCTTACTTTTGCCTGTTAAATGAGTAGAGAAGGGTGTGAGCCTTCCTACCTTTATATAGAACAATTTTGTCTGATGTTATAATTATGCATGACACAAAATAGCTCACAAAATTACCCCAATTGCAGACCAATTCACCCTCCCAAATGTAGTTGAGATGAACCAACAAATATACTATAGATTCAGAAGCATGTCCACATGTGAGCCTGTTTTGTTGCATCCTTATTCCTTTAAGCCTTATTGAAATCAGTAATGCAAACATCCTCTTCCAATCAGCAGCAAAGACAATTGAAAAAAATTACAAAAACAATAAACTGTAAAAGAAGGTTTAGTGCCTTCTGGCAAGATATTAATGGCACTGATTACACTCATGTCTCAATAAAGAATCAGAGGCCAGATTCTCAACTGACATAAGTGGTGTCAGCACAACTGTGTTGATTTAATATCTCATGTGAAGATCACACTCTATTTAGGGAAAGCCATGTTGCATCCTTAGTTACAGAATATAATTAGGTAGAAATACTGGGGAAGAGCAGAAAAGCATGTTACTTAATAGGTCTATGTCTGAGCAGGTGAAGGGTTTATTGTCAGCTCTAAACTGCACTGTGGTTAAACAGAAGGATAGCTGTGGAAGGTACAGGTGGCCAAAAATTACTCAGCTGCTTCTCTGCTTAAAATTTGAAAATAGAAAGAAGGATAAAACTCACACTAGTCATTGTCTGGATTCTGGGTGCCTCGTGAAGCCCATGTAACCTTTTTCTGTGATCAGACTGATGGATGAAACTTTGGTTTATTCTAGTGTGACTGGTACCATGGTGTGAGAAGGTCAGCAGAGAGATCCAGGCTGTGATTTCTGTGCTCTGGGCAAGTGTAAAAGGAAGCAGAGTAAATGCTTTCTGAAGCCGTTTTTGTGGGCAGAACTGAGTGGCAGAAAGGTTAAATATGTACACTGTCTGCCAACAGTGTAAGAACAGCATGTATTCAGGATGGGAGTCAGATTCCTGCTGAGGAATATGATCAAGATAAAACAAATGCCAAGAGACTGATAGAACAATGCAAACGAAAACACTTGCCTAGCTTGGTGAAGCAGATGGAGCAGAAACCCTAATAAGGTAAGGTCATTCTAAGAGGATGTCACTGAATGGAGGCAAGACTATCAAAAATAAAAAAAGCATGATAAAGGACAAAAATATAATTATCACATGAATAGAATACACATTTACATAGAATGCCGTAATAGATAAGTGGTGCGGTATTTTGACAAGTGCTGTAATGAAGAGCTCAGCAAGGGTGAGCAACCATTGGCTGAGCTCTGTGTTGAGGAACCGAATTTTGACAAATTCCAAGAGGCATCAAGGATATTCAAATAAAAAAGCTTCTGGTATCAATCCACTGAATTCCACTAAAGTATTAAACACACAAAAGGAGAAGTCAAACGAACTCTCTACACATTGATTTTATGCCTTTTGGAGGTTTGAAAATGAACCAGAGGACTTTTCAAAAAGAAGTGGCTATATACTCAGTTTTGAAAAAGGGAAGATAAAAGGGAAGAAGTGGGAAGATATTCCATTCCTGTTTATGCTCAATAGCAGCCATTCTCTGAGGTCCTTTTACACTGAATGGTTCATCCTAGAAAACCAATATGTCATATCACTGTAAAATTAATCTGAATTCCAGCAGAAGATGTTCGAATTCAGTGACTGCTTGAGAACAGTAAATATAACCAGAATATGCACATCTTATTATATCATTTTCAGAAATAAGTAGTAAGGTTCCATGCAGTAACTTGTGACATACAAAAAAAATTTAGAAGCATGTAATAAAGGGATTAAATTTCCAGGGATTAAATACAAATGGTGTATTTTTGGCTCAAAAAAAAAAAAAAAGGATGCAAAAGCAAGGAAAAACATTTATCTTTTATTTGATGGCTGGTTGTCAAATTATGGACGAGCCTAAATATATGATCATACCCACCATTTTCAATAGTAAGATAGTTTGGTATTAATTACTATTAATTACTTCTAAAAATTGATGAGGAAGGAAGTTTAAGCATGGATAAAATTCTTCTCGTTCTCTGCCAGTGGAGTATTATAGGACTATTTAAATACTAAAAAAGGCTCTGTTTCAATTATGCTGGGCCAGGTATTTCATATGGACAGGATTTGGTCATTTTACTAAGGAAAAGAAATACACATAAGTACATGAAAAAAAATGGACTTGATTTTTTTTTGTCTGCTTAGCCAATATGGGAAGACAAAGTTCTTATAAGAAGTGATAGAAAATCTATGCAAATCCAGGCATAGACAAAAAACCAGGACCCAGTTTAGCTGGAACATTGAAGAGAGTTTAAAGAAGCATCTTTTGAAGAGAGTTCAGATGAGTGCCTTTAGATAGAGTCTTCTGATGGTAATTGGACCCAATATTCCATGAAGAGTAGAAAGGAGAACAGGACAATACCTAAAAGCAGTGAATGTGAATGACCAATATACGAATAAGAAAGGTCAGGCTGATGGGAGGGAGCTGTAGCAAATGCCCAGACTCATATGGAGAGTCTTCTCAAGTAAGGACCTTCCTTGAGACAGGAAATGAATGTGAGTGTAGGAGCTAACAACAAAAACCTAGCCAGAGCCTTAATTATTGCTAACTGGCTAGCAAAATATCCATGATGGTTTATCATCAGATATAATTTCTAAGTAATTTTTGGCACTGTCTAATCAACTGACACTGATGTGTGTATCCTTGAGGAACTTCCTTTGTTCTATCACCATAACTATCATCATCCCTATTCCCTGCCTCTGTTACAATACCTTTTTCACTGCAGATGTACATATTACACATATTCCTTTGTAGACCTTATTGTCCCTTATATTTAAAAGGAAAATGTAATTTCTCTTTTTGAACAGCTTCTTCTCTATTCTGGCAATGGCTGATACAGAACAAAGATTCCCTTCTCACAGAGCTTTTTTTTTTGCTTACCACATTATCCACAGCTTCCCTGTTTTTCACCTTTGGTATTTTAAAAGGCAGAAACTGAACTAGGTTTGATACATTTCACTTCATCTGAGAAAAAAAAATTGAAGGTTGAAAGCTAAAAAATGGACAAAGGGTTATGGGAATCTATGGCTTCTATTGCAGCTTTGTCTTTTGTAAGGTTTTCCTTCAAAATTAAGAGCTGTTCATTCAGTAAAATGTATAGCAGAAAAAATACTGGAAAGTCTCTTTTGTTATATTTAAGAAATACTATAACTCTACAATGGGCTATCATTTTATAAACCAATGTAGAGGAATATTTTGACTGCTTTGATAGATACAATTTGACAAATCGATGTGTTTATAACACTCTGTATACAAATAGGTTACAGAGTATAATGTAAAAAAAAGAAATACATTCACTTGCCAGATATGGGGTCTTTTTCTCCCATATAAAATTTGCTGCTTTTCTTAACCCCGTGGAGCTATTTACTTTGAAATTGTAACAAATAGAAATAAAACTTTTTCTTGTCCTGATAACTTGAATTTTGTGTTTGGTATCTGACAAGTCCCTTACCAACAATTTTTCTTTATGTTATTCTGCCTTCAAATACAAAGAATGTTACAATTTTGGTCTAACTTACAAGAGTTTAGGAATGTGTTTTCCCTTCCTTCCCAGGGGGCATTGTTAATGTTTAGCAACTCTATTGTCTGGTGCACCAGAAGGAAGCTTACCACTTTGATGTGGATTCTTATTAAAGCTGTGCAGAGTATTAAACTAGTGATCCAGAGCTGCAGATAGTTGAAAACAAACAGTGCTATTTCAGAGAGTATTCATGAATTCAGCTTCAGGAAAAAAATATCCAAAAAACCAACCCATGGCCAAAGCATAGAAAAGCAATATTAAATCTTACATTTTGATGGGTAACTTAAAAATTAGTGGTATGTATGGCAGCATTACTGAGTATATATTATCCTTATAATTAAACTGTGATTCATCTGGTTAAAAAAAATCTTATTTTCCTAAATTTCACCTGAATTATCTACTTCAGTTTAAATTTGAGGGAGCAAGATAACCGGAGCTACAACAACACTTTGGTTGAGACTTAATTAGTGGGAGCCATCAGACATTTCATTTTGCATGTCATTAATCTTTTTATACTGAAATTGTTTTAGCAAATCACATTTCCCATTTGTCTGCTTGTGTTTGGCAGCTGAATCCAAATTCTCTGGGATGAAACTGATTGCTCTAGCTTACACTCAGGTACGGATGAGAAGTTAAATCACACCCAGTTACCACCTACTTTGACGCAATTGTATCTGAAGAAGAAAACCAGAATTAGCATAACTACAAACTAGGAATTAAACTAATTATTTCTATAAAGATACATCTTGGCACAATCATGTTATTACGCATTGCTTGGGCTCAGTAGTAAGGCTTAAATTTTGAAGATGCATATACTGCAGCCAGAAAATCTCACAACTATACAAATTTCTATGTAGAGTGTAGGAACCTACTTCTAAAAACTTTCACTGGAAACATGCAGATGTCAGAAAAATCTGGCTGAATGGGGTCAGGCCCTGGGAGGCCAGGCACCAGTGGTGTACCACAGGGACTAGTGCTGTGTGACATCTTCATCAGTGATGTGGAGGATGGACAGCATGAACCCTCAGCAAGTTAGTATATAAAACAAATCTGGGATGAATGGGTGATAGAGCAGAGAGTTGTGCTGTGATCTGGAGGGAACTTCAACAGGCTGGAGAACTGGGCTGACAGGAACATTTTGTAGCTCAACAGAGAGAAATGCAAATTTTGCATCTGTGGAAGAATGTGCACCATTTTGTTTTGGGGGCTATCAGCTCGAAAACAGCTCTGCAGAGAAGGAATTTGGGATCATGGTGGATGACAAGACACATGATAGTCCGTGAACCAGCATTGCACAGTCATGGCAAAGAAAACCAGCATCATCCTGGGCTGCATTAGTCAGAGTGCTGTCAGCTGTTCAATGGAGGTTGTCGTTTCCCTCTACTCAGCACTGGTGAGGAAACTGGTTCCTGTTCTGTCTCTTTGGTACAAGAGAGACATGGCTATGCTGGAGAGGATCCAGTGAAGTACCACAAAGATGATTGCAGGATTGGAGCATTTCTACTGTGTCGAAAAGCTGAAGAAGATGGAACTGTTTAGCCTAGAGAAGGGAAGGCTCGAGGATATTATCAATGTGCAAAATAATTTGTATAAGACAATGTAGAAGAGAAAGCCAAGCTTTTCTCAGTAACAGGACAAGAAGCAATGGAAAAAATTAAGAAATATGAAATTCCATCTGAACACAAGAAATTAGTGAGTCTGGTTAAACACTGGAGCAGTTTGCCCAGACACAATGTGGAAATAATCAGAAGCTGTCTCTACATGGTTCTGGGCTACCTTCTCTACTTAACTCTGCTTAAGCAGGGGGTTTGAACTAAATAATCTCAAGTGGTCCATCCAATCCTAAAAGGTTCTCTGTTATTCCTTGTGATTTGATGACATATTAAGGATTTTGCATTCCACCATTCATTCAGAGCTTTGGCTCAATAACAACATTTGCTTCAAAACTCAATTTTATATTAATATTTCTGGACACCTGTCTTCATGCTCTTGGTTGACGTACTATAGGCTTTACCAAACAATTCAATGGAACCCACTGATAAAGACTCAAAGACAAAGCCAGCACTAGATCTCTGAAAGCATGTCTCATGCCAGGGACAGCAGACATTAGTTCTCTGAATGAATATACCTCAGAGCTGAACTAGTGCTGGTTTATGCCCCTAGTCATAGGCGGAAACCCTGTGAACAAGCTGCAGACATGATATTCCTGGCTGGGAAAGCAACAAATGAAATGAACATTAGAGATCATATCCCATCTTTTGGCTGCTTAATCTCACACACATCTGTTAGTATGGCAGTAGCAGTGCTGTGTGCCAATTTTTTGGGTCTTGGGATAAACTGGAGATATATTTAGGTGGGCAGCTTGAGAATGACACTAAAACATAATTTCTTCTGCAGAGGTCATTGCTTGGGTGATGTTATGAAGATGTCAGTTCCTGCCTCTTGGGATTTTTACTAACTGACATAAATGCCAAAGTTATTATAGATAAGTAGTCAAAACTAAGAAAGATTTTAGGAGCAGTAGGAAGGAAAGTTTGCATTTTGTGGACAGTGTGAAATATTCTACAAGAGTGCAAGAACTGCAAAACACAAGCTTTGGGTTCCAGGAAAATTCATAATATTTTCTTCAGAAGCTACCTGCATAGGTTACCTTTCACAGAAGGAATGCTACATGTGTTCCACACCATCTCCTAGTGCCATTTTGTGCAGTTGAGAACTTAGGCTGCAGTGCAATGAGTGACATCAAGCTGTGATTATAAAAAAAATATTTTTCTGGTTTATTTTTTTGTTATCTCTATACAGATAAATTTCAATCTGTTCATATACTGCTTGCTATCAATAGTATTCCTGTAGAATGTCCTTTAAAAGAGGGAATTTTGCTTTTGCTTCTTGGAATCAGCTCTGCTACAGGAAGGAAATTATGCTCCTAAGATGTTTTACTAGAGATGAATTTGAAGTTTGGCATGAGTTTAAGTGTTTTGTTGAACTGAACACTGTGAGTATAATCTTCATAAATTGCTTGCATTAATCAAAAAGTGCTAATTAGTAGCTAAGCTTCATTTCTGGAAAAGACTGCTTTTATTTATTAAGTTAGATAAAAAAACCTCTTCCCTCTGAGTGGTCCATGTAAAGAGGATGGCAGATCACAGCCCAAATATTGAGTGGAGCTAAAAGCTTCTTAATAACAGTTTCCGACAAGTAGATCTCCCTAGGAGGAGGTGGAGCTGCCTAATGCTCCATTGTGTGTTGAGTGTTGGATATCTGTGGAGAAGCAGGACAAAACAGCTTTTGAACCAGCAGCATAAATATTGAACTTCAAGGAACATTGTTTCTTCTTTTTTTTTTTTTTTCTTTTTCACACTATGGGGCTTTAGCTGAGTGCCTCAGTCCTTGTGCATCATGATTAAATGGATCATTTGAGCCAATGGTCAAAACCTGTTGTCTGACCCAACTGGAAAGAACAGACTTTATTTTGATTGGGTCTGTGGGCATGCAAGCTCCATGGAAGCAGCTATCATCACGTTCTGCAAGGCTGAGACAGTGGTATAAGTGTCTGCTGCTCTTCCATGCATTAAACAGCCCTGCATACATAGAGCTGGGGGAAAAATAAGGAAGCGCCAGAGGTGTTTTCAGTGCTTGAA
The DNA here is from genome assembly GCF_052056855.1 of Sturnus vulgaris. NCBI lineage: Eukaryota > Metazoa > Chordata > Aves > Passeriformes > Sturnidae > Sturnus > Sturnus vulgaris. The sequence continues at coordinate 26,703,886 of NC_142243.1, read as the reverse complement.
AGGATTTGCATCAAAAGGCTAAAGGTAGATGACTGACAGTGAACTGTAACCATGGAAATGCCTACCAGTTTTTAAATTAAAAAAAAAGTAAAAGGGAAAAAAAAAAGTATTTATCTTTTAGGAAAATTGACAGTAGACAGTGGCTGTCAACTGGAACTAATCCAATCCTCCTCTGCAGTGCCTGTGTATATTCGTGTATTCTCCATACATGGTGCAAGAGCTCAGTCTCTGAGCCCCTGCTTAGCCCTTGTCAGTGTGGCTGACTTCTGCAGTGATGAGTGATGAAGAATGGGAGCACAGATAGTTCCATATGTGAATGGTGACATGATATAGTTGTGCCAGCAGCACGGGATTTCAGCTGAGCAGTGGGCTTAGTCCCACTTCTTCAGTAATCCCAGACTCCTCATCTCCTGTTTTCATAGATCCAAGTAGTTGCAGCTTCACTCTGATTGATCAGTTTTGTCAGGGGATATCTGGGAATTGGAGAGAAGCTGCAATATTGTAATAAGGATTCAGGTATTGTCATGAAAAACTGTGTCTGCAGAAAAATTAAATATTATTCAATTTTCATTGCAAGAGGAGGTACCTGTCTGCTTGTCCATCTACCTGAAGGTTGCTCTTACCTTGTCCTGGTGAACAGTGAGACAAATTCTTCATATATCCAACACTTGAATTCTCACATCCACCCTCTCTATCCTCCAGTGCAAAAATGCTTCTATTCACTTTTATAGATATGAAAAATGCCCTTCACACTGGAAGGCAAAATTTGCAGTAAGGATTTTATTTTTGCACAATTTAATCTCTTCAAGGAGTCCAGCAAATGATCTAAGTCCACTCAGATAAATACTGATCTCCTAGAAATATTTGTAATTAAATGAGTGGATAGAGAAATAGAATTTCTGTTTGCATTGTTCATGATGTTGCCACTCAAACAATTATTGAACTGTTCAACTTGAGACTTACCAACAGTTTTAATGGGAAAAAATTTCACAGAAATTTTATGAGATCTTTATTCTTCTTGCCAGAATGGGACTATTGAGTACATAAAAATAATCATCCGCCTGTAGGTTTAGATAACTTTAAGTTTTATTTTTTTTGTCTTTTATAACTCTTTGAGATGCAAATTTACTTTCTATAATCAAACTTCTACTGTCTTTGATAGTAGTTCTCCCAAAATAAAACTGTTTCTCCAATGACCTTGACCAACACAAATTTTCACTAGGAACAACTGAGAATGTACTTCTAATATGAAAAAAAAAAATGTAGGAAGGACAGTGTTTGAACATATGGCATCTGAAACAGTTTTATGAATAGCAAACAGAATAATTTGAAAAGAAAAAAATAATATTTCAAAACCAATTATGATAATAAAGGAGATAGACTTTTAATCATGAGGTTAAAATTTATTTGTTTTATTTATGCTCTTTTAAGATCATGCAGTTCAGTTAAAACATTCTAAACAGTGATATAACAATAATTTAGGAATGCAAATATGTTGAATTTTTTTTGTTTATGTTTTCATCATAAAGACGGATTTTTTTTACATCAGTGACCGATCATTTTCTGGTTTATTTAGTGCAATTTTCTGCTTAGTGTCTTTAGAGGATGGGGTTTAAAATACTGTAAAATTTAAGTGAGACTAGGTGAGCCTTCAGCTGTTGTATACGTCAGTGGCACAAACAAAAATTAAAAAATGAAACCACATTTCCAAAGGAATGCCGGAGAGCTTTCTGTGGCAGTTGGCAGATACATAAAGGCATTATTTTGCAGATATTATTGTTGATAGGTTTGATATACAGCATGGTTTGTCTGAGCCAATGGGATATTGTCCTCTTAACAAATCTCATCATGCCAGCAGTGTTGCTTCTATGGGATGGCTTATCAGCTCCAACCAGAGTCTGCTACACTTGCACTTGCCTTCATAGCCTGAGAGGAAAATAAATTGTTCCCAAGCAGTTAATAAGAAAGAATTATTGTGAGTGAGATGCATGACATTATGAGAAAGCATGGTGTTTTACTGACTAAATGTTTCTTTGCAACCATCCCTATCTTCCCTCACTTGGCAACATTCCCTCTTCTCTCCCCCTCCCTCCTAGCAAAAAAAAACCACCAAAAAACCACCTCAGGTTTAGTGTAAATGAAATGAGCATTTCATTTTTAGAACAGAGACTCTTTAAACACTGTTACTGATGTGCCATTCTATTTCAAGAAGTGTATTTATGACATTTCTCCTCTGCATTTTAATATAGACATTGGAGTGAGCTGGAGAAATATTCCAGTACTGCCACTGTTATGGCAACATGCATCTTCATTTTTGATATCTATGCAGCTAAAAATGAGCATATACAAATAGATTACATAGTATGCAAATATTTGTTCTGAATACAACTCTCTATTTTTCTGTATATTAATAGAGCCACTCCTGGAAAATTAAGGATTTATAGTAATGAATGTAAGCATTTTATGGGCCAAATGCTTCTTACCTTACATATGTGTGTCCGTTTAAATTAAGGGAGTCACACAGGTAATAACAATGAGTGACATTCGATCTTTTAGTGAATTCCTCACAACCATTGTCCAGGAATCAAAAACAAGAGGTCTTTGGTAAACTGTAAGTTTATATGGAGGCTGATAAATGCAAAGGGAAATGTAGGCATGTTCTTGTACAACTTTATTTTTTTTTATTGTGCTATATACCTAATGTCTTGTTAGCCAAACAATTAGGCAGCTCTTTATCTTTATATCTCTGGTCAAATCCCAGGGTAAAGAGAAATGCAAGCAATTTTCTTAACTGTAACTTTACACAGAACATATGGAAATTAGTTATCATATTTTTAATTTCATTTATACAACTCTGATTGTTCACAATTCAGCCATCTGCCATTTGGTATCCCAGTGATGGCTGTCATGCAGGGTGTCTCAGAAGGAACTGAGAATTCTTATGCAGAAACCACCATCTGAGGGAATTGTTCAATATTTTATTGCTTTGAAATGGAAAGTGACTGTGAAGATCAAAGTACAAGAGAAAAACACTGATAAATGCAACGCTATTACAGCTCCTAAATGTTCTGGACTTCCTTAATACCCACAATCTTGGACATCAAAACATTTTCAGATATTATTTAAACCTTTTGACATGTTTGTAGACAGAGTTATTTAGGTTTATATGTAGATAAAATTAGAGGCAGAATTGATCACCTTGTCTGTCATAGGCACTAAATGACACAATTGCCCAGGGTAACAGGGGGTGGAGTGAGAAAGCACCACATACTTGTGCATATTTTTGAGACCACACAGTTAGTTTTTAAGATACCTGGAAATTGAACTTGTACCCTTCCTGGCAGTATTCCACTTCCTTTATCCTGACTTTTGTTGTGTTTAGATTTAGAGCTTATCAAACTCACAATGGAAATTGCAAAGACCATTAATTTAAACTCATTTAATTGTTTTAATGCAAATCTATATAGACTTTCTTGGATTTTTTTCAATCAAAATTGAGTTTGTTAAGCCATTATGAAAAATTTCAATCTTTGGATACACATAATTTCACTACACTATGATAACCTATAGGCAAGTTTTGGAACTTCTTTTAAATTCAGCTCAACAAAAGCTTTCCCTGATATCAATTTAACAGTACAAGAAGATTCAGGCCCCTTTTCCAGTGAAGCATCTCACATATGTATAGGATGTGTATGTGTAATATTGAAGCATTGCACCAAATATGGTCAAGTTCACATACTTAGGACCACAGTTGAATCTCTTCTCACTCTGTGTAAGGAAAGAAATGATTAGGTGTCTGAGATTTGCAGAAACAGTAATCACACAATGCATCAAATCTGCATGTGTTGGCGAAAATAGTCACAACAAAATGTATTATGCAGAACAACCAGTCGATTTGATTAATTCCTATTCAAAATAGCAAAAGAGTAGGAAGATTTATTTCTTTTTATTATTCTGCACTACTGAAGCAAGTAGGAAGAGAAGGGGATAAAGGATAAATTGAATTCAAATTGAGATTGAGACAAGCAACATTCATAAATTCATATCCATGCTGCTCTCCCAGAACTTCACAACTAATTGCTTTGAATTTTTCTCTTGTTCTTATCTAGGCCATCCTCCATATGGCTCCATATGTCTGGGTTTTTTTACCTTGAATTAGTTCTTTGTGTTTTCTCCCCTCCTAACTATAGCCTTTCTTAAAACTCAGATCTGAGAACCTTACACCTATCTTCCTTTTGCTAATAAAGCACACTTCCTTCTGTTAATAAAGAGAATATTAAAAAAACAAAAAGGTTTTTAAAACACCTTCTTAGTAAATTTTTTAGCTAAAATTCCTGCTCAGTTCTAATGTAGCAATTTGCAGTCCTGGTCAGTATATATCAGCATATCTTTAATGAATTCAGCTCCATGCTGATTCTTTAGTATTGCCATGTCCAGTTCAGAAGTTTGAAACAAAATGCACAGAGTAATTAGGAAACCAATGTCTTTCTGAGACTATTTTCATGCAGAGAAACATCTGGACCCCTAAAAGAGAGTGACAGGGTTAAAAACAGGTGGGAAACAGTATCCACTTTTTTGCCATGTTGGAGCAGAGGAACAACCCCATAGGAAGTTTTTGAAAAACAAAAAAAAATGTAATTTCCTAAAATGTCTTAGAAGCCATCAACCTCAAATAGATAAACAGATAGAGACTTGTAAGTAAGAAAGGAGAGGACACCTGCAAGAGAGCTTTAGCTCCAGCCAGTGAGAGGAGCTGGGGAATGACAGAGAAGTCTCATGGTCTGTTTCCACATTCTTCTTGTCGATATGAGGGTGTGTGCACGTGTGTGTGCATGTCTGTGCTTGTGCCTGTGTGTGTGTGTGTGCTTGTTCCTGTCTGTGTGTGTGTGTGCTTGTGTGTGTCTGTGTGTGCTTGTGTGTGTGTGTTTGTGTGTCTGTGCTTGTTCCTGTCTGTGTGTCTGTGTGTCTGTGTGTGCTTGTGCCTGTGTGTGTGTGTGTGTGCTTGTTTCTGTCTGTGTGTCTGTGTGTGCTTGTTCCTGTCTGTGTGTGTGTGTGCTTGTTTCTGTCTGTGTGTCTGTGTGTGCTTGTGTCTGTGTGTCTGTGCTTGTTTCTGTCTGTGTGTCTGTGTGTGCTTGTGTCTGTGTGTGTGTGTGTGTGCTTGTTCCTGTCTGTGTGTGTGTGTGCTTGTTTCTGTCTGTGTGTCTGTGTGTGTTCTTGTGTCTGTGTGTCTGTGCTTGTTCCTGTCTGTGTGTCTGTGTGTGCTTGTGCCTGTGTGTGTCAGTGTGTGCAGACACTCATGGAACACGCTTCCTCTGCTCACACACTAAGGGTGATAATCGTACATAAGGAAAATGGAGGGGAAAACAATTCATGAAGGACTGGATACAGTTCTTTTAGTCGTATTTTAAGGCCAAACGGCTGGCTTCTGGTTAAGCTGTGCGATAATGCCTTGTTCTAGAGACAATTGCATTTAGCAGACTGTACTAGGAGTATACCTAGTAGAACCTGCAATACTTGTAGGCAGACCTTTTCTTTATATGTTACTCTTGGACTAGAACAACGTGATAACATTATTTTGATGTTCATGAGAATACATTTTTTTGTCTAATTAAGTTAATCCAAACTTCTCTGAGACAGAAAGATACATTGTACCAAGAACAGAATACGAAAATCAAACCTTCATTTGAATGCTGAAGAACCAAATCCAAATAAAAATACCCCAGTTTAGGTCCCTTCGGTGTTTAGACCTATCCTGTTAAAGTCTTAACTGAGTTGTCTTACCTGTGCTTAGTGCCAATGATAGTTAAGCTTAAAATTAAATATGTACAGAATGTTTTGGACATGTTCAACAGATAACACACTATGTAGGTGCAGCTGATGAAAGTATATTCCAGTGCAGTGAATCTGCATTTCAAGGCTCTAGAGTTGTCCAGTAAGAGGCTGAACTGCAGGATGCATCCAATGTAAAAGGAGATCAGTTCTTTCCTCCATTCTCTACTGGATGATACTGTGGATACTGGGATACTGTGAGAGATAAGTCTCAAAATTGATTCTAGTTTCCTGAAATCATAAGGTCCCATCAAAACACAGATCAATGCATACATGCATACAATTAGGTAAATTTTTATCAGGCAGTACCAAGAAAGGTTGCACATTAAAATCTGTCTAAGGGAAAGGAAATGACCTGGGTATTTCCTGAAATTAGGCGCTAGCCTATATAAGGGCTCAGATCTACTATATAAATCTACTTGATGAATCTATTATTTAATAGTGCATAAACCTAAGTTCATGTCTTCCATTATCAAGAAACTTGGGTTATGAAAAAAATTACACTATAATTTAGAGCTTCAAGTCCAAGATCTACTTATTTAAACTAAAGTCTTCCTTTCTAACATGGAGTTTTAAAACAAAAGGAACTCTATGAATATTGCAAAACAGGTATACAAAAATTAATATATATTTTCTAATAAAGCAACATTAAAACCAATTGGAGAAATGTTTCAGAAACTTCATTCCCAGTTCTTAAAAGTGGGTAGAGCAGCATAAACTATTAATAGCACTCATCAGGTGATTGTCATCTCCCTACAAGGCCACAGGAATGAAAACCAGGGAATTTATCTTGTCTCATTTAGTACAATGTTGGTCTAACAAAAGTGATAAGCTAACCCTGCTGGTTCTAACACAAATGGGAGATTCTACCCTGTTAAAACACATGTACAACATCTTAAGTTTTATATATATATATATATATATATATATATATAAAAATATAAATATTTTGCATATATATATATATGTATGCAAAATGTATCACAAAATACGCCAGAATGAATCCTGTCAGCAGCCAGCTCTGGCATTCACTTTGTCAGTGTAGAGGAGGTATTCAATGGTAAGTTTGTAGTTTAATATCTGCTGGTTTTATCCTTGTTTTTTTTCAAGACCTTTAAATCTCAAAGCACCAGCTCATCTGCTGGATTTGGCACAGCAGTATTTTAGTTGTATTCACTTATTTTTTCTTCTTACCACTGCACAGCTCTGGTTCACATACAGGTAACTCAGGTTTTGAGTCCATCAGTGAATCCATCTGAGATTTTAAATAAGGCTTAGATCCCATGGGAAAATAGTATATGGTGACCCAATTTAAGAGTGTGCAATAATAAATGTTCTCTGTTATCTCTATAGGAAAATTCAGTTTTTGCTACTTTCCAAATTAAGGTTCATATAATATTTCTACACACCTTTTCAGCCTACAAAGTGTGCTCCTGCTGAGGTAGGCACTGACACTGACCAGGCTAAGCCTTAAGTCTATAGAACATGCAGGCTAAATTAACAAAACCAAGGAAAACTTAGTTTTGCCATTTCTTGATTTCTGAATTTTCAGTCAGAATATTCTTCCATGTTCCTTTCTGCAGCTGTTGGTTAGGAGTTTAACCCTTTGGAAGCAGAGGAAATAAGACACACAGCTACATGGTCCCTCTCATGATAGGAAAGAGAACTTTATTCTAAAACACACTAAAACAGTTTTGCAACTCCAAGGACAGAATACAGTTGATTGGTCCATGGAAAGTGACACCTGTTTCCCATGCTTTTTGCATGTATCCAACAGGTGTTTATCTTTGTTATTAATTCTTTTCTTATGTTTACATTAGAGGAAGGTAGCTAGCTTTGGGAAAAAACCCTGGCTAAGCCTGAGAGAGCTGGACTGGAAAAACTCTCACAGGAGGTTTTTCTGGGCCTGAACAACCACATCTTTCTTTCATAGTAATTTCCTTTTACTCTATAGCAGTGATGGCATCTGTCAGTTGCCCTTGATAACAATGCCTGGTTTCCAACTATGCAGTTGCATTGAGAATTGAGATGCTTCTCTACATCAAGTCTGGTCTCCTTCTGCCAGCTAGGAATGGACTCATGTATTTGTCCTGGCCTACCCTCTTTGCTTAATAGTATCCCTGGTTCAAAATACCAATGTACCATATCAAACCAGAAGCAAAGCAAAGTTGAATCAAAAAAGTTTAATGACTTTGGCTCACTAGAAATGTGCATCTGTACCCTTCTCCACAGATTGTTCAATTCAAGGCCTGTAGCACCTGAGTAAATTTTTTTTCAACTTTTCTCTGTAGACAGTAATCACATATTCTCTTTGCTTAGACTCCTTGCTTATCTTAGGCCATGATCATTAAAAAAGGGGTAAAATAGTAAAGTCTGAAGAGAATGATAAGAATAAAAAACAAAAGAAAAGGTAAATAAAAAGAGGACCTAGACGGGCTTGGTCATATCAAGAGCAAGGTGAAAAAAAGGGCAAAAAGAGGAGAGGAATGAATAAACAAAAAAATTCATTGTGCTATTTGGTTTTTTGCATGAAAGAAAAATATGTAAAGCTCAAGAGTGAATGTGTTTTAAATATTATGAAATTAATGTCAGAATATAGATTTATGTATTTAGTACAATGATCTTCTACCCTGGGAGTTGGAAATGTCGAGTGATTATTAGCTACGTTTCTGTTTTTCTTGAGTAGGTATCTTTTCTATTATTACTCTGTTCCACTATATGATCACATTTTTTGCATAATTTAGATCTGATATATGCAAGTGCCTCCATTTTGAACAGACCATATGGAGAGCTCCATGAGTGCCCAGGGAACCAGAAGTATGCAATGATTAACCATGGTTTCTGTTATTTGTTAAGCAGATGAAAAGAGCTGTGAAATAAAAGGCATTTCATGATGGTTTCTATGTCCTTGTGCTGTCCTTTGTTTGGTTTTGCTGCAGTAGGGGGGAAAAGAGAGGCAAGTTTTAATATACCAGAGGAAATTGCATAGCCATTCACAAGATCCAAAGCCAGAAGCAAAGGAAAAGAAGGCGCTGGAAGAAAAGGCAAGGATCTATATAATAGATCATGATTTTTCATCATCAGTGATGATGAAGTAAAGGAGAAAAATATAGATTGGACATGTATATATTTTCTGGATCTGCATTTCACTGGATCTAACTTATATACAGATAAAGGAAGAAGAAAGATTCAAAACGCATGTAGCATAATTTCAGATTCTAAAGAGAAAGAGCAATGAAATTATTTCTAAGGTTACCTCTGAGACCTCTGAAATTTGTTAATCTCTATTTAGTTAAGACTTTATATAACGTAATTTTATTAATTTTGTATTTTAAAAGAGAGAAATATAGCGTAGTAAGGCTTTTGCTTCACACGTAATTTAGTTTAATATAAATTAATATGGCTACATATTGATATATGTAGCAGATCCTAGTATTTTAAGTCGGGATATTAATGTGGCAACAGAAAGTTTAGTATTAGATAATTTCCAGATATTGCATGGGTCGTATTTGTCTTTACATAATGCATCATAAAGGATGAACAGAACTGAATATATTTGATGCTGAAGAGATGAATTTTCACTTTTGGATGTAGTTAGGGCACTGTATTATGTTATCTGCATGTAAACTATGCAGTCTGATGCTGCTAATCTGATACAGAGACTTTGGTTGATGCTTTCAAAATGGGAGATATTAATCTATTGTAAAGAAGAGGAAATATAGAAATCAGTAGCAAATGATACAAAGAAAATGAGTGAGTAGGGTGAATTAAATTATTCAGGTTCATTTTAAAATTGGAGAGAAAGAGAATAGGACTGAAGATGTGTAGACATTCATTGTGTTTGCTGATATGAGATAAAAGGAGAAATGATTTTGATTTTTTTGGCGGACAAGAAAGAAGAATAAAGCTCAATGGTAATTTTTATCAAAATGAGAGAGTAAGTATCTGTTGTCCTAGAGTTAGCCCTTGGTCTGAGGTCTGATTTTTAAAAAATATTCATTAAAGAGTTGAATAGTGCAATAGATGAGACAATAGTATTTAGCTTCATTAAAACTTCAAAATATTGATGGAAAGTTTGAGGCTCATGCAATTCATGAGAGCTCACTTGAAATAAACTTGTCTGTTAATAAAAAATTGTGCATTTATTTTTTCTCATTTTTTTAAGAAGCATTTTAACCCAAAGCATTACTATTATTACATTTTGGCATAGGTGTTACCTGCAATGTGATGTGTTTCCCTGTATAATTCCATGGGCTTGAAACCTCTAGGTATTTTTCTGCCCTTTTGTGAAGCTTCCAGCTCTAGCTTTTTGAAAGGATATAGATTCCTACACGAGAATAATTTAATGCAAATGCAAAAGCAGAATCCCACTGTCCAGAGAACTTTCTAATCTAACCAGTTACTTAGTGAGATTTGGGGATGATGTGAGATGTAAAGGTGTTAAACAAAGGTTTTGGAAACATAGTTTTGGCACATGGTGCAAGAAGTGCATGTTATGACTATTTTTGATGTCAAAGTCTTCTTTTTAGATCACTTGTTTCAGTAATTATAAATAAATTCATCCAGTGTCTCTTGTTACATTGTATCTGATAGACTTGATTGTCCAGCTTTAGATATTTAAGCATAATAGAACAGAATCATAGAATCATAGAATCATAGGATCATTTAGTTTGGAAAAGATCTCCAATCATTTACTGAGCACTAACACATCCACCATTAAACCATGTCTCTAAGTGCTACAATTACACTTATAAAAATATCTTAGGGGAACAGTGACTCAACCATTTCCCCAGGCATCGTGCTCCAATGTCTAACAAGCCTTTCTTTGAAGAAATTTTTCTTCATAGGGAAAGGAAGAATGAGACAGCAGAAGGAAAGAGATTTTATGTTTGACAGCTATACTAGACTTGTTTGTTATAATTTTTATGGAAATTTTCAAGATTGCTATTTTTTTCTGTATGTGAGATCACTGTGCATCATGTTCTAGTTGACCTAAATAACTAACTATGCAGCATGTATCAAAAAGGATGGAAAATGCTTCTCTCAGGAACTGGTTATAGATCTTGAGAATTTTAACTGTAACAGAGAGAAAAGAAGAGGAGATCCATAAATGCTGACAGAGAAAGGAAGAATGCTACAATTCATCTTGTATGACATTAACTTTGCCAGTACTGGGAGAGAAATCTTTATTTCCTTCTGAACCCCAGCACTAACATTCTTTAAAGACAGTACTATATGTAGGATCTATGATACTTTGACAAGTGCTTAACAGCTTGTTCTAAAAACTTGTTGTTTGAGAGATTTTATCATAAGAATTTGATGTTTAAGAATAATTCTGTCAATCAGGTGTCATTATACTGCTTATAGTCTTGTGGTTTTAATTGGTATTATTTTGTGGATTTGATTAGCCATTGAGAATAATTGAAGGAGATGAAATTCATTTTCCAGTCAAAATTAAAGAATCATAAATGGTTTGAATTGGAAAATACTTTAAAAATCATCTAGTTCCAACCCCCTTGCCATAGGCAGGGAACCTTCCACTCAACCAGGTTGCTCAGAGCTCCATTCAGCCTAGTTTTGAGCACTTGCAGGGTGGAGCCTCCACTACTTCTCTGGGCAACCTGTTTTGGTGCCTCACCACCCTCATAGCAAGTAATTTTTTTCCTAATGTCTAATCCAAGCATACTCTCAGTTTGAAGCCATCCCCCCTTGTCCTGTCACTATATGCCTTTGTGAAAAGTCTCTCTCTACCCTTCTTGTAAGTCCCCTTTAAGTTCTGGAAGGCTGATCTAAGGTGTCCCCAAACTCTTCTCTACTCCAGGATGAAAAAAGCTCCAGAACTCTAAGCCTTTCCCTCACAGGAGAGGTGTCCAGACCTGTGATCAGCTTAGTGACCCTCCTCTGCACATGATCCAAGTGGTCCATGTCTTTCTTGTGTTGTGGGCCCCTGAGCTGGATGCAGTACTCCAGGAGCAGTCTCACAGGAGCAGAGCAGAGGGAGGAGAATCACCTTCCCTGACCTGCTGCTTTTGGTGCAGCCCAGGGTGCATTTGGCTTTCTGGGCTGTGCCAGCACATTTCTGAGTCATGTGGAGTGTTTCAGCCATGAACACCTGTTGTGGCTGGGGTTCTTGTTGAGGTGAAGCAGGTGAAGAAGTAGGAAGGGCCTTTGCAAGGGTTTCACAGGGATGTTTATTTCAGCCACGTGTGAGCACAGTCCCGGAGCTCAGAGGCAAAGAGAATGGTCTGGGGCTTTGGGTTAGGTACATGGGGGCTTTTCAAGAGTGGGGTTAGGGCATAGGGACCAACAGGGAACCAGGGTGGGAGTGACCAAAAGGCTGACAGACAGAGAGGGGGCAGGGGGCTGTCCTAAGGAACAGAACAAGGGTTGTCTTGACCTGATAGAAGAGAATTTGTTATCAAAAGGAGATAACTGAGAGGCTTCTCCTATCTTTCTGACTGGGAGCGCCTTTCAAGGTCTCCACAAACACCTGCAAGTCCTTCTCCCCAGGGTCAGTCTCAATCCATCTCTGCCCAGCCTGTACCTGTTTCAAGCCAGGTGTAGGACCTTGCACTTGTCCTTGTTGAACCCTGTGAGGTTCCCACAGGCTCACCACTCGAGCCTGTCAGGGTCTGTTCCGATGGCATTCCTTCCCTCCTGTCTGTCATCAGCACCACTCAGCTTCATGTTGTCAATCCCACTGTCCATATCACCAACAAAAATACAAAAATGTGCCAGTCCCAATACTGGCCACTGAGGAGCACCACTCATAGAAATCCTTGTAACTGCTTCAAATCAAAATGATGGAAGCATATTTATGGCACCTATGCAGATAAGAATTTTCTGAGAATATTGTTATTCCTTTTATCCAACTTTTCAAACTTCAGACTTAGTTATGGACAGATGATCATGACTGATTCTTCAGTATTTATTTTAGATAGATACTTTAGGAGTCCTATAAATACAAAAAACTACATTTGGTCTGTTGAACCCTGCCTACAGTGAATGCAAACATATTTTAAAAAACAAGAGGCATAAAAGACATGGTTTGTACAAACATATCTTTTTCTCTAACTGAATGACCAGCCTAGTATCCAAATCCTGAGACATGTATCTTAAGAAAATTAGTTTTTCCCTATGGTCACCTTTCAGAAAGGAAGAAGGAAGAATTGTTTGAAAGAGTAGATAAATAATCTCTATTTGAAAGGTTCTTTATACTATGAACTGCATTCACACCTATTATAGATAGTTATACTAAGAGTCTACTTTTCCCCTTCTCCTTGAGAAAAAAAAATCACCTTTGTAAACCTTAATAAAGCATTTGAAAATGCTCTTTAAAATATTTGACAAAGAATTTCAGGCCTTCGTTCTTCAAAGGTCTTATGAACACACATATTACTCCTTCTTTCAGGAGAGATAAAACACAAATCTGACCTCATACTCTAAAAGGAGTGCACCACAAAGTATCAAGTTCCATGAAGGCACATTTGGGGGCATATTCATAACGTATCATATCTAACAGAAAGTCTCATGGTAATTAAAAAAATTAAAATCTTAGCTTTGAATGGATTGTGAGACCTTACCATGTGAGACTAAAAATTATATATATAATAATGAATAATGATATAATATAATATAATATAATATATTAATAATATAGTAATGAATACTACTGCTGTATATGCAGAAACTGACCACTGATTCAAGCACCAAATTGCTGGTTCTGGGACTATCCCATAAGAGCATTGAGATGCTAAAAGGTGATATCTGCTAGCAAATTAATCCTGTCAAGACTCTAAATGAATCCTATTTCTTCAGTTCTATTCTCAAGAATACTAGAAAGAGAGACCTGTTTTCTCTGAAGTGAAATTCAAATTTTATTTTTCCTATTATTGCCGTATTCTCACTCTCACTCTTATCCACCATCTCTTTTGTACATTTTACTCATTTCAACTCTACAGGAAACAGAAAAACAATACCTGCAACAAGACAATGAAGAAGAGAGAAAAAAATATCCCAACGCACAATTTCAGGATGCAGAAAAATGTCTACTATTACATGATATTGCGATTTTTTAAAAGAGCACTAAGATCCCTTTTTTCTATAGCAATTTTAAGAACAAAAGGAAGTACTACTATCATTGCAAGTGCTATCAACTTTTGATCTGTTTTAAGTGAGGATTTGTGGAGATGTATTGGCTGACTACAGTAAGGAGGATAAATACATGAAACATTGGAATCTGCTCATTCCATGGAGCATCTCATAGTTACTGGAGTATAAGGTCACCCTTGTATACTTTCTTCCTCAAATTCCTTAAAGAAAGAAGTATGCAGCTCTGTTGTAATGTAATTTTCTGTTCTTCTGTATGCAGCATTTGATGTTGTTCCTTTGTGCAAATGATATGATAATGTTTCTACCTTTGGGAGACAAGTTTCTAATAGCTGAAGGGAAATACAGTCTCTCAAAGGAACTGATGCAAAATCAATTCGTGTGTAAACAGACTCAACCAATTGTTTTCAATGGAGTTGTTTGAATTTTGAGCTAAATTAAACCTATGATTGGTCCAATACTATAATCATCAGGCAAAGTTCCCATTATTATAATCAAAGTTTGTAGGATGTAACTGTAAAAAAAGATGACTCAGAAAGCTGCATGTCCCATTTGTTTTTCAAAGGCAAATTGTGAGCATTTTCCCCTCTGTTCACAAGGTTGAAAGGGTTTTTGCCACTTGACACAACATGAAAATACAAATAATGAGCCAAATCTATAAATGGTGAAAATAAGTCCAAATTCAATTATGTCGTATCTGAGTTTAGCCTCCTCATCTTTTGACTGGAATTATTAGTGATGACAATTAATTCTCCTGTCCCCCAACATTAATGTGCAAAGAAAGCAGATATAAAACAAAATAACCAGTCGTCTTAGCTGTAGTCTCAGGGCTTGTACATATCACACTTCATCCATGTTATTTAACTACTGAGTCTGCATTATTGTGGTCTAATAGAATGCACCATCTTTTCAAGTTAAGAACCTTTCTGTAGTAGTGTTGTTAATACTCATGATTTTATTCCAACTGTCTTGGTTTTCCTTATCTTTTTTTTTTTTTTTGGAAGCTCCAGCTTCCAAAGATGAGAGACTATGTAGAAATCACTTTTTTTTTTCTTTCAAACGAAAATTCTTGTCCTCCTGGTTATAATAAACTGTGTGAAAATACGATCCAAGTGAACTTCAAAATAAATAAGAAGAGATAAAATATTTTAAAAATCTATATAAAAACACTTTTATTTTTTTAAAGCCAATTTAATTTCCTATTAAAACCACACTTGAGATTTTTTGAAGACTTGAAATTGGTGAACTTCTATCTCCCCACAGCTGCCAGGTTGAAATTCTTTCCTTACCCATGACTGGCAGATTCTGAGAGAGCAGAAAATGAGTATTCAGTCTCCCAGTTGGCTTTCTGTGAATTATTTATAGATGACAGAAACATTAGAGAAGTCCAGACAGCTGGACTGTGTGCAAGACTTTCAGAGAATGATTTCATCTAGAATGTTGTTTCAGGGAGATAATGTAATTAATGTAGTTGGGGGACGAGAAATCTCACACACTGCATCTGGAAGTTTCTCCTCAGGAAATCCTTGTAGCTCGCTGTTTCTGTCAAGCAGGGTAATGTGCCCATAAAACGCTTTTGACAGAAAACATATTACTGCATCAGCAGAACCAGAAAACGACAAAACATACACAAAGTGGAATAGTGAATGTCAATGTCTTTCCACCAAGCAAGCACACTCATGTAAGCAAAAGAAACCTAAATCAGCTGGAATCTTGTAAAAGGAATGGAAGAAACAGCCTTAGCAGAGATGTTCTGCTGGTTCTCTTACTAGGTAAACAAAACACTTGGAACAAGTGAGGAATGTCATTATTAGCACAGTAAGCTCCTTTTTTTTGCACAGAAAATGACAGAAAGCCACTGCAGCAGATAGTAGGTTTGGGTTTTAATTTTTTTTAATTTTTTTTTTGTTTGTTTTGTCATTGTAGCTTCAAGGAAGTAAATAAATCTGAGGGCAAATATATGTATTTTCAGATCATTAAAATGTTAAATTTATAGATCTGTGTGTTCAAAAGACTCCAGGGAAAATAATCTGTATTAAACTCTTATTTTGACTATTGACTTTCAAATCACATTTTCAAACTTTTACTATTAGCCATGAATCCATAAATTTAACATGACTGTAAGGAAACATTGGAAGTTTGAAAGAAAAATCAAAATTAGAATACTATGCTCAAGTGCCAGTGACTCTCTTCCTTCAAAACAAAAAACCTAACCCCTCATCAAATTCTAGGCTATTCTAAAGCTAAATAAATGCTCTATGCATACAGTTTTTTTAAACTATGAAGATTATATGAAAGAAAAAGAGCAATATAATAGTCACTTATGCAGACATATTTCTGATGAAAGTGTAATTTGAACATATCATTAACTCAAATGAATTACGCACAAAAAGAAAAAGAATCATCCTTATATGGAAAGAAAAAGACAAAACCGAACTGATTGAAATCTCCTTCAAAAATATGTGGTTTTAAAAAATTAACTGCTATTTTTTATGGTTTTGATGTTATATGCTTCAACTTCTTCAACAGAAGGAGAAGAAATATTTAATTGCTCTGTTTACCCAGATCTCTAAAAGAGCAAAAAGTTAAAACAGTAGTATAAATGAAAGCATGCATTTTTAAGCAGCAATGTCACATTTCAAACTGAGTCTGTAGTAAAAAAATTAGTATTACTTTTTAGTAACAATAATAATTTTATTCAATAATACTTGCTTTATATATTATGCTTTCAGACTGTATTCATCTTTCTTAAACATATTCAGAGCTCTATCAAAATAATCCTAATTTGTTATAACCAAAAGATGGCAGCACTCCATGCAACATACACTACCTTTCACTCTTATTTCTATTCACCAATCTCTTTGCAAATTCCATTTTATAGTGCTGTAGTTTAAGTCATGCTAGGCAGAGAACTATTGAGAAAGCTTTCAAAAGAGAACACATGCTTACTAATTTGGAAAGGTTAACATCATTTTGGAAAGATTAAATATCAGTTCCTTTATTTTCTTTGGTACAGTTCCAGACCAGTTAGCCATCAGTATTATATAAAGGGGTCTGAGAAGCTTCAAGCTAAAGTCTGTTTTAGAGAAACCTATTCTCATTTTCTGGGGACTTAAGCACCAGATAATTTATCTCATCTAGATCTCCTGACTCTTTTGAGAATATTTTTCCTTTTCTTTTCCATATCTTCTTTTTGTTCTTCTCCTTCTCCTTTTCCTGTCTCATTCTTTACTGTTCCGTGGTCTCCTGTTGGGCAGATCTCAGCATCTGTGTCCAATACCAGCTCTGTGGTGTAAACACCTCCTTTATTGTATATCACCACTCATCTGTGTTATCTGATGTCTGCACCCCGTTGTACCCACAGTTGTCCGAATTCACGTTCCTCTGTGAGACCCGGCATAAAACAAGGCACCTCTTTCCCAGTGATACCAGAGTTTGATGGGGGTACATGGTTAGTGGCTGTGTGGCCTTGGCCATGCAGTACAAAAGCATTCATGAAGAGGTTGGCAACTTCAGAGCACACTTTTTGCTTTTTGGAATGAAATCAAAGGGGCATATACAATGGTCACAAAATAACTGGATTTTTAGTTTGGTTTTAAAGATGAAATTAAGAACTGAACTGGTTTAATGAAAAAATCAAGGGGTAAAAAGGAATGTAGAAAAAACCCCAAGACTTTACTGCACAAAAGAAGCAAAAAAATGGAATTGCTAATAAATGAACAGCACAAATTCTGTACCGTCACCCTAGAAAGTGCCAAAGACTTGATGAGTAGTGTGAAACTAAAGAAGAGAATAAAACGAGGAAATATGTCCTTATATGAAGCTTTTGACAGAATGGAACTGTTAGGGAGACAGTTGTAAGAGCCCACATGCAAAATATACAAAAAGTTAATAGTAAATTGTTATGGTCTGCTTTATTGCCACACAGCTATGTCCAAATAAAGAAAAGCTGTCCCAAATGGCACATGCTGCTGAGCTGTGAAATGGACAGGTAAAAGCAACTGAGAATGCAAATCACGGTGCAAAATAAGCCCATCCAAGACAATCCCAGCGGCAAGACAAAGACAGGCCACTCCAAAACATAGCTCACTGTGCGTATGGATAACTGCATGGAGCAATAAAACATGTTATGGAGAATGATCTTCAGTGCAAAGAGTATGAAAAACTGAGTTTTCTGTTCCATAATATATGAAAGAGAATCACACAAAATAATATTAATGTGAGAGACTCCAGAACGTGTAAGGAACCACATTGTTTGATTTGGGTTTTTAGCTTTTTTTGTTTTGTTTTGTCCTCCACATTTTCCACTGACTCTAATTAGACTCAAGACTAATTTTATTCTTTTCTGATACTTATGCTTATTATCAATACTTGTGGAGATTGTTGATTTTCAGAACTGTTACTACGCACATTAAGTGAAGATTCTTCTCCACTTGGTTATAAATTTTTTACTTTTAACAGAGGCTATGCTAAAAGAGTGGGATTTACATGCCTTCCCACGTTGAAGTTGGTTTCAATGAGCTCCAAAATTTAATGAGCTAACAAGTTTTTTGACCTTAAACGTTGTTGCATGGCTGACCTGAAATCCCAGGCTTTGAAAAAGGGGAAGTAGAAAGAGAGCAAACCATGGATATTCTGTGACCTTAGTGCATGTTCATGTAATATGTTTCAAGTAGTTCCTTTGCTACGTGGAAATTATGTTTCTTTACGTGTTTTCTAGTGATAGAGTCTCATGGGAATACAATAAAAACACCTAACAGTATCTTTCTTTTTTATACGGAAATAAATATTAGCAACTAATCAATATAATTTAACAGCTTCATTTTCCATATCATATATAAAAAAGCTATGAACAAAATAGAGTAGAAAAAAAATCAAAATGGTGAGATTTTAATTATGTTTACTCAGAAGATTCTGAAGGTAGGAAGCAGATATTCACATTATGAAAACCAGCAACGATTGAAAGATCCCAGGCAAGTGAAATTTTTCACTGGCAGGAGTCTCCTTATGTCACAAGATGCTACAGGCAGTACTTTTGATAATGTTTAAGAATAGGTCTCATCCAATTCAGAGTACTCTGTGCAGCTGTGGTTCTGTGAAACCATGTGCTGCTGACTTACTCCCCACTCCCTCCCTGCCCTCCCCTCTGGTGAGCTGGAGAGGAGAACTGGAGACACAAAAGGTAAAGATCACAGGTGGAAATACAAACAATTCACTGGAAACAGCAATGAGGTAAGGAAACAAACAGCAAAAGCAACAATATTAACAAAAAAGTGTACAAGAAAGGCAAGTGCTCAGCACTGAACCTGACAATACCCAGCTTCTGCCACACTACCCTGACCTGACCCTCACCCTGCCCCTGGAAAATGATGTGGTTTAGAATTTCTATTCCTAGCCATACCCCTGGCTACTGCTAAAACTAACCCTGTCCTGGCTGGAGCCTGGACATCAAGGTAATGCAATCATAGTACGTCAAAGAGCAAGACACCTCAAGAGATAGATATTGACATGTATCCTGGGTGAAAATACCAGCTAAGTGCTTTACTTACCTAACCTAGAATGAACAGGATTATCAAAGCACCTGAATGTAAGTATAGAACTGAAAACTTAGCTGGACTTTTGAGAAATTTGCATCCGAGAAATTATGCTGATTACATAATCCTGTGAGAAAATGGTCTTAATAGTCATTAATAGTCTGTGACTTGCTCTACCTTGTGTAACTGTGGTTACACTTGGAATTGTCAAGAATTAATCTGAGGACAAAAAATGGAGTCTTCTTTAGTAACAAATAAAATTATTACTATCATTAAGTACGAAGTCTTGTGAAATCCAGCTCTGGGATTTCACGTACTGGGACCCTACACTTTTTTTACACAATACAAATTTATCTCTATCATATATTTCTATGAAATATATGGAATAAAAAATCATTTCAATGTATTGCTATGCCATAAGAGTACAGCAGGTGACCTCCTGAAGGGAATATCAGTGAACCAAATGAAGCAGCAGAATGTTCCAGTCATGCTCCATGTAATAGTGGCCATTAGCCCGGGGAGCAATTATCTCTTTTAATCCTTAACATTTAAATTTGCAGAAAATATCTGGCATTTAAGAATATCAGCATGTGAAAAGAAACCAGAGCACAGACTATGATGAGAGAAATGGAAAAGTCTATTCCATTTACGCAGCATCACTTTACTATTATATTGAATAAAGTGCATTTAAATTTTTAATCAACTTTGAGTCTGCTCTCTATTGTAAGTCAGCACAAGATAAATGAAACAATTATTGTATTGCAAAGTGACCCTCTCTTGAAAAGACAATTGTGCTATAAATCCCGAGTACTGCTATGTAAACCTACTTTTGGTCCTGAACTTGGCCTTTTCCATACTCTCTGTCTGTAATACACCTTTCACCAATTTACCCACAGTAGTAGATGAGGTAGTAGTAATCAGAAAAGACAATTCCTTGTGAAGATATTCAGATAGGAGGTATTAAAAAGAGGGCTTACAAGAATTCATTAACATAGGGACTTTGAGTACCTTTACATAATCTCTGCAAGTTTGTCTGCATTCTGCAACACTTTATTCTGGATTTTTTTGGATAATACTACAAAATATATTTGCACATCATGTTATGTACACTGATTTTCCCCTAACTGCCCTCGTATTTTGAATATAGATGTTAGCAGTGCAAAGCTCACTGAAGTAAAAAAAAAATAAAAATCAAAGTTTCTGTTAATATGATCTCTCTTCTATCTGCCTTTCAAATAGAGAAGCTTAAAAAATGGAAAGGACTTTGTTTTATTCTAATGAGGTCTTTTAGAGGCTTTCCTTCTCTATAGCTACACTCATCTTCATAGGAATTTTGGTGTTACTTCTTAAGTCAGAGCAGTAAGAGCATACCTTAGGTGTTTCCAGCCTGTAATTGAAAGCATATTTCGTTTTGGCATTTTTCACTTCCTGCTTGTCCATTTTTTGCACAACATCTTTCAATTTGCCACTTGGAGGGTGTTAAGAAACTACTATTTTAGTTGGGTTGCTCTTTTATAAACAGCCTGTTAAAGTCCCAAGTGTGCTCCTTTCTTTCATGAGATGTGATTGATATTATTTTTACTATATACACATAATTTACTGACCACATGTAGGGGGCTTTTTCCTCCTGATTCTTCTTTACATGAATATACTGAAATGACAAGATTTTTTTTCCAGATCAAATGTCTGCAGCAATGCAGTGCAGCTCTTCACATTGGGTATCCTTAGACAGTTCAGTATTATGAGTCCAGAGATAAATAACCAGAAAGAAAAAGAAAACACATAGCGATGAAAACAATATTATATCATTCACAGTAATCTGGAGAATTCCTATTTAAAGAGAACAGCTTCTCGCCCAACTGCCGTCAAACAGGTGCAATCTGTAAGAAATACCAACAGAAATGCTACACCAGAGGCAGCTCTAATCTAGTTTGTTTAAGCACAGAAAATAAATACATGGAAGCTCAGCTTCCATAGAAGTTTTGCAATGCATAACTGGGATTCTGAGTACTGAGGAGGTTGAATCTTGATCCCAGCACACCCAGAGGCAAGATTACACCTACGTCACTTGCATTGACCTGCTCTGGAATCAAAACTTCTTTTGCTGAGTAGCTGAACCAGAGAAGCTGGAAGGAAAAGTAAATATACCAGGCCATGGAGTTGCTTGATAGCTACAAGGAACAGGCCAATGCTAGTTGGCAAAGAAAGTAGAAATTGAACCTAAACCAAACAGAATTTGAAACTGTGGTCTGATGAGGTAGTGGCAGAAAGGGCAATATTTCACACAAAGTCTACAATATGGATACAACAGTATAGTGTTATGGATGTCAGCAGAAACTGTGCAGTTGATCAGTGTAACACAAAGCTTTATGGCCTGAAGAAATAAGTTTTACAGGCAATTATTTTTCTCTTCCTAATATCATGTTAGACATAATTATGTCTGTCTCATCTGCTTGAGGATTCATGTAGCACACTCTGATTTTCCTCCGTTGCTCTATTTAGAGAAGTTGATCATAATAACCAAAAGAAAGAATTATACCTTTTTTGGAATGCATCATTACTTTCCATTCTATTATGAAAGAAGAAAAACTGTATCCCCTATGCAGGAAAAAACTGAGATTCATTGTGGTTTTTTAAGACATTAAAATAAGTAGTAGATTATATGTGAATTTACACTTGAGAGTATAGAAGCATTTTGTTTATTGCTGAAAACCTAGCCTGAAAGATATTGTGGACATACTATATACACATGACATAGGTATTGTATGTACCTTATTAATATTTATCTAAAAAGGTTTGATGTCTTTACTGCCAATAACTGAAGTTTAATTTAATTATTAGCTGCCACATGAGCATGTAAACATTTAATCCAGAATCTCTGAAATTATATTAATCTGAAAGCCTTTATATATGAAACCTGAATGTACTTCATTCTATGCTTGTAAATGTCAGCCTGCAAGATTTTTAATGCTTGAGATATGAGGCAATTTGATCCCCAGTTGAACCCAACACTAGATGCTAAAGGAAAACAGCAATATCTATTATGCCATTTTGCATCAATTGTTAATGATCCATTTTGCTAAATCATGAGCACACTACTGCATGTATTGTCCTGAAAACGGAAAATATTCCACCATGTATAGGCCTAGCAAATTAATTCAATCAGCATGTATAAAATGAATGAAATGGACCAAATTTCTTCCTTCACTTGGCAGAAGCTGCTGAGTTGTGCCTCTGTAGAGAGAAGCAAGGTCTTCTGTACGTTGTTAGTACTTATGCTTCTGCCCTCTCAAAAGTGAAGATTTAGTCAGTGAGCTGCATTTAAGGTGAAAAAAATGAGAGCTGAAACTTACACTATATGGTCTCTTATTGTCATATCAAAATGAAAATAAGTAGAGCTATGGAAAAACTTGAGAGGTAAAGAAGGAATAAAAGTATTTTTATAAGACTGGAAGATTAGGGATACAAATTCCCTACCTTGCTTGCAGTGGTATAAAGAATAAATATGCTGTGCCCCTTCAGATCTCAAGATATCTGACCTTTATGTACTGAAGTGTTGAAAGAAAACACTCAAGTCATTCTGTCAGACCAAGGTCCCTCCTTGCCTCTTCTGTGGCATGAGGAAGCACAGTTGCTCAAACTTTTTCTGTAAGCAAGTGTTAATTGTAAGAATAATGGAAAGACTGACACAAAATTATTGCTAAGGAAAATCTTAGGTCTTAAAGAACATGCTCAAACAGATTGCTAAATACAAAGACTCTGCTGGATTTATTAGATTGGAGGCTATTTAACACAACCTTAAGGAAACCACCCTTATCAAGATCGTTTGGAATCCTTATGAGGCAAGGTATGAGAGGAAAATTGTCTCTTTAGAATGACAAGTGGCTGCAGTACCAGACAACATTGGAAAGAAATTAAGTGGAGCAGAAAAAACATGAAAATGTGAAGAATAAACCATGTAAGAATACAGTTCTGAGAGGAAAGGTGTAAGGGAGAAAATATGAATGAAAGTATTGAGCAGAGTGAATTTTCATAATCATGGGAGAAGAAAGATTACAAAAGTGCTGATGAGTCACTCTTCAGACTCACCAGTACAGTAAAATTTGGGGGTTCAATGTGACTTGATATACTGGGGCTGTGGCAAAGTGAAAGTAGTTCTGCACAGCTGCACTGGAGTACATTACATCTAATCTGTGTGTTTATGCTTTCAAGTATATCAGAAGAAATTTTATTGAATAAACAACTCTGAACCTCTTGTACCTTTATTTTGTGCTGTGATTAGTTCAATGCTTATTGCAAACCTATCTGATCTCAATTTTTGTTTACTCTTGTATTTTGTCATTATGACACTTGTAATTATAGGCTCTTGAGTTCTTTCTCTTGTTGTTTGCTCTTCTGCTAAGCACAATATTAGCCCTTCAGAAATCCATTTATTTCTACTAGCTAGCTATGAACCACTTATTGGCCATGTCACAAATGAGTAGTCTCTAATTAGCCCATCCATTTATTGTTCGGATTGCTGAAACTTTATTTAGACTACCATTGTATAGCCTATGCAATGTGATACCATCTGAGAGCATTTGAGTTTTGTGTGAAGAAAACCAGTCTTGCCCAAGTAGTGTAAAAATCTCACCCAGGAAGAATCATTAGACAGGATTACTCCCTTGCACTCCCACAGCTTCCATCTCACTTCCACCACCTGCTAAATGCTGCCAGCCACAGCTGAGTCTGGCACAAGCAGCTGCAGGGTGACAGAGGCTGTGGTGCCATGCAGAGTACGTTTAAAGCAAACAAAAAACAGGTTCTGGGGCCAAGGCTCCAAGATCTTACAATGGTTACTAGTGAACCAAGGCATAGGACATTTCGATGCTGGGAAAAGAGGTGCAAAAGTACGCCTTTTCCAGGATCTTGATCTTTTAAAGTAGTACAAATTGCTGAAAATTTTAAATCTGCCTCATATTTTTGCTGAAAAACCCACAACTGAAAAGATAAAAAATGTTTACTTCTATTGTGAAATATAGGACTCAACAGGATCTTAATTTTTGCCAGTAGTATTTCTACCAGAACAAACATGGAATTACTTTGACTGTTTCCCTCAGTTTCCTTTCAGAGCAAATGAGCAGATGGTTTCCATTTATTCACATTTGACAGATAACTTGACTATAACTAGTCAACATCATCAGGCATATAAATGGTTAATAGATTGCCACATGAAGCTAAAATGTGATAAAGTCATTTGAGGTAAGTCATAAAAATAAAGATGCTAAAGATGCAATGGTCACGGAGGGCCTGTGTGAGCTCTCCAGAATTTATATAGTTGTTTAGCACTGATAGCCCTATTTCCCTTTAACTTTTCCCGGTATATACTTTATAATAGATAAAAAAGATAGTTTACCTACCTTAAATTATCTGAGTATTTATGCTGCATTTATGGCATTAGGTTTACAATCTATCTCTTTGTTGTTCAGACTGGTCTTTTCTCACTTGCTATGGATCTCATGTTAGCTTTTCAATTACAGGTTTCAGGGAATGGAGGTTTATCTTTGAATGTGACTCAGCAATTCATGAATATAAATCCTTGTCAGAACAGCTGGAGCATGTCTTTTACCTGCCCTGTGGGATGTGCTAACGAATTTTTTCACAAAGTGAGAATTTGTTAAAGTGTTACTCCAATGCAATAAAAATCACCATACAGAACTGACCTTGCAGGTGGTATTTTTAAGAATATTTTAAGTCTTTAATGATATATCTTGTTCTGAAGGCCTTTAGAAAAGACTGGTAATCTGAAGGTAACCAGAACCCTGTCTTGAACTGAGTTATTCAAAATTTAGTAACATTCTGTTTAATAGGATATTGAGAACATCTGAATTGAGAAGATTTCACATGGGAATGTTCTAATTTTTCAGGAGTTATTTTGGTATTGTTCCACAGCATTTTTCCTTTCATCAGTGAATTTGCAGTGGAGTTGGCACAAGATGTTGTTTGTACTTACCCAGCAGCTGAATCCTGAATTGCCATGCCTTAAAGCTTGAATGCCACTGCCATTCATACCTGAGCTTGCTGCAATTAAAACCAAATTTTTCACTTGTCAAATTTCATGGTGTCACTGTCAACTATCAGATATATCTTTTAATGAGGCATTCCCAGCATTTCTTGTAACCTACCATTGGTATCAAAAATGAACTTGCTCTGAATTGTGAATCTCTTTCAGTCATACTCTGATAGCTCCTCAGACACGAGTGTGGGTGACATCAGCATTGAGAATTTTCCAGCAAAAAGTCTGTCTTGATGAAAACTTGTCTTTGTCTGTTTTTGCAGCTTTTCTTCTCCCACCTGCAAGAACATTCCTTCTCATGAGTGGTTTACCACTGCCAAAAAGGAATGCCACGGAGGGCATGATTCCCTATGCCAGATTCCTCTCTGGGTGAGATGATAACTCACACATCTGCCATGCCCTGATAAAAGAGACAAAAGTGACTTCTGCCTTCCATCATCACCAACATCACCAATACCAGTATTTGTATTATCATCTCTGCAGCTTTTCAGAAGGTCAGGTTCAAATCTAAGCTTTTTCCTAAGGAAGTAAAGCAAATTGGACTGTTGTCTCCTGCAAAACCTGGGAATGCAGAATATCTAGTCTTAGCAGGCTGTCGCTGCCCTTTTGTAGATTTAGAATCTGCACATAAGCCAAGAACACTTTCTCTGGTGGGAGAGGACATGGTAAGCACAGCAAAGATAAACTAACAAAATAGAAATAATATTTGGAAAATTATAATAATTCTCAAAACCCAACAATAACGAAAAATAAATCAATCCATGCAGGATACTTTTTAAATCTAGCAATTTTTAGGCCAAATTGTATATGATTTCTGAAGGTTTGGGTTTGCAATGCTGCTAGTATTTCCAGCAGCTCTGCTAACATTCTAATTAAGGGTAGAAGTGTGTCTAAGTTAATTGTTTTAGGTGAAATATCAGTTTACAATACATACATGAGAGACAAAAATACGAATTCTAGACACTTACTCCAGGAAACTTTTACATCCATATTTTACACTGGAAAAATTAAATGCAGTTTAGGTGTGCACTCCTTGATTTTACCAGCATTTTTTTTTCTATATAACTTCCCTCTGCAAAGTTTTATGAGCTCTTTCTTTTTCTGATTGTGAATCTGTGAGGGAAAATAAGGAATAACAAAGTAGAAAGTTGAGCTTTATATCAACTCTTAACTGGAAACAAAAGTCTATATCAGGCAGAAATAATACAATAAAAAAAGGTCATTTTGTTGCTAAGGGTGACTATACAAAGATTTAGTTGGGAATAATTTCATTGAGCAATGTTTAAAAATACTGTATATTTTTCCAGGTATAAATATCATGACTATAGATCTCATTTGTTTCTGTTTTGGATCTCCAGCAAAGATACAACTTATTATTAACTACTTCTAAAAATATTTCAGAATGGAAAACCTATTCAAGTACTTTTTATTTATATTCTCCTTTTTTTATAGAACAAAGGCTTAAATTCAACACCAGAGCACATCAAGTAATGCCTCTGATGCCATTAAAACACATATTTTAATTTAATTGCAAGGTAGACTAAGAGTTGCAGAGGGCATGCATTAGTACAAGTAGCTACTGGAAGCAGCCCAAATAATAGAACACCTAAAGGTAATTGCAAAAGAAATGAATCCATGTAAGAAGTAAAATACTTAAAGCATTCCCTGGTGTGAAAGTCTTCTTTAGCTGTAATGGTGCTAGCAAGTGCTCCTGTAGTACTTATTCTGTATATTTTCTACCATCAGATAAGATAAATGGAAATGTCTTTTTGTTCATTGACAGTATTGTCCCTTCTGACTGGAACATTTTATTCAAGTCTGAAATTTTAACCCTACTGACATGAAATCATAGTTTTCTGTCATCATGTCAGTGACCCACATTAATGTTACAGAAGTGTTGTAGAGCAGCAGCACCTGAGTTCTAGTTTTTGTAAAATAAACCCTTGTGGAAATTGGGCCAACAGAATAAATTTAGCACAGACCTTACTGCTAATGCTTTATCAGAAAAATGCTTATCTTGAAAGCATACTGCATGCCACAGACAAGCCATGAAATACCTGGAAGGATTATTTTTTTTGGTAACCCACTTCTAGTCTAACAGTATGATGTGAAAGGATGCTCTGGGGAAATTTATTTATGTTATGAAATAATTAATTTTTAACAATTTGAATTACACTCTTTGTAGACTTATATTATATTTAGCAATAAAAAAAAATATCCAGTACTTGGAAAATTATTAAGATTATTTTACTTCCTTTAGTCACATGAAGTAGATCTTATACAAACCAACATTTCAACAAATACCAGAGTAGTTATTCAACTATAGTTTCTATTCAGTTTAGCTGGATACTTGAATGTGGGCAAGATCGGAAATTTCATAAAGACCTAATTTTACAGTTTTCTTCAAGCACGGATTCTTAAGATTCAAATTCCTAATTTCTGCTCCCTCTTCCCTTGTAGCTTATAGTGAACACTACCTTCTTCACACTAAAGTGCATGTTCATAGCAATTAACAACTACAACAACATTTTAAAAATCCCAAATGAAGAGAGTTATGCGTTTCTTATTGGCTTGCCTATGAGTAGAAATTGGTTCACTTACAGAAAAATGTGGTTTGTATTTGACTTCCTTCTTTACTCTTCATCAAAACATCTTCTCTACTGCTAAAATAATAGCTTATTGTAGTATCATTTTCAATTCAGGTGAATTCTTGCAGAAATGCTGCTTTTCTACAGTGCCTAGTATATTTTTTAACATATTGATCATACAGAAATTCTGGCAAGTTTAGAATTAAAATTATGGAAAATTAATATCCAGTTCATATAATCTTTTGTTTGCTTTCTTATTCCAAGTGAAATGTTTCCTCATGATACATGCAGAATTTACAGAGTAAGAATCATGGAATGGTTTCTGTGGGAAGAGACCTGGAAGATCATCTAGTCCCAACCCTGTGCTCATGAACCTTCCTCTAGACCAGGTTGCTCATCCAACCACACCTTGAATGTTTCCAGGGGTGGAGCATCCACAATACTTTGGCAACCTGTTCCAGCACCTGATCACCTCCAAAGTAAAGAATTTCTTCCTAATATCTAATCTAAATCTACCGTCTTTCAGTTTAAAGCCATTTCCCCTTGTTCTATCACTACAAGCCCTTGTAAAAAGTCCCTCCATAGCTTTCTTGTAGACCCTTTACGTAGGAGAATTAATCTACTAGTAAATGGAAATGTATTCACATTCACAGCAACAGAGGAGTGACAAAATGATAATACTTCTATATAGTTTCTGTTTTAAATTCTGAATTTTATTAGCCTGTATCCTGAGCTGAAATGACTATGAAGTCCTACTGAATCCTTTCTATTTTTACTGTTACAGGTGTTTGAAGAATCATCCCAAAACTGGAAATTGGCCTGTGTCAATTGGACATTGATCACTCTTCAAAGGGCTAGAAAATTTTTGTCTAAATCGTGAGAGAAAAACAATGAGAATCTTAGGGTGAAAGGGGTACAAAAATCAGACTGTTTTTTTGACTAGTTTAAATTTGTGGAACTCTACTGTGTTTTGGTACGTGGTTACAATTCCCCAGATAAAATATACAGAATAGTTCCTCTGCTTTGCCTAGCTGAACATCTGGTCCAAGATTTTACTTTATAAAGATGACAGACTAATAGTGTTTCTCTTATCACCATTTGTGTTTTCTTGGTGTTTTATGAAACAACATGAGGCTGAAAGTAGTAATTGCTTTTAAAAGTCACTCTCTACAGATTAGCACAATTTATATTAGAACTAATTATAATAAAAAATAAATATTAAAATTAGTAAATAAACTCAAAATACAGGTAGTTCTAACTGATCTTTGTATGTAATTTTGCAAATTTGTTTCTTTAAATACACAGGGTAGGATAATCAAGTGTGAGTTAACAGCAGACCTGTGAGGAGGTGAGGGACTGGGCTGACAAGCAGAGGACTTGGAGTGGGGTGAGCACAAAATCGCCAAGACAGAACTCCAGCAGGCCTCCTCCTGCGCTTTCAAGTAAGCAAGGAAGTGCCTGCTGTGGGGCAAACACCACCACCATGCCAACCCTTTCTGGCAGCCCAGCATGCTGGGGTGCTTCTCAAAGTGCCTGCACAATAAAGCATAGAGCATGGGGAGCAGATATGAGGAGATCTGTGTGCAGCTGTAGGGCTACAATCCTGTTTGGATCACTGGACCTTAGTGGGATGTCTTCTATGGCTGGAGGGTTGCAATGGAGGGATATACAGTTTTCAGGAGCTACGGGTCTTTATGTGAGAGAACAGCTGGAGTGCATGGAGTTCTGCCTTGGGATTGATAGGCCAACTGATAGGCAAGGATTAAAGAGAGGATCAATAAGGGTGTAGTGTCTGCTAAAGCCGCCTGATAAGGAAGAATAAGTGGACAAGACCACTGGACCTCGTGGGTGACTTCACCTAGCCTGTGAAGGTGTGTGCTGAAGGAACAGCACAGGAGGGCTTAAGCAACCAAGGATGCTTCTGGAGAGAAGCCTTGACAGCTCCCTGACCCGGGTGATAAAGAAGCCAATGAGTTGAGATGCTCTGCTGGGTCTCATGCTCAGAAACAAGGGCTCATTGGAAGTGCAAATGTTGGAGGCAACCTTGGCTGCAGTGACCATGAGATGTTGGAGTTTGGGATTCAGAGAAGAGGGAGTAGAGCAAAAAGCAAGTTCACAACCCTAGAGTTCAGAGAGCAGACCTCGGCCTCTTTAAGGATCTGCTTGGGAGAGTCCCATGGCATAAGGCTGTGGAGGGAGCAGGGGCCCAGGAGAGTTGGTTCTTATTCAAAGCTAACCTGCAAGTCTTGTCAGGATGATTGGGCACTGCAACAAGTTGCCCTGAGAAAATGAACGTCTCCATTGTTGAAGATATTCAAAAGGAGTCTAGACACAGTCTATGTGTCCTGTTTAAGCAGTGGTATTAGATGAGATGACCTCCAGAGGTCCCTTCTAACCTCAGCCATTCTTTGTTTCTGCAATTCTGAGATTCTGTGAACAAATACATAAAGATTAAGAAACAATTTCATTGACCTACCTTTTGAAATATACTCAAGATGTCATGCAGGCTAATAGAGTTATTAAGACAAATATCAATCTTACTTAAACTGACCACACTATTCCCTTCCAAACGATCCTTTAATCCTATACTTGCTATTTGGGTGGTTTTATGATAAGAATTAGTAGCTCTTTCTAGAAGACAAAAATATATTCATAATGTGCAGCATCTAGACAAAGGGATCTATTCTGTTTTTAACACAAGTTATCCTCCAAATGAAATTGAAGCAGGGAGATAATCAGAAGGTAGAACTACAGTTGTGTTTGGTATATGGCTAATCAAAGAAAGAAACTGTTTGCTTTGATTCTTATCTTGCTGTCCTGTAAAGAATTCATGCAAGCAGCTGACACTGAGCATTTACTTTGTAAGTGGGGAAATCAAAGAAAACGACAAAAATCACCATAGCACAACTACATCTGTCCCAGAAAAATGGAGTAGCCTAAACAGCAATGTCTTTCCTCAAGTTTCAAGGTTTAAAAAAAAAAATACGTCTTAGCAGACTTATTAGTGCTTTTTATCATCAAAAGATTTCTCATATGTAAAAATTCACCTTTAAATTACATAAAACTTCCCTTCCTGGCAAAAATAATTCCAGAAACCTGACAGCAGTAGCAGAGAATACCTGTGTCCCACTTCTGTACAGTGGACATATGAATAGATACTGATAAAGTCAACCTGAACTCTTCTCTTAATACTTCCTAAGGCATTATATTTTTATTATTCAGACTGGAACTGTGCAGTCTCCTAGGCACAAGGGTCTATTGTTCTGTGTATATGTTTACGTTTGTGTATGGATGTAAATATATAAATATATAAATAAACCACAGGAGAAACTAGAGCTCACTGTTCCAAAGACCAAATGTTCCAAAACTCCTTGGCAGTCAGCAGACCAGATGTGTGTGCTTTAAAAAAATATATTTTTGTTTTTTTAAAGAAATGAGATGTTTAAAAACAAATATTTTCACTGGCTGGAGAATATGATCCCATTTCCAAAGTGTGGGAGAGAAATGGATAGATCTTGTAAAACCTATTTTTGGGCACTCAGATGCTGTTGTAAATGTCTGTGTACCAGTGAAAGGTATAGAACTGTACATCCAGAAGGAGATAAGGGCCCTAGTGCAAACAGACTAGTAAGGTTTTGAGCAGGAGTAGCTCCATATTGTTGTGCACTCTGTTCCATAAGGTGCATTGGTTTTGCATTTTTTTCATCAAATACATGCCTGATTTTTTTCGATTGTGGCAATAGATGATTAAGGCAGTACATGCCATGAAAGTAGACAATATCTAATAAGATACTCAAAGTAAGAGTTGCAATAGACAGATCCTTGCAGCCTGAACTCCCACCACAATATACCTGTCGGGCTCCTGAGGGCACTATTAGGCTACATTAGCCCTGCTCAGTACATATTATTGCCATCAAAATTTACAGGTTTTTCAGTGACTACAAAGAAAGTTCTGACTCCTTCACTGTTTCAGACATATTTTGGAGAGCCAGAGACCATCTGGCAGATCAAGGGAACAGGGGCTGCAGACTTGGGCTCTGTCTGGTCTGAGATTGAAGAGAATTTAAGAGCAAGGCATAATGATGTTACCAAGTGCTCTTTGTTCCTAGCCTAGACTATGCCTATGGCTGGGCTCAAAGTGCTGCACTCGTGGTCAGTGTAGGCTCCTGATGCACCTGTCCCACAGCCCCAAAGCCACACCTGTGCACCAGAGGGTCAGGTCCCCACACCAGGGGATCACAGCTCCACAGCTGTTCTCCTCTGGCAGCCAGGGCAGTTCACAGCCTCCCCTCCTTCCCCCCAGTCCCCCACCATGGCCTGCAGGGTGCCAGAGGAAGGACACTCTCCATTCTCAGGGGGTTTGGAAGCAGCTGAGGATCCCTCCTGGAGAGGAGCCAGGATTCCGCGGGTGACCAGCACCAGGTGTGTTTAACCTGGGCGCCCAGGCTGGGCTGGTGCTGTGTGTCAGCCATAAGGACACGTCAGCCAGGCCTGGGGATGAGCAGTGGGTCAAGACCCCTGTTCAGAGTATGGATATTAGAACCTGCAGAAGGTCTGTGCAGTGGGATGGGCTTCGGGAGACAGTGGCACACGCTGCCTTAAAACCGAATGTTTTCATGCTTGTGCATACTGAGCTGCCTTGGAAAGTGGATGGTCAATTGCTCTTTCCTTCATTTATGGGCAGAAAAAGTCATGACCAATGTAACTGGACTTTATTATTTCTTTTTCTGCTAGAAAACCTAATAAACCTTCTGCAGTAGGTTAAGTGCAGCTCCTGAGTGCAGCTCCTAGGGCTGGCTCCTGCAAAGCTTAAAAAATTTCTCTCTCAGCAGTGTGGTCAGAGTTGCCTATCAAGCTGTGAAGCCTCTAAGACTCTTAGTACACAATAAACAGAGAAATGTTCCCCTTTAAGATCTGTTTTCGTGCTTTTTGTGACAATGCAGAAAACTGTTAAACATTGCAGATGTCTCTGAACTATTTTTCAGGGATGAAATTGTGACTTTCCAGTACCTCCACCTCCATTAATTTACTTTTAAGAGAACCAGAGCTTGAAAGGTATGTGAAATATTATTTTTTTGCTGGGCCATAAAATGCCTTAGCTCACATTTATTTTTATCCATGATTATTTACAATAAAATAGCTTTCATCTACCTATAAATCCTTACCTGATATATTCTTTTTCCAAATTGCTTTATTAATCCTTAGTTATTATTAATTAGAAATGCCACAAACAGCACAATCATTTCCTTAACTCTGGTAGACAGCTGGCTTTAATAGACTACAAACCACGACTTTGGTATCTGGATTTTATTTCTCCTCTACATTAGCTATGTCACATTGTTGCAAGAGGCAAAAAAAGAGAGTACATCTATTTCTGAGTGTCATTTTTAACTATATAGAGACAATATTTTATTATAACTATAATGGATTAGAACTGGTGGTACATTCTGAAATAATGCAGGCAGACAAAGCAGTTAGAGCTGCTTTTTATTATTTGGGTTTTTATTATTAGTTGGTTTTTTTAAAATATTTTTTTATAGTTGGACATGGAGTTTTTCTAATGTAATCAGGATAAAGGGTATAAAACTGTACAAAATAGGAAATCCGTCATTTAGAGAGATATGAATGTACAACGCAAATGTAAGAACTATGGCCCAAGGACTGTGAAAGTGATCTGATGAAAGAATTATAATGGAATCCCTTATAAAGGGGTTTGTGTTATTGACATCTTAGACATTTACATAAAAGCACAAAGAAAAGAAAATGAGAACTAGTTCATGTAAAAGAGATCCATTTCAGGAAAAAATGAGAAGACACAGTAGAAAAAAATTATTAAAATCTGATGAATCACCAAGATGTAGGAACTTGCTATCAAAACCTGTATTTCTTTTAAACAAGGAAACTTCACTTTTTTATAATAATTTTTCAAACTTTCCTATTTCATCAATTCTTAACTAAGCTAATAATTTTTATATTGGTTCAAGAAGCAGAGTTTCAGACCTAAGGCTAGAAAAAAATGTACTGTTGCTCCCAGCTACTTGTGTGACCTTGAACAATTTAATTTTTTCTGGGTTTAAGGTTCTGATTCCTAAGGTCTAAGGGGCACATCCTTACTGGTAAAGATTGTTGGTGATTTGTTGAAATGCTATAATAATGGGTTACATGTGCCAATACAGCTCACACGGTGGATGAATAAATACTGTTTAACTACTGTTAAAAACGTTAACATTGTTAACACTGAGGGTTAATTTATGCAGTGTTTTAGTCCTTTCCACTCTTTAACCATCTTTGCTAATGCAGTCTTGGAAAGGTACCCCTCTAAAAAAATCCCAAACAAAACCAGCTTCTCTCTTCAATCTACAGATTGGCAGATTGTCATTCACAAAAGCCAATGGTGGTATTGTTGGAGTGCCCAAATATTCCATCCTCCCAACACTCCTCACTCTATCTTGTATATTTTGAATTGCATTTTTGTATGTTTTAAAATGTGCTGCAGCTTGAGAGCCTAACTCTTCCTAGCTCTCTGTCACTGTAAAACCAGACATATTATAAGAACTCAGTCCTTGAACAAAGCATAAACACTCATGCATTAAAAAGTGGTTACTCAGTAGAATGGTATTTCATTGTAGCATATATTCATGTGCATTATGTACTTTTTGGCTCAATTTTTGTTATTCAAAATGAGTCTAAAATGACTGACTTAAACCTTAGGTGGGGTTCTTGTGTTAAATTGGTCTATTGCATCTGGAAAGGACCAAATATTAAGAGAGAAAGGTAGGATCAGAGGAAGCACAGCTGCACATCAAATTCCTTTTCAGTACATACAGTTCATTTTTTTGAAAACTAGGAATAAGCTTTATTGGTTTCAACCAATTATTGCTAAGACTAAAAAATGGAATTTTTCTCCAGTTTTATTAAATCAACCCAAGCTACATAGAAGAAAAAACCTTCTTTTTACATACAGCCTTGTGCAGAATGCTGTAAACTGTCAGAGACACTTAACTTCATGCTGAAATGTTTTATACCTATTCTGTCTCTCTCTTGATATTTGCTACTGTGAAAAGGAAAGGACAAGTAAGGCAGTTGAAGGTTATCCTGACGCCACCCGCACACATACACACAGACAAAGGAAAGCAAGAAAGAAAAGAAAAAAATGTTTTCAATTATAAATAGTGAATTCTAAGAAACAGCTGCAACATGTTTCTGAATGCTTTGTTTCTGACTGCTTTCCCTTCATGCCTTGAGCAACCAAAAGGATTAATTCTGGGTAGTTATTTAAATATAGTTACATGCTAAAAATCCTCTGCCAAGATCAGAGAAAAGGGATTAGGATTAAACTGTTCTAATCGAAAGTAGTGTAGGTTGGTTGATTTTTTCCCCCCTGATAGGAAGTCCACTGCTTCAAGAAACAAGTATTAACACTGTAGAGACTTCAGTGTTGTATACTGCATATATCTCAGTGCTAATACTAAATACAGAAAAAGGTTTTTATTTATTTCTTTTTTCTATAGATGCCAGTGGATGTATTAAGAGATGTTGAGAGACATATTGGTCTAAGCCATACTTCAGAAGGATATACTGCATCTTGCAGGGGTCACAGAAGGTTACTAGCTATTTGCAGTTTAACTGGTTGACCTGCTGCAGACACCAGGTGTTACCCATTCCTCTGGAGCATGGAAATCAACTTTCTATTTCTGGAACAAATAGAAATTTTAATGCCTGGCTACCAAAATGCCATCTCCATTTAGTGGTTCCTGAAAGAGGTGTTACTGCCTTTAATCCTCTAGTCTTCTGCATGGTCTTGCACCCACAGACCCAAGTATTAAGGATGCTTCAGTCAGTTCTTCTACACTTGGAGAGGAGCACTTATTGCAGATTATTTTCAAGTATTCTGTTACACATTTATTATCAGAGAATGAATGATGGATAAAAGTGCAGTAATGGGGGTAGCTAAGGAGTTCTCAAGTGTGTCCATGGAGTGAGGAAAGTCCTGCAGGTACTAAGATGTAGGCCCTGCTACTGTTTAGAAGTGCTTTTTGTGATGGCAGAAGATTGTCTGAGAGAGCAGAGCTCATGGAAGATAATGATAAGTATTTTTTTGAGCATCTATGGGAAAGAGAGAAATTATGCATCTCAGTGTTGTTCTTCTTTAATTTAATAATTTGTGTGTCTATAAGCCTGTGTGAGTACACTCTTAAATGTATCCCTCCTCTCAGAAATTAATTGTAATCTCATTGGAGATAAATACGAACTATGTTCCGTCACGTTGCTGAAACATCTTCTGGTAGTAGATGAAATTTGGCTCAGATGTTGTGGAAACATTGATTGTTGGGATCATTATTAATGAGGAAACAGATTGGAAATGAGGTTTGGAAAATATTTCTACAGACACATGCAGCCATCCAGCAGTAGGTTGAAGATAATTAGATGTTGATTTCTTGGGGTCAGAAGCTTTCTCTTTCACAGCACGTATGAATCAGAATCATGACTG
Source organism: Sturnus vulgaris (assembly GCF_052056855.1). Taxonomy (NCBI): domain Eukaryota; kingdom Metazoa; phylum Chordata; class Aves; order Passeriformes; family Sturnidae; genus Sturnus; species Sturnus vulgaris. Next base: position 26,667,280 of record NC_142243.1, on the reverse strand, counting down.
CACAGCATTAGCAGTATTACATGCAGTAATAATGTTGTTTAGCTGTCCACTCTGTGCTGTGATAGTTGACTAAACTGTCCTCTTGGTAGCTCAGTTAGGCAGAGAAATTGATAGAGAAGGTTTTTAGCCAGTCTTTTGTTTCTCTGAATTGGAAAATTTCAAACAGGAAACTATTTGCATCTTTCTCTGAAGTTTTGTTCTAGTGGTTTTTTCAATGTGCTTAATGTGCTTTCTTGGTCTTTCTTGGACTCTTTTTTTTTTTTTTTTTTTTTTTTTAATCCCCTGCCTTCCTACTGCTTCTCTTACAGAAACTTGCACAAACTTAGCCCTTACTTGTAATGCTCGGGGGATTGCCTGAATCCTGAGGATATCTCTTTACTGACTTTTTTTTAGGAGAGGCACTAGTTAATGTTGCTGTAAAGATCCTCTTTCTAAAAAAATGGGTCCTGATATAATATTTTCCTTCTTCAACTTGATAGGAAAGAGACTCCAGTTTCTGATTTTTGGATAATGCTACTTGATTCTGTACTGATGGGCTCTAAACATATAATTTTATATGTGTTGCCTTTGTGGTATTAGTGCATCTTGAGCTTAAATGACTGCACCATGATTATTTTGCTCTAGTATCATCTAAGTTTAGCACTAAAAATAAAAGTTTATGTACCAACACTGTGTGTACAAACCCAAAAAGAAGTTTAGAAATAAAAATTTAAATACTTGGTAGCTAGATAGATGTTCAGTTATTTAGCCTCATTCTAAAATCCCATACTTTCATCCTTTGAACTGGCATTTCTCAGAAAAGATCTTCTTGCCACTGCCCTCCACTCTGAATAATCTTTCCTGACATTTCTTAGGGGGGCTCCTTCCGAGATAGGTTTTAGGGATACGAATGCAATTGCCTTTAGTTGTTCTTTGGGAAGCCACGTGCTCTGATTTTGGAGTTCCTTTCAGTCCTACTGGGCAAACAGATCACAAACAGTAGAGATTTTTGTTTATACTTAGGTGTACTTTCCTTCTGCGTGAGTGGCCACTTGATATTTGGATATGTTCTGATTCTCAGAATATCTGGAACAATATTGGCAAAAGTAATATAATTTAATTTAACTGGCTGGCTAAGTTAATGTTAGGTGTGTTATTTGGCAAAGGTATGAAGAAGAAATCTGCCTTTCCAACCTTTTGCTACAGGTTCATGTCAGATAAACAGAAATTTTGTTTCCTGTATTATGCTTTGTGTCAGAAAATGGCTTCTTGTGATTGTCTAAAATGAAGGATGATGCCTTAACCTATGACTATAACCAATGTTATTCTTCCTCTTCTTTTCTGTACAGTACAATTCTAACTAAATTAAGCAAGTGAGGTGTCAGCCCTCACATTTTTAACCAGTTGGGTGAAGGACAGTTCACACATAGCAGCTTCTTTTTGCTTCCTATTGTCCTCTGTCAAAAGGCCAAAAAAAAAAAAAAAAAGAGTCCAGCATTACTGTAATGAATAAAGAGTTATCAGCATCACAATAGCTGGCACAGGCTCCCATTATTTGAATAGTTGTGTAATGCTTTACACATATGACTATTCTCCTAGAGAAATATATGGAACCTAGTTTAGCTGCTTTTGACTTCCTTTGACAAAGTAACTGATCTCATAATTCATAGAAGATGATGTCTCTGCTCTTTGATGGAACAAGTGTATCTACAAAGGGCTTTTCCTTGGGTCAGGTGGTTGTACTTTGCCATGAATTATTAACAGGAAGGTATCAAAATATCTTTGGTCTTCTGGCTTATACATACACTCTCACTGCCTTGTTTAGAAATTAATTAGATCAATTTTTATCCTGGATATTTTCTCAGTATTGTCAAATGCTTTGTTTCGTTTTTCATGCATACAATGTTTGAGTCTTAGTGCCTTTTTGCTTGGAGCCAGATGGAACTTATCCAAGATATGACTCGTCCTGCTGAGCCTTGGTACCTGACTGCTCTTATATTGTCAAAAACCTTGGTAGCTCAAGGTCCTTTGAGAGCATACTCTGCTCTATTTTATGACTTTCTGGCAGTGTTTTTTCTTTATGTAGTCTGTCCCTAAAGAAAATGTTACTTTTTCCTATCTAGGAATGGAGACATGTAAGTTCTTCTCCCCAGTGTAGTTGTGTGAATTTTTTTATATTTAGTTATGGTGTGACAACTCCATATATAAAATTAGACATGATGGGGAATTGTCCTATGATGCAGCATTCCCTAGTTACTGAGTAGGTCCAATGTGGATACCAACTAACTCTTGAGAGTATTTATATCATTGAGCTCTAAAAATTATCAATTCAGTGCAGGTCAGACTAACAAATTATCTTTTTCACAACTCAGCAAGGATTTGGGATTTTAACACAGATGCATAAAAATATTAGTCATCTAGCTGACTCCTTTAGGTTTGCTTTTCTTCTCTTTTAGCCATACCAAAGATGTATCAGGAGTTCTCAAGAGGTTACTCAGTGTATTCAAGCCTCACTGAAAATGAACAGATGCTTTTCAGTTTTGTTGAAGCTAGGTTCCTAGGAAATTCATTAGCATTTTTCATGAAAGTCCCTTGCCTTTATGTTTGTTTCCAGGTGACAGTGGCAGAAACAGGGAACGTAGCCTTTGTTTTGAATGACTTATTTATTTATTTAAAGCTGTATTTTCCTCTTCAGAATTTCTGTGCATTGATGGCTACAGTCCTATAAGCTTCTACCCTTGTGACTTACAGGTAGATTGTATGTGAGATGTTATGAGAGAATGTGGTGTGAGACCTTAATGCTGAGTCTCAAATCTTTGGAGCCTATGTTACAGAGATTTTTAGCTGCCCAGCATAGGATGCCTGCTGAAGGCTAAAAAGAACATTGCAGCTTGTACCTCTGTGTCCTTATTTCTTCATAACATGATTTTTAATATTCTTCAGATATGTATGGCAGTACAGGTCAGACCCAAAGGAGCTGATCATTGTTGAGAAGAGTAAATCATGAGATAGTTAATTTTCCGGACAAAGTGGCAGTGTTCCGGCAATGGGGAATACTTTGAAGCTGTGAAAGCTTGTTCTGAAGTGACAGAATCAATGTCCATGACACAGATTTGAATGCTTTCCTATTAGGCAGTCAGACCTGTTGCTAGAGTACCAAGGGATCATCTTAGCTAATCACTGACATTACCCATGACAGGAGTCTTTGAGTCCATAAATAACTTGCCCAAGATATTTTTGTGGGAAATGTTGTTGGACAGAGTTGTTCTTTCAATGCTTTATGTAGATTCAGAGTACTCCTTACCAGAGCATCAGAAATTCAGACAGAGCAAGGGCAGTCTGGGAAACCATTTTCACTGTTGAAATAAATCTTTCTTCCTTTATCAAATGCTGCTCTCAGTACCATGGTAAAAACCATAGGGAACCAGTGAGAACAGGCCAAACGTCTCATGTATGGCTTCAAAATACCATAATGCATTCACTAGTGTCTGAATGGTGTTTGACTGCAGTACAATCCCAAAACAATGCTATGTCTCCAGCTCATCACAACAGATATGAGTTTCAGCTCATTTTCACAGATGTATCAAGTCCAGTGCTTGCTGCCATTGCTGGATTTGTGGTACCTGCCCAGAGCACATAATTCAGTGTAGATGTACCTACACAAAGCACATTCCACTCCCCAGGTCCTGCCTGAAGGCCAATGGGGTGCCTTGGCAATGGAGGATTAGGCTGCTTCCTGTAACCAAACCAATGCACAGAACCTTCCAGACTCTCCCCTGAAGCAGAGGCAAGGGCCATACTAGACAAATTGTTGTGGTGGTTGTAGCTTGCTGTTATGCAGTATCTTTCCTGAGAAGCCTGTGGAGTTTCACTTGTTATAACCTGGTAGATTACCAGATGTATGCACAAACTTGGAAAATACACACATACTAATCTGTACTCATATGAAATCTAACTTAAAAGAAAAAAATCTGGCCCCATACTCCAATGGAAAGAAGATTTTGTAATGCTAACATTTTGAATTTGTATGGTATACAACATAATTATAAAGAGAAGGAAAAGAAAATTATGTTGCATGCTATTTAACTAAAACAAGTTACAATGACTCTAGGAACACCATTGGATAGATTCCCAGTTGGGTTATGTCGTTTTTTTCCATTGATTTGAGTGGAATTATTCCATTATGAACTGAGTGAATAATTCACCAGGATTTAATTTGTGTGCTAAAATCAACATACAAAAAAAATATTAGTGATGTTCAGCCTATTGCTGTAACCATCCAAAAGCCTGTGCAGAAGGAAGGTAGGTAGATTTGCCTTGGCATTATTAAAGCAACATCTATGCAGCACAGAGTTTTGTCCATGTATTCACTTTGAAAGGTAGACCTCTGTCATGAAAAGCTGGTTATCTTCTTATTTACAGAGGTTTTTCAATAGACTGCTGAAATACTAGCATCTTATCTTTATCAAGACCTTAAAAAGTCTAAAAACCCTAAAAGACACAATAAGTACTTATGTTTATACCAAATCAACATAATTTGAATTACATTTATAAAAAAAATTTATACAATTTCTACCATTAATATTTATACTCAATAAATACTTTAAATATATAATCAAAAGGTTTTAATTTTTTTTTAAATTGTTTTGTTTTGTTTTTTAAATATAAACATATTTCCTACCATTCATTAAGGTTCCAGTTGTTTTCCCTTCAAAGGAAAGAAGACTGTCTAAATACATGATTAAAAATATATATGTTCCTTTATTCTCACAACTTCCAAATTAATTTATTCAACTGTAGGTTAGATCTTTTTCTGGTAAACTTTGGACTTTTTGGATTCTACCCTGAAGCCATACATATGCTTTCCATTCCAAGATTTCTGCTCAGATTTATACAAACTTCTGAAGTCATGAGAAGTGCTTACCCCAAATGAGTCCCATTTGACTGATGTGCAACGTGCCTGCGCCTTCTTCTGTGATTGATTATGTGGATTATGTATTTAGCTCAGAAAAAGCATTCCTCCACGGGTTTCTAATGGCTAATTTATGGCCCCCTGTCTCCTGAGAAACATGTATGATTCAACACTAGATGTGTATATGCTTAAAATACTCAACAGTTATCTGTAAACTTCTGAGGGAAATGAAGAGGAATACTAGCAATAGGACCTGTGAAATCTGGTTTTTGCAAAGTGTCTTTTTCCTATCGGTTATCTTCGTGCTTAAAGATTTTGCACTAAGATTTTCTATTAAAGCTTTTGGCAGAAAATAAACAAACTATATTTTTTAACAGTTGCATTTTTTCAAAAGTGTTTCACCTTTTTCAGGACAGATAACTGCTCAGCAATAGGTAAGGTTGGATGGGAAAAAGGTGGGGTTATCTGGTCCAACTACGCTGCTACAGAAACTTATGAGAAAAGCAATATTCCACGACTTAGGAAACTGAGGTCATGCACAACTTAATGTTCTGTGTAAACTCAGGGGTAGACTGTGTTGACTTCCAGTCATTATTATTTATGGAGGAAATACATATTTAGGTGTAGCAACAGTTAAGCTACAATGTATGTTTAAACGAATACATTAGTGTATATTTGTGCAACAAATGTGTTTAGGTAATAATTGATCCTGGATCATATCTTAAAATATGACCTTAAAAAAACATTACTGATGAAATGTTAAGCCTGTCTCTGGACAGAATCTAACACTGCCACACCACAAAGTACCAATGAAGCCATCCAGAGAGCACACTCCTTATATCCTAGACCTCTATATCAGTTTCTATATCAGTTTCAAAGTGTTAAAACAATGATACAATTACACGTGAAGCTGCTCCTTTCAGCCCATTGAAAAACAATTGCAGTCCTTTCCATGACTTACATTATCATAGATTTATTATTTTAAAGTACTTATTGGCCTTTGAGGTAATTGTTATTAGTGCAGAAACTATCTGATTGTCTCTAATGTCCTTGTCCAAATGGACATTTTTCGTGCTGGCATCTCTTTATATGACCAGTGGGAGCCTTTTTTTCTCTACTTTTGACTTCTGTCTGGTGAGGTGTTTGCAAGGCCTGCTGCTTTTCCTCACAGCCCAGAAGCTGTCTCTTTTTTCAGCTGTTTGCACATACTCATGGGATGCAATTATTTCAGAAATGCTCATTCTAATAGAGTTGTTATTCCTACACAGTGTATGTTTATTTGAAAGCATTTGAATGTAAAGGCCTAAATGTGTCATTTGATCCATACTGCCGGGGTCCAGTTTTCACATGTTTTTAAGCCTATGACATTCTCTATTATTCTGAATTTTATCTTTGATGCACTTGAGATATCCTTGTCTTGTCAGGTTATGTTGAACTTTGCAAATACTCCTATTACAAAAGCAATTCTACTTTTGATTTCTGCTTCAGACTTCCCTTTGTGATGGTAATTCTGAGATATCGGAATGAATCCACTCATTCAAGTTTCCAAACTTTGATGTAAATTTCTTGTTGCATATGAGAATTTTCCATTGTCCTTTATGCATTTTTTTTCCTCCTGTTTGATCACCAGTCCATTGGTAGTAGCTTTGTTTTTAGATCTGCTAGCTATGGTTCTTTTTCTTCCAATCAAGTTGATACAATCTGCAAAGTAGAGATTATAGATCTTTTACCACTAGCTGAAAACTTTGTCCTACTAGAATTTTCAAGCACTTTGAATTTGCTACATTCGAGGAAAATATGAATAGAGATGCTGCCAGCAGAAATATTTCAGTCAATTCTTGTCAGAATCATTTACTTAATATGTGCTCTGTGAAGATTACACTTTTCTAAAGCTTTTAAGTTCTAATGCAATCTGAACTTGCAGGTTTTTAGGAGGGAAACATTTGCATTTGCCTGTGAAGTTGAAGGAACTGCCTTTCTACCTTCTGTGTTGATGGAATACTACTTTACATAAGCATTTCTAATTTTACCTTTGCTATTAACTTATTTTTGAGGCCTGAAGTATTTAATAGTCCTATTTTTACTACAAGGAATTGAGTGACTTGCAATATACTTTGCGTCAGCATTCCCTTCAGACCTTAACTGCTGTTTGGCAGAACCTATGCTCTTATCTTATGTGTGGAGCAGGTTCTGAGATCCACATCTGCTTTGGGAGAAGGACAACACTCTACTGAGCAGGTTATAAAAACACTTGCAGCTTATTCTATGCCGGGATGTATATTAGTAATTAATCTACCTCACAGGAAAGAAACAAAGTTGTCACCTCAAAATAATTTGTACTTTTATAGTTAGGGCACACTTGGCTGGTAGGCAAGGGATGTGATTTCTAGTCAATGGAGACAAAAAATCTAGGTTTAAGCCTAGATCTCTCACATGCCCCAAGGATGTACTAACTTAGGGATATTTACTGAGTAAATAAAAAGGCAAGAAAATGGAGAAATGATGCTGTTTACTTTTTCTCCTTTCTTGAAAGTTCTGACCTGATTTAAACGAATAATCTCAGGAGATGGTTCATAGCTGTGGTTCTTGGAAAAGGATGGACATCTAGCATTATATACGTGCTGAGTTTACAAAAAGTTTCTAAGTATGGTACATAGAGGAGTTCAAGCAAGACTGGTGTACAGAGTGATTCAGAGATACTTATATCTAGTTCTAGGTGAGATATTTATTTTAATAAAGAGCTGCAACCAAACTGATAAGTCTTGACTGTTAGCCAGCTCTCCCCACCTAGTGATGCACACACATCCACTGCATACTAACGTGGACTAAAATACATGACTTGACCTGGTCTTCTTCATACTTAAAATTCTGGGTCTTGATTCAAGTTTCCTGTGGTCCAGACCCAGTTCAACCCCCCCTTCTCAGTTTAATATAGGCTTATTTGACATTTATCCAGTTTTTCATGCAGCTGCTACCCAGATTAAACATTGGACAACAGTGTCCCTCAGTATCAGTCATGCTTAGCTCCTACTTTACAAGGTGCCATATGCCTGACCATGCAGTGAAAAACTCACAGATTTTAAAATGATTTATTTTTAGTGAGTAGCTGAGAATACATATACCTGTGGCTTGGAAAGAAAAAAAAAGCTATTCGGAATTAAAAATCTATTTGGTTCTCAGAACTCATCAGGATAGTAAGTGGAAAAAAAAAAATCAGCGTGATGAAGTTCAGTGCAAGCCCTCAAATCCATTCCATATTCTGACCTCAGTTCTCTTTCTTTAAAATTCGCTTATTGACTACCCGTTTTATTGCATGTTTAATAATCACTAACTTCCTGAATATAGTCAGTGATCTGTTAGTTGATGTACTTGGAGAAGATGATGGAAAAAATAGAAAGGATGGGATTCATCAAGGGTAATGTTTGTGCCCAGGGCTCCATTCATAGTCAGTGGAGATGTAGTCAATATAGTGAGTAGAGTCTGAAGTGCAATTTGTCTCATCCTAAAGCAGCTGTCTAAGAGAAGTGAAATGAATCAAACCTTGAAAGTGCTCATTACTCTCCACTGACCTGAAAGGGAGCCAAGGGGGACTAGCTTCTAAGCCTCCATGTAAGCAGACAGATATCAAGCATTAAATGATTTGAGCCCCATCCCACACAAATAGGGTTATTTAACAGATGTATAAAAATACCTGGGATTTTCTTTCAAACAGGCCTGTTCTGTTCAATGGCTGGGTGACCAGGTCTGTAATCCCAGTTCGGACAGAAAGTATCACACCTGCAATGCAAACTGAGTTCGGTGCACGGTTACATTCCTTTCTGTTCTACATGTGGATGGTCAGCACTGATTTGGGAACAGGTAAAGAAGGGGACAAAGCAGAAAAAAAGAGTGTTTTTCCATATAGTTAACCATATCTGAGTTGTAACTATGAGACTTCAGTAATACTTTACGACTAGACTAGTTTAGCTAATGCTGCTTAAAATTATGGCTGCTCTGAATGCAGTGCCAGAATTCTTAGACATGTAGTGCTTCTTTTGCTATACAAAGTGGTTTAGAGCTATAAAATTAAGATTTTTCTCTTCGTGACTGAATTCCTAAAACTTGAGTTTAGTATTGAACCTTGCGTATCTACTTCAAGTTCCTCAAATTAAACTTTAAAACTTAGAAAACATACTTTCTGTATGGAAATAACTTTTCTCACTTCAAAAACAGAAAAAGAAAGAAAAGAAAGAAAGGTGAATGTAGAAGTGTAATTTATATCAAACCCTTTGCCCCTTCTGGTGGTCTTCAGTAATCTGAAATTTGAGTCCTTTTTCTCCCTGTGTTAAATAAGAGGGAGAAGAGGAAAAAGTACCCAAGCCCCTTGATTTTATGAAGTTAGGAAATAATGACAGGAAATGAGGATTTTTGTTTTTTATTTTGTGTGAATTGGCACAGGTATAATGATGAAGTTAAAATGCAGAGCTTAATTGAAAAATGTGGTAAAGAAAACCCTTTGAAGGTCTCAGAATAATTTTGCCTGGCAGCAGTAACAGTCTACTACCATCAGGCACTAAATCTACTGCAAATTACTGGAAAGGAAAGGAAAGGAAAGGAAAGGAAAGGAAAGGAAAGGAAAGGAAAGGAAAGGAAAGGAAAGGAAAGGAAAGGAAAGGAAAGGAAAGGAAAGGAAAGGAAAGGAAAGGAAAGGAAAGGAAAGGAAAGGAAAGGAAAGGAAAGGAAAGGAAAGGAAAGGAAAGGAAAGGAAAGGAAAGGAAAGGAAAAGGACCCTTCTTGAAGTTAATTGTCTTTCTGTTCCTTCCACCTCATTTCAGCCCAGTTATAACTGGGAAAAGTAATTCTGTCTAATTTGCACGAATGTAGCTCTGGAAAAATAGCCTATACAGTGAATTGAAGTGGTTTTTTGTTTTGTTGTTTTGGTTTTTTTTTTTTGTTCCCCTGGTTTATTATGGAAATATTTAAAATAAAAGGAAATACTGCAGAGCAAATTGCTATGGAAAACCCATGGAAAAGATTTTTAAATTTTTTTTTCAATTGTTTTGCTGTCAGATAAATTCTAAACATTTAATGTTAGACAGGAGTAGGCAGTTTTTAATCACATGACAGAAAATGTTGAAATAGCTGCTGCAACTCCATAACTCTGGCTAACCCCCTGTTATTACTAAGGCAGAAAATTTTCTGAGGTTTGTGATAAATTTAGCTCTTTGCCTGCAGTTGTATGTTTTTTCATAATAGCTTTATGAAAAGCTCCATAAATCCACACTTATGCTGTGTTTTGAAAAGAAGTTCAATGCATGATCCTACTGTGTGTAAAGTCTCGTGGTGTAAAAGAACTCAAAAGAGTGTCTGTCAGATTCATATGCAGCACCATGTTTCCACTCAGCATCTCAATTCACATTTTAATAAACGCATTAAGGAGGCTCAGTTGTTGTTGGACCTAGGTTACATCTAATTTCTCATTGAGATGGTGGAGAAAAACAGTACGTTTTGCCCCAAATTGTCAGTCAGTGTATGAGCTCAGTCTACCTCTTCTCAGTGCCTTTTATATTAATAGGTAAGATTATCCACACAGGCTTTATTTACAATATACTGTGTTTATAGTCCCTATTGTACATCTTGCTAGAGCTAACATTTTCATAATGATGAGGAACAGCTGGCCACAAACTGTTGTTTCTCATTAAAAAGACATGTTTCCCAAGCTTCTGGGGATTCTTTATACTAAGACAATACATACTACTGACATTTTGTCCTTTTCATTTTCCTTTAGCTCTTCACTTGTGGGATATCTAGAGTTCTGGGTTCTAACAGAATATCTGAAGTACTTTTGAAAAAGAAACAAGGAGAAACCTACTTTGGGTCATTAGAGGTCCCAGTGAACTCTGAACAACAAAAGATGTGGCCTGGACAGATTCCATCTTGTAAACTGCACTGTTATATATTTATAATTAAATAATATAATAATTTAATGTTGTATTTTCAATAAGATATCTCCCCCTAAAAGGCTACTCTACTATGCTACTGAAGCTATGATGACCACTGTATTCTGGTCCAAGAATGGCTTCACTTCAGATGTGGATATAATTTCTTCATAGTGATTTCAGCTAGGAGAAGATAAATAATCAGAATTGTACTAGTTACACCATAAGCTTGTTTTTCATTGTACAATTTAGCAATCATAGGAGGCCCATGTGAAGAATCATTACTTTTGGTTTTATTGGTTAAAATTTTTGATGCTGTGATGTAAAAGTATTTGTGCTCACCTACTTAGTCTAAAATTGACTAGTTTTGGTATTTTGTCATTCTAAAAAGAAGTGGATCTAAACTTGCAAGCATGTTCTATGATTTGAAGGGCTAAACATTGTGGAGGGCATCTGCAGTTTCCATTCAACCCTGATTGGAATTAGGGCCAACTGGCAGAGGTTATGCTGCTGCATCAAAAGACCAAGTAAGTCTGCTAAAAATTCAGAGGCCACCTCCTCCTGTACTGTGAACTAATGTAAAATTTTGGTGATGGTTGCTTAGTGTTTCTCAAGCTTGTGACCATTTCTGTTGTTATAAGTCTCTGTGAGAGGGACTAAGATTCTAAGTGGATGGTCAATGTTCACGTGGCACTGGGATGCACCACATAGAAATACATATTTCTGTGACTAAGTGAAGGCATTGAAAGTGTTTCGTAGTAGTATTTTGTGTAGGAAAATTATATTTCCCAATATAAATTTTAGAGATTGAATAAACAAAAGATATGTTTAAACTGTATTTACAGCTGTAAAGAAGTAGACATTTTACATAAATTGTAGCTGTGCATGGAATCAAACCATGCAGACTGCTGAGTGTATTTTAAAATAGGTAGAGATTAACCAGCATACATGTACATAAGAGAGAACCTTTCCATATTATACACAACTTATATAGGACTTGGGTGCAGTGTCTGCAGACTGAAGCCACTGCCTGATGCAAATAATGGTAATATCTAACACTAAGAAAAATTAAAGACATGGAAGAAAAAAAATTTAAAAAGGAGTAAGAAATGCTACTTGCAGTCTATATTGTTCAAAGATGCAAGGATTGGAGATTTAGTCTGAATTCTTCCCAGTAATCTGTTGGCAATCACCACTTTCTGTCAGATCCTCCAGTCAGGGCTATGGCTTATGCTCACTGCAATATGAAAAAACACATTCTAATTTACTATTGTTTTTTAATTCAATATATGAATACATTCAACTGGATGCCTAAAAATTTTATATCTATATATATATATATATAGATATATACACACACACACACACATATACAAAGGTTTTAAAATTGTATTTAATGAGGACTAAAATTTAACAAGTAACAAAATATTCCATAAAGATTTATGCTCATGCTTTTACTGATTTCTTTTGTATTCATCCCATTTGGCTTTCATTTTGCTTTCAACTCGAATTTGGTCAGTCTTGAAATTCAGAGCTATGGCATCATCTTTGCTAGTTTTCTGAAAAAGTCCAAGCAAAACAAATAGATATTTGAGTTGGTGTGTCATCATCTGAATACATCTTTTGAATGCCATTAAGAGAATACACGTGAGATATGTGAAGGATCTAGAGCACGTCATGTGTAATGTCTGAGAGATCTGGGGTTGTTCAGCCTGGAGAAAAGGAGGTTCATGAGAATCCTTATCACTCTCTACCACTACCTGAAGGGAGGTTGTAGCAAGGTGGGAGTCAGTCTCTTCTCCTACATAACAAATGACAGGATGAGAGGAAATGGCTTCAGGTTGCACCAATGGAGGGTTAGACAAGTATTAAGAAGATATCTTCACTGAAAGGGTCGTCAAACATTGGAATAGTCTGCCAAGGGAATCACTGTCCCTGGAGGCATAAAAAATGTGTGGAGATGTAGCACATCTGCAGAATCAGGAACATCCTTCTGCTCAGAAGAAGTGAATACTGAATCTGTAGTTTGTAATAAGTTTCTCAGTTTGCATTTACAAAGGGTTATGAATGGTAAAAAAGAGTGTAATTACTTCTGCCTCCCCTTCTCCGAGTCAGGACATGGGAGAAAAAAGAGCTAACAAGGACAGAGCAGTAGGAGGTGCGTCCCAGAAGGAACCTTGTGGGCAGCCCATGCCAGAGAAAAGGAAATTACTTGCAAGTAACAATGGAAGAAAAGAGTGAGAAACAAAGAGAGGCTGAAGGAAACCCCTAAACCCTCTCCCCATCCTCCTGAGGTGCATGCTGACTCACAAAAGGTACTGAATGTAGCCTGTGGCAATAACATGGAGCATGAGCAAGTGGGGAAGAGAGTAGGTGACTGTAGTGAAGCTGAGCTTGGGAAATGGAGAAGAAAAGTGTATTCCCCAAGTCTTTAAATGTTTACTATTTTGTTTCCCAATATCCAAGTCAATAACTAAATGCCTAAAATTAAGTTAAATTTTTCAAGTCTGTTTTGCCTGTAACAATAATTGGTCAGTGATTTCTTTGTATTTTTTTCCCAAACCCATGAGTTTTCTCTCTGTTGTTATTCTTATTTTCTCCTCTGTCCCTCTTGGGGAAGGAGAAGGAGTAAGTAGCCCTGCGGGTTCTTGGCTACTAGCTAGCACCAAGTCACCATAGCCTTCCCAGAATCCCAAATTAGATTAGGACTGTTTTTATTCTGTTGTAGTTTTATGTGTTAAGGACAGTACAGCAAAATCTTTCCATTTTCACTTGCTTGAAGTAACTAGGAAGCTTCACTTATGTTATTAAAACACTGCAAGTTTTGTGCACACTCATGGATCTTTGATACACTGCAGCTATAACAGCAGTGGGAGGCATTTTTTCAGGTCCACCAATTCAGCTACATTAGTTATGTTGTAGACAGGATTGTAGGCATTCAGGAGAGATAAGACTTAGGTCTATAACTCTAAAATCCAATATGTTACATAATCTAGAAATAGAATTCAGCTTCTAAAATATGCATATGTATAGGCACAGAGTTTGTGGTAATTGGGAATGGGACTGTGGCTGAGCCTCATCCCTAATGGGCTACAACTGTGTAGGACAGGTGAACAGTATTGAAAGTAAGGAAACAGGAATGCTGAGGTGCACTGACCAGTCACAGGAGGGAAGAGGAGGCACACAGGTGGAATGCATGTAAAATGAAGAGTATAGAAGGTTTCACTGGAGAACAATAAAGTGTTGGTACTTGAAGCCTTCTTTGGTATCTGTCTTGTCTTCTCTGTCACATGTGCTGTATATTGTGCTTACTTCTGGAGTCTTGATTCAAGTTTTTTTGCTGAGTTTCCTTCTGTTACAAATGACATATTTCAGATTCAGTAACAGAGAATACACAACTGCTATTTTTCTCTGTAAACTAAAGAGCTTTGCCCTTTTTATCCAAATCTGCAGGGAACTTTAAGAAACACTGTGCTTTTGTGTGTGTGAGTATTGTTTTTAATAATGGCACAATGAAGGCGGAGGGAGAGGAAATTTTTATGGAATCAGAATGTGATTTGCATGTCTTATAGGAAGTAGCTCTGCATTTAAATGTTTTAGTCATCTTTGTTTTCCTGACTTCACTTGCAATGTGGATTATCTGAATACAGATGTCTCAGACTTCCTCATAAGAATTCTAAGCAAATAATGCCACAAGATCATAGCAAAGTTTTTCTCTGAATTTAGCTTCTTTAAATGTCTCTATTCTTTCTATTTTTATATTGTCCTTTTCCCTGTGTTTTCATCATTCAAGATCTCCCCCATGAAAATGTAGCATTGTTGACAAAATGATCAATGAATTGGAAGGCAAGTCAAAAATACTGCCCAAGAAGGAGTGACTGTTAATAGTATATACACGTTAATTGCTATACATTAGTTTTATACGCTTTTTGTTCATCCTTTTTCCTACCTTTCAGACTGTTAGTTCTTCAAATTCTGGCATAAGTATATAGTGACTGGAAACAGGCTTTACTTAATTTGATATCTTCCAGTAGGCAGGATGGCACAAACTGGTATGGAAATAACATGGGATCAATTTTATACTGTATTTGACCCTGTATCTCAAGTTTTCAAATGTTTTTTACAGCAGTCATAAACATGTTTGTGTGGTAGGTCAAGCTAATGTCAAAATAAATTTGTTTCTTCAAGTAAGAGAGATAAACTTTTGGGTGGTAAGCATTACATGGAAAACCAGACATAATCAGTTACAATAAAATAATGATATTTTAGCAGTCTACAAATCTATTTGAAAGACTATTTTTGGCCCTTTTTAAATACACAATGACAGGAAAAGAAGAACTCTAAGAAGAGTTCTCCCCTCTTATTGTGTAACACAGACAAGTTAGAAATGTCTGTTGACAATGAAATTCTAGGTATGTACACGTAGAGGAATAAATGTCATGTACTGTGGGCTTATATTTTTCATGTGTTTGATAATAACACCTGGTGTTATACATTCACTTGATTTTAAACATGGGAATAACTTCATCACTCTTAGAATTGCTTCTGGACTCATTAAGCATGTACACTTTTCTATGTAAATGTTCACTTAAACAGTGACGTGAGTTAGCTAAATCTTAACATATTAATTTGGGAAGCAAAACATTTGCATCTTCTCTGGCTGTGTAATAAATATATACACCTTAGGAATGGATAGATGAATACTGTCTGTAAATCTCCATTTTAGTTTCTTGACTAATGAATGTTTCTATTGTTAAAGTTATGTATATGTTAAACATAAACGTTTGTTTGAGAGATCTGATCTCTTGCTGGGGTACTGGGGTCTGTCAAGAAGTTAGTTTTTAGTTAGTTGGTAAAAATGGAGGTGAGGGTGTCAGGGCTAACCAGAAAGAAGTTATGATAGATGTCTTTGAGAAACTCAGTCCGGGTTGACACATTTTACCCTAGCCAGAATGACAGTTAGTTTGGCTATTTTGTTTAAAATGTCAGAATTTTCCTTCAAGGTCATTGTCCTCGAGAAGGTCTCCAACTGAATTGATGAGTTTGCAATGTGTATTCTGGCATTTGCATTAGAGGCTTGGAATTATTTTGTGAATTTTCTGTTGAAGCCCTATGAGAACCACAGTTAAAGAAAGTTAATTCTTAGCTGCTCTGTTTAGCAAAACAACTTGTGATTTGGGGTCTACATAACATCTTTAGATTCTTCATTGATTTGGCATTCAAACTCCTGTAATAATTTTTTACCATAAAAACTCTAATGGTAATTCTAATTTGCTTGCACAGTCACTTCAAATATTCTTAACACAATTACATTAAGCAGCTTGAAAGATAAGAGGCATTATTGTCGTGAGCAAGTCAAGTCATTAAATCAACATCAGGTTAGCAAGGAAGGTGAGATGTCTGTGATGACATTAAGGTGAGAAGGAAAGTAATGACAATCTGAACAGTGACTGTGTAAACAATTCATATTTTATGATGTACTTAGGAAACCAGTACAAATATAATGTTATCAGCAATAAAAATGGAAACAAATGCTAATAATAAAGTCAGAATGTATCTCAATAGAAAGCGAAAATGAATGCTGAAGCAGAGATGTGCGAACTGTTAAGAATCTCATGCCCTTTTCAGTAAAGATTAATTTTATTTTC
Organism: Sturnus vulgaris; assembly: GCF_052056855.1. Classification (NCBI taxonomy): domain Eukaryota; kingdom Metazoa; phylum Chordata; class Aves; order Passeriformes; family Sturnidae; genus Sturnus; species Sturnus vulgaris. The sequence continues at coordinate 26,650,823 of NC_142243.1, read as the reverse complement.
TTTCAATAGAGCTCTCTAGAATAACTCTAGATATTTTATGAAGTAACTCTTGACAGATTTCTCTGTAGATTTCCACACAACTGGGAATTTGAGAATTTTAAGGTGAAATCTTGTAGATGAATGAAGAGTGTCCCCCAGAGACTGATTTTTCGGGTTTAAACTTTCTCTTCTACTCATTTGCTCTTTTCTTAGACAAATCATTATGGAAAATAATCCAGAGCATCAGTTATTGAGTTTTTAGGCAAGTTATAAACTCCTATTAATTTTAGTAAACATTGGGCCCTTATATGTGTGGGCCTGAAGACATTTATTAAAAGACACTGGATTAGCAAATGCATGTTCTTTGAATATTACTGAAAATGTTATCATACATTGGATGGCAGGGCTGGATAATTATACTCCTTCTACCTCTATTCACCCAGCTTTAAAACACTTATATGTAGTCAGAACTCTTGAATAGTGATTACAATATTCAAACTATCTCATGTCCTCAGTCACTTGAGTGCAGTGGTTTCAGCTGAATTAGAGCCTAAAAGTGAAAATGAGAACCGAGAATTATGCTGGTGTAAAACGGTTCAGAAGATAAAATTCCTTGGGAATATTTGGACAGGCTCCCCTTATTTTAAATGGCATTTTATTGTAACAGTTTTTAGATTTTGGGGGGTTGTTTGATGGGGGTTTTTTGGTATACTTGCCTAAAAGTTTGAAAGCAACTTTCACTTCGTGAGGTGTTAAGGCCAAAATATGTTTTCTGGTCCAAATGTGTTTTCTGGTCAAAACCACATATATGCTGGTGATAAATATTTAAAAAATTTAAAGATATTATTAGATGTTGACAACCTAAATTCTACTCTTCCTTTTGTCATGCTTGAAACAGGTAGAAAGTTTAATTTGGTCTCCCATGGAATGACTGATTGCCTTAATAATTTACATATATATATATATATATATATATAATCTGTAACTCCTGTTGGATTTTTTTTTTCTTTTTTGGTACATAATTGACCATAACCCAATAGTTTTTTGGGTTTCATAGTTGTAGTGGGTGTTTAGCCTGGCTGGAGGCCAGGCACTTGCCAAAGCCTGTCTATCACTCCCCTCTGCAACTGAGCAGGAAGACAAAATGTAATGAAGGGTTCATAGGTGGAGACACAGAATCACTAATAAATAATAAATCACAGGAAAAGCAGACTAGAGCTGTAGATATTAGTTGAATTTATTCCTAACAAAATCAGAGCAGGGAGATGAGGAATAGTGGTTACAGTCAGTCCATCACACAGCTGTTCCAGGGAGGAGTTGTTCCCCTGCTCCAGAGGGGTCCCTCCCATGGGAGATAGTTCTCCATGAGCTTCTCCAATGTGAGTTCATCTCATGGACAACAGTTCTGCACAGACTGCTCCAGTGTGGGTCTCTCTTCCACAGGGTGCTTTCCTTCAGGCACAGGCTTCTTCAGCCTGGGTCCCCCATGGGGTCACAAGCCCTACCAGGAGACCTGCTCCAGCATGGGCTCCTCTCTGCACAGGTCTGCAGCTCCCTGCCAGGAGCCTGCTCCTGCATGGGTCTTCTGTGGGTTCACAGTCCTGTCTCAAGCATCCACCTCCTCTGGTTTGGGGCTCCTCTAGGCACTGTGAGTGGATCTTTGCATAATTCATGGACTTTGGGGCACAGCTGCTTCACCATGGGATACACCATAGGCTGCAGAGGAATCCCAGCTCCAGTGCCTGAAGCATTTTCTGCCCCTCCTTCTCCATGACCTTGGTGTCTGCAGGGCTGTTCCTCTCACATGTTCTCACTCCACTCTGGCCACAATAAGCGCAACAATTTTTTTTCCTCCTTAAATATGCTGTCACAGAGGCATTACCACCATTGGCCCAGCCTTGGCCAGCAGCATATCCATGTTTGGAGCTGCCAGGAATTGGCTCTGTTTGGCATGGAAGAAGCTCCTGTCAGCTTCTTCCAGAAACCACTCCTGTATCCCTCCCATTACCAAAACCATGGGAACTCAATATTGTAGTAAATAGCATTGAAATTCTTTTCCTCTTGAGTGTCTAATAGTGCACATAAAGTATACAAAGGACAAGATGTAAGGCATTCTGCAGAATGGCTGGGTTTCAGGCAACTTGGATTCAACTCGGTTCTAATTTGCAGGAAAACTTTTGCCATAACCTGAATAAATGCCTTAACAACTATCAAGACAATATGATCTTGTTTCCTGAAACTGTTCACGCTTTGTAATTTGGGTGACCAAAATGCAATTACCCAAAAGACATCTGAAGCTAAGAGAAACGTCTAGCCCAAATGGTAAAAATATTATATTTGAAACCTACTGGTAAATTTTTCACTGCAACTTTGCTGTTTTTTTATCACGACTAATTTAGATTGTTGGTTGTGTTTAAAAGTCTTTCTCTGACTGCCTCTTTCTCACCTTCGGGCAGTTTATACATCCAGAAAAAAATCTCAAGATGACCTACTGGATAGCAGCAGAGCTGCTGAGGTGAAATTTTCGCCAGTGTGACTAGTGACATCTCTGAAATCTCCCAGAGTAGATGTTCTGTGTGGTTGTAAAGTGGGACTTCAGATGCTGACAATCTTAAATGACATTGATACGATTATTTTATTGTAGCTTCTCCTAATGCAGGCATGCTTTAAATGTATCAAATCACTCAGTGATTTCTATAGCTTGAAAAGATATGCTTGGGAAATGATGACTTGAGAAAGGAAAAGCAATCATTTGCTAAGCCTTAATGGCTATTCTGGTGGCCCAGATCAAGGTGACAAAGTAAATGTTCTCAGAACAAGCCTTCACCAAAAGTTGAAGGTAAAAGTAAATGTTCTGAAGCAATAATTTTGCACTTAATAGTCAGCTCATTCTCTAGTATTTCATGCTAAGATGAAGTGTGTTTTTTTTTTTAATAAAATCTGAATATTTATATAGGTCTACACTATTCAGAGCTCAAGGACTTGTCATTTGAAGTAGAATTGATTGATCTACCCAAAACAAATATACTTTTCTGACAAAGTGCTAATAAACGCCTTCTGGCAGTCACAGAGTGCTTCTTTCAAGATCTTACTGTTTGTTTTTTGAAGTGATGAAATTTATAGGGACCTGTTATAAGGTTCTAATTGAATTTCACAGAAGTAGTCCTGGTGTGACCCAAAATGGAGAAAAAAAAATCCTCAAAGCTAGTCTCTGTGGAATCAAAGATTAAGAACACTAAATGGGAAAAAGAGGTCCAAGCTAGAAATAATTGTGAGACTTAATGAAGATTTTTGCGAGAAGTTAAGGTTGATAATTTCTAACGATATAAGGAAGATGAAAAGATTCCCAACAGAAAAGCGTTTATTAAAACACTTTTTAAGAAACCTTAGGAAATAACAAAAGCTGCTTTAAAGCTTCCTATTAAAGTGAAGACTGGGTGAATTAGAAAATTTTGCCACCTGCAGACAGAAAAGAACTTTTTACTTAGCTCTTATTGCAAGGTCTAGCTGACTTTGAAGAACTTGAACAGTTCTTGTCACAAGGCCTTTTACTAAGATTGTGACTAAAGAACTACATAAATCCTATTTTCAATAACTTGAAAAGTGAGGTAACAAACTCTCCTGGTTGTGTTAGAGCAATTTATAAGTCACAAACTAGTTTTGTTATCAAGCTAGATAAAAGGCATGAAAGTTCCTGTGAAAATTTTCCCTAGTTTTTGGAGACCTGTCATTTTGGTTTCAGGTTCATGATACAGCCATTGCTGCATTTTAAGTTCATTGTTTGATAAGAGGTGAACATAGGATAACTCTGTTCTCCTCCATCTTGCCTTTCTAGGACATATGAAGAGTCAGCACAACTGGCTGTAAAAGCTCAAAAAATATGTGAGAGACAAAAGTTCATTGCTACACTTAGTAAAGATTTTACCTTTATATTGGAAGCATTTGCAGGTAAGAGGAAGTCAGTGCTGAAACCTGGAATGGTTGTTAGTTACTGGAATAACGATGGTATCTGGGGATTACAGCCTCCAGTCAGGTGTCTGCTATACCAGATTTTGGACCGTGGGTAAACTGCCTAAGATGTCCATTTCCTTGTGACTGGTACAAAAAACTCTCTAGTGTCTCTGATGTGACTTCAATATACAAAATAATTTATTCCTACTCTTCCTTTTTGGTTAACAAAGAGGGCACAGAGGAAGATATTTCTTTTTGCCTAGAATTAACTGAAATAGGAGATGTTATAGAGAATTAGCTGTCTACAAAACTGGGTAGCATGATTAATGTAATCTGGGAAAGCAGGTAAAGAATAAGATGAGAAGCACTGGTTGCCACTTTTCACTCAGTTGACCGATGAGCTACCTTTGAGGCTGAGTGACAGGTACTAGAGCAGGTACAATTCTCACCAATGCAGTTGATCATGAGCATGAGCTGGAGTTTGTGTCCCATCAGTTCAAGGTATTGCTAATAAAGCTAGCACAATTTTAGGGCCTGTGCTCTTCAACGTCTTCATACAACACCTGGATGCAGGACTGGAAGGAATACTCAGGGGAGGAGCTGTTGATTCCCTCAAGGGCAGAGAAGTCTTGCAGAGAGACCTTGACAAATTAAAGGGCTGAGCAATCACCAATGAGTATCAAGTTTAACACAGAAAAATGTCAGATTCTGCACGTGGGATGGAGCAACCCTGGATGTACAGACAGACTGGGGATTGAGAGGCTGGAGGGCAGTGCCACAGAAAGGGACCTGGGGATCCTGGTCATTGTCAGGTTGAACAGGAGCCAGCAGTGCCCTGGCAGCCAGGAGGGCCAGCTGTGTCCTGGGGACATCAGGCACAGCATCACCAGCTGGGAAAGGGAGGGGATTGTCCTGCTCTGCTCTGAGCTGGGGCAGCCTCACCTTGAGTGCTGGGGGCAGTTTGTGGTGTCACAATATAAAAAAGACAGGAAATTATTAGAGTGTCAAAAGGAGGGCTACCAGGATCTGGAGGGGAGGTCTTATGAGGAGTGGCTGAAGTCACTTGGTCTGTTCAGCCTGGAGGAGACTAAGAGGGGATTTCATTGCAGTTACAACTTCCTCACAAAAGGAAGTGGAGGAACGAGTGCTGATCTCTTCTTTGTGGTGACCAATAAAAAGACCCAAGGGAATGGCCTGAAATTGTGTCAAGGGTAGTTTAATTTGGATATCAGGAAAACATTCTTCACCAAGAGGGTGGCTGAGCATTGGAACAAGCTCTGCAGGGAAATGGTCACAGCACCAAACCTGGAAGAGTTCAAGTGTGGACAATACTCTCGAGTCCATGGTGTGACTCTTGGGGATGGTCCTATGCAGGGATGGGATTGCACTTGATGATCCTTATAGGTCCCTTCCAGCTCAGGATAGTCTATGATTCTATACTGAGCTGTGTATAACATTTATATTAAACAATTATCAGCATAGCCTCTCTGTAGGTCTCTGGTCAACTGTACATTTTTGGCGTAGTCTTTAAAGCTGTCATTCAGTCCTTGACTCAAGGGTTCAGCAGCTGCAGTACTCTGTTTTTAAGTCTGCCTCTTAAATTATCTGGATATTCCTACTGGTATAGAGATGATGTCTGAGCTACTTTCTGAGCTACAGAGAGATGTGTGTTCTTTTAACTCTGCAGGTTTTGCCTGGTGGTTTCTGACAGCAGATTGAGGAATTCGGTTTTCATCTACAACATCCTCACATTTCTCAGACCATAAAATAGGACTTGCTGATTTGAAAAATGGATTTTGGATTTTGTTCTCAAGATTGGCAAAGGAAATAGCATATGTATGCTGACCTTTGTGACAGCATGTGAAGCCTCTGCATTTGAGCTGATGTTGGAGAAAAGCTAAGGTGAAGAGATGGCACAGGAATGGATTTTCACTGTAGCAAAATAAGCTTTGTGGATGGGAGAGAGGAAAACGTGTTTTTGAAAATGCCCATTCATTTGCTTTTTGTGCTTCTGCTAAGCTTCAGTCTAATTACTTCATCAAAGGTAACTCGACCCTAAGACCTTCATCCTAATGTTTGGTAGGCTGACATAAATTAAAAAAATAAGACCATTTTGTTAATTCTGAATTCTCCAGTATTCTCTCAAGCTTTTTCATGTCTCCAAGTTTCTACTTCAGCAACCACAGATTATCACCACCTTTCATCTTAATTTGCATCACACCTATTGAAGCCATATAACTGTGGGAGGCTAGAAGGGTGACCTTACAGTACTTTCAGCATCCCTCACCTTCATTTTACAGCTTTATGTAGCTCTCTTTCTCTCTTCCCCTGTCAATGCAGCATCAGTGCAACTAAATATCCAACTGGATAGACATTCATTATTTAAAAGATTTAAATTTTGACCTATTTCAGTACATTTTTTAGCAGGTTTATGGGAATTCTGTAGCTTTTTGAAGACAAACCTGGTATGCTATTTGTATGTGTGTTTTAGGAGATTACCCTACAAATCACCATCTAGTGCTGCTGAATTGAGATGCGTGTATATTGTGGGTATAGCTGTTCCATTATTCACACAGGAAAGCTAAAATCCTTCTTTAGAAATTTAGTTGTCTCATAAACCAAGAAAGTAAATCTAATTTGAATTAATTAGTGAAAAACTAAATTAATTTAAATATATTCTTACACTAGGAATGTAGGCTAATTAATGGCTAACTTTATATATCTTATTTCATGTTCTTTAGATACTCATTACTAACAATATATTACTTTTATATTTATTATTGTTGCAATTTTTAGGGTATTGTGATAGCAACTGAATTTTCTGAGTGGATTAAATCATAAAAAGGGTCCTTGTAGCACTCAATTGATTCTTACTGTACAATAAACGCCTGTTAACTGAAGTGCAAATTAAATACTTATTTTCAGCACATCATATAAAGCATTAAGTATATTAAAAAATTATATTATAGACTCACAGTGTGGAGCCAAAAATAGGCAGCTTCAGAGCATGTTAAATATCCTTAGCAACCTGCTAAAATATGACATGGGAAACAGTTTACACTTGAGCAATTATCTGATAAGAACCAAGCCCAGTGAGCTTATTGCAGTATGTGTACACAGATAGGGTATACATAATTGAGCATGTGCACAGACCCAGAGAAGGGTACAGAAAATGACTGCTTTGATATGTACATAATAAAACAAAAGTTCATAATATGTATCAAAATTCAGTAGGCATGTAAAGATTAGAGATGGCAGATATTAGGGGATTTGAATAAAGAATGGTTTAGTTTATGGTGATGTAGCTCTCTTGTAACTTCAGTGGAAGTATACTGAAATGCAGCTGAAGTAGTGCAATGGTGAATTAAGACAAAGCTTTAGTGATGATTGGAATTTAGAGTTTTCCACTCATTTAATGCAAATAAAAATTAAACAGACTTCTATATTTAAGCATTTATTCAGCTTGTTTTGGCTGTGTTTTCAAACTAAGAACATTTTCGGTTCCTTTGGCACATTGTGAGAAAGGATGTATGCCTTCCTTTTGAGATGTGTTAAAAATGAAATGAAAAGTGTATCTGCTACCTGTATTTCTCAGGTAATAAGAGACTATACAGACGAGGGAGTTGAATGAAAGCTCTTCTAAGTCCCCCTAGATTACATGACCTGCGATTTAAGGAAAGTTTTCAGAGTAGACTGACATCTTTGATTATCCAGCATTTTAAGCCAAGCCAAGTTCTCAGCTGGCATAAATCAGCTTAGAGCCTCAGAAACACAGTGCAGTACGGACTTTCACAGCTGCAGATCTGGACATGTGAGATCTGTGGGTTTATGCTTTTTTCTTTTCCCTCGCAGCTCTTGATTTAAACAAAAAACCTGCATGTTTTGTTGTCCTGTTTATCTGTCTGATTCTTAGTCTTCAAAGAAATGAAAATAAGATCTTTTAACAGAAAGAAGTTAAATCACAACTAGACATAGTACTACCCACTTTGCTGCTACAATATTTGATATATTTCATTGAAAAACTGGAAATGATAGGCATTTCTTAAGAAATAATCAGAGGAATTCTGAACGGGTAATTATATTTAGGAGGAGATACCATCCTCTTATAAAAAATTGGAACAATTGTTAGGTGATCTGATTATGTTAGCTGCCAAAAACCCACAGGGAAGTCCTTTCACTCCATCTGTGCAGACAGAAAGATGAGAATTGGCATGGGAGCTGTTAGTCTGGCTCAACATCAGTTTATACTGAGACAAACCTCTTGTGATTATTCAAGAATATTTGAGAATAAACTGGATGGGAAACTATTTTATGTTCCCAGTATAATTTAAAGGGATAGGGAAATGTTGTCACAGTTGGTTGAGAATTTTAAAACCTGGAAATAACAAACTGAAATGAAATTGCAGCAATCTGCTAAGCAAAGCTAAAAAGGTGGCCCTAATTTATTTCTGTTTGAGTATAAACATATTAATCTACAACTGTCAGTAGTGTAGGTATTAATGGCCAACACTTGTCTCTTCCAAATTACATATCCCTTTTTCATTTTCGTCCAAAAGCTTCCAAAGGCGAAGCCAGATGAAGAAATCTTTCATTATGTCATGGTTTCAGCTAGGATAGAGTTAATTATCTTCCAGTAAGTGGTAAAATCTGGCATAATTTTCTTCCATTTGCTGTGTTTCTTGGATTTAGTATGAGGGAAATATAGATAACACAGTTTTAAGTGTTGCTAAGTTGTGCTTATCCTCAGTCAGGGACTTTTCAATTTCCTCTGCTCTGCCAATGAGGAGGTGCACAAGGAGCTGTGAGGTAACATAGCCAGGAGAGCTGGCACAAACATCCAAAGGGATATTCCCTGTCATAGAATATTATAAACAATGTATAAACTGGGATGAGGCTGCCAGGAGGGACTAATTGATGCTGGGGGGGACAGGGTGGACATTGGTCAGCTGGTGGTGAACAGTTGTGTTGTTAATCACTTGTCTTCCTTGGGATTTATTTCTCTGTGTTGCCTCCTTTTTCATTACAATTACTATTATTGTTATTATAATATTATTTTACTTTGTTTCAGTTATTCAACTGTTCTTAACCCACAGGGTTTACTTTCTCTGATTCTCCTCCCCATCCCACCACAGGCACGATGGGGGAGTGAGCAAATGGCTGTGAGTTACTTAATTTCTATCTAGGGTAAAACCACAACATATTGCAGTTTAAATTCAAGATTTCCTCTAATCTCCATGTAGAAGTGACATGTAGATTGACAGGTTTGAAAGAGGCAGGACACAGGCCAAGGAGCAGGAGCAATGCTGCTTTGAAATATGAACCTTGTTTGTTGCATTAACCAGTCTCTAATGTATGCTGTTTGAAATTTAATTCTGAATTTTGAACTTGATCTCACAGATTGCATATATCCTACCTACATTGTTGTGTTTTCCTGACCTAAATAAAATTTCTATTTTATTTGATTATTAGGGAAAATTTTCCTAAGGCATAATATTTAGTCTTCCTGGTTTAGTATATACATTAGCATCAGCCTTTGGAATTCTCTAGTTAAATGCCATGCACTATTTTCTGGGTGAATGCTATAAAAATTGCATCTTTATTTGTATTTACATAAATATTATTTCACCTTGTGAAAAAGTCATCCGTAAGGAAGAGAATATGACCATGTATTTCCTTTGTCATTTCTGATTCAGAACAAATCAAATGAAACATTATTATTCCAAGAGCATAAAAAGAAAGTGCAGTTTGGGTATTAGTTGGAGGTTTAACAGCAGCTAATCTCACCCATGAGGTTATCAGCTTTTGGGTGATCCTATTTAAATCACTTTTGATACCACAGCAGGCCTTATGAAGCATACACTGTCTAGCTTTGCAGTGAGAATTAATATTATTCACAGCTATCAAATTCACATTAAAACAATATGGTTCTGTTCATGCAAGTATATTTTCATATTTCTAAGAAGAATTTATATTTGTATTTCAACAGTGTAAAGAGCAAAGCCCAAAAATATGCTAAGGTTGAATGTTGCAATCCTTGCTCATGGGAAAGTCCACACTCAAATGCTTCAATAACTTAATTCTAAGTACAATTACCTGAGTTAAATTAGGACATTCAGTACTTCAATAAATTAATAAATAACTGAAACGTATTCAAGCAATAATGGACTTAGTTAAGTTTGAAGTATATTTTGTTCAGCACTGGGATCTTCAGAGACTGAAAAAAACAATTTAGAAACCTACTGATTGAGTTTAATTGTATTTGTAAAAGCACCAATTGCAAGAGGATTTAAACAGCTAGTTAAACTATGAAAGAATCACAGAATGGGTAAGGTTGGAAGGGATCACAGTGGATCATCTTGTTCAGCCTCTTTGCTCAAGCAGGGCCATCCCAAAGCACACGGCACAGGATTGCGCCCGGACAGTTCTTGAGCATCTCCAGCGACAGAGACTCCACAGATTTTCTGGGCAACCTGTTCCAGTGTGTGGTCACCTGCACAGTGAAGAAGTTCTTCCTCATGTCCAGGTGGAATTTCCTGTGCATCAGTTCCCTCTCCATCCCTCTTGTCCTACCGTTTGGCACCAGGTAGAGCTTGGTCCATCCTCTTGGCATCCCTCCTTCAGACAGGACAGACATTGATGAGATGCCCTCCCAAGGCTGGAGAGGTCCAGCTCTGCATCCTTTCCTCATAGGAGACAGGCTCCAGTCTCCTGACCAAGGTCGCAGCCCTCAGCTGAGCCCGCCCCGGGAGCTCCACATCTCTCTCGTACTGTGCTGCTACAGGACCTGATCTTCCCTTGAAGAGCTGATAAATGCAACAAGTGCCTGTGAATGCTGTGCATCTGATCTCAGCTCTTCTCCATGGAAACTACGCTAAGGAGCCAGCAGAGCAGCTATCCCTGCAGCAGCAGTCACCAGCAGGATGGAAAGAATGCTTCCAGAGGGCTGCCACAAAAAGGGACACTAAGCATGCACTCCTTCCTTACCACACTGTAAACCTGGTATAGGAATTTGTTGTTTGGAAAGTAAATAATCAATTTTCATAGTCTGAAGATTAATTAATCACTTTCTCATTTTAACATTTATTATTCACTCATTGGTAAAATTTTATCTATACAGGTCGTGTTTGATGGAAAAAGTTATAAAGTAGTGTAACATTCTTGAAAAGTACCTGGAAGTTAAAGCTCTGGCCTCTTGCTATATAAAAACTCCTGAGAAAAAATACAAAATGCTATTTGGTGGAGATATTTATATTTTTTTTCTTTACATGGAATTTAAAGAAATATTTCACTTCAAACATTAATGATAACTATAATTTTTGCTTTGACATTTTAATTTTATGATTAATTTCAGATAAATATATTTAAGTAAACAATTTCGATTGAAAAATATGCTTTTAGAAAGAACAAGGTATTTTAATTTAAAAGTTTCAACCATATCAAAAGGCCTTATTCCAACCATAGTAACAACATTTTTAGAATTTTAACTTCTCTCTTTTTTTTTTTTTTTTTTTTTTTAATTAGTATCTTCCACCAAAAAAATCCCTGAAAACCTGTGAGATGGTTCTGGCTAGCTCTGTTTTGCCTACATATGAGAAAAAAGGAAGCATGATGTAAATTAATGCAGTTCAATTGCAGAAATTTACTGCTTCTAAGTGTAATCTCTGTACTAACATAACAGACAGTCATAGTGAGAAGTTTAAGAAAAATTGAATGATTAGTCCTTAAGATGCTGGGTAAAAGGAAAGACACCTGCTCATCTTGGCTATTGAAACTGCACAGCAGTTTGACCTTGCCCACACTGTCAACTTGTGACTTCATCCTATTTCATCCTCTAGCTAGGTCTAGTTTCACCAAGAGAGATGATGGATAATTTTTCAGGTCCTGTATTTCTGGAACATTTGCTTCTTTGACAACGATTGAAAATGAATATATTGCCTAAAAATCCCTGTGCTCAGAAGTAGTCACATCTCATTTCACTATTTTCTCTTTTTCATTTATAGATGTTTGTCCATTTTTTTTCTTTTTTAGATTTTTGTATGCTTATTTTTCATTTTTAATGATTTAAGGAGTATTGTTTTACCTTGCATTAGGGAAATATTCCTTTTTTCTTTCAATTCAGAAAAACATTCTCTTTCTCACTTTCTCACTTTATACCTCACTCCCCTACCAAGCATTTTCACAAAAACATGAAAAAGCATTGGCATTTAAAATTTGTACTTTATTTATCCCAGAGAGAGACATTTTGCAATGTATCTTTATATGACTAAAAGAAAACTAAAATATATTATTATGTTTGTTTTGTTATAGTTAATAGGGCAGTGAATTTTTATGAATGTAGGAAACAGTAATTAAGAATGTCAAGTTAGATATGCAAGAGTTTAGAAATAACAGAATTAAAGTAACCTTAACAGGTGCAGAATTTTCATATATATTTTTAGTTGTGATTTTATACATTTTTCCCCCCGAAGTCCCCCAGTTTATTCAGTACAGAGGCTAATTCACATCCACAAGGGGAGACTGGTATGACCCTTTACAGTCACTTCCAAATAGAACACTGTGTGCAGCCTTCATATGCTTTGGCTCAGAAGCACTCCTAAGTCCATGCTGTGTCACCAAAAGTCAACCAAACCTCTTCTATACCTTGTAAAGAAACTCCTGGGTCAGTCTGGCAGGGAGATTGCAGTAGCAGCAGCTTTCAGAATTACCTTGGACTGTTTGTGCATACAGCAAGATGCTTGAGTCCCACATTACACCTCCCTATTCTGTGCTATTTATTCTCTGACACCGGATATAATATACCTGCAGACCCCAGCCCTGTCTCCCTCCACCATGTTGCTCCTTAGCTTCCTAGTTTTCTCCACCCAGTTTCTATCCCAACCTTATGTTATTTCTCCTTTCATCCACCCCAAATAGATCCTCTACATCCTTTAGTAAGTATGAGAACTGGAGCTAACTGAAAGAATGACTATTGTTTGTGTTCTACATTAGAGACTAAAAGTGCTTAATATGAAAGAAAAGTCTGAGGGAAATTGCAGGAAGCAAATTCTGAATCTTTTCTATTGTCTTAAAATATTATTTGATTCAACTATTTGAGTTTCCTAATCTGTTAAAGTCGTTTTCTTCTAGTAAGAGACTAAATATAAATATCAACTTAAGCTTTTATTTTAGCCATTCAGTCTGCCTATACTAACTGTAAAATTATTAAATACAGAAACTAAAGACATTCTTTTGCTGAGGTCATACAGATGTTAAAAAAAAGGGCAAGATTAGAAAAATCTGATTCAGCTTTTAAAATATATATGCTTAGGTAAAATTACTCATACACAAATATATGTATATATATTTACATAAATATTGTGTTACAATCTTCACCAGATTTGTGTAGAATCACAAAAAAGAATAAGAGCAATCTACCTGTGTACAACCACAGACATACACACACACACAAGTTTCCCTTCCTTTCTAATTTTTTGTTCTTTTTTTGGGCATACTTTTTCACTTTGGTGTTGGCCTCTAGGATTCCAAGGGATATGGCAACATTGTTAGTAAAACATGCAAGCCAACAATAAAGTAATAAACATCAGCCTGAGATGTATCTGGAAACCTCAAAAAAAGGTATTATAGAATTGTAACCAGACATTTTGCTCCCTGTCTAATCAAACTCAAAATTTTGTGATACAATAGAAGCAAGAAGTGCCATAAAATGATAAATTGAAAGAAATAATATATTTGGTGATAGCAATCTCACATTTTTGGTGTCCTTTTGTCTTAGGTAGTTTTCAGTTACTGAGATTGCTGCCAGCATCTGCTTCCATGTAATGAAAAAGGTATTGCTTGATGTAAAGTTCTGACACATTTGTGTTCAGAGTATAAATTCACTTTGATTTACTTTAAATTGTGAGACAGTGATAAATTACTGTGTAATTATCATGTTTAAAATGGCAAGCTGAAGCAATGACAAGTTCTTTTAGATTTTTCTTTCCATTTCTACTAGTAAGTGTACATGCAATAGTTCGAAAATACTGCTTCATTTTATCTCTGTCACAACATCATTTTTACATCTGCTCTCTTTGATGTTTTTCAATAGCATCCTCATGCTTTTTCCCCTGAACTGAAAATTTGCAGCTGTTTCATTTTTGGCCTTTGTCTGCATAGTTATGCTTAAGAGAACTGATCTAGCTATTGCAACCAGGTTAAGTCCTTCTACAGACACGTTCAGAAAGATTAGCAATGTTTAGTTTGTTGTTAAACACATAATTTTAAAGTTCTAACTTTAGTCACTGTAGGTATGTGGTGTCCTTATATTTCAAATCTCTTAGACTGGACCTAGAATTGAATTATGTTGCATTTTACTATATAAAATAGCTTCACTGCTGCACTGCCCAGAATCTGTGTGCAGTTGGACAAAAGATATGACTAAAAAACTTGAATGTAAAACTTTCAGTTTCTATAACTTCCTGTGGTGAAGATGTCTATAACCTAACAGGGCTGAGTGAAGGCTTTTTAATTTTTATTCTATCCTAAACTCCTGCTGCTACTTTCATACTTACACTTAATTGAGAACAGTACTTAGGAATTTTTTTAAAGGCAAAAACGTAGGTAAAAATATGCCTCATGAGAATATTTAGCATACATTAAAAGATCAGCATGGGCATAAAACGGTTTTTTAGGCTTTTTAAGAACATGTCTGAGGCCAGAGTGGACATGCTTCCCTCTTTCCATCCCTAAATAAGATTATTAGTCCTTAAAGAACTCATCCACAAACGAGGGAGTAGAATCCAGAATGACTACATTGAAATATCTAGGAGATAATCAGGGTATCTCTGGAGCAAGATATTAATCTCCATGCTGTTTGCTGACGTGACACCAATGAGCAGAACACCAATAATGTCAGAGAGAAAGAGAATTTTGATTCTGTACTCTGGAGACTTATCTGAGAAGGAACACCCTGATTTCTGGTTGCAGGAATCCTCACAATATCTAATGACAGTTACTGGAAAGTCTTAAATAACAAGAAAACTATGCATTAGTCTGTTTTATTTAAAGACACAACATTCTCTCAGACTTAAGTTCTTATGGTTTGAATTTCACTGTTTTGCCAAGCAACTGACCCTTGGTCCTGAGAGTGTTTTTAAAATGGGCCAGGAAACTTCAGCTTATCTTTTCTCTTGATCTACCTTAACAAGACTGGATTTTCTGCCATATAAGCCTTACCTTGGCTTAAATCTGGAAAGCTTTACTAAATATACACTTATCACAATCTTGTTAAGTATATGCACTATTTACAAAATTATTTTATTATTATTTATAAATTATAGTACTATGCGTAAATGTACATTATTTAGAACGCATTTAAACATCCTGTTGCAGATCCAGTATTCTTCTCTGACAAAAATAAAGGGCCAGACCCAGCTCTAAGATCTCCCTGCTAAATCATATGAGCTCTGTTCTCCTAGCTGATGTTCGTTTTGAGCACTCCATGCCTGAAAAGAGTTGTGAAGCCATGGAAAATGGCTTCACAATGGTTGAGGAAAATAAAATTTTATTGCATGTCTTAAAAGTCCATTGGTTGGAAAATTCACCTGTACTTGGACACTGTTCAGCATTTCTAGAATTAAGTTTTCAGTATAAGTATTAGGAAATAAAGTAGTGGACACTAGTTGACACAGTCAAGTTCATGTAGAGGATGTGAAAAACAACCTCAAAGCATTTCCAGAACTTACTCTCTCACACAAAATTTACTTCTGTTGTTGCATTCTGCCTCCTACAGAGAATGAAAGACATCTGCTTATGCTGATAATCTAAGAATATTTAGGAAGAAATTGCTGTGCCTATGGGAGATGGAATAAACTTTCCTGAAAAATATTCCTCTCCCAAAGGAAGTGTCATAAATTCTCTAATATAGTCTAAAGAAATCACCAGCCTCTAAGTTCCATATTTAAGGTTACACCTCATTTACTCAGCAATGTGGAAGGCTGTCAAATTATTTTTATGCTGATTGCACTTAGCCTGTGTTATATAACTTTTGCATTAAGAATCCTCTGTTTAAATGTTTGATGTAATTGCAAGGATGTTAAAATATATGGTTATATATTTTATTTAAAGAACTGACTTGAGTAAAAGTACAACACATGCTGAATAATTCTTTAAAATACTTGAATTTAAATCCTGAGGAAGCATAAGCTACTGTTTATATCAATTAACTGTCCTGTGAAACAGTTGACTAACAAAGACTTTTTCCAATGGTCAAGGAAAACACCTACTACAAATCTGTGTTATTATTAACAAGTAATGTTGGAATATCTGCTTTTTTGAGTCAAACATAAATGTTTTTTAATAAAATAAGTATTTTTTAAATGGGGACTATAAAGTTAAATAATTATTAGAAACAACTGCAATGATTTACTTGCTAGCAAAAGCCTGTGGTTATTTTTTCTCTCATTTTTGCTACACTTGTAAAGATTTTACTGAAGTCAATGGACTTACACTACTGGAAAATTGGTTTGGGAATGTCAGGCCTCTAGATCAGAAGAAATTTAAATCCAATTCAAAATCCAAATTTAAATCCAATTCAAGCACTAGTTCTGGTTTCTAAATGCTTGGCATTTAGAAATCAGTTATAAGGATTTAATTCATATCGTATAAAATGTTGAACAAATAATCTTATTAAATAAGAGACTAAATAGAGAAAGACAATAATTTATTTCCACTATAGAGACCTGAAAAGTGATGCTTCAGACACCTTGGAAGCAAAAATATAATCTTAAGAAAGAATAACAGCTGGATGAAACAAAATAGTTTTATTATGCACTCTGGCTGTTATCACTGAGACATGTTTTGGAAGGTGAAATATAGGGAGGTTACAATGAACTTGCTATAAATTAATATTTTCAATGAGAAAATGAGTGCAAATTAAAACCAGTAGGTGCTTAGGAAGAAACAAACAACCCAAAATAGAAATTAAAAAGAGCGAATGAGGAATACTTAGAGATGAGTTCTTGGGTATTTTATGAAACTGGAAACAGCATGAGTGATTAAGTGTGGAAACTGAACCTTATCACTACCGTGAGTGGGATATATCTCTTCTAAATTACATGTCTGAAAGTCAGAAGTCTAGCACTGAACTGCTTGCCCTAGGCTTCCTTTATAGTCAATAGAGAAATCTAGGCATCTCTAGAGGGTGATTCATCTCTGACTAAAATAGGCATCTGAGATAGGTCAAATGAATTGCCCTCTAGAGGTGCCTGCTTCTCTCCACTTCATACTTAGATATCTAGCTTTTAAATGTCTAGAGGTAGGTGAGATGAATTCCACTTCAGATCTCACACTGGTCCTGCATTCAACAGTGGAGTGGCCATTAGTAACCAAAAGTCCCTAAGGAATGTTGCTAAGTAGGTACCCAGTGCTGACCAAGGAGTGAAGAATAATGCAGTAGACTCACTCTGCAATGGATGTTTTCAGGCAACATTTTTAGTGTACAGCTTGGCCACGACTCTGTGGCTTGTAGATCCTCTTACATTTCCCTCACGAGAGGGCTTCTGGATGAAATGTGCTCTTCTTGATGACTTGAAGTGTCTTGAGGTCCTGGCTTAGCATTATTAGCCTGTGCTCTCTGTTTGGCATTTTGACAACATTACTGCCTGCAGTGCTACGTCCCTAGCTGAACCAGTCAAAGCCATTCATTATTTCCCTCCCTGGATATTTCTAATTCTTCATCATATATCCAGAGAGACTGTAAAAATCATAATAACAGGTTGCTCCCTTGGAACATTAACCTCCTTTTCAGGAGAAGGGAAAGCAGAATCTAGTAGGTGAAGTGTTAGACTGCAACCTTGCTGAGGCTTAATCTTCTCCCTCACTATAGTCAGGAGGTGAAACATCATTTGTTTGTTCTTTCCACTGGGCTCTGTATCTACTCAACAAGTAAGTTCTGTTGTACAGGCTGTCTATTGTAAGGTGCAAGCAAAACACAGAAGTCATGAGTTAGGGAAGAGCTTTTATTATAATTAAGTATACTTCATGGTACTCCTAGGATGTAAACAAGTATTATTTACCCATGAAACCACACTTTCTCTGATTATTTTGTTATTTTTATAACTTCATGTAATTTTATTTTCTAACATACAGATTAGTGCAAAATTCCATTATTTACTATTTTACTTGTGATTAATCCCATAGAAAAACATGCCTTTTCCGTCATGGTCCTAGAGCACAGAACAAAAGCTCTTCATGAGACCATAATAGATAAAACATTTAGCCTTGGAATGCCTTTCTGCCTAATACAATGAACACACAGATTGCTTTCTTCTGTTTTCCCAACATCCTGACGATTCTTTTTCATGACCACAACGTGCAATATATCAACCCAAAGTAAAACCCCATTTTTCTCCTCCCCCGCCCACCTCAAAAGAAAAAAAAAAAAAGTTAAAAGGCTATTATCTTTCTTAGTTTTTTCTTAGAAATTATAGTATATTTATTTAATTCTTCTGGGGAACACAATATAATGGATAAAATGACAAAATTTTAAAATAAATTATAGAATAACTCTATAGAATAAAAAGATGGTTTTAGTAATTTTTTGTAATTAAGGATTTAGAAATGCACACTATATCTTGAACATGCATATCAAATTAAATATCATTAAATTGTATACACAAATTAATTAAACAGTTGGGAAATTGAATTTAGCAATGGGTCACTGGCTCTAAACTACAATGTTCTACCTTGGGCTAAATTAAAAAGTAACCATTTGGTATTTTGACATTTCATTAGCAAAACTGCCTTTACCGCAGACTAGTCTGAATGATAGAAAAGAATAAATTCTTACTGTGAGTGTAAGGGATTTACTGGAAGATAGAAAAACCTAATCTGAAAGGAAAATAATTGGAAAAGATGGGTGGATTTGTAATTATTGGAGTGAAAAATAATATGGTTTTTCATATTCTTTCTGAGAAACACTGATGGATCATTTATGCAGGAAATTAATATCCTATTGGCAGCTCTCAATAATGAAATGTGGAAAAAGAAATGGAAGAAGGAAAATTAGAGTGAAGAAGAAAATGTATTCAATATTTTTTTCTTTTTTCTATCAGACAAAAAATTTAGAGATGAAGAAGGAAATCAATTTTTATTTGCTGGTTTATTGGCTCAATATGTGCAAGACACACATTCACACATTCATTGCCTCTTTACCTTGTGGCTAATCCACATGGCCAAGATGCACAGACAGGAAATTTGCATAACTGAATTACATTCAAACAGTGCAACAAAAATAATTTGCACAAGCTGTAGATGTAGACTCTTGTTTTTTCTGAGAATCAGTCCTTAATTTCCAAACTATTTTGTAATGTTTGTTTCTATAGTCCTCCTTCTTCCTTGAAAAACATCTTTAATTATTTGTCATGATGTCTTACATCAAATTTAATTTACCTATGTTGCCAAGTCAGATAGATTGTGCTCTGCCTATACCTTCAACTGCTACTCATTTTATTCTAACACAGTTGATCACATTTTCCTTTTTTACTCTGATTTTTTAACTCTGACCATTTGAACAGATTCTTATATTCTGTGTCTCTGCCCTGACCTGAAGGAGTGAGTAGCATGTTCACAGACCTGTGCTGTAGGGTTTCTCCTCCTCCTGAGGAGTCTTTGTACCAACTTGTCTGTCAACCATTTCCACTGGTATGGTGCTGAAGTTCCTCTTTGCTCCTGAGTGGGGTTTTTTGTTTTTTTTTTCCTTTAATCCCATTTCTGCCTTTTAGATCACTGGAAAGGCCCTGAATGTAATAAATAGGTAATAAATTTATAAAGATTCTCATTTCACCTAGATTTTTGAGGGTGTGTGTAAACAATGCAATGATTATTGGAATTAAAACCTTCTGTCTACACCCCCAAGAGAGTGAAAATCCCAACAAAATGGAAATATCCAAGACTAATATTCTCTGTGCAGTGACCACTAAGACAAATTTTCCTCATGTTAAATACACTTTGCAGTGTTTTTAACAATATTATTTGCCAAATGACATGCCAACATGTTTAGAGATGCAAAATGTATGGTGTTTGTAGTTACTCTCCTCATTCAGAGAATGACAAATGCTATGTTGGTGATTCCAGACTCCACCATGCATTATTTATCAGCACAGCTGGACTCATTTGTGGTAGTGACTAATGTTAGTACTAGCCCAGTTGCACTGGATCTCTATGGTATTATCATGTCCTGTCCTGAAGACTCTGATTATGAAGGCCCATAATCAGTTGTGATCATTCTAGATTAGGTAAATATTAAAAATACATGTTAGAATTCTTTCATCTGGAGTTCAGTTTCATGAGTATTGGTCATTCTAAGTATTTTTAGTGGTTCTATACTTTCCTTGACCTTTCCTGAACCAACAGAAAGATAAACAACACTTCAGATATTGCCACATAAAAAATTCAGAGTATTTAAGCTATGATTCAGCATGCTGGATTTCAGTCATTTACATGACAAATTTATAATCATTATAATCATGATAATTATAATCGAGATTTTTTTCTTAGTGGTAAAAGAAAAGATGAATCATGCAATAAGCCTGCTATCAGATTTATATCTCAATGAGTACGTATCAGTGGAGATGCTTCCTTCTTTTCTCTGACTGTTTTGTAAGACTATACATGTAACTCAGGAGGTGCCTGGCAGTATTTAACTGAATTTTAAATGTAATGTTTAGCAACATGAGATAATTTTTCAAGGTTATGCAGAATAAGAATTTCCACATAAAGAAAGCTTATGTAAATTAGTGCCGAATATGGACATTTGTGTAGGTTCTGATTTTAACTCCTACAAAAGTCTAGAAATCTGGAAATACCTAGGGCTCCTATACATAATAGTCACCAGACTATGTATTGAAAACACTTTTATATACCCTGACTACTCATTACACAGGAAGGGGGTAAAATATGAGAAATCACTGACAATGCTCTTGGCACTTTCAGGCCTGTGTGATGAACCAGCTACATAATTTCATTGTATGTTAATAGTAATATTTACACTTCAACTGAGTACCTGGCTCCAATTTTTGTGTCATATATAAAAATAACCTGGCAAATTAAGTTGTCTGACTGAGTATCTGGTAAAGACTGAAGCAATAAAATTCTGAAGATCAATATTTTTCTATCTCTTGCAGCTTGGCCCTGATCTTTATTTTCCCTGTGTGGAATATCTGTACATTCAGGAGATGTATTGACTAACATAATATAAAACTTCAGAGAGGAGAAATACTTTCAGAAATTGAAGCAATTTAAGATCTGCTTTAAAAATACAATTGCAAAAGCTCTCTTTGAAGGAGGAAGTTGGCTGTGCCTTGATTGTCAGATACGTTGGTCAATTTTCATTTTATGGTTGTTGTTGATAGTTTTTTGTAACATTTTTCATACCTCAGCTTTATCACTTTTCATTTTTACTTGTTCATAAAGAGTGAACATTTAGATTTGCACATCTTTCTACTCCCTAAGAAAAGATCTGTATTTACCTGCAGATTTAACTGTCTCCCTTCTGTCTTTCATGTAGTGTATATCTCTTTCTATACAAGCTGCTTTGGACTTTTCTATGTGAGTGGGTATTAGCTAGCAAACTGCAAATTTTTGTAGTGCTAATAATTAAATAGCAATAAAAATAATAATGACAGTGATAATTACAATAATGAAAGGAAAAATCTTTTCTTATAGACTGGTTATGCTGTCATTTATATTTGCATGAAGTCTTACCATTGATTTGAAGGCCAAAATCAGGATCAATTGACAGCTACTCATTATCTTGACATTAGCATAAAATTGTACTAACATGATGCAAGAATAAAAGGTGTCTTGGGGCATACTGAAGCTGGATGAGAAGGACAGTGCTAAATTAGTCTGTGTTTCATTGATCATAAATATCCCTTGGTTGTTAAAACCTGGCAAAATTCAGGGCAAGTATGAAGATTGCATTGCCAGGCAATTTTCTACATTGGATAGAAATATTCAGAATTATATGCATAACATCTGTAGATCCTTTTGAAAGCTAGCTGTATTTTCAAGGGCCTAATCAAAACAGAATGACAAGTGAGCGTGTATTTAAAAGATATTGTCATGATTAATGTACTGCTGAACATCAAAAGGGTTAATGGGCTTCAACTAGCTGGTTAGCTTAAGATAGTATGAATTTGGCTGTCTTAAATTTGCAAGACTTTTCAGGGAAGACAGAAGGCAGTGAAGTGACCTAAAAGGTATTCATCATGCTTCTGTGGTCTTATTTTTAGTCATCAAGTTTAGATGGGAATGAGTGACTGTGAAGGAGGTATCTACCTCCCTGAAAATAGAGAAAACAAGATTCAACCACCTAAAAATATTGAAAGAATTTTTTTTTGCAAATAATATTAGGCATGTTTTTGGATAATCAGATTTGACCAAACAAATATCTTAATTTTTTTTGTCCACAAAACATCCAGAGGCTTTAAACTTGTTAAATTATAGAAGCAAAATGATGTGTGGGTTATGATTTCATGCTTTCCTACAGTGAATATTGCCTGGGCAGAGTGGAGGTCAGGCTGTGAACTCAGTTCTGTCAGGTAAAATAAAAAGCAGTCTTAATGAAGTAAGCTGCAAAATGCTAAGGAGTCAGTAACACTTCTGAACAACTTTGTATTATGCTTGAAGATTTTAAGGTGGATTTGGCAACATTTATTAACTAAATCTTTCATCCATGAATTGGTGAAGCTTGTGAAATCTAAGGTAAACTTTTGATTGTGCTGAGTAAGAGCAATTAATAGCTGTGTATCAAGAAAAATTTCTAAATCATTGGTAATTGGAATGACAAGCAAGATTCTGCTCAAACACTTCATTAAACTTCTATTTTTATGGGGATTTCTTCATTTCCACTGGAATGAACAAGTCAGTATGCATGACTTATTCTGCAATGAACTTTGATGAATTTTTCTAAGTACATTAAAATGAGCTGCATCTTCTGTTAATCCAAAGACCCCCCCACCCATACAGATGGTGATAAACCCTCTGATGCACAGGCAAGAAGGCAGGATAATGGGCCTGAAGGACAATCATATATATGTACATGTATAAATATATTTTTTTGCTTGTCAGTAATAACTCTCAACTGCCTACAGCATTCACAGTGCCTCTTAAAAGTCAGGTATTGTATTGAATTTAAAATTCTCTTATGCAGAGCAGGAAAGGGGAAAAAAAATCAAACACTTTCTGAATTGGGCCCAAATATCCAAGGTTAATTTTCTGAGAAAGCTGCAGCAGCTAGATAAGGCCATCCCCTGCAAATTAGTTTTGCCTGCCTGGATTACAGCTAAATTTATGCAGCTTGCCTTATCCTTTCAGAAGCGCCTCTGAAGTGTCGTAATTAACTGGCACACATAAAGTGAGAAAATTTTCTGCTTGGTGGCAGCCATTCCTCATTTCATCTCAGTTCTAACCCATATGGAAAGGTAGTTTCTTATTTTTACTGTCAAAAAAACTCCCACAACCCACCAATATCTTACAAGAAGTCTTTGAAAACAAACATGAAACAGCTTCAGAGCAGAGTTAGGATTTTAAAGAGTATAAATACTGCTGAGGGAGCAAAGTGGAGATTTTGCATAATAGTAAATACAAAATAGTGGCTGGAGATTGAGTATACATACAAATATATATGTATGCAAAGGTATATACACACAGACACACATTTAGACTCCAAAATTTTACAATTAACTACAAAGCAATTTTACAAAATTTTACAGTTTACTCATTTTCTTCTGTTGGGATCCACATCTAAACTATAAATTAGGAAAAAAGTAGATGTTATATATGCTTGTTACTATTTTAACATAGGGATAGACCTTTCTCTTTTTTCTCTTGAATAATGTGTGAATTCCTGTGGCTTTTATTAAGAAAAGTCAAGGGTATAT
Source organism: Sturnus vulgaris (assembly GCF_052056855.1). NCBI lineage: Eukaryota > Metazoa > Chordata > Aves > Passeriformes > Sturnidae > Sturnus > Sturnus vulgaris. The sequence goes on along the minus strand of NC_142243.1, from coordinate 26,626,971 downwards.
TTAATATTTTTCTGGTAATTTTCTTTTCTGCTGATTAGAATATTTTAATATTGTACAAAGAAAATAATATAATTGAAATAAATCCCCATTTTCTATATTTGAAGACTGGTACACATATGCAAACTTGATGAAAACAGTTTAGACTGGAGAAAATTTAATCCCAGACTATGTTAATTCATTTCCTCTATGGATTTTCACCAATCTTTTTGTTGTTGTGATTATCAAAATTTTCTACTGTTCTAATATTTTATACTGTCCTGCTCTATTTTTCATATAAGATCCCCATTTGTCTCACTATTTACTCATTCATAAAGCCTGTCAAATAATTTTTGAGCTTTTAATGCATTTTTAAAGTAGAATTTTAGGTAAGTATTTTCTCCTCTATCCCCCTTCAAATTTTTGTTCTGTAAAAACCTGAGGAAGTCAATGAGAATGGCTGTTGGCTGTCAATTCTGCTGATGAATTGCTGCTGTGCAGCACCCAACAGTGTTTGGATTTTTTACCCATTTTCCCATTAAGAAAAGTAATTTTTAGGTTTGCTATCAAATCATCATGCTATCCCTTTAGAGCACTGCAGACAGAGTATTCACTATATTAGGAAGCATTGTGCACTAAACTACCTCCATTTCAACTAGTCTAGCTTGGTGGAAAGCTGTATTTTTGCTTCCTGGAAATTGATATTAGAGCTGAACTGGGAATTTTCTGCAATTTATTTTTACTCAGAAGTTCCAGCTATAAAGCTCTTACTCTGCTGTTAAGCAGATCAACAACTATGCTGCAGCGTGTTACTTGTTCAGAGCACACCCCATACAGAATATCCAGAATATCTCCCAACAGCTGAGTTACTGCAGGAATCAAAGGGCCAAATTCTTTCAGCTTGGATGGATTAAATCCAGAGCAAATCCAGTGACTTCAGTGGAATTACTTGGGATTTAAACTAGTGTAACAGTTAAGCAGAATGCGTCCCTTCCTATTTAGACCATAGTTCCAACAGCTACTTATAGCAGGGATTCCTGGGTAGTGAAATGACTGTCAATGGACTTGCACAAGAAAAGAACATGACATGAGCTCATAGAATTTTCATGTTCTTAATCTTCAAGTGATAAAGATGAACATTATCACTGTCTTGACCATATTAAAGTATCTTGCCTGAGAGGTCTGCTCTGCAGAGAAGACTATCATGTCAAAACAGAGGAGGCTAAAGAAATGCTAAAAATACATGCAATTGGAAATATTTTTAAAAGAACTACGTGAAGATGAAGACACCTGGATTTCAACAGAATCTAAGACCTCATCAGCAAAAACCTTGTGAATAGAAGCCTAATTATTCATAAGAATTTTACAGGGATTAAGTGGTCTTTAACAAAAAAGTAACTCAGAAAACATTAAGAATGAATTTCTATGTGCTTCAGGATTAGGAACAATTTACTGGAGGGCAGGTTGGTTATAGAATCCTAAAATAAAGGAGGTGGAAAATCTGAGTTTCAGCTGTGTTAGCCTTTCTCTCACACCCTCAATATCCCAGTAAAATTTACTGGGTAGGTGTCTAAAAGATCTCTCATTACTATGAAAAGCATTTAGAAACTTTTTGCAGGTTACATATAGCCAATATCATTGCACAAAGACAACAGTTAAGGGAAAATAAAACTTAGAGTGTTCAATCTCCCGTTTCCCTTCCCAGCACTTCACTTGCAGGAGACACCTGTAATGGAGAACATATAATTGAACACAAAAATTTAGACATCTTTAAAATAAAAAATATGTTCACTTTTATAGGACACCAATGAAAATTTTCTATATATTTCCTAAAATGATTGAATGGGTTTAAAAAAGGATTTTTGAGTGTTTTTGGGTTTTTGTATTTTTCCGCAATGTCTCTATCAGTTTGTGTTAGCTTTCCTCCTTTGTATATGTTTTATCTCTCCTATCTTTACTTCAGCTACTTTAGGCCAACCTTTCCTCTTGTATTCAAGTGTGCATTTTTCTTATTTTGTTTTCTTGTCTTACCATAATTTTTATGTTAATCTCTATATTTTGAAATTGCCAGCATTATGTTGTGGCCATGAGGTTTCTTATCACACATAGGTACATATGATAGAATGGAATCAGTATCTACACTTAACATGTTCATTTCTAGACAGATTTATTGCAAGGGGACTATTTCTTTGTACTGTTTCATTGCAGGAAAATGACAAGTGGGAAAGGCTGGACAATTTATGTTGCTGTTAATCTATTACAGCAGAAGATCTTTTCTGCTAATGCATGTGTGCTTTAACAAAAGGCACAGAGGGGTACAATCAGAACATCTGTGATTACAGCCAGAATCTTGCTAAAATACATAAGAAGGTCTTAGAATGTATAAAAGAGAGAGTGTATCACCTATGCTTTCATACTTTATTTTCCACTACCCCTCTTTATAAATACAGTAAAGACAAACATGAAAAGCCTGTTAAATTAATACCAAAGCACTGCAGCATTATCTATGGATTTTATGGAAATTTGTGGGCTCAGTTCATGGTTCAATATCCCATATCTCTAATAGCAGTACCTCTGTAGCAGGAAATTAACTGATGCTTTGTGAATGGTCATTTATTCATAATAATAATTCTTCTTTTAAGTTGCTACAATGTTTAAACACTCGTCCATATTCTTTTGTAAAAACCATGGAACTAGTTTATACCAATAAACAATACTTTTTTTTATACTTTCATTTTCAAACTATAAACACATTTTAAAATTTGTATTTATTTTCTCAGATTTGTATGGAATATATATCAAATTTGATAAACATTAAACTAAAGGGCTTTTACATTTCTCTTCATGTTGATACCAAAATCCATGGATGACCTCTTAGAAAAGTGGATTTTATATAATATTATTACATATGTATGTAAAAAATGATCAGATTTAATAATGGGCATCATTAAGATTAGCAAAGTGAAGGAATTGTTGTGCTTTGTCAAGGTTTTTCACTGCTTTTTTTCTTTTTTTACATATCTTGGCCATCCAGTTGCTTATATTGAATTTAAATTAAACCTTAAATGAGGAACTGATACATGTATAAAACTAATGAATAAAAATCCTGTTTACCAATTAGTTAAATCCAATTAAAGCTTAAGCTGATAATTGTATAAACCTCTGGTATGAAAAAGAAAAATTGTGCTCAGAGCTCTTGTCTACACTATGCGTTGGAAGATATTTTTATTGGGAACTTGTTACTGTACTGAGACATTGAGAAAAATGCTAATTTAACCGTGGTAAATCAGTGATCCTAAAGTCAAGAGTAGTGGCTTCCTATTCTCAAAAAACATCTATTCCAAAAAAAGAACATCCACAAATACAAGAGGAGAACCAGTGTTCAGAAGTCAGTGTGATTACATCTGTTCCTGTTCAGTATGAAAAATGTGTCATTTTCAGAAGCTGTGATTCTACGCTAGTTATCCAGAAGATATCTGTCCTGAAAGGCAGATCAGAACTGTATGGTTTGATGTGTTATAGTACAGTGCAAAATCCATATTTCCTCAGCTGTGATTTGATCCTTCCTCACTTCCAGAACTTGTTTTAACAAAAGAAATGTTCTTCTATTTTCACAAGATACAGAGCCCAGGCAGGTAGCAGACTTTTCACAGAGCAAAGTTCCTAAGTGTCATTTACAGATGCAGGATGTAAGCTCTCTGCTGGCTGAATTTTGGACTGGCTTTGAAGGCTTTTCTGAATTATACAAAATTAACTCAGAAAAACATATTATAGTTCTGTGGCTCCACAATATCTTTAATGCAGCAATAAATAGACTTTATGCTTGAATTTTACCAGCATATTTGATATTTTTTAAAGTAAAAATTTTAATTATCCCATTAATAGAATTATTACAATGACATTAATGAAAAACAGAGAAGCAAAGTAATAGTTCAATTATTTCCTATCTTCTGCATCCTCTGTTAATTAAGGGTTGATTGAGAGTAAAATGAAGTGCATTTTGTTACATCTGCCCCATAATCACTGAATTCCTCCTTTAATTTAAATACTGAATGGAATGACTGCCTGAAAAATGTTACTCAGAATTACAGCTATTCCTATATAACAGAGTTCACACAGTCATGGCTTCATTAGTGAAACAGAATGCTATCACTTTGTTGAATGTATTATATTAACACAGATACAAGGAGGAGCAGGATCAATGAACATATGAGAGTTCCTAGAATTCATGGTAGTTTTTCAGAGGTGTCCCTTGGACTTAAAATGTCTTTTCCTTATTTCTTTCTGCCATAGAGTGAAGGATTTATTTTTACTGCATTAATTTGCAGCTTATCTGAAGAAGGAATTGCTGGAAGCTGCTAACTTGTCATGGCTACCCTTAGTATATAGCAAGTAAATTAAAGCAGTTCCCTTTCTCCACTGAAGGGGAATTCACTGTGGGTGAGATGTGGAGCTGAAGAGACAGCAAGTCTGCAGAAGGTCCAGCTGTGTCAATATGGCACAGCTCCTCTTTTTGTTCTCATTCTTGTAGGGATTTCCTTATCTTGTTCCTATCTCCCTTGTCTTTCCACCACATATGAGATTTTTTTCATGCTACATTTACACTCTGTTGTCTGCTAAAGCCAGTCCTATTCAGCTCTCAGTGCTGCATGGCTTCAGTAACCTGTACTTGATTATTTTGCATCTGTGCTTATAACTCCCAGGCATTGTCCTGTTCTTTTACTTTCATGGCCTCAGCTATGATCTTGCTCTTTATTTTGTGACTCCCTGCTACTAAGGGAAACCGATTAGATCATAGCTGCCTAGTAAAAGATTGCTGTACCTGAAGATAGTCTGTACCCTGACAGTGGAAAGATGGCTGGGGATAAAGTGAAAACTGGGAAGTTATATTCACATGCTAACAGAAGTTACAATAGTATGGATATTATAGGACTAGATGCAATTACTACTCCCTGGATGAAATGTAATGAACATGCCCAAAAATCTATTCCACAATCACTCCCCATGCACACAATCTACAATTGTAAGGAAATGCTAAGTGGAATGAAAAGGAGGAAACTGGTCAGACATGAGGGTCTCAGCTGTCACAGGGTGCTGACAGATTAGTCAAACACTAAAGGTTTGAGGAAATCTCCCCTTTTCACATGACATCTTACTCGTGCTCAGAAATATACTCCCAAGGTCTCATTTTCTTATTATTTATTCACGACAATTTAGTAAAAAAATTACTATTTAAAAATCAGAGAGTTATCAAAACAGTATTTACCTTTTTGCTAATGATAATTCTATGCTGTAATGTATCAGATGATCAGGTGTCATGTAAATGCATATTCTTTTTTGTATGTTTGTTTTTCGTTCAGTTTGTTTAGGAGTTCTGTGGTGGTTTTTTTTTGTTTGTTTGTTTTTTTTTTTTTTCTTCTTTTTCTTTTTTTAAGGAACGAAGTTAAAGCGGTATACTAGGACTTTGAAGATCTGTATTTTGATTCTAGGTGTTGGGGCAAGTAGTTTAAAATTCAGATCTCCTTCAGCTGTCTGTTTACCTACAACCTGTATTGTCATATATATTTACTGTTGCTGTTTACTATAATTATATTTACTGTTTACGTGCAGAAAGATAGTACAAGAGGGCACCTACATAATAAAACAATAAATATTCACGAATTAAATAAAAAAGGTTTTAACTTAGATGATAGACTAAGAATCTTTTTTTTTTTTACTTTTATCTATGAAGTACAAAACTAGACATTCCTTCAGAATAATTTTATTTCAACAAACTAAGTCTCAGATGTTTTTCCTCTAGTGCTCATAAGGGAACACTATTTAGGTATATGTTCCTCATGCATTATGACGTAAAAGATTATCAGAGAAAGAAAGTGGAAATGAATAGTTACTTTACTTTTAAGTGCTTTCTTAAATGAGAAGAATATGAGTAAAAGACATGAAAGAGAAAGACAAAGACCAAGAACAATTGCACTTCCTTTCCATCCTAGCAAAAGATATATATGCTTGGTATGCTACTGAAATCCAGATATATTAGACAAAATGCTATTGCCATAGATTTCAATGGCAAAACACTAATTTCTCTCCTGGAGTCCAAATTTTTCCTGTCATTTGTGATCACTGAATGAATACAGTAGAGACAAAGAAACTTTCACTGGAGTTCTCTTTGGAGTTATGGTTTTGAAAGTAAGATGTGTGGCTGGGTAATCTAGGACAGCCTTAATAATATTCCCATGTGTACAATCCATTCTGATAAATAACTTGTGCTTACAGTATTTATATATATATATAGTCTTGATTATATCATGTTGCTTCAAAATTAACCATAAAAATGTTTAATTATGTGACAGAAATATTTAACTAAAGAAAATGTTTGAGAATGTTCCATTTGAGTACTAGCACATTCATGCAATCAGTGTGACTGCTGTGTGGAGAAACATTCTGCCTGCTTTTCTGAGAGGGCTGTTATCGAGCTGCAGGAAGACCTTCCAAACAAAATAGTATTCTAAGGGAACAGGGGCCCTATTTCTGCATAGTAGCTCTCAAAATTGTTCCTGTAGTGGTGAGGAGTTTAAATCAGTTCCCTCTGTTCCCTCCCTCTCTGAGAAGGAACTTGGAAGAGTCTAACATACGAAGCTGGCCAAAAGTTCATCTTTTAAATTACATCCTGGGGGTCACAGATGAGATCTTTTTTCCAGGTCCCTAGGTATTTATAATAAGGCATTTATGTGTAAGGCAGTAGCTAAACTACTGTTAGCCAAGAGGAATAGCCACTTGTAAAGCACAGTTCATTTGACCCATTTTAGATGCCCACAAGAGTACAATATTAATTATACTGAGAACTGATTATTTATCTATAGACACTTAAAAGTACTTCAGATGCAGACATCTATATGGTAAGTGTCTACAGTTCAGCAAGATGAATCCTACTAAAGATTAAGCACTTAAATCCTACTAGACATAGCCTTAAAGTTTGTAATTGTTATCCCTTTATCATCTCTAGACTCAATATCCAATGGACATCTCTATTGTTCCATAAGCATTACACTATTGCTGGATCATTTCTTGTCATCTAAATCCACTGGAACATCGAACATTCCTAAGAGTCATTTCGAATGTACATCAACAACTAAATTTCTGAATTTTTTAAACATATAGATTTCTCCAAGAAGCAGAAAATCATTAGGAGATTCTTATGGGGGCACAGAATAAGTATATTTGATCAGCTGCATTTTTTCTCTAAATATGCAATTGAAGAACAAACATCTTTGGAAGCTCACTTTCTGCAGATTAATAATTCTACAGTTCAAAATTATGGTCCTTGATGGCACAATGAATGCCTATATTTCCTTTGTAACAAATATTTGCTCAGAGGCCAGATGAAGCAGTAAACATAATTAAATAAACTGAGATTATCCTCTTTCCTTTTTACTGTAGAGAAGACAAATGACCTTCCAAAACAAAGACCCAGACCTTTAGCTGTTAAGAAAAAGAGCTTGCCTTTTATTATTAAGCTACAGTGTCACAATCCATTGAGGGCAAAGATGCATTTGTACTCTTACTATAAAGCCAAACTACCCTTTCGCTTATTAGAGTTGTGGAAACCATCAGAAAAGAGTGAAAAAGTGATTTTATGATAATTAGAAATATTTTTTCTCTTTTTTTTCCTCAATAACTCAATCTACTCAATCTATATATAAATAACACCTTTGCATATTTGGAGAGAGACTGCTGTGAAAAGATGGTATGCAACTAAATTATACTGCTTTAGTCGCACTTAAAAAAATACCCTCTCACATATTTTTTTTGCTTTAGCTTTCATTTGTCTTTTCTGCCAAACCCATTAAAAGAAAGTCTCAGTTCCAGATAGCTTAACTGGGGCAGTAGAAATTTTCAAAGTACTTTTATAGCAACTTCAGGTCAAGATGAAAAATAAGCCAGCAATTTTCTATGTCCAGGGATGTAACAGGTTTTTTACATTTCCTGGTCTATATTTTTATTTCACATTGGGAAAAGAAGTATTAGAAGAGGTTTTCTAGGTAATGAATAGGAATTGGGACATTTATGCCTCAGTATGCTTTTATGCTTCAGAAAATATCCCCCCCCACTCCCAGTCTATATGAGGCTTGATCTAGCTTCCACTGAGATCAGTGAGTCTCATATTGATTTTTTGGGAGAGCTGCATCAGGCCCCTTTTGCATTAGCTAAATCCTGACTAGCCCAGTACATGTATGAACTGACAGTGATCACCTGAAGATGAAATGCTAGCTTTAAGAGCCACTATGCTGACTCCTCTGTTTCAGAAAGCAAAGACAAAAAAGTGTGCACGTACAAGGGAGAAATAAGTGCTGCTGGCACTTGTGAGCTTGTACAATTAATGTTTTGATCATCACTCCACCAGTCAAGAGAAGATATAAAACCATAGTTAGTGTGTTTCTGCACGTAATGAGATAAGTAGAAGTTTTTAGTTAGCCATTCAGAGCAGACATTTCTAGTGACCTCCTGCAGGAAATAGGTTCTTGATGCAATCTCGTATTGATCAAGCTGCCAGCCATTAACTGATGGCCAGACTTTGAAGGATACTGTTGTAAGAAACCTTGAAATTCTGTTTCACAATTCCTTGTCATGCGCTTAGACCTGAAATATCATGAAGGAGAAAGAAAGATGAAAATTGGAGTAGTAGTAGTCACTTTCTCATTAGAGCCAAAGTGAAAAAAGTGAGATCAGGACACTAACACAGGGCCTTGGTTTGTGAGCAGGGAGGGCACTGACTATGTATTAGGACAAGGAGACATTTATTGTACATTGATCTGCATCTAATCTGTGCTGTTTGCAGAGCAGGTTGGCCAGAAGTCAACTCTTATCTCTGGTTATTGACATTTTACATCTTAAGGACCCAGATGAGTTTTGAATTTGGTCTCAGTGTTCTGTATTGAAAACATTAAGATATCCTAGTGAAAATTCTCTGTAGCAGTTCCTAAAATTAGAAACTGGAAGAAAGGTGTGATAGCAAAAAATGACATCAGACAATATATTCCCCAAATATCTATATCTATCATCTATATCTGAATCTGTCTATATCTATCTTTATCTACCTCCATCTACCTTTGTACCTACTGACATTAAGGTATACATATCAGTAGAAATTATTTTGGATCTTGATTGGAAAGTACTATACACATCATAGAACCAACTGATTCTTAGGATAAACAGAGAAAAAACTTTGCCCAGTTTTTTAACAGAACAATGTCTAGATCAGAAGTCAGAAATATGGAGTCATGCTTTCAAGGCTGGATTTTCAGAAATGGAGTTTGACCAGAGGAATAATGCACAAGAAATAAATATTCAAATTCTAATGCAATTTTATGCAGAAATTTGTAGTAACTCTCTGAATGTGTATCAATTTCCAAAACATTTTATTTTATTGAAAAGGTTTAATTACTGAGATATGACCCTAGTGTATGCTGAAATCTAAGTGCAGTAATGGTTATGGAGAATACAAAAAGAACACAAATGTCAATTTTAAATTGAAATGTACTTCTTACAAGCTCTTCAAATTGGTCAAAAACAAAACACAAAACCGCTACTGTGCTTCAAAAAATAATTTTTTTTTTCTTCACTGATTCTCAGACTGATGTGTTTTGTTACTTAAAAATATTTATAGGGTTATATCACTGTATAGTGATTTCGCTCAAACTGCGTTTTTCTTTATAAACTTCAGAAATTGCTGCTTGTATAGTTATATTAATTAATTTTTTAAGAATAAGTGGACAATCTCATTGAAACAGCAGCAATTTATTATCCTTCTGCACATCGTCCAAAGATAGGAAAGTAGGAAGTGGACACTGACTGGTCCATTTACAGTTATTTAGACAAAGAGGATGTAGGAACCACTATTTTATGACAGAATTTTTTGCTAAAAATAAATTATTGATACACTGGAAGAATATATTAAATATTTGTAGCTGATTTTTAACCCAGAAAGGGTCCTGATCCTGAAGACTGCTCGATACAGGTAGATACTATGTCCATATGGAACAGCTTGCTGTATCAGATTAAATTTGTTAGACATGTGATATACTTACCAGTTTGAGCAGGCAGGTGTAATTTGGGTTTAGGCCAGAATGAGTAGCTAAACATGGTATCATTTTTTGAAAGATGGTAACATTAAGAAACTCCATGCTGTGGTTTGTTTAAGTGCTAAAAAATGAGAGAACTGTTAGATACAGTAGTAGAGTTCAGAACTATTAAGAAAAGGTAGTTTGTCCCATCTATGACAAGCAATTTTATTTGAAGGAATCAATAGGTTTGCATTTTGTATTTTGCTGTGAGTTCACTGCAAAAGTGATCTAGTGATTGTGCACCATCAGTTAAGATGATCATGGTTATATTTATTTGCAAGACAGGAAAAACTAATTTTAGTTCTTCCAAGCTACCTTGTATCTTGTTCTGTTTCACACTTTTGCTATTGAAGTAAGCACAGGACTCTATTACCGAGTTTTGTTTCTATATAGGGGCAGCTACAACTGGGAGTTGCACTCTTAGTGTAAGGTGTAGTGTTTGTTGAAGGAAACACAAATGATTGCTGAAGATCCCTTCAAGACAGAGCAGTAGACAAGGAAGCCCACTCTAATTTGATGTTGTCAATAGCCAGGCTATTCCAGGTGGCATTGAAGGAGGACTGCTAAAAAAATATAGCATCTGCTTGTTGTCCTCAGATTTCTGAAATAATTCAGACTTGGAATGAAGATGACAATTTGACTCAGATGATAAAGGACCTAGTGGAAATCTCTGCTCATCCCAAAATCCAGTGGTCTGATGGATTTCTTCTGAGAATTTGTTAATTATTCATAATTTGATTTAAATATCATTCTGTGGCCAGAATCTGAGACAGTGCCATAGAACCTAATCCTGTGACTAAACCTGAAAGCCATCCAGTGCTCTTTGTAGCAGCCATTTCCTTCCTACTATGCAAGCACTGAAATGATGACAGAGCCATCTGGAGTGCTGAATCTCTGAAGATGATCAATGGGATCTTTCTTTGTTTAAGAAAAACCCAACCCACCACCACCACCATGAAATAACTTTAATATCAGTTTTTGCCCATTAGCCCAAAATAAAGTGTCAGTGAAGAGGCAGGGAATGGATTAACACATTCAGAAGAAGGCAACACATCGGCGTTCTCATATTCTTTGTCTGCTGTGAAAGTAACACTAAGTAGTAACTTCATTCCATAACAGTTAAGTGACATTTGTCACTGTTAGATGTGACAATCATCTGTTCTGCTCCCCTGCCTTTTTGAACTGTGAGTTCATTTGCTAGTATATGTCAGTTAATCAATTATTTTATGACTCCATTTTTATTTCCTTTTTATATTACCTTACAAGCAGAGAGAAAAGAAAAGGAAATCTGGTCTATAAATCAGCTTGTCAACCCAATAGTTACAGCGCTACAGTAAACCTGCAGTGATTGTATCCTTGAACCAGAGGCAGAACAGAAATGTGCTGTGAATTAAAAAGAAATAAACCAAAATGCAGAGAAGCTCTACTCAGAAAGACTGGAATTTGGTAGCAGGAATTGCTGTTTACAGCCAGTCATTTAATCACTGACCCATGTCCAGGACAGAATATGCTCTGCTCCTTCCCCTTCATGCTGAACACGATTCACAAAAATTTTTTATGTCATGTATATCTACAAAATTAAGTGGTTTTTTATTCTTTCCTTTTACCTCTTTTTTTTTTTTTTTTTTTTTTTTTTTTTTTTTTTTTTAACAGAACAGTAGGAATATTAGAATCTGTATTTTCTCTTCCTTTCAGCATTTCAGAAATGACATAACTAGCTGGGGGAAATATCTTTTTTTTCAAGTGAGAAAATCTGAAGGTACAGAAGCAGGCAGGATGCCTTCTGTAACCTGTTTGGTTTCCAAGTGTTATGCAAAGTCCTGAGGAATGCTAAAGGAGTCACTGTAGCAGGTGTCATGAAGGATCTGAAGAGTAGGAAAATGTGTCACCTGCAAAGTACATTTCTCAAGAGGAAACCCAACAGGCTGCTAAGGATGAAGAAAAGCCTTGGTTATTGTATTGTGTCCAGATTCTTTGCTGCTAAACTTCAATCTGTACCTACAAATTCTGTTTGGAGAAGCCATGCACAGTGATACTGTGTAGGAAAATGCCCTTATGCTGCAATCGCATAATATGTCTTACCTGCTGTTATAGAGACCACTGTTTTCAGGTAGGTCAAGGAAAGAAATAAAATTATCTTCACAATTTTGAGGATGCAAATTACAAACATGTTAAAAACAATAATTAAAAAAGACAGCTACATTTCTCCAGTTTCATATCAATATAATAGTAGCTATTTCTTTTAACATGGTATTGTTCTTCATTCTGATAATTTCCATAGGGATCTATTGTTCTCTATTTCTGTTGCACAACTTTTGGCAAATCTATCTGTAGAAATATACAGTAGCAGATTATTTGATGATGAATAATATGCTCGCTGGATCAAGAAAACTTTTACCAGGAAATTTTATTTTTTATTTGAGAAAATGTACTTGTATCTGCACAGCACTGCTGTGCTATGAGTCTGTGCTGCCCAGGCTGAAGTAACTCTTCTGTTTCTGAGACTGTACTTAGCAGCCATCTGTCATTCTGTGTTCCTTGTACTACGCTGTGGACACAAGCTCTATGCAGTCCTTTTTTTTTTTTTTTTTAAATCTATACTTTCACAAAACCTGTAACTGTTTGCTGGTATCTTCTACCAGATCTACCACCAATAGTTCTAACACTATTGGAAGTAAGAACGTCACTCTTCAATGGTTTTTCTTGGAAGCATACATAAAGTGTGAGAAAATGTGTTTGAGTATGAAGGTAAACTAGAGCAACGATTGCTCTTGCTAATAGGAAACCAAAGCTAAATCCTTGTTTTTCACCACTCATTAAATAAAGTAACCACAGAAACTTCATGATTATTACTTCTCCCTGTCTAAGAATGATTCAGTATGAGAGTTTCCCCAAGCTTCTTCTTTTTTTCAGCAAGCAGCAATAATTCACCTTCTATTTTGTTCTCATGAGGCTGAGCAGAACTTGTCTGCCCTGGCCCTATATTTCTGTAAATTCACAAACTACCATCACAGAAAAGATTCTCCATTGTCTCTCTTCTGTGGATATTGCATTTCCACTGACAAGGTCCAAACGCAAGGCTCCAGATATCATCTTCTGAGGGCTGAATTTAAGGAAATAATACCTTAATCCTGGTGATTGTGTTCTTACAAATTAATTCAGGTCCATGTGCTGTTAGCCTTTGGTGTCACAACAGCACGATGTGACTTGTGACTTTGTGAGGATGACCAGAACTAGGTGGATTTCCCACTGGCTACTCTAGCACTACAAGGGGAATGAGTGAGACATTGTGTTTACCCTAAGTAATTAAAAAAAATTGAAAATCAGTTCATTCAGAAGTACCTAGAAACAATATCTCCTGTCCTTGCCATGACCTGTGAAAGCTCCAGGCAGAGCTAAAGTACTTGCAGGAAGAAGGAAGTGATGGGAGCCATTCTAATGAGAAACTGTTAAAAGGGCTGAGGCAGTAAACACTTGCTTGGAAAGATCAGACAGTACTGCTGTCCTGTCCAGAATGAAAGCGAGGAATCAGAGAATGCTTGAAGGAAGAACTGCAGTGTTAGCATCCTATTTTCATACAAAGGATTACAGCGTAAAACCAATGATACACTGTGAATTCTTTTAATTGGATTCATAAAATTAAAGTATATTTAATTTCTTCTAGACAGGTGCAATATATTTTCATAAATCGCAAGATCTCAGCAAAATATCCACTGCTGATGAATTGCTTTTCTCTTGCATTTTAACAGAGGAAATTGGTATGACATGTTGAAAGCAGCTCTTGGTGGGACTTTGCTATCAATACTGCAGGCTCATCTGCACAGTTAACCCATGATAGCGTGCATAATAGGTAGATTGCTAACTAGTCAGTTTTTAAGATAAAAGAATTATTATTCACAAATTGGAAGTAAGTAGACAGATGCCTAAGAGAAACTTAATCAAAAGCTGTTCATCCAATCAACGCTAGCTTTAGAATATTTTAAAATGATTGCATACCTTCTGTCCTCAAAGGTATGCATCCAGGAACATCAGGACCTGCTACTCCCCAAGGAAAGGAGAGCTGAATGCCAAGAGTGTTGACAAGGTGTGGTACTGAATATCCTTCTGTCACTATGGCATGAAGCTGTTTGCTACAACTCAATTCAGCCTTCTCAGTGCTGTAGCCCTACAGTCTTTGCTTAATTTTTACCAATAAATGAAAGGGGAATCCTCTTCCTGCTTCCAGTTTAGGAAATAAATTGAGCTCACAAACTGCAGAACAAGCACCTTTTCTTTTCCTCCTTGCAATCTGGTTTATTCAGATACTTAAAAATGAAGCCTGTTCCACACACAATCAAAGCGTAAGCTGCATTTCACCCGTGTCACTTTGTCAATTCTTCTATTCTAATCTCATCCAAACGGCTTAGAGATTTATACAGTATATGGACACACAGAAGTAAACAAACATAACACTGATAAGGTATGCTCTCTGACTTGCATTGTCTGTCAGGCAATTGACTGAGATAAGAACCTGTTCTACTGTTACACACAGTACACCACTTACTGCAGTGTGGTACTGTGAGAAAGAACATACCCTCATACAAATCCATGTTCTGCCAGTCTGGGAACACACACTTCAGAGGAAAAATATCCCCAACATAACTAGTAAGACAGTTTTAGAGAAAGCAGATTTAAACTTGAGAATAATTTTGCTTACAACTTTGCCTCACATCAAGTTCAACTCTCCTTAATCTATGAATCCATATAATTTGTAGCCTTATGCAAATACGGCAGATATTACTACTGAGCAAGGTACTTGGTACCACATCTGCTGGAACTTAGCAAAAGAGTTTGCCAGGAACCTTGGCTGTCTGCAATACACTTTGTGTTGCAAGTAGTCAGAGGGATGGAAAGATTCAAGGATATGGAATTTCCAAGTACAGCTGCAAAACAATATGTGGTGAAGGTGTTCTGCATTATAGAAACTCATCAAATCTACGTCCAGCCTCATTAGCTGTCTCCAGATCTGTTGGAGAACCTGAATGTCATGAACATAAACAATTTGCATAAGAAATGTTCAAGCTATGAATTGGAAACAAGATTAAAAGAAGAAACAGCTGTGTGTAATTGTCCATCCCCTGTGGAGATTAATATCACACATTACGTGAAAAATCAGATTTTGAAATGAGGTTAACAGAAGAATTAAGCAGAAGAGGGAGTGAGCAATACCTCCTACATAGTACCATGTTCACCACCATGTCTTTACTGCCTTTTAGAGGCTATTCTGTCTTGAAAAAGCATTCTCTGAAGGCCTGCAGGATTTGTTACCCTGCTACATTTAACACATTTGCTAACGAAAGCAAATTGATTTTTATTTATCTGGCAGAGCAAACCTTGGTCTTTCCCCCTAATATTTAATCTCTTCAGCAATGTAAATAATGAGAAAGACACTTGCAGATCTGATTTACCTTCAAGTTCCTTTTTAAGCAATGAGCAATCGATAACAGTACCAACTCCATTAAACAGTCGTTATCACTGCTTGAGTCAGTAAATGTGAGAAACACAATTGTATGCCTATTTTTATTATGATTCAATAGCCTAGCCTAATTATGAAATTAAAAAAAGGGGGGAAAAAAGGAAAGAATAAAAATATAAATTCTGTAGATTAAAAAAATTCTTTATTAGACCAGTCATGCATTAGGTTAGAACATTTCCCCTTCTGACAAGCCAAAGAACATGTTTTTCTCTTAACTGCACTCAAAATGTAGGACAGCTTTTTAGAAGTACATCTGTAGAACATGATCCTCTCACAAAATGCTAAAATGTCAGCCCCCATCAGAAGAAACTCTTCTAATTTTCTATAGAATAGGGGGTGAAAGCATACAATTGCTGACCTATCAATGTTTTAAACCTAATCTGAAAAGCAGTATTTCTACACCAGAGATTATTTCAGTGTCCACACTAGTGATTTTGCAACTGGAACTGCAGGCAAGGAGCTATGGCTCACTGCTAGTCCTTGAAACAGTTGTGAATTCTTAATTATCAATTTTAAATGTAAATGTTATAGGAGGACTATTCATGGAATTAGAATAACACTACAAGCCACAACCATACCTAACATTCTTTTAAACATTGGTTTCTCTAATTAATTTGGGAAACAGGGTAGCTAAATTAGGCTGATATTTCTCTTCAAATTGGTAAATGGCCACACAGCCTACAGTTCTGGGCTATTCTCCAGTATGTGATATTCTACTATTCTCATCTACAAGGAGATATCCAAGCAATGAAGATTATGTTCCTATAATGACAGTATCTTCCTATGGGAGCACTGCTCAGATGACATCCCTTAGAAGCTTTGGTAAAGACAGTTAGCTGCTTATGATACAGACTAGTGATGACTTGACTCACTTTATTTACTTGTTTGAGATTTCCAGACTCATGGCAGTGGGCCTGCTGTATATCTGGAAACTGACAGCTTATCACTTTGTGTAAAAAGATAAGAAAATTTGTGTCACAGGTCACAGCAGATGATACTAAGGTAGGACATAACACCTTGGTCTCCTGGAGAAAGCTACCATTACACAGAGCAACTATGCAAAAATTTTTGGAATATTTCAGCTTGCAAAGAGAGCAGCTGTCCTGTGTCCCTGATGACTCAATTTAAAGGTGAGAGGTTCTGTGCTACTGTATATCCTATCTTAGAAAACAAAACTCTAAATAGTTCATACAGTGCAGCTAGATGACAAGTGTTTAAAATTGATGAAACAAAATTCTTCCCTGTTCATACCCATGAAGGATATTTAACTTATGCTACTCACAGAAGCACAGGAGCTTTCTAGTAGGTATCACTGAGATTCCCAGAGTAGGGTTATATTTAGGAACGAATCAAACTTTAATATAAAGTCACAATATCTGCATTTCTATTGGCTATACTCAGTAAAACATCCTTTTCTTTAGTATTTAAATTCCGTGGAAAAAATTTCATCTTTTCCTATAGCATATAAACAAATATAAAAGCAAATACGCCAAGATAGTCAGGATTCTTCTACATAATGTATCTCCTCTCTGTGCAGTTATCTGTTGACTTCCCATACATCTGAATGCAAGCCTAAAAGCCTTTTAACTGTACCACTTTTTAGGTCTAGGCTGAAAAGTGAATTGCAAAAATGAAGACAGCAGGTAGGCAAATATCCTCTGTCACCCTCCTCTGTCTCTTAAGTTTAACTCACTTTTAATTACTCCCACTCCATTCGACTGCATCCTATTGATTCCTATCCCTTATAAAACTACATGCTTTAGGATCTCTATCAGTTGTTTAGTATTTGCAATTTGAGAGAACTGTGATTGCTGTGCAAAGAACACTGAGTCTTATCCATATTTTCTGAAGAAAAAGAATTTAAAATTACACAAAATATCTGCTTTTTTGTCTCAGTTAACCATCCATTGGTCTTTAGCAGTAAAATACATTGGAAGGTGGAAAGAAATAGGAGTTAAGCAGCAAGATGTAGCAATGATATCAACTCACAAATGGTCATACTGGGATTAAACAAATTTGAATGCTTAAGCAGTCCTTCAAAAGTTAATAAAGAGAGTAGTTATTTTTTAAAAATAATTGTAACTTCCAAGAATGGTGTTAGCACCTGGTGACTTACTGCCTTTGAAACTAAGTTCAAAGGGTTGTGTAGTAGGAGGACACTATCATGATCAGGTTGGACTGAAAGAAGAAAAACATACTCAGTTTCATATTAGCTATGTAAATGTAGGTGATTACACAAACCAGTTGTCTAGGCCTCTCAACATTCAGTGGATCTGTCTTTGGTAGAGATTTACTATTGCTTGCAACAATCTTCATCCCTGATCCCAAACAGAAAGTCCCAAAGCAATATATATTGATTTAAATGAAATCCTTTCAGCAATCTGAATCAGAACTGTTCTGCTTCTCTGGTAATGAATAGGAGATTTTGGAAAAGGAGTTACAGCTGCTGCTTGATTGAATATTCAGGGGAACAACAAAAATGATGTTATACGAGGGACGAACTCGTCTTCAGGTTAGTCCTTGTAAACAGAAATTAAATGAAATGTTTGAAATTAGCCCTGCATAGCTTAAGGTTTTTGATCATTGCAAGATGCTCAGAGAAAGCAAACAGAACAATTAGGGAAACTTTTTTGCACTGTGATCCTTTGAATTGTCTGCACAGACCTAGATCATGTCCATCTTGCTGAACACACCAAAAGGTTTTAGACTCACATTCAGAGAAGGCATCAGCAGAGAGACCTGTTTTGTAAGTTGTTGCATATTTCCTGCTAGCAGGAATTGTTTACCCAGAAGAGAGAAGCACATTTCCTGTTGCTACAAAGGGGAAAGGAGGAATTTTGTTTTAGATTTGACAGAAGGCATCACAAATAATATACCTGTGGACAATGTGTGTGCAGAAGTGAAATTGTGATGAAGTTCTGTCCCTGAGGTTTCTTTTGCTCCTGTTGGAAGATGTATCTATGATTGATACAAGAGTGGCCCCGTGGCCATTTTCAGCCAAAACCATAATCTGCAGCTCAGATTAAGCAATAATTTTGGGGAATCTTGGAGACATAGAAACCCAGTATTTCCAGACTTTATGCCATAAAGCTGTGAAAGGCTAAGTCAAAACCAAAATTATCAAGTCTTTAGTCTGACATTAAATTGAGAATCTAGACACCTTGAGATTAATTCAATATAATCCATTTAGGTGGGTTCACAATCGGTTCAGCTCACCTAGAAAGAATATTTTGATGTTTCCAAAATCCTACTTTTGCTCCACTTGAATAAGTGGTGACTTTGGAGAGGAAACAAAACAACATGAAGAAAAAACTGCCTTTTTCATCATTGGGCCTGTTTGGAAATGTGTATTAAATTTCAAGGAACAAATTTGTACATATTTCTAGACAAATAAAAACATTAGTTTTCCCCTGAAAAATTCTTTAGCTCCCATTTACATAAAGAATACTCACCTACATGTAACTGTTTTTGAGCTTTCACCCTTTTTTTTTTCTCTCCTCACTTTTAATCAGAGAGATGCTTTAAAACACTCTGACGAGTTCGATTAGCCTTGTGATAATAACTTTGTCGGTCTGCAGCCCCAACTGGGACTTCCCCTGGCTTCAGGGAAGTTGCTAGGCTACTATCTTAAAGAGACAACTCACTTGATTAATTGCAAATACAGATTGCTTTATGAAAAAGTTAATACATTTATAACAACAAAGTCTGAGGAAATAGCAGACTGATTATCAGAACTTGCAGTATTCCCTGAATACAGGATTAAGGAACAAAAGTGCAGCTTTTAATAACACTTGCAAGTCTGAGCTAGCTCCAGTCCTGCTTTCAGTGGTGTGGAATTACTGTGCTCCTGGTAAATCGCCATTTCATGAAAATCACAAAACATTTCTTTCTAGAGTGGGATATCCAAAATAAATATTACCTCACTTTATACTAATGCAACTGGCAAAGAACTGCTGTAATATTTTAGGATGCCTTTAACCCAAATATGCCTTGGAGGAATGTATATGTCTGGTATGTGTTTGCACTGAATGTCAGACTGCTGATACTTTGCTTTTTCATTAAGTATCTTATTACTTGAAACTCTTCAAAGGGCTAAGCTGCTTTCATTCCTCAGATCATGAAGTGATTTTATGAATAAATGTAATATGGTAATACATATGATAATTAAAAATATACATTTAAAAAATTTGTGAGCACCTGGTTTCTTATGAATAGACCTTTCAGAAATTATTTTAATTTCCATTAAATTTGTTGACAAAAACTAGAGAATAAAGTCTTTGAAATGTTCTTTGCCGTTTTTTAAGTTCTTTTTTTTTCATTTCCAGTGAAACCCAATGAAGCACCCAAACTCTCTTTGATGTTTCATTATTGCTTAGAAATCTAAGAACATTTAAAGAAAATACTTTCTGGATTTTTAAAAGCTACTTAAGGCAAATCAAATATTTTCAAGAAGCTTTACATGTAAATCTTTATATAAGCAGTAGACATCTGCTCAGCGTGGTTCTGATTCTTCTGAAAGCTTCATTATTAACTTGTTTTTCCTTTAAAACTCCAAATAGAATGAATCCATGTATGATTTGGAAGCAGTTTGGGCTGTTTTTTGTAGTTAGAGGAATGTGAATGTATTTGGCTCTCATTGGTGGGCAGACCTCTGTTTAACCAGGAGGTGTTAAGAAATGAGCAACCTGCAATGAGCTGAAAGAGCAGGTGAGGGAGTAACAGCACAGCACAAAGCTTCAGTGGGTGAGCTGCAGGAAACATTGAAAAAGCTCTGACAGAAATGTGACTTTCAGACTCAAGCCTATGGAGCTTGAAATCGTTGAGAAGATACAGACACTGTGAAAAGTCTTCCTGTTTGATATGCAGTGTAAGGCTGACTCGAGGATTTCTCTAACTGGTGCGTGTTTAGATGTGTTGGGAGTAGATGGTGGGGCACCTACAACACCAGTGTATTAATAGCCTTTATGTGAAAGCCAAGGAATTAAGATGCAGATCCTCTTCTGGTGCTGAAAGGTAGTGGGTAGAATGCAAGGCCTTGTGATGCTGGTTACTTTAGATCATTTGTGAGAGACATATCATCTTTATTTGTGATAGTGTTCCACACCCCTTTCACTCTCAAACAAAACTGGAGCAAATTTGTGCATAATCTGCAAAGGCTAGGGAATGTAGCATAGTTTGGGGGCTATCTTGATTAGCCTTGTACTGAAATTTTCCTTAGAATGAAATATATTGTCACAGTCCTAAGACAGAGCTGAGCTGTGAGCACTCTGTAAAACAGGGTGTTATGACATAATGCAGCAAGGAAAAGGATGCCAGTGGTGGAGCAGAAGGACTCACCTCCTATTTAGGCCTTGGAATGTGAGGATGTTTTGGAGTCATAGAACTTAAGGTCTGTGGATTGATAAATTGATAAATTGATAAATAAGAAAGGAAAGTTTTGTTGAAGGATAGTTGAAGGATTAAGGTTAGTTTAAGATATAAAGAAGAATATGTGTTGGCAAAGTCCCAAAACAGGTCCAATAGGAGACTAAGTGTTTTGTATTAAAAAAATAAAAATAAATTCTAGGTGAAATTTTTCAAAAATATTTTTTCTTTTAAAGTTAAAACTCATTGATACAGAAAAACATTTCGATTGGTAATTATTGCTTTGGGTAGGTGAAGAAAGGAATTATTTTCTGTTTTTTTGAGATATATTTTCATACCATACTGAGTTAACTTTTTTATTTAAATGAGACTTTAAAATCCATCTTCTGCTACTCCTGTAATAAGACTCAGCAAACTTACAGGGCCATAATAATTTGGTTTCTGCATGTAGAAAACAGGTGTTTGCATGTAACTAACAGAGTAATCCTATTGTAAGCCACTATAAGATGCAGCTGTAGCACTTCTATTTACTGGCTGAATAGACAGTAGCACAAAATTTTTCTTCAGACTGCTAAACATTATATTATGCAATAAAAATCATCTTGCTGCTCATATCCTTTTAGTCTTCTATTTCCAAATATTATTTTTCTTGTAAATTTTAAGAATTTCCAAAACTTTATTTTAATTTTTAAAATTATTATACAAGGTTTTTGGGTTTTATTATATATATATATATATTTTTTTTAATTTAATGGCTCCACTATTCTTGTTTAGAATCTAAAAGAAAAAGGGTTTGATTCAGAGCTGAAAACCACTTACCAGACTCCATTTCAGCTCTTTTTATGCTCTAAGATGTGAACTGGCTAGCCTTTCAAATTATCTCTGTCCTTCATAAATAAGAAGGAAGACTCATAGAGATAAATGTAATTTTAAACTCTTCCTCTAGTCTTTTATCTTCTCTTTTTGGAATTCTTGGGTCAATGGCCATCTGACAGCTTTGGTGACTATTTACAAGTTGTAATGAAAATTTGGATGATTTAAGTCAGAAAAACAGTTCCTGAGTTCAGAAAATAGCATTATTTCTGGTATTTCTGCCACTGGATTTTCCAGTTACTGTCATTTTAGTATATTCAGCTGTACTTTCAAATAGCCTGCAGAGGCAGGTTTTGGATCCCTACTGAAAATAGTACAACTAAGATCTGTTTAAGAATGACTGCATGATTTTCTTAAGCTTGAATACCAAGGAAGGAAAAGAACAAGGCAACAAAGCTCTAAACTAAAGAGCTCTAAACAAAAGTTCTAAATCAAATTTTAAGAAACAGCGTTTTTTCCCATTCTAAATATATGGAAAGTCAAATATTAAAAAAAGGTGGACAAGCAATAGAAATCTTTTTAATGGGCATTCTCCAAAAACCTGTGAGAAACATAGATCTGAAGTGGTAGAGCTAATGCTCCTTCAGCACAAGGGGATGGTGTAGGTGACATCTTCAATTTTTCTATGTTTATTTTGTAATCCTATACATGGTGTTAAGAGAGCTTAACCTGGACAAGCCTCATTTAATTTTTGAAGCTCCATCTAACCTTCAAGCTTGGAGAGGAAGACCTGGACCAGTTGACCTTATGAGGTTTATTCCAACTGAATCCTTGGATTTATGATTATAAATCCAGATACATAATTCAGCATGGTTTTCCCTACTGTTTTCCTGCAACTGTGGTATCTTCTTTGCCACCATTTTTGTGTCACAAATAGTCAGAGGTTTTCTATGTATACCTATACAAGCACACATGAACACAGATCCATAGTACACTCATGTATACATATATTACAAAGTGGCTTTGTATCTTGATTCAAATTGAGAACAAAAAAATCATCTCTATAAAAATTTTCAGATGTTTCAAAAGGTTCTGGGATTTCATATTCTGAAAACTGAAAATCTGTTTGGAATGTCAGAATTTTATAATGGGAACACAAGAAAGTACAAAAATTTTCAAGAAACTCTAAAATATTAATCTTCCAGTGTTTGTGAGACAGTGAGGCTGATGAAAGGACAGAACAACAGTTTTGCAATCATCTCCAATCTGTAGAAACATATTAAAAAAAATATGCTTCTGCCATATTGTGTCATAGCATAGCTAGTGTTCACTTGTCTTTTTCCCATCTTTGTTTACTGAGCTGCAATCAGTATAGCAGCATTAAACAAGCCCTAAGAAAAACATCAAAGTGTAACTTTAAGGGAAAAATAAAGGACTTGTCAAAAATCCATGAAGTGTTAAGAAATGCCACCAATCCATGTCCAGCCAACCAGCATTGGCAGTTTGTAGCTTGCAAATGTACATCTATAACTGTTAACCTCTAAAGGACTGTATCATCAGTTGGCATAAATCAGTGTAACCCCACCAAAGTCAAATTTTAATGAGAATAGAAAGGACTAGCTGTTCCCCTGAATACTGAGACCCATTGGCAATATCCTGCTTATTTTTCTGCATACTTGTCACACAGGAAAAAAAAGGCACAGTAAAAATTGTAGCATGTCGGATTACTTGCTTTAGTCTGAACCCCAAATGAAGATACGTTGCCATCTTCCTGACCTGATGCTTATATTCTTTATACACCCTGCCAGTATTTCATCCTTGTTCAAGTATTTGGAATTTCCCACAAAAGCATTTATAGTCACTGCAGAATAGACACTGTAAGTGAGAGATTTAAATAATGTGTCCACCACATAAACGTAAAAAACTAATCTGCTTTACTGCTGCTAATAAACCATATCGAGTCAATTTACTCTGTCCATTCAGGAGTCTCAAGGTATCAAACATTCTGCTTCAGTGCTGGTTTCACTGTTAGGCTGAAAAGGTGGCAGCTGCTGCAGTGAGGGAAAAATGCTTTTCCTTTCTGAGCAGCTGCAGCAAATACTTCCTTCTGAATTTCTTTGAAGACAAGAGAGAAAATCATATTTTTCATGCGATCAACAAAAATAATCTTTTTACATTCCATTGCATTACTTGTATTTGTACCTTGTTAGATAATTCTTAAATGATAAAATATGTCCTTCCTTGTTTTTTTTCACATTGCACAAGAAATTGAAAAATATATGTTATATCTGAAAGACAAATAACAAAACCAAGACCTGCCAACAAAATAGTGGGGTATCAGTGTTTATGACATTTTGAGTTATAATTCTTTCATAGATATACATTATCTGCAGCATAATTATTCTGTAAATGGAATGTGACTCTAATCTTATATGTCTGGTGGCATCACCATCTGATGCAACTTGAAGTTTAAAGTAACATGTTAATTATTTTGGCTACCCCATTGTTACAGGATGGTTTTAAGGATGCTGTTACACAACCTATATAATTACTGAAATTTAGCTGGAATTACTCTCCTTCATATTGAAAACCTTCCCATTGTCAAATTGAAAACCTTGTTTAAAAATATTTTAGCTGCATTTCTTTATCTTTACTTCATTCTAATTAGACTTATATTATAATTAAAGAATTTTAACATTAAGTCTATATTTCAGCTCTTGTGCATTTTTTTCCTATCAAATATAGGCAGAATATGGAAGAAGACATTAACTTCAATTACACCAGGGAGGATAAAGCATGGTGAAGTCATTTGATGTGATTTGCACTTAGAAAACAAATCTTTATTGTCCAACAATTCAGCATTAAGGAACAGGACAAGAAACAGCAAAAAGTGTCTGGAGACTCTAGCTCATTAATTCAGGGATTACTTAGTTTATTAATGATCTTTTTTGATGTTTAAACCATTAATGCATATTGGCATTGTTTCAAATTATGGCTTTATGACGTTACTTACATTGAATTATCAATGAAGGTGAATCTGCCAAGAAGAAAACAAAAGCTTCCATTTACTGTAGGAAATAGCAGCAACAACAACAAAATATGTTAAGGCAGCCCCAGAACTGATAGCCATCTTTACTATTTTACCTCACGGCCTTCTTCAGCTTCTTGCCATATGCTAAAAGTTCATTCTCTGATGAGCCTTTGAGCTGTCAGTCTGTCTTCCTAGCTTTTTTCTCATTTTCTCTTCAGTATAAATGTCTGTTTGCTGGAAATTGTTTTATATCTTGCCTGACCATTTGACTGCAGGGCATAGTTAGTTCTCATGTCTTTTATTAGAATGACAGTGGACACAGCAGGCAAGCTAGGCCAATTAAGTGGCCACTACCATTAAGATTAACCTTTTTAAAAGTCTGAGCATTATGTATTAGAACATATTTGGTTCTTGCATTACTGGATCAGTACCTCAGGGCAAGAAAAGTGCAATTTAATCACCAATTTTCCACTTTTTTTCTCCTCTGTATAAGGGTGAGGCCAAGTGTGCTTTGAAGGGCACAGTCATCAGCTTGTGGGTCAGCCACTCATCTGTGTCACATCAACAGGAGAAAGTTAAAAAAGCTCCTAATTTGACTGCCACCAGTGCAGCTTATTAACAACAATATTCTTCTGAAAATCTGATATTGCTTTATATTGACATAAATCTTCTAAATGTTCATAGCTTTGGGATAAATTTTCACAATTTTAAATATGTATCTGAATATCCAAACCTTTTCTCCTTTAATTCATCTTGCTAATAGTCCTGCTTTGGGAATAATATGTTCATTTTTCATTTTCTGCCCTTGTCATGTGCCACTTCATTTGGACGAAAAAGCATGGCAGGGTTAGTGTTCCTGTGTCTGTATTGCTCTAGATGGAGCTCTGTGCCATATTGTTTAATTCTTATTATCCTTGCCTGATAATCTGATTTCATGCAAAAGGAAGAAGTTAACTCTCTGGTGAGTTCCCACTGGTACCTTAGTACATCCACAGCTGATGAGCTTCTCTTCATCCCAATACGATTAGCAAGAAATGTTGGAAGGAGAGAATCACTTGTAGTGCCGTTTTCTGCAATAGAGCAGAGAGACTTAGGAGGATGGGTTTCCTCTGCACTGTGTCTGTGATTGGGCACCCCAGGTGCACTGTAGGATCAGGAGCTTCTGAAATAATTAACTATTTTCTGCCCTTCCTCCTTCCCCATGCCAACAGCACCTTCATCTGCTGTTTTTTTTAGGTCTTATATTCCTAAAGTCATGCTTCTTTAATGAAGCAAGACTCTAGCCATATTTTTGATTGTAGCATTGAAGAGTTTTGAGATTCTGATCAGTTTTAACAGTCTTTTGAGCATCTAAGTGTCTTTGCCAGTGATGATATAAACAACCTTTAATTTTACATATCTTTTCCCCTTGTTAAGCAGTTTTCTTAACTCTGAGTCAAGTGATCTTGCAGCAAATGTCAAGTTGGGAACTAATATACTATGAAAATAAAATAAGTTGAACAAAGGAAAATAATGCTAAATGAATTTTGAGATAGAACTGTGGTGTTGAACTACTTTGACACATTCCTTTTTTTTATAGGGATCAATTACAACTCTTTACTCCTGTTTGTTTTAAATGCGTTATTGTGTAGGTGAACAGAGTGCTTGTGTGTCTTCTGTTCTCTGAATCTCTTCCACAAACTAAAGGCATAACATGAACTATCTATGGGAGAGCTCAGCACACTGATATCCAGGTGGGCCCCAATGTGTCAGAGGCAATCCTATCTCCTTACATCTGCTATCCCCACTTGGATCTCTCTCATATCTTAGGACTCGTCAGACAGCACAATGAACTCAGCAACTGATCTGAGAACTTGGTGACCACCTGAGAGTGAACTGAGACTGTTGTCTAGAACTTGGTGAAAGTAATTTCTAGATATCTTTCCTCTGTTATGAAGTTAAGACAGCAGGGTTATAGACAGACACATAGTTCTAAGCATGTGTCCCATGTTGGCTGAAGCATTCTGTTGGGGAGAACAACTGTCAGGGTATGGCCTTTTTAGACATTTTTCAATGAAAGGCCTTCCAGAAACTGATTTTGGCTTGATCTATTATTTATGTTTCATTAATATACCCCATGTAAAGTCTGATTTTTACAGGATGATTTTCACAGTTGCTAGTTAGCAATGTATGCAAACAAAAAGCTCCAGATAGCTATTATAAGCATTTCTGCTATAGTAAGTAAACCAAATGAAGAGACCATCTTTATACAGCTTACTTAAGTCCTTAAACAATTTTCCATGAAAGATTTGCAACAGCTGTAGGCACATGAAACATTTTCCATTACCTTTGGGTAAAATAAATGTGCCTGCCACATTTTTTCCTGACAACACAGCACAGTTGTTTGCACAACAGTGATACTATGGAGAAGGAATTGGTCTTTTGAGTACCACCCAGTTTCATAGCAGATTTAGAAGATGTGGTGCTAGAATTGTCAATGTGATGATCTTTGTGGAAGTGAAGTACTGACACATTGCAGAATGTAGTCAGCTTGTGCTGGTCCTACCAAAAAATAATTGCTGTGTGAGTCAGTATTGTGAAAGCAGTAGACCTTTATTTATGTTCTTTTTGTCTATAGAAGAAAGATATTAAAAAAGGAAATTTATTAATAAGCATATAATTCTGATCTGTAGTTACTTCCTACATTCACAGGAACAAGATACTACAAAAAGCCATTTGTTAGTGAGAATGTCAATCTGCTTATGTGAGTTTGCAAGAGAAAGAATATATTGAGACTTGGCCAGGAAGAGTGAAGGAAAAAATGGTGTCAGTGTGAGTTGAGCATTCAGTTTTGCTTGTTACAGGTGCATTTTCTAAGGTATAAATCAGGTCAAGGAAGCTTCAGTTGAAACATGTTTGCTGAATGAGCAGATAACTGCAGTGAAAGGATGTAAAGTGAGAGAAATAAAGAGCAGCCCACACTGCCATAAATGTGAACTACAAGCCATGTAAATATCATAACTCCCACTGAGAATGTGACAAGTCTTTCAAGCACTTGCTTTTACTTCTAAGCTTTGCCCAACCCCAGCTATCAGTGTTAGAGCTAGTTCTTAGCAGACATTTTATGAAAATTCACACACATATTTCAAAAGCTAATAAAATGAAATTTCATTATTATTCATCAATTGTATGTACCACTAACTGTTTTGAATCCACTGTAATTTGTATCCCGTGCACTAAACATTGTGGCAGCAGGGTTTGAAATTAGTGCCATTAGGTGGCTTGCCTTGATATGTGTGTGATAAGAAGCAGCCTTTCATTGAGGGTAAAAAATGTATTATTTAGTAAACTAAGTGCCTTTTTACTGTTGGCTTTTAAAGCTGTGTCACTGCTGTTAGGCAGCTCAAACTTGTTGGCACCAACTATGTGCAAATTTAGAAAACACCCATTCTTCTAATACAATTTGCTCACTTCAGAAAGAGGAGTGGATTTTTTTACAGTTTTTATTTTTATACATGTTGGCTCCTGTCTCATCCTTTCCATCTAGTTGCTTTTGAATACAGTAAATGACCAGGGAAAAAGTTTTCGCATGAAAAAGATAAAGTTTCCTGTCTTTTCTGCATGGTGCAGAGGTCATGATGGGAGATCAAAGACAGGAAGCAGCTTATCATTTTGTTAGCAGGTACAGGGGCTCAGAGCTTTGTTACACTCTACCAGAAGCCATTAGAGAACTGTAATAAGCTAGGAGCACCAGCATGGGGCTTGATTTTAGGCTGGCAATGAGGTGTAGTTTTGTTCAGGAACAGACAGGAAGAATGCACTGGCACCTGTTTGGACTATACATGTGTGTTTTCATACATACATCGAGTACATGTGCATCTTCCTTATGGCATTTATTAAACACAGAATAAACAACATAAACGTTCTGCTGATCTTCACCCCGCCCAGGCCCCCACACCTGTCAAATACAGCAGATCAAAAGGTATCTTTCTCTTTTTTTTCTCATGCTGCCTAGCTACTTTGTGCTTCATACACGATGCAGTCCTGGCCTGGCCTCTGGTTTCTAAAATTATGAGGGTAGAATAATTTTAAACATGCTTTTCATAAAAAGATTAATATTTTCTTTCACATTTTCTTGAACTCACTCAGGAATGAGATTCTTTTGAGTCATAAAATAACACTACAAATAGTAAAGATTTTAAAAGATAAATTCAATAAGATTTTATAGTAATTAACACAAATACCAATTAAATGCCTATGGTACCCTGTTATTTTCCTCTACAATTCATACCATTGGATTTTTTTTCTGAGAATGTTACCCCTCTACTGTGGACATCTTTTTGGAAATTGTTATGCAAATCCAAATCCTGCAGACTTTAGAGGGAATCTGTGACAAAAGCGAGACAGGCACAGATACCTCCACTCAGGCACTTCTTTTGATTAAGGTTCTCTGCTCTAAAACAGAGTTTAATCAAGGATAGAAAAACCAGAGGAAAACTGCTTTCCAGGTGTGCCTTCTTGTGCAGATGGTGTGCTGCCAAAGAGAATCAAAAGAGACTTAATTACAAGAATGATCAGCAGACTCAGACAGGATGAGAAATTGTGCGCTCTGATGGAAGCTGTTCATTACAAAACAACGGCACTGCTTGGCTCGTAGGGAAGGACAGAGCCACTGCTGATGGATGACAAAGGCGTTTTGAAGTCTGCTGAGACCGAGTAATCCATGCTATAATGTTCGAAGCATTTGAGGAGGTGACAATCACTTGTCCTTTCTCTGGACAAGTCCAAACCTGCAGGGGAACCCATGCTGCTCACTTTCCTGGGCAAATGGACAGGTAACATCCCTTGTCAGTCTGCTTCCTGACAGCCTTTAAAATGTTTTGAGGAGTGGCACCAGCCCGATGCAATGCTCGTGTCCGTTTTGCAGAGAGAGGTGATGTTGATCCTGTATGAATTCAGTCCATTGGCTAAGACAGATCTGAGGCCCTGCCATGATGCCTGCTGCAGCCACGAGTATGTGGGCATGCTCTCTAAATTCTGCAGTTTCATTAACCTTTTGTAACTGCTTTTTGAGGTAGTTGAACACACCTTACCATGTACCTGTACCTAAAATGTCAAGTGTTTAGGCTTCAGGCACAAGCTGGAGGGGGATGTGGAATCCTATCTCATCAGCAAAGTAATGTATCATTTAACTTTGATATTCACTCCTGGTTTTCTCTGGCAATGATGGTTAAACTATGATTTTTGCAACTGATTATTTGTGACTGCAGAAATAATGGTATAACATGAACCATCTATGGGGGAGCTCAGCACATTTATCTCCAGGAAGAATCCCAGTGGGACTCCATTCATGTACAGCATCTGGCCAGAGGGAGCTGCAGGCAGAACAGCCTCATTAGTATGTGCTGGGAGATAAGCCCTGTCTTACTACCTGTCTTGTCTACTCTGGGACATGTAATCAGTGGTCCATAAACACTAATGCATTTGTCAAGGCACTTTTGATGAAACAAATTGTAAACTCTGTTAGTTGAAATCCGATCAAAGCTCTTCCTCCACAGCCTTGGGACTGGCACAATTTTCTGCACTGGTATTGCAGTTGCATGCCTAGTTTGGTGAAAAAAAACCCAAATCTTCAATCAGCTCTCCAGAAAATAGTACTGCTGGTTTCTCCTTGGATAGAATTTTATTTCTGTTTTTTTCCAGAGGGTTCTACAGGCACTATTGAACTAATTTTATCAACACCGTGGAGTGCATAGAGGCCTAATCCTCTGGAATGAAGGGATAGATTGTCAGTGACTTCAATGAACTTTGGATTTGGCCTAGATGAATATGGCCTAGGAGAGAAAAACAAGAAAGTGGCGAAGTTGGGATTTAAATGCCAGTGAGTCTCAGTAATAGCATCCTACTTAGTTCCCTAAAAGGGACAATGATGACGTTCTGAGGCAGGAGGTTGAAGAAAAGGGATAAAAATGTTCCAATAAATCTCAGAGAAAAATGGCAAGCAAGAGGACAAAGGTAGTAGAGAAAACATCCATCTGCAGAGTGAAAGAAGATAGAGGATGAGCTTATCTCTTGTCTCATCGCCAGTTTAGTCTTCTTTCCCTTCCTGTCCCTCTCTCTAGACTATTTATTTCAGTCAGTTTTGTTGTTACATACTTCCCAGTATAGGTTCTGTATCTGACACAGCCCTTTTCTCTGCCTGCCTGTTGGCAATTGGCAGGACATACAGCTTATGGCAATATTGAATCTCTACAAGAAATGAGCCAACAGGACACGTAAAAATACAGGGAACTCACAGTGTTTTTCAAGCTTCAGTTAATTAAGTCTTGCAAGACTTATTAAAAAGGCAAGACTTATTAGAAATCTCTTCTGGGAAAAAAGAATGACTAAAAGCCAGTTTAATCTAAAGTGTTAATATCCTTTTTATTTGTATGTGTAGTATATAGTACAGAATTACAGGTGGGCTGAATTACATGCATCTGCATGCAGACCATTGCACAAACATGAAATCATGGCATGCAGAATTCAAATCCTCTTCACTTGTAATACATACCCTTGGAAGGATCAGTAAGTCAGAAATAGAGTCAAGAATGTGAATGCTTCAGCCTACTTCCACCAAAAAAGGTGACAATGAGTGAAATTAAACCCAGTGGGGTAAACTGAGTTTTGATATCAGGCAAGTAAGTTGGAAGGCATCAAGTGAAATTAGAAAGGTCTCAAAACACCATTGCTTTAGTCTAGTCTCACTTTGGATATTTAGGAAACCAGACATATAATCTCTATCTCAGCAGGAGAACTAAATGCTTACTGTTTTTTCTTTCTGCTACTGTCTGGCTTTTTTTTTTTGCCCAAAGACACAATAACTATTTTAGGGAACTTCACACTGAGACAAGGCCTGTGTTATATAAATTAAATGGAGACACTCAAGACTCAATTAACAGATGATTGTGAGCCAGGACAGTTTTGGAAAAAAATGGTGGGGTGATTTTTAGAAGCATCTAAAACTTGCTTTGCAATCTTGACAGAAGCATAAGTTTGTTTCCTTGTTTACCTGTCTAAATGGACACCTGCTGGACATTCAGTTTATTTCCTAACACTTGCCTTTTTGCTCCAGGGAGTTTGTTCACTCACTCCTGTAAAGGCCTCTCCTAAAAAACAGATCTGAAGTTATGTATTAGGGATTAAGTATACATTGCAGGCAAGAAACTTCCTATGTGGAGACATAGTCATAGATGGCATTTTAAAGAATGGTATCGTGAGAGCCAGCATAGGGTATACACCAGATATTATATAAGAAACAAGCCAGTATGCAAAGACCAGTACCTGCAGCAAACCTTCAGGGGCCAATCTATGTCAAAGAAATGGGAAGTGTAATGGAAGGGAACAGAAGGTGAGAATTCCCTTTTCATAGTGAGGGAGAAGTCCACCTGCCTGAGGCCATGGTTAGTACAAATCTTATGGGGAAGGAATGGCAGCCTGTGTGAACATCTTATAGAGCTGGAGAAGAAGCTTCGGGTAAGAGGTAAAAGAAAAGTCCCTTAGGTTAAAATGCAGGAGCTCAGATTTCTGTAGGCCACAAATATCTCATGTGTCAATGGCCAAGTTCTTGCACAAGTTGGTGTTGGACAAATTGCTCTCTGTCTGTCAATTATTCATCTGTTTTAACCACATATGTCAAACTTCTGTGTTACAGCAGCTACAAAAGAATCTCAGTATTTCAAATGAGACTGCTCTGCTTTACATCTTATTCTGTATTTAGGAAAGATGGTGAGAATAATCTCTTTTAAATCCTTACTTTCCCATTTGAGTAATAAACTAATTTTCCTCCTGCACTATGAAATATTTCTTTAGATTTTTGCAGTTTCCCAAGCCTGCAGTGGTGTGGTGGAGTCTAATAATTCTATTTATGATGAAAGGCCACAGTTGTGCCCAGAAGTAACTGCCTACCTGCTCTAAGGGATGCAAAGCCTTCCAAATCTCAGAATTTCTCTTCTCAAGGAGGAAAGATAATTTAAGCTAGAACACAAACTCTATTGCTGGAATTTACAGCTTACTTAGGAGCATGTGCCATTAACTATGAAGCAGAAAACACTTCAGTGAAACAATCCACCAAGGAGACTGCACTGCTATGCAAGATCAGTGTCATACATGTGATTCTGAATGCAAATAAAGAGCAACACAATTATAAGCTAATAGGGAAAGTCAGAATTAAAAAATGAATTTGCTACAAGTAGCAAAGTAACACATTGCACAATTGATTTTAGTACATTTTTACTCTTACTGTGTGAATATTTGATTTTTGCATCTTGGCCTGGAGACTAATCCTCTGTATCAACCTGTTAAGTTTCAGCTTTTAAAGTTCAGATGCTTCCTGCATACACTGAGCACATAACTCCTTTATGTTCAGCCTTTTTTAATCCTTGCATAGGTAAAGCAAATGAGCTGATTTTGCTCACATTTACCAAAAATAAGATAAATTAAAAATATTTGCCTTTGGGTGTAGAAAATCAGAGTAAAAAAGCAGAACTTTCCATCTAGGTATATATATCTATGAGGAAATACAGAATTTTAATCGGGCTATGGCCCAATTGTGAAATTGAAATATAAGCTTCTGTATCAGCATGATGAATTCCCTTCAAACTGTAACCCATTTGCTATTAGCAAACTTTATGGCTGGCAAACAACTAACAATCCTCAAGTGTCCGTCCAGAAATACTGAACATCTTCTTTAGATATTTGCCTTATTTGTCGAGTCATAATTTTTGAATCTTCACAAGAAACAAGGAAATCATTATTAAGAAGAGGAGTTTGGTAACACATCTCAGAAATGTATCACTAGGAACCATGTTAAAGCATTGTCTTGACAGTGACTTTGGTAACAGTCTGCTAACTTGGTTCTCATCCTGCTAGTGTTATCCAGCTTGTGCAGGTTTATTTTCCACATTTCTTTGCCTTTTCCTGTTTTGCTAGCTGTAAGAGTGAGCTGTGGTGGTGGGCAGGCCTGTGTGCCATCTCTTACAAGCATTTTTTGGTCCAGTTCAGAGGCTCCATTGTTTAACCTAGCCTAGGGTGATTTGAACTTTATTTAACAGGCTGCTACATTCTATTTTGCTCTCATTTTTTTCCTGCTGCTGTCAACTGCAGCTTCAAAAAAACCGCTTTCATATGCTGTCTTGTATAAAAGAGTAGAGAGGCAGAATAGTAACCCACAATTTCTATATCCTTTCCAAACTTAACATCTTACCCAAAAGCAGGCTTGCTTTTCAATCCTCTTCAATCTTCTTACAACCTGTTTATTTCAGATCACTGCTATTCCAAGTGTTCTTGGTTGTAGTGACTTTACACCAGCTGGCAACTAAGTACTATGCAGTCACTGACTCATTGCCCACCTCTGTGAGATGTAGAGGAGAATTGGACTAAAAAAACCCCTGACCTGTGGGATAAGATCACTTTGATAATTGAAATATGGAAAATATAATAATAAGTATAATAAAAAGGAAGGCAGCAAAAAGAGAGAGAGAAATGTAGCCCAAGTAAGGCAATTGATGCAAAATGCATTTCCTCACCACTTGCTGACTGATGCCCAGTCTGTTCCTCAGCAGCAATCAGCCTCTCACAGCCAGCTACCCCCAGTTGATATGCTGGACATGATGGTTTTTGGTATGGAATATCCCTTTGGCCAGTTTGAGTCACTTCAACAGGGAGTGCTCCCTCTCAGCTTCTTGTGCAACTGCTTTGGGCAGCACATGGGAAACTGAAAAGTCCTCGACCTGGCAACAACAAAACTCACAAAATACAGCACTGAACCAGTTACTAGAAAGAAAATGAGCTCTATCCCCACCGAAACCAGGACATGGATAGAGACTGCATGAAGGTATAACTGGAGATACTGCTTTTTAACAATGGAGATGGACATGTCTTTTTCTCTAGAAGCTCTGTGCTTTGAAGCTTCTGGAGAATGGTGTGAAGTAATTAAAGCACCACTTTTGATTTGTCTGAACACTGGGTTTATTATCTTTTAGAGATTCAATGGAAGGTTTACAAAGGGTTGGATGGGAACATGCAGAAAATGGATGTCTGACAGTCCACTTCTAAAAGAAAGATAAATGAAGAAGTATCTTCATGAAATGGATTCTCATACAATAAAGTGTTTCACAGAAATACTGATACTCTCAGATCTCAGAATATTGTTAAGAACCCCAAGCATTACACAAAACATCCAAGACTTTATGGTGGTTTTAATGAAATTAGGTACTGTTCGTAAACTGAGGTGTTGTGAATATTGGCACATATTTAACAGTCAATACAGACATGTGTGCAATTTATTTGGGTTAAAGGAATGCACTGCCTATATGAAGTCATAACTTAAGGCTTTAGTGGTTAGTAAAAAATTTATTCTCATTCTAAGTGCGATGGTATTAGCACACACAACCTGAATTATCCCATTTCTATGGTCATTAACGTAGTAATACAGATAAAACTAATGAAAAAAACCTCCGAATAATTGTCTTTTTCTCTGGTGTTCTTCCTGTGCTCCTTAAGAAAAAGAAAAGAATTTCATGATGAGCAATCAATACTTAAAGTTCTTTACCAGGAGAGCTAGGTTAATTCTGGGCTTCTTCCTCCTCTTTGCCAGAATGGGAATGATGTTAATGGTGATGATTTCTTTCTACTGACTCTGGGGTCTGTTTGTATCTATTTTTATGCATATTCCAATATGCAGTACTCCTTATTCTGCAATTCCACATTACATCCATATTATTAATAATGATTAATCGTTAACATCATCTTCATTATAATAACAATAATAACAATAATTAATATATCATTTTTAAAACCCAACACAGTTCTAGAAGAAACACATGTATACAGACCCATAGAAACATCTTGTTCTAGTAACCTGTTTTTTACCAATATCTACAAGTAACAGCATTATCATTGGTGCATTATGAAAATTTCTACATCATGCCACGTTAATGCCTTGCTTTGGCAATGCACCTTCACATAATAACACTATGGTTTCTGAATAAATATAAAAATTGAATAAATTTAAGAAACCAGTATAATATTCTAGCTTTTATTTGATTAACTTAATATACTTCTTATTTTCATGGCTGGGGATTTTTTTTTTTGGTTGGTTTTTTGGTTTTTTTTTAGTTTTTGTTTACTCTCAGTCTTGTTAGTTTCTTTGGGGTTTTTTGAAGTAACATTTTCAGGATTTTCTTTGTAAGTAGGAAGATTAATTATGGAAACACTCGGATATATAGCAGCTTGCTTTCAGTAGTATTTAGGCACTTTATAAGAAATTAAAGAGAAAGCTGCAACTCTTTGCCCATTCATGTCATAACTTTAAATAGAGTAGCAAATAACTTGAGACTGAATTTTCAGTTGGTAACACTGAATATGTAGCTTTTGCTAAGTTCCAGTTTTAAAGTATGTATCGTCTTCTTGCACCTAAAAATATAGCCTGAGTGCATTAAGAATACTTCGGTCATTTGTCTGAGAATCTAGAGGTTTTGCAGGAGCTGTAACAGTAGCAAACAGCTCCTTTTTAAATTGTCATGTATTATTCACACCTTGCCTTAGGAAAGAATGGTGGTTTCTCAACAAATTAAAATGACAGATTTTTGCCCTAAAGTACTTAAAATCAAAATTTATGGGTCTGACTAGGCTATTTGGTGTCCGAAAATCCAGGACAAATGGCCCTTTCTCATGGCTCATCAGTTCTGTGGGACATGCTTTCTGGATACATGGAAGCTTTTGAGCATGAGCTGTACACAGAGCCTCTGCAACAAATCTGGTGCTTTTTCAATGGAAAGTCAGAAACTTTGTCTTGTTATGCTTTAAAACAGAAGTTGTCTGTTGAAACATAGTCACAAAAATAGGAAGAAAGTCTGAAATAAGCATGTTAATATTGATATGCTGCCGAGTAAATGTATTTTAGCAGACTCCTTGCAACATAGATTTCATAAATAAGTGCTCAAGGAGTGTTTAATATGCATCACTTAACCTATGTAAACCTCACAGTTTGGGGGATGAACAGGTAAAGAGAGACCAGCCCTGCCCAGAAGGACTTGGGGGTGCTGGTGCAGGAGAGGCTGGACATGACACAGCCATGGCACTCCCAGCCCAGAAAGCCAAACGTGTCCTGGGCTGCATCCAGAGCAGTGTGGGCAGCAGGGCAGGGAAGGGATTCTGCCCCTCTGCTCTGCTCTGCTCTGGTGAGAGAGACCCCACCTGGAACCCTGCATCCAGCTCTGGGGTCCCAGCACAGGAAGGATGAGGACCTGTCAGACTGAGTCCTGAACAGGCCACCAAGTTGATCAGAGGGATAGAGCACATCTCTTATGAGGAAAGGTTGAGAGAATTTGGATTGTTTAGCCTGGAAAAGAGAAGTCTTCAGGGTGACCTGATCACGGCCTTCCAGTACCTGAAGGGCACCTACAAGAAAGATGGAGAGAGACCATTTACAAGGACATATAGTGACAGGACAAGGGGGAATGTTTTTAGACTGGAAGTAAATTTAGATTAGATATTAGAAAAACATTCTTTACTGCATGGGTGGGGAGGCAATGGAAGAGGTTGTACAGGGAAATTTTGGATGCCTCAACCCAGAAAGTGTTCAAGACCAGGTTGGATGGATCTCTGAGCAACCTAGTCTAGTGGAAGGTGTTTCTGCCCACGGCAGAGGGCTTGGAACAAGATAATCTTTAAAGTTTTTCTAACCCAGGCCATTCTCTGATCCTATAATTTCTCCTAGCAAAGGTAAGCAAAAATATTTGTGACCATTCTCTTGTTGTTTCTGGTTTCTTTCCAGTTCTGGAGATTAAATGTGACACAGTTTTAGATATTGCTCTAAGGGATGCACTTGCTGGGCTAGTTAGCCTCATTGTGCTCTACAGTGCATGCAGGAAGCTCCAGGTATGCTCAGATGGTGCAGGCAGCTTTCCCATCTTTGGAACAAGTACTTAGCCAAGGGACAGAGTTCTCATACCAAGTATTTATAAATAAAAAATGTATCTTGGCCACTAAGACAGCCCTATTTAGGTTTATTTAACTTTGCTTGCTTTTCATTTCACTGGCTTTCTGTCAAGCGCTCTGACTTGCAAATATCTTCGCTATAGATTACCATATATTATTCATTCAATGCCTTAAGAAAGAATGGTTCTATACAGACAAGTTAAACTAACTTATTTTTGCCCCAAGGTGCTTATAATTTTTATAAGGCATAAAAGAATGCATCAAAGGTGGGGACATAGGTAATAGGAGATGAAACTACAGTAATTAGTGTTTTTTGGGTGGCTGAAAGATTTTCAATAAAAAAAGTCTGGAAAAACATTTTGAGTCCTCTGTAAACTCTCATACACTAAATACTGGGACTTGATGCTCTTTTACTCTGGTAATTAGGATATTTTTAACCTTTTCTTTGTGTTCATTGCATCAGTAAAATAAATATCTTTGAAAAAATATTATAGTTGTAGAGATAAATTTGTCTCTTGAGTTCCAACACTCTCCAAAATTACCTCAGCTGATGCAGAAGGCAGTGAATAAAAGTCTTGGGACTTGGGAAGCAATACTAGGAGTAATTGTGCCCAGGGTTTGGAGTTTAGAGCAGAGCAAGAACTTTCCTCAGCTGCACAGTTCCACAGAAAGACTGCTGTCTAAGGGGAATTCAGAAAGAGAGGCCTTGTCCCAGTACTTTTGGTTCAAATATGTTACTGACTTTTCCAACCTGACAGTCTCTCAAACAGCTGTTGGGTGTTCAAAAAGACACGGATTAACTCCCTTGTTGCTAATGGAACTGCTAAAACGAAGCCATTGCTTGATGCAGCAAGGTATTTTTGTAAAATTGTTTTTATTATTATTATATAAAATGTTTTTCTTGTTGTACAAAAGGCTTTTCTTAGCAAGTGGCAAATCACCTCTGGAGCTCTCCGATATTGCAACTGAAGTTTATATCTAACTCCAGTCAGTGTCACTAAAATGCCAAGGCTAGCTGTCAAAAAACTTGAAACTA
Source organism: Sturnus vulgaris (assembly GCF_052056855.1). Taxonomy (NCBI): domain Eukaryota; kingdom Metazoa; phylum Chordata; class Aves; order Passeriformes; family Sturnidae; genus Sturnus; species Sturnus vulgaris. The sequence continues at coordinate 26,588,155 of NC_142243.1, read as the reverse complement.
CAGCCTCTATGTCAAAATACCTCGAGGCTTCCATCCTCCATTGTAATGCCAGCTAAGAAGGAAATTCACTAAATGGAACTGTAATTGTTTCCTAGTCCCAATGCAGAGTAATTGAAAAGGTCTGCATAACTAAATTTAAATACAAGCACTTTAGTATTCCTATCTCCTGTAGTATCAGGGGCAGCATGTGTGGAATATTCACTCGAGAAGCCCTTGAACAGTCACAGACATTCAAGATCTTTAAGTGTGTTAAGTTTTCTAAATTCAGGGAGGATATATGCAGGCTTTTGTACTCTATATTACAAATATTTCACCCTGTGCTCTACACTGACATGGCCTTAGGTTAGACATTCTGGTGATGCTCTGAATTTGCAGTGCCCTACCAATTTCTAAGCTTTCTGTAACATCAAAGTAGAACCTGTCAAAGCCAGGATAGGTGTGGCAGGGAGAGATTGAATAACAGTACTGAATGTCAAGAATAATTTAGGATGGTTGTGTGCCTACATGTTGTATGTCATATTACAGTACTAAGTTATGCATGCAGAGTCAGAATATTGCAATACAGCTACTATAAAATATTATCCAGATGTAATTTTATGTAATGTCATGAACATCAAGTTATGATTATTTTAAAGTATTTTAGTACTTTTCCATTTTAAGCAGGACTTTCTCCAGTGATCTGCAACTTTCAAATTTAGTAAATTTGACCAGTATTTACACGGATTTCATAAAAGAGGTTTGTATATCAGCTCTAGACAAAGTGAATATTTATTTAGAAGTATGTGGTGGTTCTTGAACTCTTATCTTGAACAAACACCAATGTTCATGAGCAGAAATCCTGAAATGTATGATTAATCTTGTCCTGAGCATCTGTTGCATGAGGAAAATATCCCTCCTTTTTTTGCCAAAAACCACAGCAAATCAAAAACAATAAGATATTTATAGATGTTTTCTATAGAAAATGAGAATTCTAATTCTATTAGAATTCTTCTCTCATAGTCCTACAAATAGTGAAATGCTTTGAAATTATTGATTGTTCCTAAGAGAAGATGCTTACACTGAATTTAGCCATCATTACTGTGTGATTTCCAGTTAAGAAAACAAAATTCCCTGGTGTAATGGATGTAATGGGAGAGGCTTGGACTAGATTTCCACTGCATATAGATGAAAAGAAAAGATTGATAATTTATCCATGTGATTGAACTGTAAGCTTTTTGTGGAAATGTCCTGTTGGACTTCTGAACTCTGTAGAACATTTTTTTGCTATAAAAGTTATGACCCACAATGTAGCACTTGATTTGGTTTTGAAGTTCAGAAAATTTCAGCTTGAGAACTCAAGTAAGGGATGTATTAGAAAAAGATGCCAGTCTCTGATGAAGAAGGAAAGAGAAGTTTCTCTAGGCCTACAGGGACCTACCTGAAAAATTCAAAACTCCAGAGGAGTCTGGTTCCTTGGGAAGTTCTCTACTGGCGACTCAGAGGAAAGTATGCATGTGAAGGAAGTGAATAAAAAAAGAGAAATGTTGCTTCTTGTCTCTACACCTTTTCTTCCACCACTGATAATTGCTCCCAGCCATGAGGACACACAATTAGTCCTACAAAGGCTTTGTCACTTTCATTACACCAACTATCATTGGTATAATGAAAGGAAGTGGCTGTGAGAGCCACTCATTGGCTAATGAATAGAGATATAAATTTCTATATAACCTCTGTGTATTTTCTAAAGAGATTGTAGTCCAAAAGAGTGATATTAAAAAGAAAGTGTGAAAATTTATGGAGAAAATAAATAAAGGAAGATAAAGACACCGAAGAAATATCTTTTCTAAATGAAATAACCGCAGTCAAGGTTGAAAATGCTTATCTGGAATATGGAGATCCACAGCAACAGCAGGGAAAGAAATAAGCTGTTCAAGAGGAAGAAACAAACGTGTATCCTATTCTTGAAATAAATGATAAAATTAGTAGTAAGGAGACAGAGAAGACATAGCTGTTCAATAAATCTGAGTGTCTGTAATGAAAGAAATATAATATAGCAGACTTGTTTTCTGGCTTTTTCATTGCAAAGGAATATTTAAAAGATGTCTGCACTTCTAAGAATGTCTGAGGACTGACAGTATTAATATTTATTAAATATAGGAATCCTTGTAAGATTTTAAATATCCGAGATTGTTGATACTGTATGAATGCAAAATTTAATATGTTACCATGTGCAGATAAATCATGGAAAAGATGAAGTAGGAATAAATGAAGTAGTTCAAAAGTATTTAAAATTAGGAACATAATTAATGGTAGTTATCATTGTGGTTTACATAGTTGGTCTCGTAAAATAAAATAATTTATGTGGTAACATTTTAACTGTGTTTGAAAATGGTATAAATGTTTATCCTGATAATGTGTACAAGCATCCACATCCTTTTATCTAACTAAAGAACATGACAAGGTGTCAATAAGATATGGGTTTAAACTACATTATTAACAGGTCTTCAAAAAAGAAGCGTCAGTGTGAAATATCTCTTTGGAGGTGGTGTGCTACTATATTCGTGATAATTGTAAAGGGTGTAGTGAGAAGAGAAATAATGGTAAGAGCAGGTCATACAATGACTGGCAAACTGGATAAGCTGCTGTCTAGAGAATTCAAAAATACCGAACGTTGTTTTCAAAATTACATCTTGAAGGAAAAGGAAGTTGGGTGAGTCTTGATAAGTAGTGATCTTGGAGCAGAATATTATTTCCTAATTCCCAAGGACACTGTCAAAGTAAAGATATGGTTCCAAGATACATAAGCAGCTGGCTAATAGATAGCTACTCACCTGCTCTCAGGAAGGTTAAGACTGGATTCTTTAAAAATTAGCAAGGACTTAGAAAGAGCCAGAGAACTGATTTGAAAACTGGAAAAGTCCCCATCATACGAACTTTAGAGCTTTCACTTATTAACTTGTCACAGGAAAGATGCTATGGTGGATAACACTCTTCCAAGGGGGAAAACATGACATTCAGAAAGCAGATGTGTAACAAGAACCAGTGGCTCATAGTGCCAGGCAGATGCTAAGAAGTAAAGCACAGAGCATTAATCATGGGAGGAAACTGCCAAGCAGATTCTCCATCTGCAGGTGTATGCTGGTTTTGGCTGGCATAGGGTTTGTTTCCTTTGGATTTGTGCTGGAAACAGACTTGATAACCCAGCCATGCTCTAGTTACTGCTGAGCAGTGATTACACAAAGCCACAGCCTTTTCTGCTCCTCACCCCATCTCACCAGCAAGGAGTCTGGGGATGCACAAGGAGTTGGAAGGGGACAAAATCAGGACACCTGACCCCAGCAGACCAAGGGGATATTCCATACCATATGGGTCATGCTCAGCATCTAAACTATAGGAAGGAAGAAGGAAGGGGAGGACATTTGTAGTGATGCTGTTTATCTCCCCAGCTAATTGCTACACATAAAGGCACCTTTGTCTCCCGGAGATGGCTGAACTCCTGCCTGCCCATAGGAAGTGGTGAATTAACTTCTTGTTTTGCTTTGCTTGTTCATGTCTTTTGCTTTATTGCTAAACTCTCTGTCTCTCAACCCACGAGTTTTCCCACTTTTGCTTGTGATTCTCTCCCCCATCCCACTGAGGGGGAGTGAACGAGTGGCTGTGTGGGACTGAGCTGCCCTCTGGGGTTGAACCATGACATGATATCATTCAGTTCAGATTGAATGTATATTTATTAAAAGATATCTTTTAGACAGAAGTTAGATTTTAGCCAAATGCATATTATTATGATCAATGTAAGAACAAATTCTATATATCCAATGACCTTTGATACCCTACATTTGACTAAACAATTTCATTATCCTTTTGACTTTAAATTTTATAGCTGAATTTTAAAAAGGAATGTAGAGAATGAAGGATGGTCCAGGACAAGGCATTTGGTCTTTAAGTGTTGTAGTGTTTATGGGAGTGTCTGAAAGAAAATTAAAATATAGACAGAAAGTTTCTATACAAGACAGTGTTTAGAGTTCTTGCTAGCATTTCAGCAATGTGGGTTTAATTTATGCCTTCTTCAGTCAAGCAAATTCTTGATTTCTGACTGTAACAGCTTCAAAAATCAATCTGATTTCTGGAACTTCCAATCTTTTGAAGTTCACTTTGAAGTTGTAAATATTAACTTGGACTGATTTCAAACTAAAACTGATATTTTTCCTTGAGATTATATTTCTATTTTTCATTATTAAACCCATAAAGTACTCAGTCTTTACAGAATTTACTTTCATTTGAGCTGTCTGACTAAAAAAAAAAAAAAATTTCAAGGTCTGCTAAACCTTTTAACAGAAGTTATGCTGTCCAGACTCTCTGGTTTATGGGAGTATGAGAAAGAAGTGTAGCATGTTTTTGAATAAAATGCTTTGCTGAAAGATTTTTCAGATTTTGATAGCCTTCAGACATGATTAAATAGAATGTATAAAATATGTATAATATTCAAGCATAAAGACCAGCATAAATTAGATTTATTTTAGTTGAGTTAGAAAGTTATATTGAAAGAATTTTTCTGGACTTGTATACCTTAAAGGGTGCCTTCAGGTGGCCACTGGTGAAATGATAAAGAGATTATTGCCCTCAAATGGACAGAGGCAACTGTGCCCATAGGAGAGGTAAAAATGGCAAACATGCATCACTTTCTAAAGCCCTTCAAATTATAGGGGTGCATGTCAGCTTTAACTGCAGGGAACAAAGGTGGTAACCTGTGCTAATAGAGCAGGGAAGAGCAGGTCTCTTAAATTTGCTGGACATGAATTGTACAGTTATCTGAATTCACTCTAAGAGCCAAGATGAACTCATGCTTTTATTGCTCACGTCACTCAGAGCAGTTTGGGGAATTGGCACTATATTTAACTCTTTCTTCTTCATATAAAAGTGACTGGGACACAAATTTGGGTACAAAGTCTATGACCATTGAGCAAAAAGATTCAGTCCCTAAATAATTTTTGCAAGACTTCAAATATTGTTGACTGGATGTGCTAACTGTTGGTCAAAGTGGGAACCACTATAATATTTCACTGATTGGCTATTTATATATGAGTAGATACTTCTTAAAATAAATTGTTTTGGAGAAGCACACTTCCAGCCTAAAACATTACCCATTGCTTTCTTATATGTCAGAAAAGATTTAGAAACAGAGATTGAGACTCAATATCATTATTACGACACCACTTTACATGCCATTCTCCAAAGCATTTATTAGTGTGTTTGACACCTGGACAACATAGTTTTGAACATTTATTTTCCTAATGACTTTGTAAAAGTGACCTATGCTCTAGAAAGGATTCCTTCACTTATTAATCTTTATCTATTTCTAGGCACCAATAAATCCCCTAAATGAGAATAATACCTTAGGTTTGGGGTTTTATTCAAAACTGATTTTTCTAAGGTGGCAGCAGTATCAAGATAAATAGAAGCAACAGTATAATGATGTATTGCTGCAAATAAATAGAAACTAATGACAATTAGAAAATGAATGAATACAATTCTGGTCTACAAAGTGTTCATTTACTCTGTCATTTCCTATGTCTTTCCTTGCATGGGTACAAATTAGTGAAATCCTGTAGTACTCATAAATAAACCCAGGAAAACACGTTTTTTTTTCATTCTAGCTGCTAAGATGCATCAGGGCTCTGCATTAGAAGAATCCATAGAAGAATTGAGGCAATGCTCGGCTCTAGACTGTACACAAAATTATAATTTCTCCTCTTTTTTCTTTGTCTTTTCACTTTTCTATATTTTTTCATAAGAGAACAGACAGCAGATAAGAATTTGATAAACAGTGCAAAATTTATGCACAGGAAAGCATATCTACAATGTTGACTAGAGTGCCCATGGCTGTATTTCTACAACACAAGTGAAAAATCTACATCACAGCTCAAGAAATAGCAGCTAATATTGTTAATGACAGTTGATTTATTTATTTTGTTACATTGTCATCTAGCTCTACTATTTGAAAATAGAAGAATGATGCTTTCACTTTCTGTCAGTTCTCAGATGGTGAAGTCAAGATAAGTATGGAGAAGGCTTTTCTTGTAAATGAAGGGAAATCTGGCTTTGTCTTCCTCCAGTTACAGCCTTTCTCTTTCTTTGTTTCTTACAAACCTAAGTGTTTTTCTGCATCTTTTCCATGGTCTCATTTGAATCCCTTTTCACAATATCAGAAGGATACCGAACAGTGTCTCTGCTCACTGCAGCAGTGTGGTGGGACTTTCAGGCTGCCTAATTTTGACTCTTCTCGAGGTCCCAGCACCCAGGTGTCTTGCCCAGCTGGCAGTGAGGGCTTGGCAGTGCACACAGAGCACACAGGGCGTTCTGCACCTCAGTGATGCTCCCAGGCTGCTGGCTTGGAAAAAGGGCAAACACGGACAGCAGTTGACTGAGGAAGGACCTCGTTTCAATTCTTGCATAATCCCTCAGCACTGGTGTGCTGCTACTTTGTTGCCACTTTAAATAAATCGGAGAGATTTTGTTTTTTTATAAAGGCAAATGTTTCTTAATATAATTATTTTTTATAGAAATGAGGTCAGCAAAACCAAGGGAAAATAAGAATAATTAGGGAAAACAGGCTGAAGCTCTACATGTCAATGCTTAGCTAAGATTGTGTGATAGCAGAATTTGGGAGGGAGTTTTAAATTATGTTAATAAATATGCTTTGAATATACATAAAGCTTTTGGAATGGCTTTCTAAATTAAGTCAAAGGATGACTTTCCATTGACTCTTTTTGGTTTTTCATCCAGCTGTAAAGACTTGTCACTCCATTTTCAATTAAACAGTCTGAACTCTCTGACTCAGCAGTAGCTGGGAAAGATGAGTAGAAAAACTGCTGGAAAAAAAATGATCATTTTAAGTCATACAGACAGACCCTGAAAAAAATCTATTAAGTTTTGAACTGCAAATCTATCTATATACCCTTGGTTAGTGTGAAATATCTACCAGCATAAAATAGTACTCTGGAAAAATTTAGATGCACTGTCATTCATTTGGAGATTACAGTTGGATTGCTTGGGGGTCTCCAGAGAACTAAGCAACATAGAAAAAATAAATTTATAAAATTAGCATATGCTTAAAACTCCCAGATTTGGGGTTCTAAAATGCATGGATCACATCATAGAACACAAAAGCCAGCATTAGTGTTCAGCTTCTTTTGTAAGAAGCACGACAAAGAGTGACTGAAATGATGTAGAAGAAGAAAACATTTTTTGATTTTTGTGTGAACAAATAGCAAAGTGAATTTGAGAAAAATATCTCTATCACTTCTATTATTTTAAATAAAATTAATTAAGATTTGAATGTCTTTATCATATAAGACAGATATTTGTCAGGGGTTTTGCAGCATGTAATACCCTCACAGGAGATTTTCATGTTTGGCTGAAATGTGGGGTAACCAAGGAGAATAAATGAACAGCATTTACAGAGTTTCAGAAAATATATCTGATAAAAATAACCCCATAATATATTCAGAAAATCTCTGATATGTAATGTTACTTTTATGGTACAATCTCTATTTTAATTGCCTGTCTTGCCTGAGATATTCATGCAAACAATGAAAATTACCCTCAAATTACTTCTGAAAAACCATATCATAACTTAAACATTGTCATAAATTTAATTAAGCTATAACAAGTCAGGACCTTCTAAAATGTCAACAAAGGTTTTGTAACATCTTCTTTTCCTCTTTCAGTTGAAAAAAAGCTGTTAAAGATGAAGAAATTGCAATTATCAAGACAAAGACCAGAAATTTCACAGCCAGGGATCCCTCGGAGACTGATCTGCAGAAGGCCCCCGGTCTTGCTGAGGCATCCTTGAATAGGAGAGGAGAACTCCATCAGAGACTCATCCAGCTCTTCCTGAAATTGGAGGAGACTAGCCCCAAAATACAGGGAATGTAGGAGTCTCTCAAATACTGAGATTTCTTTTTGCCTCTTTGAAGAAGGTCCTTACCAGAGTCACAACTTTTATTAACTGGTTTCCAGACATCTTCTTAGCACTTCAAAAAATGCTTATGCTGTCTCCTCAGTTTCTGAATTTGTAAAACTTTTTGTTTATAGTGGGTATAAGTAGTCATAAGCAGTTGTACCACCTACAATAACTCTCAATTAATAAATTAGAAAGATACTTTTTTCATATGTTTATGAATGTAAAAATTTATTTTCCATATGAATCCAGGCATTTAACAATATACTTATGAAAGCATTTAAAAACATGAAGTCTGTCCTTCAACAATAATACATTTTCAACATAAATTGTTGAACACTAACTTCATGTCTAGTGGGCAGCCACAGAGATTTCATTATTTATATGCCTACTACCAGAGGACTATATCTGGGAAATTGCTTTCCTTATACTGCACTCTTGTCTTACCAAAATTTGCCTTCAGCCTTGATATGTGATCTGTGATCTGTGATGTGTGTGTGTGTGTGTTTGCACCCCTGCCTGTATGCCAGCTGTGCATAGGAAGGGATTACACAGTTCTGTTCCAGACCCAGTCATGACCTATGTGCAATATTCAAAGGTTATTGCTCAAATTTTAAGTGTCCATTTTATTCCCATTTTGCCAGGCATGAAATGGAGGGGTTGCTCACAACTCACCAGATGTTTGGAACACTTTTTGTTTAGTGGTGTGCTATTGCATCAACATTTAACACTGGTCTCATATGAATTCCAAGCTCCATTACTGAGTCCTACAAGACATCAGTAATGTGACTTTCTAGATAATTTTCACATCATGTGTGGGAATATGCTATTCTCTCAGCAATGAGATCTCTTTAGGGGTGTAGCCTTGGGAGAGAAGTGGCAGTAGTTGCCTTGAAAGTTTCCCAGAGGATTCTGATGCAAACTGCTTCATTATTCTGGCCTAATTTATGAAAATACTTTGAGAGAAAATCAGATTTTAAAGTATAAAATTGCTAATGCATTGTACATAATAGCCAAATTTCCCCTGTGACTCAGCTCCATGGAAAGGAATGGCTGGAAGAGACTGACTGCTGCTGTAAGCACCTTCAAACTCCTCCTGTAAGCACCTTCCAAACTCCTCCTGGTGGCACAGTGGGGGAAGATGCAGGCATTGTGACCTAAGGGGATGCACTGATGCGGAGAATATGCATTAGATGTCAATAGAGATGTATTAGCAACCTGAGTCCTGAAGGCAACATACCCATGTTTGTAGGTTCTGCATTTCAGCCAGAGCCCTCTGAGCAGAATCTACCAGCTTTCTTAATGGCATAATGAGAACTTATCTTGTTTGCTAACAGTTTCAAAGATGATTTCTTCACTGTGTGGTGTGGACATACATTTAAGTGCAAAAAAACCCAATGGCTCAAAAAGTACAGCTTTTCTGCAGCTTACTGACTTTTCCTTCCTTTCTTAAACTAAAGCTTCAGTTCTAAAATACAGAAGCATTTAAAAGGACATGTAAATTTATGTCACTGCATAAATATTAAATTTAATAATAAATGTACTACTGGTATTATCTATTTATATTTAAAATTTGCCATATGTAGGGCAATAAATACTTTGACATTGTATATGTGTAAAATAACCTAGCATGCCTTTTTCACCCTAACTTATTTTGTGTAAAACACCATTAGGAGCAATCATAATGATAGCCGAATATATCCTGAGGGGTTGGTGAGCACTAGCAGATGCTCACCTTTTACTTACTGACTGATGGAAGTTGAAATTATGGGAATTTTGCCATCCATCACGCAGGTGCTAAGAGACTAAGGTGATAAGTTCAAAGAGCTGATGGTTAATAATTAAATATAATAAGCATCTGCTATTGTTACTACCCAGGGGCTGAAATGTACTGCTTAGATACAGGGTAGGGTTATGGACAGCATAACTCTGCGTTGCCTCTATCAGGCAAGAATTACTACTGACCTGTACAAAACTAGAGTTTTCCCTAGGATTTCTCTGCAACAATTTTTAAACACTTCAGCTCAAATTCTGGTCTCTTAACTCACTCTGATCAGTACCAATATAATATCACTATAATTCCTGTTGGAGCAAAGGGCTAAAGGGACAGGATGTAAAATGAGGGCCCTCAGTCCCATACCTGTACCTGGACTGGGACTCATATCTACCTCCAAAATTTGCCAAGCTGGACATTTAATTTAAGCCAGCTGTTCAGGCTTCCTCTATAATCAATCATAGTCAATTCAAAAATAATTTATTCACTGAAAGGGTTGTCAAGCATTGGAATGGACTGCCCAGGAAAGTGGTGGAGCTACCATTCCTCCAAGTGGTCAAAAAACAACTGGATGTGTCACTTAGTGCTATGGTTTACTTGACGATAGTGTTGGTTTGGTCAAAGGCTGGACTCAGTGGTCCTTTCCAGCCCTAATGATTCCATGATTCAGTAGAGATAGGCATCTTCACAAGGAACTAAGTCTGCCCCAAGATAATTCCTCTGAAGTGTCCTTTGAAGAACTTCCCTCTCTTTCCTCACCAACTGGGGAAATAATAATTTTGATTTTTACATTAAAAGAAACCCAATCTAATACATAGACCAAATTAAGACAATTGTTAAGGTAAGTCCATACCTACTGACAATGCCATGTTTTTCTAAATGGAGACCTTAAGAGTCTTTTTTTTTGTTTGAAAAATAAAGAACAGCTGAAAGGTGCCGAATAAAATGTTTCAAGGTTATTGCACAAGTAAAATAGATTTCTTGGTGACCCTGATAATGCAGCTCTAGACATGCTTAGTAGGACTTATATTTTCATTACCTGTGAAGTATGATTTTTTTTAACTTTTTTTTTTTTTTAATCAGAGATATTTAATTGATTGAGGAGCCTAAATAGAAATACATGCGAAATTGAACAATTATTCTGTTCACACTATTCACTTGGACATTATTCAGGTCATTTCAGTTAGCCAATCTTTCAGAATTATTTGGCTTGATAATGTGTGGCTACAATACATGGAAGAATGCAAAATACTAATGACTTTATCAACAGTTTCAAACTGTTTCATATAATTTACCTATGTGTGTAATGTAAAAATAGCTATATTTCCACCATTAAACAAAGCTAGCATTAATTCTAGAAGACTTTTTTCAGGTGTGTAGAATTACTTAGGCAAATATATTTAGATCTGCATTTTTAATGAAGAAGATGTACACAGAGTTTGACATCTTTTCATAGGTATAGCTGATTTATTATTATTATTATTGATTTATTTCCTGTTATTCTTGTTTTATGGGAGGGAAGAACCAAATCCAGTTAGGCTCAATAGAAATATTTCCCAAATTACTTTCCTAGGCTCTGACATATGGCTTTATATAAAAGACTGCCTGACCTAGTGTGACAGAGAGGGACAGAAAATGAGGTTGGTTGTACCATGTGGTCATTTCCAGAATAGTGCTTTCTGAGCTGCAAAGTGATTTTTGCAGACACAAATAATGTATTGTGATTAATGTTGTACAAAGTCATGTATTTGACTATGACTTAGTGTCTGTCATTAGGGTTAGACTCTGCCATAGGAGTGCCAACATGATTCTATATTTGAATTCATAGCCACTGGATAAAACAAAGAGCAATTCCTGGCAATAGGTCACAGATCTGGAACTCTTCCTTTTCCCTTGCCCATCTTCCTAGGCTAATATTTGTGTTTGCTTGCTTGTTCTCTATCTAACCTTTTATAACTAACTGTTGCTCCTGTGGCTGTTCAACTTTAACGTGTAAAAAACATCGTGACTCCTTCTCCATCTGCTGCCCTTCTGATCCTTAACCTCCTCAAGACTTTGACATTCCTGTTAGGAGGGGCTGTTCCTATGACCAGAATCGTGACAGCAGATGCAAACCCTGGGCTATTAAACAAAAAGATGTTGCCTCTCTGATATCTAAACTCTGGATGGCAATTGAGTGAGTTAAGAGATAGGCAATAATAATTCTCCAGCAGAGTATTAAAGAAAATGTGGAGTGCCTAAGTTTAGGCATGTGGAGAGCTTGATAGTTAATTAAGGAGTTTAAAGTCTAGGTTTTGGGCAGGGGTTTAAATTAATTTAGCATTAGGTATGTTTGGCTAAGTGTGCTGAATCAGCATTTTGGGCCACCATTTCAAAAGTTTCCATCTATGACTCACCAAGCTCCAAGGCTAGTGTAAAATATCTATTGCCACATTCTCCAATACTTACAAATACCTGTTTTGCTATTGAAAGACAATTTTCTATTTATGGCTTCTATCAACTAAAGAACTGACATCTCGAGTTTTTTAGATAGAAGAGAGCTTGTAGCATAAAAGGATAGTGTTGACACAAGAATAAATGAGAAAACTATCCATGAAAGTGCTTAAATTTGCATTTTGTTTTCTAAATATCAGTGTGATGCTCTGTGACATATTAATAACAGGAGAGGAAATTAAATGAAGCCTAATGGCATTAGAGTTGGTCCTGACTATATTCGGAAAAAAATATTAGCATGGGAGTAGTTTTGATGTGGCAGTCCTGTGCTACATATTTTCCCTAAATGAGATTTTACTTACAGATGTTATCTTATGAACTTGAGATATAAGGCTGAAAGTACAACAACAATTAAGGAATATTCCTGCATATGGGACACTAACTCAGCTACATTTATGACTGGAGATTTCTCTCTCTTTAGGAAAATGAAAATTTGTGTTCTGTAGGGTAAGAAAATAAATTAAAAATAAATTATCATCTTGGAAACCCATTTTGACTTAGTTCGGTTCAGGCTTTGGTTAAAAAAGGTAAAGACATTTGTGAGGCATAGCTACTGGGATGCAACTCAGCTGCCTCTCAGGAGACCTGTCTCATACCCAGGTGCCTAGGGGAAACCCCAGAGAACAGTTCTTCACAATGAAGTTAAACTCCTGTTTAAACTTAGTTAAACTCCTGAGTTAGCCCTTGGAGAACTCCTTCTTTTGCAGTTGCTGTGGATAGAATTGAATGTCTTAATTCAGGGCCTATATTAGCTCTCTAAAAATGTGAAGTCTGAATTGCTCAGCCAGGCTGCAGTTTGAATATGACATAAGTGAGGACTAGACCATAAAACCTCTAAACTATGAATGATGATACATTTAATATCATTATGTTCTATCACATCAGAGCATCTACGAAATTTGCTGTAGTCTAATAAAACTGAGAATTCAATTAGAACTATTTATACTATAACATGTTCTATAGTTACACTACTGGAAAGAGACTTTTTAGCTATCCTATTTGTTACAGACTTTTCATTTCTTCTCTGTCAAAAGGTACAGGGAGAGTACTTTAAGGAATTCTTAGGAATTCTCACATGGCTGTGGTCAGGTTCTACTTTTCTTTGAAATCTTCAAGACTTCCTTTTGTCAAAACTCTGGTGGATTGTTAACCCAGTTATTAACAAACTTTGTGCGTGATTACATATTTCCTTGCTTTATATATCTCTCAGTCATATGCAACCAGCACTTGTTTATATTTCTTTTTGTTTTGCTGTCCATTATATTTTGCTAGGTAGCCAATTTTGTAATAGAACATTGCTCAGGGTTAATTAGATATTGATCTCTAGTGTTATCAGGTGCTTCAAGACATTTGTCATGATCTGAATTTAGTTTTGAGCCACTCATTTGTCTGAGTAGGTATTCTAAAGGACTGGTGATTGTTTTGATTGATATAGTCAAGAATTTCTAATTTCTTCCTTTTTGTTCTAAACTAGAATTACTAATCAGCAACCTCTGCAATTCAAGACCTCTGTTTTAATTTCATTTGGACAGACACCAGCACTATATTTTTAACAGTGATAAAAATATCATAAAGTTTGAGAATTCAGAGATATGTCTTGCACAATTAAAAATGAAACAAATTGATCTTCTTAAAATATTTCCCCCAAAAAGCAGCAGATAAGTACCTTCAATCTAGTTTTTTTTTCCTCAGCTTCTGTTATAAAATTCAGTATGGTCAACAGTCAGTTATGCTGAATCAAGTCAATGCCAGACATATTTTGAGATTCACAAAGGGAAAAGTGAGGGACTCATGTGCATATAACCACACAGGGTTAAACAATTCTTCTTCAGAGTAAAGCAGTGTTAAAAATATTCCTAAAGGTCACATGCCATCTCTTCAGACCATTTAAGGCTTCTGAAATGCCACTCTGAAGTAAAATAACCTCTCCAGTAGAGTCATTCTGTTAGAGAGCCAACTAAAATCACTACCGAGATAAATGGGAGTGCAGAAAATTGATTTTACACTTGTACTGTAAGTGTGGTCAAATGTTGTAGGCCAGTACCTCAAACACAATTCTGAAGTACTGCTGTGCCTTAAAAATAATAACACAGAAAATAAAGTTAAATACATCTTAATATACGGTTTTTTTTTTTGCTAGCCTTATATTAAAATGTTCACTTTGAAGTTTTATTTCTTATGTGACATAACCTTAATTTTCTTTGTTCTTGTTTCTCTCTGTTGATAATATTTATAAAGAAACTGACCTTTTCCCTTCAGCAATTGCTTCTTCTCATTCAAGTCTCTCATTGCAAACCAGCTCCTGCAGTTTGACAGGTAAATAAATGCATACTTGCCTTCATGCAAGACTGAGAAAACCTTAAAAGAAGGTTTAAATGAAGCAAGACTTTATGGTATTTCACCTTAATTATTTTTCAACAGGATTGTTTCACCATTGAAGGCTGTTGAGATTAAATAAAAGTTATATAACACATATAATGTGATTGTACAAGACCTGGAAACAATTCTGTGGGAGCTTCTGGCTGCTAGCCTGCTTTTTGTCTCCTCTCTAATTTCAGTTTTAGATGCTTCTGATTTCAGAACACTCATGTCTTTTTTGGCTCCTTAGCTCTTACTAGTAAAACTACAGTATTATCCAACTGGGACCAGTCATATCTTTTCAGGTGTTTCATGGTTGAATAACAGCAAGAACAATTAATACAATATTCTATTACTTTCTCCTCCCTGCAGTGTTAAATAGTCTCCAGGGTACATAGGCAGTGGGGTGATGACATTTTTGAGAAGACCTGGTGCATTCTTGACAGCTTAAAACGAAATAATTTCGTCTGTTTTCATACATAGAAATTAAGAGGACCAATAAAAACCCTAGCATGGTTCAACCTACATCTTAGGATATAGTGTTAGTAGTCAAATAAGTACTTTTAATAAACAAAAATCATAAGCAAAAATAAATAAAATAAATAATAAATATCTATTTAGGCTAAAACAATAGCCAGGACTATCTGTGTGACATCTTTTACTCAACTTGATCCTTGGTGCATATTTTCTTCCAATGATAAGCAGGAGACCAAAAGAGAATTGGTATTTCTTGTCTTCTAGTTTCCTGGCAATTGTTGAAAATCTTGTTTTCGTCTTTTCTTATTGAGTATAAAAAGAAAATTATGAAATCTGTAAGTTTTCCACATTGAGTAAAACATAATTTCTGTGTTCCAAGTCTACTATTTATATGTTACTTTTGCTTCCCCAAACCACTGTTTTTGTAATTTTGTACACATTACTTTTGTACTTGTCATTACTAATTGTACTTGCTAAAATTAATAGATCTTTATTGTAAAAGCAAAAAATTATTTTACATAAAAACATGTAAGTTCTTTATCTCACATAAAAGTACATTTAGGTACAGTTTCAAATACATGAAAACAATCACAATTCCAAAGAAAGGTACTTGTCACCCAAAGAGAATTAAAGTTCTTTTCCAGAACTGCTTCAGTGAGTATCATGTATGTTCATATTCAATGAAAAGTGATTTCATGCACTGCTGTGAACAGGTTTACTCAGTAGTTCACACCAGCCAAACCCAAAATGTTACTAAAAAATTAGGATATCTGCTTTTTTATCTACCTAGCCCACAGTGTTTTGAATGGAAGGAGCCATCCCTAGGCTCTGGTATCTGTAAATGAGCCCATTTCTGAAAATCCAGAAGTATCTGTACTCTTTTACCTTTTTTGTAATAGTACTGTTCTAATCAACTCTTTTAATCAGTTTTAATCAATCAATGGGTAAAAGTGATTTTAAAACGCCAAACAGAGCTACAGAACTACAATGAAAACTTCTGTTCCACCCTAGTCCAGCTGGAATATTATTACTGACTACTTTAAAAAAGTATTAAACCAATACAAATATCAATGTTTAACGTTTCTTTCAGTAAATGCATTTCTTTCACTGTGGAACTGGTACATGTGAAAACTTGGAAGAAGGGATTATTGGAAAACTCACGGATACTGAATAAAGTAATCACATTTTAGCTATTTGGCATAGTGCCATCTTCCCTTCTGAATTTTAAGCATTCCTCAGCTTGTTATCATACCTGAAGAAAACTTAGAGCTTCCTCCTTTTATATCCAAAATGCATAGGCTTTTCAGTACTGGAAAAGAAATAGTAACATTGGTTGAGAGGTTACTGTCCTAAAGCTGCTCTTCATATCTTTCTCCCAGACAGTATTTCCCCTGGCCCACAAACAAAACCTCAAACAAAAACAACAACAACAAAAAAACCCCAAAGAAACAAACAAAAATCTAAAACAAACAAACAAAAAACAAACAAAAAAGCCAACAAAAAACCACAAAAACCCCCAAAAAACCTCAAAACCAACCAACCAACCAACCAACCAACCAATTAAAATACCCCCACACTTTTCTCATTTCTTCATAGGCATCTGCTGGTTTATTGACCTAAAATTATAATGGGATAAAATCCTGTTGAATCCTGAGCCCAGTTGAAGCTTGCAGGGGAATACTTGATACAGATGGTTCTGTTTCACTTAAGTCTACTCATAATCCCAGTTTGAACTCAAGGATTACATTGAGTCTGGTTTCATTCTGTACAATTTGTTCACTCAGTTTTAAGGGAGATTCCCCGATTCAGCATTTATAATCATGAAATGTCTTTAATGTTAACTGCTATTTTTGTTTTACTGATGTGCAGGACATCTTAACACAAATAATTAGATTTAGAAACACAGTTAAAATTAATTAAAATATGCATTGCCCTTAAGGCACAATGCTCTTATGCTCAGTCTTGCTTATTTTGTTTTGATTTTTGTTTTGTACAAGATTTCCTGACAAATTACAACTGTTTAGATGAAGTTCATGTATCACTGATAAACGTGGAAGCTAAGCAGCAGTCTTAGTGATTGGTGTCTACTGAAACCTCAGTTGTTAAACTTGGATTAGAGAGCATTCCGATGGAAAATAAACAAGGGCCACTTTACATCTTTTTTCAAAGTCTACATCACCCACATTGTTTCATTTATCAGTAATAGCTCTACAATTTTATTTATAGTAATACTCTACTAATGTCACAACACAGTCAAGGCTGTTTCTCTCTGAAAACACCCAAAATAAAAGCCTTGAAACGTGCAATTACTGTATTGTAACATCAGCCTAAAAAAACCCCCATGAAATAATGACCTGTTAATTCAGGTCTAGAGCACATAATAAGGAAAAGCTCTGAGAAAAGAGATAATCTTTTAACATCCAGCTGAGAAAAAGAATAGCTATAAAAGGTGGTACTAGCTTGTTTATTCACCAGTTTATTTATTCATAGATGCTAACCAAATAAGCTAGAACTGTCACAGCAGGGTTTTTTTGGTACATTTACCATGCCCTTCTTTAGTAAGTTTCCTGTAAGATAAATATAAATCAGAATCATATTAGATTGCTTGTAGAACAAGAAAGGTAACAGCCATGAGACTACACCCAGATCCTGGTGTTGATTCTAAGAGACCTTATTTTAGGATTGTGGCCAAATGTCCCACATAATTACTTTAGAAGCAGGTTCACACAAAAACACAAAGAGCTGCAGCCTTTGAGAAAGTTCAAATGAAACTATTGATCTAAGATAAATTAAATTCTATAGCACAGTGTTCAGTGCAAGACATCCAGTACCGACAACCTTTTTTTTCACTGTTTGTTTTTTTTTGTAGTGAATAATGGAACTCAATCTCTGTTTCTGTTTCAAAATGATGTGAACATAAAGATATAGGTCTTGATCACTTGAAAACTATAATTGAGATAGAAATGTCTTGTTGCTGGGGTTTTTTGTTTGTTTTTTTTTTGTTTGTTTTCAAATAGACAAACAGATTTTAGCTACAACTTGTGAGAGTTAAATCTGTGAAATTTTGCAACCTGCTATTTCTTCAACATATCCTCAACTCTGTGGAAAGGATTCCCTGTCTATTTTGATATAAGCCTAACCATGATAAGGATTTTTGAAAAGGGGTGAAGGGAAAGCAATCTCTGCTTCTGGGAAAGCCCATTCTTTTAACTGAAGGTTGATACAGCCTGCATCTAATGATAACTTTTATCTCTAGCTCATGGAGATACTTCCTAAGAGGTATTTTTTTCTGAGGTATATTAGATTACAGCAAGTGGCATTTAATTCTCATTCAAGTCATAATAAACACCCACAGATTCCTTTAAGACAGCATTTGTGTTATTTTCTGCAGATTTACTACTATGACTGCTAAGACACGATACGTCCAAGGTCTGTGAATTTGGGATAGTGTGCTGTTTCATTTTTTTTTCTCTCTGCAATGAATCAGTCAGCATCAGCAATTGGCACAATGAAAGAATATTTTAAATGCATACATCAGCATGCTCTGATCTTTGCCGTCGTGAGATAAAGCACAGGCATGTACTCAGGCTTTTTCTATTACAAACATTTACATTGTTACCTACAAAGCATGACTGTCAATCTATTTTAAATATTCTGCTTGCAAATAAGCAGAGCATAATCTTGCTGTGAATCCCAAAATTGTGTGAGAACGCATGCAAAGTAGCACACAAATTCACATCAGAACTGTGAAATGGTGTTTTCAATTGTATTTCCCAAGATACTTTTTCTATTCCTAGACAAATGAAAGTGTTATGATTTTGAATGTGTTTGCTTTTTCTGTTCATGTTGAAGCCCTAGAAGTGTACATAGAGCTTTCTGAAAGACTGGAAGATGAGGCTCTTCACTATAATAGAAAGAAACTGCAAGAAACAAAGAACTGTTTCCTGAACTGAGGACAGATATAGGAAAAAATTAGCAAGACATAAGTACTTCCCATGATCTCATTTCAGTACAGACTATATATTGGATGGATTTTATCTCCATATGTTCTCAGAATATTTTTCCTTTTTACACATAGATTACTTTAATTTTCTTTATCTACTCTTAAAGAAGGTTCACCAACAAATCCTTTAGAATTCAACAGCTTAACCTCCTATGTAAAGAGAGGTGCTTATGTCATTCTAAACTGATAAGAGACACATACTTCTCTTATTTCAGCTTTTCTATTTTAATAGTCAAAGATAAATTAGAATTTTCAAGTTACAGATTCAAGGAGTCAGTGTTCAAAAGCTCTTGTAATCCAATGGTAAACTGAGATGACTGCAAAGAATTCTAGATTGCCTTAATCAGATATATGAGAGTGCATTATATCAGAACTTATTACTAATATATTTGCAAACATTAGTTTGAATAGTTCATGAATTATTTAGCATTTTTATTCAGAAACTCCTGAACATTGAAAGGCTTTTCCTTTATAAAGAAGCATTTGTTTCATGAGACCATCTTCATTAACCAACAATAGAAAAATATTTCAGGAAGTTAAGTAGAAGACAATAGCAAAGAAAGCATATATGTAGAGAGAAGTATAGGCCTTTTAAAGAGCCTTTGATGCATAATCTGTTAAGTAATCAGATTTTTCTATAAACACTTATTATAGGTTTAGTATCTTTTTAGCACATTTTTATTCTTAGAAATGCAATCTTCTGAATCTGAAAATCTGAAAACATTATCCAAACTCTGCATATTTTTACTCTGAACATCTGATTTTTGCATATATTCAGAATCAGATTGCATATTTTTTCCTTCACTCATCTTTTCCATTCTGTCCTATACAGTCAGGATGATTAAAAGAGGATGAGTGTAATTCTGTTCACAAATCAGAACTGTGAAAATTAATTACTGAATGGGGAAATATTGCTGTGTTAGTGCTCTGAGGATGATAAGAGTTGCTCACTGTTGGTAGGCAAACAATTGAATATAATTCTAGGGATAAATTATATAGACCTGCAACATAAAGAAGTACACACCAGTTCAGATCCAGGATCTGTCCAGTTCATCATTCCAGTGGTGGTAGTCTTAAATAGAAGCTGGGGAGAAATAAGAAGAGGTCAAACATACATGACAGCTTCTCTCTAAATGTTCTCAGCACACAGGATTTCCTGAGTCTACAACAATTAGAGTGTTTAATAACTTTTAAAATATCTGTCTTCCAAATACTGGTCCAGTTCTTCTTTTGAACCACAATATCTCTTTAACCCCTGCTTCATCCCTGGCTAAGTTAACTCTATGACGTCATGAAGAGTCCTATCTTATTTCTTTGCATGTAAGAAAATTGGTTTTGACCATTTTAGTTGCCTTAGCATTAGACATTTTCTAGCATTAGAAACTGAATATCTGTTGGCAGAATTAAAAAAAGAAAGCAAACAAAAAACCCAGCATAGCTGAAGTAAAAACTGTACTTGGGCTTTTTCTATCACCAACATTTACATTGTTATGTATAAAGCATGACTCTCAATCTATTTTAAACATTCTGCTTGCAAATAAGCAGAGCACAATCTAGCATGTGTAGGGTGGCTAGAAGCACTTAAATGCACAGTGCACAGGGGGAAAGGTCAACTGAAATGTGGGCCTGCTCCTGAATGGTTTTGGTGGTGTAGTGCCAGTGAGAAGTGCATCTAATGCCTTCTTTGACTTGGTCTTTCCTGACAAGGTTTCCCTTCATGCCTCCCAAGTCTCTGCATCGAGCTGCAGAGTCTGAGGAAAGCATACTGCTGGCAGTGGTGAGGAAGGTGTCAGGTGGAATGTCGAATGGCATGTATTCAAGTCCCTGGGATCAAACTGCATGCCCTGGAGTGGGCTGGTAGGCTGGCTGATGTCATTGTGAGGCCCCTCTTAAAACTTTGAAAGGTCATGAACATTCAGAGGATTCCCAAATCATTGGAAAAATGAATTTCATGTCATCCTTCAAGAGAGGCAAGGAGGAAGATGGAGGTGACAAAGACTGGTCAGCCAAACTGTAGTACTGTAGAAATCTGCTGAATCAAACAGCCTGACAGATGTGAGGCTGCAGCACTTCTGTGCCACCAGTAGCTCTATGCCCAGCTAGTAGCAAGTCTGACCATGTGTCCTCCAAAAGCATGTACATGCACACATCCAACACATGCACACAGCAGCCATGCAGTGTAACACAGCCTGAACATCACCTTCACCAGCACACACAGAAATGCACACAGCCATCACATAAACATGAGCACCATGGAAGGCCTGATCCCTGTCCTCCACTCTGATGGATTAACATCATCAGTGAAACATGTAGACAGCTGTTATGTATTACTGCAGTAGATGGTCTTGAAGACTTCAGGTATACTGATTCCTATGTCTCCTGCTCCTCTCTGGGACCTTTCAGCCCCTGGAAACTGTAGTCCACTCTAAGTGCTGGTAGTCAGACATCACACAAACTTACACCATTTAGATCTCCCCAGCAGGTGACCTGAGATACTCACTGGATAAATGGGTAACTCCTAAATCCCTGGTCTCTAGTTGCTGGTCTTTGGATCTACAAGTCCCTGAGCTATATATTTCCACTTCAGTTGCTTATAGTCAGGCCATTAATTTTTTTTTCCCATTCAGCTAGAAGTTTGTTATCATTCACATTTAACCACTTGGAATGTGGAGTGCAAGCAGAGAAAATATTTAGAAACCTGATTTAATGGGAATATGATAAATACATGGTTTAGAGAGAAAAGCATACTGATAGGCAGGCTGTTAATCCTTAACTGGCTCCTATATAACCCTTTTTTCCTTGCTTGTTTTTTCTCAGTTCTCTTGATCCCTCCCATACTCCTCATTGGGAAACTTCACATAAGGAGACTTCCATATCACTAAAATCTCCTTAAAACATGCCAAAATCAGTTTTACACCATCTGAAAATGCCCTCCCCCCTGTCATAGAAAATCCTAGACCCATTCAAACAAAGAGGTACCATTATCTTTAATGAGGTAATTTCCTGCATTATTTAACACAGAAAACAGTGGAGTCTGACTGACAGCTGTTTTGGAGGGTTCCTCAAAGGATGGTACCAGGTCACTAATATCTAACACATTCTGCAATGATCTGGATCATGGGGGGAATTCAGCATGTCCACAGATACACCACATTGAAGGGAGCCATTGATCCTCTGGAGAGAAAGGCTGGCAAATGGCCCTTGACAAGATGGAGGAATGGGCTGGCAGGAACTGTACAAGGTTCAGCAAGGACAAATACCAAAGAGCCCAGCACCTGGGATAAAAGAAATCCCTTACACTAACACAGGTTTGCCTATGACTAGATAGAATACATCTGTGCAGAAAAGGTCTTGAGGTTCATGGGGGACAAAAATTGAAAATAAGTCACTAGTTTCACCTTATGCTGAAGAAAAGTAGCCACATGTTGGGCTGCATTACCAAGAAAATGGAATAAAATGAAGTAAAGCATTTATTCCCTTCTACTTGACCCTTAGAAGGCTTAATTTAGAGTGTCATGTCTAAGTTCAGAGCTTTTGGTGCAAAAGAGAAATATGTAAACTGGAATGAATCCAGTGGAGAAGCACTAAGACTTCTAGGACATCTGAAGACAGCCTGAGTGAACTGGCTGGAAAAGTGAAGGCTAAGGAAGGATCTAATTTCAATCTTTCATTATCCATGGTAGTTGTTAGAGAAGTGTCATTTCCAATGCACACTGTGTTAGGGCAGTGACTTCAGTTACATGTTGCAGCAAGAAAAAAAATCCATCCAAATATAAGGAAAAACGTCACAGTGGAAAGAAAAAAACATGAATGCACATGAAAGAGATCATGGGAAGTATTGTAAAACACAGGTCTTTATTTCCGTAAGAACAGATGATTAGTCTTGGATTCTCATCAAAATATCACCAGAGTAGCAGCAGCTGTACTTCGAGGTGTATGTTTTTATTTGATTCTACACAATTGGTGTGAAATACAAGGAAGAGAAATAATTATAAACAAGGTAAACCAAAAAGTTTAACACTTACATATCAATTTATATTAAAACCCCCACTAACCGAATGGAGTTAAGATTTTGGGAAGGTATTGTAATGTTTCCTAGCTGCCTTTGGAAACCTCCTCTAATATAAAAAAACTTGATAAGAGCAACTCTTGATAAACTTGATAAATCACCTCTTCTGGTGCTTTAGGATATCCTGTTGACTTTGGAACAGCTCGTGCCATACTCTCTTGACATCAGCTACACACAATCACGACAACTGGGAGCTCAGCAGAGAAAAGGGTAGCAAAACCTTGTGACAAGAAGGACAAAGTCTGTCAGCAAACTTGGCCCTGCCTTTCTTCTGAAGGACTAAATATTTTTTTACTACAGAAATATGGATCAGTTTTCAAAAATGACACCACTTATCTTCTTAGTAAGAACGCTATTTTTCAATGAGAGATGTATTAGGTTTCTTGTGTCCTTGTTCATTTTGTGAAGGAAAAGGTTTCTCAAACCATAAACTATCTTTCTGGAAGGAAATATAGAGCTGTGCCATAGCATGGATGATTGAATGAGTTAATGTGATGTTCTGTGCTTTAAAGATGCTCATAAAAGAAGATCTGATATAGAAATCTATGTTTTATTCTGATTTTTAATTTATTGATATTAGAGCTTTGCTTGAGCATTTGATTTGATAAATTGGTTTTAACAAAATATAAATTGCAAATAGATTTCTTACAGCCAAAATAGAATTTCTGGTCAAGATCAAACCCCATGTTGATCTTGATGAAAGCAGCCAGTAAGATGATGCATGTGTAAGATACAGATCTGGGCTTCTGCTTACATTGAGGTTAGTCACTGCACTAAGCAGTTGGAAGGTTTCTAAGATAAATTTGTGCTCTGCTTTAGTTTCGTAACTTCAATTTTTTGCCACGACGTTTTTTGTAGGGTATAATACTGAGGGTAAGAATAGGTCTCCTTCAGCTTTACTTGCTGCTAAGTTTCTTCTTTATATGAGTAAAAAAAAAAAGCAAACTTTTGAAGGCAAATAAATACAAGAGGCAATTGAGACTAAGTAATGACTATAAAATGAAGCAAAATAGAATCCAGCACAAGCTGAGACAATTCGTTACAAAAACATATTGTTCTAATAATCCCTGCAAAAATAAAAAAAAACCCCAACCTAAACTACAACTTCTTCATTGTTTGGAGAATTTATTATGGTTTCCCAATATTTTGTTCTAGCTGTACATCAGTGTATGCCTACTATTTCTCGTGTCATGTCAATTCAGTGATAATGTACTTGTGCAACACAGGTTAATTTGGAGTGATTTGGTGTATTATCTCAACTACCACTGAGGGACAGAGTATTATTTTTTACTGCAGAGAGGTAGAATGTTTGGCAAGATTGTCAGCATTTTCTTATTAGAAATGTCATGTTGATATTGTGCAGAGAAGAGCATTTCTTAGCAAGGTTCTTGCAATTTGAAGTCCCATTAAAAAAGAAAAACTTGGTTGCAAAAGTTAGTGAGGAAGAAGAGTTGTGAAAAAATGTAATAAGTTTGATCTTAAAAATTAGAAAATATACATTCTTTTCTGTTCAAAAGTGTGGAAGTTTTGTAAAATGTTATAGGGATATGAAAATATTATTCATAATACTGAAGGTCCTTTTATGTATTTTCTCTAATGAAATAAATCACACAATGTTTCTGGGTGCTTTTTTTCAGTGGAAAGCAGTTATTTCAGAGACTAGATTTTGAGTGAGGATTTTTCCCTGGAACATTTGAAGATCAATGGCCTACAGTGACAAATAGGAGAGTTTTAAGTGAATGAGTTATACTTTTTATTTTTGACCCCCACACTGAAGGGGGGAGTTTCCTTGGGCATTCATCAGTGCCAGCAGAGGAGAAAATTGCACTTAACCTCTGCTTTATCACTGATAGTTTTACATTAAAAAATCTCTTCTGATTGTATGTAAGCCAACTATGACTTGCTTCTTCAACATTGCAATATACTTGAGAAATTAAAACAAGATATTTAAACTCTTCCTATCTCATTCGTATATATACAAGAAAGTCAATGAAAGACCAAAGTGCAGGATGCATTCACCTGAAAGTAACTCATCCAAAGAAAAGCTGCTATAAATATACCTGGCTTTCATATCCTGCTTTTGTACTAAATTTCACCCAGATGTTTTTGCAATGGGGAACTTTGGTCAGTTTGGGATGTGACTAGAAATATATTGATACTCAGCTTAGTTGCTACTCAGAGTAGAATGTGGGCAGTATGAAAAATAGATGAATGCATTATCTTTTACAGTGGAGTTCAAGTACAAATGATCATTGGAGAAACAATACAAAATTATTGGTCTGACTTTATTGTCGATTTACTTTGAAAACACCCACTGAACATATTGTGATCCCTCCTTCTCTTTAAATAATTGTAAAAATATCGCTACGTTGTTTTTTTTTTCCCTTTTGCATCTGCAGAACAACATGCAGTTTCATACTCATTAAAAAAAATAAAAAAGAACCCTTAACACCATGTTTGTCTTTATGCATATTTTCAGCATTGTAATACTCACACTTAAAATGCTTATGTACAGAAGACAGAATGAGAAAAAATCTTAGACCTACATTACCCATCTGCATGCTAGATAAGGTTAGATGTAACTCCAGATCAGCTTGCTTCACAAGTGCAGTAAATGGAAGATTTTATCTTAAGCTATCTTCTCACATATAATCATCACCCAACTAGGATGCTCTTAAAAGTAGTGCTCCCTAAAAATTTAGAGTTTGGATAATCTGCATCCTTAGATAAAAAGAAGTGAAAGAGGACTGTCTAAGAGTGTTCTATATGTCTAAGACTAGAAATGTTCTGCAGCTATTTATAGCGGTTTTGTAGTTCAGCTTGCCAGCTCTTACCTGTGGTTTTCTTTACTTTTTCTGTGATCTGACTATAGAACTCCACTTTTGAACACACTTGTTTCAGCTTTTTCTTTTTCATGTGTTTTGGAGAGGTGGGAGAGCTGACTATGAAATAATTTCATACACGTATACCCTGGTCATTAGAGAACACTTCTAAAATTGTGTTTGCACAGATCTGGCTGATATTCTTTAGTTCACAGAGACAGTAGAGACTTTCCTTTAAGCATGGTATTAGGACAAAGAGGATACAAATTTGCCACTACAATATTGATAATTTTTTCTATTTGACTGCAAAAAATATGTTAGCATGCAGCTTATACTACAACTATACTTCTAGTATTTAGAATAATGTGTGTTTATGGGACAAAGACCATTTGAACAATATCTTTCAGAAGTTTTCTAGAACTATCACCTCACTTCTGCTTATTGTATTTAAAATTTAATGTCTGCTATCACTTCTTTTACTGTTGAAAGTATATTAAAATCAAGATAAGCAACAATATCTAATGTTAGAGCTGCATTAATTTCTTATAAAAAGATCTTTTCAACTGTAATTCTTCATCAGACTTTAATAATTTAAATTAAATTTTCCCTATTGATAGGTCCCAATGTACATGAAATGTGATAATAATATTAATTATTATAAGACAAGACCTTGTTTTGCACAATGGTAAACAGTCCACAAATAAATATAAAATTCAAGCTGCTAAATCTAAGAGAGTTCTGTTCTTAATGAGTCTAGTCCAACCCCTCAGAACATCTGATAATCACAGCAAAAATGATCATTTTCCAATGCAAGGCTGAAGGGATTAAAGACTTGAGGACGACACTAAGGAATTCTGAGCTAAGGCTGACCAGAGCTGAAGTCAGTGTCATGTATGGTCTTCAGGTTATCCTGTTGGGACCAAACCAAAAAAAGAAGTCGCTGATTCAGTGTGAAGATAATTAAATACATTTATGAAGGTATGTGGTCAGTTCATTGTTACTGGGATATCTAAGGCAGTAAGATTGGCAGACTTCAGGTCTGTGATAAGCAGGGTAAGTCTGACCCATTCCCTCAATACTGGTTTCCACAATATCCCTCTACTGGGAGCACTTGTACCGTGAGTGGAACTGGCCAAAGACCATGCAGACCTCCTAGATCTGTGAAAGGACAATGTGGTACCATCATGTAGAAGATCTTCTGTTTGCCCTGCTTTTTAAATTACTTAAAGTGCAGAAGCTACCACAGAAATAGCTATTTGCCCTGCTTTATAAAGGCTTTGTTGTAGTTGCAAAACCAGGCATTGTAAACTCACAAAATGACATAATACCCTCTAATTTCAGTTCCAAAGTCTCTCATAAATTCATAGACACTTCGATTCAAGGGCTACTTAGGTCACCCTCCATAGGAGCCCATGATTTATTCAGAGCATTATCTGGACCTGCTGGGAATGTCAGTCTGGGGTGCTTTCCACATGATCTAATTTTTGATGCTGTTTTGGGATGTGAACAAAACACATATTTGGAGTTTGTCTCTGCTGTAGAGGTCCAGTTTGGTGCTATCATAGAAGCAGCTAAGCACTGGTGTCTCTTTTTCTGATTTCTGTTGATCTGCATTCTGGCTTTTCTCAGATACAACTGAAATCTATGTGAATATTGTCTTGAACATGCAAAGTGTTACTTTATGTAATTTGAGAAATCAGTTGCTAAACCCTCAGTTGTGTACTGTAAACAGTCTCCTGCTGTCTCGCTGTTCAGCTTGCTTTCTGTAATGTGGGGATAACAGTAACCTCTCACATTCACACTGCACTTTGTGAAGATAAATTAATGCTTGAGGAGCATCACGGAGCTGACTGCCAGAGAAAAGCCCATGAGGAAATTAATAATTCTGTCTTCATTGCAGCCTCTGAATAGTGCACAATAGATAAGGCATAAGTCCACAAAATGAACAATGAGGATAAAACAAAACATTGAATAGCTGTTCTTTTTAAATTGATCACCATCCATTCTGTTCACTCAATGGGGTAGGGGTCCAGTGAAGAAAAAAATACAATGTGTGATTATGTATTATAATGCATATACTCTAGGGAAAAGAACTAGGGATGCAAAGACTGTTGAGTTCTCTCATTTTGCATTTGTTAGTATTTGATTTTGCCACTACAACCTCTATCACATGCTTTTATTGGATGAATTTCTCTTTTGCTGTCATCAACCCCTTCTTAACAGTCAGTCCCTTGAACTCTACTTCAAATAATAGTCCAATATATTGAAAATGTTTTTCCATGGATGCTTTTTCCAACAAATGTTTCCCCTGTTCTGTCTTTCACTTCCTCTCTCGTCTCCTTGATTCTTTTGTGCTATTTATGCCTGTCATTGCAATGGAAAGAGAAATGTCTTGACTTCTTTAGAAGTCCACATAATTCTAATACTTTTTAGAACAAAATAACTTTGTTGTTTTATCAGTCTAAATTCAACCGTGATAGGCATGCCTCACTGTAGTTTTATTTTTGAGAGGGGAATTAAAAGTCAGGATGAATCAGACACTTTACATGATTTAATACCTTTCAAACTTGTTCTTTTCCTAGTTGATTTTTTTTTTTAAAAATCTCTTTTGGAGATGTGTCTTATGTTTTCTTCCCTTGTCAATAGACCCTTCATTATAGTGAACTTTGGAATCTGTTCATCTAATAACACTGATTATGTCCTTATTAACATTTATTAAATGATCTAAGCAATGGCTCAAGTCTATACTGATATAGAAAAAAGAAACTGATCAGGTTGTGTTAATTATTCTATAATGTACTGGTTTATATGTATGGAGAAGAAACAATAAAATCCATTAATATTTTTAAAAATTAATCTCTTTAGGACAATTAAAATTCTCTTGTTCTATCTAACATAGTTGTTAGTAGAAAGAGGTAAAATCTATTTGATACTGCTCTATTTTTCTGGTTTTTTATTACATCTGCACTAGCTTGCAGACCCTCAGAACAAACAGCTATCTGTGTTTGACAGGAACTATGAGTGTTGTGGCTTGTCTCAGCCAGCACCCAAATTTTGGCAACCACCAATTACATCTGCTGCAAAGAAAGATGCAAGAAGCCTTTCCAAGGACAGCTCTGGAAGAAGCAGGGTTTCACTCTGTGAAAACAAGCGAGCATTGAAGGGCTGGTTCTTGAGCATTTTTCACAAATTGTGGAAAACTGAGCTCATGTGAACTTCATCTAGGAGGAAGGGTTTCTTTTCTCTGGGAATTTGCAATTGCAATAAATTCTGAAAAAAAGAAAAATGGTGGCTCAAGCAGTTTTACAAATTTGACCCTGATAGGTAGACGTATCAGGAAACTTCACAGTGTGAATGCATAAAAATAAAGATCTTTATGCTGAAATAATGCTCAGATTAATTGTCAAAACAGGACATCATTTGGCAGAGATATGCTTCAAAGGACATTTGTATATCAGTTGTCAAAGTAATAGCAGACTCAGATTTTCATCATGATGCAGTATAATCAGAGAGTACAAATGTCTTGTCTGGGGAGAAGCTGTGGCTTGGATGTCATAATTTCAGTTGTTTTACATAAATAAAGTTGTATTACTAATTTAAATTTAAATATTTACTCAGTGAAATTTTAAATGACAGCATGTTTCTGCCTAAAAACTAAACGTGCAACCTCTCATGGGCCCACATGGCCAGCTCTGCAGTAAGACCATGGATTTGTATGATTCACAAATTGGTATTTGAATTATCTTAGTTTTACCAATTTAAAAACAATCATTTTTCTTCCTAAATTTGTTTTCATACATAACACATTTTATATCCTTCTTGGTAACTTTTAGAAATTATGAAAACTTTCAAATATATAGAGGCAAATGCAAGTGTGATTCCAATTAGAGTAAAAATTACCAGGTTTGCTTAAGGGTGTAAATGGACATTTTCATCATAAAAAAGCCTTAACAGTGCTTAAAAATCTTAACCACAGACTTTTTCTGTGGCTAAAATCTTCGCTTGTGTAGCTGTGAGTAGGACAGGGACCAGTAGAGATAATATGTCATGAACAGACTTCCTTTGACAAAGAATTTGTGGATGGGAAAAACCTTGTCTTTTAAAGGAAGATGTATTAGTAGTCTCCAAAATTCAATTACTAAGAACTTTAATTTAAAAAAGACATTCTTAAGCATATGAAGCCTCAATACAGGCTTCAAATCTGAATAAAGTCAGATTTTAAATAAACTGCTGAATAGAGACAAGTATTATAGCTATTGAGCCAGCATTGTAACTAGCAGAGCAGAAATTATGGTGTGGTATATATAGTCAAATATCTAAAATCTTATCCATATAGATACTTGTACTCTTTCCAGTTTCTTATGTTCTGGAAATATATAATGTGAAATTTTCACAATTATCTTCAATCACAGGAATAGCATTTCCCCTTGCTGTATATGGGTGGGATGTGAGACTATGGATATTTTGTCAAAAGAGCAAGTAGAAAGGAATAAAAATTCAGTGTTTATGTCTCATGTCTAATTAAGAACCAATATTCATTCATACAAATACTAAGATTAATAATGGGCGGATATTTTCCTTTTTTAAGAGTACCAGTAGAATCAGAGGATTAAGTGTCAAGAATCAGGAAGGAGGCTTGGAGGTGATCCAGTCTGATTCCTCCACTCAAAACAAAGCTTCATCACCTTTTGAGTACCTGTTCCAGTATTTAGGAACCTTTATTATTAACAATTTACTCTAATACCTAACCATAATTTTCCTTGTTGTAACTTGTTTCTGTTATCTCTCTTCCTGCCGCTCTGCAACCCTAGGAAAGCCTGGTTCTGTTTTCCTTATGCTCTCCCTTATCTAACTTGAAAATGCAATGACATATTCTTTTATCCTTCTCTTCTTAATGTTTCTAAAAACACTCTATATGTACAGGGTATAGACCCTGAAATATGAGGAATTAATTTTTCAAAGGTTGGATAATTGGAAAAATGGGGAAATTTTATTTAGCACTATTGTTATATCAGTTGTGGAAGAAGGTGGAATCTGTACTGCAGGTCACTCACCAACCGTAACCTAAAACCTGCTTGCTGAGCAAGCTTCATCTTATCAGTCTATCTGCTTATAGAGAGAGTTTAAAATTTCAAATTTAAGCTTCATATTTACCTGTAATTATCTTGTATAAACATAGGCTTGTTAAATCTCACGTAAGAAATTATAATTTCAACTTGTTTAGCAAATCTCATTTCTCACTCCCATTTGGTGACAAATGGAAATGTGAAAAACTTGAAAACTATTTTTAATACAATAAAAAATAAGACTCCTAGTTCAACTGAACTTCTGAAGTTATATTGAGTAATGTGATTGATCAAAAATATTTATATTCCCTGTTTATTACATTCAAAATACAGCAAGATTAAATTCCACTGGTGTGTAGGTGTGCACACAGATTTGCATCAGATATTCAGGTAGTGTCTTAGGCAGTCTGAATAGGAAGGAAATAGGCTTCCCAGACCAAAGAGAAAATATTTTTTTAAAACTGATATATTTTCACTAAATTTGTTTTTTTCAGGAATATAATTACAAAAAAATTAGGATGCCTGTTTGCAGTTTATGTCAGCTGCTACATAGTCAAATAGTCTTGATGTGCATTTTGTTGAAAATAGATTACAAACTAATAATCTATTCTGCCAGTGACTGTACCAAGCAGAAGTTTACTAAGATTATACAAAATATAGCTAAAAATAAAAAAAAAAATTAATTAATCGAAGGACATTTTAATACATTTCCCTAATTGTGAAGGTGGGAGAAATACAAAGCCATTTAAAATCTTATCTGATTTGATTCTCAGGCCCTCAGTATATGAGTCTTAGTATTTTGCACTTTAAAAGCACCAAGAAATAATACTCTTGATATAATGAACATGTTGATATGTTGATATAATGAACACTAGGGAAATAATTTTCATTTGCATAGATAAGATTCATATTGCAAGGTTCAAGTTGATGCAACACAAATGTGATTCTTAATGTAATACACAGAAAGGCATTTTAAATTCTGTTTATTCTAAGATTAGTGAGATTTGGAATGGTGTTTTGTATCTCAGTACTTCAGATTTTTTATTTTCTGTGGCAGAGTCTATGATTGTAGACAAACTTTCCTAGTCCAACCATGTCATAAACAAGTATTTGACCTCATGAGTAGTCGGTGGCAGCCATATTATCCAAATAAAGACTCTAGTTAATATTTGACAAATATGTTATGATTTGAGGTTGTAAAGTCTTTATGTAAATAATCTTTTAATTTTAACTTAATTTTTTGCATGTCTCAGATGGATAATAGCTGGTGTATTTTCTTTCCCTACTGAGAAAATGGAGAGTTCTTTGGAATTGTCTCTTTCTCAAACCTCTCCAATGTGTACATACTTTGGCTGTATCTCAGACACTGAAGTGGCCTGCTACAAGTTCATTAAATTAGAAATTAATATATTCCCTAGGTACATAAAGATTCTAGCTAGTCTTTGGCAAGGACAGTGTCTCACCTTAAAACTACCTACCTACCCTGTGGTCACAAAATGATTCTAGTTGTCAGTGGATGAATTTTGTACCCAGAGAGAGAAGCATGAAGCAGCTCTTAAATGATGAATAATCAAGGACACTAGTAAAAGAAGATTTAGGATGGTCTACTATGTTTGCCCTCCTGGTGATTCAGGATTAGTTTAACCAGATTTAATAGACTAGATTTGGAATTTATGCAAGTGTAAAAAGTGGAATTAGAAACACTGTTTTTATGAAGTAAGAATATATTTATATGGTACAGGGAAACACATAACAAAGTAAAAATATTTGGACGTGTGGGTTAGGGACCATACAAAAAAACCTTTCATTTCATTTTCCACCTGTGTGCTTGCAAAGCGGAAAAGTGGAGAGGAGCTATAATATCAACGGTAGGGTAATGACCTGCATCCATCAGCTAATTATATAGCAGCATATAATTGAGTTTTGCAAAGGTAATTGATACAGCCTGAAACACCACATATGCCTGGTGCTCTATAAACAGGGAGGAAAAGCAAATCTACTCTTCCGAAGGATGTGCAATCTAGCAGCTTTTTCACCAAGGCCAATTCAGTGAATGCAGCTAAGCAGGAGTGAAGTCAATGGCTGGCATTTAGACAAAGCCAAAAAAATCTGTATGTAAAAAATGAGTTACATTTTAAAAAAGGCTCAAAACCCAAGGATCATGTTTAATCTCTGAAAGAGATCAAATTCTTTATGTAGGACACTTAATACAACAGGATTCTGATTGACCTGTCTTGAGGCAACTGTGATTCAGATTAATAACAATAAACACGAAACAGGTCCTTCAGATTTGGAGTAGTCCTTCAGAGCAACAAAAGTAATGGGGAGGAAAGAAGGCCTGTCATTAATTGTATATGTCACAAGGGATATAAATTGCATGAGTAGTGTCATTTGGCTTCTTGCTGCCAAAGACTAAAACATTCAGCACATGAAGCAGCAGCTGTGGCAGCACTGAAAGCTGGTGAAGCCATTTTGAGAGCATTAGTAATGGGAGTAGCAGGTGTGGAGATATCCTTTCTACTGGCTTGTTTTCTGGAGTGACTTGATGGATCTACCTGTTACTGCTCCTGCCAAAATAAGAGATGCTCTACCTAACTTGCCACCATCTTTGGCAAATAGGTCAATAATTTTTATTTACAGTGACAGAATTTAAGTGATCTAGAACTTGGTTTCAAAAGTTATATTTAAGGAGTAAAAGGTTACATTTCATTTTGTTTTTTGTCTGCTCAGCTCTCCCCGGTACTGACAGCAGCAGTACACTTGCAGTGCTGCATGTGCTGCCTTCGTTATCTTGCTGGACCAACAAGCATTGTAATTGAGATTGTCAGAGACAATGGAAGAAGATGGATTCTAGCAGGGTTATCTGGAGAGGGAAGTGTGAGAAATAGGTCAACCTTTTAAAGACAGCTACATGTCAAAAGAGGTTTTAAATAAGCGATCAGCAAAAAATGAATGATTCCCTGATGAAATGGCAAAAAGGAAATAAATTTGCTTTCTTTTTGCATGACACCCTTGTCCTACAAAAATGGCTACAGCAACTTTGACTGTCTTTTTCTTTTAAAATGGAGAGAGTCCAGAAGAAACAAAATAATGTCAGAGCATAGTACTGTGAGCCCACAAAAAACAGTGAAGATGGATTTTGTGATGAAAAATTATTTATCAGGATGACTTGAAAAAAAATGTTACCTGTGGCAGAGCAAGTACTTAGGGTCAGAGTGTGATTTCATTTACAGCACCATGAGTCTGGATTGCCTTGATTTGTTTTGGGACAGTTGTCTTCAGTAGAGATACTCTGGATTTACAGCCCTGTAAGTAAGACCACCACTTAGTGCACTGGGTGCTGGGAAATGATTATGCAGATAAAGCAGTCAGAGCCAAACTCTGCCCCAGGTTATGTCCATGCAACTCCTCTGAAATCACTAAGTGCTTTCTTTGTCTGCCTAATGCGTTGCAGTATTTCTTGTCTCCTGTATAATACTTTTCTTTCCCTGACACAACCTTCTGCAGTTCTCTCCAAAAAATGGTGATGAACTAGCATAGCTGTGACCTTTAGTAATGAGAAATACCACAACACTGTCTACCTCAACATCTTTTAACCATCTCCCTTGCTGCACACTGGCAGCAAGGGGCTGCTTTGCAACTCCTCGGTTGGTCAGCAGCAGCCTACAGGTTTTCCATTCTGTTTGGACTTGTCTCATATTTGCATCTGAATGAAAATCAGCCTAATAATTGTTTTCACAAATCTACAGGAAAAAAGTCTCCTGTGTTAGGTGCATAATGCTGAGTGAGCTTAATTGAGGCGTCACACATAATTCTAAGCAGAAATGGATTCCATACCTGGTGAAACTGAAGTGGGAGAGTAGGTTACTAGAGTTGTTAAAAGGGAAATTATAAAAAAAGAAAATAAAACAGTTGTCCTATATCTGTGTTTTTCTGAGAGGTACAACATTAGAGAAAATTTACAGTACTGGGCAGCAGCACATCTGCGTGCTATTCCTAGTTCTGTGGCTCTGAGTGCAGAAGGGGAGAGCATAAAAGACTATTTGCCTAAATATCAGGGGCACTAATGAATTGCTTTAGGTAGAGTGATGAGTCCCTGTAGAACTGCATTTTCAGCTTTTGTTCTGGCAGTGCTGCTTTTCTGTAACCCGTACTACAGAGTGATATCTCTAGGGCAACTAAAGTGACTGCTCAAGAGACCATTCTTAGTATATTCTTAATATGTTCCACCAGCTTTTTTTCTCCATCTTCACCTAATAACACAATCAAAGGCTTGGGAAGTTGGCCATTGGGATACACTAGCTTTTAAAAGCTTTCAACCTTCAAAATCTGATTTATTAAAAAAGCAAACTTATCTCTTACTTGTGTTACCTCTCTCTCTCTCTTTAAAATAAAATTTAGCTGAAGAATCTGTATTCCTGTACTGTCTGTGAAGAAGACTGAAAAAGTAAAAGTATAATTTTATCCTTCCAGAAGCATTCATCACATTTCTACTAGTATTTGCTCTTTCACTTCATCAAAGTCTAAACTTACCTGACTTTTACTCCACTGACATGAACATCCTCAATTTACTTCAAAAATTGAGTGGCCCCATCCCTAGATACTGGGGTGTGTTCAAGAAGGGAAAAAGACAGGAATGGCTGAGGGCAAAGTTTCTCAAGGGAATGAAGATAAAAATGGTTGAGGGGCCAAAGAGCAGACAGGGAGGTGGGAACATAAGGAGGCAGGATTTTCTAAGGCAAAGAGAAAAAGAAATCTTTGGCATTTCAGAGGGAAATCTTAAAGCACAGTACAAAGCTGTGAGTATCAGAAT
The DNA here is from genome assembly GCF_052056855.1 of Sturnus vulgaris. Classification (NCBI taxonomy): domain Eukaryota; kingdom Metazoa; phylum Chordata; class Aves; order Passeriformes; family Sturnidae; genus Sturnus; species Sturnus vulgaris. The sequence continues at coordinate 26,552,341 of NC_142243.1, read as the reverse complement.
GTGGAGACATACATTAAGTGTGAACAAAAAGGAAGAATTCAAAGGAAATGAGAAGGGGAAAAAAGGGGAAGAGCTGGAGCACTGAAGGTGTTAAAGCAGGGGAAAGGAGGGTGAAGAAGTAGTTTGAAATAACACAGACTGAAACAGAAATAGAGCGAGAAAGAACAAGTAGGGACAAAGAAAAATTGGGCAAAAAAGTTTTCTGAAATATGACTTTTCTAGACACATGAGACATGAAGCAGAAAGGAAAAGCTGACTGCTTTGTTGTGAAACCAGGTTTGTAATCCATACACAGACCACTTTTATTGCATTTCTGGATTTTCCTTCACATTTACTCCTAGTTCATCTCAGACACTAGTTTTCTAACATTAGAATACTTTGTGAACAGTTTCTTTTCCTGTTTGCCTTATCTCCACATATGATCTTGGATTTGTAATCCAAAGTGCTCTTAACTTTGAGGCCTCTGACTGGCAAAATTTGAGATAGTGTGGATCATTGCCATGTCTGTTACAAGGAGCTTCTTGTGGGTGACAATTGCCACTGATGTATTTCTTCCCCAATACCTCCCTGGTTTTTGCCTTTTGCTTTGTACATCTTAGTTATATAATTTTGCTTCGGGAAACCAAAATTCAGTAGGCAGTGTTTGTCAACAATGGTAATTTAAATAACCAGCAAGCATGATCTAAAATATACATTTGTACAGTAATATTCAGTTATCATGTGCATCACCTGCAGCTGATCAAAATGTGCTCCAGGCAGTGATACTCATGTAATGAGCACAAGTAACCTGTAAGACAATTGAGCACATCCTGATAGAACATCATGGCTGTGGTGAAGAAGTATTCAGGGAATGACCTGCAGCATTGGCGAGAATGTCCAGAAGCTCACACTTTTGAAATCCATCTATTTTTTTTCCCAGCTACCAGATAGAAAAAGTCTTCCACTTCCTTACTTCCTTTTTTTTTAACCCGTCCTTTACTTTCTTGTTTTTATTTGCCTTTAAAGTTGACATATGCCATCAGATATTGAACCACAGATAACTCTTTGCACACTAAAATCAGTATCTTCCGTGCTATATTTAAGTCCTTTTGGGTGCTCCTATCCAAAGCAATAGAGATTAGCAATACAGACATAGTTCTACTTCCACCCATCTTCTATGTTAAATCTTGATTCAGGGGTTGTCTTTGATTGTTTTTACAAAATAAATTTAAATATTCATGTAAATATTATTGATGCTTATGAAAAAATATTTGTGTAAACATGGATATTGTGCTTACAGAAAATAATAAGTAAGCATTTTGAAATTTCCAACCTATAAAAGATCTAAAGATGCTATAAAATCCTCAAGGACAACAGCAATAAAAGGGACAAGGCACAATGAAAGAACCTCAGCTCCAAATCTGTGTATAATATGCTTTCCTGAAAAGCTAAGATCAGAGTGTCTTCACAAAGTAGAAGAGTATCAGCAGATCATTTTCTGAATAAGAATAGAGAGACAGTAATTGTCTATGATTGTATGATATATTCAAGGCATACTTTAGAATTATATTCTTAAAATATTATTGGTCTAATTTCTGCACTCTGCTAAAGCAATAAAACCATGTTTGCTGCAGAAAGACTTATTTTAGTAGAACAGAAATGATTGCTAATGAATGAAGGAATTAGTTTAATTAATGCATAATTTATTGGGTCATTGAAGGAGGTTACTGGAGAGTGAGAAATGAAGAAAATATTAGAGTCTCCTCTTTTAGATCCACATATTTCATAGTACCGTAGAATCATAATGTTGGAAAAAACCTCCAAGATCATTGAGCCCAACCTTTGATTTCTTAGATTTTCAGTAGATACTTTACTACATGGTGACAGAGAAAGGTCATACAACTTCAGTGACATTTTTAAGTATTCAAAAGTGGACACGATCAAGAATTTGGCTTTACAAATGAATGCAATCAGTAGAACAGAATGGTTTCTATTCCTTTCCCAGTCAACACCAAGAACCCACAAATCATAAAGTTTTTTAACCTAGTCCCATCTTAATTTCTTTCTCTTCCATTTATCTACCTTGTAATTCTGATCTCTAATTTATAATACAGAATTTTTATAAATGTGGTTTATATCCCTGAAAACAAAGAGATGTTTTTTTTTCACTATCATCCTGCATATTCACTGTTAAAAATCTATGTTTCCTTATGTCTCTAAAGCCCTCTGCTACTGTCTGCAAACATAAGCCACAAATTCAGGAAATATATTCCCATTAATATTCCATTCAAGTAAATTCTTTGGGTAGAGCTCTACTGCAGTTGGTTCAACAAAATCAAGAGTTATTTAAATAAATTGTATAATATCTCAATCTGTGATAATGATTGTATGAATACAGAAACAGAAATGGTTGCATACAATTCAATTAGAGAGGTAGAGCAGCTTTCTCTTTCATTTATAATCTGCTTGTGTTAGCATCTCCTTAGCTCCCTTTGTGCCATCTTTATTATCCAGAATATACAAATAGAAACATAATATGAAGTTTTCGGAGCTTGTTCTTTCTTACTGCATTGTGGTATATATTGTTTCATAACAAGATCTACTCCAGGACCTTGTCAATCACAGAGGTGAGGCTATGCTGCAGTTTCTTGTTACTTTTGTTTTTTGTTTTGAAAATGGGGGTTATGTTTCCCCTTTTGCTGTCGGTGGGAGCTTCACACCAGACTGCCACAACTTATCAAATACAACAGTGGAGGTGGGCCTTGTATATTAAGGTCCTTTCTTGAGCCACTCTTTCCCCCAGGGCTCTACCTCGTGGTACTCTATGTAACAGACCCCCAGGCAGGACCAGCTGAAGACCAGGCTATTGAGCTTGTTGCATGCTGCCCTTGCTGTCCTAAGGATATTAAACTCCACCATTTCATGGTCACTGCAGCCAAGGCTGCCCTTGGGCTTCACATTCCTACCAGCCCTCTTCTTGGCAAGAATAAGGTTCTGCATAGAATCCTTAATGTCTCCCCTATCTCTTTGGGAAGGAGGTTATCATCAACACATTCCAGGAACTCCCTGAATTGCTTATGCTTGGCTGTCTCGTCCCTTCTACAGATATCAAGGTGGCCGAAGTTTCCATAAGGACCAAATCTTGTGAAAGTTAGGCCATTTCTGTAAGTTTATAGAGTTTATAGAAGACATACTCAGTCTTCCCGGTTGGGTGGCCTGCAGCAAACCTTCACCACAATGTCAGCTGACCCTGGCCTCACTTTAATCCTGCCCCATAAGTTCTCTGTTATCCCTTCTATCCCCAGACAGATATCCATGCACTCCAGTGGTCACTTACACGGAGGGCAACACGCCCTCCTCGTTTTCCCTGTATGTTCTTCCTAAAGAGGCTGTTTCCTTCTGTTCCAACACTCCAGTCATAAAAACCACCCCAGCACGTCTCTGTGATGCAATAAGATCACAGTTTGCAGGTGTGCACACCTTTCTAAGTCCTCTTGTTCTCTATATTCAAGAATTGTTTGTCTGATATTAATTCCTTGTGCTGCAACTTGAATTTTGTAATAAATTGCATACCTTTATTGTCCTTGGACACTGTTACCAAATTAAATCAACTTATCTACTTGTTACTAGCAAGGACAAGATTCCCAGCTACTTCTAACTTCTGAGTTTACTGTATAGTAGTAAGCTAATATGGAACTGGATATCTTTAAGCAATCGGTCCACACCACCAATCGAAAATGACATAAAATAGATTATAAGCTTGAAAAAGAAGTGCTGACCTTTTAGTAGGTAAAACTCCAATGCAGTGCTGCCTATTACACAGCTCTGTAGTGATGTATTTCAAAAATATTTTTGGAATTGTCAAACATTCAATCATTACTGCATCAGGCTTTTTCAGGGGAGTCAATAGCATATGTAGAAAAATAACCAGAGAAATTGACTTTCTAATATGTGTATCTAATTTAATTTTTTCTTTAAATTTTACTTTCTGTAGCTCCCTACCTGAGTTTACAGTTAAACCTTCTTAACACTCTTTCTCTGTGTAGACTATGCTTTATCAAAGGAAACATCTCCTTGCCATGTGACTTAGTACATTTGAATTTCCCTTTACCTCTCACCAAGGACATAGAAATCTGCACACAGATTTCCCACAATATGGCTGTTCTGGGTTTGGCTGGTGTTAATTTTCTTCACAGTGGCTGGTACAGTGATATGTTCTGGATTTATGCTGAACACAGTGATGATAAGGTTTTTGTTATTGCTGAGCAGGGCATTCACAGAGGAGAGGCCTTTCCTGCTTTTTTTTTACTGCCAGGCTGGTGAGGAATTTGGGGCTGCAGGGGAGGTTGTAAGGAGGCACAGCCAGGACAGGTGATCCCAACTGACCAAAGGGATATTCCAGACCATGAGTTGGTCAGAAGGAGGAGGGCAGGGGGGATGTTTAAGGTGATGGTGTTTGTTTTCCAAAGGAATGGTTTCATGTGATGGAGTCCTGCTGTCCTGGAGATGGCTGAACACCTGCCTGCCCATGGGAAAGAGTGAATTAATTCCTCGTTTTGTTTTGTTTGCATACAGGGCTTTTGATTTCACTATTAAACTGTATTTATCTCAACCCACAAGTTTTCTAGCTTTTTCCCTTCCCATTCTCTGCCCAGCTGTGCTGGTGGGGGAGTAAGAAAGTGGCTGTGTGGGACTTCATGGCTGGCTGGGGTTAAACATGGCAGCTGCAAAAATGTGATGAATTATTCTGTTTTTCTGCCACTTCTGCTTTACGACCTTCTTAACTAGCATATAAACACACATATTGGATCTTCTTTTCAGCACACTGTATGAGTTCCTAGATATTTCTGATCCAGAACTTTACATATTAGTAAAAACATTTTGATTGGTTTCATTTGATGTTGCACATTCTCCTTATTTTCACTTTCTTTCAAATAGGATTGTAAAGGTAGCAATCCTACAATATTGAATAGTATAATCTTTTATTTTTTGAACTTGTTTGTATTGCAATTTTGTCGCTGTTCCAGAAGATTTCAGATGTAGTTGTGGATTTGTTTTCAGCTTCTAAGCAAAATTGTAGGAGTAAAATAGGATGACTGTATTAAGATTGTTATGATCAGAACTTTGGGCTCCAGGGATGGCTTAACCACTGAGAAGCTGTCAGGTGATGTAAATTGGAGAGAGATATCATACAAGTAGAAAGGAATCATAATGAAAAAATGTACCAAGTAAAGCTTACACATTTATCCTTCAAACTTCTAGAACACAATGTTTTTTATACAATTTCCAGTGCTGTTAGGTTGATAACAAATGTATTACACGACAATATTTTTTCCAGTTTTGGAAATATGACAACAAAATCCCATATTTTTGAAAGTGTGTGACCAAAAATCTACACTGGACAGGCACAGGAAGGGAACTATAACTGTTTAGTAATGTCTTAAATTGTTTTATTCAGAATGATTTTAGAAATAAAGAAAAATAGCTCTCCTGACCAATCTTGTCCTGTCAAGTGACATCTTTGGCAAAAGAAAAATCAAAAAGCATTTTATTGGGAATGTGTTGATTTTGACTAAAACTTGTTAAATCGTTTGGAATGGTTTTTCTCAAGTGCTCTTCATTTAGAATGAAAATTCAGCAATGAATGATTGTGTTTAACTTCATATAATCTCTCCTCTTTCCATCTCCAACCCTCCCAAAGTTAAGTGGGCTAAAGAGTGTCTCAGAATTAGAAATTCAACCAACTGAAATGTTTCTTTACGATGGCAGGTATATGGCATTTATATCTAATCTCATTTTACCTCATGTTTTACCCCGGAGAAATTTCAGTGGGAGAGAAAGAATCTAAAGGACATTCACAGGGTCAGAAATGTGTTTCTGCCCATTTCAAATGCAGTTTAAAACCAAACTTTAAATGTATTTCTTTTAAATGTGACAGAAGAGAGATCAGTCACCTCATGAAATGATTACTCCTCCTGTTTTTAACTATGTCCTTCTCCAGAAAACATATTTAATGTACATGAAGCAGAGAAATTAGCATTTATGCAGTAATGTTGTTGGCTTGGTATGAATATTTCTCTTTCATAACTCTATATCTTTCTCCTGCTTGTTAGCAAAATACCTTAAATCTTGGAGTAGAAGCTTTAAATTCACAGGACTTGGACTCAAATTAAAGACTTTATGATGACACACATTACAGTCTGTCATTGACCTACTTGAGATGAAGTTTCTTATCATTCTATTCTCACTGAAACAGGCATTACTACTTTTAATAGTAGTCAAAAAATATGAACTATGAATGTATGTATCCAAATTAGTAATATAATCTCAGATACCAATAATTTTCTAAATACTACTGAAGTGTGTTTCAAAGATCAGATGAGACTATAGTTGATTTAGATGGGATTTCTGTCTTTTATTACTAGTAGTGTAAAAACATACCTGAACTCTGAATGATGGGAAAATGAGATGGTGCATTATGAAAAAAGACTTTTCCTGCTGAAATATGTCCTTTTTTACACTACAAAGAGATTACAGGTCTTTTTGCAATATATGACAAGGACCTTTCATCACAAAAATATTATGTAATTATATTATGTGTAATTTTATTATGTTATTTGCTCAAAGTTCTGAAGTAATTCATACTAATCACTATTAATACTAATAATAAAAGCAAAAACCCCTGACATTATCCAGTAAGTACGTACATTTATGAGCACCTATTTGGTGGCTGCTAATATTTGTCTACTTTCTTTGAACCCCTGGATATTGTGAGAAGGTATTTATATTTATGAGCTATACCTACTCATGGACTCCATTGAGAATGCCTTCAGCATGGTGTTTATGTTATGTTTATAAGAACTTTACAAGGATCAATGTCTACATAAGTGCAGTATGATGCCAGTTTTTTCCTGAGACATGAAAGGAGCACAAAAAACAGCCAGAATATTTTCCAATTATATAAGAATATTTTGCAAAGATGGACCTTGGTCCTTGACCAGCAGATGTGTCTTTCTCTCTGCTCTGGTGAGACCCCATCTGGAGTGCTGCATCTGGCTCTGGAACCCTGGACAGGAAGGACATGGATCTCCTCCAGAGGAGGGCCATGAAGATGATCAGAGGGCTGGAGCACCTCTCCTATGAGGAACAACAGAGATAGTTGGAGTTGTTCAGCCTGGAGGAGAGAAGGCTCAGAGGAGACATTAAAGCATCTTCCAGTACAATAAGGGGACCTACAAGAAACCTGGAGACCAACATTTTAAAAGGGCAGGTGGAGATAGGACAAGGTGTGATGGTTGTGAAAAGAAAGAAGGTAAAATTAGACTAGATTAGATTAGATTAGATTAGATTAGATTTTGGGAAGAAATTCTTTATTGTGAGGATGGTGAGGCACTAGAATAGAATGCCCAGAGAAATTCTTGATCCCCCATCCCTGGGCAAGGCCAGGTTGGATGGGTCTTTTTTACAACCTGGTCCAGTGGAAGATATCCCTGCTCATGGCAAGGGAGTTGGAACTAGATGGTCTTTAAGATCCCCTCCAACCAAAACCATTCTATGAATCTGTGATTCTGTGTTGCAGTCAAATATCTGTAAGTAATTTTCCTTGTTGAGCCGGGTGCAAGGTTGATCCTTGAAAAGGAATATACTGGGAAACTATAGAGGGTTGACCCTGACCAGATGCCAGCCACCCACAAAAGCTGCTCACTCACTCCCCACAGCATGGAGGGGGGAAATCTAAACAGAGGAGCAAAAATATAATGAACTGTTCATGGGTTGAGATAAGGACCAGGAGAGAGATCCCTCATTAAATACCATCAAGGGCAAAACAAGCTCAATTTAGAGATACAAAGTGAATTTATTACTAACAAAATCAGAGCAGGATAATGAGCAGTAAAATAAGCCCTTAAAAACACCTTTCCCTCCACCCTTCCCTCCTTCCAGCTCTGCCTCCTACCCCAGCAGTGCAAGGGGACAGGGAATGGGGGTTATGCTCAGTTCATCACCTGTGGCTTCTCCTGCTGCTCAGGGAGAGGAGTCGTTCCCCTGCTGCACCGTGGGGTTCATCCCATGGGAGACAGTTCTCTGTGAGCCTCTCCAACATAGCTCCATCTCATGAGCAACAGCTCCCTGTGACCTGCTGCAGTGTGAGTCCATCCCATGGGGATCAGTCCTCCCCAGACTGCTGTGGTGTGGGTCACTCTTCCATGGGGTGCATTCCTCCAAGGACAGGCTGCTCCAGCCTGGGAGCAGGGCCCCTCTCTCCATGGGTCTCCCACAGGGCACAGACTCCTCTCAATCACCCACCCACTCTGGTGTGGGCACCTCCTCCATGGGCTGTGGGTGGATCTCTGCATCCCCGTGGATCTCCATGGGCTGTGGGTGGATCTCTGCATCTCCATGGTTCTCCATGGGCTGCAGGGGCACAGCTGCTTCACCATGGGCTGCACCAGGGCCTGCAGGGGAATCTCAGCTCTGGCACCTGGAGCACCTCCTGTGCTCCTTCTGCACTGACCTTGGTGGTTGCATGCTATTGTTCTCAAATCTTCTCACTCCTCTCTTCTCTGGGTATATTTTTAACTACACAACAACTTTTGTTTTGATTTCTTCTTAAATATGTTATCACAGAGGCATTACCAACATCTCTAATTGTCCCAGCCTTAGCCAGAAGCATGTCCATCTTTGGAGCCACCAGGGATTGGCTCAGCCAGACATGGTGGAAGCTTCTGGCATCTTCTCACAAAAGCCATCTCCATGGCCCAACCTGCTACCAAAAACCAAGCCATGCAAACCCAACACAGAAATTTTGAATTTTGTGGTTTTTTTTTTTTTTAATTTCCTCTTAGAGTCACCCACCAAAAAAATTTCAGTCCTATCCAAAGTTCTTTCAGGACTATCTCAGTATAAAATCTCCACTATTTTAATAACTGTTGATGGAGTTGTAAAACCCAGTATTGAATTATTCTTCCTTCATTCAGTCAACTACTTTTGTATTTTTTATTCTTATGTTTTCTCTTTCTAGTTTCTGTCAATTTATTCACTCATTCAGATACAAATAGAGAATTTAAAAATAAGATCCTTAAATAATAATTCAGATCTCCATGTTAGCATACAAATCTACTGCCTGTTGCATGTTTGGGACACATTGAATAGTCTAATTTTGTACCTTTGAGTGCCTTTTTCACCATCTGCTGGAAACTCATGCGTCAGAGTGAGGAAACTATTGCTGCTGTCTTTTGCTCTGAAGAAAGTATGGTTTAGTTTTAAAAAAGTAAGAAGAAATTAATAATGCATGTATAATTAGGTAAAAAGAAAGTAACATATTTTAAATTTTGTGTGGCCCCAATTAAATAGAACATGATTATTCTGTTACTTAGACTCTCTTTTCCTCCCTTCAGTATTTATTTCATTCAGAGCAATGCTCAGTTTTGACAGAACTTGATGCTGTAAGTAAAGGTATCTACTGTTGTTTGGAAAAGATTCCAAATTTTTGGAAAGAAAAATAGTAGAAAACTGAAAAAAATCATGTTCAGATAATAAGGTGGAGCAAGTTATGCATGGCCTTAAAAATAGAAGAAAGATGAGTATTGTTTGCAATGAAATCAGATCACACAAAAGAAAAGCTATTAAAGTCAAAAGTGAGTATTGAAAGAAATGAGAAAAGGGAATTATAGTAAATCAAGTGGAAGATAAAAGGGAGTGGTCAAGTTACACTGAATCCAGTCAAATCAAGTGGTCTGATCTTGAATCTAAGGCTTTTTGCTGAAAGAAGATTGCCTGTAAATATATTTGTTGTCATTTGTCATATTTTAACCTCAGCCAGTGATGGCCACACACAGCAGCTCAGTCACTCCTCTGCTGCCAGTAGGATGGGGGAGAGAGATGGAAGAGCAAAAGCAAGAAAACTCATGGGTTAAGACAAAGACCCATGAATGAGAATAATGAACAGAAAAGGAAGAAAATAATGACAATAGTAATGATAATATCAGTCAAGACAATAATATTTTTTAAAATAATCAGGTTAGACTAAACAAAACAAGTGATGCATAGTGCAATTGTTGGCCACTCACCGATGGTCACACAGTTCCAGCCCCTGGCCAACTTTGCCCTCAGTTAACAAAAACCAACATCATTGCATTTATCAACATTATTCTCATCCTAAATCAAAACCATAGCACTATACCAGCCACTAAGAAGAAAATAAACTCTATTCCAGCTGAAACCAGGACAGTATAAAACTAAGGATTATGCCAAGATTAAAGGTTTGATAGGAAAAGAAGATAATAGTATGGCCAAACATAAAAGGGAATCAACGCAGATTCCCTGAGAAGGGCAGAAAGGAATGATAATGAACTCTTTCTTTGCTGTGTTGCATTTAGAAAGCTTAAGAAGGTCAGGATTATCATCAAGATGCTAGTGAAAGATGGACTAATTCATTTCCAGGAAAAGAAATGGAATGAAGGAATGCATGCAACAACTATCCAGCTAGGTTTGAATGGTATAGAATTGTCAAAGACTAATCATATTGTAAATTTATTTGAGATGACATGAGAGGAGAAAGAACTGTATACAATGTTGCTTTTTTATGAACGTTTATACTTTGCCAAGTGAAGTTACTATATTGTACTTATCATAGTATTTCAAGGAGTTTTTAGGCTTCCTGAATTCCTGATTTCTATGGAACTGTACTGTGATCCCTTATCACGTCTTTTTAACATCAACAGTGATTTTGCATGCCAATTTCTGTTACTCATATAAAATCATATTCATGATGAATTGATAAATTCTGAAAGCACATGAAGTAAGGGGAAAGAAAAAGGTTGAGCTAGTTAATACAACTTTATTCCCTGTTCTCCCACTCAGACTCACAGCCCACCTATGATGGTCACCACCTGATTTTGTGCTGCCAGATGGTCAATACTTACTTTCATTTATTCCTCCTCTCTCATGCGATTCCCATTCAATCTTGTTACTGGTATTCATACAGGAGAACTCAGCTGTATGTAATGTATGAGGACCTAATAATTTTATTGTACAATGACAGTACCAGACTTTTCATTATGGGTTAAAATAAATATTTGTGCTTTTTTAAAAATCAAAATGTTTTCTTGCCACTATTACTTCAGTCAAGATATTTTAGGATACATTAAGAAAAAAACTCCATATACTGATGAGATTTCATAAGTAAATAATTTCCTTCTTACTGACTGTATGCTTTTTAAAGAATATTCAGCTGAACCTGAAGTATGTGTTAGGAATAAAGATGAAAAAATAGTCATATGGTGTTATTATGCTTTAACAAGAGCAAGGAATTACTCGACTCTGATATGATCTCAATAACTTTTTATTTTATTTTATTTTAATTAGCTGACTGCAAGAAGCTTATTCATGAAGAACTTTGAAATCAAAGGCCATAAATTGAGTTGGTTGCAAGATATGAATTATGAATTATTTAAGTAAGTTTTTTGTAGAGAAGTATGAGCAAAACATACTAAAAAAAAATTCATTTGTATTCAGTATACGTGAAGCATTTAACACCCAATATATTTTTCAATTAAAAATAAGATTCAATTTTTTTTTAAAAAAGGGATTAACAAAGGGCATTGGTAAAACATAACAACCGTGCTTTCTTTTTCTCTGCTTTTGCAGAATGATTGTTTGACCTGTTGTTTATTTGATGACTTTCCCTCAAACAAATAGACCAAGAAGTTTTTTAACAAAGCAGTATAACAAAAGCTGGGAAATTCATAGAAGACATCTGGATCAAGTGTGAATGAAATGGGTTAGAGTGATAACTCCAGCAGCAGCAACTACCTCCAGGAGGGGTGGGAGGGCACACATAGCTAATTTGTGAGGGCTGTTCAGTGGGGGCTGTGTGAATGAGCAGTGTCTGTAATAGGCACCGCTCAGTATGTCATAAGGACCTATGCTAACTGCTGGCTTCTCTTTGGCTCTGACTGGAACTGTGTTGCAAATGGTTCAACTGAAGAAAACCCTTCCTAAAAGAAAAAAATATCAACTCTTTTCTATTAGAAATTAAGGAAAACAAATCAGCGTTTTTATTGTGACTGTTTCAGGCATGACAGATTGCCAGTTCACAGTGTCAAGGTCAGAGATTATTTTCATTTCATTCAGTGGTCTGTGGGTGCTCTACAAATACATTGTTTGATTTTTGTCATAGCTGTGCATTACTTCATACTACTGTTGCTTCTGATGACTTTTGTATTGGTTTTGGTGAGATAGTGAGGGCACAGGATATACGTATTCATCAGTGAAACTAGGCAGCTATGAATTTGCAAGATAAGTTTCCAGACAAATAGTAGAGTTATGAAAAAGTGAAAAAGAAAGCACAGGAAAAAATTCAGGAGAAAACAGGGAAATATTTGAAGATCTGTGATGGAAATGTATGTCAGAGCAAGGAGATTGTCTAGTACACTTGTGAAATTAGGCACAAAGAATTGTCCCTAACAAGCACTTTGCATTCTTCAGGCAAGGAAGAGTGTCTATGTTGGGCTAAAGTGATCTAAAAGACTCAACTCCAGAACACCTGCAATTTTTCTCTTGGTTTTGTGCCAAATAAGGCAAGAAACAACTTCAATCTGGCAGCCAATTAGGTGGCCTGCACTTAAATGCCTCTGGCTCGCAAGTTCTGAGAATGGCTGCTCAGGTCTATTATAAAATGAGTTATAATAAACAGGAAATTACAGACAAAAGACCTTAAATAGAGTTACTTACTGCACAGTACGAAACAAAAAACTATTAGTAGATTATGTAAAACAGTGCCTAACCTTTATTAAAGCTAGCAAGGAAATAGTATAGATTAGACGTCAAGGTAACCAAAATGACAATAGTGTACACAAAGTTCTTTCACCCAACCCTCAAAGGAGTAATCACAAAGCAGGCAACCAAACTTTGGGGAGAAACTGCCACACATTTCCAGGGAATGTGCAGAAAATTTCTGCTTTGTGAAAAATTGGTGTAGCTTTAATAATTTGTAAGGTGAAGTGTCTGTCAATCAGAAATTCCAGCTTATCTTTCTACATCTTGCTTCCACAGCAAGATATTTACTGTCAGCTGAAAGCATCAATCCCGTGGCACTGAAATAACTCACTACAAGGCAAACTGTCCTGATTATTTCACCAAGGCTCATGTGAGAGTGAGATGCCCTGAGTTATTTCATCAGCTAAGAAGCAACAGATAAGCTTTTGTGGTGGGGGCGATGCCTTGCTACAGACTTAAACATTCCTTGAAGTCTACTGTTTACTAATAAACAGGGAGGAAACTTACAGTTAGAGCTGAGATGTTTAGAATCTGAGATTCATATCCCATGTGGACACATGAAATTCAGCTAAGTCTTATTTCTGTTGTCTTTGTAATTTCCTATGTAAAAATAAGATTTCCTAGAATTAGATTAATTCCTAAAAATTTAGGCTGAGTCTAGCATTAGCTCCTTCATATTCTCGTCTCCCAAAGGTACATGTGGGGAATCAGGTGGGATATGCTGTGGTACCCAGAGGGGAATTTTATCTGTTTCCCTTTTTCTAGAGCAATAGGACTGGGCTGATAAATGTATTTTATGATAGTATCGAGTGCCTTGATGTCTTTTTGGCTGCATTGAGAGTGTATACTCTACAACAAATAATTTTTCGAGATACATAGTTACAAGAGCCTCAATCACATCTCTTTCAGCAGGAGGAAAGTAACAAGTCAGCACCAGTCAGCAGTAGCAAGAATATTTATTCCATTGCAGGTCGACAAAATTTACCTAGCATTTTGGGAATGAGGAAGTTAAGGCTCTGTTTGTTACCCTCCCATCGGGTGCAGAACAGAATAGAAGCAAGCCCAGTGCTTTCAGTACTTTGTACAAAAACTAAAGTTATATTTAAACAATATGCAAGAGAACTCTTCAAACAAAAATGTGATTCTCAAAGAAATAGCATGTAATTTTGTTCTGCTCATAATTTTCTGTGAATATGTTTGGTTTATTTACAAAAAATGTTTGAAGGAAAGCTTTTTATTCATTTTGGTCATTCCTTTTCTGCACTGCCTTAGGAAAACTATCAGTTTGTAGTACATATATGTAATACTGAATGAACACTGTGTTCTTCTCTTTGAAGACATAACAGATATTTAGACGTTACATAGCTAATGTTTTTCCATTGCCTTCCAGAAAATACACTGATTTAGCTAAGAACTCAAGACGTTACAAAACTTCTGTAATAATTTTGAGGATATAGTTCATCTGAAAAGAAACAGAAGGCGAGGGCTGTAAGAAACAGCAATTTATGTTTATGATCTCCAGAGCATTCAATAAATGATTTATATAATCCTCCTTGTTTATGTATGCTTTGTGTAGTGGAATCAAATATTTATCTTATTTAGAGTAAACTATCCGTCTTATAATAAGGACCAAATTCTCTCAAAATTCAAGAGCATGGGAACCCAATTTGAGGATGATCATTTTCTGTTACAGTGAAGCAAAGTAAACACTAGAGTTGAGTGTTGCTGGATTGTTTTTAGTACTACAAAACATCTAAGGGTTTTCTCAATCAGTGGAAGAAAAGAAGAACAAAATGAAATTTTATCACTTTGGGTAAGGAACACCTATCACCTGCAAGGGACTGAAATGCTAAAATATATTTAATTCGTATAACATTTAAAAATTATTCATTCCAAGTTTAATTTATTGGAGATGTTATATTATTACATTATTCCTTTTTTCTTGTAAGGAAAGCACAGTAGGAAATGGGAAGTACTATAAGTAGAAGACAGTAAATTGAGAACTAATAAGGGGAAACTTAAAGGCTGATACATTTTCTTTGGAGGCAGCAGAAAGCAAATCTGAAAAGCTTTATAGTCTAAATATTTGCTATCTTATAGAACTGAAAAAGATTTATTAAAGTCTCAATCTTGAAACTATGCATGAAAAATTCTCATTTATTAAAGTTATAAGCAGTTTATATACAAAGGAATTATTAGGTGAGGAAAAAAGAAATTAAGGAGAATAATCAATATATATATGTATTTATTCTTGGCAGGAAAAATTAGGGCAAAGATATTTCAACAAGTCCCTAAGCCATCATAAAACTGTGTTGAGTCAGAGCTACTGTTAGGATCGTGGAGCATCACCACAAATGAAGTTTCTCCTGTTAAAAAAGTAAACTCCTAAAAGGAGTGTTTCATTGCTACCTATATTTTTGTGAATAAAAGGTGAGAAGTCTCGCCCCTTCTAGGAATCATATGGCTCTTCATAACCAACAAAGTTGCAAATTTCTTGAAAAATGTGTACATTTCAGAACATGTTCTTTAATTGTTACTCAGAAGTGAAAAATTCTCATCAGGGAAGACATACACACACACACAGACACACATGCTGCCTTTTTCGAAGACCTTTCTAGTCATGTGTCTCAGCTCATTAAAATTTTCAACCAGCAAGTTAACTCCACAATTTAACAATAATGCATTCGCTCTCTCAGTTTGACTTTTTTTGATAGGGGAAAAAAAAAAAATCTGCTTCGTTGCTAATAATTCCTTGTTATTTTTATAAACATTTTCTCCAGAGGGTTAATTAGTGTCTACTCAAGTTCCTAATAGGAGAGGTAAAGTGAGTGATTTATTGCACCATAGGGGAAAATGTTCACATTTTACATCGATATAGAAAAGCAGTCCCAAATAAACCTGACCCTGAGAATGGATAGGAGCAACCATATTAAGCTGTCTGAATACAGGAATTTTATCTTCGAAGAAAAAATTGTTTGATTTATGAACATTTTTCTTCTGTTCTGTTTCCAGTGGACAAATGTCTACACTGCTGTGCTTTGATATTTTCCAAGTATTTGAAATCCTAGACATAGGGTCTGGACACTGATCCACTGCTTTATATTTCTGGCAATTATATAATTTTTTACTTCAACAGAGAACTCCCTAGGTGTACCAAATCTGAGACAGCATCTATCGAGAAAGCCTCAAACATACACTTAATAAAATATATTGTTAAAGATGTTTCTAGAGTGGAAAGATTTGAATAAATACTGTCATCTCTCCTCAAAGGACCTACCCGCCAATTAATCCTTTACCTTTATCTTACTTACCTGTGGAGTCCTGTGTACTAAAACTGGGAAGATTTTACAATTAACCATTGGATTATAAAATTAACCATTAATTAATGCTCTCCAGTTTCAGCTCTGTGAAGATAAAAAACAGATTTATTTTTTGCTATCTACAGACATCACCTTCATGCAGCTCTGTGGGCTCTTCAGCAGGTTTAATACCTATATAAAAAGGATATGTCTGAAACCTAATCCAAGTAAGATGGAAGGAGCTGTGGCATAGCCAGAAAATCTTTTTGAAGGATACAACACAGTGCTGTGCTCATGAGGGAAAGACAAACTGAGTTTCACCAGAAAATTAAGGAAGAATATTATAGGGAGAAAAATCTATGATATAATAGCCAATAGCTAAATGACCAGACACTTGAGTGGGATACACCTTCACACTCCATTTGTGTTCAGCCTAAATTTAAGCACGGACTCTGTGTGGGTCTCTCACAGTTCAGACAGGTTATGTAGCAACGATATTTTCTGTCATTTAGAATAAGCAGTGTCCTAAGGGTTCCTTTGCTGCAATGAGCTATCATCCAGGACCTGAGAAGAAATGAAATGTTTAAAGGATGCTTTCTTTCAATGTGTGCTGGCTGTGGGGGTCTGTGTTTAAACTCTTGCCCCCTGCCTGTGGTCTCCACTCCTGTGTTATGCACAAAAACTTGCTTAAGAGTTGTTCTCAGATAGGCCTGAATTAAAAGCAAAAATCTGAACCCAGAAACAGGTTTAAACAATCAGTCATTCATCTGTTTCCATGGCATGCCATGAGGCAGATTTTTGATGAGTGTTTTCTTCTGTATTTCTCCTCTATCACACTGGTAAGGAAAGATAAAAATACATAGACTGATATAACTATGAACATAAAGGTAAGAAAACATTTCCAATACCAACCACAGAAGTAATCTTATAATTTGTCGTTTCATGAATGCTTAATGTATTTTTCAATCAATATTTGATGTCCTTAATATGTGGTTATTTTGGTTTTGATATCTAGATCTGCTTTCTTCTGCTCATACATGCATAAAAATTAGACCTTGTGGCCAAATTTGATGCAAGATCTCTCAGAAGAATAGCTTTTGAATATATCAGATTTTAACATTTTTCAGGCAATTCATGTATCAAATTTGAGGTGTATTCTTCCATTTTGTTCTGATTCAGAATTCCCATTGACATCTATATTAGACCTAGAAGTTTTACAAGAAGTTAATATCAATGTTTTCATCTCTTAAAAAGAAAGTATAAACTACTATAATCAGCATTTACTTAATTCAGCTTTCTTCTAGAAGTGTTTACATCAGACTTAGGCCAGAAGAACCCAAAAACTTACATGCCTTTATAGTGATTATGTCTACAAGGTGTGCACAAGGCACATAATTATGATAGGAAAACATGTAGCTGAACACAAATTAGACTTATTTTTTATTGTTCTAGTTTTATTTATTTCATGAACACAGTAATTCTTAGCTTGAGTTCTTTTACATCTGTTTGCCCTAGAGATGTTTTCCTTACTTCATATCTAACTTTATCAGGGATAGTAGAGCTGAGGAAATGGGTTGTCTGCATACAGGAAATTTGCTCCAGTGTATCCTTTAAAAGGACTCTACACAAAAGTGTTTTCAAAGATGAATTTGCATGCATGTATATACATGAGGCTAACATATACTTTCCCACTGTTTAGAAGATATTTAAGCAATTTTCCCAGTGGTTGCTTTTCTGAAATTGTTATTCTTTGCTTCTCTAATTTTCATAGGTATTATCTGGCAAACATTCTGCACCCCAAATGTTTCAATGTAAAAATTTCTCCTTCAAATGCTTTTAAAAAGAGTAATTAAGAGTGACTGTTCTAAAGTTATGTTTTTTTAGTAAATATTTTAGTGGATGATTATATCTCTAAAACCATATATAGATATTCAGGCTTGCTAATCTTTTTAAGATTGTATACAACATGAAGGAAACAAAATCTCTAGGTTGACTATGTTTGTGTGTTTATAATCATGTTGCATTTCAGCTATTTCAGTTATTGTTTAGAATTCTGCATACTTTACTATCATGATACAGGACTATGTTCTGAAAGGACCTAAATAAAATATTTTGATCTTATCAGCCCCTTACGAGTCAAAGTCTTTCAAGATCTAGATCCTGAAAGGTATCTAAGTGCCCAGCTATCATTGATTTATTCAGATGCTAGGCATCTGAACACCATTAAGGACATAGATTTCAGAGAGTAATTAGTTTCATCCAAATATATGTGTCTGAGATACTGAAGGTGATTCAGCATCTGGAGATATCTGATTCTCCATTGACTGTAAATAAAATGCAAACATCTAGAAAGATCAAATGTTTAATTATAGATTGCCAATATTAAACAAGCATCCTTCACATCATATTTCACATTAAAAGTTATATGAAATGAGTTACTTGAAAAGAAAGAGTTTGTCTCAAGTTTTTTGCCAAGACTAGCACAAAAATACCCAACCCTCTCAAAATTATAGAATTTTTTACTGATTATAGTCGTATGTGCAGCTGGTTTCTAAATTCATAGAAATAACAAAAATGGTAGGTTCCAACATCCATTAAAGAAAATGGGTTTAATTAATCTCTATATAAGAACAATTTTTAAAGAAAACAGTCAATGGTCAGTCATAATATGAAATAATGGGGTAATCTAAGATATTTTTAGCAGAAAGAAACACATATAGGATAGTTTATTTGACACAAGAAGTATCTGTGATACAAGAGGGATATAAGAACCAATCCTATCCATATTCTCATTATCACTTGACATTTACAAGTTGTTATTTCAGTGTGTAGTAGGTTAACCATGGCTGGATGCCAGGCACTCCCCAAACCTTTTCTGTCACTCCCCTCTGCAGCTGGATAGGGGAGAGAAAATATGGCAAAGGTTTCATGGCTTGAAACAAGGACAAGGAGAGATCACTCATCAGATCACACACAGGGAAAACAGGGTAAAATTTTGGCTTTTTGTTGAATGTATTACCAACAAAATCAGAGCAGGATAATGAGAAGTAAAATAAGACCTTTAAAGAACCTTCCCCCTACTCCTGCCTCCTTCCCAGCTGTACCTCCTGCCCCAGTGGGAATGGGGGTTATGGTTAATTCATCACTCGTAGCTTCCCCTGCTGCTCAGGGAGATGAGTTGTTCCTCTACTCCAGTGTGGGGTCCCTCCCACGGGAGACAGTCATCCACAACCTCCTCCAGCATGAGTCTGTCCCACACAACAGTTCTGCACAGACTGCTCCAGTGTGGGTCCCTCTTCCACAGGGTGCTTTCCTTCAGGCACAGGCTGCTCCAGCCTGGGTCCCCCATGGGGTCACAAGCCCTACCAGGAGACCTGCTCCAGCATGGGCTCCTCTCTGCACAGGTCTGCAGCTCCCTGCCAGGAGCCTGCTCCTGCATGGGATTCCCACAGGTTCACAGGATGCCTCCTCTCAGGCATCCACCTGCTCTTTTGTTCTTTTCTCCCTCTGAAATATGTTATCACAGAGGCGTTACCTCCACTTCTGATGGGCCCAGCCTTGGTCAGTGGCACCTCTGCCTTGGAGCCAGCTGGCATTGGCTCTGCTGGACATGGAGGAAGCTTCTGGCACTTTCTCACAGAAGCTACCTCTTCGGCCCCTGCTATGAAAAGCTGTCCATACAAACCCAAAACATAGTGCCTGAGGTATATTCTTTAAAAAAGATCATCTTAAAGCCTGGACGATCTGAATTTCTTCACAATACTGTGTCCATAAGGAGTATTCACTCTGTTTTAGTGATATAGCCTACTAGAAAAAAGCCTTGACTTAAATATTTTCTTCTTATTCTGGAGTGTATGCCTAGAATCCATATCCACAATCAATTTCAAATATGGAATTGGACACTGTTTCCCATATATCAACCCTTAGTCAGTGCAATGCTGAGTTCCTGGTAATCTATTAAATACCTCTATCTCTGAAACACTTGGCAATTTGTAGATCAGGTCAAAGATAGACTGTAAGGCAAAATTATGGCTGCAGAAAAGTCATCAGGAAGTAAAGGTTCATGGAATGCCTGCTTTGTTTTATCATCACTTCAACAGATTTTTCTATTCAAGCAATAATCCTAGAACTCAGTCCTACATAGTTTATTAAATCTGATATTGTACAAACATGGATTCACGGCTTGTGCCTACACAAATAATTTTATTCTCAACTGAAACTGTTCTGTGGTCTTTCTGCTTCCCACAACTAAATTACAGTAAGGTCATTAGAGTATGGAGATTAGTAGACAAAAATAGAAGCAGAAACAGGTAGTAATAGCCAAACTACTTCAGTAGATCTTCACATCTTCAATAAATTCTCCTTTTTTACATGCCTTTGATGAGAATTTTTCAGAAACATAGCAATTTCTCCAAGGGGAGCATAATGCTGTTAAAGGTTTTATTTAGATGCTGTTAAAGGTTTTATTTAGACATGTCAGGCTCACTCAATTTTGCACACCTCATGTACACCTTGGGGGGCTAATTGTACAAATGGAAATTCAGGACAGAAAAAAGGGGTGCTATGTTGGACTACAGTCAAGAAAACAAATCAATTTCTTATCTACTGAATGAAAGATTTAGGACTTTACATCTTCTCTGAGATAAAGAATGATATGAAAATGATGTATGGGGAATTTACTGACTCTAGAGAAAGTGATAAATATTCATTGAAAATAATCTATGAGGATAAGGAAACGCCTTTTTGGCAAGTAAAATGCAATTTCAATATTTCATGGGGGATTATTTCAGTTACATGTTTTGAATTAATTAAAAGAAAGACCTTAGAAGTGATCAAAAAACAAACACTTGTGAATAGACATAGCAAGAAAACAAGATTTCAATTTTGTGGGAGTTTTTGATGTTTTGGAACTTATTTTTGTACGTGTTGGAATGGAACATAGAGTAACTGAGAAAATCACATACACTAATGGAAATACTTCAGGATCCTGACAATGTTTGCTCAGACATAGCACGTGAACCTCTATGATTTTATCTTTTGTCTTTATATATTTTGATAATCGATTTTGTTCTGGAGAAATTTTCTCTGTGGATGGGCATATTCACTTAGAAAAGTAGTTCACTTAAAAAATCCCCAAAGCTGCATAATTTGTGAAACACAGATTCTCTCATTACATCTGCCTGTGTACTTCTAAGGTAATTTGTTCTTACTTTGGGAATTGCTAAGAGGGGAACCCATGGAATTTTAAATCCTGGTGTGTGTTCCAGTCAGTAATAGTAGTCACAGGCTTCCAGATGTTTGCAGAGACTGTCATGCTAACTTCTTAGGAAAATTGAAGTTGCTGTTAAAATGAGTCTGAAAGCTAACTTACCATGGGAGATAAAGGAGGAATAACTGACCTGTAGTCAGTGAAGCTTGTTTTGAAAACAATCTGCTTACGAGCTACAATATCAAGTTTTCAAAACACATAGATCCAGAGTCTCCTTGCCTTTTCCCTATAGTGGCATCTTTGTTCTTTGTCCTCTCCAGTATGACCATGCTGCTGCCTTCACCCTTAAGGGGATTTCCAGCCCCGACTGGAAATCAGCCTCACTAGAATAACACTAGTGACTCAGGGAAATGCCTTCAAACCTCAGGAACTTTCTCTAGGAAGCAATGTCTCCTCTCTTGGTGCTTATTGTCCTTCATGAGGCTGTGCTCTGTCAGAAATACTTAATTTTCCCAGTGATGGATTATGTTACTAATCACTGTATGTGTAGAAAGTTGTCAATTTATTACTAAACACAGGAGAGTGCTTGTGGCTGCCCAGCCTTCTCTCATCTCTCCCTCCTCAATTCTTTCATTCAGCTGAAGAACTAATACAACACGGGGGACAATGCTATGGAATTGTGAGCTATCCTCCCTCTGAATATAGTTATTTGCTGGCTTGCTTTATTTACTTTAAATAGATTGTTTGCATTTTTTACCTTAAATAGATGTCCCTGAACATCCATCCCTTCTCAAAAAACAAAACGAACCAACTAAAGAAACAAAGCAAAAGCCAAACCAAAACCACCAAGAAACATATATGCATAATAAATAGCTAGGTTTCTAAGCTCTTTTTTTTTTTCCAACTAGGTTAATTTGGCAATTTATACTAATGTTTAATGAAAATAGTGTACATGTTTTCCTGGCAAACTGTTATAAGTAGATTTAAAGTTAAAAAGATGAGAAATTTGCTCCAGTTGTATTTGACTACAACCTAATGCAACTACTCATGAGAGAGATTTACCATTCCTGTTACTCTAAAGACAGCACTGCTGAGATTGCAAGAATAAGAAATTCTCATTTCATCAAGGCACCAATTTTATTCACTAAGAAGAAATTACTTCCACATCTATGAGGGTGAGGTAGCAAGATTATCTCATCTGTTACAAAAAAAAATAGAGTTAACAGAGTTCATTCTGTCTTCTAGTAGATGCAAGACACATTGCTGTATATCTCTTGAAAAAATTAGGCTCCAAGCTTCCCTCTAGCAGAATTAAAAAAAAAACCAAAAAAACCCACTGTGCTTCTCTATTTACAAGTTGAAGGATTCTGTGATCTCAGTTTATATCTTCTTTTCCTGTTTTATTTATGCTGTCTTAGAAAACAAAAAAAAAGACAATAAAAAGGAAATATGAAATACTTGTGTTGGCTGTTGTTTACTGGAGATCTTTCTATTTCACTTCTTGGTCTTTTTTCTTTGTGAATATTCTTCAAGAAAATGAAATCTAAGAAGTTTTTATTGACACTAGGTAAGTTAACCAATTGAGGCTTCTACAACTGTAAATTTGTAGGTGTTCCAGCAGTTTGTAAAATGCTTACTAGTTCTGATGCTGGATGCATATGCAATAAACTAGCACAGCTGTGATCTTTAGAAATGAGATGAGGAAAAGTCAAGGGAAGGACTGAATGCAAGATAATTGGATTTATGCATCAGTGCCTGGAGAGAGACAGAGAGATAGAGAGACAGAGGGAGAGACAC
This sequence comes from Sturnus vulgaris, assembly GCF_052056855.1. Taxonomy (NCBI): domain Eukaryota; kingdom Metazoa; phylum Chordata; class Aves; order Passeriformes; family Sturnidae; genus Sturnus; species Sturnus vulgaris. Next base: position 26,529,280 of record NC_142243.1, on the reverse strand, counting down.
TTTTGTTCATGGCCATGAGCCAGGAGCTTTTTACTAACATACATGTATATTTTTTGCAGGAAAAAAATTGGAGCTAATTCAAACCACCAAATAACTAAATTTATTACAAGTGAGAAGAAAGCTGTCTGCTAGAAAGACCTGGGTCTTCTCCTTGCAGGCCTGCAGACTGAATACACTGAAGAGGATGACACAACTGCTCAGCATAGAAAACCTCTTTTGTTATGGGCCAGAAGAAAAGGATCAGAGTAACTTAGGTGCAGTGCATTGTGCATGACCACAGGAAGAAACTGAGAAGATGAAAAAGCTCAGCAGTGTCTGAGAAGGCGTCTAAGAATGGCTCTTGAATAGCAATGGAGATTTTCCACTTATGTTGTAGGCACTGAGCCTTATGTTCATGTTGCCTCCTGTATTTAAAAAGAAATATGCAATACTCCAGAAGACAAGTGGACCAAAGGAAAAGAGCAACAGCTCATTCTTTGGTCCTGAAGGGAAGTATGAAATGCAACTGTTCCTTGATACACTGAAAAACTAACTTCCCCATCAAAAGAGAGTGGCTGCTTGGTTGGAACAGTCTTTGATTTGTGCAGTCCTCGAAATGTGTCCAAATACTATCTATGGAGTGCAAGTTAGAAAGACTGACACGGAGTTTGGTAGTCTGTTCACAGTTAAACAGTATTAATAATCACTTAGTAAAGCTCAAGTCCATACTCTAGCCCTTCATAGGTAACAGCACAGATGTAACAGAAACAATCCTGGGTTCTACAGCAGTTTATTTTATCTGGAAAGTAACTTGGCACTACCCTGACATACAGCAATATAAAACTACAGAGAAGTAAAATGCAGAGCATGGTAGGCTAAGAGAGATCTTAATTCCTCATTACTAGGTATCAGTCAGTTTTCTTGCAGATGCTCTCTTTGATCTCAGTGGACTGCATGCATTGTAGAAGGATTTGTATCTAAAATCACTGCCAAGGATCATGCCATAAAAGACAAACAATTCACACCACTGTCAAATGGGTGGTGTGTGCAGCACTGACAGTTGCAAGTAACACACCAGCCATAGCAGAACGGCTACTAAAATAGTGGGCAAAAGAAGTAATTATACAAAAGATACTTCAGACTCATAGGAGTACAAATATTGCACCCTGAGGAAACTGAGCCATGGTGAATAATATCCCTTGCTTTGTCTGAATGGGTAGGAGTAGGACCCTAGGATAAGCAGCTGCTTGTGAATCTTTCCTGATTCACAAGGGAGGGAGAAAAGTCACACGACTGTGCCACAGCCTTGTCTTCATCTTGGAATGGTGTGGTCCCATCACACTTGTCATCTAAGGTGTCTAGCCAAAACCCACCCCTGGTGTGAACAGATAAAGTAAGGGAAGCAAGCAACTGCAAGAGTAGGGGCAAACCCTCAGGCAATTTTTTGTTGCTGTTATCTGGCAAAGGCATCTATACTTAATGCTACATTAATACTGATGAGGTTTTTTGTGAAAATAGCCCGGAAGGCATTGGGAGTGCTTGAAGGCATCCTTTTATGACTTAAATGTTCTCATCAAAAGTGCTGTTACAGTTGCCAACTGTGATGAATGAGATTATTGACTGAAGACATCTCTGTCCTAGTCAGATTAAAAGAAAATGGACACTAGTGGAGATAAGCACAAAAAACTGTGGCATTAGCCTTTGCAGAATCTTCAGACACATTGTATTTTTATACATATACATATAGATATATATTCTGATATAGATATATAATATCCTGATATATATATATGCACATACATATATATATATATATATATATATATACATACAGACACAACTGTGCATATATACAGCCCTCAAAAAAGTTTGGTTTGCTTCAAGTTGTAGGTGAAAATTTGAGTTGTTTTTTATTTGATATGCTGATTCATCCTAATGGGTAGTATAGTGCTTTCTTTGCCTTTCTCTGCATAGTGGATGTAGTGAATGTCACATAGTTATTACTTAATATAACATTGAGCTAGTCAGGGGGTAAGACACCCATTCGACAGAAAGAGAGATCATAGAGTTCATTTTAGAAGTCTGGCTTCCTTTGCAATTCTCCTTTCATCTCACCTCTTTTGTGTTTTCCCTCCATCCCGCTTCTGCAATATATGATGATGAAAGAATATTCTGTGTAATCCTTGGCAATCATTTTTTTTTTTCCCAGGTAACTTCATCATGGACCAAACAAAAACCCTGCACTTTGGGTAGGTGTTGAGTCAGGTTTCCCAATTACCAGTAAACATTTTGATATACTCATCATTACTCAAGAGATGTACATATTTCATTATATCTATGCTATAAGTACCTGGCTCTCCTGGGTAATCATGTTTATAGAGGCTCTCAGATGTCTTTTATGTGTCTCAGAGGCTTTTTATAAGAAAGAAGATGAAGCTTTCATAAAAGTTAATTTTTCCCAAATGCATTGTAAGACATGAAGGGGCCAGTTGGTAGAATTTCTATCTGACATAGTCTTATGAGTTTGAATGATGATTATTTGGGGAACCGAAATCTACAGATACAGCAGTAACCTCCCAGTTTACTTTTATTTCTAATTGTTTGTTTGGATTTGATTTTTTTCAATAAATATGGTAATAAGATTTAAGGATTGAGGGCCACTTGCAATTGAAAAAGTCATAAAGGGAGTCCTTTAAAAAGCTACAATAAAGAAGTGGCATCACACTGAGGAAATATATACAATCCTCATGAAGTACAGACTTGAATCATAGTATGATATTTCTGTGCTTTGGAATATGTGTTTTCTGACATTTTTCACAAACTATTTTTTCACAAACTATTGAACAGTATTTTGCTGTCTAATATAAGGTATCAGATATTAGTGATTGAAGACCTCTGCTATCAGTTGATTCTAGTAAAAGCAGAAGAATTCTGTGATAGTTTCACTGAGAGAGTGAAGAGTGTATCATAATTTTATCAGTCATATTGTTCAAGGAATCATTAAAATATCTAATCTAAACTTCTGCATGATAGAGGCCATAGAACATCCTAGAACAACAAGGAACCACTGCTCATCTGGGCTCCAAAAACCTTATCAACCTATATAGTGCACAGAATATTTTGGACTTTACAACAACCTTGATGCGGTGATTTTACAATTGAATTAAGATTACAGCAGATGTGACATTTTGATCATGAAACACTTATTTTTAGTAGCTTACACTGGAAATTAAGTTGTTCATCCTTCATCTCAGATTCACATTTCATGATTTTTCCTTAAAGTGTAAGTGACATATCTGTAGTTTTTTGGGGTTGGCGGTTTATATTTTTGTTATTGTTACTGGTTGATTGTCCTTTTTTTTTTGTTGTTTTTTTGGGGGGGAGTGTTTGGTTTTTTGGGAGTTTTTTGGTTTCTTTTTCTGTGAAAATAATAAGGATAAAACATATTTCATAGTAACTTTTTAGTTACAGTAACTGAAAAACTTTAACAATTCTAATTCAGATGTGCTTTTTTTATTTGATAAAAATTAAGCTCCTTTGCTTTAAAAAAAAATAATATTAGAAAAAATAATTATAGTTGTTGCTGCTTAATGGTTAATGCCAGTTTATGCAGTGTAGAGTACAGCATGAACGGTTGATATGCTGCAATTTTCAAACTGTACATACCAGGTAGTTAAACACTAACCTCAGTTCAGTGCTGGACACTGTGGGACATGGCTTCAAAAGACAGGTCAAGAGGAAGAATAAGAATTCTTTCATAATGTCCCTTGAAAATAAGGTTATATTATTTGTTTCACAGTCAGATTGCAAGTATTGTGTCTAGTTCTGAGCTTCGCTACAGCTTTGCAAAGACTTTAATAAGAAGGTGAGACCTATGAACAAACCCAGACATGTATAGTACGTTTATACATTCCACACCATTATTGCATTGCATTGCACAAATACATTCCTTTTTTTAAGGTCACTAAAAATTTACCACTAACCCATAGAAATGTGCAAGTGTTACTGCTATATGACAGTGATTCAAAATCGTCAATGGAAGCTGAATTCAAGAGCACATAACACAGCAAACAGTATTATTGTGAGCAATGTTATTATTTGTCAGTTTTTTAGGGTTTCTGCTTTAACGTCAGACCCTTTTCCTCTTTGCTTTACTATAAGGACTTTCCTGCTGGTAAAACAATGTATTTGTATATATCTGCTGTCTCTTTTACTTCTTTTAAACATAACTGTGCTGAGGAAAATATCTACCCTGAATCATCAGTCTCATACAAAATAGAAATGAATAAATTCAAGACAGTGATCAGAAAAGGCTGGAGCTCCCAGCTGCGGGACCCTTTCTAATAGCTTGCATGAATATTTCAATCATCTAAAATATCCCTCTGAAAACAGGATCCTAGATCAATGTCCTTTGGAAGGCTGCAGCAAGCCCTTTGTGCAAAGTCGTAATTTTGTACATGCATTATCAGATACCTGTGCCATAGGAACTTGTCTTTTATGATAGTATTTGCCAAGTTCCTATGAGTATAGATTTTATGGCAGTTGAGAGTAGCAGTGATACTGCAGGAATGTAATAAAACAATTTCTTGGTGAAAGAATCTATAGAACAGGAAAAGGAACCTCTACAGTGTGTGCCTGTTTCCCATAAGATTTACTTTAACACTTTTTTTTCGTATCACTTAGTTATGGCTCAAATAGCATATAGAAGCAGTTATTTTCCCTGTTGCCATGACTAAAGGAAGACAGGAGAAAATGGTCTTGTACTTATAAGCAGAAGATCCACAATAAGAAAGCCGTATGTTAAACGTTTAACTAGTAGATTGAAAGCAACAGATTTAATGGAAAAAAGGTCATTATCAGTGTCACTGGGATGCAGCATAAGGTATTACCCTTTTTCTGTATCTCTTTACAAATTCTAAAAATTTATGTACTTCTCCTACTACATGCATTCCTAAATTATTTTCAAGAGAAAAAGAAAATACAAAGATTCATAATGTGGAACAGTAAATTCACTGTTACTCAACCCAAAAATAAAAAAAATATAAATGTAAATGTGCAGTTCATATTGTAAAATTATACTTATTTGCTTATATACTACACCCTTAAATTTCAGAACTTCCTTTCCAGATAAAATTCTCGTGCTGCTTTGATTAGAAACAATGCTATAATCCCTATAGAAAAGGCACTCACACTGTTGTCTTATTGAAGATTTGTCTTTGTATTTGTTTTCCTTGTTGTTTCTCTTAATCTAAATTAATCCAGTGCTGTGTGCTTTACTTGATGGATCAGGGAATGAAACAATTTATTTCAAAAATAAGATAATATTGAAGTGAATTTCAGTTTCAAATTCCCAGAGCAAAAACATAATAAACAGAAGACATCAAAACATCTTGATGTTCATTGGCAAGGGAGAGTAAAAAGCCAGTTCTTTTTTTTCATATATATAGAAGTTTTCTCCCCAAAACAGTGAATATAGAATTTCCTGACACCCTTTCCAAGTACAAAACAAGACTAACACTTTTTTTTGCCTTCAAGTTATAGCGAACACATTTAATTCTATTTCTCTAGGAAGCATAGGTGAATATATTGTAACATTATCCCATTCCATCATCTGCATACTATCTTGAGATACCCTGTAAGGAACCTCGCCACTGATCTGTACTGCCAGTTAAGTTTGGGTCTCTCTGGATCTATGATCACACTCATTGCCTGGACTACAGTGCTGGATTTTATTGAGCTGGGCTGCTTTCTCCAAGGCATGGGTTGTACAGCTGTTGACTGCTGAGAGTCCGAATTTTATCTTTTCATATGGTCTGGTAAATGGTGGACTCGGAGTCTTCATGTTTTAAAAAAAGTGCAAACTTAACCTGCAGTAGGGTTCAGAGTTGCTGTCAACAACTCATTTGTAAGAGTAGCCAATAAATGAAAAGTCTTTAATTAATGAATCTTAGTAAAGTCTGAGTTTTTTTCTGCAATTCTAATTATTACATAAATCTTTAGCACATGACTTTAGTCTCCAGGTTAATATAATATACAGCCTCTCGTCAGGAACAGTTATACCCTTGCTAAAATATAGTGACAGAACTATATACACCATTCTAAGTAATGTTCAATTTATGGCTTACATGGATATGGTATCAACTACTTTGATTTATACTGTGTGCCCTCTAGCAATACAATCCAATGTTCTTGACTTTTTTTATTGCACCAACAGTACTCAGTGCATTAAGCTTGCTCAGATGTTCTTATACCAAGTTCAAAACTTAAAAGTATTTTATGATGGCTACTCAGTCATTTCCTGTCTACTCTCACATTAGAATTCTTCAAAGTCATTCCTGGAAAAGCAGTAATCTATGACCCATTTTTCCTTAGGCTAAATTGGGTTTGCTCAAGTAAGCCAATACATTTAATCCTTTGGAATGGGATCTACAGCAAATCAATGTCTGGAGATTTTAAAAGTACAATCACTGCATTAAAGTGTGTGCATTTTTATTCTGCTTTTGCTTCTCCACATGCTACCTGCACTTTTCTCCAGACTGCATTCACAACTTCACACACAATTTCTTTTCTGATGTTTTCAGAGTACAAAGTCTTATTGCACTTTTTCGTCCTTAGCGAGTGAATTATACCCTTGGTAAACCAGCTGCATGTTTTATCTGGTTTCATGCAAAGAATGTCCAATCACACTGTTTGTTTGTTTGTTAGTCTGCTGCTCTATAAACTCTCTTGTCTTTAATCCATTGGACAGCAATCCGATGAACAAAAGATGAAAAAAACCCTCAGATTATCTCGGTACAAATTTTATGAAAATACGAGAGTGCATACAGGAGAGACATATGCTTTCAGAGACATGGAAAATATTGAGGTTCAAATAGGATTTTAAGGAAGTTTGACAGGCTTGTGGTGGGGCACACAAAATCATGACATATCCAAAACCTGGCTAACATATTTTGATTCACATGACTTTGTCTGTTTTATACACATTAATTTCAGGAGTATTTCAAGTAAATGTATTCTTATAGTTTCCATTGAAGTTATTGATTTTTTTCACCTAGATTTTTTTTTTAATATTCTCAGCAAGAGTAACTAGGAAGTGGGTATTCAGCAAACTTGTTTTTCAAAAAATCTGTCTTTGCATTCTGTAATATTCTACTCTGCCCAGCAGAGACAGCTTGAACAGAGATAACTCTAGACAATCTAGGACAATTTAAGCATCCAAAATAATTAATTATTTCAAGTGAGATACTCAATAATATATGGGGTTTTTTGTATCTTTTTTTGACTGAGAAACTATCCAAGAAAGAAAAAAAATGCCTCTCTTCAATACCTCTCTTCAGAATGTTTAAATATATTCTACCAAGGAATGTTATTATCATTGTTTACTTTTTGTTTTAACCTTAAACAAAAGAAAGGCGACAAAATTAAAATTGAGATTCACAACTGACTTTTTTCCTTACTAAAATCTGATGTAATTACTCATGCAGTTTGTGTTGAAAGCAGACTTTATACTTGTGCCAAAATAAATGGTTCTACCCATTGAAAACATAGATTATAGAATGAGGGATAGAACGGATTTTTGGGTTAATTTAAAGGCAAAAGCTAATTTCTACAGATATGAAGTGCATGCGAACATGGTTTAAACAAGCCCAGCTGTATACACAAAGCAATCAAATGCAGCTATGGGGACAATGTCTTATTGACAGCTTAAAACTGACCGTAGAAAGAACAGATGTTGCCTAGATAGATCAATATTGAAACAAATAGAAAAATGTCATAATTTCCTTTACTTCTACCTAGAACCAGTGCAATAATGTCTTGAAAGAGATTAGCCAACTGCAATTTCTCTCTTTTTTATTTTTTCGATATTGTTTTCAGTCAAAAAGAAGGCAGAGGAAGAACAATAATCTATGTTTCTATAAGACGTCAAAAGCTGCCTGTAAGTAAATATTGACTCATGGCAGATGTGTCAGTTTATTGTGAAACACTTTTCCTTTTTAATCATCATAATTCTGTAAATCTTCGTCTGACACAATGGTGTGTGTTTTTTACACCAGATGTTTTGCGTTTCAGTGAAAGGAAACAACAAAACAGAAGCAACCTCAAATCTCCTGACAACTGTTGTAGAAATCCCATTATTTTAAAAATGAAATATCACTGTCTTATGCTGTGTAACTTTAAAGGTGACAATTACCCTTGAGCTGTAGTAACACACAGACCCTCCTTTCCACCTTGATCACTGTTGTCATTTAATTGAATCTGAATATTTGATGAGTAAGAGATAGTAGGAGCATAGCTTTTTGGCCTTAATATGATGCCAGCAGGTGCATAATTCAAAACTAAAGGATCATTCCATAACTCCTAGGAAAAAAATGTTTACTAAAACCCCCAAATGCACATTGTAAGAGGATGACATAACACAGTAGAAATGAGCAAGGCATCTCCCAAGTGAGATTTAAAATGTCACTCCAGCAGATGCAGAACTTGTCAGTCCCAGCAAATTTGTAGATAAGAAACTACCTAAAAATGTGAAAGTAAATCACATATGAAATGAATCACAGACTTTCTAGCCTTCATAGCAGCTTCTTTCTTCTAGTCTTCTTCAGTTCAGACTGGATTTAAATACACAAGCACAAAAATAAAAAAACCCAAACAATAGGAAGTCATGTCACTCAGTGTCCCCATTCTCCTGTTGCATCAGACTGAAAACACCCCTGCCAAGAAAGAAGCCTTTAGTGCATATGCTTAAGTAGCATATGCTCTATTTCAACAAGGACTATTTCTTTTACAAAGTATGTGTTGAATTTCTAGAAATTAATAACTTCAGAAAATAAAGTCTATATTTCTGTGCACATAAACCTGACATTTTATCCCATATTTAGATATTCCTGAGCAGCAAGGAAATATAACCATCTAAGTGTAACTTTATAATCTGTTTGATATTTTTGAGAAGAAATTTACATATCAGGTTATGGACTGGGTGGAGCAAAGTGATATGCAGGCAGATTAATAGTCCCTAGAAAAGAGATAGGAATTAGAGTTCAGTGAAGCAACATTCAGAAGGACTAAAAGATGAATAATACTGAAGATAATATTTTGATATTCAGTTTTTAGTTTACAAGTAGGAGGAAGGTAATTGCTAGATGACAAACAGGTTAGTATCTGTTCTCTAGGGTGTTTGAAGGGTATTCTAATTAAATGGGTTAAAACCCTTTCTGGTTTTACATTGTTAAATCAAATATCTACCTATAATCAGTGCAATCTAGAAATGAAATAAAATATGTGACAGAACCAGAGTGCCACTAGCAAACTTTAAAATAATTTTTATAAATTTCCATTTATTCTTCTACCTTTAGGATAGGGCCTGTCTTGTTGTAATAGATGGAATAGATTTCTACATTGCATGTGAAAGGAACTGAGAAAGCTTGCCATTTTTCCACTATTCCCAGCAAACTTGGTTTCTATTCTATGTGTGACTTTATACACACACATATTGATGAGATTAGACGCAGCCACAACTCCTAAAATATTTTCTGATTACATTCAAAATATATATTGACATTCAGTGCTCATTGACCTTCTTGCTGTCCTCTTCCAAATAATATTTTAAATAACCTGTGGGAAGTTGTGTTTCCTTACTGCTCCATATTAAATCAAAAATTATTTCAAAAGAAAAATATAAAATTAAGAAAAAAGAGGAAAAAAGAAAGCCTTCAGCATCAATAAGAAATTATTCTTTTTTTGATTAAAAAAAAAATGTGCTCCTTGTTTTGGGTTTTTGTCCCTGTTCGGTTTTCTCAGAAATGATGGACTAAAAGAATTGAAAGCGAAGATTGTAAAGGCTTATGCAAACATCTTCTTCATGCATGATCCTTGCCAAAGTATTTAAGTGTCTTGGGACATATAGATTTTATCTATTTCCAAGACCAGAACAAAAAGAGAACCACAACAGAATATTTTTCATCAGATAATTCAGATTTGTCAGGACTTGCGCTTTTCCCACACATTTACACTTCAGGGTAGAATTTCTGATCCAAAGCAGTGTAGGGTGCCTGCTCCAGAATAGATCACTGGTTACAATGGTTATGTTTTGTAATTCATTATTATACTGGGGCTTGGGCAGCTTTTTCTGTTGCAGCTGTCATGCCCTTTATGAGTAGTAGCATGTTGCTTTAGTGAAAGGATAGGCCAACTCTACTGACTTGATAGGACACTTGTGGGTCTTGCTCCAAACCTGCCAAGTTCAATAAAAGAGCAAGAAGCCACTGGTCTGTTTACATCAAGAGAATTATGTTTGTGCAAGCTACGTGTATTGCTACTGAGCTAATGAGCTCATTTTTTGATTCTCTCATAACCTTATAAAACTACTTTTTACTTACTTACAAATGATCCAACAACATCATTCTCTGCCAGAGAGAAGTTTCTGTGTTGTTATTGATGTCAGTAAAGTCAATGGAAGGGAGGGTCTCTTTGTACCTTTTCAGCTACTGGGCTACATCTGAACATTTAATGTTTATATTCACCAAAAAAACCTGTCTTGGCACAGAAAAAATATCTCATTAATTCTGTGAAACCCTGTGCTAACTTATCAAACTCGATGTAAAAAATGCCATGTCTATTAATATGTTTACAAGTGAGCCGTACGTTGTCAGAGATGCCTCTGTTTTCCCACTGGAAACTAAACCTGAAGAACAGAACCTTTTGATTTTTCAAAACTTGTTATTTTTCTTAGAGAGAATACTGAATTAAGTTCATTTGTATGCCTGTCAAGAAAAGAAGAAATAGCACATTATCTAGAAAAGCAATAGTAACATAGCTGCTTTTGCAAAATTGTCATGGGGTAGGAAGTATTGAAGGTTTTCCTAAAAGCTGAATTTAACAACAATGTTTTAAGTAGATTGGTACATGGATTTCCAGAGTCCCATGGTACATAATAATGATGTTTTCTGCGGCAGGATTTTTACCCAAATCTGTATAAGCTCTGAATGTTTGAATGAAGCACAGCAGCAGTGGGAAAACACAACAGGAGGCATATGAAGTCTTACCAATAGACTATGCCTTTGCAGATATGAATTTGAACTACACCTTTTTTCCTAGTCTGGTGCTGAAGGTAGGCAGCTTTGTGTTTTTTCTGGTCAGCTAAGTTAGCTTCTCTCTGCTCATAGCTCCTCCTGTAAACAGAAATGTCACTCTCTTTGCCACTACTTTCAGAATTGTCATGATCATTTTAGATACTCTTGTGTGCTTGCTGTTCTTACTCAGTATTCTTCCTAATTTTGTCTTTGATTTCATCCAGAGATGCTTCATTATTTCAACCATTCTGTATCACACTTGTAATCTCTTCATATCTCTGCTGTTGCTATGTTTGTCCTTTCAATACAGCAGACTTACCCCAAAAAACACAAGCACATAGACTGTCGCCCCCATTTTTTCAAACACTCTTGCAACTGAAGTACTGAGCACATTGGCATGTAAAATGTAGCTAAAGATACATCAAGGTGACTCTTGCACAGATTTCTCCTTCTGTTTCACCAAACAAACATCTGGCCTGAAATTTCCATGTTAAGTGTCTTACTCAGCTGAATTTACGTGTTAAGTTTTGTTTTCTCTAAGCCTTGCTCATACATAGGCAACGATAATTAAGTAATGTGATAACAATACTTTAAAACTTTTAAGTCAAGTGCATGGGAAGTTTGAGTCCTGGGAGGGCACTTGGGCAAGAAGCTGCGTTGTACCTCCGAAGTTTTCCTCATTTCTTATGGTCTCTATATGGAGAAATGCCTCTGTCCCTGTTTTGCAGGGGCTGTTTGGATTGATTCATGCAATGGTAGATGTTGGGCAGTGGATGTTGTTAGCACTAGGAAAGCACATTGTCTTAATGCTGGATAATTTATTCCATTCTCACCGTGTTTTTTCCATGTTGCTCAGCTTTGCTTTTGAAGGCCACGCTTCCTTTGTGACCCTCAAACTGAAAGGCTAAAGAGGTACAAACTTATTTGCTCAGAAGTAATATTTGATTGCTTCTGATATGCCTGCCTTGGCACAAACCATGTTTCCAGTTGCCTTGGCTTCTGAGAACTGTCTGTCTGAGAACATAAATTTGAGCAGGACTAGGTGACCACAGCTGAACCCAACTCTTTCTGAGCTGGGTTGAGAACTAGAAATAATGCAGCCTGGTTTAGAACTACATTATCCTGCATAATCTACTGCAGTCATATTGCCACTGGACCTGGAATTGCTGCTTCACAGTGCCATGTAACCACATCAGCTTGTTTAGGTTTTCTACCAGCTTTGTAAAACTGGGTTTAGTTCATAACCTCAAGAAAAATACTCCATTCTATCTTCCCTGTTCTTTTGCTTTTGTTCTTTATTTTCTTTTCATATTTTTATAAAAGGCTGTTTAATGATGTGAGCAGATGCACAATTTAAAGGCAAAAGCAGCACTTACTCACTTCTTTAACACTCATTTTACCAGGCTTCACTTATCTAGACTTAAAATCCAACCCATAAAACTATTACCATAAAGGATACCCATAAAATATTTACAAGACATCTATTGAAGAATCTTTTATCGACTTAGGATTCCATTCTCCTTGCCTTTCTGATTTCCAAGTAAAATTGTAGTTTTGAATTCAGACAAGATGGTAATACAAAGAAGTATAATATTGGACACTTGAACCTTTTTCAGGCCTTGGAGAAGAGATGACATGCTTTTATTTGCCCAATATTCATATTTTTTCTTTGATAAATTATTAGAGGCATAATTTGAGTAAAGTTAAACTTCTAGTAAGTGAGAGTAAAGAATCATTATCAGAAAATAATTACATATCTGTGAATAAAGTATTTGATTAGTTGACTGCTTTTTCCTTGTCTATCCCATGGTTTTAAACTGAGAGTAGGGTTAGACTAAGCATTAGGATGAAGTTCTTTACTGTGAGGGTAGTGAGATACTGGAAGAGGTTGCCCAGAAAAGTTGTGGAAATCCCATCCTTAGAAGTGTTCAAGGCCAGGTTGGATGGGGCTAGAACAGAACAACCTGTTTTAGTGGAAGATATGCTTGGTCCTGGCAGGGAGGTTGGAACCTGATGACCTTTAAGGTCCCCTCCAACCTAAGGCATTCTATAGTTCTATGATTTTGTGATTCTTCCATGAATTCTCCAGGTTTGCCGCTGTTTTCTTTGCTATGGCTTTCCAGAAAAAAGATAAAGTATGGGTGGCCTCTGATGCTCACTGAGAGTTTTACACTGACAAAGTCTTTATTAGAAAGCTTCCAATTCATAAAAATATAAAAAATGTCAAAGATGAAAAGACAATTTGAACAAATTTGGTTTTATGGCTTTCACTTTTAACTATTTTACGGCTTCAAATTACCAAAATAAATTCTTCTAGCCTTTGAAATTGTATAAAACTGATTTAGCATTTTCTCTTAAATTTGAAAGACCAAACATTAACAGATTAATTGGATTAGCTACCAGGAATAAGAAGTAATATAACAAAAAGTTTTTCAGATTGCTCTATTTAATTTTAGCATGCTTTGTAGCTTGTTAGTTTTAAAACTGCACATGAATTAGAAATATTTATTAAAATAAATTATTGCATTCTATTTATGATAACTGAGAAATCATTAAAATTGCATGAAAACACATTTTTCATACTTGCTAGCTATTCCTTACTTTTAAAGATGCCATTTGGCATTAAAAAAAAAAACAAATGGCTGCTGTGCCTCAATTATAGGGTTTTTTAGGACGAAGAGTGGTCAAGGATGTTCCTGAATGTGTTTGTGATCATTAGATGACTGAGATTTCAGCAGCTGGAGGATTTTTTCAAAGGAAAAAAACTGTGCTGGAGTATGAAACATTTTTCAGGCATAGAGACAATTTCTAGTGACTAATTATAGTTAGAGCTAGGTAGGAAAAAACAGCAGTGTAAAAAAAGTCCATGTGTGAAGTTAATTTGGAGCTGAAGTTCAATTTGAAAGTGTCTGGTGAACATAAACTTATTAATTCCTCAGAACAATCTAGACAATGGCTTGATTATAGATAAAAGAACCATTTTGTAAGGATACTTTGGGTGTAGGTATCTTATTAAGGATGAGAACCAAAGTTGATCTGGGATGCTACAAGGAGCCATTAACTACCAGAACTGAAAGACCTGATTTAAAACATATGATGTTATAAATGTATCTCTCCCAAGAAGAGTTTTGTTGTCTTTCTCTTCAGATTTTTAAAATTAGTTTTTATAAGGCAGGAGAACAAAATAAATTCCGTGGTGTGCTGGTTTTATCTGGGTTAGTTACATCTCTTCAGAGCAACTGGTATAGGGCTGAGTTTTGGATTTCTGCTTAACATAGGGCTGGTAATATAGAGATTTTTTTTTTTTATTGCTGTGCAGGGTTTACACAGAGCCAAGGCCTTTCCTGAATTAAACTGACCAGCAGGATATTTCATACCCTAAGGCGTCATGCTTAATATATAAATTTGAGGGAAGTAGGGTATGTTTGGAGTGATGGTGTTTGTCTTCCCAAGTAACCATTACATGTGAAGGAATCCAGCTTTCTTGGGGATGGCTGAACACCTGCCTGCTCATGGAAAGTGATGAATGAATTCATTGTTTTGCTTTGCTTGCATGCCTGGCTTTTGTTTTACTATTAATCTGTCTTTATCTCAACCCATGAGTTTTCCAGCTTTTACACTTCTGATTCTCTCCCCAGTCTCACTGGTGGTGGAGTGAGGAGTGGTTGTGCAGGGCTTGGTGGCTGGCTGGGCTTAAACCACTGCACGTGAAAAAATATTTTGGCTAGATCAATGATTTTGAATAATGGGAACCTCAGTTGAATTTCTTATTCCAAATTTAGTGCAGACATACCATCCTCTTAGATTGTCAATGGAATGCAAGCTGCCTGACAACAATTCTGTTTTGCTTTCCAAGGCTACATTAATGAAAGGCATTGGGAGTTGCAGTGTGCTTGCCAACATTTATCTTTGAGGTCTGTAGGTCAGAGAATGGGGTGAACGTCCTGTACCCACTGTAATGTTGTGGATGAATTAGTTTCTCCAAAATGAGAGTTATGTCTGCTGAAGGGTTCAGCAGATCAGCTGAAAGACACAACAGGGAAGAAATAGACTGATTTCAAATGCCACACATTCCAGGCAAAAATTCCCCAGTTTATCTGGAAAGTGGCCTTGATCTAGGCTTGGGATGTGCTGTCCTGACTTTTTGCTTGAATATTTCTATGAAATGATGAAAAAGATTTTTATTTCGATTAAAAGATTACTTGCTCTCCCTTTCCACTTGGCACTTTGTCCAAAGGGGGGAGATTTTAGTTCAGTGCCATCATCTGCTTAAGGCACTCCTATCCACATAGCCCATTCATATTCATAAAGACTGAGTCAGAAAGGAAAAACAAACTTTTAACTTTTCTTGATTCTGTTATATATATATATAATACAAAATAAAATAAAACAAACATTTTTTAGCCCTCTGCTAAGTAAGAACGTGGTCTGCCAGTTGTTTTCCATTTTTACCCTTCAAATGGGAGCCTAACCAATTGTCCAGAGAGTTAATATTAAATTTGTGAAAATCAATTATTTGAACAGATGAAGATGGAAATATCAGATTGCACCCAGAGTACTGTGCCCTGTTCTAGTCCTCACATTTCAAAAAATACACAGACAGACTGGGAAGGGTTCAAAGGCAGTTCAGAAGGATAATCAAAGAGCACAGAACCTGTTCTATGGGAAAAGACTGATGGAATTAGGTCATTTTACCCTGGAGAAGAGAGACTTGAGGATGGACCTCAACACAATTTTCCAGTACTTCCAGTACATCTGCAAAGAGAAAAGAGAGTCTCCCTTCAAAAGGAGTCACATAGAGAGGACAAAGAGCAACAGATACAAGTTGCACCAGAAGAGGTTTCATCTTCATATAAGAACGAAATTTTTTTACAATAAAAACAGTCAGTCACTGGGATGACAAGACCATGGTGGAGTCCCCATCATTGGAGGTTTTCAATTTACTGGACAAGGTGGCTACATAATGTCATTTAAGCTCCCTTTCCTACAAAAGGTTGGACCAGATAATCTTTTGAAATCCTTTCCGACCTGGACTGTTCTGTATTATGTCATGCCTTTAACTCTAAAATAAATTTATTGATGCTTGATGAGGACTGCTTTCTGGGATGAAAAGAAGTATGTTTCCCAAAGAAAAGGAATCTATCTGGAGACTCTCCTATTTTGTATGAACTGCAAGATTATTGTGCAAAACATGCTCTGCTTTCTTCCCTTCTCTTCAGTGCTGCATTTCACAACAGAAGTGTTACTCAGCAAGTGGCTGCCAGCATGAAACTTCATGTCAGTTCCTCCTCAAACACATTACTCAGTTGCATGCATAAGAAAGAAAGCAAGTAATTTCTAGAGGACAGTTAAGAAACAGAAATGCTATTTTTTTCTCAGTCGTTTGTAAGAAAAGTACGTTTCCCTTAAAATCTGCAAAGGCAGACACAGCACTTTTAGGTCTTACAGTGCTAACACTCCTGAGTATAGCTCAATCTTTTTTCTGGGTCAGGACATTCATTTCTCTGCAGCTGAATATGCCTGAAAATGTGGGATGATGTCACCTTGTTATCCCATGAATTCTTCTTTTAAAGACAAATACTAAAAATAAGCTTTTGAAAAGGTTTATTTATAATGGACCAAGCAAGACTCACCAATAGATATATAAATTGTGCATGGATACACTATACAGGGAGACCTCCAAAGTGTTCACAGCACTACAGGAGTAATACAGAAGTGGAAGAACTTTTCTTAGGGAAAGCAATTTTCCTTCAATAATATTCCTTCTAGAGTAGCATGAAGATTATTAAATTTCTTATCCACAAACTTTTTTAAAGAAAAGAGTAATAACTGGGATAAAATCTTCATTTTAATTCTCATTCCCAATTAAGTAGAGCAGGTTTTAATAACTGGATATTTGAGAAGCATTTCGAAGCTAGGTGCAAAATTTTAAATTACATTTGTTATGTATAATGCATTTTAGAAAGAAAAGGGCTTATATATTTTACACTTTGTTGTGTAATTCCTATTAATTACAGGGGAAGTTACAAACAAAATATGCATAAGAAAAATCATATACTCCAGATATATGACTTTAAAATCTGTGTTCTTTTAAATTTTAAAATAAAAATCATAAATTATCTTACTGGAAAAGAAATGAAGCAGTAAAAGCACACGGAACAGAAGAAGAATTTAAATAAGGGTGCTATAGAAATATTAGTCTGTTTTCATTCTCATACTGTGAGTGTAATGTACTGGAATTATAACAGTATGACTATCTTCTCTACTTGCTTTTCTCATTTTCTATGGTCAACATTATATTGAAATTATTGTAAGGGCAAACACCATTGTACAGTTACAAGTACTTTCAATAGGTAAAGTATACAGTATAAAGTCTCTACTGTTGCTAAGTAAATGTCATCTTTCCCAAAACCCACCTGCAAATATTGATCAAGAATCTCAAACTTTTCAACAAGCTCTGAAGTCAGAGCGAATTAGTTTATGTAGTTTCAGAATATTTATAGCTCCAGTTATAACATCACTATGTTTTTTTAGGCTAACCAAGGATGTTGAGTAATTTTTTATAATTTTCAGAATTATAGAAGATGGCTACCCAGCAGGCTGCAAGAACAAATTGCTGGGACATGACGTGGTTTGCATTTCCTTCATGGAAAAGGTTTAACAAAGGTAATCCATAAGTACTGAGGGAGCAGGCTAAGGTCATTCTATGGCTGCTCTCAATAATCTTCAGTGGCTGGGATAGATGCCTCAGGACTGGAAGAAGGCAAATCTTGCTCCTCTCTTTAAAAAGAGCAAGAACAAAGATCCAGAGAACTATGAGTTTGTCAGCCTCATGTCAGTCCTTGGGAAGATGATGGAACACCTAGTCCTGGAAATGATTTCCAGGCACATGAAAGACAGCAAAGTGAATGCGAGTAGTTATCATGAATTCACCATGAAGAAGTAAAGCTTGACCAACCTGAGAACCTTCTATGATTATATCATTCTCTGAATATCATAGGTTTCCATATTAGGAGGCATTAGTAATAATTTTGAAACTTGATTCTCAAGGTAAATATAGTTTGCATTTCTTTTATTATTATTTCTCCATCTTTCCATTCTCCCTTTACTTTTTAATTTTTTAGTCCCAAGGAACAGATATGGCCAAAAATATCTCAGCTTTCGTTGTTTGCAATCACCATTTTTCGAAGTGTTTCATTAGTGGGTCAATATGTGATTGGCCTACATATCATTTTGTGCAGCAAGCCAAAATGTTAGAGACTCTTTCACTAATTTTCTGTAATCAAAATGACATAGAAGGAAAAAAAAACCATCCAACAACACTGAGGAAATTATCTAGTATTCCTCTCTTCACTTTACTGATCTACCTGACAATCCATGATAACAGAGGACAGTGGAGGTGTTACAGGATGTGTATATTTCTAGTCCTGTATCATTACCTTTCCACCTGATCTGTCACAAACCATAATGTACTTTGTGCTAACAGCAAAAATGAAATTTTTGCTCTGCAGGTACTGAGTGATGGAAAGTCAGTTTTCTGAGGTTCTCGAAAGCTATCATTTTCTACTTAAAAGAGGATATACTCCTGTAAATCGAGGGTCTATGTAGTCATTAATTATGCTTTCCAGAGGGACCCAGAAAGAACATTTTAGAAGTACAGTGTAAGCATGCTTTACCATGAAACTCTCCCAGTCTCTACAATTTTGTTGAAATCTTATTTTTGTTTTTCTCATAATTTTTAGTGACCTTTCGCAGATTTTTATTGCACGAATTTGCTTGCTTTCTGAACGATTTTACACTTTAACGTTAATATTCTTCTGTAGTAGGAGATTTCAAAGCCTAATTACGAAGATGTGAAAAGCTTTTCTTCTGTGAAAAGCTCCGTTCTTTTTGTTTTAAACTTGCCACCTGACATTTTATGTTGTGTATCTCTCATAACATTTAACCGTCATCCCTATTTCCCCTTTCTATAACTACTGTGATTTTATAGACTTCTGTTACTTGTTTTTTTTTCCTTTCAGGAACATGCTTGTTTGTTTTACCTTTCTGCATCCCTTTGTCCCAGCCCAGGGACAGACTTAAAGCCAGAATGTCTCAGCTCAACAAGGCATCTGCTAGTCTAACTTTTTTTCTTAGATACCATCTAAGCTTTGGACTGAAAGACAACTAGGATAGGTCCTGATACACCATGCATAGGTGGATCACTATAACTGGCAGATTATGATCCATAATGAAGGTGTAAGTTGTAGTTTGGATGTATCATTTCCTCTTTATAAAAGTAGCTAATGGTATCTCAAAGATTAGGCTCTTTGGCAATTACAGAGCAGAGGCTTTTCCCTAAGACACTGAAACCATCACAGTCCATTGGGAGGGGGTGGGAGGTGTCTCAACAGCTTTAACTAATGACTGCAGTGGTCTCCATAAAAGTTGTTGAAATAACTGTGAGAGCAAGGCTCAGGCTGATACAGAAGGCATTCTCAGCAATGTCATCAAGTGCTGCTCCTGGGATAACAGCCAGGACTGAGGTAATAATTCCTAACAGAAAATTGGGGGATGAATTCAGTCCAAAGGGCGTTCATTCATAATGCAAAAGACTTTTGAGCAAGCAAAAGAAAAATTTCAGATGTAATGAGCAAGGTGATACCTTATGAATTCTCGTATCATGTGCAATTTTGGAATATGGGCAGAGCCAGCTACTAAAAAAACCCATATTTTCTGTAATGAAGAAAAGGTATGCATAGAGATGTGCCTATTTTTAAACCTTAGGAGGTGTTAAGGTATTTTCTGACTATTATGAGCTTCAGAAGTTTTGAAACATATTGGTTTGGTTTGGTTAAATACAGATTTTTGGATTTTAGGGAAGCATTTATCTGACCAAAAATCTTGGGCTTCTCTTAGTCGTCTTAGATGTGTTGGACTATATCAGATAGAGTGCCTGGAGAGCTGGAAGGCTTGCTGTGCAAGTAAACGTGCAAAATGTATTGTGGAACAAAGTATCAGCTATGAATTTCTTACTATTTAAATAGAAACGATGGACAGAGAGTAGAGGTAAAAAATGAAAAAGCAGGCAATTAGACAAGTTTCACACAACTGTCAAGTTCAATAATCAGTGTACTTAGTGTCAGAATATACACTGCCTATTCTAAGGTTAGTAACATCTCATGGATCTGTTTGCAAAGCACATGACTTTGGCTTTCTAAATAAACTGCATACTGCCCTATCATTCCTCTGTTTGTCTAATTTTACATTAACTTTCATAGATATACTTCTAGTAGTAGAATTGCAATGTGTGAAAATATTTCTGGAAATTTAAGTTGCTGTGGATATTCATTGAAGGCTTTTCTTTTTCCTGCTTCTCTGCCACATAACATTTGTCTGCAGTAACACACAACAACAAATAACTGCAGTAGAAGTAGCATGGTAGTACCTAGGCCAAGCTACTGACCGAAAATAATTATACATTATAAAACATACCAAATGACAAAAACCCTTTACAATAACTTGGATAATATAGCAGGCTACTTTCATATATTTCATAGTGAAAAAAAATCTAAATTCACTGAATAAAAGTTAAATTTTGGTCAATGTTGAGCTGTACTAAATTGGTTGTTCTTGGTATATTCCAAGGACAACCTGAAAGGTCAAAAAAATGAATGCCTAAAAGTATTTGTACAGTGTGATGTAACTCTTGGCAAAAAAAGTTAAGTCACTGATTTCATATCTGCCTGGAAGATGATATTTTTCCCAAGTTCAAACTGAAGATTTGCCTCTGTTACTTGAAATATACCGGTTTTGAGAATATATGTCTGCATGTATCTGGGATGCTCAGGTAATGTTTTAGCACTAAAATTTATCAAAAGTGGAAGCGAGTATTGTGTGTATGAATTCATAGTGAAAAGAAAGGTTGAAAAAAGCTTTGTTGCAACTACCAGGTGGCTGTGCCATATCAGCCTTTGGCTCCTTCTCTAGCAACAGTGAAGGAACTAGTGATCAATATCTTGTCAAAATTGTAACTATACCAGGATGGTTTGGGTGAATGAGGAATGTTAACTTTTCACTGAGACAAGTATGGTCAACATAGGTTATATTTTGTTTGAAAATAAGATTCTATTATTATGAAACTGAATATGAAGTTCTGGTGAAGGGCCTAGAACACAAGTCTTATGAGAAGCAGTTGGGGGAAACTGGGACTGTGTAGCCTGGAGGAAAGGAGCCTCACAGGAAAACTTATTGCTCCCTACAGCTGTCTGAAAGGAGGATGCAAAGAGATGGGGTCTGTCTATTCTCCCTAGTAACAACGGACAGGATGAAATGAAATGGCCTCCAGTTAAGCCAGGGAAGATTTCACTTGGATAGTAGGAAAATTTTCTTCACTGAAAGGGTGGTCAGGCATTGGAACAGGCTGCCCAGAGAAGTGGTGGAACTGTCATCCCTAGAGGTATCTCAAAGACATGTGGATGTGACACTTACTGACATGGTTTAGTGGTCGACTTGGCAGTGGTAGATTTACAGTTGGACTCAATGATTTTGAAGATATTTTCCAACCTAAATGAATCTATGTCTCTTCGATTATTTTTAATGCTGACTCTGTGGGCTACAAAATAAAAATCCATGCACAGATAATCTAGAGAAAGGATGAGCATGCAACCTCAATTCTGTTGAATTAGCCAAAATATAAAAGACACCACAAGCTTGTCTTTATGAGAAGATATAATTTATAATTCTTATATTTTTAATTTTCTTCTGTTGCAGTATAAGCAAAGTAATGAAGTTAGAGTAAATGAGATAAGGGGTTTTTTGTGTATGTATTTGTTAAGGTTTTGGTATAGTTGTGGACAGGATGAAGGATTAACTTTGGGACGGATCTTGTTATTCTTAGGATGCTGGGAACAGGTAAAAGGATGCTCCTTTTCTTAGTATGAACTTACCAGGACAGATGATGTATGGTGAATGCACACAACCATGGTAATTGCTGCAAAATACCATTTCCCCAGATAAAGTAATTTTGCCTTGTCTGCCACTGTTTTAATGCCAGATGCATAACAATTATTATTATCATCACCATATTAATCCTTCTGCTGTAGA
Source organism: Sturnus vulgaris (assembly GCF_052056855.1). Classification (NCBI taxonomy): domain Eukaryota; kingdom Metazoa; phylum Chordata; class Aves; order Passeriformes; family Sturnidae; genus Sturnus; species Sturnus vulgaris. Next base: position 26,507,147 of record NC_142243.1, on the reverse strand, counting down.
AATAAGAATCATGGAAATCCTGACAATGTTGCAGGTAGGGAAAGGTAGAAGGTGAGAAGGTAAAAAAGCATAAAATTGCAACCAAGTACCTATAATAGAGCTTTAGCCGTAGCTAGAGCATCTCTGCAAATTACCATCATGTAATATCTTTGGCCCAAAGACTATCTGTAGTGAAATACAAAAAACTGTCAGGAAATTAATTTTTAATGCATCACAACTGCAGAATATTTCTATTTTCTCTTTTATAGGTCAAGCTAATATCATATAAGCATTTTTTAATCTAAAGGAAAACACACAGTGTATTAACTTTGAAAACTGGCTTTTCTACTACAGGTGCAGAACTATGCTGAAATAAAGGTGTGCTCAGAACATCAGTTCTGGAAATACCCTAGAGAAGAAATAGATTTTTGTCACTACATATCTCTTAAAACAAAACAAAACAAAAAAACCCCAAAAAACCTGCTAGAACAAGTTTACCTTTCTCCTGGAACCTCATTTCTAGTGGTGGCCAATAGGGGATGCTAAAGAAGCAGAAGTGGGATAATGTAGGATCGTTTTCACAAAATATTATTCAGTCTGTATGTAGTTTAAGGACCTCCTATGCCTTCAGTTGCATCCAAGTCATTGTGTGTAATAGCTATTTATACAACCTATTCTGCATGAATTTGTCTAATTCACCTTTACAACAGCCTGTAGCTAGAAGTTACACGATTTCAATGTGTCATGTGAAAATGGTGTTTATTTTAAAAATATTGCTAATTCCACTGTATGCTCCTTGTTGCTTTATTGCAATATTGAATAAACATTGTTTATTCACTTTGGTTATGCTATTTATTTGCTCATAGATGTCTGTACATTTGCTACTGAAGTTACCTACTTAATTTTCTCCTAAATAATTTATACATAGATCTGTTTGCTAAGTTTTTATTTCTGGCAAAGGAGGTAAACAGATTTTCCTCCACCTTGTATGTTGGCAAAGATTTTTTTTGCCAGGAAAAACCATTCTTTGTGAAATCCTGAGCTCCATATTCCCTCTAAAATGGAAGAAACCACAAGGTTCAGGACTTATGCCATGGTTTCCTTCTATAATACACAGTTCAGAAGCAGCTGCTTTTGCAGATTACACAAAAAACCTCAGCCAAGGGGACCTTGGTAATGACAGAGCCATCTCAATTTGCACTGTATGGTCTGTCTGTAGAACTACCCACTTTCATGAGATAGTTTAGCTGCTAGTCTAGACTAATGCTAGTCTGAAAAATTAGCATAAAGTAGCAATACATATTAGTGGCACAATAACAACATAGTCAAGTTCTTTGATGTGATGTACCTTTAAATGAAGCTTTTTCCAAGAACAAAAAATGGCTTCAGATCTTTTTTGTACTGAATCATTAAAATAAATATAGCAAAATAATCTTCATATCTATGTAAAGGTTGTAACTTTCAGTCTCCATCCAATCCTGAAATACACTATTTTTCTCCTATTTTGTCTATCAGGTTTGAAATATAATTGACTGGTTCTAAGTAATATGTCTCTGTCTTTTTTTTTTTTTAATTTATTTTATTGTCCTATTCCACTGACTTCCTCTGTGATGTTGAGTATCCCAGATGAAAGTATGTCCTTTCATCTAATTTTTTCCCAGATGGCTAACACTTCAAAGGAATCCAATTTGGAAACACTTTGCTATCTACATATGAAGTATAATTTACATCTAAAAATATAAAACGTGTTTCTTTCTGAAATGTAGAAGATAGGAGTTTTTTTTGTTTTGGCCCAATGAGACAGTGTTAATTCCCCACGGGATGGTGTTAACTAGTTCTTGGCTGGTATGGGAGCTTTTTAAAGCATTATGGTTAGACTTATAGATGATGAAACTTGGGAACAGACTCTACCTTCTCAGTTTAGAGTCTAGTTTGTCTGGAATTGGTCCTCAGGGCCTGGCCTTGTGCTCCATGCTGGACATTCTGTGCATTTCACATTGAAATTTTACTGCAGAAAAAGCAGAACCAGGCTTGGTGAAAAGAACCATAAATTGAGGTGTCTACTGTGCTCTGTGGCCATTACAGAAAGTTTTTCTACCGTGTCAGATGAGGGCTGTTTTCCAGTTATTGTGACACGGAGTGAGTGCCAGAGGAGGGCCATCACAATGATTAGAGTGATGGAGCACCTCTCCTACAAGGAAAGGCTGAGGACATTGAGTTTGTTCAGCCTAGAAATTGGGGTGGCCTAATTTAGGTCTTCCAGTACCAGAAGGAGCCTGAAGGAAAGACTGAGATGCTGTTTCAAAGACATGTGGTGACAGGACAAGGGGGAATGGATTTAATGTAAAAACAAGATTTAGATCAGATATTAAGAGGAAATTCTTTATTGTGAAGATGGTGAGTCATCAGAACAAGTTGCCCAGAGAAGCTGTGTGTGCTCCATCCCTGGAAGGGTTTAATGTTAGGATGGATGAAGCTCTGAGCAACCTGGTCTACTGGTAGGTATCCCTGCTCGTGGCAGAGGGCTTGGATGATGATCTTTAAGGTTCCTTCCAATCCAGGCCATTCTAACTTTCCATGATTGTCTTTCAAGACCTTTTTCCTTAAATGTGTGGAGCTCGGGCAGGAGGCATAAGTATAGCTACCCAAATTCACCATCTTCAGAACATGCATAAGAAAACATATTTAAAGGGGTAAAAAAAATTTTAAGATACAACTGAAGCTCAATAAATTTACAAAACTCAATGCTGAAAAGTTCTGTAAAATGGGCAGACTGGTAAAGTCATCTGTGACATCATTAAGTTTTGGTGCCCATCTTGCAGATAAAGGAGGACTTTGGTAGGCTAAATCTCATAGGGAAAGTTGTTTCTACAGTATCACACTTTTCCAAAAAGATCAGCCACAAAATGGAGCTATAGAATAAGAATAAATCAAGCAACACTATAAATTTAACTAAGCAACTGCATTCCTGTTGGCTCTTGCAAGCCCCTGTCTTGATAATTAATGTTTATACAAACAATGACAATTAAAGATAAAAAAAGCTCGCTAAAATTTTCAAAACAAGTTTTTAGCCAGTGTTCAAATAGCTGCTATCTAGGACTGTTACTGCTATTAAATAGCCTAAAACATTTAATGCAAGTAAAATACTAAGAGATCAGTTGCCCTCTAAGAAAACATAGCCAGTACATGGAGAATGTCCTGTCCTGTCTCAGTTGCTTTGCTTCAGAAATAATGTGCCTTTGAAAGAAGTTTTAAACTTTGTTGGTGGATTATGCTGAGTTTGGGCCAACACAGTAATAGTCATTTCTGAAGGCTTTGGAGGCTTGGTAAAATTAATACAAGATATTTGAATAAGAGAAATATAATAGAAGTAAAAGATGATTTTTTTCTTCCCTTTGGATAAAATCTCTGCCATTGTAGTGATGTAAGTAAAGTTTTGAGAGTAAAAATTGTGAAAGACAGTTTTAATAAATGCAATTCTTTGCACATTAAATTTTTTAATATGTATAAAAAGTGATAATTTTTTCTGTATTTTGAAGACTCCCAGTTCAAAGGCTAGTTAAAAAGGAACTTATTATAGGAAAAAACCTTCATTCCTCAGTCTGTTTTTCTATATTTAATAAACACTGATAAAGACTCAATAAAAAAGAGCTTAATCAAAAGCTTGCAATAGGAAGACACATTCTCCTAAAACACAAAAGCACGGTATAACCTAAAAGAAGCTGCAGTTCATCAAGTGTATAATATGAGGCAAATAATCTGTACTCAGGAAGCAACGTATATTTATAGTGTTAACTTTTTGATGATGTTGTAGAATAAGGAAAAAAAGGCCAGCCTTCCAATGCTATATCTGACTTTTAACTGATCCCAGATTTATTTTTCCTTTAGATTTGAAGGCCTGAATATCATTTAAGTCTAAGTGATATTTGTTGCTATCACTAAACAAATCAGATTTGATTTTCTTGTTACAAATACAAACTTATCTCTCTCACAGGGTTGTATGTAAATTAAAGAATGAAGATATGTTTAAAGCTCTTGGACTAAACAGCAGGAATTTTAAACAGCCAAACACAAACTACCTTGTGAATCTTCCAGGTTGCTTCTTTATGCTTTCATCATTTTTAAATAAGGATTTGTATTTGTCACTGTTCATTCTGTAAGTAACAGACTAATATTCCTTACAGGTTTTTAGAGAGAAAACATAATTCACATGCAATCAGATAAGAGAGTTTTCACTAACTTATTCAAGATGTCATGTGTAATGTTCTTGAAATGAATTGCCTAGACAAAGTTTTTCTGCTAAAATAAACCTCTGGGAGCTTAGGTTGTTGAAACTTTCTGTATGATCTGTATATAACTTGCCTTAAAAGTGTAAACAATTTAACTTCGAGTTAGTTAATTTAATTTCCAAAGTGTTTCTAAGAAAGAGTTTCTTCCAATTATCTAAAAGACAAAAATGGTAAATAAAGTACTGAGGGAGATGTTTCACTGAGAAGAGGTTGGCTTTGAATCATCTTTGCACTTCATTATCCTCCAATCAAGCAATCAAATTTCTTCACCTCTGGAATTCACATTCTGCTGATTATCATTTATGTACTTTAATTGGTTACACTGTAATTTCTGACTAGACCCTTATGAACAAAAGGATTGTTACTGATGGCTCATTCACAGTTTTAGTCCCCTTTTTGTAGTTGGCAAACAGATTCCCTCCAGATTTCTCTATCATCACCTACACAGCTCTCCCACTGGCTATAAAATACTGCAGCAGCTTGTAGGTAATTGATCAGACAAGTGAACTGTAAAATATTCATTTTCTACTTCAACAGCTAGATAAATCTCTTGGGAAGTGGATGAAAATATTGCTTATTCACATCAGGGTTGGTATAGTAATAGCAAGGTTGCTGATAAGCAGGGGTCTGCTACAGAGTTAATGCTTAATTCTGTTCCACGCCAGAGGTGGGGAAGTGTGCGGTCTCCCTTTGCCTGCAGCTAGGAGTCTCATTACACACAAAACCCCAGGCATCAACACCAATGCACCAGCCATGGTGCTTCAGGGATGGTGCTTCCTGTTTTAATTAATCAGATTCATCTCAGTGTAATATGCCAAGGAACAAATTAACACTTAGTTACTGTAACCAACATACTAAAAACCAAAATATTAATGAACTGGAGAGCAGGAGTGAAAAGGGACTGACAGAAAAGGAAGAGGAGAGGTAAACCTGCTTTTTATCTTTTTCATCAAGAGTAATTTTTTACAATCTCATTTTATGATTTTTTTTGCGCCAAGTTTTCAAAAATCTGTTAGAGTGTTTTAATTAAAAGCATTCAAAAGTGACTGCATACAGACTTGAGAGGAACAGCAGAAGATAGTGAATTATTTTCATCTTTATCTTGCCTGGTTGCCATAGTAAGAGAATCTAAAGGGAATTAGCAATAGCTTTGTTTCTGACTTGTACTAAATATGTGTTAGGCAACCTTCCTCAAGCCCAGACTATACTAATCAGAAAATTAATGCAGTCCCTCCACCTGCTTTCTTCTCACACAAGAAAGAGAAATCTAAGCTTTAAATGTTGGAATATTAACAGCAGTTTTTAGTCCCAGTGGTTTGTTTTTGAAGCAGCAGAGAACATATGTTAGTTTTCCATGTCCTTGGAGTATGGTGTCACTCAGCTTAAGATGAGACATTTGAAATAAAAAAATAATCAATGCTGTGTATGCCACAGTAGTTTTGACCACCTGGGGAAGACAAATGGAACACTGCAATTTTGCAGTTGAAAAGCAAGTGTATTATAGGTGCTGCAGCATCTACTAGAGATGCTGACAAGTAAATCAACCTTTCTTGGATCAGAATAGTCACTTGCTTTAAGAACAGAAGGTAGGTCTATGTTGCTTTCCATATCAGCTAACCTCTGATAATTTAAATTCAGTGCCAGAGAAAATGATGGTAATAAATCAGTCAATCAGAAAATTTGGAGAGCCCTGTAGCATGGGACAACATTATCTAAGCATACTTTTTCTGCCATTATACTAGTAAACAGGTTTGTTCACACATAATCATGGTTTTGAGGTGAAGTGCCCCCAGGCTGGAATCAGCTCCATTAAAAATGCATGCCATGGCATTCAGGGACTCTCTCAGGTATTGTCTAGTTCCTTGACAACCCAAATATTCTGAAATGTATTTCATCACACTCACAGACAAGGCAGGCTGTGCGTCTCCTGCAACAAGACTCAGATTTTTTGTATACTTTCTATATTTTTTGATGCAACTAAAGCAAATAACTTCCTTAATAAACATTCTGAAAACCATATTCTGTGTTTGTAGTATCCCAGGTGCAGAGTGCTGTATCTCATGTTTATTTCTGAAAAAGACTGGCAAAGATGAAAGTACATATTTATAATGAGAAAACTATTCAAAGGAAAGAAACATTAGACAACACTACAAAGCAAAGAAACACAAATGAAAACAAATACTGGAAGTAGTGCACAGTTCCCCTTTGTGGTCCTTGATACAATATATCCTGCTATTTAACACTTCATAAATTCTTATTCATTTAAAAAGATAATTAAAAATAAAAGTAAAGTTGTGCCAATAATGAAGTGATAACGCAGTGCCCAATAACTGTGTGAAACCTTTGCTCTTTGAATACTATTTGTGATGATGTAAAAGTGTTTAAAGGAAAACAAATGGATCAGAAAGTATTTCTATTTAGGATTTAAATTATATTATTTCGTCTAATTCCTCTAATATGTATTTAAAGTCAAACGGGTCCCTTCCCTTCCCTTCCCTTCCCTTCCCTTCCCTTCCCTTCCCTTCCCTTCCCTTCCCTTCCCTTCCCTTCCCTTCCCTTCCCTTCCCTTCCCTTCCCTTCCCTTCCCTTCCCTTCCCTTCCCTTCCCTTCCCTTCCCTTCCCTTCCCTTCCCTTCCCTTCCCTTCCCTTCCCTTCCCTTTCCTTCCCTTCCCTCAAAAGTAGCTTTTAACATTGTTTTGATAAGAGTTGATAGGAAAAGCCTTCACCTACTTTCTTTTTTTTCCTCTCTGAAAATATTTTGTTGCCCAATTCTGTCTTTGCTTTCCCCTCCAAATTTCTATTCATACTCCACTGAGCTCTACAAATTTTGTTTTGGTAGGTTTCCATATAACTCTCTATTATGAGCCTCTCATCCCTGAAAATAAGAATGCCTTTGTTTTCAGAGTCTATCTTTACATGATTTTATAATTTCTTTTTAAAAATCCAGCTAGCTATGGCAATCAGTATCCGCCTAGATAAGTATATACTGTGTTTTACAAATTTCACCAACTAATAAAGTCTTATGCCTTCCGTGAAGTTGTGAAGGACCAGCTCTCCTTTATGGGTCAGAGTTGCTTGGAAACATTCAAGCACTAGTGAGCCTTAATCACCCTGGGTACTTTTCAATCACCTTTATGTTGAGAGCATCTCTCTTTTTCTATCTATATGACAAAGAAAATGTATTTAATAAATACTGTGTTGCTGAGAAGCATGAAGAAGACACTGATCTATGTGCCTGTGGAGGAGTTACTAGAGGGCAGATGTCCCAACGATTCTTGCTATCCCTCAAACTTGGAGCACTTTGCAGAGCACTGGTGGTTGGTTGAAAAAGACTTGAATGCGAAGAAAAAGACGAAGAGAGGCTCTATTATAAATAGAAATATCTGCAGGATAAAACAGGAGGGACATCAGGGCTAGAGTTAAGGAAGCGAAAAGAAAGGGTACAAAGAAGGGCAAACAAACACACGAGGAAAAGTATTTGTGAGGAAATGCAGTTTTCTTCCTTCATTCTTTGCCCTGGAACTGCCCTACAGATTTAATTGATTGTTTCTCTGATTAGTTTCTTTACTGTAAGGGTTACATTAAAATAAAATATTTTTAAAGATAAATTCACCCGATTATAATCACACTCTGGTTTCTTACTTTGAAGTCACTGTACTCTCCTAGGTGTTTCTGCCCCTTTTAATTAAAGAAATTCTTCATGAATCTGTAAATCTGCTCCAAAACAGTATTGTCCCAGGCTGAGCACCTTGGTTCTTACAGCACCCAAGATCAAGAAAGTTCTAGAATTTATTTTAACAATGTGTTGGGTTTGCATGGCAAGGTTTTGATAGTGCAGGAAGTGCAGGAGTGGCTTCTGTGACACCAGCAGCTGCCACCACCCAGACAGACACAGCTCCAGCTGCCTCCAAGACAGACCCACCGCTGGCCAAAGTAGAACCAAGAAGTGCTGTTCATACCTTACTTCTTGTAATGTCTGAGATAACGTATTTAAGAAAGGGCAAAAATCACTGTGCAGCACCTGTGAGAGGAGAGAAACATCCCTGCAGACACCAAGGTCAGTGGAGAAGGAGGGGAAGGAAGTGCTCCAGATGCTGGAGCTGGGATTGCCGTGCCCATGGGTGCAGCCCATGGGTGCAGCCCATGGGGCAGCCCATGGTGCAGCAGGATTTCCTCCTGTGGCCCAGGAAGGTTCACAGCAGAGGAGACGTCCACCTGCAGACTGTTGAGGATCCCATGCTGGAACAGGTGGATGCCTGAAGAAGGCTGTGACCCCTTGGGAAGCCCACACAGCAGCAAGTTCCTGGCAGAACCATGGAGAGAAGAGCCCATGCTGGAGCAGGTTTGCTGGCAGGACTTGTGACCTTATGGAGAAGTGCAACAACCTGTTCCTGAGAGACTGTACCCTGTGGAAGGGACAGTTTGTATAAAACTGCAGCCCATGGGAAGGGCACTTGGAGAATTTCATGGAGTGTCTCCTGTGGGTGGGATCCCATGCTAGAGTAGGAGAGGAGCATGAGGAGGAAGGAGCAGCACAGAGAAAGCACTGTGGTCACAGTCCTAATTTCCCATCTCCCTGAGCCGTGCAGGGGGAGGAGGCAGAGAAATCCAAAGTGAAGTTGAATCTGGGAAAAAGAGAAGAGTAAGGGGAAGGTGATTTTATTTTTCACTATTCTACTCTATTACAAGTAATTGTCCATAAACTATTTTTCCCCAAGTCAAGCCTATTTTGCCCAAGACGGTGGTTGGTAAGTGATTTATCCTCAATTCATGAACTTTCCATCATGTTTTCTCCTCCTGATAAGAGGGACTTCTTGGAGACCTTGTGCCAGTCAGTGCCAGCTCACCACAAACAGGCAGCCAGGGATAAGGCTTGTTCTATAGTTTGAGGCGTAAGAAATTACAGATGGATTTTTTTCTTTTTAAATAAGGAAGATAAAATAATGATAATTCTAAATAAAAGAAACCATCAGAAAGAAACCCACTTGTTTGCCTATAACCCTTCTGTTCTGGGTATTCCAGATGCAGACTTGTCACTTCCCAGGAAATGCCTTCATTCACAAGCCATATCCTGTACTGGGTGGAACAGAAGGAACAGCTTTGGTGGAAGGAGGCATTGCAGTGCTTAGGGCTTGAAAATATGAGGGACAGATATTCTGGTCCTTGTCTTAAACAATGTGTTCTTTATCTTAAATTTTATAGTGGCTGAAGAGAATAATGTAATTTCAGGAATAGACAACTTTGTGTGCAATAAAGATACTGTCTCAGAGGAAGAAAAGCTGTGTCTCCTGCTAAACGAGTGAGTGCTCTAGCTTTAGGCCATTGTAGAAGTTGACCCTCATGTCCCAGGTCCCATGTGTTGAAGAGAACACAGAAATAGAAGTTACATTCCCTTTCTCCAATTAAATGTTATGCTTTTCTGTGTGCAACTATATGGCAAGGTATTTTCTGTAGGGTATTATATACAGCAAGAGTTGAAATTTTTATAGCAATGTTTCAATTGAAAACAATACTAAAATCTCACAAATAACATATAAAAATTTATTGTACCTTGTATATATGTACAGGCAGTAGAAAGCTCTGAATGTTTGAACAGATTTCTGCTTTTCACTTTCTCTGAATGCTTTATCTGGCTGCACTTGGCCATTTTTAGGCTCTTTATGTTAAGACTATTTTTCCTTTAACCACTGTAGTTTTTCCAAGAATTAACAATCATCTTTATATAATGCATTTAGAAGTTGATAAACCCTTTCCTTTTGTTGTAAAAATTTGATGTGCCAGTTTTCCCTTCAGTGCTGAAATGCAGGGCTCTGTGCAAGATAGTTCTTTTGTTCATTTAATAGTCTACCGGCCTTTCCATAAAGAACTCTCTCCTACTTTCAACATCAATATTTCAAAAGTTCTTTTCACCATATTACTTTCTTTTTCCAGTTCTAGTTGGTTATCAGAAGTTTAACTGAATAGCTATAGTCAATGCCTTTGCAGTCAAAAAGTTCAATTAATCTAGTGGCTGTCATGCATCTAGATAATTTACAAAGATTCCTCTTCCCAGTTCATTCACTTCCTTTTCAGCAGAACTCTCCCAGGTATTGTGTGCATACATCAGCTATGATTTGCTGGAATACCACATTTCCAGCACGTTTTGGAATAAAGAAGCAAAGACATAGGACTGTATATCTGGACTAGATTAAAATACTTACGGTATTTTCTATTTGTTACATTTACTTATTTGGGTCTTATTATATCATCTTATTCCAACAATTCAAAGTTGAAGTAATATTTATTTTATTTTTACAATATTGTTTTTCTTAGTCCACCCTTTGCTATGGAAAACAAGAACTGGACTGCAGTCCCCTATTTAAAAGTCCTTTTCAAGCAGTTGAGACAACATTGTAAATTTCAGTGCAAACAGCATGGTAGGAGACCAAAAGGAAGTGGCTTCACAAGAAACAATCTGGAGTACAACGGGGGAAAAAGGAAAGCATTCCACAGGAAATGGACATAAATTACTCCTTTCTGTGGACAAGAGAAGACAAATATGAAAAAAAATGCTCACCCAGATAAATGTGGTTCATAAGGACATTGGAACCCTTCTTTCTCCTCGAACCATTTCTCAGTGGTACAGTTAACTTTAAGACCATATCTGATTTTGCAAATTTGCCAGAGGGAACTGTTGGAAAGGAGATTGCTTCCTGCACTAACCGTTGTAATTTGATTCAGTTAAGTATTTCAGTACAATGCTTATTTATTCCACTCTCACTTCTAGATGTTCCTCCCCGTCTCCTAATTTTTTCTTCCCTTTTGAAAACATTTATGGAGGGAATTTGCTCTGGTGGTTACCAAAAACATCTACCAATACACCAGGATTAATTTACTGGTTTGCATGAAAGGACTTGGGAATTGTATGGCAAACCGTTCATGTCAGGAATGAATCACACACAATCCACTGTCTGACTGCCCAACTGAATACATTGAATTCATGCCCAAAGCTGTGTTTTCACTCTAATAAAACAACAACTATGATATTGCTGTTTTGGAAAAGTATATCTATACGAGCTACTATCAGAAATACAGATTCAATGCAAGGTTGTTAAACAGTAATTCAAAAGTGATTTAGAAGTGGCCTGAGGGGCATCTTAAATCCAGTGTATCTGAGATTGAAGCATAGTCCACAGAAACATATAGAGAATATTGCAAACATTTTCCATATGAACATAAATTAGCACCTTCATTTTATTTCTACAGTATTTTTATATATTTTGAAAAAGAAATACCACATTTGAAAACCTGCAATAATGAAATTAGAACATAAAAGAAATAATGCTTTTATTTTTATCAGTTTATTACTGATGAAAATTAAAATGCTAAGAATGGAAAATCAGATTAAGATAAAATGTGTAAATCTTTAACTTATAATTCAGCCTAAAGAAGTAAAACTCTAATTTTCAGTGGGCATTTCATATAAAAAGAATAAAGAGAAAATTCAAATTAATATCTTTCTATTTGTATATAATGTTTCTCCTTTTAGAATTATTAATTATATTACTTTATTTTATTAAAATTTAAATATTTTTATCTATTCCTGTTTGCTTGTGTTACAGTAGTAACTAAGAATCTTTGTCTACAAAAAGGACACAGAATGCCTAGATATATACTTACCCAGTAAACATCTCACGAACCATCTAAAGTGCAAGACTTCTGAGATCTTTTGCTATTCAGTCAGAATTAATTAATCTGTTCAGAGCACAATTACCTGTCTTTTCAGGTCTGTTGTCCCCTTTTGTACCAACAGTTCTGCAGAAGGCAGCTTATGCACAGTATAAGAAGAGCATTTGAAAAGAGCCAACAACAACTTGTAACACAATAAAGCATTGAGAAAAGTCTTGTTGTTGCTCCGTGAGGAATAGTCTTGTGAAGTAGATTTCAGAGAGACTAGAGAAAATAGAAAGAATTAGCTTCTCTGTATTTTAAAGAGTTCTTCTTAAATGGAAACCAATATAAAGTATTGCCCTTTTCTTCTTTCCATTGTTGGAAAAGGGTTGAAAATTTTAACTTAAATTTTAGCTTTGTAAATCTTAAAAAATGCTCATAATCATGGGCTTGATAAATACAGAAAAATTATAAAAATGGGCATATGCCTTCTTTCCAAGTGAGATTTACAATTTTCTTTGGATTTTTTTTTTTATGGTATCTGTGTTGACAAAACTTTGTAGCCCAGTATATTCTGCAGTGCTATGGATTTATACCATTAGAAGCAGAGAATTTTATGTCTTCTTGCCCTGAGAGGGGACACGTGTAAATATAAGAACAAATCTATCAATTTAAAAAAGCCCCAAACCAGTCCCTTTATGAAATCATTGCATAACCATGCCTGGAATATCTGTTCCAACAATAATTCAGTTTACTCAGCCCTGAGAATAATGTTAATGATGAATGTTTCTTAATTTAACCAGTCCACCTCTCTAGTCAAATTTCTCTTTTTTCCATAGCAAGAATGCAATATAACAAAATATCCACAATGGTTAAATTTGAAATAGTGCCTGATAGGAGTTAAAAGGCCCCAAAAACTCTGGTGGAAAAAAAAGAAAAACCCTTCATGTCCATAGAGAAAAAGAGCATGTTTGTAGAGCATTTGATGGACTATCCAGAAGAAAATATTATTTATTATTAAATAATTACAGTTTTACATTAGGGCTTTTTGTTTTTTTTTTTTAATTGGTAAAGTACTCTTCCTAGCATGTGTTACTGGCAGCACAAGGATCCATTTGATCTGTCATTACCTTGAAGTTTGCCAGCATTCCTTATCCTGGTCTTCTGCAGCAGCCTTGTACATACAAAAATTACAGTGTGAAGTGTAAGGTGATCCAAAATCTGCAAAAATTCCACGTATGGGATCACGCAGAGAAAAGGAGGATTTTAAGGTTTTCTTTGGAAAATCCAAGACAATAAGACCTTGAATGGCTTCCTGACTTCACTTTGGTAGTTAAAGATTCTTGCCTTGTAAACTCTGGATAATTCATTTTCTGAAAGATACTTTTGCTGCTGTTTTGACTTTTGAGGGGTGTCAGGCCAATGACATGGTTGTTTTTTTGGGTGGAATGAATTTTTTTTGTTGGTTTTGTTGCTTTCCTTTAATAGATATTGATACTGTACTATCAACTAATACATTCAGAAAGTATACAGACCATATGCAAACACAGGTAGGCAACGTTATATTTCACTGAGACTACAGTTGATACCTCCTTGTACAGCTCCTTCCTTCTGGAAGGAACAAGATTTTCTGACGCTGAACTTTTTAATGCCAGCCATTAATTGCAGCCTTTCAATATTTTCAGTTTTGCCTGCTTCTAATTTTCTGGTGCCAAGTTCCTCTGTTTCTCCCTTTGTTTCCCTCAGTTCCTGACATAACTCTGGATGCTCCAGACCTTGCCCTAGTTAAAACGTTTTTCCTTTCTGTACCTGCCTCAGCTCTTGATTCCAGCACCTCCATGCAGGTACTCTGAAATTGCAGCCCTGCCAGCACATGCTGCCTATTCACTGAAGTGCCAAGAGGTCTCGAATAAAGGAGGCCCCAGTGTGCTGGAAAGTGGCCACAGTGAATGACAGCCCCAGTCTCAAAGATGTTCTTCCTCTGTGATGTAGGAGAAAAAGCAAGTGATAAAGCAAATGAGATAGAATGAAAGTGAAGGCCAGATAACACACAGGTAATGAAGACTCACATTCCTTATGTCCTGCTGCAGTAGCTGTTCTTTGTAACAGGAATTGTATTTTATTCTTCTCACAAAACCGAGTCTTTGGTGTAAAGAAGGGAAATGAAGACTCCTGACTTAGATGATCTAATTTAAAACATCATGTAGGAGATATTAAAGTATTTCTGGAAGACCTATGTCTTCCAGGATGGACAAGATAGTATCATTACTCCAGTACATCCTAGAATGCTAATATTGTCTAGCAAGCTCCAACAATAAGGCTTGGAAAAATTTAACATTCCTCTTATCTTTAAATAGATGTTCTGATGATATTACATTACTCTGAAAATAATACAGCAGGAGTTTGTGTTTTTATAATGAATAAATATGATAAATTATGTTTAAATTAGACAAAATAATTGAAATTAGATTCAGGCGTCAGGCATCTAAGCAGAAATCTCAGGCATCCAAATAGAAATCTAAGGCTGACAATTGTGGAAAACACTTCATTGTTTCTTAACCTCATATAACACCACTAATGCCAGGAAAGACTTATAAGTGGTCTTATTTTATGTTTTTGAAGCAACACATATGTATAACAATGCATAAAATTAAATATAAGGAAACCAATAATTTAACCTTTTTGAATAATAATAATAACAATGTTATCTACAGTCTGAAGAGTTCTTAGTTTAGTAAAATTCTGGAAAATAAATACATTTTGTTTATGTTCCCACTACCACTTTTCAGGAAAGCTACTATTAGCTGTTAATAATAAATTATGAGTTCTCTTCCCCGATAACATTCATTTTTTCAGGGAAAATACATACCCTTTCGGATTCAGACATTTTTTCCTGGTAATGAGCCACTTTCTGCCTGCAACATTTCAACCTTCTCATTGTAAAATCTGACTCCTATTACAACCAGGTTTTTTAGCTCTGCAGATTCTTCTTCTCCAATTAAGGCTTCCTATCGAGTAGAACAGATTCCTTCAGGAGAGAAATGTTAAAAGTCAATGAATTATGGAATATAATAAAGCACAAAAAATCCTAAAAATTATTCCCAACGGCTAATAAATTAAAATACTTTCTTGTATAATAATAGGTTGTGATTTTAGTTGAATACTCTGTAAAGAAGTACCAAAGTATACTGCTCCTCATCATTATGAAAGGTGGTGAGCAGCAATGAAGGAAAAGAAACGCCAAGAAGAATCCAGAGTAGGGAAGAAAGAGGAAATTAAAATTTAACTTGGACAAATTCAGTATAATACTTTCACAGGAAGATAATTCAAACATATGGATAGTCAATAGAGAAGAGATTTTTTTGTAGGCAGGCATGCTGGAAGAGATTTAGAGATCAGATGGATCATAGATTAGCTACAGGATTGCAATGTAGTATGAAAAAACCTAAATATATTAATCAATTTAAGCAAAGGCACTGGGCTGTAGAGCAGCACAAGAATGTGTCTGTGGTTTGATCCTGTCAAACATCAGTCTTGCAGATGATTTCTGTGACAGAAAAATCAACCTCTCTAAGGGTCTAATTCACATAAAGTTCTCTGAAATCAATGGGTCCATATAATGACTTTTGATATTTTTTAATGACATTTTATACTGTTATAGGCTATTTGTTAGCAGAAAGATGTGATATGAGGCACCTAAGTTGAGAATCAACTCCCTTCCAGAACTACATAATGGTTGTACATGGCATGATTAAATAATGTTACAAAGACGACAGTCAAGAGAAAAAGAATAAATTTCTGATTATAAAGAGGAAAAATAGGATTAAATTCTGACTGCAAAGTACATTCAGTGGTGGAATAATCTCCTTACAAGGAAAACTTGAGGCCCAAACACACTGAAACGTTGAATTAGCAGACTGGAAAACTCATTAGGGAAAATGACTGCAAACTGCAGGACTGTGGTTGTGCCTCAGCTTCACCATCAGAATATATACAGTCTTCTGAAGTTCCTTCCTTGTGGTGCCAGCAGTGCTCCTAAGTGTTTCAGTGGCAAGCAGGGATGCACACAATGGCAATGGATGCAGGGATGTGGCTATCACATGCAAACACATCTTCTCTGACAACCAAACCTGCCCCGTCACAATCTGCTGGAGCTGCAAAGTGCAGCTCCTGGTGCTAACTTGTAATGCCATGAGTGCAACAGCAGCAGGAAATCATTAGTGAGCAGTTGCTTCTAAACAACAGAGTGAATTACCTGAAGGAAAAGCTTTTAACTTTGTTTATTTTTCCCTTTTAAAGTGAAATGTGTGTGCTAACTGAAGGCACCTCTATGACAGCCTTAGGTAAGGGGGGCCCTACCCAGTGAGGAAGGTAGGCAGGGAAAAAACACAGCTTCACTAAGACAACTGTATTTTGCCAATATTTACCTTCTCAAAATAGCTGTGAATTCCTGTAATTCTTTTCCTTTCTTGCATTTAAAAGAGATAGCTATGATAGTATTTTTTTACTGAAGACCACAAAACAAACTCAGTTTAGTACTATTTTGGAGGTAGCAGCACATTCAATTTTCCTTTAATTTACTCTGCTGAGAAACAAAAGCTACACTTGAATAGAACTGACCCATGCAGTCGGATTTAGTATCTTCAGGGTATTAGTAGCTTGGACTAGGTTCAAACTTCTGATCTGAAGGAATGAACTTCTGTAGACACCTTATTAACAGAGGGGGTTTAGACTTCTAGGATAGGATACCAGATTCTGCATCAGGAGGCATGGGAGCTATTTCTACCAGAGAAGTTGAATTGATTTGTGACTTTGGGAGTTGCAGAGTAATGGTGTGAAATGCACACATTTAACAAGGTTGCTCCTTTCTGCAGTTCAAATGATAAACACTTTTTATCAAGAGAAAATACTTCAGTTTTTGTACACTCTTTCTTACACTCTCAAAACATACATCTACTTGAAGAGTAGACTACAGTTTGAATTAGAACTAAACACTTTTAGCACATTTTGACTTTGATTTAAATGCTTTCCTGTACTTTAAAAATTATTTTGTTCTCCTGATTCTTGTTTGGAACTAAGAGATCTACATGATGTGTGCATAGCAGGGCTGACAGCACACTCTCCCACCTTGATGTGAAGGCAGCTGCCCCAACTAGCCCAGCCCAGATGTGCTCAGGTCAGATCAGCTGGAAGATGAATGAAGTCCCTCAGGAGGCCAAGGCAGCAGAGAGGATGGCAGCATCACTTAGTGAGGGCAAGTCCTCGCTGGAGGATGCCACATTTGATCCTCTCTGCTCTTCTGTTGAACAGATTTTTACCAGAAAAACCTTTTACAGCAGAGTCAGTCCAACCTTCAAAATAGAAACGGGAGCCTTGTTTTCTAGTGAAGAGCAAGGAACAACTTGAGGATTTTTTAAGCCACCTGTGCAATTGCTGTCACCAGTTGGTAGTTTTATTGTGGAAGTCAAACTGCAGGTTTAGTTAGGTTACATAAACATTTCAGGAAAGCACATGAATACCAAATCTTTTAAAGCCAATTGTGCAGCCTACTTTCCAGAAGTGTTTGGGTTTTTTACACACAGGATAATAAAAGTGCTAATGATTTCTCACTTTCTACACAAAATTAAATGCTTAATAAGCTGAACAAGTTTCAGCTAAATTTCTCTAATTACCAACTTTAGTTTATTTTTTATTTGCTACATCCCTGTGGAAAACAGTACACAAGATTTCAAACGTTGCAATAAAACACTGGAAAATCTGCTTCCCTATACTGTTTTTCATTGACTTACTGGTAATTGCTTCTTTTTTTTAAATGACTATGAAACACATATTTCAGAATAGTAATGACAAAAAATACAGAGATTTTTATGGTGATTTTGCATATCTCATATCTTCCAGGCTCGTATCTTCCAAGACAAATGTAATAATATTCCAGGCTGTCAAAAAAGTATATGACATCTATAGGACTAAGTGCATTAAATGTAACTTTTTTTAATAAATGTCAAGAAATTAACTCAAGCAGGGCTTGCATCAGAAAGATGTGCTCTGGTAAAAAGGTTTTGTTTTAATCTCAAAAGAAATGGCATATGCTACAGAAAAGCACAAGCAAACAACAACGAAAAAAAAGTGGGAAATATGTTAAAAAGGCTTTTTCCAAAGTACCTATTTTTGGTAAAAAATCAAGAAAGAGAGGGAGGAGGAATAACCTGTTTTGTGATGACCATTTCATGCATACACTGAATAGAGACAAGGCCTTTCTACCAGAATCTTCACACACAGATGTAATTGAGAAAATATTCCAGTTGGTGACTGGCAATCAAGCTACCAGGAAGTATCTGATGATTCTTGTCTGTTTTGATTCCAATGAGTATGGCAGTAAAATGGGTTAACAAAATCTGAACTAGAACTAGAACAGTATTATGAGAATTATCTTACAGAAATAAAGTGATAGAGATACAGTAAAAAATAACTGAGAAATGCTGCACTATTGCTTTAAAATCTAGAAGTAAGGAAAAAAATTCATGATACTAATTAAAGTTCTCATTAGAATCCCATTATAAGAAATAAGAGAAAAAAGCCTCTTTATTTCTCCAGAGACAGATTTAGCAATATGAAATGAAGAAAAAAGGCTTAGTACCAAATCATTTGTGTCTCTTTCCCTTTCAAGCACATACACAATGAATTGGATTGCATTTTATATGGTAAAAGGACATTAGCTAAATCACAGCAAATGCTTAACTATTCATAGTTTGCAACAAAGCAGAGAGCTGGTGGGTGTCAGCATATGCATTTCTGTGCTAGTGGAGAAGACTGTAATCTTCTGTATGCTACAGAGAATGTTTATATTGAACATTTGGAAGTGGTAATTAGAGATAAACTTTCAGATTATACTTTTAATTTCTTCTGAATATAGTTCTTTAGGTGTGAGATCACAGATCCTCTTCGCATACTTTATATGGTTTCCAATGCCTGATAAAAAACTTTTCTGTCCTCCAACCTTGAGGAAACATTAAGTGATAAGAGCGGCATGTTTGCTTCCCTATTTAAAAATCGAAAATTGCATAAAAATATTTAGAAAATTGCAGGCAGAACAGTGGTGCTTTTTGATCCAAGATAAAGAAGTCTATAATAAGTTCTTGACCAGAATGCTGTTTCTTATTTCATCACTCAATTAGCTTACTAATTATAGGTGTATAAATTGTTAGTACCTACTGACTATTTCCTGACACGATTTATTATCAAAATTTCGATTAATATGTTACTGAAACAGAAAAAATAATTTAAATGGATTAATATTAGTGTTTTTAGGAAAATATTACTGCATCATTAAGCCTTACAGCTCTAGCTCTGCATAAAACTTTTGAGTCTATGGATTTTTAACAATCCACAGACTGCAAATATGGGCAAATTGATCTTAAAGAAGAAGTGAGTACAAAACTAACCACAAAACTAGTACAGTTCAGAATCTAGGAGTGCCTTACAGACTTAATTTTCCAAAAGGTTTGTACCTCAGAATGACTTTTCAGATATTGACTAAAACAAAAAGTCTCAGGATGTAGAAGAAAGAATTTGTTCTTTCAAAGTTCTTATCTGGGAAGAAGGTTCCTGTTGGTGGAGTATGGTCACAAGCTCCTGGATGCAAAGACTGTTTTTCTTTTAAAACAACAGCGAAGGTTAGGGAGTATTGCATTAGGACTTTGTGTATTAAAGTTTAGGTTTGAGTATATGAGGTTTGAATGCTATGAGAAATAATGACATACACAAAAATGTATGGCAAATAGTCTACCGCAATTAAATGACAACTGGGTAAAATTTATTTTTTCCTCGTGAACCTGATGACTTCCAGCTCTGTTCTCACACATAATTTATCACACTTCAAGTCCTCTCTTCCTCATGATTAATGACACTAACTTTCATGTAAAAGAGAAACTGTCTTTCCTTCAGTAAAATGACACACTACTGTTCAATGTAAATATATTTCTGCTGTATTTTCTAACTCATGTTTCTGATTTTCCTCTCCATCAGTTTTTATTTATATGCTGCAATGAAACACCAGAATGTAGGAATGACCATGAAAGGTCATGTATGTCTCCTAATGTGGCTGACTCAAGGTACTTGAGAGAAATTTAAAATACCTCTGAGGCAGAGTAATCTGAAGAAATCTCCTGTACTTACTGTTACAGCCTGAGTTGAAACATGAAGGTAACAATAAATATCCCTTTAAAAGTTACTAACAACATTAAGTAGTCTTGATTGACATATTCACTATATTTTTTTTCTGTAAATTAATTCCATTAGCAAAGCATTTTATGATTTTGCTCATAGTTTATAAAAAACTTACTTTTTCAGATTCAAATTACAAATTACAAACTAAGTATCTCTTATTCTTGATTAGAACAGAAAAAAAGGAAAGATTTTCAATTTAACATTGTAGTTAATTCCCACAAACATGATTGTCAATAAAAAATTCTCTTTTTCTGGTATTCATTCATCTAGTTCATCTTCTCCCCCTTAAATTCTTCATGGTTGTCCTTATAGCTGAAAAACAGAAAGCTTTTCCTGCACTTCTCAGATTTCTGTTTCATTGCCCTCCCTTCCAGTTCAGTAGTAAGAATAAGCGAAGCTATAATGAGAAAGTTCAGTCAATCATTTTATCTCTTTTTCTATAATGAGAGTACTCTGTATTATCCTCAACTTCTTTTTTTTTTCTGTTAGGTGTTTTTTGATCCTGCTTTCCCCCACACAGGCAGGAAAATATTTAGTATCCTTTCCTGAGGAGTCAGAATTTTTGAATGTCTAAAGAAATTATGTTCTTGAGGTTTTAAAAATTTTATTAACCATAGCAAATGATTGGCTTATGAAGCTTTTTTTTTCCCTTTTAAAACATAACAAACTCAAGGTACTTGAGAGAAATTGTGAAAAAATTCAAATTTTTTTGATGATAAGTTAATGACCCAGAAAACCTTCTTGAAAGAGAAAATAAACTTCATTATATGAGGTACTATTTTTTTTCTCCTCTCTTTCTATGCAATAAGGAAAAATTTAGGGGGGTATAATTGTGAAATTTCATATATCTTGGTAGTTATGCATAAAGTTTCAGAAAACTTTTTTCAGCATTTAGGGCTTTAGTAGCATCACATTGTTATATATCAGAAAACAGCAGGTTTCATAGTAATCTTCCAAAAATTCTTGAGTAAAAACTAATGTAAAAAAGTCATTTAACTTCTCAGCAGTATTCTTATCTTCCCTCACCGCTTTGTAGGGATTTAGAAGATCTGTTGGTTCTATTACAGTCATCTTCAAAATGTATTTTCATGGCTTCTGGGTATTGGTTTTAAAACTCTTTAATTCTTTTCTTGAAAATCCATTTTTACCCTTCTAATTTCCTTCTTTTTTCATTGCTGCTATGTCCTTGATTATTGATAGGCTTCACTAAGGTCAGTCTTCTTAAATGCAGAGAATTTGCATGGTTGACCCAACATCTTTCTAACTATTCTCATTCTCTAGGTTCCAACATGCCATTTTTTGGCCACATGTTCCTGTGGTGTTAAGAGATAGAATTCTGAGAAATCCCACATGATGAAACTTGGCAAAAAACACATGAAAAGTTTAAAATACTTATGTTGTCATGGCCAAACACAGACACAGATTAATTTCCTACTATGCTGCCGAATGCTGCACTGCTCCTACACCAATCAGATTCAATATAGTTTTTACCATCTGCTGCAAGTTAATGCTGTAAGCAAAGTTCATATATGATGAATTCCTTCAAATGGCTAATATGTTTCAAATTATTTAGCCAGTGTTTGACAATATTTTTCCGGATACTAATTCTAAAATATTACCAATATTTCAGGGAAATTTTTCTGAAGAATTGCTTCTTTTGGATTAAACACCATTTTGCTTCTTGTAAGAAGCTTAAATCATGATTATCTATTGGTATGAATAACCTTAAATCTTAACTTTTTTAAAGACAGAAGTGAAAATTAATTTTTAATAAATTAATTTATAAAATATACAATTTATAAATTGTACTGCATTCAACATCACTGTGAAGTTCAGCTACAGACAATTGAGGCACTTAGTAGCCTAACTGAGAGAGGAAGAAATGAGTTTCAGATAGAAGGGTATCCTTAACAAAGAGCTCCTCTTCTCTCAATGTCCCAAAAATATTATAGTAAGAGAAAATATTTCCATATGCATCATTTTTTAAAAATCATTAAAATATTAAGAAAAAACTCCTTTTCATCAGTTAAAATCCACACTTCTATTGTCAGTCAATTAAGCTATTTGGTTTAATTTCAACGCCTGTGAAATTTGCATTTTTATTATTTATTTATTTATTTAAATCCCCTTTAAACAGATACATTGATGAGACCAGTAAGTTATCGAGATTTTAAAGCTGGAAAGTGGTTATTTTATAAACTTATCTTTTCTCCAAATTTCAAAATAATATTTTGTGCTCAGGTTGGCATGTACTGTGAATTTACCAGGGAAGTCAAAAGAAATTCCTTAAGAACAATCACAGAAGATCATACTTCCCAGTTCTATAAGGTTTTGAAACTACACAATATGATTTGTTGCTTTTTTATTTTTTCTTGTGGTATCCAATATCAAAGTAAAAGCAACAAAGTAGATAATATAAAGATATATCAATGACTGAGTCAAAATCGCAGGGTCCCAAACTAGTTATTTGCCTTTAGAAATTGTTTGAGTTAGTGACCATACTTCTAATACCTTTGGTTTAACAAGATGGCTAGACTTCTACTTATTAAAAGTTCTGCAGAACTTCTGGCAATCGTTTTGAATCTGAAGTGTTTCCACAGTTTACAATACTGGTCTTGCTTTTTTTTTTTTTTCCTGTATCTTCATCTTTGTTATTGCATTCTGTGTAAAGCCTTAATTTAATTCTTGATGCCTCATTTCAGCACCTAGAAACAAAGCTGCTCGATATGAAGGAGTACTCAGCTACAGAAGTTTCTGTGACACGAGCTATAACCTGATAATTTGCATCCTGTGAAGGGCTGCTTGTTTAGAGAGACCTGAGACAGCCTTGGAAAGCAGGGAGAGAATTAACAATAACTAGCTTTTTAAGCGTGCAGCTGTGAACTGAACAATCCTGGACATGCCATTTTATAATGGCTTCCCTAATGAGAACGTTCTTTTTGTTATTGAGGGTTCTTAACTCTTTTGCTTGTTTGTCTTGGTTTTTAAGAGTTAGCAATCATTACTGTAGCAACTTGTTCATCATACTGAGATCTCTCCGAGTTCTTATATAAATATCAGCCTTATTTGTCCTTTCTGGTGTTAAGAGAGCTGGAAATGGCAAGTAAGTATTCTTTACTTTAGTATTTTGATTGTTATCCAAAACCAGCAGGTGAAGGAATAAATTGTAGGCAAAGTGTACTTTAAAATCATTTAAGCAGTGATGACTCTGAAAAAAAATCAGTTCCAATTTAAAGTTAATATTGGAATGGTTTCTTTATCCAAATTAATTGTTCCATATTTTAGAGTTCTAGATTTATCTGAGCATGCTTAAAATATATTATTTATGACGTAATAAAATAATAAACAAAAGCACTGAGTAAGTACCAGCTCTTGGAACTCCAGCCTGGGCAGGGCCAGTCCCTCCCTAATCAATGACTGCTAAGTCTTTACACAGTTTCTATGACAAGCTCCCACAGATGACTTTATTTAATCAGAGCCTTTTTTCATGTCCAGTGTGTCCTTCCTCTGAAGGAAAACTGTGCAGTTACCACTTTTCCCATGACTTCACCTACCAGCTGACCATTACTTTTAGGACAACTTGCATGTTCAGGTGCAAGTGGAGGCAGTCAGTATTGCACATCATTGAAATTTACTTGTAAATTATCAGAATACTTTAATTTTGGAAAGAAAAGGATGCCACTTTCTTTGAGATGACTTAACTTATTTTTCCTTATAGATTGTTTTCATCCTGGATGGTGTTTAGTCATTGTCTTCAGCATGCTTGTTCAGGCAGCCACATTTTGTTCTGTAATTTTAATAAAAGGCACAAATATGGTTAGAAAAAGGTTAAATGTCACTGAGAGGGTATAAAATGTGGTTGAATGTGACAAACGTTTTTCACCATGCCAGGGGTGCTTTGTTCAGACCTACCCAATGGCAAAGACATGTCTTCTCATACATTAATGTAAGCTGAAATTCATATTGTACATTGATATTATATAGCAGAGGTAATTTTCAGTGAAATAATGTGAAAAAAGATTTTGGAAGGAAAGGAATTAATAAAAATCATGATACTGACTGCCCACCACAGAGACAAGTTCATGTGACCAGTTATGGAGCAGTAAAAAAAAAAAAAAATGCAGAAAGCAGAGTGCTTAGCCACAGAATGATTCACTTTCAAAATTAGGAAAAGAACCAGAAACCCAGGGCTTAACATGCAGATTTAATATGAATCCTGGCTGCCTCAATTGAGAAAACCACAGCCAGACTGTTTTAACAGCAGGCATGCCTGGCTTTATTTTCTTTTATGTTCCTGTCACATACACAACTTATCCAGGTTGCCAATTCAACATCAAGAAATGGCCATTATCCTGAAAAAAATTCTCATTTTCACCCTTCTCATAAATATAAAATCTTCTACAAGAGGGCTAAAGCATTAAGCTGTGACTTTGATGCTGAAAATGCCGAGCAACAAGCTATGCTGGTGAGTCTGAAGGGTACTTGAACTGGCTGTCTGCAGCACTTTGCAAAGGAAGGTTTTAGAAATTAGTTTAAAATTGCTTTGTTGTTGCTGGTTGGCAATGGTAACTGTGATAGCCATAACTGAGTCCTTTGAATCTTCGAAGTGCCTACAGCACTAATTGATCTGTATAACATTCATATGAAGTAGATTATATCCCTCTTTTAATCAAAGAAACTGTTGCAGGAACTCAGGAAAGTTAATAGTGGAATTTCCACTGACTTCAAACACTGCTCACCAATGACATTCCTAGTGCCTGGTTGCTGGTTTTCCATGGTACTGATGGCCTGTAACTCAAATCAAGGTCAATTGGAAGTCTGCTACAGTGTGTGGAAATAGGTCACAGGAACAGAAAGCTGAGCTGGAGGAGCTCCAGGCTCCAGGAAGGCAGGAAACTGGGCAGTCAGGTCTTAAAATGACATAACTGAGGCTGAAAGGCAGAGGCAGAGGCATGTAAAGGATTCAAGACCTGAGGATCTCCAGTTGGTAGCCTTTAGCAATTAGTGTACACCACTCTATTACCAATTCTAAAACCAGACATCGTTACATAATGGAGCTTTGGCAGCCCTCTGTGGTGTCTCCTACTTGCGAGGCTTTTCATTAACCAGCGCTTGGACTTCCAGAAAAGTCAGTGAAAATATGAAAATGTTCAGAGCCATTTGCCAGAAATATCTACGTGCTTATGTGACACAACTATGTAAATTAAATTCCCTATGAACTGGTTTGCACAGTATAATACCAAACACTGGTGAAGGAAGATGCAAATATGTGTAAAGGACTGCATGCATCTGGTAATGTCCTTAATTTTATTTTATTTATTTTTTATTAACAAAATGGCAATTTTCACAAATATATATGATAGCAAAGGAAGACAAAACAGCTCATCTAGAATAATTTTCTGTGCCTTATACTTCCAGTGAAGGAAGTTATTCCTGTCTGAAATGCAAATGGGAGGAAATGCAGTGGTTAATATAATAGGCCTGCTAATAACAGCAGGCAGTTATTGGTCACAGGAACTATAACAAACCTGCTGGGGATTTCACCTGGTTTCATTTATAGGGGAAAAAAACTATCCTCTGGTTTTCAAGCAGGGAAATAGCAAATGAACTGTCTGAAATTAAGAATGGCAGTCAATATGGTTGCTCACTGATTTGGGGAAAGGACTGCCTGCTGCATACAAAATGTAACACCATCAGGCATTGGTAGTAGGACTAGAAGGGAGAATCAGAAATCTATGAGAGACTTGCAGAGCATAAACAATGAAACTAGGATATATTTTTGACCATAGATGGCTGAATTGGGTACTAAAATCTTTTACTGTCCTAGAGAACTCAAAGTAAGTGAAATTTCGGGTTGTTACTTTTATGGAAAGTCCTGTCTTCTGAGGCCACAGACCAACAGGACGTCTGCACTATGGCATTGCTGAAAGTTCAAGCCCTGGACAACTTCAGATGACAGACGTAGAGGTATTTGATTAAGTTCTTATTCTTGGAAATTGCAAGTATTTCCGCAGAATTATCTCCTATTAGTTTTCTCTCATTGTCTGGCATGGAGAACAATGGAATTCCAGTACATCTATTGGCTGACACAAGTTATTGTATTTGAAAATTCTCAAGACTAGGATACAAAATTGGAAGTTTTGCAAAATCAGAACCAACATATAGGCAAAGCATCTGATTTCCTTTACCACCTTACATCATATTTATGAGGTTGTTATTTGGCTGGCTTCATTGCAGTGTCTCCTGATTTACCACAGTGTCACTGGGACCAGAATTGTGCTCACAGTCTCCATGTTATAAAGACAAAACAAAGTCTGCTAAGTGTTTTAGTGGCAAGACAGGTCATTGAGGTTGTAATTATCTCTAATTGACATTTAGCACAAGCTGTAATATTCTTTATGTGCTGCTGAATGGCAGCTCAGAAGGGTGTGAGAGTCTTTTCTTTCAAGCAGCAAAGTGGAAAAAACCCAAAAGAAATTATTTTAACTCTTGTCCTTTGAACTGAGTGCTCACAAGTGCACCAACACCTATGGGAAATGACTCCTGAAAAGTAACTTTTGTCTACATAAGTGATCATTCTATTGTATTTCAGTACAGCTGCCAGCGCAACTCAACATATTCTCTCTTAACAAATGAATCCGTGTTCCATCTTTTTACTGCAATGAACTACCAAGTGACAAATGATACCATGTCTCCCTGACAGTACAAGAATGGCTATGTCAACATTGACATAAAAGAGGTATTTCTCTATAAATACCTAATCTTTTCAAATGCTTCTTCCAAAATTATTAAAAGGGTTATACTGTCCCATTGGCACCTCAACAGTCCACGTTCTTGATATCATCTTCTGTGAAATAAGAAAAAATTATTTTCATTTCATCAATCACAGCTTTTAGGCAACTGGCTACAAAATATTTGCTATTTCGTTTACTCTAAATATGATTTACATTGAAAAAATCTTATTCTTCAAGTAGTTGCAACTGAAGAAAAATCTCAAATACCTGTAAAAGATGAATTGCTGGCTCAACATGACTATTAAAGGTTCTTTTCTCAAAAGTTTATGATAAACATTCAGAATAGTCATCCCACTTCTTCAAAAGGAGGTACTTAGATAATTGCCTGACATTTAATGAAGGAGTACTCCATTTCAAGAAAGCAACATATATCATGTCTCAGATGACAAACCCTAGCAGCCATTATTTGGAAATAGGCATTTCACTCTTTAAATAATATCACTGCAAGAATTTCCAGCTTGTGATTTTGAACATAAATAATCTTTCTAATTTTCTGAATCACAGATAGTTTAAATAAAGCATTTACTGTCTTTGAATAGGCAGCAAAGAATCAATATATTAAAAAAAAAAAAAAAAAGTAGGAGATGTTATGGGACATTTTCCAGTAAACTAAACCTTTGATTTTGGA
The DNA here is from genome assembly GCF_052056855.1 of Sturnus vulgaris. NCBI lineage: Eukaryota > Metazoa > Chordata > Aves > Passeriformes > Sturnidae > Sturnus > Sturnus vulgaris. The sequence continues at coordinate 26,479,581 of NC_142243.1, read as the reverse complement.
AAGAAAAATGGTCAACATCTATGACCAATCATATTTACCTCTTTTAAAGATATTTTAATAGAGCTTCACTGAAAGGGATGTGTTTATCTACTGTACAGGTAAACTGGATTTTTTTCTAGGTTCCAGGTTTTGGGTTTTATTTTTGCTAACAACAAATATCTCATTAATTTTGATGGTTTTCAAAGGGATCTTAATGATTACAGCTTTCTCTGAGTATTATCTTCTCATCAGAAAATTCTTGAGTGATTTTAAGTGTTAGTTAGGTACCTTTGAAAGGCTAACTGTGTTGTTGCTTTTTTAATTTTTTGTAAAAAAATACACTTTTCTATACAGTTACATTAGTTGTGACTGTAGTGCTTAAAGCAGAAGATAACAGAAGCAGCCTAGAATGAAAACCAGCTTTCCTGGATGACCTCATGATGAGGCATTTCATCACTCAGTGACTTTGAGGGCAAATAGACAGTAGCATGTATTGCTGAGAAGTTTTCGTTAATGTTCCTGAAAGTGCTGAGAGTAGTGGCAAGGAAGTGAAGTCGAAAGCAAGAGGTTGTCAAGCAGAAAGAAGCCTTATGTACTTGTGGATTTTTTTCTATTCCTACGTTGTCTTGAATGAACTGGAAAAATAACTGTAATATCCCTTCTTAGGTAACATTTTGAAGATCTTAATGTATTCATAATATTAGTATTTCTCATTTTCTCCCACCTGTTACTGAAAATTGTTTAATAATTTAGCATCTTTTTTTTTCGTCTTCATACAACAAAGTTTACAATATGTTAACATCAGACTTTCTTCATGAATATGTTCATGAAAATATTTTGTTAAAAAAGTAAGAAAACGGTCACATTTCTGAATCACAAAAGAGAATTTATGAAAATTTTCTCACTTTAAGAAATATTATCAAATTATTGTTCCAACTGAAAATACTTTATGACCTTCTGTACAATTTACTTGTTTAAATAACATAGGATAATAGAACCAAGATTATATTAAAGACCCAAAATTAACTACTTAAACATTGGATTTTCTGGATTCCACTGTCCCTTCAGCTTGCAGTTTTGGCAGATAATTCAATATGTATGATTCTTAGCAGTTTAAGACTGGGGTGCTGTACATTATGTATAAACTCATTCAGTATGATACGAATGGCAGAATTCTCAATCTGCTTAGACTTTGTTCTAAAGCTCAGACCTCACAGCAAGTGGTCCCTGCGTTGTCTTTGACAGCCCAATGCACACGGGCTCCAAGTGTATCAGAAGAAGAACAGCACATTACTACTGATGCTTTTGATTATATGCTTCAGCTTAAAAATCAGCACGAAGGAAACAGAGAATGCATTCTACCATTCTTGACATATGGAAAACATGGTGAGTTTGTATGCATTAATGATGGCATATTCAGATCTATGGACAAATTCTAGAACTCAGGGCCTGCTGACTCACAATGCTGCTGGAAATGAAGCCACACAGACAACATGGAAAGTAACTTCAGATTTAGAAAAAATGACATAATGTGTCTGGAAAGAGTAAGGAAGTAGACCTGAAAGCTTAGCTATATTAGTTCAAATATTTCATATGCATATAAGGCCACAAATTACCTCAAAATGAGGTCTAGTTAACATATAGCTACCGGGAAATGTTAGAAAAACAAGCTGAAGTTAAATATGTTTTTATGTACCATTGATTTCACAGCTAGGAATTAGTGGGAAGACTGTCTGCAGTGGCAATAAAATCTAGCAATGCCTTCAAAGGAATATGTTAAGCTGGACTGAACAAAGGCCCAAACACCATTAGAATAACAAAATTAGAAAGTTATGTCTCAGATTTCCACATTAAAAAACACCCTAACTAATCAACTGATCTGTGCAATGCCAGTTAAGATCTCTGAAAAGATTAGAAACCAAATTCTGATTTGTTGTTGCTGCGTGTCTCGAAAAATTGGACTAAAACTGGTGATAAAATAAATGGACCAATTTCTCACTAAGAAGGTTCTCCTGTATAGGTTTTAGCAACGTGATATGAGGACAGAGAAGATATTTTTCAATTTAAAACACATGTCTGTCTCATGCATAGATCTATACATATACATCTATCCATATACTAAAAATATACATACACATATAGAGTATAAAACATACATATATTTTTTGCTTACACAGTCAGGAATGTAAGAATTAGCCTTGATTTTAGACACCTATGCCAAAAATTCAGATCATGGAAGAAACAACATTTAAAGAAATGTAGTGTCAACTGGTACCCTGGAACAAGTTTAAATAGGGCTTTGGAAAGCAAAACATAATTGTTTCAAATAAGTTATTTGTCTACCAAGTTATTTTAAATTTCTCTACATTTTTATAAAAATGAAAATCATCATAAATATGCAGAAAATAATAACTGTTCAAAGGTTATGTCATGCTCTAGTGAACCATTTTCTGTATGCTTTTGTTAAGGATAAATTCTGGGTATTGTAAAATTGCTGTATAAGCCAAAAAGCTCATCAAGTTACAATTGTTTTAAATGACATTAGAAGTATTGCAGAAACAACAATACTTGGCAAATGGAAATTCAAATTTCTGGCTTTCAATAACTTAGTGGCTCACTGAAATGATTACAAAAGGACTACATTGCTTTTAAAGTATTTAACCAGGCTTTTACATACAGAAATGAACCCTCTAAAAAAATTGTACAATCTATGTGATCTAGACTTTACAGGATCTAGTCAAAAAAGAATGAGAATAAATCACCCTCATTAGACCTGATAGTCCACTATGTCATCAGATATTACAAAACTCCCTGCTCCTGCTATGTAGGCATCATGTATGGTTCTGTGAACATATCTGGAGATTAATTGTTGCTCAAAAGCATTGAGCTTAACATTAAGAATTGTAATAAGCAATAGAGGCAAATTTGCCTCTAATTTCTGTGCTTAATTACAAATAGGTTCTATATTCTGCACATTAAGGCAGATTGTAGAAATTCAGAGCTCCTATAAACACCAATTGAACTAGAAAAGATAAGACCGAGGGGCAGAGGAGTAGCACTGAATTATCCAGGCTATATCCTGAAGACGTTCTGGGATCTTACTTTGAATCTGTAGATGTCTGGGAGAATGGAGCCACCATCCGAGTGAAAACTCCGGAGTGAAAATGGCATTATAGAAAAATTACACAACCAGCAGGAAAAGGTTTCTTTCTTTATATTCTCTAGTTTCGAGGTCCTCACTGCCGAAAAATACATGTACAAATATTTGTTCTTGTAAAGAGAAATACTAATAAGGAAAAAAGGAAATCGTGTGAAAAGTTAGTGGAAAAACAGTATCAATTACAAAGCTGTGGCTGATTTTTTTAAAGCATGGAAGTACTTAAAATGAGAATATGACCAGAATAAAAATTGTAAGCAGCAGCATACTGTATATGAATATACTGTATATAGCCACATGTTACAGCATTACTGATAATTATATATTCAGTGCCAGTAATCACTCACATGGATATTTTGTGCTAGATATTTCTGAAATTTAGGTGGAAGTTTGTCTCTTCCCTGGCTGGCAGTCACATGAGTTCTCTTCTCTTTTGCTGGAGCACACAAGACAGCAATTTTTATCTCTAATAATATCTTTTTTTAATCTTCTTTCAGGCAGACTGCCTGTCTCAAATTGAGACCAGAGTGATTTAGAGTTAAAAGAACATGTATAATAGAGATGTGGCATGTTTAAATCCTCTCCTTAGGAACATAAAACTCATTTAGAAGTATGGTCTGGCAGTCAGTGTAAAAAAGGATTGTGAGGGAATTAATGTCTAGTAAATCATCCAGAATTTCACAAAAATGCAAAGCATAGTTTAACTATAAATATGGTGTGAAAAAATTGTGAACATGAATGCTTATTTGGGGTCGATTTTTTTTTTGGACATGGGAAGCTGGTATACTGTATGGAACAGATAAAACAAAAGTGGAATCAGATTTAAAGTAAGTCTTGGTGAAAAGAATCAGCTGTGCTACACAGGTATTCCTCACCCCAAATTTTCAAGTATTGAGAAAAACAGGAAGAAAAAATCAAAACAGATTGGAGAAAATTATTTCTGGAAGCCACAATCTATTTATTTTTAAATAAATACAATTTTTAATGACCCAATTTTAATGTTAAAATATTTCATTACAATCCAGAAGAGATCTAGAAAGATTGAAAAAAAATATATCATCCTTTCAGTGAAGGATGTGTTGTCAAAAAGGTCTGATTTGTGAAAAGTGCTACAATACTTTCTTCCACTACCTTGTTCTTTCGTGAGGTAATCCTCAAATCTTCCCTAACCTTTAGAAGATAACAACAGCTTTAAAATGTTACTGTGCTTGTGAAAAGTCAGAAAGACACGGTGATGCTGAGAGCAAAGCTTCCTTCCACCCCTCTCCCCTGGCTGCCTGGGGCTGGATTCTTCGCAGGCAGACGACACCACCCCTCACTTTAGGAAAAAACATCTCTGTGGTGTCTGTACCTATCTCTAGAGCAAAAGGATTCTGCAATTGGCTTCAACACCTCTCAGCAGTGATATTGTGGGACAGCACAGGCCCAGTGGAGCTTCAAAAATGGGGCATCTGGAATATGGTCTTGCTCTCTGAATATACCTAAGAACAGACAAGGAAGAAGGACAGGGACTTGAAATGTAGCTGAATGAAATGTGGCTATATGGAGACTTTTTTATTGTCTACACTTGATGTTTGCAATCTCCAAATTCCTCATGAGCATATTTTCTGTGATAATTTAGGAAAAAACACAGATTACTTAGTTATTAGTATTTCTTCAAAGGACTTAAATCTTATGCAAGAAGTATGAGGGTGTAGTGGTGACTTTAAAATCCTATTTATCAAATATAAGAAAATAAGGAGTGTACCATGATTCCCTGAAGAAGGTTGAAAAAGTAAGTCTGGTAGGCTGAAGGAAAATTCAAACAGAGGAACCTTTTCTACAACTGCCAATGGAAATTGAACTGCTGCCACACAGAAGATATTTCTTGGTGAGTCAACTTTTTTCTGCTCTTATTTTTCCTTCATCTGCAATTTATCATGAAAAGAATTTGCTCTGTTACTTACTGTATTAATAGACAAAATGTCAAGCAGTCAAAACTCCTATGTGCAAGGCTAAATGTGACAACTAATATTTTAGATAGCCGAGATGAGCTCCATTTTTGGTAAAATAAGTGTTGCATGAAAATACATCTATTTAGGTTGAGGAAAATTATTGACTAGCTGCCTCAGACCCCAGTTAAATTTCTTTGCAGCAAAATCCCCAGAATGCCAGTGAAAATAGAGAAATCCCTGCTATTCCTATACATGAAACTGGGGATCAGGGTGGATGAGACACCCTGTGATAACTGCATTTATGACAGATTAGATTTGTCTTAAAATGTGGAAACAGATACAGATTAGTATCTTCATAGAAATGAAAAGACTACTTTTTTTAAGGTATGTTGGAATTATGTAGGGTAGATTCTATGTGCTGTTGCCTTCTCCACAACTCTTTCATATTGAACTTCTGAATGAAGCACTTCTGACGGCCCAAATTGAACCTGCAAACCTGAACTCAATCTCAGGTTTTGGTAGAAGATATAGTGCTAATTGAATTCAATTTAGTGGTTTGTGGACAAACAGAAGAGCATGTTATTTGAGCAGATTACTCTTCTCTTAAATATGCAGTTCTGCTATATAGCCAGTGGTTGAGAAGGATCTTACTGTGTCCAGACAAGGCACATGCATATATATCGATAGAAACCTGTTTAACAATATCTATTAGCTTCTTAGGGTTCCAATGAAGGCACACGGGGAAACAGGAAGGATTCCTTTGATCAAAGATAGAAGTCCATATGGTACAGTGGTCCCCACCTGCCTTTTTGATATGATAAACTTCCAGCGTGCCTCTGCTGATTTAAATCTGGAAAAGGGTTTGGTTATTTAAATATTTTGGCACAAGGTTTCTGACCATTCGAAATTTTAGACCATTAATCCATCCTGGTAGCATTGTTCTCTGTTCATAATTATCCTTCAATTAGGGGGGACTTTTGAAATCCCATTAGAATAATTTTTCATTTTTTAAACATTAAACTACCCCTATATAGCTTAAGGGCTTACTGGAGTTGCAGTACTAAATGAAACAATATTTACATTATAAAAAAGAAGTTATGATTCAAAATTTCAGGTTTCTATATTGGAATATTCTCTTATTTAGTGAAGTGTTAAAAATAAACTCATGTTATGAGACGCAAGAGTTTTATTATTATCGCTAGTATTGCATAAGGAATTAAAAATGAAATAACAGGTTGACTTATTGAGAAAATAAACTGAAGTGAGAACTTCAAAATCCCCAGACTGTTTGATCATACTAGTGTGTATGCAAAAAAATAAACCTTGCTAGCACAAACATGACAGAAGAGGACTGTAGAAATTTCATCCAATATACTAGTTTAAATACTCAGAAAAATTACTGTTCTTTAGTCAAATAGAAATTAGAACACAATTTTGTCATTTTTTGTTTCTTAAAAGCACCTATATATTCTCTGTTTCAGAAAATATTTTTCTTCTATGAATAAATTGCTTTTTCCTTCTGTTAGTACAGAGCATCCCCAGAAGAGGATCCTCCCCACTGCTCCTGAGAAGGGCAGGATTCATGAAAGGCCATCAAAGAACCTGTGATACCACTGCTCAGCTCTTTGGCATTGCAGGGACAATCCAAAAAAAGAGCAAGGCCATTTCAGATTTTTTTTTTCAGACACAACTGATGTAGCTTTTTCTCTCTCTACCTGGGACGTGGGTGTTCAGCATATGCGCAGTGCTAGGAATTAACAGCTTCTTAAAAGTTAATGGGAAAATGAAACAGCCCTAGAATTGTATATTGGAAATCAAAATAATGCATTCTCTGAAAGATTCTACACTGATAGCATGAAGTAAATGTGCTCCATGATAGGAAAAAATGGAATATCTTTAATTTTTTAACAAGTAAATTTTTTTTCTTTTTTTGTCTTCTTCTCAACCAATCCAGTCTTATAATAGAACCATTGTTTGCCTGCCCCCTGGCTTAGCCACCATAACTGCTTTTCAAAGAACACCCATATTTTTAGTACAGTCACTGCAAAGGTAGGAAGCAGGTGGCTAATGACCCCCATTTTGCTTGTCTGTTGGTTTGCACATGGAGGATGCTTGCTCTTTACTAACCTGAATTTAGATCCTGTGTTACCAAGTTTAATTCTCCATCCACAGTTACAAACACAGTGGAGCAAGTACATGCTGGATCTCATGCTGCCAGGCATTCTGACTACTGCTCAGACACTGCAAGTTTTAATTCTTCCCACAGTTAAGAACAGCCATAGGGACCCATGGGTTTCCATGGGTTGTAGACACCTTTGAAGAGACATTTATATACCATAAATTGTACATGTGATTTGAAGACTACAGTGATTTGCAGCTCCCTCCCACACAGGTTTAGTCCATATTATTAACTACTTATTCCACGAGCATGGATCATAGGCCAATGGGCTTAAAGCTGACACAGGGCTATCAATAACCTTGGCAAAACAGAGAGTATTGCCACCTGCACATACACATTCCTCAGCAAGAACTCAATACTGCTTCCAATGGAGTAACTCCTGTGCTTAATAGTGGCAATAGACTACTTTAGAGCACTGTCTGCCCTACAGTGTGTGAAAAAAACTCTTGGCTGATATCTCTCCTACTTGACTATTTTGCTAACTTACTGATATTTGTAGCCTGAGCCACTCAGTCTAGTCCTTTCCTGAATAAAGCCCAGCTTCCACACCTCTTGTTCCAGTCCAGCCATTCTTCTAGTGCTCAGAAAACAGACTACAGCAATACTTCTCTAGCTTATCCCTCTTGAGGACACTACACCAACCTAAAGCCATCCAATATCAGCTTATCCTCCTTTCTTGGTTTTGAAGAGCTGACAGCACTCTGCAGTGAAATGCTTTCAAAGACCCCACAAGGTTTTGTCACAGAAATAAGCATTTCCTTCAATGTAACAGAAAGTCAGCCCACAAAATCTTCTGGCTGTATTTTTTTTTGTTTGGTTGCTTTTTTTTGTTTGTTTTTTTTTCCCCTGAAAACATAAAATGAGGGAATGACAGGGAAGCTCCCAGTAGAAGCTTCAAAAAGTGAGGTTGTGGAGTGCATGTCACAGTTGCAGAGCTGATTAGGGCTTTTCTGCAGAGACAAGGAGATGGGCAGGAAAAGAAAAGGATCTGTATGCTCGTAGATGGTTTCCTTATTTATTGGAAGCATAAATAACCATTCATATTTTCTGTGTAGTTCTTTCTCTTCAGACAATTGCTAGTATTCAAAACACTGGATTAGAACTGGCAGGTTGGAACAGTCATACTGTCTTAGTTTCCATTGAGATTTACTTCTTCCAACAACTAAAAAAGCAACTAGACTGTGCTTCAAAATATTATTTTCCCCTTGTTACAAAAAAAAAAAAAAATTCAAAGAAAATTTTTTTTTATTAACTCTTTATTAATATTTTACCTTAAAATGAAATTTTGGGACAACATTTTCATGATATGTTTTAAAAATGAAAAATAACTACCCACTAAGGAGTTATCAATGGCAAAAGTTGCAGTTTTGTGAAAATAAAGGGAAAATAGTGTTGATTCTTAATTCTTGTTAAAGCATTCCAAACATGTAATCCAGCTACCTCCCAGATCACATTTTCTGGTGTCAGATGACAGATAATGAAGTTCATGTTTTCTGAGGGAAAAAGGTTGAAGAAACAAAGCATGTTTCTTTCTCACTTGCAAAGCTTTACTTTGAGCCTACAAAACCTTTCTGTCTTCCAGACAAAGACATATTTTGTAGTGTGTTTCCGATTTTATGTACTGTGAGAGAGAGATACACACCATTTACATTTAAAAGAGGTTGTCACATTTATTTTTCCATTGGAAATATAAAGTTTTCAGATAAAACCCCCAAAACTCATGGAGTTTTCAACACAGACCAATGCATTTGCATCTCTGAGATCCTATATGGTTTATATTGAATTTCCTCCAAAAACACCCTTTTTTTGTTGTTGTTTGTTTGTTTTTGTAGCAATGTAAGTCAGTTAAAATTTTGACCAGAAAACCTTTTGACCAGGTATTTTTATATCATCTGCACTATTATTTTCCTGCTCTGCCTACATGGTCTCAAAACTCATATTTTTTAGTTAATTTTATATTCTCAAATTGCAGCTGATTTGGATTCCACACAGATATTCTTCTAACTAATTCAAAACCATACGTCCAAGACACATGAAAAACAACTTTGACAGGAAGCCAAATAAAATTAATTTAAAATTGTAAAGATAGCAGTAGTTACTATTTTTTTCCAATAGAAGCATCTGCTAGAAGCCAAATTTATAGCCTATTCCCATAGTGCATATCAAAGAAGTACAATGGTCAAGTAGCAAGTTTTTAAGACTTCGAGTTTTCTAAAGGTCTTGACAGCATCTTTTGTTATCCCATCAGAAATTATATCGCTGGATACCTATGAATACCACAACAGAATCAGGGGAAGATATACTAAAGTTTTCCATAAGAAAAAGAGAACCACAGCAGAACTGTCAAAACAGCAGAACTTCAGGTCTTTTAATTGGAAGGCATAAAGATTAACGCAGTAAACACAGAAATTTGTTTGAATAGAAGCAATGTAATTACCGGGTCAAGATAATTTCTTTTGTTTTTCATAAATAAAATTACATTTAAGAGCATGTGAAGTGTTTTTCTCTCCTCCTAGGAAAATGGTGTGAGCATGAAGCTTTAATATTTATGTGTTTTTCCTTATAAAAATCCATGAACAAAGGACTTCACCATTCTAAAGGTTACACAAAATTTCAACAATAGGTTTAGTTGATTTGAATAGCCTTTTGGCATGTTGATTTAATGCTATAAGAGTGGCCAAGGGCTTTAACAGTTTAACAGGATAATGGGGTAGAGAAAGCATGCTGAGAAAATGCATTCCAAGATTTAAGGACTTAAAATGTCTGAATTAAACTAAACTGACATGTATTCATTCTTAGCAAATTTGCTATAATTATATCGGGAATGTCTGAAACAAGACCGAGATCACCCGCCAGCTGATCTGAGGGGGATACTGGTTCCCATTATAGGAACTACATTTCAAGCTGTTGGCCACATACCTAGACATTAAGCAAATGGAGCAATATCTCAGTTAGTATAAAAGCATTACAGAGCTAAGGCCACTTCAGCTGTGGCCAATCTCTGTTGAAGATACAGATGGCAATAAAATAACAAAAAGCCCAAAGAAAGCCATCCAAAGTAACATAAGAAATATGTTAGTGAATAGATCTATAATCATTACAATAGGATGGCACTATCATGCACTAGAATGAAGTCAATCACTTAAATATCTGAGGTCTCAGAATTCTGAGAGGATGATTAGTTCAATAGATAAATAGAAACAGCTATAAAATCAATTTTATTGCCCTATGACTTAAACAATCTGTGAAGTTCAGTAAAGCTCAATTAAATCTGGGACATCTGGAGAGCTATTTCTCTTCATAGTCTTATACCATGTTATGTCTTAACATTCTTGATCATCTCTGTTTTCCTTTTCAGAGAAATTTGGTGATTGCCAAAATTCTTTTCCCTGCAGCGTGTTTCAGCAGCCACCCCACAAGGAATTCAGATCTGGTGTAACATCTCTCTTCCGGCAGAAGACCTGGGGGACATGCTAACATTTATAATCCAGAGGGTAATCCATAGTACTTTGAGGGACATCTTTTCAGGAAATGGAACTTCTGAGGTTTCTCCATACAACCCACATTTCCTTTTTTCTTTTAATTATGTATGACTCACAGGTGAGCCAAAGTTGTATGATCTGTATGATAATCTGTGACATGCTACCTATGCATGGATGGTTTCTTTTGTCTCTACTCCTCTTCATATGATCCCTGGCTGTTTCAATGCCAGGGAAGCAGAGATTCCCTGGTATTTAACAGATTTATTTATTCCTCTGTAATGCATACAGTTCTACATCTAAATTCCTCCAGTTTTTGAGGATGGGAGTTGTAAATTGTTGAGAATTTGCATATGATGCAGGATTTGGCAGCAAGGGCACTAAAAAATATTCTTATGTTTGACATTTCCAATATTAGACACCTAAATCCTCAGTTAGACTCTGAAGTATATGGTCTGTTTGTCAAGCAGCTGATGGTCTAGCTGACATCAATTGACACTGTGGGTGAAAAAGCGCTTGAGATACTGCAATTTCTAAATATAGAGGGAAAAAAATAAAGAATAAATAAAGGCGCGTTTTCAATTAGTACGAAACACTGTCCTTAGGACTTGTAAAAAGCTAAAAAATTGCAGAGTTTCTTTAAAATTAAGTAGTTGCATTTTCAATTTAGCTGAGATTTTTATAAGGATTATCACTCCTGACTTTATTCACTAGGCAAGCCTAGTTGACACACCACACCTATTAGGCTAACCTGATATATGAAGAAAGACTTTGGTACTATGACTCCAATAGGGGAGATAAAGTTTTATGGTTGGGTGGTGAGATATAAACAAATTCCAAATCCCCGCCATTTACTGCATGAGTCTTGACAAGACTGAAAACAAATGAACCCTCAGATTTAAAATATCAGTAATAAAATAGCAATATGGAACCTTCTAGCAATTCAATTTTCACTGTTTTCAGAGCACTTTTCTGTTTGTTTTTGGTTGGTCAGTGGGTTGTTTTTTTGGTGTGACATCCTTCACAGTGTTGACAACCTTGCATTTGTACATTTCATGGCTTCCTCTTAACTAGCCAGGAAACCACAACAGCTCCACTTGGAGTCTGCTGAGTCTTGCCTGGTCAGGGATCCCAACCAGAATCTCCCTTCCATGGGAGACCCATTTCCCAGGAGATATTCCAACAGGTACTCAGCATAAGTCAGTATCCTGCAGACTTGGACAGTTTTGTTCTTTGCATTAAGTATTTTATTTTATTTATTTATGCATGGAAACTGACATTTTGGTTCAAGATGAACCTGGGTCACATTTCTCTTTTCGGATAAAGTATCAAACCTGTTCCAAGCAGTTTTCCTGGGCACCTACTGGCCAGTGCCAGGTGGGTGCATGGGGCTAAGTGGGATTGATGTGGTTGCCCTTGTCTTCTTGACTGGCAAAGTGACTGAGGAGAAGAGTTTGCACAAATCCATTAGGGCACACATGTACATCTTTGCAGGAAACAAAAAATGCTATAAGATTCTCCTATAATCTTTGTTACAAGCTCACTTACATGCATAAAAAGCTGGAGTTTGTATCATTGCCTCTTTCTCAGGCATTTAGGCAACTAATCTGGTGGAATCAAGTTGGATTATAACAGCTCCCTTTAGAGAATTCGAGTACTTTTGCACCACAGAAATCCAGCAGGGCTGAATGGCCAATGTTGTTATACAGGCTTGGAATGCAGCCCTTATCATGCATTTTTTAACTTCTAGCTCCTCTAGCATCAAGCATATCGTCTACAGCTGTTGCTAACACATCTTCTAATACCCCTAAATATAGGAAGTATATCTATGTAGATCTGCATACATAGATTTTTTTTGTTTTTTTTTTTTCCTTTTGCCATGACCACAAATGTCTTAATTAGAGAAACATTTTTTTCTTGTTTTGTGCTTTACCAATTCTCACGTACTATTTTCCTACTTTGTGGTTTTGAATAGCAACAAGACCTGGAAAGAATTTCACACTGTGATGCATTTTCAAAACAGTTTTGCTGTTTTTAATGTAAATTTTGTAGGTGCAAAGAGCACTGACATCACTGCTGTACCAAATGAAAAGCTTAAAGTGGTGCAAATTAATTCACTTTGTCCTAAGGACTTACACCTAGTAGAGAGCTCTCCTTACAACCAACCTGCATGAGATGAAGCAAGTTCTTTCCGAACTGAGACAAGTGCTTGTGCTGAGTTATTGAGGATGAGTTCTGCTGCAGGACCCTCTTAACTCTCATAAGCAAATACAGAAGGATGAACTGAAGGGTTTGGGGAATCTGAGTCTCCTAAAGACAAGCCCTGTAACTCTTGAGAAAAATTGGTTTTGCTTCTCTTTTTCTGTACTATAGAAACCATACGCATTACTTTTATCAGGGATAAAAGTAATGCGACAAAATCCTAAACTTGGAAGTTATTTACAGTGAACTCTTTTAAATTAAAAACTAGCTGTATGTCTCTGATATGGGTTAGAAATATGTATATGTTCCTGATGTTGCTTGATTTGCTAATCCTGAGAAATGCAAAAAAAAATTGCCTTGAGTACTTCATGCCAAATGGGTAAAATGAATGTCTTGAATTTCAGAAGTCTTTCCTTACAGATATATCGCTGCTGAACAACTCCGTTTTAATGAGTTTTTAAAAAAATATGTTATTTCTTTTCTACTGACATGTTCCAAAGTCCTTTCATATTTCTCCTCCTCTTGTTAATTTTCTTCATTCCTCTGCTATTTGCTATTTGTTTCCCTTTAATATCTCCTTTATTTTTGTTTTGGTGGCTATGTCTTATCTTCCCTTTACTCTAGAGGTGGATTTCTTTATGCTTTCAGAGAAAAGCCATGGAATATCTGCCCCTCACTTAACACAAACACACACACACACACACAAACATGGACACACTCAAATCCACTAAGCTAAGCTTGCTGCAGCTTCTCCACCAGTGCTCTTTTTTGTCTTATAGAATATTGGCTTTTTTTTTTTTTTCTTTTTTCTTACTCAGCTCACTGTGCAGAAATCAATGTTCTGCTACACTGGCTGGAGTGACAGTAATGCAGGAGATATCAGCCCAACAGCACAATGTACAAAGAACTGCTCTCCAAAAATCCCTCTCTGCTGAAAAATGAGGAGGAAGCCACACTTTGTTTCCTCCATGGGCAGAGTAGCAACCCATCTTTTTCCTGGTTCCTCTGCTCCTCTCCTTCCCCCTCACTCACCCTCAAATCCAGAACTGAATAGTTTAGGCTTACAGGATACTAGTTCAAAGAAAGAACTTAAAAATTGTTCCTCTTTTATAATATCATCATCTGGTACAAGAACCCAAACATAAATGCTGTTGCCCTCTGAAATGTAAAGGGACGCTATTGCTTGGGCCAGCAAAATCTTTATGGGGGATTTGTGTTTTGTTCCCTAGGATTAGGAGACATTAAAAACAAATTCTTGAATCCTTGACAGTATTTCTCTGAGTTAATCTCCTCTAGTGGCTGTTGGTATTTGCAGTGTCTACCAAAGTCAGCCTCTTCTGGTTATACCGTGCAATCGGTGGAATATTGTGGAATATTGTGGAACATCCCACACACTGACTATGCAGGAGGGTAAAATTACACTAGAAAAGTGCTAGAAAAGGGGTGACAATGGACTTCATTTTTAGCCGGGCAGGCTTGAGAGATTATACAGAGAGGTTCTGTATGTTTCCAGTGAATTCAACATATTTGTCTTCGCAAATTATCCTTTAGTAGTTCCTACTTTTTATTTCTTGGTGGCTTTTACCCCTGTCATTATTCAACATCTGATATTTTTCCCCCTATGAAATATAACATAAGGAGTAAAATCACTGTTTTCTGGGCTGTTTGTATGGACATTGTTGATATTGAAAATCTGAGGCTGTTTTGATTCATTTTTCATGCTGAAGTATCCTTGGTTTTGTTTCCTGATGGAGTGAATAAAACTACTGGGCACAGACTCAATGCTGGGCTGTGTAGCTGGAATTGCATTGAGGAGACCAGTCAGGAGTGTGTTTAGACAATCACACGCTCTGACCTGCAGAATTAAGGTTATCAGAGCCTAGTGGATTTTCAAATGGCTTCTGTTAAAAATTGGCTGAGTATTGTGTGGGGATGGATAAAGGGAGATTTTGTTTTGCTTGTTGAAGTGGTTCAACTAACCAAATGCAAGACTAGAGCTTCACACTTGGCTGTTCTCTCCCAGCCTTTCAATAAATATATTTGATTTGAAAAAATGAAAGAGAGAGGATAAAGTAGACACTGTTAGAGGCTTACTGGCAAATCATTTAAGGCACAGGAAGGTTAGAAAGCTACCTGTGCTACATTTTTTTGCAAATGTGACCCACTGAACTATTTCACAATGATCTGTAACATGGAAATTTGATCCAAAAATATTTATTACTGGTGTTCATTTTTTTCTTGGAACTATACTTGCTGTAATAGTACTTCAACATGGACAAATAAAGAACTGCATTTGCACCAGGAAAAATATAGAAATTAAGGACGATTTTAATTGCCTTCAGCAGTTTTCTAGATTGTTTCTGAGTGGAAAAGCAAACGTGAATATTTTGAAAATTCTTTTTTTTTCTCCCAGTCTTATTTCCTTGTGTTTGAAAAAACCCTGAGCAATAGAAGTGTTTTTTATTTTCAAAGCATTAAACAAGGAACAACTAATTGCATTAGCTGTTTGGCACAGGCTCGACACCGCCTTCACCCTTCATTCAATTAGAGCTTGCTTTGAATTTGGTGAGGTCAGATTGCATCCCAGTTAGATGTTATGACTCAGATCATGTCCTACCCATATTTTTTACAATTATTGAAGTAACACTAAGAACTGTTGACAAATGAGGCACATTTCATTAGTCTGTTTAGCAGATGGGGAAAGCAAGTAATGACAAAAGGAAATAACTTAAAAGCAAGTGGCAAAACTGGTCATTAGTCCTGGTGAAGCTTGAAACTGTGTTTTGATATGGGAGGGGCAAAAATGGAAAGAAAGGATTTCATCTCCCTCGTTCGAGTATATTTCTCATCTTGCTTGAAGTGAGGAGCTACCACAAACTGATGTACCCTAATTTGGTATATGTGGCATAAAGAATTCTGATGGGAGTCCTTTCTTATTCTCTGCTTACAGATGCACACAAGGATGAACATTCTGCCCATATCCATAGAAAAAACTGCAGTGGATTACACAAATTACAGACATCCACCTCTTAGGAGAGGACTAGAAAATTATTTAGTAATCCCAATTAAAACAAGCACTGCCTCATGGTGAAGATCACTCTCCATAGTTCATTTATAATGACAGTCACACTTCAGTGCCTTACCCAGTGGTCCCAGCCTGTAGAGAGCCTGGTGCAGGAATAGCTGGAAGAAAAAGGCCATAGTCAGATCAACTTAGTAAAGCTAGCAAAGTGGGCCTCAGTCTCACGGATACAGTGTCCTTGAGATAAGGAAGACACGCAGAATTGAGAAAAACATGAATGCCGAAGTGCTTAGCTAAGCCGCACAGCTAGACCAATGATGAGCTCAGATTTTGCACTATGCATGAGCTAATTAAGCACTGTATTTAATCGCCACTCTGCGTATCAATAAACGAGACTTTGCTGATGACCGAATTGGTGTCCGCGTCTCCCTTCTCCGACATTTGGTGAACCCCGACGTGCCTCCGTCGCTGAAAAGAAAACAGTTTCAGAAAACGGGGGAGAACGCGCCACGGTCGGTGAAGTAGAGTTGGGGCCTGCTGCAACCGGGTCGGTGTCAAACGACGTAGGGAAGACACCCCCAGGAGCCATAAAGGTGGTCCTGGGCCATACGTGCTGCCGAAGCCGGAGAGTTGCAACAGCGCTGACGACGAAAAATGGACAGGCAAGCAGCATATGATTTATTTATAGTACATATACATATACTACATATATACATATATATATACTATATACTACATATAGATAAGTTAAGGTTAAAAGAAATTAATCCCAGGAAGGACATACCGGGGTTGTTAGCCTGGGATTATGCTAAAGGTTTATTCTCTAATCCTCACACCGTGCATGATTTGAATGAGTGGCGTAAGTTAGGGGATGCACTGTGGGAGGCGGTATTAGAGGATGATAAAACAGCAAAAAAGCTGGGAAAGATCTGGCGGGTAGTTCACAACGCACTGCTAAAGCAGCAGGCGGAGAGAAAGGCGGCTCGGGAGGCAGTAAAGGCATATAACAGGAATGCTCAGTATGGTGATAATGAGCCCCGAGCACCCAGCACGACCAGAGTAGAAATACCTATCTCTGGGGAGGCGGCAGGAATGACAGACATGGCTAGCTGTGCTTGGCCCTCGGCACCCCCCTTAAAAGAGCTTGAGGAGGATTCCGCCGCGGCGGCGGAGACAATTGCAGAAGGCGGAGTAACCCCGCCTTCCGAAAGCGAAGGGCCCCAGACCGGCGGCGAAAAATCCCCTTGCCAGTCTGAGCCTACCGCCCCTAAGCCCACCGTGGAGCCAGCTCCGGTCCCTAGGGCGGAAAGCGACCTGTGGGAGGAGATGGCAAGACGGCGGGGGGAGGCGTGGAGTATGCTAGCCAGACACGGCTTGGAGACTGGGGACGAGAGCGCTGTTGACGCAGCGAAAGCCTGGGCTTTTCCCGTCACGTATACACAGGGAATAAACCAGCAAGGACAAGCCGTCCAAGTAGGAGCATACTCGCCTCCCGACTGGAAGCTGTTAGCCCAGCTAAGACAGACAGTGAGTCAGTTTGGTTTCCGGAGTGAGCCAGCTAAGCAAATGCTAGATTTCTTGTTCGATACATACCTGCTGTTGCCAAATGATATGAGAAGTATAGTGAAACTGATTTTCACGCAACATCAGCAGTTGCTATTTAACGCCCACTGGCAAGCCCTTGTTCAGGAGTCAGTTGCAACACAGAGGGGCCCGGGAGATCCGTTAGCTGGAATTACCATAGACAAACTAATGGGGTTAAGACAATACCGCAGGACAGAGGCTCAAATGATTTCGGGACCCGACAAAGTTAGGGAAGCCATGCGTCTAGTAAGGAATGCCATCAATCAAGTCAAAGATAGCTCAGGCATACCCATGTATATGGGGATAAAACAGGGAAGAAATAAATCCTTTAGGGACTTTGTAGATAAGGCTGCTGCTGCTATTGAAAAGGCAGGAGTCCCAGAGTATATGAGAGGGGCGCAGGTTTTCTTAGTTAATGCACTAAAAGAATTAGGCTTAGGGCTGCAGAAACAAGCCGAGTCCACACAGTCACAGGTGTTAGCCGCTCTTGCTCCGCTCTGTGCTTCCACGGTGGCCCCAGCCACATCGAACGACCACCGGCCTCCCTCGGCGCGCTGCTACAGATGCGGGTGGATGCGGCGCGGCCCGACGGGCGCCGCCGACCAGCCCCCGGCGGCCGCCGCCATATTGGCCCCAGTCACAAGTAGCCGCCGTGACACCAGCGCCATCTCCTGTCTACAACCAGCCACAACAGGGAGCCTGGGACTCGACCTAACAGCCGCAGTAAAAACATCTTTGATGACAGCTCGCTCCGTCAAAGTCCCAACTGGAGTTTATGGCCCAATAAATATCAAAGGACAAGCTCATGGAGGACTAATAGTGGGACGCTCGTCGAGCTCCATTGTAGGACTGTTTGTGCTACCAGGTGTCATCGATGCAGACTACACGGGAGAAATACAAATAATGGTTTATACTCCTTTTCCTCCTCTGACAATTGAGGCAGGTCAGCGTATTGCTCAATTTATTCCACTTCCACAGTTGAGCCGGGGTGTTCAACCACAAAGACAAACCCCACGTGGAGACCAAGGATTCGGATCATCAGGTATTGCTATGCTCACAATGGATCTCCATACCAGACCCAAAAAGAAGGTGAAACTAACCTATGCAGGAGAGACAATAGAAATGATAGGACTCCTAGACACTGGGGCAGATACCAGCATTGTCTCACCAGAAAAATGGCCCCACAACTGGCCATCAATGCAAACTACGGATACCGTGACAGGTGTCGGAGGATTCACCCTTGCCAGAAAAACTCCTCCAATAAAGGTCACTATAGATGGGCAAGATTTGGTGACTGTGTTGTCCGTAGTTGCTTTACCACCATCGGTACATTGCTTGATTGGTAGGGACATTTTGGCTCAGATGGGGGTCGTTTTATCCAATGAGCACCCTTTGGGGTAATTGCCATTGCTTGGACTTTCCCAATCCCAATCACCTGGACTACCAATGAACCGGTAATGGTTAAGCAATGGCCTCTAAAAAGGGAAAGTCTAATACAAGCACATCAACTCGTAAAAGATCAATTCCAACAAGGACATTTAAAACTCTCAACAAGCCCATGGAACACGCCAATTTTTGTGATCAAAAAGAAGTCAGGAAAATATCGTCTTCTACATGATTTAAGGGCAGTAAATAATCAGATGGAGGCAATGGGGGCATTACAGCCAGGCCTCCCCAACCCAGCAATGCTCCCACAGCATTGGCCTCTTCTAATCATTGATCTAAAGGACTGCTTCTTCACTATTGCCTTACACCCTCAAGACACTAAAAGATTTGCGTTCACCCTACCAGCAATAAACAGAGAAGAACCTGATAAACGGTATGAATAGACTGTTCTTCCACAAGGAATGAAAAACTCGCCTACCCTGTGCCAACTGTATGTGGATGCCGCACTACAACCATTGAGGATACAGTGGCCCAACACAATTATTTATCATTATATGGATGATATCCTCTTTGCTCAAGAATCAGCATTTACAGACACTCAGGTGCAGGAAATTCAAAGCACCCTAGCAAAGGCATCCCTCATAATAGCTCAAGAAAAAATACAGCGATCCACACCATGGAGGTACTTGGGGTGGTCTATCACAGACCAAATCGTACGGCCACAGAAGCTCCAGCTTGCAACAAAGATCACCACTCTAAATGAGGCACAGCGACTGCTAGGAGATCTACAATGGCTCAAGCCGATTGTTAGGATACCCAACTCCTTGCTAGACTCCCACAGGCCACTACTTAAAGGAACTGACCCAACCGCACCCGTAACCGTAACCCCGCAACAACAAGAAGCCCTCAAGGGTATTATACGCTGCATCGATGAGGGGTTTGTCTCCCGCCGAAATATCTCCTCGCCCATCGATCTTACCATCTGGAGTACTGCCAACCACCTACTCGGTGCACTCACACAGCTACAAAAGAAAACACGGGAGACACGGGTACTAGAAAGAACAGCCTCTCAGCAGCCGTCCTTGTTGTGCGTGTGGGGGGTCATGGTGTGAAGCCTGGGTAGCCCTAAAGTGCGGGGGCTGTGGGGACTGCTCGTGGGTGGAACAGAACCAGAACAGCTCCTGTTAGCTTGGGCCCGGTGGGAACTTACCAACTGGATTAAGAGGCAGCACATCTATGCAAATTCACACATTATCGCTGCAAGATGCAGACATAAAGTCCCACACCTGCCTTGGCCTCAGGTAGGACCAATTAAGCCCGGTACAGACCCAGAGGAGGTATTAAATCAAAGTATAGAAGAGGTAAAACAACTGCAGATAACAGGGAGCAATACAGGGCGTAAAAAGAATAGGCCGCCAAAGAAATCAAAATGATGATCATTACACTGCTTATGCTTGCTAACTTTGCTCACACAAAATCTTTTCCAATGCAGCATGCGCCTCGGGAAAACGTATAGGTAACATTCACTAACATAACAAGACAAGAATCAATCTGCTTAAGTCTAGGAGGAGTACAAAATCCTTTTAAAACCTGTCTAGTAAGGTTGCCAGTATGGTTGCAAGAAGTTCAAGGGAATGTGCTGCATGAATTTATCTAACCACTCTGAGTCCATCCACAAAAAGATACAAAACACGCAGCAGAAATTACACAACCTAAAAGAAAAAGATGGTTGGGGCATTGACGAGTGGTTAAAAAGCCTAGGTCTTAGGGGATGGATTCAAACCGTTATTAAGCATGCTATTATGGTGTTGGGTATATTCTTGTGCTTAGCTTTATTGCTACCTTGCTTGATAACTCGCTTACAAAATTTTATTCAAAAGACTGTCAGCAAAGCTTGGCATGCCACTCTTCTAGCTCAAAAAGAAAACGGGGGAAGTGTAGAGAGCCTGGTGCAGGAATAGCTGGAAGAAAAAGGCCATAGTCAGATCAACTTAGTAAAGCTAGCAAAGTGGGCCTCAGTCTCACGGATACAGTGTCCTTGAGATAAGGAAGACACGCAGAATTGAGAAAAACATGAATGCCGAAGTGCTTAGCTAAGCCGCACAGCTAGACCAATGATGAGCTCAGATTTTGCACTATGCATGAGCTAATTAAGCACTGTATTTAATCGCCACTCTGCGTATCAATAAACGAGACTTTGCTGATGACCGAATTGGTGTCCGCGTCTCCCTTCTCCGACACCAGCCAGCCTAGCTATGTATCCTGGTTCCCGCGTATCACACATTAAACCTACACGAGTCTGCCCTCCGGCACAAGAGCCTTCAGGTTCCAGTTAGAAACGAGCCTACCTAAAATCAAGATCCGAAACCTCTTTTTCTGCTCAGACTGAGCACCCGGCTCTGAGCCCTGTGAGCAGCTGCTGGCAGCCCGGGGGCCGGTGGTGGCCCCGTGCCCTGCGCTGCTGCCGGCTCCCCAGAGGGGACAGCATCGGCGAGGCATTTGGGAACACACACGGATAAAACGAACAATATCGGACTGCAACAACCTCGTGCGCTGCCGAGGGTTATTAATCTTTAAGCAGGGTCTGGTTCCAGCGCTCGGAGCGCACACGGCAGCTGTGCCAGCGCTGGCCGGGAGCGGGGAGCGGGGACAGCGGGGCCGGGCACGGGGGCGGCAGTGCCGGCCTCGCCCGCGCGATGGCAGCATGGCCGAGCCGGGGCCCGGCCGGGGCCGAGCGGTGTCTGGCCGAGCGATGTGTGTCCGAGGGCTGTCCGAGGGCTGTCCGAGCGATGTCCAAGAAGTGTCCGAGCGGCGTCCCAGCGATGTCCAAGCAGTGTCCGAGCGGTGTCCCAGCGATGCCCCGGCGGGCCGGAGCACGGGCGGCCCCGGGGCACCGCGGGCTGCCAGGCCGGGCCTGGGGCGAGAGGGGCCGTGCGGAGCGGCGGGAGCGAGGGCCAGGGCTCAAGGACAGGCTGCTCTACCCTGCCCTGCTCCGAAGTTTGGTGTCTGGCAGCCCGGCCCGGGGCACCGCTGCCTTCCTGGGGCCTTTGAGCAAACTGCACTGACTGTGCCCCGGCATCTCCCGAGGGTCGTGCACAATTCCGCTGCGGCCGTTCCCACCTGAAGCATCTGCTGCCCGCGGAAAGGGCGGACGGACGCTGTCAGCTATTCTGAAATTGGCCCGTTCCCAAACAGAATTTGTCAACTTCTCTGCAAGATGGGAACTGGGAAGGGAAAGCAGGAGAGCAGCGCTTTGCAGGGCAGGGATCCTTCCAGACCTGCCAGTGCAAGTTAAGCTTTGAGAGATAACGCGTGGTTCTTGTGACCTGTTCAGCATCTCTGGGCTTTTTCTTACCTGAGGACTCATTCCGAGCTCCAGTTATGAAGAACCTGAAGAACATCTGTCCCTGATCACTTCACAATTAGTCTACAGCTTCTTTTGAAATCAGAAGCACACAGATATTATTTTAAAAAGTGATCTATTATTTTTCAACTTTTTTCCTCCTCAAGTTTGCAGGGCCAAAGGTATTTTTACTGAGTTGATGTACAGGGCTTTCATGATGCTGAAGTAATTTATGAAGATGGAACTGAACTAAAGATTTTTATACCAGTCTTGAAGAGTGGAGTAACTGCCTTTTGCCGGAGTACTGTTTTGTGATATGAAATAAAATACTCTATAACCTATTTGATAGAGTGGAAAAATAAATCTTCTTCAGCATCACCTTTATGTTGCCACAATGTACCATTTTGTGTATTATCTGACTCCTTATGCTTCACATTCAGCAAGGGACTACTCCTTTTGCAGAGTTCTACTATACCTGCACACAGACATTTTCAGCATGGTTGGGGCAACAAGTTGCAAATAGTAAACTGTTGGTGCTATTTATATAGTCTAAGCTTAGAAATCATCAGGGAAGCAAGATATCCTACACAAACTCCCAGTTTTTGTCTAAAGTAATCTTGACGAAGAAAACTGGATATCTAAGAAATTGTTATAGGAATGTGAAAATAAGCTTTTGACTAGAGTCTTGATTTTAAAACTCTATTTTTAAAAATAAAGTTCAAAACAAAGCCTTGGCACAGGCAACAGTAGCACAGAGAACCCAATTGTTTTTGTTTGTTTGTTTGTTTGTTTGTTTGTTTGTTTGTTTGTTTGTTTGTTTGTTTTTTACCAAAGACCTGACGTCAGGGTATTTGACTCATTATAACAGAGACTGAATGCTATGGAAGCAACTTAGGGGAAAGTATTGAGTTATTCTTTCTGTCTTTTGTCTCTGACCATGTCTGGTTTTCATACATAATCACCAATGCAAAGTTTGGAACCAAGGCATGAATACCTGATCTGCCAGTCTGTTGTTATTATTTTTATTTTAATAGGGTCAATGAATAATGGAGAGGCTTCTGCTAAATGAATAGCTCTGAGAAAGAAAGAAATCTTCTTTCAACAGCCTCTTGGTTTAGGTATTCCATTCAGAAATATGAAATCCATGTTCAAATTCACTTGTGAGGAGATCTAAATTTCCTTTTCTGACATCCTGAGAGAGACTCTAAGATATCAGATTCTTCTTTAGGAGGAAGTCAGGACACTTAGCTCTTTGAGTTTTGGCCAAAACATGAACATCTGTTCTTTTGGCTATTTAATAGAATTAAAATTACTTTACAGAATTTTGAGGCAGAAATCACATGAATGACACAATATTAAATATCCCATAGAAAATAACAGACAGATTAAAAGCTTTGGCCTAGAGTTCCCTAATCTTAGTACACAGGACTTGCATGGCTAGTAGATAAATTCTGAAGCTTCCCAGTTACTCCTATGTGTGCCACTATTGCCTTTGTATGTTATGCCTTAAATAGTTCTTCTCTGTGCCTTAATATTTCCCGTGGAAAAGTGAATCTAATGCTTCTGACCCCCCTTTTTATTACTTTTTTTTCCTAATAAATGAAGAGAGTGTTTATTATTATAAATAATTTCTGATGGGTTATTTTAGCAGTCTCCAAAGTAGGGGTAGCTTCAACCAGAATAAAGAGAAATTTTGTCTCTTTCCCTAAATGAATAGAAATATTCAGCATGATGGTAGCATGACATACAGAAATTAGACTTCTTTTTTTTCTCTACTATTATAAATCCTAAGATATTAATGACCTTGGCCCAGCATGTCTTGCTGAGAATTAGTGACTGGATGAAAACACTTCCCCAAAAGGGACAGTCATTAATTCTAAGTAAAATTCACTAGGGATCAATCAATCTAACAAAACTATTCAATAGTGTTGTGGAAGAATTTGAAAAGAAATCATTTATGAATCTGAAAGGCTTTAAAAAAAAAAGTAACAGAGATGTAAAAAGAATTTGTTGAGTAACATATACTGTTTAATTAGAAACTATGTAAATATGTATCTCAAGGGACATTATGATTTTTCAGCTTTCATCTGTATAATGACAACATAATATAATATTATTGCATTCAAGTTTCATGGAACATGGGACAAGAACATCTGTGACTACACAGTAAACAATGGAAGAAAGAAGTGAGCTTTGTGGTATTGCCTGGAGTGCAATCAGGGAAGGACAGGCATCATGGTTTACCTTTTATGAATAGAAAGATGACACTTTCCTTAGCAGTTTTCCATTTCTGCTGTAAATTGGCTCTGTCCTGAACCTCCCAAAGCTGGCCTTCTGCTTGACAATGAAATGTACTCTGTGGGGCAAACTTCATGCACCTATTAATCTCTGCAATCTGCTTGGGCTCCTGAAGGTTCAAAATTCACCGAAGAGAATTTGGCTAGAACTAACCAATATGCTGGTGAGGTCTGTCTTTGTGCTAATTGCAGTTCAATATATCATATATACGGACATACATGCATGCATATATTGTGTGTTGGTTGTTCAGCTAGTAATGTAGCAGCCTCTTTGAAATAAAATCATCTTTGATTGTACTGGAAGAATAACACTAGGTTTCATCTATGATACCCTGTAGAAGATTGTTGCATAAAACTAGCAACATAGCCAATACAAGGTCAAAAGTTCTTAGTAACAGATATGTTTAAATTTGCCAGTATTTAATCTTTGCAGCCTTGAAGTACTTTGGCCCGTCATAGAAAATAATGTGTTTTGTAGTCTTTTATCTCTCCAGAAGAGAGACAATTAAAAAGAGAAGGTGAGACAATTAGAAAGAGAAGGTGAAAACATTTGTGTGTGTGGGTGGAGCATGAGATTCTTTTATGAAGTAAGCTATAAAAATGATTCCTCTCTAGTCTGAAAGCCTATTTCTCTTAAGGTTGGTTGCAATCCCAGCCTTCATATATCACCTACAAAGGTCTTTGTTACAGGAAAACCTTTCTATTCTCCACTCTTCAAAGCAATCTATTAAAGCCTATCTTTTTAGCCTACCAAGCCCTGCAAGAGGTTATATGGATGTATGAATTTTACTTTGTAGTAGCAGAACTGAGCTTTTAAAGGCAATGGGGTTTGACAAGCTGCAAAGGTGGCCTTAACAGTAACTGCAAAGAGCTACTGTGTGCTAGATTATTTAGAATTTATTATTTTGAATGTGTCCCAAGTATATGGGTCCTGCTTCAGAGCGGAGCTGCAAGCTATGGCTAAGTTCAGTGACATTGGCTATTGCTCATGAGCTAAGGACAATTCTGAGCTAGGAAATGCCAGTCTTAAGGTGCAGTGTGCTGCCAAGGCCATTCAAAGTTTGAACTTGACAAAGTGTCACTTTGGTGTGCTGTTGAGTTTAAAGGCAGGGCAGTATCTGTGTTACATGAAGGAGCCTTAGTTTGCCAGTACATCTTAAAGGAATACCAATTTTAGTCTTTCCAACAGCAGAATTCTTTTGAACTCCTGTTGGATACAGGGATCTCAGGGATCAATCACAGTATTGCAGGCAGGATGTGTTCATTCAGTAGCAGCAGCTTTGGCACCAAAAGAGGATTGTTGAAACTATTTTCCTTTTAGCAGCAGGAATAAGTACTCTAAGGAAACAGGACTCAGTGAGATTGCATGATGCATAAACAGTGTGTAATCCTTTGAATGTGCAGGGAATTATACACAAATTAGGAACAAGAACAAAAATTCAGTTGTTGTGCTGTACATGCTTGGTGTTAAATATCCAAATTTGAATTGTTAGTCAGGAAGGTCTTTGTCTTCAGAGAAGAACTCTGAAATCATATAGCACTTTCTAGCTCCTCCCTTGGGATTTAATGGATCTGAATTAAATGGTTTCAGCTTCACAAGTTTGTGGTTTTTAAATCAGATAAAATGCATTCCTTTTTACAGGGAAAAGGTATTTATTGGATAGGTTTCTGAAAACAAACATAGAATAAAACCTAGGACTTCAGTAACTAGAAGCCAGAAGAGAAGGAAAATAAACAACACATTTTCCTGTAAATTAGACTACAGAATACCAAATGGCACACAATCAGAAAATGGCAAAAAAATGTGTTGCAAAGATCAGGTTATAACAATATTCTCCTTTTTTTTTTTACCAGGTTATAAAAGTATTCTTTTTTTTCCTTCTTTCTTGAGAATGCATGTTTATACAGACAGAAAAATGAGACATGTTTAAAAATACCAAGTATCAGATGCATTTATTTTTTCTACCTTTTTTTTTCCCCACAAAGACACTTTTGGCAAAATATTCAAATGCTATAATAAAAGGATTAGAAAATGTCTGCACAAGGAATATTCCCATATTATATCTTGGGTTGAAAATTTAATTATTTTGAGGAAATAAATTAAACACAGAAACAGAAAGATCAATAACAGAAGGGTTTTGAGAAACAAAATACCTGCAGCTGTATTTCTGTTTCTAAGAGAGATTTGATTTGACATCTACTCATGTTAGCATTTGGAAGAGAATAAGGCTTGGCATATGCTACTATGTGTTTTCCTCCTACGGAGAAGTGGCAGGCACCATGCTATACCTTTTAAATTATCGCTTATTGCACAAATTAAAAGAAAAATATTTAACCATACTTCAGAGGTAAATTTATAACAATTAGTTTCTCTCTTTAAAGACACTTTTGTTTTCTATTCTTTGAAATCTATGAAAACACAAACCACAAGAGACCAGTAAAAGTTTATAATTTCATAAAAAAACCAAAACGTTTTCTTAAGGAACTGACAGTACCCAGTGCCTGAAAAAGCAAATCATATCTCTATGCTTTTTCATTCTCAGGAAAGCAGGCATGGAACCACTCCCTCTCCGTGTTAAGATGTGAATTCCAGCATGCAGGTATTGCTGAAAATTGAGGTCTTATTCCAGTTTATTGCAGTTATTTCCCCAAATGTTTAGAACGCTGATGGCACTGAGTGCTGAGGCTATTGAGGTTATGCAGAGTTACTAGTTATAAAGCTGCTGTCAATGACATCCAGTAACAAGCACCAGAGCAAGTTTTGACAACTGAACCTGGACGACAGAAAATTGGGTGGGCTTTTCTAATAGCAAGGGGCAGTTATCTGTCAGCTGTACAGAGCTATTTGGAGTCCAAGCCAAGTTTTCTTATCCCTTGAAATAATGCTTTCTAGCTCAGCAAGAGATTTTAGGGCTTAGTATGGGATTGATGTGGGGATTCCAGTGGTCTTTTTTTACAGGTCAGATGAGGTTAAACAACTGTCTCGTCTGTTCCTCAGCTTTGTGAATCTTTTCAGCAGATAAACACAGGGTTAGATATGCATCCATCAATGATCCCTCTCATTCTCCTTTCTGCATGCAAAGTTGTACTCCAGTATGTCAGTGTTTGGTCATGTGAAACAGCTGTCTGTGGCACTTGGCTTTTAAACACTGGGATGCTGCATGTGAGAAGATGGCATGCTTTCCATTTGGTAATTAAACTTAGTGGTGAAAAGTTGTGCCTGACCTCACCACCTCAGGCAACACAAAGCAACCACTGTAATATGGTGGTTATATATCTATCTAGATATAGTTAGATATAGATATAGATGATATATATGATAGATAGATAGATATAGATATAGATATAGATTAGATATAGATATAGATATAGATATAGATATAGATATAGATAGATATAGATTAGATATAGCTATAGATAGATAGATAGATAGATAGATAGATAGATATGAAATTCTGAATCCCTGTATCAAATGAGCCAGAGTTCATCAGCACTTACCTGAACAGATGACTCCAGATTTGCTGCAGACCTATTCTGTCTACAGAATACCTAGACAAAAAGTCAAACCCTGAGTGATAAACCAATTTATGTGTTTCGGGGAAAAAAGAATCATAATCTTTCACAATATACTCAGAGGTTTTACCAACAGAAATGTGTTCTGAAATTGTATTGTGTAATATGTTATTGGTTTTATTTAAAAATTTGCTTTCTTCAGTGCAACAATGAGACTATACAGAACAATGTGCTCCATCTAAATAAAATTCAGGAACCTAATTTAAAAATGGTTGAAAATTCCCCTGTTGAGTTCAAGGAACTTTGGATCTGCACCATTTGTTTTGTCAGTATTTAGTGCAATTTTTCATGTAGAAGAACTCCTGCATGCAACAGGCCAGGAAAGAATGTAAGAAATTTCTGAGAGCTGATCCCTCAAATCTCCATAGATCATGGCAAGTGGGATATAAGCAAAAATAGTTGAATTCTTATGTAAGTGTGCAGACTATTTTGCAAAGCACTGTGTCTCTGCAGATTAGAAGCAGAAAAAGACAACAATGGTTAATATGTTGGGCACTCAAAATATGGAATCGTGGAGATAGACTTTTCCATTATGAGCTCAGCTAATGCTACATTGATGGAAAACTCACACTTTAGGTAGACAGCGACTGGAAAAATTTTAAGTGGTGTAAGGGTCCTGCTACCAGATTAAGAAGTCAGGTTATGCACACTCAGGCTTGAAGACTCAGTTTTCAGAATTAATTTTTCTACACAGATTTATTCTGTTTTCACTGAAGCCAAGCATATAGTCTTATTATTATTTGACCTAGGAGATAATCTGTACTCTCAAGTTTCTGTCTCTGGTTGGACATTAGTTTTGCCACTTCTTTTTCATTCAGAATCCCCAGTGACTGCTGTTCTCCAGCTCTTAATGTGACAGATAATAAGGACAATGGAAAGCACTCTGTGACAGATGCAACCTTTTTGGCATCTGAAGGTGCAACCATATTTTCAGTTTAGCATGCTAAAGGGCACCAGTTCAGAGCCTTATGTGGATAGAAGTGTATGCTGCTGCTGAAAATAATAAGAAATAAGACTATTTTGAACACAGTTATAGAGACAAGTGTGTGGAGCATTTACCTCTCTGAACACTGAGAAGAAATATCTAGACTGAGTCAAACTAATGAAATACCTGTGATGATAAAAATAAGCCTGCTAGAAATCCTCTTGCAAGCAAACTACGATAATGCTCTTGTATACTGCTATAGCACTTAATGTTTTCTGTTGCAACTTTCACAGATACAATTGCCCTTGATATCACAGTGATATTTCTACTCTTCTTTATACCCACACCCCTATTCTTAAGCATTTTTGCTTCATTAATAATTGATGCCTGTGTTTAAGGCTTCTATTTGAAAATATCTCTCAAATCTACTTTATTAGATTTTGAGTAAATGTTCTCCAAATCTCCTCAGCATTTTGTTAAAAATGAATGTCATATATCTTTTGATAAAGCCTACAGAGTTAAGTGCCTAATAAAATAGTACATGACTAAAATGACTATTAATATTTTCACATTATGCTGAAGTATGAGTATTCTCCCAGCAAAGGTATGAATCACTGGTTTTTCATTTCTTTAATTCTTTATTAATTGGTACTTGAGGCAATAAACCATAACATATAACTTTGGCTTCAGATAAGGTTTAATGAGTGCCTGACCTTTGCTTGGATAATTTTCTGTCAGTGAACCAATTCAGGATAACCCTTTGAAGCTTGAATTGCTGTGTTGAGTGCTACTTGCTTTTCACTGTCCTTGACTTAAATGGGTGGTACTGATAGTTGGCTTTTTACAAAGAAGGCTTCCATAGGAAAGCTTTCTTTTAAATGATTAATTTAGTGGAAATTTAATTTTTTTGTGTCTCTCTCTGTGTCATTAATTATTCTGCAATAGAACAGAAGCCTGATTATAGCTGAGAACCACCTTTCTTAACATAACTGAGTTATATGGCCTACTAAGATGTCGTAATCTGCATGATGGCCCTTCCACCTAAACGTACATCATGCTTATGGATATACCATAAAAACTCAGAAGAGCAAGTCTTAATTCTTTTAGAGTCCCACAGAGTATAGCTAGAGAAATCAGAAAGTTATTATCTAAATGAAATTGCATATTAGATATGGGACCTGAATAGTTATGATATCTTTCAGGTAATCCTGAAAAAACTGTGGATATCCAGCTGGTACAAGTTCAGATCTTGACTGAAGTCTCCTGAGAACAGGCTTCCCCGGGGGGATCTCCAGCACTTTCTACTTCTGTCTGGATTTGAAATACTATGAGAACAATCACTCATGCTTTAAATTGGGAGTTATGTTTTCTATTCTTCTCAGAATCCCAAAGTGCAGCTAGGCATGAGAAAACGCGAAAATGATTGAACTTATTCTGACTCTAAAAGTTTTTCATGATTTCATACATTACTGAAAGATTCAGCAGTGTATTCTCTACCTTAAAATACTTTATTTCTGGAGCTTCTGACTACCATGTCCAGTGGTAGTATCATCTCTAACTTTTTTCTCCAGAACAAAGTAGAACCTTATTAAAAAAAAGGAGGCAGCCAAATGCAGAAGTAAACATATTGTTTGGCACTGACTATACATGAGGAAGACTAAATTAAATACTTTCTCCAATCTTTCTCTCTTTCTCAAGTACATAAGTTAAAGCTGGAGACGCCTTGTAGGAGTGCCTAACACAGTGGCTGGCCTGACCTGTGTATAGTACATTCTTTATTTTAAAACTGTGTTTTTAGACACACTAGAGCAGGAACTTAAGCCTTATGCCTTTTGAGGCACTTTAACCCTCAACAATAAATGCTGAGCGATTGAAAGCAAAATAGAAGCTTCAATTCAAAATGCCTTTTTCTTAGCAGTGTTTTAAACGTATTCAGGGGTTCAATTCCAGTTTTGAATCAGAAAACATGAAACAAGGATCAAAGATCCTTCCAATGGACATGGAAGAGTTTGTCCCCATACTTTTGTGAAAGCAGAGAATTATCATGCATTAAAACAATATAACAATATGTTGCATTTTTGTATGGTATCAGATTGCATCAGTATATCTAGCTTGGATAAAATAATATTTGCATTTATCAGATTCCAACCAACTTTTGGGCTTTGTTTTTGTGGTTGGCTTTTTTTTTAAATTCTATACTTAGCTAATACAATTTGTTGCAAATAATTCCCACCTTTGGGCACTCATAATTAATTTAATGAATTGCATTCTTCACTAAAACACTGAAAAGAAAGTATCTAGTCACAATAATATGCTAAAATAAATATGTATTTCAGTGCTTTGCTAAAACTTGTGCCTCAGGCCCTGGTCTTACCATTTGCATGCATTGATACAGAAGATTTTAGAATTTTTAGCTGCTCAGTATGCCAGTTTCCTTGTGTAGTCACAATCAGTTCTGTATGAAGATTTGGACTCACTCTTCACACTGAACGTGCCATTTGCAAACACAAAATATCAGGTCTAACAGAAATGACACAGAAAGGAAAAACAGATCCAGCTGCTTAGAGCTAATGGCATAAACCTATGGAAACAAGCTGCCTTCCCATGGTTAAGAGACTCCACTCCAGTGAACAGAATTAATTAAGTTCATTTCCATTCAGGACTGCCCTTGGTCCACAGAGAGTCAAAGGGCAGTTGAAGAGTATAATTACTTGTGTTAAAGAGAAATGGCAATGGGAGTTAGCCCAGCGTCACAATGTGTTTTAAAAGAACAGCATGCCTTTATTGTATTTTTAGTTTGATGTGGGTGAATTACAAAGCAGGGGGAAAAAAAGCTCTATGTGAAACAGTACTTACCAGATATAAATGGAAACAGTCATTCAAATGCTTCATTCAAAGTAGTGAAGGAGAAAAAGAAAAAAAAAAGCTAGCAGTTCTGATAATATGTCCAGCAGTGGGAACAAATGCCATAAATTAAGGTTTGCTTGAGATTATCATGAGAATAAAACACAAATGCCAGGACTGCTAATTTTCAACCTTATTAGAAAATATTAGTTTTTGTGTACAGTCATTCCCTTTGATCCTGTATGCATTAATTTTTTTTCAATTTTCACCTACTCTGTACACCATTCACCAAAGTGTTACAAATATTTTAACAGCCTAACTTTGACTACAGACTCTGCGTGCCTCCAGGCCTTTTTCAGCATTTATGTAGCAACATATATTTCGTTTCCATCTTCCAGATGATTGTAAAATTTCTGTTTTATGCTTTTTTCCCCTATTCTCAGTGATATTTAGTACTGGAGTAATTTAACACAATTCGGGATTACATTTTTACCTGAAGTAAATGACACATACGTTGTGAAAATCAGCTACTCTACTTTTATTGGAACCAGGCACATGGGAAGGAAGCAGTTGTAGCTGTGTTACCCATCCTGCTTGAACAACTCATTTCTCTTTTCCCCCGTCACATATTGGGAGGATTCAGCTGAAGGGAGTTTGTCAGAAGCTGGCGTAATGCCACTGTTCCCTTTATTGATAAATACATTATACCATTACAGCCCAACAGTATTTCAGTGCCACAAGCAGCTCTAAGAAACATTATCTCTTCATGTAAACTTTTGTTCTGTCTTGAGCAGATCTCACTGTGTTGTAGTGCCAGAAACTGATAGCTGGATGTAAGGGAGGTTGTACCTCTGTATTACAGGACCAGTAAAGCTGCAATATCCTACCAAGCTTGGAAAAAAAGAACATGGGGAACTTCATCTCATAGAGACAAGAGAATAATATGCAGGGATTATTTTAGGTGCTGGAAGGAGTTTCTCCAATTCATATTTCTAAGATGTAGTTGAGAATAACCATAAAAGATTATGCAGAATCTACAGAAGAAGCTCTGAAATTATTGCAATATTTTGGCAATAAGTAAGGCGCTTTTTTTTCGCCTGGACCTCCAGGTATCTCAGTTATTTAAACTTTTTTTTGTACAGTTTGTCTGACAAGTTTTTAATCTAATAATATCCAGCTGTAATTCAAATCCATTCAAAATGTATTGGCCAGTTTGAAAATACAGAGAAGCTGAAGGAATCATGTAGCTGTGGTATTTCCACTGACTGCCTTACATGCAATTGTGCCCTGAGAAACCATATTTTAACAGCTGTCTAAAACGTTTATCTGGATCTCTTTAAGCTTGTTACATTTGTTTCTTTTTGTTTATCACTTCCAAAAAGGTATTTATTCCATAAGATGAAAACAGCAAAAACCCTGAAATAGAAGTTGTACCAGTTCATGACTTCTTGTGGTCCTTCTGTTGTCATAGAGCTACCATGTGTAAGGATTATGGTTATGGGCTGTTAATGTAGTGAAAATAAATAAAATGTCATTGAAGGACTGAAATTCACATGCTTGGTTCAAGGTCAGGCAGTTACAAACTGAAATAGTGCTGTCTCCAGCCCCTTGTGTTGCCACTTTAATGCAAATATTTGTGGCTAGAGCTGTGTCCTAACTCAACATTCAAATTCAGAAACTTTTCTTTCAGGATAAGTCCTACCTAAATTAGGGCCTCTATTAATTTTATACAAGACTGTGTAATTATATCAATAATTCCCTAAAGTGCCTTTGTTTTTTCCTTACTCTTTCATGAGATAATATTTCCATTAGATGTTGTGCAGAGAAAATGAGCTTGAAAAGATGATTCAGAGTATAAAATAAGAAATGTCGTAAAAGAACCAGTCTGCAGGAGTATAAGTGAAGTGGAATGCCGGTTTGCTTAGATACATGTTAAAAGAAAAAAAAAATAGCACAATTACAACCCCTCCACAAAAGAAAAAATCAAACAAAAACCAAACCACTATTTCAAGATGTCATTTCAGAAAGAAAAGAAAAGAAAAGAAAAGAAAAGAAAAGAAAAGAAAAGAAAAGAAAAGAAAAGAAAAGAAAAGAAAAGAAAAGAAAAGAAAAGAAAAGAAAAGAAAAGAAAAGAAAAGAAAAGAAAAGAAAAGAAAAGAGAAAAGAAAAAAGAAAAGAATGACTGAATGACAGTAGTTCTGCTAACTGGCTTTGACTGAACTTGTGCTATTTCAGTTGTAAATGCTTCACCATGAAAGCTTAAAAAGTTTGGAAGAAGCCTTAATTGCTGAATCAGCTGTGTGGTAAAAAAACAGTGATCTCAGAGCAACTTTTCAAAAACAATGGTCTAAAAATATTGAAAGAAGGAGCTAGAACAATAAATGAAACATGAAACTCCCTTCGAAATGCATAAGAAAAAAGCGTAGCAACATCATGATGATATGTAATTATGTGACAATATTCATAGACTAGAGCACTATAAAGCAAAATTGATGAGACAATTCACAAACATAAGCCAGAGATACTCTGTTTATTTGGACCTGATCCTCTCTCTATTCTGGAAGGAAAGAAGGAATTTGAAAAGATTTTCATGATTGGGAAAAGACTGAATTGTTTGTCAAATTGTTTATATAGTTCTAGATAAAGGCTAAAGTGCTGGTGTGATTTATTGTATTTGGATCAGAGATGCTAGGAAACATGATTAGGAGAGCACAGAGCTGCCATGCATAGGAAAGTCTTATAGCAGCATTGCAGTTTAATAGGCTTGGGCACTGGATCCAGTTTCATCTGGAGTGGCAATGGGAATTTCAACAACATTGCAGATAAGCAGAAGAAAACTTCCTGCACTTCAGAAAAATTTCTAGTTCTGTTCAATGAATCTGGTTATGTTTATCACAGCAAAAGTGAAGAGGAAATTACTGTCTACTCCTGGATTTGTCATACCTACCAGACTTGACATTTAGGTAACCCATAACAGGTATTTTCCTTGAGTGATATTCTGCATTCAGTACAATCACTGTATTTCACCTCCTCCTTTTAGGACCTCTTCTGACAAGCATTTGTCCATGTGAAAAGTCTCGTTCTAACTTGCTGCTGGCAGCATCCCTTATCTGAGTCCTTGTTGGGCCAAGCTGTGTTGAACCCTTGGCAGCCTCAACGCTGGATATTCCTGTCTGTTGGCAGGAATTGGCTTTCAGCATGGAAGCATGATCTCTGTTCTCACATCTCTTCATTGCCCTGTCACTACCAGTGTGAGCGATGACCTTCCAGCACCAGGATGACCTCCTGATGGGGGTTCGCTTTGCACACCTGATATATTTAGGGAGCTGCTTTGCCTGGGCTTTGTGTACAGATAATGGAAGAGGCCTTTGGAAAGATATTTAGAGCAAGATGCAGCAAAAAGTCGCACATTTCCTCCTAGAAGCTATAAAGAAACTACAGAGATAGTAATTCTCTGCTCTAGGCCCTAAAGTTGCCTGCTCAGCAGATAAAGCATAGTTATATTCTAATCTGGAAACTAAGCTATGAGAATTATCCCATGGAACCATCTTTATTTATTTGATATTTTGAAGTCTTTAGAGATATTACCATGTGGTTTGTAATTAAACATTAGCAATATAACTAACAAATTTAGTAAATAACAAAGCCAAATAAAGAACTGAAATAAATTACCACTGTGTAGAAGCATTATTCATTTCAATCTGCATAGGTAAGTCCACTTTCCCAATGTAATATATTACTGAGTAAATATTGAGAGCATAGCTCCAAGAATGGGAAATAGCAACATATACAGATGGAGGTCAAAAGTGGCTGAACTGTGTATGGCAGTTTGGCTTCCTCTGGGAGGAGGCTAGTTCCCAAGGAATTGGGTAAGGTGTTCAGAATCCTTCAAAATGTCATACTAGGTTTAAATACCAAAGATTTATGGTAACTATGCTAAAAAAAAATCTCCTGCCTTTCAGGCCTTCAAAGAAACTTTCTAGAGAAAAAGTCCTGGTTTTGTTCCCTCAACCTGTACCTGAGATGATGTTAATTCTGTGCCATAGGGTATTACTAGATGTTTTTGCTTCATAAGATGCAACACATGTAATACATGAGGAGATGTATTTATTAGTCACTTGCTATGAGTTTATAAATTTTGTTCTGTTACCTCCACTGTGGGATCAATATTTTCTGTTTCTTGCTGTGGCTGCTGCTGTCTTTCAGTTACTGCTATTATATATGGAAACCACCCATCTTCCTTCACCCTGATGCCTGCAACTCAGTTAACTGCCTGCAGTTATCAACTGCTGCTGGGAAGTATAAATATTTTTTAATGTTTTTTCTAATTCTTGTGATTTTCATAAAATACAAAGATTTACATATAAACTGTCAAAATTTCTTTCTATTTCCTTTTGGAAGTAGGCATTAAGAAAAAAGAGCATAAATATTAGGTAATAAGATAGTTAATGTTGAGGTTTAAAAGAAATACTGGTGCACTTGTGTAACACCTGAGATTTCTTATACTATGAAAGATTTCATTTTTAAAAGTTGAAATCCTGGAGGGAAATAGATACCAAAAGAAATAATTTATATTCATAGTTTCAGTTTGTTTATCTAGCTATATCAAGATGAATTTTGCTATAGATTTCTACTTTTTCTTTGACAGTAGCTGTATCACTTCTTTCCGTCTGAGAGTTTTTTCAGGATCAAGTCTGTAGTGGAAAATAGCATGATATTTTTGTGTTATTACTATCCGAACAAGATGTCTTTACAACCTATTTCCTAATCTTAAAGATACCAGGACCCTCAGATCTATTTTACATCTCACCCTTCCTAAACTCTTACATCAAGTATATGAAGTTCAGAATTGAAACTTCACAGTTAGTGATAAGAGACATTTTGCCCAGAAGGTATGTCAGCTCAGAGCAAGTTTTCCCATACCTGATTTGTCTTTGTATGAGAAAACGTTTCAGATTCACCCTCCTGAAGGCTGATGAGCTGTTCACTGTTATTTCCATCAGGATTTCAGACTATTTTTTGAAATGTCTCTTACGAAAAAAAAGAAAAAAAAAATCCCTAGTGATTACAACTCATTTTTTGAAATTGGGTCATTCTGTCTTTCCATGCCTTGGGATAACCAATTAAAAAGAGTAAAGCTAAGGAACTAGAAGAAATTCCCTGAACTCTGAGATCACCAGCCTGTCATCTGTCTTCAACAACATCAATTTAGTTTTTCATGGTGAAAACTTAGTATCTTGGGACACTTCATAATAGACTTGACACAGTTTTTAAAATCAACAGCTCTAGCTGCTCACTGTGTATTTAACAATATGGTGATTGTCACCAGAAGCCCTTAGGTCAGACGTAAAAAACAGCATTACAATAGGAAAAGATCCACCTTTTTTAATGAGAGTTGAGTGAACCTATACATGAACTTCATAGTTTAATACTGGATTTCTAAAAAATTATAATTATGGTGGAACTATGCCTGCATCAGATGAAATAATTTTTCTCAGATGGATGATATTTTGTTGAAGATGATTTATACATAGATTGGAAATTATTTTTCAAAACTTTATTTTGACAAAAAAGAATAAAATTTGCTTTGCAACAAAGTTATTAGGTACTATTTTGACCATTTCCTCCCCTACGCAAATATTGAATATTTCAAAATTATGGTATCCTATATTGGATTTCACAATATGATCTTTTTGTTGTCACAATATAGTAGAATAAAAGAACAGATGTGGACTGTAATATTTTGCTTTGCAAAATTTTACATCAATAACTACATTATTAACCCCAAAATAGTAGAAGAATTAGTTTAAAAGATATTTGCCATCGATTATCTTGAAAATGGTGTCTGTTAACTTCCAGTAGATTTTTAGTATACCAACAGAACTCAAGAAAGCTGAGAGCAGTTTTAGAGTGTGCCAGTGAGCAAAGGAATGAACAGGATCATCTGGATAACCACATAGCAGTTGGTTTGCCATGAGTTGTGGATGAAATAAGGGACAAGGTGACACGGAATTGAGTTTTTAAAGGACTAAAGAATAAATGTATAATTAATATTGGTAAACAGGATATCTAATACTCACATATAGAAGTTATAATGGGGAAGGAAGCATGTGTTGCAGGGAGGTATTAGGAATTGTAAATGTTGAAAATTATGTACACGAAAATATTTTGTATATCTGTGTTGACAAACTGGCCTTTACTTGGTGAGCAATTGACAAGTGCAATTAACTTCAGGCTCAATTTAGCTAATTTAAACATCTAAGTAGCAATTGTGTATTTGTGTCAGATCCCTTGACATCTAAATAGCTTAAATTAGGGTGCAAGTAGTTGTGGAAGGGAAAAAAAAGTGCCAGTGATTCACAAAATTTAAAACTCCAAGAAAATAAATTGATCTGAAAGTAATTATAGTCCTCCTGTTTGAAAGGCGAGCTAGCTTTCAAATATGCATCAACATAATAGAAACATCTTCACCTGTATTGCTTTGTCAATGGTTGAGACTATTTAACTGGAATGCAGATATCATTGACTAGACATAGAAAGAGTTAATCCCCATCAGCATCTTAATTCCTTACTCTGAATTGGTTTTGACTAATTGAAAGATTAAATGCAGAAAAAAAAAAAAAAGAAAATGGAGACAAAAGCTCCAACCATCTCTGATGGTTTGTTTTGGTTGTTTTGTTGGGTTTTTTTTGCCAAGACTCCATAACCTCATATTCTTTTTTGCATCATATTCTTAGGATTGTGTTTGTTGGTTATTTAATAGAAGATTAATATTACAGAAGAACGAAGTGTAGAGAACTGATTTCCTGGTTTTTTATAATAAAAAAAAAACTTATTAACTGTGTTTGCCATATAGGACACTAATTCTTTCCAGTAGCATATAGTAAAGGCATAACTGTATTTATTGTTTTCATATTTAGGTAATCTGGGAATAACATATTTGTCAAGCTTTTTGTAAGTGACCTCTCATGGATATGAAATATTTCTCCATGCCTTCCCTCTCCCCTCTCCCAAATAGTAGGAAATTATGCAGCTTATATAGAAAACTGTTAATTGAATTAAGAAATTTTAAAAAAGAAAGAAAGAAACATCTATACCAGTACCTAAATAATGGAAATCTTCTACACACACCCATTTTCTATCCTTTGTTCCTTCCACCAATACTTTTGATGAGTGTTTTTCTTTGTTCATCTTACTTATTTCATAACTTCTTATCTAGCTGCAATTTTGAGCAACAAGGACTATTTTTGTTTTAGTAGTTTTAAAGTTGCTTTTGTGGGTTTGATGGATTTGGGTTTTGTGTCCTTTTGAAGGGCATTTTACAAGTATTCAGAAATCAGAGACCGGATGATGCAAAAAGTCCTCTGTTTAGTTCTGGTAACTTTCTACTATGCAGTCATTTTAAAAAGTAATTTCTTTTGGATTTTTTTCAGATTAAACTTGCATAGATTAAACAAAATCAGGATAAAAGTGATTTAATTTGGTAGCATGATGTAGTTTAGCTGCAACTATGGGTCTATGCATTTAGTATCTATACCAGCAACTCAACAGATAGATCACCATGATAGTCACTTAGTAAATGTTCGTATACATCTGCACATTTCTGAACAGCTTTCTGGGATCAAACCTAGAAAATTGAAATGGCATCCACATCCCCTGCCCCAATTTAAATGCACCCCCATCACAGAGGGGAAAATGTGAGTGTCAAGTACCACCCTCCCAAGCTGCAGATCTCTCCTGTGGGAAGTTTTAAGTGCATCTATGCTTCTCCCTTCAGCTGCTACCCCCATGCAGCAAGGATCACACCTGCACGTACCCTGGACATTGCACCTCATACTGTCATGCACCCCACAGGTTGCTCATGGCATACAAGAGAGGCTGCTCTGTTTGGCCTTGGAGTAGTTGTGATACCTCAGGACAATTTCTGGCAGTGGTGAGCTTGGCACTGACTATTGTCACTTCCACTGCTAGGTTTCTGTGCATTGCTACCAATAGTTGCACTTCTTTTATGCTTCTTTCAAATGGACTCCTTCTCTGTTTAAAAACACCCCTTTGCAATTCCTGGGTCTAACCTGGGTGGTGGCCAACTTTCTCTTCAGTGTTATAATTTTTCTTCAATTTTTATTTTGGCCAACAGCCTCATGGAGAGTTTGGGTGTCTCAGTGGGATCTACAGTGCACGTTCAAGTTCCTGTCTCAGCAACTGTGGCTGTTTAGGGTGTCTTGTTAAAGATGTTGTGAGCATCCCACAGACCCCAGAGGGCCACTGGCTATCATGGCAAGGACAGACAGAGTGCCAGCACCTTGAAAGAAAAAGGGAGATAAAGAAACTGTCTGAGAAGATGTCCAAAAAAGGTCAGTGAAAATGGTGAAAGGTCTTAAACACGTCTTACAAGGTGTAGCTTGGGACAATGGTATTGCTTAGCCTGAAGAAAAGGACGCTCAGGGGAGACCTTATCTCTCTCTACAACTACCTGGAAGAAGGCTGTATTGGTTTATATTGGTAGCTAGTGAGGAACTGAAAAGGCACCAGTGTTTTGGCTACTGCTGGGCAGGGCCACCACATCATCAGTGCATTCCCCTCTCACCAGTAGGCTGAGGATGGGCAAGAACCTGAGAGGCAACACAGCCAGGGCAGCTGACTCAAGCAGTCCAAAGGGGTATTCCATGCTGTGTGATATCAGCTGATCAATAAGAGCTAACAGAAATTGTGTGGTTGTGGGGGGGTTGCATTAATTATTGCAAGGTTTTTCTTCTGGAGCAACCTCTATGTGTACTGGAGCCCTGCTCCC
Source organism: Sturnus vulgaris (assembly GCF_052056855.1). Lineage (NCBI taxonomy): Eukaryota > Metazoa > Chordata > Aves > Passeriformes > Sturnidae > Sturnus > Sturnus vulgaris. The sequence goes on along the minus strand of NC_142243.1, from coordinate 26,438,886 downwards.
TGGGAAGTGCCTGGAAATCGCTGCTGATGGGAAGGAGAGAATAAATTTTTTTTTTTCCTTTTTCTTCCATGCACAGAATTTACTTTTTTTTCCTTTTCTTTTCTTTCTTTCTTTTTTTTAATTTTTTTTAAATTAAACTGCCTTTATCTTGACCCAGGTTATTGTTTTTCTTTCCTTCTTATTTTCCCTCACTCAGGCCTGCTAAGGAGAGGAATGATAGAACAGCTTGGTAGGCACCTGGTTTCCAACCAAGGGAAGCCTACCACAAAAATGTTGGAACAGGCTACCTAGGGAAGTGTAATCACAGCTCCTGGGTGCATTTAAAAGATGTGTAGATGTGGCAGTCAGAGACATGGTTTAGTGGTGGACTTGGTCATACTGGGTTAACGGCTGGACCTTAAAAATTCTGAAGTATAAGAGAAATAGTTTCCAATAAGTACTAAGATGATATTGCAAGACTTGCTTCTTTCCATAGTCACTTACTGCTTTTAAGTGTAATTTCTTAAAGTAGATTTTGAAATTCCATTGTCAACTTTTGCTTTGAATCTAGCATTTTTTTCCATTGACTATTCCATGACAAGGTTGTTCATGTAATCACCCTCACCAGAAACTTCAAATAATTTGATCAGTTCTGAATAAAAAATAATCTCACTGACTCTGTTCATTCCTAATGATAACACTAACTCTCCATGTTAAGATAGCTCAGAAACTTATTTATTTATACTTTCTTTTATATATATGTTTATAAATACGTTCATTAGCATTAATAATAAAGATAATAAATAATGATACTGTCCAAATATAATTATTAGGATCCTAATTTTGATAATTTATTGTCCTTGCTTTTCTAATTAGCTGGAAGTTAAGCAGACCAAAGCATCTCTTGGCTAAACTTGTGTCACTATGAACAGCAGCTATTCCAATAGATTTCACCACAAAAAAGATTATCCCTGCAACTGTTCCCTGGATTTGAAGGACAGCGTGGAAAGATATGTTACTGTTTTCATGATTTGATTGTCATAGTAGGTAGTTGGGGTAAGAATCTAAAGGAAAAATGAATGAGGAATGAAATGAAATGAAAATGTTTTAAGTCTTTATTAAAAGTTTAAAAGTTCATAGGTACCTGAATCCAGACAAAATTCTAACTCGGTGCACATTCCCTTAGAATAGATAGAGATAACAATCTTTTTCTCACTTTGTTGGAGGTGGAACTAAAGCTCTAAAGGAAATAGGACTAGATCGTGAATGGTTGGGTTCAATGATTAAAGCAAGGATGGAGTCAAGTGTGGGGAACAGAGATATGGAGGGAAAAACCGAACACATGCACTAAAGTTCTACCTGGTGCAGAACGAGGGATTAAAAAAATAACATGGCTGGATGAACAAAACTAATGAGAAGTAGGATCAGATGTTGTCCAAAATTTCTAAGATAACTGAGAAGTCTATGTTGAAAAGTATGATTCAAAATAAGGAACAGGTTTTGATCAATTTTAAATAAAAATAGGTTACTTGGACTACCTAAATTAAAAATAAAATTTAAAAAAAAAGTAAAAGTACGGAGTTTGGCAGTGGAACAAAACATGTTTGGGACACTTGATATCCTAAAACAAAGGTAAGGTAAATACATAAAATGTTGGAAGTGATAATATTCCTCTCTTATCTAGGAAAAGCCCAGAGTGAGGAATCTATATTCAGTTATTTTTCTCATTTGAAAACATTTCAACCTACATAGCCACAATACAGTATAGAACTGTATATTCTGGGGGAACAAAAACAGGCAAGTCCTTCCCTGAGGAGGCTGTTCCAGTGCCCAGTCACTATTCAGATGAAAAACCTTTTCCTAATATCCAAGCTAAACCTCCACTGACACAACTTCAGGCCATTCCCTTGGGTCCCACCACAGAGAAGAGAACCTCCCTCTTCCCCTCCTCTTCCTCTCATGAGGAAGTTGTAACTGCAGTGAGGTGTCCCCTCAGTCTCCTCCAGGCTGAACAGACCAAATGTCCTCAGCTTCTCATAAGGGGTCTCCTCTAGACCTTTGACCATCCTTGTAACTCTCCTTTGGACATTTTCAAATAGTGTTCTATCTTTTTATATTGTGGCACCCCAAACTGCCCCCAGCACTGGAGGTGAGGCTGCCCCAGCTCAGAGCAGAGCAGGACAATGCCCTCCCTTGCCTGGCTGGTGATGCTGTGCCTGATGCCCCCAGGACACAGCTGGCCCTTCTGGCTGCCAGGGCACTGCTGACTCAAATTTAACTTTCTGTCAACCAAGACTCCTAGGTCCCTTTCTGTGGGGCTGGTCTTCAGTTTCTTGTTCCCAACTCTGTTTGTACATGCAGAATTTTCTCATCCCAGGTGCAGAATCCAACATTTTCTGTGTCAAACTTTATAGAGTTAGTGGTTGCCCAGTCATCTAATTTGTCATGATCTCTCTGCAGGGCCTCCCTGCCCTCAAGGGAGTCAACAGCTCCTCCCAATTTGGTATCACTGGAAAACTTACTAGACCTTCAAGTCCTGTGTCCAAGTTGTTTATGATGTTGGATATAACCTGGCTTAGAATGAAGCCCTATGGAACCCCACTAGGAACTGGAGAAATTACCAAGGGCATATTGCTTTATCCACTATCACTGAAATACGAAAATGGTTCCTTGTTAAAGCATAACGTATACTACACAGCAATTCTATGAAAAAATTTTAACATCTGCTAATTATAAAAATGATACTTCTGGCACAATAGAAAGTTATGCCTTTAGAAGGAAAAATTTACCTTTTTTTTCTTAAATTAGCACTTAAAATTATAAAAGAACCTATTTCTATCACAATATCTTAAAAAATGTATCAAATGCTGATAATGCAACACATATGTTCAGTCAAAACTCGTAGTCTAATAAAGTAGGAACACAAAAGTGTTAGTTATGAAATAGATTGATTGTATTTTTTTAATATTCTTCTCACAAATGGAAAGAACATCACGATTTTATATTATAATAGCAGATAGTTGAAAATTCTACAAGAAATCAGCCTAGGGCTTCAGTTCTTTCTACTGTACTTGGCCAAAACCAGTGAGCTTTGTGCATATATAAGGTAAAGAAAAGGGGTGTAGAGCTGGCTAACAAGGATGAGAAAGAGAAGGAAACTGTTGGGAAGTTGATTGACTGATTGTGAGTGGTGACTGAGAAGTTTAGCACATGGGTCATGCCAATATGTGACCTAGAAAAAGGCTACAAGCCAGAAAGATTGTTCCTTGGAGCTTGCCTGTTCCTAAATTTGCCATTAATAAGGGTGAAAGGAGTGACAAATAGTGAACTTAATTTAATTTGATTCTTTGGAAACAGAACTATTTAATTTTTTAAAATGCAAGTTGATTTTAAGTGAGAAATATTCTTTGGAATGGAAAACCTGAGATTTTTGCAAGAGAGCATGTAATGTAAAAATATTGGACTCTTTCTTAAAATTATTTTCAGTGAGGATCCTCTATAAGACTTTTTTTTTATTTTTATTTTTTTCTCAAAATTCCACATAAAGCTTTCCCTACAGTTGCTGCAGTAGCAAAGAGAAGAATTTGACTTCTTGCAAGTGTTGCTGGAGCTGTACCGATGTAGAAATAAAGGATGTTTGCCTCAGGAAACTAAGTGTGTGGGAATGAGTGGGAATTGGAAGGGTGGAGATAAGTTCCCGAACACATGGAAGAAGAGGTACATGCCAAGTTTACAAAAATGTTCTGGTAGATAGAGAAAGGAAATCAAAAAAGTGATGAGAGATTCAGCAGGCAGAGAAGTAACCTATATCAAGTTCTTTCCTCTCCATTAATGATATCTGGGCTAACTCTTCCTAAGACATATTTTTTTGTATTTGCATTTGACACAGATCAAGCTGGGACTTGTTTTATCTGTAGGTCCACTGACAAAGGAGCAGATTCATTGACTTCAGTGATCTTATGTACATTTGTTTGTAATTTAATACATGATGGTAAATGCAGAAAAATCACAAAGAATGCTCTAAGAATATGGAAAGTTCCGTGAGGAAAGAATATTTCATTATCTTGTTTTATCTTGCAGAAGTATCAACCCTGTTTCCATTTCCAAACTCAAAAATTTGAGAATATTATAAGGCATCATCAAAATTATGATATATAACATTAAAATCTTTAATAAGCTTTTAAATTATATTTTATTAAAGATTTTTACCATGTGTTTAGATTTAGATTTTATGTATTTAAATATTAAAGCAATAATAGAAGATTAACTGTCCATTGATTGTAACCACAGTAACAGATACTTAAAGGATTTTGGAACAGCCCCAATACATTTGCAGTAGCTGAAATTTGCACATGCAAATAAGATGCATTCTAAATTTTCTAATTAGTTGTTGATTTAGAAGCTGCTGACTGAGATAGTCCCTGATTCTGTCTACTCTGACATTTAACAAGCCATTACACTTTAAGGAAGACACTGAATAAAAGGACATAATAGTGTCTTAAGGCTTAAATGAAATGTAACTTTGGGCTTTAGCACAGCTTTACACATTGTCTAATACCTTATGTATAACTTCTGTAAATGCTTTTGAAACTATTTAAAATAAACATTCAGAAAAGGATTATAAGCCGGATTTTTAATTATTTCTGTTTTCTATTTATCTGTTTGGTTTGTAAACTAAATTTTCAGCCATTGGGTTGATATCTCTGAAAGCTGTTTAACACAAAAAGTGTAAAACAATGTTTTAAAAATGGTTTTAAAATAGCATTAATGTAATTTATAACGACTAGAGAAAAAAAAAATGGCATTACGGAATAGGTTTGAGCTAAATGGCTTAAAGGGCAGTATGGATGTTTAAACTCTTGGCAAAAATAATTTTTCCTATTGGGCCAAAAAAATTTAAGGCAGACAAGTCTCTTTATAGACACTGCACCAGTAAATTGTGTCTTTAGAAGAAAATTTTATTGGGTTAGAATCTAATCTTTCATCCAGAATTTGAGTCAAATGCTGCTCTGAGTTGAGTCACTGTGTAGTAAACCATAAAGAAGAAGAGATAAGCATCTGCTGGTTGGACAAGAACAGCTGAACTGTAAGAAGTTGTTTCCCTGTGTGTGTCTCACTGAATGTGAGGCTGGACTTTGTTGTGTGACTTTCAACTTTTCACTACTTTTTCTTTTGTAATGCTTTTGCTTTTGCTTTTTTAGGATGTAACTTTTGAAAGGCACTTAAGTTCTTTTGATGGATCTGTGACTTACAAGCTGCTAACTTGAACGTTAGGTATAGACTCCATTTGCCTATAGTACACCTGGACAAATCCCCTTGATGCCAGTTTATCACTTGCATAGAGGCTCACCAGGCTGCTGAACCTGTAGGAAGAAGCTGCTTGTAGTTAATCAGCTTTGTCAGGACGTGCCACTTAATCTTCTCAACTCCTTACCAGTTTCTTAAAGCTAAATAAAAACTCACTATTTATTTCTTGCTTTTTACTCCTTAAATTATTTTAAAGATATAGAAGAGTACCTTATGTCCAGCTATTTTTAAAGTCAAGCATATTACACAGTCTTAGTACCAGCATGTATAAAACCTTTCAAATTTATTTTCAAAAGGTTCCAAAGAAACAGTCCCTTAAGTATCTCTACCAGGCCTAGTAAAATAGCTTTGCTGTCTAAAATATCACACATGAATATAGCTTTCATGCTTTCAAACACCTTGTTATTCCTGAGTAACTCAGATACCTTTTTTTCTCATCTCCATTTTTTCAGAATTCCAGCAGCAGCAGCAGCAGCAGCAGCTGAAAAAGCTGCCAGAGGAGAGTCTCTATTGCTCTCATTTACAGAAGGTTTTCTTTGCTAAACAGTGGCAAGAGTCAGCTGTGCTGCACATCCTTCTTTTAAAACAACCTTGCTGGTGCTTCATTTTCACTGCAAGACAGATCTGGTATTGTGTAGCAACCTCCTCCTTTTGCTGTTCTGAATAGCTCTATACATAAAAATTGGGCTCTATCTTAACCCCTCATATATACACCATGGCAGTGCTAAGGGCTTTCCAAAGAACCAAGGGAGATGGGGGCTTTGCTGTGAAATGACATCCAGACTCTAGCTCCTTATCTCTCCTCTACACCAGAAGCTCCTTCAGTGTCTCTGAAATAATCTGTATTTTTTGAAAATAAGCAAAGCTGCAGTGGTACAGCAGAGTGGAGGCTTTGTTTATGGTGAAGAACCACATCTTAGGAGGGCTCTGGAACACAGGTTTTCCCATCAATAATAGCAGAAATCCTTCGGAATTTGGAATCCTGTAGTTTTCTTGAGATATAGTACCCAGCATAACACAGCATTTTTACCCACCTCAACAGCAACACAGGTGGGTCAGGTAATGCAAAGATGATTTATTGTTTTGGCTGAGCTCTCTGAAATGTTGACACAGAAATCCCTCCTTGAACGAAGAACAAGGAAATGGTCACTAACCACAAGTCATTGGTAGTCTACTTGGTAATTCATAGAAGTAACTTTGCAGTGAGTGATCGTGGTGCTACAAAGCACAGAAAAGGATATGGGATCTTTTCCCACTGTATCAACAGCAGAAGGCTTAAAGACAACCAGCCTGGATGTGTTCAGCTGCAGCCTGACAGCTTTCTGCTGAGCTCAGAACTATTCCTGTCTTTGCTCCCATGAAAACCAATCTAGCTTTTTTTATGCAGAAAGATAGAAAAGGCATTTGATTTGCACTTAAGGGTTTGTCACTCTCCAGTCCCACTTGGATCTTTCAGTTTGGACCCTGGACCACTAAGAAACTACTAGAAAGCAAAAAAGAAAAAAACACCTCAAACAAAACAACCAAAAAAACCCCTAAAACCCAAATAAATAATAATAAAAAAAACAACAAAACACCAAAAATAACAAAAACCCCAACAGAAACCCAAACTTTTTCCCCAAAAAACCAAATCCCTAAATAGTGGATCTCTGCATAGGTTTGAGGCAGAGAATTTGATAAAAGACAAGTATAAAAGTCACAAAGGAGAAGAAAGCAGAGGAAAACAGATGAAAGCATCAGTATCAATAAAAACTTATAATTAACTGCCTGTCTATATAGCCTGCTTGTTTCAAATATGTTTATTAGCTTATAAATATGAATGTGTTTTAAAAATATAAATAAATATATGCTTGTAACAGTCCTCTGGGCTCTTTTATCAAACCTTAGCTATTATCAATACTCTCTAAGGAAAATGAATATAAATTAGGGATAGAAAATCCATTTTATAAAGGAAGAATTAAATAAACTGTTGAGATTCATTGCTCTCCTCCTCCATTTGATTTAATTCGTTCTGGGTTTTTTGAGAAATTGCCACTCTCTAGAACAATCTTTGCAATAATTCCCATTACCAGCTTTTTTTTTTTTTTGATGGCCAAAGCCACAGTTTCATTCTTTCATTTTCTGAGAATAGTTACATGTCCTCAGATAGAAATTTCCCTTTTCCTTTCCCTTTCTTTTTCCCTTTCCTTCCCATGCTTTCTTTCCCTCCTCTTTCTTTCTTTTCCCTTACCCTTTTCTTGCCCTCTCCACTTTCTTTCCCTCTTCCCTTTTCTCTTATTTCCCTTCTTTTCCCTTTCATATATTTTCCCATTTTCCTTTTCCCTTCTTTTGTTTCTCATTACTGTATTGTTATAAAATTGTCATCCTACCAAGGCACGATTCATCTCTCCCATTTTTGCCCACTTACACAGATGCAGTGTGTGAAACAGTGTTATTTTGATTTGGTCACAGTTCATATCTGTGAGACACAGGTGTGATCAGCTGCAGCACTGTGAGACAATGATGAATGGGCCCTTTAGAGCTTAGCTTTACATTTCAAGAAACAGCAAAAGAGATTAAAGGAGAGAGAAACTAAATATGTACAGGAGCTTGTCCCTCAAAAAGCAAGAGCACTAAATCCATGTACAGACACTTGCTTCAGCAATCACAAGAAGTGAATTCTAGTGAATACAAACCAGCTTATATTTTAAAAAGGTAGTAGGTGAATTTGAGATTTAAGATGGGGAACATATGGTTTGTGCTCTAAAACATATCACAGGTGTCCCAGGAATCTCTTTTTACTATTTACATTTGTGTTCAAGGGCTTGATTTTCCTCTTCAGTGAAGAATAATTTTCCCTAAAGATTTATAAATTAACAGAACAGGTTCCTAAAGGACAAGTAACTGGAAGTTGGTTGCAATGTAGCACGTCAATCCCACTTATGCAGACATCTCCTGTGTTAGTTTGTTGTTCAGAGGTTTCCATCTGTAACCTCTGGTCCAATTCTTATTGATTCACTTTCTACTTGTACTTGTTTTTTTTTCACAAAAGTAGGTTATGCAGAAAATCTGAATCTCTCCCGTACAGAAAGAGTACAGAAGGACATTTAATATGAAAAGATTATGCTTTAAGTGTACAAATAGCAATGGACAAACTGGGTTGCTGTGTTGTAATCCAGAATTTCAATCAAAAATCATTCTTCATACAATATTGTTAAGGATGGTTTTAGAAAAGGATTTGCTAAGTATACAAAATAGAGAATCAATCAAACATTTTATTGCAAAATGACATCTTAAGTAGAGCTTTTTCTAAAACACTATATATTTTATTTTATATAGGGGGTTTTTTTCTGATTTTTGTTATGTGCTGGAGACACATGATATTTAAATATCATTGTGCTAAACAGAAAAATACCTTAACTTTGAAGCTCCATCTGGAAGTAAAATTGCATTTGTAAATGCTTCACTGAACAAAATTTTTCAAATATAATTCAAGTATAGTAATCACCTTTAAAATACAATTTTTCATAGTTATGCCCCATCTGCTCAATACTGATAAGGAGTTAAAAAAACAAGCTATAAAAATCAATGCCACTAAATGCTTATTAATTATATAAGAACTTGCTTAACTTACTGAGCACATTTAATAACAGGAATGTATATTCCCAGGTATAGATACAAATTTTAGACAATTCATTTAAAGTAAAATTAGACTGAACAAAGTTTATAAGTGTCATACTTATTTCATTTAATCTGATTCTACACTGAGTGGATTGTTCCACTGCTGGTAGAGCAGTGGGTTAAAAAAGTCACTCACTGCATGTTAAAGGTCAGTGAGCATAGTGGATAAAGTTTGATACAACATCCCTTCTGTCATTTTTACAAAATTATCTGTAAATTTAAGACTTAAGACTAATTTTTTCAGACCTTGTATTTAAGTCCAGTAACATCAAGAGCTGATTTGACCAGTTGGTGGTGCATGAGTTATTCAGGGCAATTTGATTGGCACAAGAATGTTTCAAGGTTTTTCTCAGATCCAGCGTCACAAAAGACACTGGAGAGAGATAAAACACATTCATGATAATTTTTTTGACATCATTATGCAAGGCTGCAAAAAAGAGTAGTCAAAAACCAAAGCTTATCTTGAAACAGCAAGTTGTAGACTTGTGGAACTGGCAGAGTAGGAATGACTTAATTAGAGGCTTTATGAGCACCTTATTGGGAGGTGTGTGTTAAGCTTTTATTACTGTAAATTTGGTTCTGGTAGAAGCAAGCACACTTAAGAATAAAAGCAGTCAGTACAGCAGACAATACAGTGATAGACCATAAATTAATTTGTACCTTCAACAGCACAGCCAGAGCTTGACACCGCCACCCCACACTCACAAAAAATTTTTTGAGTATGTCTATTCTACAAAGGAGTGGTTCTTTCTAGAGCAGATCTGTCAGAGGTACATCCATCTTCTTCCTCCTTTATTTTGCCATTTTCAAATGATCAAATATGTGGGACATGTTTTGGCACATGGAGAGCTGTCTTCAAACACAGTAGGCACAGGCTGTGTATCCTACTGATCTATGCAGCCTGAGACCAAGCAAAATTTCATCAGTTCAACAATGAATAGAAAGATTTCACTTTATTAAAACTATTCAAGCCTTTATTTCTGAACCTTTGAAAGTAAAAATTGAAAAATTCTGTCCGGAATGGTGCCTCCTTATTCCATTCATAATGATTTTTAAAGCTCCTCTGATTTTCTTTTAATTTAGACCATTTTTATTTAAAAACATAATCTTCAATAGTATATATTTTGTGAAGCATTTTCTAATGCATTGCTGTTTTTATGGATTAAAGTGTTTTGCCATCCATATAAGAATGGATACTGTTAGTTTTGTTTCAGAGCAATGCACTGCAGCCAATGTATCTCACCACTAAACAGCTGGTAATACAGTAATAGAGGTTAGCACCGTTTAATGAATGACCAAAAAAAGCCATTATGGAAGAAAGAAATTTGAAAAATAATCAAAACAATGTAGGCTTTGAAACCACATTAAATCATTTATATCATACATCTATGAGAGACCAGTGATCCACTGAGATTTGGTGTCACATTCCTCATATCAATGTGTATTTAAAGTTGTGAAGCTGCATGACACTGTGATAATAGTGCCTGGCCAGATGAATGTGTGGTTTTTAATTTAAGCATTTATGGGAAGTATCATAACATGACCAAACTTCTTTATATGTGAATGAAAAATATCTTTGCTATTGTATTTGATTAAACATAAAAATCCATCCTAGTTTGAAAATGGCAGTATAACCTTTGATAAAGCATTAAGATCTGCAATTTATGTCTAACCTAAACTCCAAGTAATTTCCAAGTTCCAGTTTTTGACTCCTAAAGATTTTCCTTAGATTTTCAGATATTTCTCAAATTCAAAGGTTTTGTTTTTTTCACAGATGTTTGTGTAAATGGCCTTGCAATGGGTACAGAGTGGTAGTGATTATCAAAAGCTCTTTGAAAGGAAAATAGAATGCAGGTTATGTAGCAGAAGGGAAGAAAGGAAGATCAGAGCTCACATGTATAGTTTTTGCTATGTAAGTTTGTACTAGGTTGTAGTGCTCTCAGTACTGTGTGCTTATGCATAATTTCAAATTATTTTTTATCTTAAAATGTTTTTTGACTAGTACTTCCTGTTCTGGAACAACAAAAAAAGCATTAGACTCGTTACTTCTGTCTCCAAAACAAGAACAGTGCTGCTTTAACCATAATGAATTCAACTGGAGAGACTTAAATCACATGAAAGAAAAAGAAATTACATGTCTCGTTATTTTTAGAGACAAAATTTTAAGATGCTTGACTTTGGTAATCCACAGACAAATGGTAATTTAGCTGGAATTGCAGGGAAACAGAAAGCAAATGCAAAACGAGGACCTGGTGCCTCAGGTAAGCCAGGGTAGAAAATTTTTTGTGCATTTTATATTCCATTCCTTGCAAGCCTATCAATACATTGATGCATTAATCTTCTGGAGAAGTCACATTGATCTTTCTTCAAACTCAATTTTGAACACATAAGATTTTTACTGAGTAGATGGTAAGCAGAGCAGATTGTGTTAAGTCTTCAAGTTGACAAGCAGACTACTAAAGCCACAGAGAAAACTCCAATACTATGAGATATTAGGGTTCCTGGGAAAAGTGGTCTTTTCAAGAGCCAATTTGATCCTCACCACTTAAAGAGAACCTTCAAAATTAAATTCCCTTTTGTGTTCCCAAGCCTAACTTATTAATTCTTGATTGGAAGCAAATGAAAAATAGATACTGGGCTTTTTATGTTAAATCAGACTTAGTCTATACATTATTTCAGCAAAATGCTTAATTAAAACTTAGCATCCTAAAAAAAATGTGCCGATCCTCCCAAGCCATCCCTTCTCCAGTCTGTCTGCTCTGATGAGTGTTGAGTAGAAGGGGATGATCACTCCTCTGAAGCTGCTGGCTGTGCCTGTGTCCATCCAGCATGGAACAGTGCTGCCCTGTTTCCCTGCAGGGTCTCAGCTCACTCCCTGCCTGACCTGCCAGCCCCTTCCAGCTGAGCAGCCTCCAGCCAGGCAGTCCCCAGCCTGTATCCTCCCAAGGGCTCTGCCTGTCCTGGGTGCAGGCCTTGGCATTTCTCCTTGTCCATTTCCATCAAAGCCCCTGCCAACCCAGTCCTCCAGCCTGTGTAGGTCAATCTGGCTGGCAGTCCTGTCCTCAAGGCTCTTCTCAATTTGGGGTCATCTGCAAACTTAATGTCTCCAACCCCTACCCTGAAGCTACAGCCTTGACCATCTCGTTAGACTCCATTTACCACTTGAAGAAGCACAGTCTAAGCCAAGGCCTACAATGTGGCAGGGTCTGGCTCCAGTCTTCCAGATTCTTCTCTTTCTTGGTTTCCCCTGTGCCTACATTGACAGCAGGGACACAGCATGACAGATTTGGGGTTCATCTGCTGTAAGCACATGGAGATTTCTAGTGACAAGACAAGGGGTAATAGCATTAAATGAAAAGAGGATAGATTCAATTAGATATAAGTAAGAATTGTTTTATGGTAAGAGTGGAACAGCAACAGGCTGCCCAGAGAGGTTGTAGATGCCTGAGGTTTGGATACTGATGGTTGTATTGATACTGTGTGACTATGGCAGTAATCTCAGTCCTCAAGCTCTTAATGTGAACTGGGAAGGAGCAAATAAAGCTAAATGAGATAAGGCTTGGGAAGAGAATGGTGTAGCACGTCAAAAGAGGGAAAATAGGACTGCAGTGTATTTCCCCAACACTTCTTTTTTCCTGCTGGCTTGCTATATGCAATTAAAACCCTCTGCATCTCTTAACAAACCTTCCTGTTTCAGTGGTTGTGACATATGCTGTGTTTATATGGGCGTTAAGTATTAAAGCATTTGTGTCTTCACATCTTCCTTGTAACCACTTTTGTGATGATGTTTGTCTTTTTACTTCGTCTTACATTGCCGTAGTTTTGAAAGATTATTGGTCCTGGTTCACACAGGTATCCACAAAATTTTTTCATTTCTAAAAGGGATATTCTTAAAATATCTTTCTATTTTCTGTAATGATGACTTTCAGATTGAGTTCCCTTATCATTCTTGACACAGGCTTTATGGAATCAGCAATAGTTTCTTTTGAAAGGAAAATTGATACATGGTCTGGTGTGACTTAATTTTATATTTCTGAGAACTCTCTTGCTGCTTGAACACTGTCCTTCTAATTTTATTTCATAATTTCATAAAAGGATGCTTAAAAATAGCAGAATAAAATATTTTAAAATTCAAAAATTACAACTTCATGTGTTTTTTGGTAGATTTTGTTGGTTTTATATTAACCCTGAAATTTAAAATATTATTTAAATTCTCCAATTTCCTACTTTTCTTGTAATATTTACTGAAGGTTTGGATTCTGCTAAATTCCTTTCATCATGCTTCTTTTCTCAGTGAGGAAAGAGGCCTGGACAGATGCATATGCAGAATACAGTATTCAGCACAGTCCTTGAATATTTGGATCAGTTGCCAGAATTTCGATTTGTTTCTAACTTCATGGCAATGAGAAAGGAAATTAACTGCATGGGACAATGCATTGATGTTGCCTGAGACTTTGGAACTTAATAAGTTGAATGAATGTTAAAATATTACATGGTCTATTTTTTTCAGCTGTAGCTTCTTTCTATGAACTGGTTAGCATTATAGCCTTTTCCTGCAACTACATAGATTATTAATTTATTAATGAAATGGTATATTCCTGTTTAAAAAAAGTAGGATTTTAAAAGTCCCACCTATATTGCTTATCTTAATCAGTTATTGCATGTTTCAATGATAAAAATATGTTTAACATGAACAACTTATACCTTTTTCCATACTTCTGTCATGATTAGATTAAAATATTTTTAAAATAGGATTACAGTGTTTATACATACCCAGAATGTTATGGAGAATGCACTAAAATCTAGATCAAGTTTTTTAAAAGTCAGAGCAATATATAAACTCAGAAAACTTTGAAACTCACTTTTCCCTTTCCTTTAAAGAACAATTGCCTCATTTAGGAATAATTGGTATTCACTAGGGAAATGCACATGTTCTGAAACCTAGTAATTTCCAATTGCCAAGATACCTAATGAGTTATCTTAACAAGATTACCAAACATATAAAAGGAACTAATTGCATTGCATTTAATTCTGAAATCACAACTAGATGCAAAATAGGTTTTGCAGCTGGCATTTTGCTGGCAGTGCAAGATGAAAATGAGGAGGTAACTAGAGATCAAGGGATCATCCTGCTCAGTCTTTAGGAAGAGTCACTCCTTCCTCCTCAAATGACACCAAAATTATACACCATTATTTCTTGAAGAGAGAAACATTTGAACAATCTGTGACATGATAAAGGACTAGTCAAACACATCAATTCTCAAAAATTGCATTTAATTAACTGTTTTTTATTTATTATTTGCATTGTGATCAGCTATTCAAATAGCAACTGACAGGTATTGTTGCATAACATAATTTGGGAGTTATATTTTTAATTCAAATTTCTACTGACTTACTGTACTATTTGCACATTCACAGGTACAAACTCTTGCTTATTAATTACTGATTAAAATAATAATTTCATTATTTTTAAAAGATATGAATACAAGATATTGCTATTCTCCAAAACAGATAAGACAGTTTATTATCCTTACTGACACACTCATTGTGCTATCACGTCTTCTAGAATTATATTGCTTCTGTTTTCTCAGAGAACACTCCATCTAGAGATCCACACATCCATTCTGACATCAAATGATGGATTGTTTCTCTTTTCTTATCTGTGTACTATAGTAATTATTATCAATCTTCCTATGTTCAATGTATTACATGTTTTTTCCCAATAAAACACAAGAAATATTTTTTTCTTTTTAAATATGTATAAATTCTGATTATGATTTTGGTGTTATGAGATTTGGTTTAAACTCTTCAGAAATATCTGTGTCATCTGGTTAGCTTTAAATCTTCCTGAAAAATGATTTACTTAAAATTATTTTCATTTTGAAGAAGATACCTGTGATAAAACACTATCATAATTTTTAACTGGTTGTATTTTCTTGTTATTTAGTCTTCATTTGAAGCTTGGCATTTTTAAAATTCTAGATGTTTATAAAGGACTATTTTAATTGACAGCAGCTGTTGATAGGCTTGTGCAACAATAAGACACAAATTCAAGACTGAGGAATAAGAGGGGATGTGATTAAATTCCCCTTCTGTTTCTTTCACTTTTTTAACTGATCTCCATATTGAGACTGACATGAGGTTTATGTGAGGGCTCATTATGATTTTGTTGCTGATCTGAACCATTTGAAATATTCATCACAGATGTTTATTACAGTGTAGCCACCTTCTTCCACCATGTGTGAAGTGCTATATTCTTCTTCAAAAATACTAATTGTTCAAGGCCATTTACAAGAGATTAAGTACATTATTTGGAGACACTTAGATCTCTTTAGCACAATATTTATTTGTGTTTTGTGATTATCTACCTGGATCAAAAAGCATTCCTTCTATTTCTTGCTATTTAACTAAAAACTGTAAAATTAGAGAAAAATAATCACATTTGGTTGTTCCATCTTCTACTGATAACCCATTAAACAAAGCCAGTAGCAACTAGATTCTAAAAAAATCAAGAAGAATGGGATGCTTTTACTTTCATAGCTGAGCAGTGAAAGTTTAAGTAGAGATAAGAAATGGTCCTTGAATCCTTCAGGATCTTGAGATATGTAAAAGAAGCAAACAATTCACAAAATATCTGACCCCAAAATAGTTAGAATTCAATTAATAGTAGACAAAAGCTTCATATAGGTTTGATTCATTTTTGTGTTTCCCCAGATACGTGTTTACTGTTTCTTATGGTTAAATAAAGGGTAACCTGATCTTGACCTCACCCAGCACAGCCCTTCTGTTTTTCCAGTGGTGCAGTGAAGTCTTTGAGATCCATGAACATTTTCATCAGTGTGTTTTATGTACATGTCCAGTCTTTGAAATCATTCAGGGCATGACCACAACAGTCACACGAAATCTAACTCAGCCCTTTTACTCACAATCAAATGAGATTTCTGCTATTCAGCCAGCTCTAAGTGCTTCTATTGTTAAGGGCATATACCAATTTAACTTTCAATTTCTCTTCCAAATAAGTACCAGGATAAAATACTGTTGAAGAGGAATAACCAACCAGTAGATTTTGACTTGATAATATCTCTCTTTATCTCATAGTGTCATTAAAAGTTATTCCATATGAATGACCTTAAATATTATAGCTGTTGTGAACTGAGATGGGAAAATTGTGAAGTCTATGCATAATCCATCTTCGGGCAAAACAAAATGCATTTTTGCATTTATACTTCTTGACAAGATGTGTGCCATATTTTCTGTAAATACACAAGACATTTCTTCATCTAAAAATTGCAAACCAAAAATGAATCATGCTTGTAAAGTTTTACTATCATATTATAGCTCTGCACATCTGTTTGAGACTGCTATGATTGACTGAAAGGCTTGAGTAAAAATAGGAAAACAGACACAGCTGCAAGTAAAAGGAAAGGAAAAAAAAAGCAACAAACAGTAGAAGACAAATGACGTAATGTACAAACCGTTGTTTCCTCCTCTATCTTATCTTTACATACTTTTACCCCTGTATTGAATTTTTCTATTTCAGCAATATTTCACCTATTTACTTTTCATTGTGATTCCTTCCGTCTCTATTGGACTGGCTTATTGTTGCACATGACAAACGGGGAATGTTGCAGAGATCCCTGAACTGAACAGAATTCCCTTTACCTTGAAAGAGTTTCTGAAGACAGGACATTTCTTTCCTGATCCATTTGAGGTAGTTAGAAGAGCTACTCTGTTCTCTTTTCCTTATGTTGCCATTTATACCTCTGCTTTCTTAAATGTGACTTGTCCATTTTAGACAATGCTAGCAATCACGCCTAGACATTGTCTTAGCAATATAATAGCACAGCAAAGGAGAGGAAAGGAAACAGCACTCCATGCATTTGAGGGATCTTTCAGAACAATAATTTTAGCAGAGTAAAGCTCAAAAGTACATCCATTCTCACAATACCCACAGGCCTCCCAGGGACAGTGTTATGCAGAACTAGAACAGAAGAAGAAAAAAACTAAATTAAAAAGCATTTTTAAAGTCTTGGATAGAGAGTTTTATCCTTGGTCACCTTGTTTTCAAACTCACCTTTGTTGACTCTGAGGAAGCACAATCTGATCCCTGTTCCAGAGTGGTGAAGCAGCCATGTGCTCTCTGTTGTCTCCAAAGTGTCTGAGTGTCTGACAAGTGAGGCTGTAAGGATGCACTGTGTAACTAACAATGTGAAAACTGCTGATCAGAATTTAATTCTTATGAGCTGATAACTACATTTTATGATTATAGAAATCAAAGAGATACAGTAATATATGCTGGAGCACTACTGTAATTAAAACCTATCTTCAAACAACAACATTGTATTAAAATACATTGTCACTGTCTCTTTCAATCATAACAAATCTTTGACTTGTTATCTAATTTTGTTATTATGTGATTTTTCTCAAACCTGTTGGTCTCAGCCTTTGCAGAACTCCAATAAAATAATGTCTTAAAAGTGTAAAAACAATAATACTGCAGAATTTCTGGAAGACAAAAAACATTTGACTTTTCAGACAGCCTCAAACACATAGAAGGACCATAAGCAAAACCCCTGTGCATAACAAAATGACATCTATTCCTACAGTTGAAATGCAGTAGAAAATGAGGCAACCTATACTCCTACGAATTCCTAGGATAAACAACTTGGAAACAACCAATAAAAATTATTGTAACACACTGAGCTCTCACTAGCTATAACACTAAAAAAAAAATCATCTCTTTTCTGTACAGAGAAAGAAATTAAGTGCAAACATGTTTAATGTAAGCATAGAACCACTGTGTACTTTTTATATTAGCACTCTCCCAGTATACATTGTTACATGGTTAGTGAGAAGATGATGAGAAAATGAGAAGAGCAAAGCAAAGCATATTTCTTTTTTCTCTTTTCAGACTGGATAGAAAGAGCATGTATATAATATGCATATGATGTTAGTAAGTAATTTATAAGTTAAAAAGTGGCAAAGGGTATGGCTAAAGAAAAAATCTGAGTTTTTGTGCATGAAGTTTCTAGTCACTGTCGAGTCTTTCTGTGGGTAAAAGTGCAATAATATCTTGTTAGCTCTTTCTGGAAAGCCCTTTCAACTGTAATTAGTATGAATGTTAATGAACTCAGGTTTTTCGGATAAATATGAACATTTTTTAGATGTTTCTGGGTATTACACAAATTCTTTAGTTCTGGCAACTTTTCCCAGTAACTGTATCTGCTTTGAATAGAGTATAAATTCACTTAAATTCACATACATTTTCCAATTCATGTTGCAGACTAGACAGCGAAGTGATATGATTAAAACTTGGTCAAATGCTGCAACAAAGTATTTGTGAACACTTTTTGAATACAATTACGAATTTGGAGCAAGCTAATCTTGAGGCACCCCAAATTAATTGTTTTCCCTCTAAGAAGCTGTTGAAATTAAAGTATTCATTCTGAAACCTTGACTAGAAAACCAAGAATGACTTCTAGTCTAGTCTGCTAACCTGCAATAAAATATGTTTTGGGAATCATCTATAAAAGAAAACACAAAAGGCATTTTTAAAACCCAGTGATTTATGAGTTATTTTAAAAGAAAAGAGCTTACTGCTCAGGATGTGGTCTTTTAATATGGCTATTTCTGCTTCTATACCAGCAATATTTATGTACATAAACATGAATGGACACAGTCATGTTGTGGTAGAGTGAACAGGTTTATACCATGTGTTTCCTAGCAAAAAGAGCAATGCATCATATAGGTATAGGAATTTACATCTGAGCACAGGTTCATAACAGTCATGTCCCCTCTGAGTAAATTTTATTTTTTTCAGATGTTTGCCTTTTTTTGCTGTAATCTCTAGAGTTTACTGAAGTAAATTATGAATGTTTCTACCTGGGTTTGCATTAGTGTTCAAAATTAAACCTGACTCTTTGCTAAAGTTGCTGTCAATCTGCTTATGAACTGCAACACTTTTTCCTGAGAATGGTGACAGGAGCCCTTGTGGTGGATGAGGATTCCAGATTAGGGTCAATGTGCAACAACTGTGAAATGAAAGTACACATATAGCAAAGTTCCACTGTGAAAAAGCAAGACAGAACCTAATCATGCTCTTTGTCCTGAATAGGAAAGAGGAATGTATAGTTTGCTTTATATTCAAAGTGTGGGACCAAACCATAGATGATCACACAGTCATCTAGCAAAGTGATATAAAAATGTGACACCTGCTGCAGTGTTTTATGCCATTAGAAATGGTAATTAGTTGTAAAGTCTTTTTTTATTCTTTGTAAAACTGGCTGAACATCCATTGTACAATATAATGTAAATCATGTTTAAGAGCATACAGCACCTTTAATGCTTACATGGAGAAGGTGATTTCTCAAGACTTTTTGACATGTTTAGATATCAGTTATGAAACCTTGTAGTTGAGTAATTTATCTCTGGCTGTACAGCAAGCTGTGCACACCAGTTACAAGACACTGGGAGAAATTAAAATTACACATGCTTACCTTTTGAATTTCTTATACATTTGAAAGATGATATTATTTTTCTTCAAGACTAATATTTTTAGAATATTTATATATAGATGTTGCGTTTCCTAGATACATTGTAAATGGTACATCCCGTGACCCCTGCTGTGCCCTGTATCTTGGTCCCTCTCCCCTCCTGGCCACACAGAGCTGGCTGGGATCCAATTTCTCCCCGCCCCCCCTTTCCAGACCCTAGAAAAGGTCAGGACCCGCTGACCTCGCTCTCTTATCCCGTTCTCTTTTTTTCCCCCCAAGCACTCTTATCCCGCTCTTTCTTTTTTTCCCCCCCACTCTCTTCCCCCGCGCTTTTTCTCTTCCCCCGTTCTCTTTCCCCCCCCCCACGCTTTTACCCTGTCCTTCCCCCTCTTTTCTCTCTCTTCCCCCGCTCTTTTCCCTTCCCTTTTCACTCACTACCCACGAGAAATAAACCTGTAACTTTATCAGGGGAAAGAGCCTCTTTTGATATCTTATCTACGTCTCTGTGGCTAAGGCCCAGGGGAATATCACCCTAACACCTGAGCTAGACCGGAGGAGGGTGAAAGACTCTGTTTGGGCCGGGAAAAGCCGTTACAGTTGGCGCTCCACGTCCGTGGTTTCTATAAAGCACCCACGTTTCGCTGTGATTCCTATTTTCGGGATTCGACCAGCATAGGAGCTGATCAACTAGCTCAAATTTCTTTAAGCTGCATTTTGTGCAGTTCGAAGACTTTTCAGCACGAACCGGCAGCCTGTCAGTCCCAGACAGGTCGGTTCAGGACGTGGATCCACTACCGTTACACAGACGTCTCTGCCTGCAAGAGAAACGGTGAGTTAAGCGTCCCTTTCCGGCAGGGGTTCCCGGAGCTCCGCGGGGGGGTCTCACCGGTGGCATTTTGCCGGCCCGGCGCTGTTCTCGGGAGGAGAGGCGGTGCGGGTGTGTTTGCAGCGTGCGCGGCTCAGCAGCTCGTGGCCACGTGGTGTGGCGCGGGGGCTGGGGGGAGGGCTGGATGTGGCCACCCCAGGCGCGGCGCAGCAGGCAGGCAGCTTTGATCGGTTTCAAAGCTGCGGCACAGGGAGGTTTTTTTGCGTTTTTGCGGTTTTTACGGGTGTTTGCAGCGGGGCCGGTCCCTACAGCGGCGCGGGCGCCACACATAGGTTTTGCTGACAAAAAACGGCCAAATTAACATCGGTTCCGCATCTAGTAAAGCCTGAAAACCGTGGTGTACGTCTTAACAACTAACTCCTTTCCTGTGTTTTAACTGTAGTGGGGTAGATATAGTGCAAATTGCTAACACTATGGGGATACAGCAATCTGCTTTACAAAAGAGTATAACAAAACAACTCAAAGAAATACTAAGTTCAGGAAATGTTTTAATATCTAATAAAAAACTAGCCCGTTTTGCCAGCTGGCTGTCTGTTGAAATATCGGACCTTGAATTGCAAAATATAAATTCAATTTCATTTTGGGATAAAATAGGGGATCCCTAAGGAAATCAAAACTGATAAGGGCGCAGCGTATAAGTCCAAGGAGTTCCTGGAATTCGTCCAGCAGTGGGGAGTGGAACATAAAACTGGCACCTCCCACTCCCCCACAGGCCAAGGTATAGTGGAGCGAGCCAATCAGACGCTCAAGCAGGTTTTGGCTAAACAGAGCAGTTCAACTGCGTGGATGTCTCCACAGCAGAAGCTCTGCAAAGCCATGTTTACTATCAATTTCCTGAATTGTTCATTTGAAAACATGAGTCCACCTGTGGTACGTCACTTTAACAGTAGTAAACAATTCAAGTTATCCCAACATCCTCCAGTTTTGATTAGGGACCCAGAAACCTGGGAAATCAAAGGTCCCTATGAGCTTGTTACCTGGGGGCGTGGCTATGCGTGTGTATCCACTCCCTCAGGCCCTCGGTGGATTCCCCAAAAGTGGGTGAAAGCGTTTGCTCCCAGACATCCTGCTCCAACTGAAGAGAACGAGGAGCAGGTAGCAGTGGCTTCAAAAAGAAGACGCCGACGGAAAAAAGGAAAAGAAATCCTCATAGAAGGTGGCATTCCAGCAAATAGAGACTTTTAATAGGTTTTATAATGTTTGTTTTTCCTTCTAGAGAAAACCTTCTCTTCTCTCAGCCCCGTGATGAACCCCATCCAAGCTGTCTTCCTGCTAACACTGAACAGTCTAGCAGCTGCATGGATCGTCCCTCAGCCACGTCAGAACATCTGGCTGACCCTGGCACAGACGCTCCAACAAGAAAATAGATTTTCTCTTGCTACTGCACGGACATGAGTGCCAGGAATTTGAAGGACTTTACTGTATGGACCTGACCTCGAAAGCTACTAACATCCATGCTGCCCTCCGAAACATGAACAACTTAATCAGACAAGTGAAGCAAGAATGTGAAGATTGGTTCAATGGACTGTTCAAAGGCTGGGGACTCACAGGGTGGTGGACATCTATAGTCAAAACAATTATGTTAATTTTGTTATTCTTTTCCTTGTAATAATGGCATTCGGGATCCTACGTCACTTGGTTTTCAAGGCTATTCATAGTCTCATTCCCTCTACCTCAGTAGTCAATCACATAGAAATGAAAGACTTGAAACAACCTAACCCTCCCGCCAGCTAAAAGTGGTGGGCAAAATCGTAATTTGAATGATACCAATATCCTTCTTTCAACTTTGTTAAACAAAAAACGGGGAGATGTTGCGTTTCCTAGATACATTGTAAATGGTACATCCCGTGACCCCTGCTGTGCCCTGTATCTTGGTCCCTCTCCCCTCCTGGCCACACAGAGCTGGCTGGGATCCAATTTCTCCCCGCCCCCCCTTTCCAGACCCTAGAAAAGGTCAGGACCCGCTGACCTCGCTCTCTTATCCCGTTCTCTTTTTTTCCCCCCAAGCACTCTTATCCCGCTCTTTCTTTTTTTCCCCCCCACTCTCTTCCCCTGCGCTTTTTCTCTTCCCCCGTTCTCTTTTTCCCCCCCCACGCTTTTACCCTGTCCTTCCCCCTCTTTTCTCTCTCTTCCCCCGCTCTTTTCCCTTCCCTTTTCACTCACTACCCACGAGAAATAAACCTGTAACTTTATCAGGGGAAAGAGCCTCTTTTGATATCTTATCTACGTCTCTGTGGCTAAGGCCCAGAGGAATATCACCCTAACACCTGAACTAGACCGGAGGAGGGTGAAAGACTCTGTTTGGGCCGGGAAAAGCCGTTACATATAGATATGAATATATCTAAATATATATGTATATCTAGATATAGATGTATTAATATATTCTATGTACATAACATATGAACATATATGCATATATGCATACCTTTTCCTACATATATGCATATGTATCTACATGCACAGATATATATGTGGAATATATGTTGACTATGACTGGGTTTTGGTTTCAATGGAAGTGATGGCAAGGTTTAATCCTTCTGTTAAGTTTCAAAGTAATGCACAGTAGAATTTAATTATTCCAAGAGATAAAAAAAATAATTATTCCAAGAGATACAAAAGAGAAACTTGTTTGGTGTGATTATTTGTTGACACCACTTTGATAGAAGCCACAAACTCATGCTAGTATTCTGCTAGGGTTCATCCAGGAGCAATTATTTTGCCATTGTTCTTTTTAAGTGAATAATATTCTCCTTAAGAACTGAACTAGAAGAAGATTGTTAGGTGGAGAGCAAAAGCACAGAGAAAAATAAGAAGTCCAAACCAGACATTTTTGCATGTCATTGTAGATTCCATAAGTAGTATTTGGAATCTGAATTTTGACTTGCAAGCTGGCAATAACTGGAGTTTGAATTTGCATCAGGAAATTACATCCAAGTATTGTGCACAGACCTGTTTCCTCTTATTTGTGTCAAGCACAGGTGCAGTGTATCAGTGCTACATTTTTGCTGTACAGTTATTTGAAAGAGAGAGATCTGTGGAAGGAGTGAAGAAGGAGTAGTCTTGTGTGTAAGCAAAGCTGTTTCATCACCTGGTAGCACTTCTCCTCTAAGTCTTGACAGCTACATACCATTACCTTCTATATTATTCATAAAGTAATGATCAAATAATCCATCGATCATGAATTGTGTCAAACAAGACTTCTCAGAGATTCTGTAGTAGCATTGGATTTATCATATTAAAATATTTCCCTTTAGTTTCTTTTAACTAAGTGATGCATACAGAAATTAGACTTTTGAGAAGTTTCCCTGATACTTTTGGAAAATAAATGAAAAAAAAACCCAATAGCTGGACACCCAGAACAATATTCCTATCACATTTGGCTTATCTGGTTTATTTTCTTTTGTAAATTCTGATAATTGGAGTTGGTCAGCATTTTCAGGGAAAGAAAATATTTCTGTAGTAAGTTACACTGGAGAATAGCTTACACTAAGAATAAATCTAAAAAGGAAAAGGTCATGCTTATCCTTTTCTCCAGTCAGAAGACCTTCCAAAATAAACCAGTAGTCCAATATCATAACAACAATAATATTCCCTCTGACTTGCAGAGACAATTATCCTTTGGGAACACCTTGCCATGCAAGCATAGTTATCAAGTTCAGATCTGAAGATGTATTCAGAAAAGAGAAGCTCTTTTGGATTACAGAAGTTTTCAGTTAAATTGATTCAACTTCACAGCAAAAAATAGTGATACTTTTGACCTTTGTTGCATAAGAGTTATAAAACTCCAAGTGTTAGTGCTTTACAGAAAACAAAACAAAAGTTGTAGAACACTGATTAATGGACTTCTGTACAGATTAAAGGGAGCATGACTGTGCACTCTGCCAAAAGTAAGGTGAAGGGAAGGGAGCTGTTGATCATCACATTGTTTCAGACTTGTTGCATAAGATGGGTGAAAGTAGCATACTATAGCTTGATCTTTCTGGCAGATGCTTGAGAAAATCTATTCAACATATAACTAATATGAATTAATCTTTTGGGAGTCCTTGGAGAAAATATAAATAAGAAAGGATAATAATGTTTATTCTGTTCTATGAAGAGATGCTTCTGTTGGAAGTCTACATCCATTTGGCACAGTGTGTTGCTTGTTGCTATGAGACAGGAATTGAATTTCCATAAAATACGAGCTTCCTAACTGGTGCTATTTAATAGACCTTGGTCACTTAAGCAGATGTGTAGAGAGTTCTTTGAAACTGAGGTCTCATATGTGAATTTAGAAATCATGTGTGACTTCTCAGAAATGTACGTTATTAGACTGCCTAGAGTTTGTGGGAAAAGTTCTGTTTTTCTGAAATGGAAATCCTCTTTTTTGAGACAGCAAATTTCTGACGTGATTTTGTTTGAGGGGCAAGCTATCTTTTGAAGAGAACCAAGAGCATCTTCAGTCCAATAATCTTAAGTGCCAGCAAGAATAAATATTTTTTTCTGTACAAGATTCCTCTTTTCCCAGTAGGGCCATCTAGAGGCATATCCTGCAGCTCTGAGAAGCCCGAGGAAATCTTTAAGATATTGCCTTACACTTCTGATATACCAAAACTGGGAGGAATCTTTTATTTTTGCTTGTTTGGTTGTTTGTTTGCTTCAGGTTTTTTATTTTTAGTTTTGTCTCCTCAAAATTCCAGTAGGTAAAAAAAGTTCTTCCTGGAAGATTCAAAATCTATTGATGGTCTTTTCTCCCTTTTGTAAGATCTGGACTAGTATTCTCTAACTACTGAAGACTGAGTAATACTAGCAGATCTACTTCTTTTCTGTGAATTTTTCAATTTTCTTCTAAAAATGCTTTGTAAACTAGAGATTAATTCCTCCACATTTTGAAAATTTATGTCTAAAAGTCTGTAAACCCAGAATCACAAATTAAGGTAGAAATCTAAATTCTCAAAAAGGAACATTCTAATTTCTAGTTATCAAAAAGAGTGATTTGCCCAAATTAAATAAAAAGTATGTCTCTAGCTTATTTTCCTTGATCACTGAATCTACAGTTGTCTTGGTTTAAAATTTCTCTTTTCAGTTTGTCTTTCCATTTAGCTGCATTGTCCTTTGATAGCTGACCAATCTTGCTCTACTAAGTCATATGCTACTGAAATCAATGGGGCTCTTCTGTACACAGAGAATTTAGTCCTATTGAAAAATACTGAATTATAACTTTTTTAATAAAGTTGCAGAGAACATATATTGTTAGTCTATACATTCAGCATTAGTATTACACCCATAAAAGGCACATTATGTGATTATGTTAGATTTGTGGCTTCACTCAAATAATATGATTTTTTACAGCTTTCTATAGCAATCTTCTACTCTGAAGTATTGGAAACCTTGCAGTTGATCCTTGTGTCCACATTTATGTTAATTTCTTCTTCATTTTCATAGAGTATGTCAGAAAATATAATACAATCAAAGTTGCCCCCAAGAAATGAAACTGGATAAGCAGGACCAAAACAGCAAATAAGTGAAGTTTTATAACTTAATAGCTTTCAGATTACAGGTCTATCTTTTTGCCTTCAGTCCCATTCAAATCAATAAGGTGCTGTGCTTTATAAATATCCACTGTGGTTACTTTAAAAATTCATCAACTTACATTTTTAGATAGCATACTCCAAACAATAAGTTAGAGGACTTCTTGGAAATTTGGTAATCTTTTTAGTGGTTCTTGGACTCCTACCACTATTACTGTAAGATTAGCTAGACTCACTTGTTTGGAGAGGCCAGCTTTCATTTTGCATGTTAAAAAAGTATGTCAACATCATAAAGTCTAAGGACTGGAACTGATGTCAGTGACCCAAAGACAGAGTCCATACACCTGTTTGAGCTTGTTGGTAGTGAAAGGATCCAATGGTAGCAGGACACTGCAGTCTTTGTTTTTCCTCAGCTTACCGTGGACTTATGCACTCTAGCAGTCCTGAAAGATAATGGCTCAGTCTCAGGCAAACAACAGGTAAAATGCAGATGCTCTCCTGACTATTGTCTTTAAAATAATTCTGGCTGTAGATTTCTTCTAATTATATTCTGGTTAGGTCTCTGCATCAGGTTGTAGGCGGGTTGGAGATATTCCAACTCTTCTGTCAGTGATGTCTCCAAAAAGGGCGGGTTTTTTGTTTCTTTTTGTACTGTTATTTCAATCCTGCTTAGTTCTTCTATCCCCAAATAATGGCAGAATCGTTCTGTGATTGCCTCAAGACAAGATAGTTTTTTTCTTTCCTACTAGTTGAACCACCTATTAACAGTGTCAAGCAGTCTAGACTGTTACAAATTTCACTGTGCCTGATGAGTCATGCAAACTTAATGCTTAGAAACATATATGTGCCCAAAACCACTACAGCATATCTTTGTTTTATTATCTTATAAAATGTAGAATTATAAAAACAAACAAGTTGGCACATGTATCTGCCAGCCTCAGCTCACATTTCCAGCAGATCATATAATTAAAATAACTAACAAAAAATTATGTGTCTGCAGAGTAATAGTAGAACTGCTTAGTTGAAGAAATTAATACAAAAAGGCTCCATACTGATGAAAATAATATTATGGTATTTAATACTTTAGGTTTTATCAAACCAGTATTTTCCTTCTTCCAAAAATTGCAGTCTACCAAATCGCTTCCTTCTTTGCAAAAGTGATTCTACTGACTGCAATAACAATTTCTTTTCAGGCATTCTCTCCTCAGGGACAAGGCTGTTTCTTCCCTTTTCAGAAGGTGTCACACTGCTTTCTATTACTATAGTAATATAAACAATTGATAAGAATTTTTCAGTGTTAGTAGAAAAAAATGCACCAGCATCTTCAGAGACTTTTTGCACAAATGCAGTTTGCCTTATCCTTGCCTTACAGCATGAGAACTCAAAAAATATTTGAAGATTAAAAGATAAAAACAGTTTTCCTGAAAGTTTTCATGCAGTTATTATTTGATGTTACCTTTGGGTCAATGGAAGCTGTACAATGTGCATAATATACTGGGCTTTCTACTGGTTCAAGGATTTAAACTTTTTGTTCATTATTGATAGGATAACGGAAGAGAAGGGAAGAATAGCATGAAATACTACAGAGTATTGTATATCTCCCATTCTCCATGCCTCTTGACTTTACCTGTTGGTTACAGATAGATGTGAGATCCAAGATTACATCATTCTTGCTGTCTTGAAAAGTATCTTAAGGTGATTGTGTATATGATGAGATGCAAGACTTTCTCTGTTTCTATGACTAAAATTCATTGGTCAAAAGGAATTGTCAGGGTCATCACCTGTGCAAGGCTTGGCAACTGGGTATGCCTAGTTCTGGAGTAACAGGGCATAGCAGGTCATCCATTTCATTTTAGTATGGGCAGGGTGAAACCCTCACTACAACTCATCATCTCCCTCTGGTTTCTTGCCACATGAGGCAGTGGCTGACGTGCCCTGTTTATGTTTGCCTGACCTGAAGCTGTCCTTGCCTGTACCAGTGTAAGACACAGGTGCTGCCACGGAAATTAAGCTATAATAAAACAGCATGGGGAAAGTTATCTGTGGGGGCTCTGAAGCTGAGGAGGAAGGGTGGGGAATCTCCTTGTCCTGCTTTGCCCACTCCTCATCTATGTGTTTAGTTCTCCATGAGATTTATCTGACTTTTATTCTTAATTGATGAGAAATTTGAAGCATTAAATTTTAATCAAGTTTTTTTAAAATATTGAGTGATGTAAATGTCAGGTAACTTTGCATTTCATTGCCAGACGTTATGTTAGGAAAAAAGTCAGCACTGCTTATACCAAAAATTCATTTTGCCAATATGAGCTCACCTTTTGCTAAGACTCACATTTACTTTTACTCACTTTGCTTACTGAAAGCAGCATATCTGTGTGCATATAGCAGAAAGGGAAATTACTCTGCTTTTCTTCCTCTTCCCTAGTATATTGTTGTGTGCAATACAGTGTGTTACAGACTTGTCTTAATCAGTTGCCCTGCCAGTTAGCACTGTGACCTTTACAAGATTCCCTTGGCTTTCTGTGAGAGGCAGATGTCAGTACCATGGGTTAACTAAGCTACATGATTTTTCTTTGGAAGATTGCCAGACCATATAAAGTGCTCTTCAGAGAGAATGTATCTGTTACTTAAGATCTCATCATTTTACTTGTCAAAACCCACAGCATATGTCAATAACGTTTAGATTACCTTAGGTGCTGAAGACCTTTCTGACTCGGGATTTATTAGAAAGTAAAAAATAAAATCTACCACTAAGCTGTTAAGCTTTTTAAAAAAGTAAAAAATTACTTTGACTATAGTAAAAAAAGTGTTATGGGAATCAAAATCATCCTCATTTCTAATAAAACACTACCACACTCTTTCTACAAAAAAATTAATTTTGCAAGTATTGGGGTGTACTTAATACAAAACTGTGAATCATATGCCTAAATAAAAGGTTTTAAATATAATTTAAAAATAAGAACATTATTAATTTTTTTACTGTTTGGCTGCAGTCCTGTAATACATATTTTAACATTTTCAGTAATATTACCTGAACTATCACTGACTACTTTAATTTGAGAATATAATTTTCTGCAGTGTAAGTGTGACATGGTAGAAAGCTACCATAAAAGATCTATTTCACTGTTACATGAAAGGTGTGGAATATCCAGTTATAATACACAGAGATCTGATTCGTTGAGTTTTCAGGAATTGCTTGTTTTCCTTCAGGAGAAACCCAGTAGCTTTTAATTAAAACCATTAAAACCAATTTAATGACTAGTTAATAAAGTGTGTAATAAAGTTACTTCCTAAATGTGTCTAAATCAGAAATTTTTACATGTGGAACCACCCTCTTCCTAGTAAAACTAAAATCTGAGAGCTTTATGGAGCATATCAAAATAAAATTGAACACTGAGCCTGAGCATCTTACAGCATTTACAAATCTCATGAATGTTTTGGGTGGCTAGTGCAATGATTTTCAGAATGTGTGGTGATACAGTTTATGCTGCATGGTTCCTGGGCCTGTGGGAAGTCAAGATCTTTTGTACCTCCAAAGGCACAGTTTGGTTTTATGAGTAACCAGCTTGTCAGCAATCACTACTCACACTCCAAACAAATAGATAGCTATAATCCTGTTGCAGGATCATGGCAAATAGTTTTTTATTTTTCTGACATAAAGTTAATGGCTCACTGTTGTAACAATTTGGAACCAGTGTCTCACTGGGAACGACTTAAATACAAGTGTCTGCTCTCCAATTTACTCCCAAACACTTCAACTCCTTGAGATTTCTGGGGCACTCAGCTGCTGTATGTGTGCAATTTGGGGAGTCTGGCCAGAGCTTCACCAGAACTGAGTATTTCTGTGGGGATAGCTGTGCACAATGGCTAGAAAACTGGATGGTCTTAGTGGCAATGTGCAACCTTCAGGCTGCTCTATCAGTTTTCCAGACTTGAATGGTTAGTCTTTCTCAGCATATTTTTCATAACTGCTCCCACGAAAAGAAGGTACTGAAGGCTCTGGAGCACCCTGCTAGAAGTGCATGTTTTAAAGGATATTCCATTTGTGAAGTATAAGATGTGGGCTGAAAAGAGGTCATACTCTTTCACAGTGCCACTTCTAATACTCAGAACTCTTTTGAGATAAAACAAAGAGAGTTCTCAGTGTCATGTCTCAGTCTGGTAACCCTTTCAGCAGAGCCATGGAGAGCTCAGTGTAGAAAATGACTGTTTGGAAATGTTCCTAAATGAATACAAGCCCTGTATTTTCTTTCCTATGTTCCTCCTTACAATTTTGCCACTTGATGTTTAAAGAAGTTACTAGTAAGATTTTTATTTATTATTTTTTGTTAGTGTGGACTACTCTGACTTCAAAAATGCTTTGTCATGTTATCTAGTACCTAAATCAAACCATGACTATCCTATCCATGTATTGAGGATGGAGTACTTAGGAACTTAAATGTTCTATTTTTCAAAGATAAAACACCAAATAAAATTTGTCAATTCAATTTTTTGTGCATACAGGTTTTTTTTATAGAGACATTTTCTGAAACCTAATTTGGATTGACATAGTGATAAGTGTTCTTCACTATTGCTGATTAAATGTAGTAAACTCACTATTTTAGGCAAGAAGATCAGTGTATTATTTGTAGATAGCCAAGACAATCCATCACCATAATGATTCAATAGTCTTCAGTGTTCCAAATTCAACTACTTCACCCTTTGTGAATAGCTGTTTTGCATAACACTCTCTCACTTTCTTTTAACCTTTGTAAGTCACCATTTGTCTTCCAAGGGTCCTGTCAGGTACATTGAAGACATTTCTTCATATGCAGCGTTACAGAAAAGCAATTTTATAGATCTATAAACAGAACTTAAAGCAAATAACTTTAATGGTGTAACACAAAGAGACTTAAGATCTGAAACTCATAGCTGAAGTTTTGAAACAATCATAGAGGCATATTATGAAGGAAAGAAAATGCAGGGACTGAAGGAATCTGTGTAATATAATGTCTTTTGATAGCTGAGTAATGACCCAAACAGAATTTTAAGCTTATATTCTTTATTATACTTTTTACTGGAGAAATTTTCTTATGTTGAAGGCAGAGAAGGAAAGGGAAAAATCTTTTCTAGTCATGTCAGTAAATTTGGATCACATGAAATCTTGTTGTTAATCTTTCCAGTGACTCATCTGCATACAATTGAATACAATAAAAAGGACTCCAAGTGTTCTCTAGCAGCTTTTCAGGATTCTTGGTAATGAAGCTCCAATTCACTTGTGCTAAAATGTTCCATGCTAAAATATCGTGGAGACATTGACTGGAATGAAAATGAAGCTGCAAGACCACTAAAACTGGCATATAATGGATGTGTTTATTTTCACATATTTCATGGTATTTCAGGTGAGGTTCCAGTACATTCCACATATCCAGCAAAATGAATCACAAATTCTATCTTTGGTTATTCTGAACTGCCTTTGAATCTCTGTCTTTGAATCTACTGCCTTTGAATCCCTGGCAATGAGGTCTTATTTTTAGAGATACTGTCTTGGGAAACTCACAAATTCCTCTTGGTGATTTACCTCCATGTAGGGGCACTACATTAGGAAGGAATATGAGAACTAGCAAGGGATAACTTGCCACTAAAGCAAACATAGTCTACTTTCACATGTAGGTCATACACAACTGATCTTGTCTCATATAATTGAACAGAACCATGCTGTTCAAAAATTGTATAGAGATCTGCTTCATTCATTGCTTGAGTTGTACCTGATTATATCTCACAGTATGAGGCTCATCAAAGAAAAAAACAGTTCCAGCAGTACATACAAAATCTAAGTTCCTTACCAAAATAAAATAAATATTAATCTAAATTATATTTTATTTCATATGGAAACACATGCATACACTTTCAGTAGTATTTAAATGGACAATAATTTGATCTATGTAGGACAAGGTGAACAAAACACATGCCTATAGACAAATCATGAAACAATCACAGGAAAAAAACTCCCAACCATTTATTGTTATTTCATATTCAGAGGAGGGTGAAATTAAGTGTGATTATATTGAAGGAAAATATAAAAATTAGCCAAATAATTTTTAAAAATAAATAATACTGATAGCTCTGTTTTAAAGACATGGAGGATTAGTTAAAAGAGTCTATTTTTGTGCTTAGTTTCATTAATTTATATTTGTGTCTCTTTGTGTTTATGCATTTTGGAAGGTTTTGTAATGCTTCATGGAACACTGAAGAGAATGAAATAAGGAAAGATCTTTTCTCTTGAATAGATCAGTTCCTTAGTGTTTTAGATATAAATAGAAAATCAGATATTGGTTTGTTTTTTTGTTTTGTTGGGTTTTTGTTGCTTTTTTTTTTTTCCTGTAAATTTCCCCACATGGTAAAAATTAGGAAATAAATAAATAGAAAAACAAATACTAAAATATTCAGTCCTGAGTCCAGAGTTCTGAGCAATGGGGAATATGAAGGTTTGTGTTTTGTTGTGAAAGGTATGGTACATCTTTATAGTGCAATATCTTTCCATTACTGTAGATTAAATTAACACTTTCAATATAGCTGCATTTCAACTATGCTAGTAATACTAAATCAATATTTTTCATGCAAAAATATCATTACAAAGTTAAATTCATAATCTTAAGGGAAAAAAAGGTCCTGATTTGTTGTTGTGTTTTTTTAGTGCAAAACTCTTTACTCACATTGAACAGTGTTGAAAATTATACATCTATGACAGTTTTTAACTTTTTCCCTAGCCTTCAATATTCAGCAGGCACTGAATCTGGCCTACCACAACCTAAGTGCAAATTACACTTGAGAACACTTCACATCCAAACTTGCAGCTGAGAGTGATTTTTTGTTGCTTAGTAGTAATTCTTTGGATAATAAGGTTTATAATTAAAGTGCTGACGCTGCTATAACTGTAGAGGCATAAACAGTGCAGCTATAAATAGTGCAGTAACTGCAGCGACAGACTTTGTCAAGTGGTTTGTACAGGACAGCTCGGCTGTGGCAGCTGGTGGGATGGGAGAAATTATGTTGAGGTCTGCTGATCAATTCCTTTTTGGAGTTATTGTTAAATCTTTTACTTCTTCAGCAAGAACTGAATTCATTTTGTGTCCCGTAATTGAGACTTTGCTTGAAATGGACAATCTCAATTTAACTAAAATACGCATCCAAATTTCAGTAAAAGAACAAATTATATCTGACAGACCTTGGCCTTGGCATTTAAAATTACACCATAGCTGATTAAACTCTATGGTATTTAGGGACATGCATGACTTCTGAAGAGGAGTGAGTTCACTAGAGTATTCAAAAAATTCAACATAAGTGGTAAGAAATAATGGAGACATTAGCCAGAGTTAATGCATTGGAGGTTAATCTGGGACAAGTAGGGTAATGTGTAAATTTTAAGTATTTGAAGATCTCATGAAGTCACCAAAAAGCAAACCCATCATTTAGCATATGTTCTCATGAAATCTCATTTGACATCAATAAGTATTTTTTTTTTTAACTACTTTTTCTCCCATAGTTTTCATATCATTCCTGTGATCTTCTATCAAGGGTCATTTTGTAAAAGAAATCCAACCACTTTCTTTGTTTCCAAAAAAAAATTTATTAAGGTTCCAGTGGCATAATGGTTATCTATGCCAGCCTATTTCCTCTTTGTTAGACAATGCAGTACTAAATGCAATTTAGGACCAAATGTACTCTACTTTTCTTTCTGTGTTTCCTTTCATCCTAACTACCATCTTCATTTGCCTTACAGAGAAGAATAGATGGGGCTTGGCTGTCTGTGTCTGCACTAGCAAATTAGATAAGATCAAGGAGTGGGTCTGAGCACCAGTTTAGGGTCTGGGCAGCTGCCAGTGCCTGGATATCGTTTGAGAACTAGTGCAGCCCAGAGCCTGATCCCCACATGCAATATGTAAAAACCACCACCTCTTTGAGAAGGGAATTAAGCTGTGAAATCCTGCCATATCACTGGCCTTAAGCAGCAGGTGCAGATCTACTTTAAGGGAGTGACACTTGGCTCTAGGGGAAATTACAGGAGTCCAGGTAGATGTCCGTTTCTAGGACCATTCATTGCACTAATTTCAATGTTAGTTGATCTATTGCACATACATAGGAAGATGCAAGAATCTTAAGAATCAGTTCTACATGCTCCTAAATAAGATTCAGACAGATTCCTTTACAAGCAGTGGTCTGGATATCTGGATTACTTCGTGGTCACTGTTAAAATTGGAATGAAACTAAATGTACTACATTGGACCAAAGAGAAATTGTGTTGATCTCTGTATTGGCCTGACTCATTTGCATTGAAAGTACAGTTCTGGACATGGATTGCATGTGCATGACATGAATTACCTCAGTGCAGTGATTAATCTCAGATACAGAAACTGATTCTTTAGTGCCAAGCACTCACATAATTATGTATTGAAAAGAGAGAGACACTGGAATGAAACACCAGCATTCTTCAAAGCAGTGAATTTGATTCCTGTAAAACAAAACAAAACAAAACAAAACAAAACAAAACAAAACAAAACAAAACAAAACAAAACAAAACAAAAAAACACCAAATAACAAGACAGATAAATTATAGCACTTGGACTTTAACCCAAAGGAGTTCTAAATGCAGCATGGACTGTTCTTGTGGTTTCAAGTAATGGTTGCCATGGGTGACCCAGAAATGAAACCAATCATGCCATTGTAATTTAAAAGTAAAACAGCTGGCAAAATATTTCCTCTCAAGCCTGTTGTCTCAGAAGAAAATGAAAAGGTCGGGAGACTTTTTATTTGCTTCTGAGATAACATGGACTGCTTGAACTGAAGAATATATTAATGTTTTCAACACAGCTTTTTACTACGTGTCAGGAACTCCATTACGGGATATCACACTGGAGATGATGAAAAAAGACAGAAGGTAGAATGAAATGTTTGAATCTAATGGAAAATAATCAACCATCTTTATATTTCTACTTTACATTATCAGTACTCCTGATTGCATTCTATAGGTGGTGGTATTTCACCTAAAAGTAGCAGCTTCTCCAAAGTACATGACTGTCCACACAGTACACTGCAAAGTGATAAGGAGTCGTTTGTGATAGTACAAACCAGTCATAGCAAAGTGTCATGTTTTCCTCTCAGAACAAACTGTGATAATATTGTCCAGACTCATACAACTGGTGACTAAGATTTACCAATACCTACAGATTTAGAGAGGAAGGAAAGGTGAGGGGTTTGTAAAAACAGTTCATGTTTTAACAGGAATTCCTGTAAGAAGCAGTATGGTCCCAGCGGTGTCCTGATTAAGAAAAATGTTGAACAATGTTAAGTGGGTTAACATGCCCAACATAGACCACAGTTTTGGGGGCAACTTAGAGGGAGAATTATGTTTGTATCACATGTCTTTATTAAACATATCTGAATCTTAAAGCTGCCTTTGCATGATGCTTAAAATTATAAACATACTTTGGTGACTTTGCTTAATGATTCACACATTATCATTGTATTTTTGCTTAGTTATTTAATTTAGATAAGCTTTTTGCAGTTTTCCTGGTTGTTTATTTGTACCAACTCATGTAGTGAGTGTCAAAGAAAAGCAACTTTAAAAGATACCATTTCAAGAGCAAGAATCCCAATTTTAAGAGCAAGAATCCCAGTAGAATCAGCTGGATAGAAAAAAAACCTCAAGGCACACGGAGACAGAAAACAGTGAATATGTGTTTTTCTACGAGAGAATTTTGGCCGCCTTTTCTTGCTGGAATAGTGTTGCTCCCAAAGTGCTCCCAGTAACAAGGATGATTGCAGTAAACTGACACAATGAATAAAGTCCACAGCCAGCACATTTCTACTTTACTTTCAATCAACAGTAACCAACCTCCCTTTTTATCTTTTATTTAAAGAAAGAAAAAATCACTGAAATACACATGCTCCTTCCCAATGCATCTTCATTAAGACTTCAATTTTACTAAGTCTTTGATGAAAGGAGCTTGAGGTGTTAAGGGATTTTGAAAACATGCAAAGAGACAAATAAAATAGTTTAAACTAAGCCAACTAAAGTTTCAAATAGGGAAGAACCTGAAGTCCTTGTAACTGTGGAACTTGGCAATCAAACAGCAGGGAGACCCTTTACCAGTAATTATTTTAACATTAGCTACAATCAGTGAGAAAATAGCAGAAAGTGCTTTTCTTCACAGTTATGACTTCCAAGATGCACTGCTGTGTGCTCTTTCTTCCAAGGTTTAATAAGAAATATGATGATAAATGGCATCTTTTGCTAATGTTTTTAAGACAGCCAAAATAGAACATAGTGGTTCTTATTAATAATTTTGTAGCATACTATGCAAGATGTGAGAAATCAGAATGCATGGAATGGAAAAAAAAAGAGTTTAAGAAATGTAGAGGAACCACTGTCTTTGGCAGATGCTTTCTAAGCCACAAATACCAATTTTTCTTACCTTTATAGTCCCACAGCTGCAAAACAGCTGCAAAACAGGTGCCACAGAATTCTCTATCTGAGATTTCCTCTCTTTTTAAGAAACTGCTGTGCATTTGTTGATTTTACATACTCAAGATGGTGGCAAATAAGGGATTTAGTACCTTCTTCTCATTCCATTACAAATATTACATGTATTTGCTATATTCTCAATTTAAAATATGTGAAAATAGCTAAATGTGAAAATAGCAGATGTAAATCACACTTCTCTTTGGATGACCACATAATGCATTTATCTGATTTTGTAACAGATTACTTTAGCCATAGGCAATTGCTTTCAACAACAGCAGGATCCCTCGGGAAGCTGTGCCTGATCTTCCAGGTATGGCAAGATTTAAGTTACCACAAAACAAGTTGAGATGACATCTTTCTATAGCAGTTTCCTACACTGAACAGTTGCTGTGAAGGAAGTGTGAGGAGGAGAAATGAAAATATCAAGTAAGAAAAACACGTACATCCATCTGTAGGCAGCTTACATACCTTCTCATTTATTTCACATGGAATTCAGTGTATTTCCACAGTTAAGGTTTGATTTCTCTAGAGCTTATCTGGTCATGTTGCTTGTATTCTGTGTGATGTTATAGCTTTCTGTTTAAAGCTTCACAAAAGTGTCAGAGGCAAGAAATTGAGGTTCCAAGACACATAGGCACTGGAATGTAAACACTAAATTTTTGTTTCTATATGAGTGTTAACAGAAGTGATTGATAGCAAAATGAAAACCAAGGAGCACAAAATGCAGATTAAAAATCCGTCTTCGTAATCTTATGAGTGTTGATGGGTATTTAAGTGAAACCCAAAACATACAAGGACATATTCTAAAATGCTGAATGACACCATTTTGGTGAAACAAATATGATCTCCTTTGTGCTGCCTGGGGCATTTTTTTGTATGTGAAAGTTTGAAACCACACTATGGGAACTTTTTCTAAATGAGAAGTGTCTGGTTTATTATTGTTATAGAGCTACAGACACCTTTAAAAACCCCATACGCTGCCATAAAGGAGCTGGCATTCCACTGATATGGATTTTCACAGGAATGAATGAGTCAAGCGACATAAAGCAGTTTCAAATAGTGCAGAAACTGAGTCAGAAATTCAAACCGTGCTGAATAGTACCCTTCTGGGCTGGCTTCATTTCTAAGCCACAATTCCATCTCTGCTTTAAGGGTCAGAATTATATCTAATGCTCTGAAAAAAAAGGCAATTTCAGTAGACCCAATTGTTCTAACTAAATTGCCACACAGGATTTGAGGTTTTTTAAATATCTGGAAAACTCTGATGTCTCCTGTGGTTTGAAAAATCAGAAATTCCATTCCAGTTCCTTAAACAACAATAAAAATCAATTAAACCTAATGCCTCCCTATTTATAACCAATCTCAGCACCTAAAATTAAGTATTTTCTACAGGAAAAGCTGTAACCCAAGTTTTTGTAATTTTTTGTAACATTGTATGTTCCTAAAATGGAGCAGGCATCCAGATTTCCCCTTCCATTTTTTTCCATAAATTATGACTTCAATGTCATTTGGTACCCAGGTGTTAAGCACAGTATGCACTGCCCAGCTCTAACTCAAGTCACTTCATTCAACAGACTTTCTGAACAAGGCCCTGATATTTTTCAGGTCCATTTTTAAAGCTTACACTCATGCAATCCTAATTGGACTTCATAAAGTCATACAATTCTGTGGGTTGGAAGGGACCTTTTAAGGCCATCAAGTTCATCCCTCCCTGCAATGAGAAGTGGGTCTTTTACTGCCCTTATTGCAAAAAATTCTTCCTTATATCTAGTCTGCATCTACCTTTACTCCTATTACTAAAGGCCCTATTTAAGAGCTGGTCTCCATCTTTCCTGCAGGTGCTGGAAGACTGCTGTAGGATTTCCTCAGAGCCTTCTCTTCTCCAGGCTGAACAACCCCAACTCTCTCAGTCTTTCCTCATAGGTGAGGTGCTCCAGCTTTCTAATAATTTTCATGACCTCCTCTGGGCTCACTGCAACAGGTCTGTGGCTTTCCTGTGCTGGGGCCCCCAGATCAGGATGCAGCACTCCAGGAGGGATGTGACAAGGGCACAGCAGATGGGAAGAATCCACTTCCTCTCCTTACTGGCCATGCATTGGGTTTTGTTCATTGCCAGTACATGTCCAGTCTCTCATCTACAACCCCAAATTCCTTCTCCACAGGGCTGCTGTAAATGCCCTAATCCCCACCTTGTGTTTATACTGGCAGTTCCTCAAGCATAGAACCTTACAGCTGGCCTTATTGGCCCTTATGAGTTTTCCATGGATTCATGTCTTGAACTTGCACAGGTCCCTCTGGAAGGCACCATGAATGACTTGGTGGTGTTGAAAATCAGACAACTCCTTTGAAACCTAAGAAATCTTGACATCATTATTTATGAAAACTTCAGCCTGTTTGCTTTTGAAGATCTTTTAAGTACTCAGTGATGCCAATAGGCTTTGTTCACCAAACATGCATGCAATCTCCCTTGATATTTCTCCTGGTTTACAAGACCTTAACAAAGAGCCTGTTATGCTCAGCATAATTTTGGGAAAGATTAAGAACTCTTGGTTCAGCAAGATGAAGTTAACTGGATCCAGACATCTTTCATCTGCTCATGTAGCTTTACCAAAATCCTTTAGCTTCCCACATCTCTTGGGTGCCTCAGGTGTTCATCTGGCCTGGCTCCTTCACAGTTCTGCACTGTCACAGGCAGCTCCTGAAGAGGAAGGGCACAGGTAGTGAGAAACAGCTGAGGCTACTTCTATGGGAAAAACACCTGTATAATAAAAGTCCTGATATTTCGTCTTCTGCTTTCTGGTTTGAATTTTGGTAAAAGTAAAAACACTATTTCCCTTATGTTTCCTGAGCAGTGAAATAATAAGCCTCAGGTATAACTACCCCACTTTGTCAGGCCAGGTACCCAACCAAGCAAAATTAAAAGCTGTTGGTTTCCTCAGAATCACAAAAATCACTAAATTGTTGGAAAATGAGACATTGACTAGGGAAGCTGAATGACTCAAGCAATATCCTTTGTGATCTAACCAGTGTGAGTGTAGGATGAAAATTCCTAGGTAAAATTTTATGTCCCTAAGGATTACTAACATGACCTCATATAGGACTTTTTATTAGTTAACAATAAGAGTGACACAATGCATATTACCAACAATTGAT
This sequence comes from Sturnus vulgaris, assembly GCF_052056855.1. Taxonomy (NCBI): domain Eukaryota; kingdom Metazoa; phylum Chordata; class Aves; order Passeriformes; family Sturnidae; genus Sturnus; species Sturnus vulgaris. The sequence goes on along the minus strand of NC_142243.1, from coordinate 26,399,397 downwards.
AAATGGCATTATTGTCTGTGTAGAGGAAGAAGGCAATTTGAAAACTAATTTGTAGACAACGAAAGTAATTAAGAGAAAGTTCTATAATTCATTACAACATAAAGTGTACACTTTTAGTAAAATTTTCAGGCTTAAAAAGTGGAATCTATAAGGCCAGGAAAAAAAATCACATCAAAAAGGAGACAGGAAGTGGTATGTTATGTAGATTTGCTTAGCATAACGCTAGACCAGACTCTTCTGCCCTAGATTTTAAGTTACACCTTGCCATGCCATTTTTACTTCACCAAATATGAGGTTCTCTTTTGTTCTTTAAAGTGAGAGACAGGTCAGGTAATCTTTGAAGTGCACTCGGGAGAGGCAAAGTGTACTCTTTTCCACATATCTTGATACTAAATTACTACCAGTCTGTCCTATTCCTTTGGGAAATCCTACTGTTCAGAAGATCAGCCCCCTGAATGCATGCTAGTGTCAAATATTAAGAGTGAATTAAAACTGCAGGTAAAAATGGTGATAGTGGCATATTCCTGTCACTGGGCTTGACAGGAAATTTATTTTGCTGTAGCTGAAAAGTAATTAACTTCCACTGTGAGAAATTCTATTACTAGTAGCTATTCTGCCATGCAAAGTACACTACATGGAAATGTTACAGGCCATCAAGCAGAAAAGGCAGATTCATCTGCATTTTAAACTAAAGCTGTCCCCGCCCCCACTTTCCATTCTTATTCTCTCTCTCCCCTCACTCTATCTTCACTGAAGCTAGAAATTGAGATGCACATGTGGTAGAAAGAAAATGGAATAAGGATTATCATAAGGTATTTACAGAAGTTAGTTCTGTGTGTGTGTGTGTGTGTGTGTGTGTGTGTGTGTGTGTGATAGTGGTGTGCTCCTCTTAACAAACCCAAACTCTTTATGGATGAAATTTAGCAATGATCTAGATTGGCTTTCAAATCAGAATAACTTTTTTGCAGACATGTATAGGAAAATGTCAACATATCAGCTGACAGACCTCCTCTTATCTTGCTCTTCCTTACAGGCTGCTGTTGCTATTGAAAAGTACAATCATTCTCTTTTATGAAGGGACAAAAAGTGTCTGACACTCAAAACCTTCCCCCTCAGGACTATATTCTGAGAGGGAAGTTAAGCTTTTTCAGGCAGGTTGGATGATTGTACTTTACAAAATATGATTACAAAGCAGAAGGAACCTGCCAGCTTCTCTGTGAACTTTTGCCTGCCTGAGAAAACTAGCATTTTTGGAGAGAGGAAAACTGTTATCAAGCTCTTCCCTCTGAGATCAGTGGCTGTCAAAAGTCATTAAGTACGAGAGGGAATCCACCAGTCTCTGTGTGTGTTACAGGAAATGTTGAGATGAAAAACAATATTGGTTTTCTGGCCTCTGAAACAGAATTGCCTAGTTTTCTCTTCATGCCATGGTTATACCATGAACTAGATGTGGTGTGTTACTGTAGTTTGGAAGCCAAGAAAAGAAAATCTGCAGAAAATTACAGGGGAAGGAAGTTTTGACTATTACAGACTAATGGTTTTGGCCAATTGCTTTGCAGGCAGGTTTGTGAGTGACGGCTGCTCATTAACAGCATGATGTCCTCCTCCCTCTCAGGAAGAAGTGGTGGCTACAACATTACAGGTATAAAATTACTTCAGCCTAATGATGGACTGTGGGCAAAAAAAAAGTACTTTTTAGATCTACATTTTAAAGTGACAGTGCTCTCTGGGAATACAGATTACTGTTATTAATGAAAGAATGTTTAATACTTTTCTAGCAGGGGTTTCTGAATCATGCACCATTTAAAAAAAGATTTCACTTCTCTGTTAAAAAAATGTTTCTGGGAACAAATAATTGAAGTTTACAATATACCACCAAGGAATCTATTCAAAGGTCTTTTATTCTCTTTTTACAAACCTTCTGTGATAAAAAATGAGAAAATATATGTACTATAAATGAGTAATAGACCATAATTGGTCTTTCTAATGATTTCTATATTAATGATGACTCCCAAACCACCTCCAAGCTTTAAGTCTACATTTTACCTTGGAGATTTATAAACAAAACAAAGTAAAAGGAATTTGAGGACATTTGTCTAAGACAATAAATTGCAAAAACCTGAATACTAGGAGTTCGACATTTTGTGTGATACAATTTTGAAAGCTCCAGAAATGACTGTAATGAGGAGCTTGCTACCATGAGAAAATGCAAGCCACAATGTGGCAATATTTATAAACAAATATATATAATGTACAAGTATATATTTGCTTGAATATATTTTGTGCAAGGAACATCTCTTAAATTTTTGAACTTAGTAGTAGAGCTTTTATCTAAATTGTTTTCACTTTCAGTCTTCATGCTTGTAAATCAAAATTTTTTTATGTCAGGAATGCAGGAATGCAGGAATCTATCAAGGATGGATTATTGTTCAAACAATTTTCAGTACATGCTTTAAGGTTGGACAGGCTACTTGCTGTAGATAAAGCTAGTGCATATAATTTTCCAGGGCGTCTTACAAAGGAGGCAGAGCTATGCTGAGATTCTGAAACCCAGTGGGCTGCCTGTGTGTTGTCAAACAGTGTTTCCTGTGTCTCATCTTTCATATTTTTCTTATAAAGACAATGATTTGGGGCTTTGGGTGAGACCATAATATGGCAAGGTTCATCCCTACCCTCAGATGTAGAGCAAACACCTCAGCTGACATTCTGATGCATTCCATGTGGTGGGAGAGCTCTTCAATTTTCTCCAAGGTTAGCAAAAAGCCAGACCAAATACAGATCCATTACCATCTGCTTTTTGTCATCTAGACTTCAATCCTGAATCTCTGGCTTTTGCCTTTCATACTTAAAATTTCCTGGTGATCTACCACGCAGTACCCCAAAAGTCCATCTGTAGCTCTCAGCACTATACCCAAGTGAGTACAAGCAGTTTAGTACAATAGAACAAGGTCTGTTCTGATGGCACCAGGAATCTTAGTCACAAATTAGTTTTCTTTGGTCATCAGTCAACCACATACAATGTATTACTGTTTAATCAAAATACAGCAGCACTGTCACCACGGTAGTATCGCAGAACCCACCCACACTGAAATCTTTGTTTTTCCATCATTTGTTTGTTGTAGATCCAAACTTTCTATGATGGCATTTTTTAATCTGATTTTCAGATGGTTCTACTCTCTTTCAGTGAAATATCTTCATAGATGCTTCTTGGGTACTCCTTTGTAATTTAACAGACATAAACCTAGATTTGAGTCTAGATCCTATTGTTCCTTGCTTTAATATCTTCTTCAACCAACTTTCTGGAAAGGAGACTATATACACATTATATATCTATCTATCTATCTATCTATCTATCTATCTATCTATATATATATATCTACACACTTTATATATACATATTATATATACATCTTTTATATATATGAGTGTAGATATATATATATTTATACACTACACTGGAGTATATATACACTACATTAGAGTTAGTATAAACATTTCAAATAGAAAAGATGTAAAAGATACACCTGTGTTTGGCCTCCCTGCTTCTTTTCTTTCTTCACAGTATTCCCTCTTTCTCTTCTTTTGGTGTCTTTTTTAATAATCTGGAGATTATTTTATGACAAGACAGCTTTCAAACCAATTCCTTATCTCCACTCATTCTAAAAATAAATACGGAAAAATAGGTATGTTTAAACGATAAGTTTTTTGCTTTGTTGAAAGTGGAAATGTTTCACAGAAGCAGCTTGACAGAAACACCTGGTCTTCTTGTCAGTGTAGGTTTCTTTTTTTCTGCTTTTCATTGTAACTTGTTCCAAAGGAGATGAAATAGTGATGTCCTTTTAAGCTGGTACTGAGGCAATTGAAAGAGAATGCAATCACTATTTTCAGGAGGAAAGAAATGTAGAGGGACCAGTGGGGAACTACCTCTGCAACAGGAGGGAAGATGTAGCTTCTTCATAGTAGGATCATCCTGAAAAGTAGCCAGGCAACTGATGTACACAGCAACAGCAGGTTAATAGTGAAGTTCTCTCTTAGCAATGTTTCTATGCATCAACCTGAACGGTCCATTTATTTGTAATATGTGAGTAAATGCATTTCATAATAGGAAAACATGGATATTTCAGCAAGTGAACATCTTTTTGAAAAGAAAAATGGTATCTACAGCAACAGTGACAAGAGGTACACCTCAACTCCTGTGTTATATTGTTGTAAACAGTCTAAAGCCATGTTTACACTCTACAGACTGCTGTACATTTTATGGGGAACACTCATTTTAAGCTTTCCATTATGAGGTCTGCAGTGTCATTATATGCTATGAGTCTTTCTGAAGTACTAATTCTATCTGTGCTTTCATAGACAATATTCATAGCATTTGAGTGCAGCATATAAACTCTTATTTTACAGCAAAAAATATCACTCACATGGGCTTTGCTGTGAATATTCTGGTTTGCTTTACCTTCCTGTGTCTTTTGATATAGGATTAATTTTTTATTCCTGTCTCTTGTTGTAGTGCTACAGTTGTCCTTCTATGCCCACAGTTCATCTTATCTGGAAGCTTTGGAGGGTGTTTGACAAGGTATCAAGATACCAGGAGTTAGCAGTGATATTCCTGATGAGATGCCTTAAGCATTGCAATCTGCAGTGAAAGGACTTGAAGAGCGCTCACAGACTGGAGCCTGGGAACTCGAGAACTTTCTTGCTCTAACTTCACTGAGGAATGCAGATTGTGGGTGAATTCTTCTCTACTTCAGTAGGTCATCATTTCAGGAAAAAAGAAAATGGAAAAGGAGTGACTAGACAGGACACTTTAAATTTGTTCCTATTAAAGCAAGTTTGCTGTAGTTTAAATCATGGTTTAAGAGGTTCTCAAAACCCAATTAATTAAACCAAAATTTGAAGGAGCAGAAATCTGTGTTTGCACAATTTTGCCCATATAGAATTGTTTTCCAAATGCAAAAGGGGTTTGTTTGCATTAACAAAAATGCAGACATGATTCCAGACATTCAGCTTTGATGGTCAAGTGTATTAAAAATTCAAAAACTTCAGTTATCCATATCTGAAGATTATATTGTCATTTACACTTAAGTCCATTTGTCCACTTTTTCCTTTCATATCTTGACATGCTAAATGTATGATAGTATTTCAGTTTTAAATAAATATATTTTAATATGAATATGCTAGATCAACATCCACATTAACAAAAATGAAAAAAATGAAGGTACTGAATTATGCTGATAGCCAATGCATAGAAATACTTAAAGGTCTGCTTTGAAATAGCATCCTGTCATATATGAACATTTTTTAGCATAACTATTAACTTAGAAGTTCATTTATAAAAAAAATCTTGGAAAGCATTTTGCTGTGTTATGGCTGGGGTTTTCTGTAGGCAGAAAAAAATTCTAAAACATGAAATAAAGAAATGAGCCTGGTTTCAACTACCTTGCTTCTATTTTCTCTGTCACTGTATGATGTACACAGTATCTCAGCTGGCATATACCACTTAAAAATTGATAACTGCTCTCATTCTTGTTCTTATCCTCCCCTCCTTTTTATCCCCCCCTCCCTTTTTTTTTCTAAGTGTAGTATAGTGATTTTTTCTAGAATGTGAACTTTAATTCAAAGATAGTGTACAAATCACAGATGAAATACAATTTCTGTATATCTTACTTAGTGGAAGTACAGTACCGAAAGCTCGTCACAAAAACAACATATATGTAAAATAATAAAATTATAGAACAACTGCTCCTCATATTGGGAAGTGAAATAAAATGTAGGAAAGGCTTTTCTTTTTTCATAAAGTTTTATTTTAGTAGTAAAATTCTTACAGTGTAATCCTGATCATATATTTACCTAAATTAGCAAGCAAGATTGGCAATTAGTTAGCTAACAGGCATTAACATATATTATTGCAGTTATGAATAAATTGTTGGATTTTCCTGATCTGAGGTAAATAAAAGGCTACTGAAAAGGAATCCTGTCATCTGAAGTCACTTAAGGACATAAAAGCTCTTTGTCTAAGGCAGCTGCTGTTTGGTAATCGTATGACTGTAGTTATCCAGATCGTACATATGCAATGTTAAATAAACCTCTGCCTAAACAGATGGGCGTTTGTCTGATCTCTCTTGAAAGCATCTAAACCTCTAATTAAGGGCAGTGATATAAACAGAAGGAAGGTATGCTCTTTTAATTGGCAGGGTGCACATGTACAGATAGGGAAAGAATAATATTAACTAAGATAAGTAAATAGAAGGCACTGTGAGTTTCATAACTTCACATGAATGAAGAGCCAGTGGAGGAGTTTGTTTTGAAAATGGATCCCGAAGGAAATTTTTGTTCCTTTGCAAATGCTGCAGTAAAAAAAACCACAGGACAAACTTTTACTAAAGATTGCATCTCCTGTGTCTTGTTAAAGTAAAGGTAGCTGAGAATGAAAACTGAAAAACTTCCTGTAGTACTTAATCATATTATTCTGATTAGTTTGAGTTTGGATTAAGGCAGAACTTTTCCAGAATTGGAGCTGGAGTATTCCTCATTTGCATTGACCAAAAGGGTAAAGTTTGGGAAGATCCATCCATTCGTCCTTTCAGGCATAATTGAACATCACTTGTTCAAAGTACCACAGTTCATTTACCTGGTAGTGATAAGTAAGGCAAATTTATGGAAAGGAGGAGTTGTAGAGACTATGGTTTTTCACATGATCTGCTGAAATAAGCCTGACTTTTAATAATATAGATTTTTATTAATAAATATCAATGATTCTGTCAAAAGCTACTTCCAGAATGAGGTTTTCTTGTACATAGTGTCATCAAAGAGTAGATAAGACAGACACCATGATATCTACCTTTATTTGCACCCTTCCCTTTCCATTAAAATTATTTTTTCTTTACGTTTCCCAATTACTTTGAAAAAATAACTCTCAGTGCCATCACACAGGGCAATATACATGTACATTTACTTACAGGAGGAAGCAAAAACAAAAAAGCAAGTGAAAATGGTAGTGAACAGCTTTTGTTGCAAATATATTTTGTTGTAATATAATGAAATTAAGAACATATCTGTAATTTATAATGACTTTATATTCTAACACAGCTAAATTCTATATTGAACATTCAGCTGTACTAAACCCACCAAGACCCCGAACTCTGGTTTTGTTATTTGTGTGTTGGTGATCTTCAGATACATATTTCCTTCCTCCTATCTATCCTATGGTGCATGACACTGGCTCTTTGAAACTTGGTATATCTCTTGCTAATTGTGTAATATTTGATCTTGAATATGTACAAATGAATGTATTTATTTATTTACCCTGTCTGGCAGTTTATGATCTCTGCTCCTTTGCTATTTTGCTTTGTTTTGTTTTGTTTTGTTTTTCTTTTTAAGAGATTTTATCTTTCCTCCCAAACTCTGTTTCTACTTACTGCCCTTACTATTTCTTTTCTATGTTAATACAGCAATCAGAAGTAGGTGTTTTGCTGAAATTAAAAGAGAACGTGCACATCCCTAATGATAGAAATTGATCTAGTTCAGCTCCTATGACAGTTTCTTTTAAAATTTAGATGGAAAATAAATTATGTTTTAGTTGTACTTGCTGTCAAAATTTTCTATCACACTCCAGTTAGCTTCAAGATGAATTATTATAAAATACGGTTAGACCTCCTGTGTGTTCCCATTAAGTTGTAGACCATGCAAAATTCTCTGACCTCTGCAACTTTTGATGCAATTTGTTTTCATATCTAATTAACTTTTCAGGACACTGTATATCCTCAGCTACGAAAAGTGTTTAAAGTGCAGTCATATATGGTAATTATTTGAAGACTTAATTGGAGAAACAGAGGAAAGGAACTGAACATGAAATACATAACCACAGTATATTTCTTGCTGTCACTGTAAGTGAATGCCTATGGCCTTGAGGCCAAGATTAATTAGGAAAAGCAAAAAAAATGTTAAAAGCTCAAGAAATTATGCCAGTAAGCGGAAGTTTCTCCTCTTGTGAACAGTTTTCTGATAATGAAAATATTTGATTTGAATTGAGACAGTGTTTCAGAAGCTTTTCTTGCTTTCTATTTGAAAACCACTAGCTTGTTAGATGTTACTTTTTTCTTATAAGAACTTGAAGTTTACATTTCAGAGAATTTCATAATAATTGAGTCTAGAAGGAATGTCTAGCTCAAACCCCCTGATCAGAGAAGGGTCAATTAGAGAAGCTCTGGGCACAATTGTGTCCAGTTCTATTTTGAATATCTGAAAGTGTAGATACTTTAACAACTCTCTAAGCAAGCTGTTCCTTTGGGGTTATTCCAATCAATATTTTTATCTTGAAGAAAGGGTCATCTTTCTTTGGAAGAAGTTTCAAACACATAAATTGGTGTTAGAAATAAACACTGTTACATCCAATTTACAAATATGTGAAAAGATGTTCAGGGTCTTGACCCCAAGAAGGAAAATCTACATTAGAGCCAAAAAGCATTCTCTGATGCATTATAATTACTATCAATATCATCATTTGTTAAGCCTCTCCGTTGTGGATAATCCTTCAAAAAAAAAAAAAAAAAACAAACCAAAAACCTAAAAAAGAAACAAAAAATAATAAAATTATAAAAGACAGAAAATTTCAATAACCCATCAAAATATTCAGTTCAAAGGCCTTCTGTAGAGAAAACCTTATGAAATAAAATATGAAATGGGGTAATTTCATGTTCCTCATGCCACCTAAAGAAAAGCAGTATTTGAAGATAGTAATTTGAAAGAGATGCAAGCAAAGTCCCTAATCTCTAAGAAAATTCATATCTCAAGCGTGCCAAGCAGGTGAAACCTATATCTATCATGTTCTTTCCTTGTCATATGTAGAAGAGGAGATCTTATCACTCTACAACTGCCTGAAAGGAGTTGTAACCAGGTGGGGATTGGCCGCTTCCCCCAAGTAATAAACAATTAGAAAAGAGGAAATGACTTTGTGTTGAGTCAGAGAAGTTTAGACAGGATATTAGGTACATTTCTTCATGGAAAGTGTTGTAAAGCATTGAGAAAGGCTGCCAGGGATGTGGTTGAGTCACCATCCCTAGAGGTATTTAAAAGAGATGTAGATGTGGCACTTAAGTTCACGTTTAAGGGTGGATTTGGAAGTTTAGTGTTAATGGTTGGACTTGATGATCTGAGAATTCTTTTCTAAGACTTTGATTCTATAAAAGGAATGAAGAAGGCCACAATTTGTTCTCTAAGTCTTAAAGTGAAGCAAAGGATTTAATTAAATGCATAGGAATTTGACCATATTTTGACCAAACCCAGCATATTAAGTATTTTTTGACAGCTACAAATGTGCTAATTCCAAATATCCTATGCTGCTGGGAAATACATGAGGCTCAGTGTTTCAAAGTTGAAGGAAAAAGTATGAATCAGCTCTTCCTTTTCCAAATGTTTCATTCCAAGACTAGCAGTGGTTAGTTGTGGTTACTATTGTACAGTGTTATAATTTAGAAACTTAAAAAGATTCACCTGCAGAGGTGATGATTCAACAAAAGACTCTCATCACAACAGATTAACTGAATGCTTTTCATCACAATGACCTCAGGTTTTCATATGGACACGTCTATTTATTTATATTCAGATTTCTAAAACTTGTCACATGTTGTTCTGTTCTTTACAGAATAGTCCATATTGTGTTTCAAGAAGTCAGTAGGTATTTTTCTATATCCTCCAGAAACACAAATTTTGAGCACTGTATACCTTAAGTTTTTTGGGAGTGCTTTAAAAAGAGTAAAGGCATCTCTGTCTCATGTTTTTGAAACATATTTGCTTTGAAATGGAAGCAAAACACAGACACCTTCAGCCAGAAATACATGCCTCTAAGAAAGTTAGGAATAACTAAAATGTTTTGGTTGCTTTGGTTCGTTGCTTGTCACAGTAGGTAAGATAAATCTTGATTTTTTTAATGCTTCTACAATTATATCTTGAAGCCTGTTTTCACCATAATTATTTAGATTTATCATGTTTTATTAATTATGTTAGTTGTTTATATCTTTCAATTTTTTCTCATTATTCTGGAGCATCTTGATTTGAGCAGCACTTGAAAAGTATTTCAGTTTCTAACAAAATAAGAGCTGAATTCATTTAGTTAAAATTCCTCATTCTATTGCATTCCATAGATCTGCTAGATAAAGAATAATTAATTTTCAAAAAAGAATAACTATACTGTAAATACTAGCATGTGAAATTTGTCTTGACCAAGAAGAATAAATTTATTTGCCTTGAATTTCCAAAGCTAACTATGATATTTACTATATTTATGATATAGACATCATCTATTAATGTTTAGAGGCATTAAGGAACTACATGTCTCATAGAGGGTGCAAAGCCATGTGATTCATGACAGAAGAATTTCACACTGAAGAAGATACCATTTGAAATAGGGCTTTTTTCATTCTCAGAGCCCATGTGACAATGTCTTCTGGTATATTATTAATAGTAGAAAGTATGCCTTCTTTTATATTACATAATTCAGCTGTGTCTCAAGAATGGCTGCATTGAAGAATTAAAATTTTTTTGAATTCTGATACATAATGAGAGATTTTTGGAACGTTTAAGCTGCTTTTTTGAATCTAATTGTAGTGTTATTTACAGTCATTAAAAATTAAAAAATATAAATTATTATTATTCAAGAAATATAAATGACAATAAACCCAAATAATTAATATATTTGAAGGTAATAGTTTAAATTTTAAGCAGTCTGTTCCTGGCATTTTCAGGTGTTGGTTTGTTAAGATGTGGGCTTCATTTTCAAAGGACACTAGTAATTCTACTCATGCCCACCAGGCATCTCGTAATGAAGTGGTAACATCCTACCTGACATACACGGGCCCTTATAGAGAAGGTACAGCTTTTGCTATGTACTCTCTACAGTCCAAAATTCTAATTGATATTCTGTAACAACACAAATACTCTCCTCAGCTGCTAGGGAATTCAACAACAAAGGCTATTAAAAGTTAATTACCACTATAATGGAGGGCTTTCACACATCTTCCCTTCCATTTAGAACAAAAGGAAAAACTGATTAAGGAAATCAAGTAGAGGTTTAATAAAAAAGATAAAATTATATTTTGCCACTTACTAGGGTGCGACTAAATGTGGAAGAGCTCAGGAAGCCTTCAATTTCCCAACCTGGTACTTGCACAAAAGTGAGACTTCAGCTTATAAATTTGGAGAATGCAAATGGTGGGTACAAAGACACAGCAAAGTGACAATATTTGATAGTTTTCAATGTGACAGATATTTACCTATCAAATATTCAAATATTTTCACCTGTTTTGCACTTGCTTTTCTCTATTTTTAATTCCGTCCCTTCCCCTCCCCCCCCCCCATGTTTTTAACTCTAGGTAAATCACTTCTCTATCTTTCTTTATCTTTCTAGAAAAAGAATCAAAGACACCACCTCAGTCATAAGAACTATTTGGAGATGGATTAACTGATAGATGCCCATTATTTCTCAGAGACAGTGGTACGTAAGTGCAACATGCTTATAAAGCATTATAATCCTATTAGTTCTATGGTCCCTTTACATGAATGGTTTCCAAGAGCTGCTGATGAATTAGTCTCACACTGTTCCTTTGAAGCAGAAACATGAGAGAGAAAAATTTTGATAAATAGGTTTACCAAGTACAATGTATGGTACACTAAGTGCCTACGACTTGCCCAAGGGTTCACAAAAATGTCAGTGGCAAAGATGGAAAAAGCATTCTTTATGTCTCCTTCTATTGGCATAAGATCCTCTTTCTCCACTGTAATTAGCATTAATACAAATCATGCTATAATTTAACTGATTATAGCACCAGTCAATTAGTGTTAAGAGATGTTTCAATTTGTGCCTTCAAAATAATTTTGTCCAGAAAGATGCGGCCTTGGTTCCCCTGGGAATCTATGTGCCAAAGTATTGGAGCAAGGTACTGAGAAACCAGTCATTGGTTTAATTACTTTACCTTTCCATATGAATTTTTTGCCTTGCTTTTATGGTGTTTGCATAAAAATCCAGGTAAACATCCTATAAATCAATGTTGTAACAAAGGATTTGGTAAAGCTCCATCTATTCATCTCAGCCAGAAATTTATTTTCACTGTTATATTGTTTGTAATAATACATTTCAGCCATCAGTAAGATAACAAAAACTACCTCAGATATCTGAATTTGTCAAACTAAAGAAACACAAGGCCATGTAAGTTTGCTTACCAGTTTAAAGTCCAAAATTATTTGTTTGACAAGTTGAACAAGATTGTTTTCCCTGATTAGACATGTAAAGAGTTTTCAGTAAAGAAAAAAATCTTCCCCCTTGGCTGATAGCTGACCCTGCCTTTAGTTAACAGAAATTTGATTTACTGAACAGTAAGAGTTCCTTATCCCATTGTATAGCTGATGCCAGAATGTCCAAATCAGGACTCCTCACAGCAGAGAACTGTACTTTTTTTCCCTAAATATAACTTCTCATTTTTGCCACCGAATCCTTTTTTTTCCTTTTCCTTTTCCACCACATCTGGCAACATGGTACTGTACGTGTTTGTCACGCACATTAGAATCATCACACAATATATTTCACCAGTCAGAACAAATTTCAAAACATCTGACCATAATTGACTGCAGTGTTCGCTCTTCTGTATACTTGCAAACGAAACAAATGTACTGTTCTGAAATCAAATTACAGAAATTTGTATTCTCAGCATGATGTTCTGCTTCACTCAAGTTTTAAGTTCAAAGTGTAAGTATCTTGTTATTTCAGGGAAAGAGATGTTAAGTAGCTTCACTATTTAGGTGAAACGAAACTACTATGCAGCTTTCATGTACGTGTCTGAGCCTTATGCAGCTGGGAACCTTTCAAATTGGGTTGAAGTGGAGGAGAAAGAGATAATAAAAAATATCTCTTAAGAAAAAACACTAAAGATAAAAGGACTATAAAGTTTATCCTGCCTTGGACTACATCAGTGACAGAGATAGTTTTGACTTAGTCACCTGCAAGTTTTAAAATTTTTCTGTTAATATCTAAGTAAAAGCAAAACCACATATAAATAATAATTTCTCTGTGACTTCTGCGTTTTCTAAGTGCTAAATGTCTCAAAAGTGGTTCTTGGAGAGGGAAATAAGCCAACAAAGATGTGACTTGTCTGTTGTTGTTGTTGTTCACTTTTAAGAACTTCTGTTTTTCTCTGCAGATTTGCACTCAAGAAACTTCCATGTGATAAAATTTTTTGAGATCTCTCTCTAAATGGTTACCATAGTCATTTGCTAAAGGTTTAGCAGAATGAATGCTCCCTACACCCAGACTCTAGAGAATATTCCAGGTAGCTGTGTTCTTATTTTCTATTCATATAACCTTCCACAATATATGAAAATTGCATATTTGAATCACATAGACATTTTTGCAGGTGGTCTTGGAGGAGTCCTAATTGGAGTCCAGTATTTCCAGTATTTACTGGAAGTGATAGAAGGAACAATTCTCTAGATTAATAATTCTGATGTTAATGGCCCAGATAGTATTGGTGCCTGCCAGCTGAGAGCATAATGGCCAAAACCTTTGCATATGTAGTCTAATGCTGATGAGAAAAATTATTCCACCACAACTAGCATTCTTGGCCTGTGTGATTTTATTACCTGTATTTTAATACATGTATTTAAATTAACTGAGTCTATACCTTAGTGCATAAATTATTTGAGCCAATTTAAAAAAAGAATCCATTTTAGCTTCCTGCTATTCTGTGATTTTCACAGATCCCTTTTATTATAGTATGTCACTCAGGATCTTAGAATAGAAGAAAAATCACTGTACATAGATCCCAGCATATCTGTTCAATCTTACTGTCTTGCATACTATTGAAAGATTTCCCAAGTTTGTGTCTTTTTGTAATTATTTTTTGCAAAATTGCATATTTATCACCTGAAAACCACAGGAGAGCAACTTTTTTATTTTTCAGACTGTATTCTGGGAGGTTGATATTTAAAGGTTATGTAGAAGGGATTATGGCTGATATATTCTGTCATTTCAGTTATATATGTCAAGTTTAGCACTTTCTGCTAATGTTTTTGAACACACAGAATTCCTTGTAATAGTAATGGAGGACAAGAGCCTGGCACTGCAGTTATTCAGTGGCCCACATAACTTTCACGTGCCAATGGGTTTCACAATGCATACTTAAGGCTTGCTTTTAGTATATTCGATTTAGGCTTTTTGACACAATTTTTTGTTTTGTTTTCAAAATAATATATTTTATGAAGCAAAATTCATATATAGAGAATCAATTATAGAAATCATGACAAAAACAGGAAGAAAATATTGCACTTCATAGACCCTCCCTTATGATTACCTATATTATTAGATACTGATGGCTATGATCAAGAGAAAAAGTATGACTACAACAGTAAAAAAATGGCCCAAAATAATAATGGAGAAAAAGAGATGCAAGGTAGACATGATAATATAAATTTCCAGGGACTTTGAAAGGTCAATGTTTCTTTCCTAACAACAGTTTCAGTACAAACTGTAGCAGAATGAAGATATTGAACTTAAGTGTAAATGATATTTAAAAGTGATAAGGTTCAACTTATGCTTCAGACTTACAATATGGATTATACATAACAATCCCTTTTTCTTTGTACAGTGTTCTGCACTCTATCTCACCAGATAAAACATAGTGTGGATTCTAATTTACGATGATTTAAAAGTCTGAAAACAAACAAACACACACTCACCTAGGAAGAAAACTAAAAGAAAGATAAATTTAAAATATTACATGACTAATGCTATGATTCTTTGTAGTTAGAAGAACAAAAACCAAAAATAGTGCATATCACCCTAGAGATACTCATGTTCTTCTTGTGGTTTAACCTGTGTGATGAGAAGCTCAGCTCCACATAGCCTCCCACTCACGCTTCCTCCCCATAAGGGTAGAGAGGGGTCTGGGAAGGTTAAAGTGTGAAAATTCATGTGGCGAGATACAGACAGTTTAATAGGTTAAACAAAAGCTGCAGACCCAAGAAAAGCTAAGCGAAACAGGGAATTAATTCACTACTTCTCAAGAGCAGGCAGGTGTTCAGCCATCCTCAGGGAAGAAAAGCTGTATCACGTGCAACTGTTATTTGGGAAGAAAAACAACAAAACTCCAAACATCTTGACAAAATATGAACCAAACAAATATGAGCATGAAGTGATATTGTACAGAATGTACCCTAGGTCAGCTGGGGACAGCTGTGTCCCCTTGTGTACCTCCAGTCCTGTCACTGCTGGGGTAGGGTGAGAAGCAGAAGGGTCTTGGTGGTCTGTCAGTGCTTCTCAGCTGTAAATAAAACATCCCTGTGCTGCCAACACTGTAACTCAAATCCAAAACAGCCCTTTATCAGCTACTACAACATATCAGCTAGACAACACCAGTACAAAATTTTACAAATAGTAGTCTACAACTAGTGTATTTCAATATACTTTCATTTCAACTATGCCTGCGAGAAGGTAATGTTGAATCTAGACCTATATTAGCAGCACAGGTGAGACTGAATAAATAAAACCATTCTATGTACAAAGCCATTCTACATACAATTCTCCTCCAATTTCAAGTGTGCTTTCCATATTAAAAACTTCTGGGGCATAAAAAACTGACAAAACTTCTCTCCAACACCTGGCTTGGATATATGGGAAAGAGATGCTATGTACTTTGTTTCATCTTTAGTGATTCACATTAACTAGATGGCTGTCTGTCCATGGCGCTTGACCAGCTAATTCTTTCCAAGTAGATTTTACAACCTACATTGCAAGAACTTACTTTTCAGATCATTCCTTCTTTCTTTCTTTTCAAGATTTGATGAAGGCTGACCAATAGTTAATGTAAAATACAGAAGGAGAAGCAAGAAAGGACTAGACAGAGACAAATCTTGTCTTCTAATGAAATCAAACTAATAATTTGTGAAAAGTCCTTTGAATTGATGTTCTCACACTGCTATAAAGATTGTCTACAAATGGTCGTTCTGCCAGTTTGAGTGTTGAGTATCTCAACAGAAGAATGACGCTTTGCATGAAGTTTTTACTTCATTCATTTCTAGCAGATAATCTGTAGCTGGAACCAACAGACTTGAAACCTGTGAACCCCTCCCGCTCATTCCAGAAGAATATTTAGTGTATTGTAATGAACTTTAACATGCTGAGTGAGCAGGAAATCTGAATATATGAGTAATATGCTGAACAGATGTTGAAAGAGAGGGCTGCCCTGTAGCTGGTATGTTTCTAGTGAAAAAAAAATAGTATCAATCACATTTAAACAGCTGGTCTCAGCTCATAGAGAAAAGAAATAAGTGACAAAATGTTGTGTTGCAGCTCTTCATCTCCTTAGCACCTTTCAGGATGCAAATTTAGATTTTGAGTCTCTCCATGACTAGGAAATAAACCACTTTAGATCAAGTACATCATACACAGGGAGAACAGGAAGAATCCTCATAACGTACCCCATAAGAAATGCAGAGGAAATATTATGCTTTAACTGCACTCCACAAAAGCACTCTAAATTTTTGGTTAGAAGGTGAAACTCCATCTTTGCTTGTGAATCATAGCTGTGGGTGCTCTCTGCATGTCACTCTTTCTTTAGAAAGTGAATTTCTGAAAGAAATCTTTCTTCCTTTTCTTTCTCCTTTTACTCCAGTGCACATAAAATGTTCCTGGGATGGATGTGATTTCAACTCAGTCTTTTTCCCAAACTGATTTATTAGGTTTTGACAGAAGTCATGAAATTACAGTAGCCAATAAATTGGCATTCACTGTAGCTAATCTATAGTCTGCTCAAGCATTAAAAAACAGAAAACCAAGTAATCTAACCTCCTAGGAAGTAATTGTATCTAATCAGCTCTTGAATCACACTCTGCTCCCAAACAGCTTTTGTTTGAATGTTCTGATGAAGATGTTCATGCCCTTTTGTTTCCATACCTTATCTCCTGCCAACATCACAGTAGTGAATTCCTTAAGGTTGAAAGATTGCCAGCATTGCTAATAGTAAAGAATTCTACAGGATATATTAGACCCAGCTGCTGCAAAATCTCAAGTAGGCAACTACTTTCTATATGTTCTTCCTCTAATAAAATCTTTTTGGGGCATTGACTCAGAAAAGACTAGAAAATAAGTGGAACATACTAGTAAAACAATTTTAACCAGAACTGTTGAGATCTATATGCAATATGATCTAACTTTGCACACCAGGAGTGTCATCCCTCGCTGTCTTTAGTCCAGTGTCAATTTTGTACTGGTATAAACAAGGCTGAAACACGAATGGCAATCAAAAATTACAGCATAAATAATGTTGTTTTAAGTGGGTTTTTGCTCTAATTGGAGTCAATGGCATTTAAAGAGGAAAATAGTGCATAGTTTTAGGTTCTTGGCTGGTATTTGCTGGCTTGTGTTGGCTGTATCTTGTTGTTTCAAAAATGTAACAGTAACTCTAATAATTCAGTCATCTTATTTTTAAAAAATTCAAACTTCATCACTGCTGGCTTCATGAAGAAAAAGCACCTATGGCGAAATATAGCACTTTTTTGATTCCTTTCTTTTCATGTGCCCTTGATTTCCCATCAAATATTTTTTCCTCCCCATAACCTGGCTGTATAATACCTTGAAAAAGAAAACGATTGAGGTACATAATTTTTAGATTTTAAATAAGAAGCATTATTCAAATTGAAATCCACTTACATTTATGGAGTAATTTTCTTTGTCTTTAGTTCCTGTTATCAAAATTTCTTTTCATTTTTTCCTGGTAGGTATTATTCCTGAATTAAAGAGATTTGAATAAGAGGTACTCTTTAGAAAATATTTGCTCCCTTTCTCTTCCAGGGAGTGACTTCTTAGAAGCATATTTTTTCTGCTGGTAGTTAGTAAAGCAGAAGTAGATAAGAATATTTTTTCTAATCACAATTTTTAAAGCAAAAAAAAAGAGAACCATTATATAGAAAAAACAAACAAACAAAACCCCTCTGTTTAAACTTTTATATGATTTGGGAATTCAGTTTTCCTGTCATGATGTATATTCCCTTGTTTGTCTTAACTTTTCACTTCTAAACAAATTTCTTCAGCCTGTGATGTTTCAGCTGTGGACTTAGCTACAACATTTGTATGCACACAGAAAAATTGTTGCCCTGGAATTGAAATCTTACCCAGAAGATGTAGGTTTACATATCTGACAGCTGAAACTGTGGAATCCTGTGGAAAGGGTAATAGGTATCAGTACGTTCAATGAGATGAGTCACAAGCAGTAGTGAAACACTACAGGCACTGAAGAAACCCGGCTTTCTGTACATTTGAGCCTCTTGCCACTTAGCCTTCCCCTTCTCTTTTATTGTTAAAGGCAGCATCAAGGTATTTGTCCTGAGAATAATTACTTATAGAGAAGTTTACTGCTTGTTTTTCAGTAGGGAGATGAGTTTTGAGTCCTGCATCAGCCCAGCTGAAAGAACTTCTGAGACAATTTAATTGCTTTGTAATTTCTTATCTATTTTCACAAGTCACTGAAATTCGTTGCTATGCTCAGAGGTGAGTAGAGAGGAAAGGGTTCACAAATGGGCAATAATATACAGCTTCTTTAAGAAACTGGACTTTTAATATTCAACAACTCTTGATGAGCCCAAGTTCAGGTGCTTTTTGCAACAGATCCTATCATATTATGTGCATTACTCACCTCTTTAAAAAGTCTTGTATTTCAAGTACTAGAGGAGAGCTTTGACAGCAACCTCCCTGTTCTTCCTTGAGCTTTAGCGAAGTACCTAGTGGGAATGAAGGTTTTATTACAGCTACAAGATGTAAAGCAGAATGATGCAGAGCAGACATGCAAGAGAAATACAAAGGTGCAGAAGAGGGGTCAGCCATCCATCTACCACAGTGCATCTTTTGTTTCTCAGGTTCGAGAAACAGACAGCAAAGGAGATCAGGGCTGGACTAGCAGCATAAGTTTTCAATTTTGTGTCAGGAAAGTCCAGGTCATGATCCGAAAATTGTGCTGAGAGATCATTTCTCTTAGTGTTACACTTTTCAGAGACAGATGTAATTGCCCTTTTCTAGAGCAATGACTGATAAAGATTCATGCTGAGATTTAAAAGTGCTTTTGAATTGATGATCACGTCACAAATTCATAAACTTATTGTATGACTGGAATTAAGTAAAAATGGAAAATCTTGCAGTTATTTTTCTTTGTAACATTTTGCAATATTTAATATCATTTCATTGAGCCCACAACTGACAAAAAGCACAAAATAATAATATAAATTATGTTCCCCCAGAAGAATATTTGAAAGCAGTGTTTCTGGAAAATCTATTCATTCTGGTGAGCCAGAAATAGTTTGGATAAGTTTCTTCAGTGCCTGTAGTGTTTCACTACTGCTTGTGACTCATCTTATTGAACTTACTGTTACCTATTACCCAGAGTTTTGACAATTGACAGAGTCACAGAATCACAGAATATGCTAAGTTGGAAGGGACGCACACCTGTCCATCTTTCAAAAGATTTAGAAAAAAAAAGTCATTTAACCTCTCTTTAAGGGATAGAGAACAGAAACATTTAGTAGGAGCTATAGGGGAAAAATGACCGTGGGGCATCTCCTTGCTTGATATTCCCAGAACATAATTAACATTTATCATTTAACATTTAAGAGGTTTACTTTTTTTTTAAAACATCAAATGTGTTTTATTTGTACACATTTCCCTAGTTCCTTTTCAAATCACTTTCAGTTAATTCTTGCATATTTACATCATT
Organism: Sturnus vulgaris; assembly: GCF_052056855.1. Classification (NCBI taxonomy): domain Eukaryota; kingdom Metazoa; phylum Chordata; class Aves; order Passeriformes; family Sturnidae; genus Sturnus; species Sturnus vulgaris. The sequence goes on along the minus strand of NC_142243.1, from coordinate 26,379,649 downwards.
AGTGTAATTACACCTAATTGCCTGTTTTAGTATAAATACTTCTCCTTGCATAATTAGAATGTAATTATGACTCTAGCATATGATGAATAATCACATCATTACAATTTGGGATGATGTCACAAAAATTCCTAGAAACTCAAAATTTATTCCACTTTAGTTATGTTTTAAGAGGCACTGAAGTAAGGACTGTCCTGAGTCCTCTTAAATAACCAAGTTAGCAGCATAATTCCAATACAGAATATGATGCAGATGATTTATGCTTTCCCCAAAGGTAATATGGTAAAGCATAATTAGAGTTTCCAGACAAATGTATACAGAGAAAATCAACATAATTTTGACTGCAAGCAATGATGGAGAAACAGATAATATGCACAGAAGCATCTAATTACGAGTTTCAAAGCAGAGTATGTTAGTATGTTCCAATTATTATTTTATGGTTTGTTTGTTTGGTTTTTTTTAAAATCACACATTTCAGTTCTGGATTCAGACTTGAACAAAATATGGAGAAGAATGTTAAATATAGTAATAGTGCAGTGGCTTAGATCCTATACAATTCCTTAATCCTTTACGAGAAAAATAAAAGCTGAATATTACCTTAAGTGTCACAGCTTTTAATGACACACACAAGAAAAAATACTGTACATCAGATGAACTAGTCATACATAAATGCCAAATACTTACCTAGGTCAGGCTAAATCTGTGGGGAGAAGTCCATTTCTCTAGTCAAAGAGTGTCTCCCGGTACCTGAGGAGAGGATATGTACAGGAGTTTTTTCATGATAGTGTACTTGCTGGTTTGGGCTGGGCTAAAGTTAATTTTCTTCACAGTGGCTGGTGTGGGGCTGTGTTTTGTATTTCTACTGAACACAGGGTTATTAAGATAATGAAATTTTAGTTATTGCTGAGAAGGTCTTACAAAAGTTAAGTTTTTTTCTGCTTTTTTGTGGTGCCGCACTTGTGACAGGACTGGGGGATGCAGGGGGAGTTTGGGAGGAGACACAGCCAGGACAGGTGACCCCAAGTGACCACAGCAATATTCCAGACCGTGTGACATCATGCTCAGTATACAAAGTGGGGAGAAGAAGGAGGAAGTGGGGGACATTTGGATGATGATGTTTGTCTTCCCAAGTAATCATTACATATGATGGAGCCCTGCTGTCCTGGAGATGGCTGAATTAATTCCTTGTTTTGCTTTGCTTGTGTTCAAGGAAGATTCTAAGATACTGAAGAGATAAGGGAACAGAAACCTCATGAGGTTCAACAACTGCAGTCACAAAGTCCTGCATCCCTCCTAAATGCAAGGTTCAGATAACCAGCTGAAATTTAGGATTCTTTTTCTTTTTTAAATTAGTTGTGATAGCCAATACACAGGAGGTCTAACACAATATGTACACAATATGTTCTGCCTCATGTCCCTCAGGAAAGTTCAGAAAAATATTTTAATTCCTCCCTTAAAGGTTATATACATTTCAGACCAGTTGTATGGGTCAAATGAGAATAGAGACTGCTTAGCAAGTCAAAATTAAGCCTTTCAGTTTGGGGAAATGGAGAGATATTTGCCCTCATACATCAACCCTCTTTGAGAATATTAATGTATGATGTTTCCTGTATGAGTCGTTCTAGATCAATTCAGGAAAAAGGTTATGTATCTGAACAAGAGAGTGGGATACTGTTAAATATAGGTGGAGCTGATAGCAACACAAAATTAAACTGGACTGACCCTTCCCATTAAAAATCTTGTACTAAGTTGCTTACAACTTTGTCAAGATTTGCTCATATGTGTTGAAATTTGTTGCAGCAGGTGTTTGCCTCAGGCTTATTTTTTCCTTTTATTTTTTAAGCTCTGTGATAGGTCAATTGTTTCCTAATACAGGATAAGACAAATTATGTCAGTATAAGACACACAAGTCTATAGTTAGGAAATTCTTCTACCTTTTTTTGGGTGAAATATACTTGACAAAACTGTAAAGACTGAACCATCCAGTTATATTAAAAATCTGTCTAAATCTTAGGAGCTACTAGATCTCTAAAAATTTCAGTCTGCATATTCATATAGATGACTACTTAGGCAGCTGTAGCCTTTGAGAGCTCTTTCTGGGCTGAATTGGCAAAATCTTTTGCAATTTCCATGACCCGATATCCCAAGTATTGTCTGCATTTTATATGTTCTTATCTGTGCCAAGCTGATCGAATATTCCAGCATGTTCAACTGATATTGGAAATTTTAGATTCTATGTCAAAAAGCGACTCAAAGTTTCAGCCCTTTAAATGAATATGATCAAAATATATTGCATTCTACAAACTTCATTCAACTACTTCAGAAGGTGTACTCATCTCTGCTTAATTTCCTTTATTTATGTTTTGGATTAAAGCATTCCTGGAGATTTGAAATGCAGAGAGGAATCTACAATTTCAGTCCAAGAATAACCTAGTCCTTAAAGGTCTAAATACACCTGGCATTTTTGGCGTCTTAGCATCTCTGAGTTTCCTTGCAGACGAAGCATGATATAAGATATTAAACTTGAAAACTGGTTTCTGTGGACTTCCATGCATCTTGGATCCACTGTAAAGTCCAGGGACTCCTGTGGGCTTTGTGTTTTATACAGTGAGTCACAAAGTCGCCTCTATTTTCAGCTGCAGCTTTTCCAGAGCTGAAGTATCTCAAAGTACTTTTCTCTGTGCCCTCTAAGTCTATTTGTATGGTGTCTCGCTGCATTGTCACAGCTTGTAGCTTTTCATTCCTCGTTTCAAACGGCACCACAAGTTTTACTATTTGAGTTTGGGGGAGGGGGAGGAAAACTTGACCTTTGGCTGTGATGCAGAGAGTATAGTTGGAACAGTGTTTGACAGAACCTCTCTACCCATTGGGGTATACATGTTTCTTTTGATTTATTGAACTGTTGTGACAGTGTAATGAATTTCAGTCCCAGAAATGCCACAGCCATCATCATGGTCCTCTGAGACTCCTGCAATGGGTGAGCTGTGTTGTTGGGTCTCACATTGCTGTTTGAGCTTCTCAGGCAGAAAACGATACATGGATACATGGAACGTTAGGGTGGAAGCTGGAATTATTGACTTTAATAAAATAAAGAATAAATTGAGATTTAAGAAACCAACCACCTCGCTTGTGAAAAACATCTGATGGTAGTTTAAATTTCACCAATCAATGTCATTTAGCTAAACATTAGGGTCACCTTCACTTTCTGAAGATTTTCTTTCAGGACTTCATATGGTCCTTTAAACTTTCCTAATTGACCTGCATCTCTAGGATATTTTACCTTTATTCTAAACGTGTTTTAAAATACTGAATAATTTTTTTTTTTATAAACCCTGTTGGATTTGTTTGTTTGTTTTTTCTCCCCCAGAAGTATATTCTGATAATAGTGCAAGTGCAATAACAACTGGATACAAGAAAATATTGAATAAAGTTTAGCCAAAGAGTAAGAGAAGGATTATAATAAAGACAACAATGATATTCTAATTCTGCCAGAATCTGAAACAATGGTAAAAAACATTTTAGCAATGGTAAAAAAACCCCCAAACTCTAGTTTTATTGGGGACCATTTTTCACTTATGGTGAAATGGCTACTACTTATGAGGTTCTTTCAAGTCCTATACTCCTAGGGGAAAAAAAAGTAAAGAAAGAAAAGACTTAAAAGTATTCCTCAAGATGAGATTTCAAACAATTTTGGCAAAAATTCTTATATCTTGTAATGGAAAATCATGCTATGATTTTGAAAAACATTAACATTACTGTGTGTTGTGTTTATTTTTCTTTAAACAAAATATTTGGATTATAAATTTGACAAAAAGTAAATTTTACATTATGTAGCTGTTTGGGGGTTTTTTTTACCTCTGAATAATCACTAGTTTTTGAGTGTAAAGATTTCCATCACCATTTTTTCCCCTGAACCCTGAACTGGTTTTGTCCGTACTGATATATAAGCAATTTTCACTGGAGGAAGATCTAATCATGATCTTATAAGGTTGATGCACAGACAGGAACAGAAGGCTTAATGACTTTTTTTCAGGCTTTTCCATCGTGTGTAGTTGGACAAGTTCACATCACCATTAATGCAAATTTTGTGGGGTTTTTTTTGTTGGTTTTTTTTTAATTTCTAGGAAATATATTTTCTTTTTGTCTTAGGCATTTAGTGTGAGTTTAGTCTGTTCCGTCTTTTTTGAGTTAGGCTATCAAAACTGCTTGTTACTTTGCTTATTCAGGAAATTCCTTATCATAAACTGACAGGTGTAAATGGTTGGCCTAAATGGTTTGTTATACTCTCATTTTCAAGGGAAGTCCCGATTTCTAGCCCTGACAGTAGTACTGTAGAAAGAAATGGAATTCTTCACCTCCATCTCTGTTAATCAACCTGAACAAACACAGCTATTGAGCTCCTTGATGCATAATTTTGCTGTATTCCCAGTGTTAAACTCTGACCTTTGAGAGCCAGGTCACAGATCTTTTACTTATATTTAATCTTTGCTAAAGCCAAGGCTTACAGCTGACTTGATACTTCTTCATATCTTGTAATCAAAATGGATAAGCTGCTCACTTTCTTTCTCTTTTCACTTTTCATAAAGAAAACTTATCCTATTCTGTTGTTTATGTATCAAATAATTCCAAAGACTCCTCTTCTTTTTGTTATATCTAGCCATGCCTCTCAAGGAACTGACAATGCATTTAGGCTTAGCCTGCTTAGTCTTTTTAATTTGATTTGCATTTTGAGTAAAATCTTTACAAGACTTTACTTGGATATTTCCCTATGGATTTACTATCAATGTAAGGGATCTTCAATACCAAATTCATTAGTTATTCATTCACTGATCGTAATGAATTAATTTTGTAGAAATCTGACTGTCATTTTGACTTATGCAAGAGAGTCACCGTAACTCACCTTGGTTAAACGTTCATTAATCTGCAGACACAATGTTACTGGAGTTTACACAAAGTAAATCTGTAATGCTTTCCTCATTTTCAGTTCACTGCTTAGGTATATTACCTTTTGGACTATCTTTTTGAAAACACTAGTTATTAACCTTTAATCTTGTATTTTTAGAGTTTAATTGGTTATCTATATATTTTTATTCTTCTCATCAGAAGCACAAAATGTCAACGTGTTCCAGACAAAAGATGATGCAACCTGAATTCCTACCTCTGAGATTTAATTTTACCTTACTAATTCTGTTAAACCTCTGGAACAGTAGTGAATAAGCTTTTGGGGAGTGTTTGGCAGGTTAGCAATATGAATGAAAGTATTACTATAAAATAAAAGCTCTCCACCTAAATAAACTCATAAAAGAAAATGGGTAATCCAAGAGCAGGACAGAATATTTCTTCAGGTTCTCTGTTTCCACGGTTTCACTGATGGCAGACATAAGAGTTCTGAAAGACATGACCACAGCACACTGGTGTGAGAAGTGTTATACTTTTCATATAACTTCTGGGAATCCAGGATTTGTGCTACAAGTGCCAGACTCCTTCGTGCTGTTTAGTACCTTATATGAATCACAAGCTGTTTTTGTAATCAAGTTTCTGCTTGCTAGTCACTCTCTATCCTGAAAGAAGAAATACTACAATCTGATTAAATGCATATTTCACTGTACATTATGTTTTTTTCAAAGTAATTCCAAAAAAAAAGAAGGAGCTTTTCCAAATGGTTCTTACTGAAAAGTGGTATCTGAACATTATCAATACTAAGGGGTTAAAAGGTCTTGCACAGAAACTCCTTTCAAACTCCACAGAGAGAACCTCTTACAGGGTATATAAAACAGTCGTGGTTTTCTAAGCAGAGCTTAAGTTTCCATAGAGACCTAGAAGTACTTCTGTGATTAATAGCAACACAGACTCTATGAGAGTATGAACTCTTCAGTGAGGTAACAACTCCTTAACAAAAAGATCAGGTAAGTAACTTTTCTCTGGCAGAGATAAATTTATCAGAAAATTTAGGTGAGCAGATGGGAATGGGAATACTGTGAGATAATATGGGATCACAAAATGGCAACTCTCACCTTTCAGTGGTAATGAGCTGCTTGTGGTACATAACTAAAAAAGCAATCTATGCTTGAGTGAAAGAAGCATGTCAGAGGGAAAGAAGCAGTATTCAGTGAGGAAAGAACATCCTTATGGATTTTTGAAGGTGAGTATGATTCCATATCTTGAGACATACACATAGGTCCAGAAATTATGATAAAATATGCATACATACAAATATACATGCAAATTATTCCTTCTTCTCCAAGAACCCCAAAGCAGCAGTTTTGGAGGTAACAGTGATGTATTTCTATCCTCTCTGTACCCCATATTAGGAAAACTATTATGACATCTAATATCAAAAACCAATAAAGTAAAATGTTGCCCAAGGTGGCAAGTCCTTTGACCATGTATCTGTATCCGTCTTGACCACAGAATCATCCTTTTGAGACCTTGGAACTTATATGGTTGAGCTACCAAAGCAGACCAGAGAGAATAATTTTATTTTGCAAGGAACCCCCATGATCCCTACCATGGTGATTACATTTCAAAGTGGCATGAGTCATTGGAGCCTAATCTTTTTAAGAAAGGTGTGCAAAAGAATGCTAGTGATTCCTAGAGTCATATCTAGGCTACTGAGACAAAGCTGGAATCAAAAAGATCTCCAAGTTAAAAAAAAAAATCTTCAAATCAAAACTAAAAATTTAAATTAAAAAATTAAAACATTAGAAAATGTTTAAATGGGACATTTTTCCTTGCCTATCTTGGTTCCCCCTCATTAATCAAGTTCTGTCAGAATTCTTCCTAAGCACCTGTAAAATTTTAAAGCATCTTCTAAAAAATATTCATCAAATTCATCCCTCAACTCTTGGTGTGAATATGTGAGATGAAAAATCATTCGACAGTAAAAAAACACAAAAAATGCTGCAAACTTCTTACACATTGTGATATTTCTGAAGTTTTTGGCAAAATTTAGTCATATTACAACAAAAAATCCAAAAACATTCTTTTAAATTTATATATGTGTTAACCAAGCCATAGTGCAGAAAAAATTCTTTTCAAAGAGAAGTCTCTAGAAGAGTATTTTAAAACAAAGGAAATATGCAGTTTCATATTACTTTCTATTTTGTCTGACAAGACATATATTTTTCTTATTATGCAGGATATCTTCTGTCTTCTATAGAGAAACAGTTTGAGTGCATGAGTTATTTTCTCATCTGTTAAAAAAAATTGTGATGGATATATTTCAAAAGATTTCATCTTTAAAAAGGAGGGAGGAAGAACTGTCAGTGAATAGAAAAACAAGATGGTGGCTCCTGTGATCCTCTTTACTGACATGAGGCATACCTGAATTATTTATGTTGACAAAAATAATGCTTTTTAAAAAAATGCTAATTACAAAAGTGGGATTTAAAAAAATTCTTTTATCAATACTTTGGTTTCATGCATGAGCAATAGAAAATATCATGCCTGGATTCATTAGCACATTAGGAAATTTCACACTAAAAATGCAAGAAATTCAGGAAATATGAAGAATGTAGCTCACTAAAGCGCTTGACTAAGAATTTGGGTAGAATTGGTCTGTTTAAAGTTGCATAAATGTAATGCACTCTTCACAGTAATGGTCAGCACAAAATCAGCTCTCCAATCATGTTCTCTTCCATGTAAATTTTGATATACATCATTTGTAAATAAGGAAAAAAAATCTATGTACTGCAAATGTGTCTTTCTTTACACTTTAAAAACTATAATAAGTTAATATTATTATTTTATTTTTAACCTGAAAACGTAATGAAATTCATTCCTGGAATGAATCCAAAGTTTTGTAGAGATAACCTATGGAAGTATTTGTGATTTGTCCTTTTGACAGATTGTGTAATTCTTTATCCTTTTCTTTTCTGTCTTGCTTTATACTTTTTTTTTTTTTTTTTTTTTTTTTTTTTTTTTTTTTTTTTTTTTGGCTAATCAATCAATTTTCTTTTTAATAAGCCTTACTACCTAAAAAGGATAAATAAAGCTGGGAGCAGTATAGAAATTCCGGAATGATGGTATGACAGACATAAAATATGCAATGTACATATTGTTGGGTGTAGAGAGAAGCACAGACTCATAGAAAATATGAGATGAGACCTGGAGAGAACATTTAATCTGTTAACTTGCCGCAGGGTAGGATCAACCATATTTAAATTATTCCAAATAATTATTTGGGTAATGGCAGAGATTCTAAAATCTCCCTAGGCAATCTATTTTACTGCTTATCTGTTCTCCCCATTAGGATTTTTTTTTAATGTATAACTTGAATCTCCCTTGATAACATTTAAGCCCATTAAGTCTTGTTCGATGCATAGCAGACAATGTCTTTGCAAAAATCACTTATTTTAAGACTTTTGTCTCCTGTCAGTGCTCTCTGTTGAACAAATTTGAAGCTCTAAACATTTTCCTTCTACATGATGCGTTCTGACATTCTGAACATTTCTATTCCTCCACTAATTCTTTTGTTTCTTTTCCAATTATTATGAGACTTACTGCCAAAATTTGAATGTAAGTACTCCAGCTGAGCCCTTACAGTTTAAGGATTGCTTTCTATGTCTTACAGAATAGGCTGTTGTCAGACTTCAGAAGATCATGGCTGCAGCTTGTACTTGATAGACATACTCATGAGATTGTTTATCTTCAAATCAGCTGTATATTTGGAGTAAGTGTGATATTCATCATAAATTATTCCGTATGCTGGCAAATAACATCAATTCTTGCTTTCAGTCTAGGGGCTTGGGACTCTGTACTTCTAAACGAAAATGAAAACTGTGTTTTTAGAGAGTTACAAAAGCTTTTTGCATCACAGTGTAATGCCTACCCTTTCACAGAACTGTATTTGACTTGTGCTCTGCCTGTGATTGCTTAAAACCCCTTCATCCTGCAATCAAGATGTTTAACCAGGTTATTTTTTTTGTAAAATTCTAAATCCAGTCCTGTATTCAAACAAGGTATTTGTTCCCCTCAGCTTAATGCTCTTCTCACAGTGAAAATAATGAGGAAATGTGCACACACTGTAGATGCAACTGTTGAATGACATCAAACACAGACAGAAACATGCTTGCAGAAACCTACTGAGTGACTGCTTCAGAGGCATCTCCCAATGCATCTTTTATTCTGTGTATACTGTTTCCTAACATGTTTCTTCCCCATCTAAGTAAAGCTTCATCTAGGCTGTCTTCTCCACTTAGCTATAACAATGCCATATATATAATGCCTTCTAAGTAAACCAGCTCTTACTCAAATAAAGAAATATAACAACTTCTTAGTGACTCTTACTGGGAACGAAAATTAGTCAATATAGCTTCTTCCTGAAGATTCCACATTGGCTTTTACTCTTGTTTTCTCTTTCTTTTGCATTCATAGCAATTTGTGCCATGAGGCAGTCAGCCATTTATTTGGAAAGAGTTACTCTTAGGCTGTTTTAGTCTAAAATTCTCTCGCACCATTCTTATTGTCTTTAACAAAAGACAGTATTTGTCTGTCCCTTAAATTGCTGCAGTATTAGTTGTATGTCATTAGTGTGTAGAAATTTAACAACAGAAGTGCTAGATTCTCCAACTCAGACATGGTAATATGAGTTATACATACAAGAGGCTTGATGGTGAACAAGGTGGTAAAAGGACTCAAGGGAAAGACTTAACAAAGAGTATTTAGGTATTCCTGAAAGGAGCTGAGAGTTGGATTTGATGATCCTTATGGGTCCCAAAAACCTTGAGATATTCTATGACTCTATGAAATAATTGTTAAATGCCTTGAGAGCCTTCTAATCATCAGCTCAAGTTACTTAGACTATGAGAAATCTGAAATCATCAAACATACAGCAATTTATTCTAGGCTAAGATTTCTGGTCTCTGATGTTTCTATTAACAAATGATCTTTTTCCATTTCAGGGAACTGTTAAGCAGGAAAGTATCAGACATTTCTGTTCTTCTGGTTCAGGAAAAGATAAGTTCTTTCTGCAGTTTTCCTCCATTAGACATCTTATGAAGTCATTATTTTCATGACATTTTTTTCATATGCCAAATGCAACTCCTTTTCTTCCTTGTACTTCATAATTTTAACTCCTGGCTTTTCTTTCAAATTCATGGCAACTACATTTTCTGATTTTTGTCTTCTACATTCTTTCCTCTTTGTCTTCAGTAGATCAGAGTTCCTGTGCACCATTATAGTCGATTACTGCTATAAAAAATTAAACTAAATAAACCAATTAAAAATGTATTGATATTTTCAGAATCCCCTTTAGAAGTTTATGTAAGTAATATGAGGTCACCTTCATCATCTCCGAGTATCTGCAGAAGACAGGGACTCTTCTGATGTAGCAATACAATACTTTTACTTCTAATAGGTCTGTTGAAGTCATATGAACAATATAGATGTTGAGATTTAAGTTCTACTTATATATAAACACATATCTATATGTATAGAATTTTTAAAAGAGTCTCAGTGTTTATAAGAAAGACAATAACTCAGAATGTGAGCAGCTCCAGAAAAAAAAACAATTATTGGTTAGGGACCAATGTTGTTTAAGGCATTGTTAGTTATATAATGAGACAACATCAATGTAATGGTCTTTAAAGGTGCTGCTATTGCAAAGTAAATAAAGCTGTTAGATTTTAAGAAAATCAGGTTATTCCTGCTGTGTTGTGACTAGAAGAATCCAATTATTTTGATCCAAACTCAAACAAAATAGAAAAATTATGGATTGATATCAGGTTATGTCTTCATTTCACTTTGGTTTCTACACCAAAATAGGACTCTTAATAGAGTTGTTAATGTTCAGGACATAAAATAGGTGCGCTTCAATTATTTCCTATAAGATTTCTGTGTTTCCATATTGCCTATATGTAATGAGTAAAAGAGTCAACAGAAAGCTATTTTTTTACTTACAATAATTAGCTCTATATAATTAAATATGAGCCGCATTTTCGTACAGTAACATATTTGATATCTGTACATTAGTCATACTAAGGGGTACTTAAAAGGCTTTGGATGTTATCTCACAATGATAAATTGATGGAATTTTAAATTAGCTCAGAGTTTGAGGGTGAGATAAGAAATATCACGAGAAATTAGGGTAGCTTCAGAAAACAGGTCTCATGGGAAAAGATGTCTTTCCTGAAAGAAATCATAAATGTCAACAAATGATAAATTATCTGGCTTCTCGAAATTGGACACCTGTCACAGTTAAATCTTGAATGGGAATTTTTTGTTACATTAGAAAATTCTTGCAGTCACTGTTTGCTCAGGTGATACATAACGTGCTTGAAACCCATTCTACTCAGCTCTTTTTCTATTTTTTCCTGCTTTCAATCTGAGAACCCACCTGCAAAGCCTCATATTTCAATCACGAATTTGACCTATTAAGTACATTAATTAAGATTTCTTTTATTTCTTCCCCAAATTTCCTAGACAGATATTCATATTCATTATCATTCAGCACATGCTCAAAAATTCTGGTGTGTTGAAGATGTATTTAGACCTCCTTTACACAAATGCACATACTTGGACAAGCAAATTTGTTTAAATGGAGGTACACAAAGTCACTAATCAATAGAGTTTAAAAGAGGCCATCAGAGAGAGGACAAAAGAGAAGCTAAACTGAGAAAATTCATGTATTTCCCAAATATAATCAAATCTAGAAAGGCACTTCCTCTTGTTAAAACCTAAACATAAAAAAACTCACCAAAAACCTACTGGTTTTCTTTTGCTGTGTTTGTGTGTTAAAAATATGGAGCCCTACAGCTGAATGTCTCAAAGAAAGTTGGTTTTGTGATTATTTTTGATGGACGAGAAGTTTCTTTCCCATCAACTTTTGACCTTAGTCCAGTTGGGTTTTTGGCACTGAAACATTTGAACTCGATCCTTTTGGCTTTTAATTATTTTCTTTGTTGCAGAAATATTGCACAAACCCTCATTGTGAAGTTTAAGATGCCTGTGCATAAAGGGTTGGCTTGCTCTTTTCTACTACCTTTACACAGTGCTGGACCATTGTTAAAGGTGCAACAAGCTACTTGAAAGCAAATTTCAAGGTCAAGTCAGAGGATTGGAAAGAAATAGGCCTGCTCACATCAGAAATAAGTATTTCCACAGAATATAGATAGATAGTGAAGCAGAGAAGCTATGAAACACCTAATAGGGCATTGCTGTGTATAGAGAAACTGCTACATTCAAGTGCAACTAAAATGTCTGTGTTAGTCATACTAAGCTTCTTCATTTTTCTTTCCTTGAGAGCATTTATGTAAGAGAACTAGATCTGTATTGTCTGCCTATTGTGGGGTAGGAAGTTAATTTACAATAGCAAGAAATGAAAAGTTATAAAATGTGTTACTAAAGTTCTAGTTTTTCCAGCTACTGTCAAATTCTTACAGACAAAATTTTTTCACAAACTCTTATCTTGTGCTATGTGCTGAAAGACTTTGGTCTGCTCCTGCAACCACAAACAGGACTGAGAAAAATTTTAGTGTGCTGATTCTGCATCCATTTAAAAGAATGACCCAGAGCTGTATTCAAAATCAACAGAATACAGCTCATTTATTGTACTCCTCACACACTTCTACCCACCTACACCTGTGCATAAACACAAGCATGTTCCCCTTCCTTGTGTTGAAGGTGGGTATTTAAGATGTGCTGGCACTGAGAGAATTCTACGTCTCCTGAACAAATTTTAGTAAGGATAAGTATCAGGATCCCATTGCCCATTATTCCAGTTGGCAGACTTGTCATATGTGTCTCTCTTATTTCAAAGTATTTCCTGTATAGATCCAGTGGTGTTCAGATTTATGAATCATACAATCATTAAGGTACAGCCTTTGGCTGCACACCAACATTGTCAACTAAACTGTAACACCAAATGCTATGTCCCATCATTTTTTGATACTTTCAGGGATGACTTCCAATTTTTGACAATGCTATGTCCTGTCAATTTTTGACAATTTCAGGATGATGACTTCCAATGCATAACCACTCCCACAGGAAGAAATTGCTCCTGGTGGAAGTTCCAGCCTGAACCTTCCCTGGCACAGCTTGAGGCCATTTCTACTTGTCCTGTCATGGCTCATGAGAGGAGAGGAGCAGAACTCTGTCATTGCTGGAGCTCATTTGGTGTTTACCTTCTTTTGCAAGCTTAGGGCACTGCCTTCTGCATGGTATGGATTTGTGTGTGCTTGATGCTATGTTCTGTTATTCTGTTGACTAGGCATTTAAAAACTTCTTACCCATGTGGTGCCATCTTTGAATAATACATCAGTGTGCCTCACTTTAATGATTTACCAGGTCTATAAATCATTTGAAACACCGTTCAGGCTGCTGATGTATGAGCAATACATCATCACAAGGTGCTGCTGAGGTGATCTGTTACTCTGAAGATGGCGCTGTAAAGAAAGAAAAGCTGGAGAACATTCAGTTACCCACTGCACTCATTTTAGAAAGGAGCTGCCCCTAATGGAGCTACTCTTATTTCTTGACTGCATGTGACTGCCACTCTCAGAGTTTAATGAAAACTCCTTTACCTTTTCCAGAAGAGAGATTCCATGAGATTACCAGTTTCTACTATGGTTCAGATAATTAAAAATTCTGGATATTTTTTTCATTTTTTTGTTTCTTTCCCAAAAATCTATTTTGTTTTGCAATTTTATAAAGTAACTCTAATTTAGATTTAAAAAAAAGAAAGAAAAAAAAAGAAAGAAAATGTACCTCAAAATCAAAGGAAGAATGATAGATAAAGAAAATTGAAGAATCTTTAGTGTCTATGATCTTATAGAAGTCAATTAAAATCAAAAAAATGGTCTGTGATGAATGCTGGATGAATACCCACCAAGTGAAGTATCATCCTCTAAGATGCAAAATAGTAGGAGAACTTTATGTCAGAAAGTTTAGTTTCATTCCATATAGCAGAAATCTACATTTAAGAAAAGATAGAGAAACTGATATAGAGATGTTTAAATAATTAGGGTTTTAGTTCCATAAGAATTGAAAATATAAGACAAAACCAAGAAATATTTTCTTTAATTGGGGAAAAAATCTTCAAACAACAGCCCCCCTCCACCACACACATACACACATACACAAAATCAAACGAAAACAAACCCCAATATTTCTAAGAAAACCACAACAGCTTAAATGAAATATATTATTTTTGTTTCACACAAATGAGCATATCTGACTCAGGTTTTTCTATTTGCTTTTATTTTTGTTATCTTGTTTGAACTTGATCTAGATAAACATTGGATTCAAATTAATATTAGCAACCAAATATTTCAATTTAAACAGCAAAAATATAGAAGTCTTCTGTTGGTATTAATTCCACAAGTTCAACAACTGTCGTTTTTCAAATTAGGTTAGATTCTTGAGTAATGCAAGGAAAATTTTGTTTAGAAACACGTCCAAATCTCCTTCTTTGAAGAGAACTGAATGGCTCACTGCAAGCTTGGTGAAATAGCTGTTTAGGAAAGTGCTGCTTCCTTTACTTCCATAGGGCAAGATAGTTTGTGTCATAGAGCAGTAAAGAGAAAACTTCTAAGAAAAATCACAAATGCCTACACTTTTGATACATTGAGCTAGATGCTTGACTTTGATGAAGCCCTTCTCAAAAGCTATGCCTGTGAATGATGAGCCCTGCATTTTGGTTGAATATCACCATTTATCAAATGGGAAATGAAGAAAAGTAAGAACAACTATATTGAATTAATACAAATGAAATTATGAAGAGTGATGCAGGCATAACAGGATCCCTGAAACTCTAAAATCTACAAATATGAAACTGTATAATTGTTCTAGTGAGGTGAAATAAGCAGTTTGGGAGAAGAAAACAAATCAGAATACATAATAATTTAAAGAAAACTACCAGGTACTATAAAATAATAAGGTACTACACGACTGTTTATTGTGACAAGGACAACTCTTCACTAGGCTGCAGAACTTGGCTGAAGAGGTTTTTACTGATTTTTATTTCTTTTTACTATTGAGAAAGACCTCCAAATATAATTTATTTCAAATTGTGATTTGAAAACTAAACATTTATATTTCAAGTTGTATTCCATTCATGTTCCTAATACGTTCTACTTTTTTTCTTTTTCTCAGAAAAGAAATCAAGAAGATCAAAAGATCAAAGAGGAACTGCTGTGGCCATTTTATTCCATTGTGAATCAAATGGTCTGGCAGTTCTTTGTGACACAGAGATGGTGAAATTTGAAGTGCTTTTCCAATATAGACTGATCTCAAAGGTCAAAAAAAATGATATATGTATGTTGTAAAACAGTGAAAAAAGGTGAAATTTACTGGAGCCAATATTACCCCAGCATAAAAGGAAATTACTGAGGAGTTTCTTTGTTGTAACTCAATAATAGATTTTTATATATGGATGTTAGCATAAGCTGTAAACAGTTCAATTAATTCAATAAATAAAAAATAAATTAGTAATAAACATTATTTTGATGACAGCTTGATCATAAAAAGGCAAATGGGATTATTTGTCAAGCTTCTGAAAAGTTCACAAATAAAAGGCTTAGTGGAAGCAAATAAGCCCTTTTCTAATACATAAATTCTTATATGGACATGAAAATTACAGCAGCAGTGTAGAAGGAATATAATTGAGCTTATAAGTGGTCTCCAAAATTCTGAGTAGCTGATAAATATTTTTTGTTATTAGTAAGCCAAAGTTCTTATTTCAAAGTAGAAATTAATATTAATCACTCTGATATTAAAAATAAATATATATAGTTGACTGATTACAAGGTCAGAGCTATTCCTGTTGTTGGAGCAGGTAACAATTAAATACCTGTTAAATAAAGGGGTGACAATCATAACTCTATATATGTAACACGTTCCAAGTTCTTTTTGTAAATTCCAATGTTGTATCAGTTAGAGCTTCTCAAATTCAGTCATAATATAATCAAATAATAAGAAGAAATGTCTGATTATTCCTATTTTTATCCAGAGATCCCCTCAGAATTAATGTATTCTGTCTCTTGAGAAGAAATAAATATACGTACATAGGAAAACATAGGGCATTTCATTTATGGCACAATGAGAAATCAGACAAGCTTTCTGAAAGGGTGAGAGACTATTAAGACCTTATCAGAGAGCAAATAAATTACTGAAATCCTGTTGGATCTTGATTGATCTCTGTGCAAAAGCCAGTAATAATGATATAGGATCCATCTTTACCTGCTGTCAATTTACTATATTTCAATCAGAAATAACAGAGCTGAACCAACATCGAACATTAGATCAGTGAAGTGAGGTTCTGCGGGAGAGCTACAAATGCAAACAAGCAAGAGAATTTATGAACTGAATGAAGCAATTATCTCTACTGAGAACAATGGCATTAGGGAACCAATGATTTCACATATTTGATTTTATGTACCTTCTACTGCATTGCTTAGGGAAAAGTAATCTTGTTTTACATTGAAGACAATGAGGCAATTTTTTCCTAATATCCTACATAAAACCATAAAATTTGTGATTATGGTATTTGTGGATCCTTAAGCAATCAATTTAGCTTATGCAATCTGAGCATAAAGATGACTAATAACAGGTAGAACTTCTGGTTTAAGCACTAATTACTCAATAACATATTGTAGAAATCTGATTTTATTGGATGCATTAGATGTACTTTGCAAGACTAAACAAGTAGTACTTTGATGAGTTCCCTTAAAGAGGAAATGTTACAATCTCTAAATTCACTCACTTCCTTTACTCATTGGCAAAATTTCTAGCACAATATCTTTATATAAAAAGATCATAGGGAAAATGAAATCTGCTTTCGAATAATGAATTTATAATTTCTTGATATAAACCCCCCCCAGATTAATTCATTAAATTCAGATTTGAAAGAGCAAAAACACATGTGATTATTGCAACTCTGTGTTTCTGAAGCTTGCATTTAGAGAGGTGCCAATTCATACTGAATAACAACACCATAAGTAAAAATCAATGTTGTGAGACTAAATAAATAAGCGAGAAAATTATTTGTACAGTGAGAAAATTCTTTAGAGCATCTGTTTCTCCAAAGAAAAGCAAACAAGGTCTCAGGTGAAGAATCAGGTGGGGTGGGGATGTGTTTAGCTAAAAACTGACTAAAACCACATACCAGTAGAAGGTTTATTCATATGTACAGGTATCCAAACCCTGTTAGGGCATAGCCTAGTTTTTTTTCATAGCCGCCAAAACCACAATAGGTGCTTTCTATGGATGGCTAGAAAATCTATCTAGTCCTTTATACTATCATATGTGCCTACCTGTATTGGGTTATTCCTATTAAGCAAAATCCACCTATTGTTTGTCACCCTTCAAGAGCAAAACTGAACATTGTGGACATTTTGATTTGCTCTCAGATTTTATAGAGAAACCGTGGGCTAATCATCATGTCATATAAATTACCAAAGTGGCTTTGATTGAGTGTGTGATCTACAAAGGTTGTCAGAAGCAGGATGTTTTTTCCTAACACTTGACCTTGGGGTCAAAAAACATAAATCAGATTTATATATTGATAATATGATTGCTCTGTTAAAGGTCTGACATTTATATTTTGTACAATGAAAAATTATCAATAAGAAAAAGTTTAGAAGAGCTATTTGTCATTGAATTTAGGCAGGTCAATAAAAAAGAAGAGACTAGAAGGTGCTCACATGATTTTTAGAACTTTATTATTTTATGGTAATTAAGCAATTTGAGTGTTTAATGTTTGGTTATGTGCACACAGGCATGTGTACATGCATTTTCCAAGGGATTTCATTGCTTGTAGTTTGATTCATTTAACTCTTTCCCCGAATGCACTAGTTTTGCAACTTCCCAGAGGGGCATTTCACTTAATTTCTTTTTGGATTAGCTGTTGCTCTGAGTTTGAATTTAAAGTTTAAAGGAACCATTTGATTTTAATAACTTTTATGTGTAGTGCTCCATTGAGTTTGGATTTTAGCACATAGCACTACTTTTCCATAAGGTGATTTTTAGTAAATCCCTGTGTGTAAAAGAAAGATAAACACACATCAGTGAGTTTGTTACTGCAATTAAATTACTGGATTTTTACATTAGAATATATTTTGAACACAGAAAAGCATGAAGAAACTGTTTTCTCATGTTGGTCATAGACACGTCTCTTACACTTCAAAACTCAAAATAAGCCTGTGTGTTTACTTCAATCTCAGAGAATATTAAAAGACCATGGTCTTATATATATATATATATATTCAGTCAGTTCAGGAAAGCACTGCTTCTTCAAAGACACTGCTAAACCAAATTCTTAAACAATAACTGTCTCCTTAGATTTTGCACTCTTAGATAAATATTTATCTGATTACCTACTTACTTGAATTTCCACACCCTGCTCAATCTTTCTGCCCTTACTAGCTTTGTCTCTCTCCATTCCATTTATTTCAACTGGCTGTAAGGATGTTGCTTTAAAGCAGAGTCTAGGCAATGTTAATCACTGATTCCAAGCTCATTCTATGATTTACAGGAACTTTATTCAAACTGTTTTTGTGCTTTTTTTGGTTTTCATTTTTGTTTTTGTTTTCTTTTGTTTTGGGTTTTTTGTTTTGTTTTGTTTTTTTTGTCTTGTTACTTCCAAGTATGAATTGAATACAGTAAGCTCTAAATCTTGGTAAACCAGATGACGGCTGTGCACCCATTGAAATATAATTTTTTAGAAAGGCTTTGGTTTCCATCAAAGCTGAGGAAATACTCCCCGCTTATTCACAAGATAAAAACAAGGAGCTAAGTTTCCCTTTTCTTCCAAAGGAAAGATAATCCTGTATCTTTATGAGACATTCTCGGTTTTTGGTGGGTTATTTTCGTTTTGCTGGGTTTTTTTATTCTTGGTTGTGTCAACGAGTTATTGTGAGAAAAGGAGAGACCACCCTTGATCTTGGTCATTTCCCTTTCTCGTTCAGAGAAGCTGTAACTTGTGACATGGGTGTCACAGTGGATCTTCATAGATCCTGATTTCTGTGTGGACACTTAGGGAGGCTCATGACTTATTCTTTTGAAATTGCATCTTTTTATCAGAAGACAATCTCTCAGACAGTAAAAATCACTTTTACAGGCGCATAAAGTGTCGAATATAATGCATTCAACACTTGTAAAATCTAAAATTTCAGCCAGTGTGCCATCTTCTGTTCTCTCAAAGATCTAGGAGAAACTGAAATCTAAAAGAGTTCTGTTGACCACAGATGTACAGTATTTTGAGACACAATGGGACATTATATGAACCAGTGTAGACATGTTATTGACATACTAACATCCTGACCTGCAGGCTTGTAGGATGGGTCTGCAGTCACACTCTGTTTTTCTCATTGATTTAAAGAGGAGATTTTTGCAGTGCCAGCACCAGTTTCATGGTATCAGTAAGTTAAACTAAAATGTATGCTTGGAACTTGGTTTCGTGTTATTGCGAAATTGAGCAGTTCAGGAACAAAACATAAAATAATGCAGTTTCTTTCAAGATAAAGACAATACAATGGAGAAAGAGAAGAGAAAGATGCCGATACTATGAAGAGAGTTAAATTGTAACTGGCTGATGTTCAAATGTAACTAAACATATTTTTCACATGTCATTACTCACAGTGGGTGGTGCTACAGTTTTCTGTACAAGTTTTTTCTGTTACTTATAAACTCACTTTCTGGATTCATACCTCCCTACTGAAATTCATCTCAACATTATTTAATTTCAGCCATTTTAGATGACAGACATAGAAAAAATGGAAAATTATGGTGACACATTAAAATTTCCCTTCTTATCTACTGAGGGCTGAAGTTTTACTTCCATCCACAGTTCTTCTGGTCTCTGAAGAGAATGCTTCAAATAAATAAAATATTTTTAAAAGGCCCTGTTGATGCTCATGATAATGAAATAACTAGCCACTGATATTTGGACATTGCTCCCTGAAAAAAAAGAGAATGCATTGAGAATAAACAAACATTCTAAAGTTCTCCCTATGTATCAGAGAATTGGCATAAATTTAAAATGCAGCATTATTTAAGATGTGATTTTACTGTAAAAAACCACACTGAGTAATACTTGAGTAGATGAAGAAGACTTTCTTTGCTGAAAAATAAGGCCTTTCTCCTTCAAAGCATCACTGCCTCTTCCAATGTCTTATATTTTGGTGCTGGAAATCTTGTCTGCACTCTAATCTTGGTGTTCAGATGAATCTGGTAGTAGTGTAGGAAGCACAGTTTGCTAGGACAATATTTGTCTTTGGAAATGTGTTTTGGTGTCACATAATGAGGAATGGCACTTTTTGCCCTCTTGTTCCCTGTTGCCAGTTGTCCTCAATTCTGTTCATCATCTAAAATTCAAAGAACTTCCCTGTGTTTAAAGAATGAATACAGAAATTTCTAAAAGGCTATTAAAATTATCTTCATACTCCTCAAATAATGTAGTCAAATGAATATGAGCTATCACAATAATAATCTTTACACAAAACCACTGCAAAAATTCCATTAGCCCCCTCAAGAGAAAATATGACACTAAGAGACATAGTGGTGTAAGATATTTTAAAATAAAATGCAGACTCAAAAATTAACTTTTATCTGTACTGATTCATACCTCCCAGGTGTTCTTCCAGGATAGTGTCAATAATCTCAGATATTTATGATAATTGTCTGTAGATTATATTCTTCTATTCCATTCTTTATCCATAAAAGTGGAATAAATTTAAAGGATTTTAAAACACTTCTCTGGTAAGTTCTGCTAATACTTCTGAACAAAATTCACCTGTAATATGCAAAGAATTAGCACTTTAAGAGTATATTGATATTAACTTTAAGGAAATAGTATTTAGAGAAAAAGCACAAAAAACTTATTTACTCCAGTTACTAATGCAGTTGAGTATAAAGCAGGATAAATGTATTATAACAACCAAGTCTGAAAATGAAGAGAAAAGAAAATTTGAAAAAAAACCAAAGAAATAACCCAAAGCAAGGTCAGTCTTAAGAATCTTTGATTAAATGAATATCTAGTCCAGTCTTATCTCTCAACACTAAATAAAAGGTAAATAAAATTTATTAGATCTGTTTTTATTTGCAATACCTTTTGCTTTGTAATTCTCTTTCTTTAAAATTTATCTGATGCAGGAGCAAGCTGATTCAAAAGCTAGAACTGGAGGCTGGATTCAGTGAAACTCTGCTTTTAGCTTAGCTCATCCTCCCCTCAGGATCCTGAGCTACACCTGAACATCTCTGAGTCCCAAATATAATAGACTAATTTGAAAATTGCTTTTTTTAATATGATTTCCATGTTCTTACAGATATGATACTTGTGGGGTTATTTTATCACCATTGCTGTTCAGCATGAAGTTGTCCTCAAGAATAGTAGGGCATTTGAGGTCTACCATATTGTTTTGTAATATGCACTAGATCCTTTTGTCTTTCAATGGCACCCATGAGATCCCCAAAATGCCAAACAGTAGAGGATATTATTTTTCGGTAGCATCTGGCTACTTGACTCACTCCCCAGATAATATTGGCAGCTTTGCATTTACTTTCAGAGCTGTCCTTGATGTATTTGACTTCCTGATAGGCTGTTATCATTACCTTGCCCTTTTAGATGTGATCCTTTGACTTATCCTTGTTTCAAACTACTTTTTTACCAGTAGCTGAAAGAAAATTCAACACAAATGCATTCAAAACCATGTGAAGAAGCAGGAAGCAGTCCAAATTTCTATTTGTACAAATAAAACATTTAATTTTCTTAAAAATAAAAAAAAAGTGCCTGTGAAATGGATCCATTGTTTCGTGCTACGTGGCTTCATTTTGCCATTAGAAATCAAGTTTCAAAATCCATTTGCAAAACCACAGATTTAAACTACCCTCTGAAATTTACATCAAAGATTTAGGAAACGATGCAAACACAAGTCCCGTAGTGGATGACAGGAAACCCACTAAGTCAATCACATGTCCATTTTCTTCTAAGTTCATGCAGAAATTGGATCAAAAGAACACTTCACTATCCTTTGGGCAAAGGCTTGGCACTTAGCTGCAGCCCTGCTCAGGGTCCCTGTAGGGTCTGCTTCTCTACTGGAACCACTGAACCTGGAAAGAATCCAGGCAGTGACACTTGGAAGGAAGCAAATTTGCTCAGCCTGTGATCACATCATAAACAGAATAGGCTGTGAATGCCAGCATACCAGAATGTTGTTGGAGAGAAACATATGGGTGGAAATACTAATTCACTAAAAAACAATTTACTGCTCTGACATTTTTAGAAGAAAATAATCCTCTTTTTTTGTGGCCCATCATTCCATTTATATTGGGGTTTTGGATATAGATACTTCCTCCCTTGCCCTCCCTGCAATTAGATTAATAATTTCTTTATCAAAAATTCATTGGAAGAAATTAATAAAATAAAATAAAATAATCGCAGTGAAATCCCCTGGTTTGATCTAATTCTTTAATTCTATTCGATAAATAATTTTAATAAGTCATTCGAAAAAATTTTAAGTCAATATATTTAAAGGAGATCCTTCATGTTTTCCCTTTTATTGTTTTGAAATTAGATCACGATCTAAGTTTTTGTGAAGTACAATTAAATAATTAAAACTGCAATAACTTAAACTAAAAAGAACATGAAAAAGGAGTAAAACTATTTATTAGAATTTTAGAGCTCATAAGTAGCTTCTTTTGGTGGACTAGGTAGTCTCCAAAAAGGAAAAAAATTTCAAATATTATGGTTTTAAGAACAGGACATCTTATCTTTAACTGACAGCTTAGTTCCTCTATTTTTTTGAATGACTGAAGATTTGCACTGCTTAATTATATTTTTTTCTTTCATTCTTAGCCATTTTTCACAAATATGCTTAAGAAACACTAGCAACCATGCAATAGTCTCTTCTCATTTCAGCACCTGGTGTAAAATTCTTACTATTGGGACAAGGCATTCAAATAAGGAAACAATTTATCCTTTATTGCTGCAGCAGTTCATTGACTTAATATGTAAACATATAAAATTATCCAAAACTAAATTTGAAATTTTGTCCTTAATAGTTCATTATGCCAATCTACTTACCTTAAAACGATCAGTACCTTGTAAATTTGAGAATTCACTTTATACTTTTAGATATTCAGTGCCACGATACTCAATTAAGATGGAGTAAAACGTTATACACCAGAATTATGATCATATGCTTTTAATAATACATTTTTTCTGCAGCTCTTTGGAAATCTGTCAGTAATGTGCCTTACCAACTTTGTTTTATGGTCTAATGTTTAACTAATATGAAGTGAAGCTAACTTTGAGGTAGTCCAACAGCCTGTGCCTCTGGAATTTGTCTTGTAGCTAAATTAGTAAACCACAGCCCTCCACATGTCAACAATTTTGCTCTCTGGTGAAAAGGGCACAAAAGCTCCCCCAGCCTGCAAGCTGCACCTAAAGCTCTGGTACACTTTAGCTTTTACTGTGAAGCATTTTGTGAGTGATTTCTTTTCTGAAAGAAGATTTGAGTTGGTCTAACCGTAACTGTCTGCTATGAATTCAACAGACTTAGCTGAAACAGAAAAGCAGTTTGTGGTATCTTAAAGACCCCAGCACTAACACCAAATATCCATTCAGAAAAACTTCTTTGTCATCTACAGGATACAGCTGCTGAAATGACTTTGAGTAATTACTAGAGCAATCAGCCTGGAATAAATACACCCCTGGAGAAAATGTGCTGGTGATATCACTCACCAATGTTTATCAAAGATAACTTTACTGGAGTTCAGTCAAACTTTCACTATTTGATATTTGAGAATAAAAAATAAATAGGTTTTCTTGAGATTGAAAACAGTGAAATTTATTGGTTATTTCACTCACCTACTTAGTCTTGGTTTTGACTTAACAAATTAAGATGAAATTGCGATTATTGAACACTAAAATGAAGTTTCTTGGGATACTCATTTTGATTTGCCCTTAACTTCTTGGATGACCTGCAAAAATTCGCACCTCAAAACACCTTACAAAGAAAGATGAGAGGGCATAGATGGAAAGAATCTATCTTAGTTTCTCCTAATTTTAACAAAGAATTACATTACAAAGCATTATTTAGTCTCAAAAATTCCAAGAGTCTATGTAAATCTAGATGCATAAAGAGAAATAAAAAAGACGTGGAATACATTTTTGAGTTCCTCCCTAAAACTCTCATTCCTCAACTAATAATTAAGGCTGGATAAACTAGAAAAAAATCAGATTTTCTTTTATTATAAAATTTTTCAAATTTTTGTTTGGCGTCCCTAGATTGTGTGCAATACTAAAAGATAACAGCAGTGAAAACTCAGAGTTTGATAAATGTTGTCCCCATTAATTCTGAGACGCCATAGTATTTTCCTCTAATAAAAACCATTAATTTTATGTTGCTAAATTACTATGATGCAGCTACTGTTGATAAATTCTAATTTCTTAGTGGAGACCACCATCTTTGCATGTATATGTATGTTATATAAAACACCTAATACTGAGTTTTAATTGATGTATAAAACCAGCTAGTATTCTAAACTATGTATTTATCATTAGTATGATCAATCATTTTTCATTCCACTTAGGATACAAAACACATAAATAACGTGTAGCAATATTTAATATAATTTAGAAGTTCTGTACAATAAGAAAAAACAAAAAAAAAAGATGAGCCTGTAGTAGTCATAATGCTCAAGTGGCAATTGTATGTAACTTTTCCCAGATGTACTTCAGCAAAAAAAGCATTCAGAAAACTAATATATATCAACCTGCAGAGTGCCACTGTTTATAAGGTATTTTCAAAGAAACTATCAGACTTTTCTTGCCTATTAACTCATTTTCAGTGTTGGCTTTCACACCTGAGATTTTTTCAGCTGTGTTATTAAATACTGAGTGTAGGAGCTTAACATGGAAATATTAACAGATATTAGCATCTGTGTTGCTGGTGGGTGACGTTCTATTATATGTTTAAAAACCACCTGAGACAAGCAAAGTTGTGATATCAGCCACTTATAGTACAGCCTAACTACATAAAATGAAATGAAAAGCTTTTGATGGCAGAATAAAAACGCACAATACTGAATACTAAATAGTCCTCATGGGATACAAAAATAATGCAGGTTTTTGCATTGATAGCAAACAGCAGGAGACTGCCAAGACTTAGGTGCCTGAGGGCCAGAAAAGCTTAGTTACAACTTTATCCAGATTAACTAGCCAAGATTTGTGTAAGTGACATCCATAAAATGTATTGGAAAAATTGTTGGAAAACAATGACGATCATAATTTTATGAAGTGAGGAAAAGCTGTATTATATTTTTTTGGCAACATGTATTTATATTTCAGGATTATTTATCCAATGTCTTGCTTGTTTTTGTTTTGCTCTTTATTCTGCTAAAATATGTGCACATGCATCTATCTACTGGAGGGTTTGTGCTTCCTGGAGACTACAGTGGAAGAAATCTACCTTGACTGGGAATGGTAGGGAATCTTGTTTTCAGCTGCAGTCTGGGAATAGACATTATTTGGCTCTAAAAGTTCTGAAATACATGTAGATAATGGAAATACTTTAAAAGTTATAGAGTTCTATATTCTTCCAATATTCCTTCTTCATAGTCTTTAACTTTGAATGTAATAATTCTATTGAAACCTGAGGTAAATGTTTCACAAATGACACTTCATATTATTCAGCTAGACCAAGATGTGTTTTTCAGATGATATAACTTCCAACACACAGCAGAACTCTAAATAAATATTGCTTCAATCCAAAAGAATTATTTTGATTGTTTCAGACTAATAATTTGGATGTATTAGATAATAAAACAGCAGCTACTTCTTTGCTGAAGTGCTACAAAACAATATTCTTAATGCAGTCCATAGGTTATGCTATTGGTTTTCTTATTTGTTTTCACAGCTAAGTTAGTCAGGTATAGTTCCAGCAAAATATAAAGTTTACAAGAGGAAAGAATAATACTCATGTATTCATAATTATTTGAGATTATACCCCATTTTTGTATTCCTACTTTTTAGTTCACATTAGTAATTTTGGTAGAAAAATTTTATTCAGTACTTGTGCATTCTTCTAGCAACAAAGCTTTTGCATTTAATTTTTTCAGAGTTTAGCATGATAGTTCAGAATGACTATTTTTTGATATGTCTAGTCTGTAAATTTAGGAAAAACACAATAAAAAAATTCTGTAAAAAAACATATTTGGTCACTATAGAAAATCAGGCAATGTCTTCTATGGATTAGGCCTTTATAACAACAAATGTTTGAGGAATTATTGATTGCAAAAAACAAATATGAGAAATGATCCCTGAATTGCCCATGTAAAAGTTTGCATTTCTTCTAATATTCATACATAATTAATTCTAATTTTGGTCTGAACAAGAAGGCAATATTCTGTGAGATAAATTTGAACTTAATGATCACTAAAATTTCCTTTTTCAAACGAATAAAAGTTTGTGGCAGAGGTAAAATTTTATGGACTAGATAACAAGCAAATAAGCCATTTTCCAGTCTTTAGGATAAATCGATGCAGGAGACAATTACCTGGCATTTAATTCCATCATCCTAATCTGGTAAATGATGAGAAATATGGTTGAATTATTATTTTAATGATGTCTCTGATATTATTACATTTTATTATCCACATCTTTATTGAGAGAATTTTCAAGGCCTGTTGACAGGAGCAACATCAATTATGTTCTTCGACGGTACATAACCATGAACCATATACAATATTAATATGGAAGAAGAGACTAAGAAACCTTCCTGTTGGCTCACAGTTATGGATGAGATTTCCTTCATGGACAATCTGAATTTATATTAACATCAGAACTGAGCAAACACTACAATAAATAAACAAAATTTAATGCAATTATTACAGTTTTCCTAATAAATTATCCAAACACCTTATTATTTCTTTCATGGTGTTACTTCCTCTTTATTTAAAAGTTTACTTCATTATCTTCTCTTCAATCTCGACTTTAAGAATTCAGCTTATAATGCTTCCTACAATGTATTGATAATAGGTAAACCATCAGGTATTTCATGGACTAATTCCTCTTCAGTATTCCCCTGTATTGATTTTTGTGCCTTATCTCATAGGTTGCTTTAGAAAGCAGTAAGAGGTTTGTTTTTATTTCCCTGATGAGGGAAATTCACCTGAACTGGTGAGTATGTGGCATGTTACTGATTCCCACCTATTATATGCTAAGGTACTATGCAATAAAACTCTCAATAACAGGACAAAGAATGAATTCACAGGTTAAGGTTATCAAAAAGCAGTGCTAGGCTGAGTATGATCTAGAACGATTTAAAATGATAAAAATTTGTCTAGTCCAGGTTTGTAAATCAAATTTTTTCCTAGTGTCCTTCCCAGTCAGTATACTTCAATACTGTCTCATACTCTTGGCTGTAGGCTGAATTAGACACAAATGGAAGGTTAAATATTCACACGTTCACTTTTGGTAAACAATTTTAATCACCAAGGAAGAAATCAGTAAAGTTTTCATTTAATTTATAAGTGAACTTTTTTTCAAAAACAGGAGATATCAAACTAAATCTTGGAGATGAGTGAAGTTCATCAACAAATTTAACCAATACTGTTTGACCAACAAAGTGAACAGTGGAAGTCAAATTCGTTCAGTTTCAGAGCTGAAAACCAATCAGCATCCCACATGTTCATTTGCACTGCTGATTTCATCTTAATTTTAAGGATGGAAATATTCAGATGTGATATGGTTAATGAATTTTCCTATATTGATAAGAAACATACAGTCTGCCTCTCTCATCTGCTAAATGGATGGGCAAGTGAGCAGTGATGTGGAATCTCAGAATCCTATTTCTTCTTAGCTGCAGGTCTGAAGAATCAATATTCTAGATTCTATGTTTTGGGATCCAGTTGCCTCACTGCAGCCTTTGGGCTAGCAGGGCAAACATTTTGGTGCAATGCAAATATGAAGAAAGTACTTATCAGTCCATGAGATCCAGATCATGTCACAGCTTGTAGACTTCCAATTTTACAAAGCCATAAATGTGCCAGATATAGGAAAGTGAAAGAAGAACATTTTACTCAATTCTGATACTGAAATATCTCTAAACTGTCATATTTAATGTAATGTTAATTAAGCAATGCACATTGAAGCACCATTGGGAGATTAATGAATGCTTGGGAGTGCCATATAGCTCAAAACTATATTTTGGGATATAAACCCTAGTCAATAATTAAGCCTTATAAGTAAATAAGTAAATGCCCTAGTCTGAGACTAATATTATCTTAGGGACATTAACTGAGAATTGAGGAAAAGTCTTAAACAAGCCCGATGTTCTTAACAGAATCTTAACAGAAACAACTGCAGTCCTTCCATCCACAGACTTTTGTAAGGCTTTTATCCTTCCTTCATTCAATAAGGCCCTGATATCTTGTGTAACAATCCAGTGTAACTTCTTATACTTATCTGTACTACACACACACACACATGTAATATAGAATGCCTCTCCCAGACACAAAGCCACCCGGGTTTAAAAAGCAGTATTTCCCCTCCAAATTAAATACCTGAACACTCATTCCACACACAGCTGAAAACCTGTTTCCATTGTACACTATTTTATTCACCTTAACTGCTAAGAGGTCAGGGATGAGGTTCTACAAGGTAATCTCTTGTTTCTTTTTTTTACACTTCCAGACTCAATTTTTATCAATTTGAGCATGACCATTTCTTTAGCGTTTGCTCAGACAAATGACAGAGCATCAAGCTTTGTTGCTCTAATTCACACAAGGTAGCAACAGATTTCCACAAAGCCTGATTAGGAATCTGTAAACAATAATCCTAATTAAAGAAGAAAGAATTAGCCCACAGGAACCAAAACATTAAAAAACCTCCTTCCATTGTTTAACACTGTGCCTTGATATATTAACACGAAGACAGCTTTTTTGTAAATACTGAAAAGTAAAATTTTTTAAAAAAATATATATAGTGTGTTAAGAGATTTTTCTTTGGACATTGTTTTCCATGAAATTTATGGCCATAAACAGGTTTGAAAAATGGTAATTTAGGGCAAAGAGAGGAGGCATGAGGAAAACCAATACAAATTAAAATCTAATGAAAAGACTCAGAAATTGTTTTTGTCAGATTTACCAAAGGAATTTTCAAAAGTCTTTATCAGAGAGATTGAAAGAAATGTAAGGAAAGAAAATTATGTGGCATGTTATGTTCTAATGAGTATTCTTTTTGTTTTTCATACATGGTAAATCTGTCTCCAGCTCAGGCACCTGTATAATCAAGACACTGTTAAGTTTCTTTGAACTCTTCTAATTCAGGTTTCATGCATCACATTTGTTTAAAATGTTTAATAACTTATTCACTAATTGCTTATTTAAACCTACTCTGGCTGCCAAGCATTCTGTTATAACTGATAAAATATAGATCACTCTGAATATTTATGTGTGATTTTTGTGCAAGTGACATTTACGATTAACGCAAACTTAATTTGGTAGTGGAATCAAATAAAAAATGTCTCTGTGTATTCTACTGGAATGATTAGCAGAGGCCATTAATCAAGAAGTCCCTTTTGTTCTTAATTTTATGCCACATGAATGAGTAAAGATACAAAGGAACTGAGTATTTCATCAAGTTCTGGCTTTCTTTATATGAAATATTCAATTCTCTCACAAGAAACTTCCATATCTTTAATGTTTTTAATCACTGCTCTTTTGTGTGTTGCCCTCTTTGTGAAGTGAGACCTGCATATCATTCAGGCAAAAGCATTTCTGGAGCAGAGCATAGTCAGGAATTTGATTCCAAATGACTTTTTCAAATCAGTGATACAGAGTCACATCTGAATGCTGAACAAGGCCCAAAGTGGCTCAAACAAATTCTTTTTTGAAGTCTGCAAAAGTCACAAATTAAATGAAGAAAGAATTTTATTTGGGAGTTGTCAGGGGTTCCTTTTTCCTCCTAATTCGTTCCCTGTAAACCCCACGTTGGGTGTCAAAATATGGAGATGCTACAGCTAAGGATAATCCAATGACATACAAAGATAAAACCACACAGTCTGAGTATTCTCCTAATAATATCATGAAATATCTCAAGAATTAAGAAAAAAAACCCACTTATTTTTACAGTATAAGAATGCATTATCTTGAGATAAAGAAGTGAAATTTAATAACCTTTTAATTGTGGGCTGCTATCACTAACAAAACCAGATAGATACTGAACAGATAGCTAAAGACTTCTTGCTCATTGTGTAAGGGCAAGTAACAAAAATTATGTATTATTGGAGGTATATCAATGTAGCAAAATGTACCACCACGACTAACAGATACACAACAGGTTTAAATATGGCCAACAAAGAATTATAAAAGTGAAGACAAAGAACTTTTTCTCCAGGATAGCAGTAGCCCACTCCAGAAGTCATACATTTCTGTCATGTCTTAAATGGGGCTCATCAGAGCACATAAAAGCAACAGGAATATTTTCACAACCTTTATATAAGCACAACTCCCAGGTCCTATTATCCCAGGTAATTTTGTCTGGAAACTGCTGATTTAACTGTTTTGCTCACATGATTTCAGAACTCACAAAAGTAAATGGCTCAGATTTATTTAAGCTGTTACAAAATGAACTGCAAAGCTAGAAATCTGTACATTTACTTACAAATAAACAGTTGTCAAAAACTGCATGGGTTTTATGTTTGCAAATTTATACAGTCACAATTAAAAAATAACAAAACATCTGCAGTTGTCAGAAAGAGCGAATACAAGGCAAACAAATAATTTAAATTCACATTTGAAGAGTGCACTGAAAGTTTTTATAGATACATAAAAATACCAGTACAACTAATTACTATTGTTAAAACAATGTCTACCAGTTAAGACTGTAACTGTTTTTTAATGTCACTCAAAGTGAGAGGGGTGTGTCTTTGCCTTAAAAAATACAAAAATTACAAAAAATACTGAAGACTACACAGAAAATCAGTCATAGATTTTTTGGTACTACTTATGGTGCTTGATTGAAGATATACAATATGGTAATTTCTGTAAACTACGTAGTGTAAAAGTGTCTGTAGACTATTTTACACAGCCAATAGTTTATCTGAGGCACATGTAACCCAGGTAACTTGAGTAACTCACTAGCCCCTGCACTCGAATGCAGTGGAGGACAAAGGACAATTTTCCTCTTTGGCTACTTTAAGCAAAAATATATATTCTTGCCCTGGTATCATAAAAGATAAAATCAAAATAAACTCCTAAATTATGTCTTGCATTCTTTAAATTGACAACTGTACACATTAAATTACGTTCAGATAAGCAGTTATGTTCTGGTTGAGAATACAGAAGCATATAACAATTTTTATCTTTAATGTTCTTGATCTGATTTTATAGATGTGTTTCATGTAGCAGCTTCAGAAATTTCAAATCCTCCTATTTCTTAAGAGTCCATGAAGAAATCAATGCATGTTTTGTGCCTTAGAAATACAAAAAGCCTGCTAATATTTTCTTATCAGTTGACTTCTTAATAAACTCATCTGTTATATTTCCTGCCACATATCTTTTAAGAGGCCTTTTTGTTCTAAAAATTTCTTTTTTTTTCTTTTGTCTGCTTATATTTCTAGCATTGTTTTGAGGAACTAATGGAGAATTTGATTGTTAACTATTGTTCTTCACATCAGAGGTAACAGAGACTTGTAGTAAAATCTCATAGCTCTTACTAAGACTGATGTCTTTTTTCTTTTTTTTTTTTTTTTTTTTTTTTTTGCTAGAAGCTTCATCTCCCTAGTAGCTTTGAGAAGGAAAAAAAAGGAAACATAAAACTTATTATTCTTCACAGTAGTAGTGTCTGATTCTCAGCTGTGGCTTCTCTGTTTGTTTCCCAAGGCAATAGGCACCCAAAGTATTTTCCACTAAAAAGAAGTGTACTGCCCATTACTTAAATGACAGTGCTTTTACCCAGTTTGAACATGAGAACCTTGTACAAGATTTCCTGTAGAGAAAAATAGAGTTTTGGAACTGATGTCAATGCTTCCCTGACTTCAGTTTTAACCACTGAAAAAAGCAAATGTCAAATGACCAGGATAAGAAAATTGCAGAGATTCTTAACCAATGTCATTTTCTTAGTGGGTGTAAAATAGTAAGTCACCTTGAATAGGAGTGTATCAAGCATTAGAGCTGCATAAACTTAATTTGCAGGCACTCGACTAAGTTTGGTGTTCTTGTTGAAAATGATTTATGTGATATGAGCTTCTTGACTTGACATCATCTCTGATAATTGCAAGCAACAACAAAAAAATCCCATATAAAAACTGACATTCTTCTAAGACTGAAGGCAAATATCCGTGACTGAACTTAAATAAATCACCATAAATATATGCCAGTTCTGCCTGAAAAAAGCCACTGAATGTTTCTAGTCAGCCCTCCATAATGTTTTTTTACAGATTAGCCAGGTGAAAGTCACCTCACACTACAACCATGAAACGTTTTGCTGTGTATGTTGAAATATGAGAATGCAGCTTTAAATCAGGAAGGCATACAGGTAGAAATACCACATTCAGCTTCCATGGGGAAAAATTGCAGATGAGCTGAGGAATGAAGTACATCCCCAAGTCTGGGAACGAGCTGCAAACCCAGATGCCCATTCAAATCAGTAGGTAATCATATGGGACCTCTGTTCAAGGTTCTCGTTTGCTTTTTTTTTTTTTTCATAAGCTTTAGAGAGATGGAGTGGATGTGCTTTTCTCTGTGTCTCCTCAGCAAGCTCACCACAGAGCAGCTGCTCAGCTCTGTAATGCTGCTATTCTACTACAGTTTTACAGTAAAGGAGCTTTGACATTTTGCTTTGATGCAGTAAATATATAATAACCACAAGTGAGTAAAATCAGTTATATTGCTTTCTTGGTAAAAGCCCCACATGACTGCCTGAGCACTTACATTGTTGAAGTACTCACTGGGTTCAGTTTGCTAAGCTTTATGTTTTCCATACAGGACCTGTCCTTTCTATTGTGTGTATGTGTAGTCTCAAACCTAATCAGACCTTATGCTAGAATAAAGTCCCCAGACAATACTATACTGCTAAAAAAGGTTGGCATTTCAAAAACAATAAAAGTTGCTAATAACAAAAATCTCTCTTAATGAGATAGCATTGAATGCTCCAGAATGAATATGCTGTTGAGTTTCTTCTTACTACACTTGTCCTTCGAGCTTTCACATGCCATATTCCCCACACAATAACAGTCCAGTCTCAGTTCCTTTAAGAACTTTAAGCTGACATGCAGTAACAGTATGAGGATTTCCTTCGCTAGGTCCCCTTTTTTCTTCATTAATGCAAACACTTCCCTTGCTGATAGTGTCACTTTGTAAGCACTCATTACCTATTGATCGGGCAGTGCAGAGTGCACAGATGGATTGGCAAACTCTCACAGAGGCCACTTCATTTCAATGAGCTTCTGACATGCCATGCTAGAGGATTTCTTAACAGAATATTGACAAGCTCAGGCAGATTCTCCATTTTATGGACTAAATATCGTACTTTGTGTTTGTTTTGTGTGATTTTCTGTGATTTTATTGTCACTCATTATTCTTGAGTTTCTTTATTTATCATGTGAGTATTCACGAGGTATCAATATGAATCAGATTCAAATCAGATTAAAATCAAATTAAAATTAGACCGCAAGATGTCATCAACAGAGTTTTTGTAGACATCTATATTTATAGATTATACATGTGCCTAAATATGTATATATTTGTGATACATGCATATTAACATGTGCATTTAGAGATCTGTGATTGGGATGCACTACCAGGGGTCAGCCCCAAGATCTCCAGGATTGTGTGCTCATACACTTAGAGAGAGAAAGGTGCTTCTTCTCATCCTGTCATTCTCTAAATAAGATGTCTTGCTCTTGAGCTTGCAATTGAGTCATGGATCATATCTCAGTACTATGGAAATGGTGAAAAAATCACCTCATGGCCGTGGGGGGAGATGTCGAGACTACAGAGGCTGACATCCTCACAATGCAAAAGAGAAAGGCAGGAAGGAAGAATTACAAAAAAAAAAAATTATAGAAATACATATCTATCTATATTGTACATGTCAGTATGTCTGGACTAGGAAGATGACATAAACTTAAGCCACAAAAGACATATTTGGGGGCTGTCTCAGTAAAGATGAAGAAATGTGAAGGAAACAAAGAACAAGGACAAAAAAGAGGAAGGGAGAAAAGATGTAACACAGCCGAGGAGGCTGCCTTTGGTTAAAGATCGTGCTATGCTATTAAGAAGATAATTCTCATAATCATAAAAACAAGCTGGTTTAATAAATACATACAAACAAAATAAGAGGTAATTCCCTCTGGCACTATAAAAATAATAAAACTGGTGGTGTTATTTTCGAAAAATACATGTAAGAATAGCTGAAAATACATTTAAAGTTGTCCTGAAGGAGAAAATATAATAAGGTGGAAATCTTTTGGCACTGAATGGGTTTTTACCCTACCTAATATGCAAACTATTACACAAGCTGTGCTTATAAGACAAATAATTTTTCTTTTGGCAGTAATTTGTTTCTTAACAATATCAATATTTTATTATCCATAAGCCATTACATTATTCATTTCAGTAGCCTTCAGTAAGTAGCACAGGTGGTTGGGTATCCAGTAGTAAGTTTTTATTGCCACTCATATATTCCAGTGATTTCAAGTCGTATTTTAAAAAGAAAAATTCATTTTGTAAGTGTATATAAAAATGAGATTAAGAAAAAAGCAAAATCTAAAAATGCCAGTCTTTTAAAAGCATTATAAAAGATTACAACAATTTTAAAGTTATTATATAACGCATATAAAATACAATGTCTGTCTGTCCATTTAATGTAAATGATTATTATTTTCATTTAATCCATAAAAATAATATCATATAAAATATCATAGATGTAATGCTGAGGCTTCTTAAAGTGCATGTCATTCTCTCTCTCTGTATGAAGCTGTTTCAATACCTGCTGTCATAAGTGACAAACTTGTCATTCTCTGTAATATAAAACACTGTGAAGACATTATCTCAAAGATTTCTCAAGTGTTTCCATACCTGTATATGCAATAGTTTTCTAAAGGATAAGAGAGTCTTCATTAGAAATCATATCATTTATGTTTACAGTTTCCCTATCTGTTGCTGCCAGGATACAGAAGCATCTATAATCTTGAGCCATTTAATGAAATTTGTTTGAATCCCTATGCTTTTGAGATGAGGTCCATGCATTTCTTCTATAGCAATATATCTGGAGTTCCAGCATATCCCCTTGCTTATGATTTTGAAAAATCGTATGAATGTGAAAGCTTTCAGAGACCAAAATAATGATTCCCAGGATTACTAAGTTTTGAGTTTTTTGTGGGAAGAGCAGTTCTGGATTCTTCTTGGTTCATCTTCTTAGAAGAGCTTTTAACTTGACTCAGGATGGATATTTTTACTTAAAAAATTTAGAGATTGAAGACTATATTGACAGGGTTCAGCTGACTGTATTGAGATCATCCTTTTGAGTTACCCAGGTTTCCACATCACCTGTGCATTAGCTGTCATGTTGAGTGTAAACTGATGCGAGTCATCTTTCTCTCCAGGTCGGGAAACCCAGGCACAGGACTCAGTGGTTCACATTCTCATTGATTTCTACTCCAAAGGATTGCAAGGATTCAGTCACCTGGAGCCACTCAGTCTGAGAGGTTCAGCTTGACCATAGGTGTACTTCTCAGGCTGTAACCATATTTAGCCATTTGGAAACAGTGAGGATTAGAGCAAATAATGTGAATAACTTTGTCCAGTTTCTCCTTCATTTTTCATCTGTAAGGAAAAATGCTATTTATTATTGCTAATCCTTGCAGGCTATGGAGACTTGGGAGTTAGGAATTTAAAGGATTATTTGTATTCACATTGAAGTTTACTGTCTGGAGACTGTGTAGTAAATGTGTGAGTTTAAACAGCTGTAGCTGAACCAGCATCTCATGGAAAAATTATGGAGGACAATGAATAGTAAGATTTTCCAGATGTTAAAAATAAAAACTATTTCTTATATATACATAGTGTTGTGCTCTATATCTATATC
Organism: Sturnus vulgaris; assembly: GCF_052056855.1. NCBI lineage: Eukaryota > Metazoa > Chordata > Aves > Passeriformes > Sturnidae > Sturnus > Sturnus vulgaris. Next base: position 26,343,624 of record NC_142243.1, on the reverse strand, counting down.
ACACTCTTGCAAAGGTTGCTTCTGCTCACTTAATGAATTGCACTGATTATGTAACTATTATTCATACATTTTTGCATTTTTATGCTTAATGACGTCTCTTTTTGAACCAAACTAAAAAAACAAAAACAAAAACAAAAACAAACCAACAAACAAAAAAACCAAACAAAAAAACCCACAAAAAACCACCAAAACAAAAAAAAACCACCATATAATCAGAATGGAGAATATATTGCTGTTAAAATGCAGATATTTTATTAGAAATAATGCGTATTTGCCATCATTTGGTTTCTTTCCAGAAGAATACTTTAATGATCAGTCACAGAAAATGAAATTGGAAATATTTCATAAACATTTCATTAATTTTACAAAAAAGGAGAGGGCTGAGTGGCATCATAGTTCCTTTGTATTTTTCCCCTGTTCATTTGTGCAGCTATAATTGCAGATTCTTTTGTGGAATGTTCATGTCAATCATTATTAATCTCTAATTTCCAATCACAGGCATAAGTAGGTTTCAACTTCATTGCAAACCTTTTGAGAATTCTGCAGGTTTTGAGAGAGAAATGACATGTTGCTGATCTTCATAATGTTTTCTGGAGATCCTTGTCAGTAATTTTTCTAAAGGAAAAGAATTTATCAGAAAGAGGAGCAAGGAGAAGAAAAAAAGAAAAGGAAAAGACCAAGATTCTTTCTAGGCAAGAAGTTATGTTCCAGGATTTTTAACACTTCACAATTATAGCAGATTTATTGGTGGCTATGACAGTTCCTGGTTGTGCTGCTTCAGTGAAAAGATAGATAAATAAGGCAACAACACCTGGGAGACATGTAGGCAAGATTTGACGAGAATTAAGAAACTCATCTGAGATTCAGAAACCTATAAAAAAACCTGGCAGAGCTGAATTGTGGAAATTTGAGCAACAAGAAACAAATTGCTTGGAAATTAAATTAAAGAATGGTATTTTTAGGTTGTTGCTTCATTTGATATCAGTGGCAGTGAGGCTAGCAAAAAGGAACCAACCAGAATTTAACTTAAAAAAAAAAGTGTTAATCATATGTTCCTTAATACAGTATGGTTTTCAATATTTTTGGGTTACAGCTAATTCTGGCACTCGTTCAGTAGCTATTCCTTATATATATAAAAATATACTGGAGTCATAACTAAAGTTTTCCAGTACTGCAATTTTTCTATCATCTTTTGTGTTCACTGTGGCAGTCTGACTTACCTGTATGTCAAATCTGACTTGCAGAACTGGAGTACTGCAGGGTGAATTAAGTCAGCCTCTACTACACCCCGTGTATTCATGATAAAAAACCTGATTTTCTTAATAAAATATAAGGGAGTGATTCCAAGTAATTTACAGTTCCAATGATTTCTGTATCTTTTATATGAGTGTCAATAATATATTTCAAAAATTACCCTTAAAACAAAGACAAACAGCACAAAATAGTATGAGCCAAGAGACTAATTGGTACTGGGGCCTGGAGAAGTCTAAAATTAGATGGATCCCCTGGAAAAATTAGAGAGTACAGTGTACTGTTCCTTACTTATTTACACACCAAAAAGATCCCTTTTATTCCTATCACTGCTCACTAGTAGTTAAAAAAATAATTTGGCTTAATAGGGAAAGATTAGAGAACAAAAATAAAACCACGACTCTCATAAGCATTCAAACATCTTAACACAGTGAAACTATTGCTTCCCCAATTTAAAAAAAAAAAAAAAAAAAAGAAAAAAAGAAAAAAAAGAAAAAAAAAGAAAAAAAAAGAAAGTGGTCAAACTACAAAAGGTGAAAGGAAAGTCAACAAAGGTAATTAAGTGATGAGATTGATTTAATCTCTCTCTATGAGTGGAGAGGTTAACTGACCTATCATCTTTAGTTTGAACAACAGACAGCTGAGGGGAATATGAAACAGGTTGTAATATGGGGAGGAATGTGAAAAAGATTTAAGAAGGGGAACAATTTAAGAAATAAAAGGCATTGCATGAACTTAGTAGATTTAACGTACGCCTAATGAGGTAGTTAAGCTACAGAACTCATTGAGTTGAAGCTGAAGAGATAAATTGTTCACACTGTTTCTCCACTTTGTTCTCATATTTCTTTGTAGTTGGCCACAGTCAGGTATAGGATAGTAAGTTTGCCTTTGTTCTGAATAAATATGGTTATACCTATGCTCTTATAAAATACTTTTACAATTATAAAATTATTAAAAGATTATAAAATCATTTTACAAAAGAATTTTAAAATGGGTCAGCATGTTTCAGACAAAAGGCTGAAAAAAAGATATTACTCTCTCCTACCGAAAAAAAAAACAGAATAGAGAAACCCAGGAAAGATAACCAGTTGATGCACAAGTGGAAGAATTCAGGAAAAAGAATGTAACAGGCTGTCCAAAAATTTTCCAAAACCACCCACCTAAGAGGAAAGCAGAAGGCAAGAAAATCAATGGAAGAGTAAGTTACTAAAACGTGACTAAAACGAATACCAAGCAAATCTGTGGGGCTTGGCCAAACAGCATGCAATTACTACCTTAATTAACAACATGGAATAGATACAGCTTTCACAGATTTTGCCCAAACACTTCAAATGCAAATTCTGTTATAATATTTATCCAATAAGCAATGTTTTTGTTCAATGATCTAAATGGAACACAGCTTAGGACTTTTTATTTTATCTTATTTCTTAGTGTAGTAAAGAGTGATCTTAAAGATAATCCTTTCTTGAGATGAAGATATGCAAAGTATTGTCATGACATGCTGTAACTTGAAATGTTCTAGAATCTAATGATGACAATTTGTACTGGAATTCCCACTATTATATCTTAATGAGAATAACCAAAATAACTTGACAGAGTACTAGTATAATTTTATGACACCTTCATGTCCCTTTATGTCTTCTTGATATGGGAAGTTAACACGTGAGCCATTTTGGGGACAGTTAAACATGATCTTCAAAATACTTCTACTTTTTTTAAAGCTCTTTCTAAGTCCAGACTCTATTAGATTTAAAGAGAGCAGTTTTCACAGCTCCAAATCACTTTTCAGTTAGCACTTGGCCCAAATGCTCACTTTCTGTCAGATTTAGGATGGCACCTTCAATACTCTACTGCCACCAACCTTATAGTTAAGATTTCGTTCTTAATTTTTTTTTTTTTGTATTGACTGTCTTGTTATACACATAACTTCAGTTGCAGTAGTTTTTCAGAGCTACCACCTCCAGACTTTTCTCCTCTTTTTAGCATCCCCTGCCTCAGAGAAATTCTGAGCTGGTAAATCCACATATCTGTCCCAATTTTTCTTTCCACAGATAAATGTTAGCAGAAAGTGCAAATTTTAGCTTTCTAGCGCTTCTCCCATCTACCTGCAACAAAATGTAAAAGTTCAGGCTCCTGTTTCAAAACATCTGGGGAAAAAATAGATGTAGATTCTTGATTTACACTGTATTTGCACTTCCCAATCTGCTTTTTAGAGAACCAACTCAGCCTACTAAATGCTATTATTCTTGGAACTGAATCTATCTTATAAAGTTGTAACTGGATAAATTCCATGAGAAATAAATCAAAAGCTCTTCTGTTACTCTGACAAAGGATGACTAATCCTGAAAAAACACCTCTGAGAAAAAGAAATCAGCTAATAAATATTATCCAGAGGAATAAATTAAAGAGTTGATATTTATTTTAAATCTGACATATACAGTTATCTGAAATATACAGTTATCTGAAAAAATGCACGTGAAAGAAGGGTGAATATTACCCTTTTATCCCTTACATACCTATGTCTCTACACCATTCCCTTTGAGAAAAGAATTACATTTTCACATGTGATCATAGCATATTTATCATGAGAGATCTCTAATCTTAATCGGGGCCTCTAAACACAAAATTAAGATTAAAATAATACTCAATAAACTAATCTGCAGAAATCCTTTGGAAAAATGTGTAAAGTACAGCCAAAGCAAGAATGATAGTAAACCAAATAATTATAGTAATCTCCTAGTTATGTTATTTCAAATGTGGCAATAAGAGATTATTTTCCTTTAAGACAAATATTAGATATGTTAATAATGAATCAAGGTTGAGTTTATGAATCTTGAAATATTAACAAGTAAAAAAATGAGTTAGTTCCAGATACTAGTGATAACATACTCGGTTTATGTCATGTCTGTTGTTAGTGATTAGACTTAATACCAGACAGCATCCTTGATCCTGGTCAAAAGACACACAGTAAAGTGAAAAGTCCTTGCAATCAACCATGAGAGAGTTGTCCTAACCTTGTCTTAGTCAGAAGTCACTTCTTGCATATCTTAAGTGGATCACATTGTTCCATGTCTTTATTTTATAAGGATCAGATCTTTCCATTCACTCTAGTGAGGAGGATAGGAAGTCTGAAATACAGAAGTAGTTTGTAAAGTGCCTTCAAAGGTACTGTCAAAACTTGACATGAAGAGCTTTTAAACTGAAAACAGCAAGCAAATGAGTTACTAATCTCAAATGCCTGTGTGTATAAGCTGACAGCTTCTGTCTGCCCCTTGCCTTTGCATCCAGAATGCTTGCCTGATGTAGATGGCAAGAGCCTCTCCAATCACGCTCTTTGGCTGCTCCTTCTGAAGCTGTCAGGCCCATCGCATTTCAGTGACTTTCCTCTGCTTTCTTTACACGGTGCAAGTGTCAGCCTGCTGTGGGGAATCAGAGCAAAGGCAGCTGTGCAGCAGAACATGCCAGCTGCATCAAGAATAAGAGAGAGAAGGTCAGGAAAGAAACTCTGGAGGATCTTACAGTCCAGATCACATCACGGGGACTGAGAGACCAGACCAAATGTTGTGAAGACCAGCCAGCTCCATGGTTTCTCTGAGGATATTCTTTTGGGCTACCTCCAAATTTTGCCAATGGAGCTTACATGTTTTCTTTCCTTCAAATAACTTTATTATTAAATCTGAGCTGTCTTACATCATTCATGACACACATTAATTTTTCAGGGGAAAAGACATGAGCAAAATCATTTTACTGGGACTTCTCTAGAACTCACTGTATTGAAGACCATACCTACTAAGGTCTTTCTACATGAAACAGATTCCTGATTTAAAAAAAAATTCTTCCAACAGCTATTTTATCAAGGAGTATTCAATACAATCCTAAAAAAAAAATTAGGCCTACACATGTATAATTTATTTTTTAAAAATTGCTGGTCTACATTTTGCTGTAGTTCTGATCTGCATCCCCTAAACAAGTGCTTGTCCAATGGGACAAGTGAAAAGAAAGCTGTACTCTGAGATAGATACATTAGAATTCTAAATCTGTATGCACACAATAGAAAATAACCTTTTGAGGCAAAACTGCTATGAAAGCTGCAACATATGCCCTCCAAATTTGATATTGATTCATTGTGTGCTATGCAAATATGGATGCAGGATTCTTTTTGTTCTTATGAATGAGATAACTGATCTCTACCACAAATCAAAATTGATTTTATTAGCTCTGACTGCAAATACAACAAACAAAAAGTGTTGTCAGTCCAGAAGAGATTAATTTTCTCGCACAGAATATCTGACATCTTTGCTGGAATTAATCCCATTTGTTCTTATAGTTTTTATTTGCTTATGCTATCATTTCATAGTCTAGGAAAGCTTCAATTTCAACACTAAGAAGTTCTCCAGGTCATTTTTATAGTTATATGGAATGACATTTTTTCCTTTGTACTGTAGCTCTGCACTTAACAAGTTACATTTACATATAAAAGCATTCTGAAAAGATTTAATCCAATATTAATGTAAATTTATTTTGCAGTTCAGTACTTTGTAAATAACTGTTCTTACATACGCAAATCCATTATATATTATAAATACTCTAGTTCCACATAGTTTCTTAAATGAGTCACTGGATGAGGTTTGCAATCAATGTCCTGGAAATGCAGCAAAACTACAACGACATATTATGAAGGGAATAATTCAGAAAACTCAGTCTTGCTTAAACTGGCATTTTAAATGTCATTTCAGCCATCTTATATGTAATTTAAAAAGCACCTTCCTTAAATTCTCTATTTACAAGGTCCCTTGTCAATCATGACCTGCATGGCAGGGAGGGAGACTGCACCAGTGTCAGGCTGTTCTAATTTCCTGTAAGACACGTTCTTCACCCCAGGGAGAGCACAAGTTATCATAAATGCCAATGTGCATATGTATTCAGTACTGCAAGGATATTTCTCCCATTGATTTCCTTCCGTGTGTGAGTGTGAGCAAGAGAGGAGGGGGTGGTGGGGCAGTACTTCAGCTCTTCACACACTACATAACATTCCCAGTTCCAGAATTAAATTACAGAGAGAGATCCATAATATTCATTCAGTCACTACAATGGCTCCCTTAGCGCTCTTGTTACTAATGGCATAGGCTCATTTGTGACGATTTTCATGCAGTTTGCTTGAAAGGGACTCAGCAATCCCCCACTTCTGAACAAATTACAGACCAACAATATGCTCAGCAAAGGGGTCGCCTGGCATGAAACAGGTTATTTAGCTCTGTTTGGCTAGGAAAGAGTACCCCAAGAGAGGAGAGGGGAGTAGGAAAAGGGGAAAGGCAGTAATCTGCAAACAGCAGGGAGGGATGAAGTAACCAATAACATAAATGGGCTATTTACACTTTTTAACTATGAAAATAAAGCCTCTGCAATTAACAGAAGGCTTTCTTCTAGAACAAACCTGTTTATGTTAAGTGTATGTGGCTTTAAAATACTTTTAGAGGAAGGAGATTTTTAAAATCAAGGTCCTCATTCTGTCCATGAAGTTTGTGGATTGTAAATCACGGTGTGTTCTTTCCCCAGGCAACCGACAGCAGATTAGAGAGGATGTATTGGGTGTTCCTTCATGATTGCCTCGCCAAAACTCAATAAAGCTCCTGCAGTATGTTGAATCACAAAAAGAAAATACATGTTTCAACATCTTAGCAGCAATCTTGATTCTTCCTTCCTGGCCAGATTCATCCTCCCATGATTGCTTCTTTACCTCAGGCTCTCTACAAGGAAAGTCATTAGGGCCTGTACTGTCCAACTGCAGTAAGGGTCTTGAGACAGCTCTCTTTTTTCTTCTGTACACTGTCTCAGGAACATTTGATTTCATTTAGTTTCCCTGTTGTATCCTGTGATGTCAAAGGTTTTGGACAGAGGACTGAAACTATTTTCCTCCACCTGTTGGCTGCAGGCTTTGATGGCAACGTTGTCTTCTTGAGAGGTCATGATGGGGAAAAAGAAGGGCAATAGAAAACTTTGGTCATTTCACCAGAAAAAGAGGCCAACTGCCAGAGAGACTTCAATTTACTGTTAAGAGTCTCTCTTGGCTCCTAAACAAAAATGATGTTCTCATTTGGATAATGGATTTAATAACTGGTCTTTTGTGTCAGTGCTTTAGGCATCTTTATTTATTTTTTAGCTGTTAACAGCAAGAAAGATTTAAAGTTTATTTATTCATCAAGCTCAACAGTCACAGACACTTAAAATCCTTTATTTGTCTTATGACATTATATCCAGTGAGAGCTCAGCATGCCACAGAGGTGAACAATCTATCTGGGAACAGTTAATTCTTGTTACTATCATATCAGACGCTCTGTCAGAGTTCCTTTAAATTTTTTTTTTTGTCTATCAGACTGCTGCAGATGGTGAATACACATAGGTGAGAAATTATGTCAGTACTGAAGTGTAGACTCTAGGTACATGCTTAGTCCTTGTACACTGATGGACATGACTGCAATTATTTTCTAAAAATTCAGGCAGTCATTCCTTCTTCTGTTCACATACAGAACTTAAGCACGTTTAAGATCTTTTACCTGTGTATCTAGATTTTGGACCTTGACCCAGCAAAGTACTTACGCATCTGTTTAACCAGGAGGGCAGTCCCATTAGTGTTGTGAGTGCCTGTAGATATTTGCCTGCATAAGGCACAACACAAATGTAGGCCACTCCTGAAATCAAGCCCTTTATGTTAAAATAGATTTTCTTAAGGCAATTATCAGTGAAATCTGACTTACAGAACCACTCAAGGGAGCTACAAAAACATCGACTGCCAACATATGTTCTCTGTTAATGAAGACAGAGCAGTACTGTACTCAGCTTTTTGGAGATAGTTTTGGACAGTGCATTAAGACAGTAGGTAGCTTATTAAAGGTGGCTTTTTTTAAAACTGATTGGGACAATTTATACCAATCAATTTCATTAAATATGCTATGAATTTCACTATTTAACATTTCAATAACTTCTTAGTAAGTTTTCTGGGTATAGAGAGAAATAGCAAATCCCACAAACTAGTCTGCTTAGACTATGGGGTTGAAGTGTAAAAGGGTCAGGTTCGATAAATGTCTCTTCCTAATCAGCAAGGTAGCTCTTCACAGAGGAGAAGAGGGGACCTTTTTCACCCACATTCCAGATTTAACTCACACAATCTGTATCATTCAGATCATTCATCTCCTCTTTTCAAACTGAAAACGGATGTTTAAATGTATTCAATTTTAATGCAGTACTACGAATACATTTAAACCTTTTAAAGTTGCTGTAAAATTGAAGCAGCATCCTCCAGGCAATACTAAGCTCTTGCAAAATTTTCATTCAGTAATGCAATAAACATAATGGTGCCTTATGAAGGACAAATGCATATTTAGGTAATGTGTATGTGGTACTTTGTAGGCAGAGGCAAATAACCTCTGCCTGCACTTTGTGCTGGCCAGAAGCCAGGAGGATGTGATTAGCATAGTGTTGAGCCAGAACCTACACTAATAAAGCTCCCTGATTGTAGGGGCTGCTACTTGGGCAAAGTTCCATACTAATGATGCTTGCACAGCTTCTGGTTACATCTGTGTTAGTGTACTAGGTCAGAGTATGCGTGTCCTTCCGAAATGAATGTCCTGATACCTCTGCTCATTGTACTTTTGTGACCATAAACCGGGTTCCTTTTTGGATGAAAAGGAATGGGAAGGTCTGATCTCAAGGTGCACTGAAAGCAGTGCAACTGCTGAGGAGCATTCAGTTTGCAAGGTCAGATTAGAAGTAGTCTGAAGTAGAATCCCCTAAAATTTTTATAGCATAGACATTGAGTCTTCAACATGAAGTGTTAGGCTCTATGTGCTTATTTTCAGCCTCTCTCTTTGTTAACAGACTGGAGTGGCTCAGTCCTCATAGTCCAGGACAGTCTTCTGTGTTCCATGGAAAGAGAAGAAAATCAACGTAAGACATCATCCTATTATGAACTAATAATGAAACAGAAAGTTTAGAAGCACGTATTTATCTTTGAGACTTATGGAAACATCCATCAAAAGTATATTTTAAGTATCTAGTAAAGATATTTAAACATTCGTCTTCACTACCTAAGTATATTTATAAATAGTGAGTGGATACAAGTTGCTTTCTAGGAAAAAAATCTCTTTCACAGTCATAAAGGATGAAATATTTCATCTGCTTCAGGCTCTGACTTCAAGCAGAACTAACACTCAGCCTTGGTCAGTCAAGTTTTGAATTGAGCAAGATTGGAGCTCTCTATGTAAGCTCTTCTTAATTTATATTTTTAATTTTGACAGATATTATCTTTTTTTTTTCTTATTTCACTGTAAATTTTGAAATTCTTCTGAAAAGAAAAGATTTCTGTAGTGAAGGCAAAGCTTTTCATCTTTTACTTATAGATGTTTTGCAGTCTTGTAGTATCTTCCAATACTTAGATAAAGCAATGTTAATGAAATTATTTCCAGAGATTCTAGAGCTGCTAAGTATTGCAAAACCACAAAGTTCGTTAAAAAACCATTATGACATTTGGAATTTCAAAAATCTGAAACCCTAGAAATGCCAAAATTAAGGCTGTTCTACACCTTTAATTTACTCTTTATCTTTAAATATTTACCTAAATCATCCTGTGTCACAAATAGAAATCCTATAAGTCTTTTTCACTTCATGAACATTGTGCCAGCCCAGCACTGGATCTTTATGAGCTTAATTATTGTTATTACAGTCGTAACTCATAATTCAGCTAATGGTGAACAAACACTATAGATTTTTACCTTCAGAAAGCTCTTTCTTTTCCTGCTGGATAAATATACAGGATTGGAAATAAAAATGATTTACAAATGAGAAAAATGAGGCACAGAATTTTCGCTATTTTTGTCTTGTTCTGCTTTGTTTCACTTTACTTTGTTCTATTGTACAATTTGTACTTCTCTCTTTATATTCATGCAATGAATTCACACCTTGCCCTGCTATGCCTACCTGTCCAGGGACTTGTACTTGATACCTCACAACTATCAGTAAGCCTTCTCTCCTCCAGATTGCATACCCTGAAGAGTAAAGATACTTAGGAAAGGTGGCAGAAAAGCAAAAGGATGGAGGGAAAGTAAAACCTGAATCTTGTGTATTTGGGTATAATGCCCAGTGTCTTTACTTGGCAATGCAGTAGCTCCTACTTGAGCACTTACAGATGGAGTAATGGCTCTTGAGACACAAGGTAGAGTGAGTACAGTTGCTCTGTAATAGACAGTTGTTTTTTACTCATCCTGGTTTTGTATTAACTTTTGTTTTATGATGGCTTTTTTTTCTATGATGGGTTTGAATATACTTAGTCAAATTTAAATGAGAAAAAAAAATAAGCTGGAAAGTTTGGGTCTTTCTAAACTAAAAAATAAAAAAAAAAATAAAAAAATAAAAAAATAAAATAAAAAATAACAATAAAAATAAAAATAAAAAATAAAATAATAAAAAAAATCAACCAGCAGCCAGTTTAAAAAAAGCAGCTATCAGTCCAACTGCTATACAGCCGCAGGAACCCAGGAGAAAGTTATAGAAAAATGGTTTTTTAAAGAACATCTCACTTCATTGAAATAAAAAAACAACCTACAAACATGATAAAATTTCCATTATATCAAGTACAAAACTACATGAAAGTTCTTTCCCCTAGAGAGTTGATACAATATTAGCAAACATATGTTTTAAAACAGCTTAAAACATACCAAAATATAAAAGATTTCATGGAAATAAAAGCATGCCCTCTTGCAGAATAGAACAAATTGACAAACTTTATTTTCCTATCTTCATTAAACAGGTAGAGTCATTTTTGCTAAGGCATTATACTGAAGACACTAGGTTGCTTTTAGGCTGATGTAAAACATAGTTTCAATGAGAACAAATTTATCCACAGCTTCCTACCCATTTTTAAGTAAGCTAATGAGATATCAGATTTTCTTAAATACTGTGAATGGTAGTTATATCAGGAATGACATGATTAGTCCTTTTTTAACATGAAGGAGTTCTTTTTATCAAATCAAGAAGTAATTTTACATCAGATACCGGTAGAAATTAATTAACATTGATTTAAACCACCCTCCACAGATTAACAAAATAACCTTTACACCTGTGTTGTGTAGCTTGGTAAATATTAACTATCAGTAAACCTGAATCTTGATCTTGATTTCCTGTTTGAGTCAATTTCATTGAAATAATTTAAATAACCACTTTAAAAGCATGCAAAAAAGCCAGCTTGGTGGGATACCTTTCTAAAAAAGTCAAGTGCATAATTATATCATGTTGTATATTTGTGTAGAACAAAACCGAAATATTATCTTCCTTTTCTCTAACTCCAACACAGACTCATGAAGTTGTCACCATCTGCTCAAAATCTGAGATTTTTGGAATCATCTTAACTAAGATAAGATTTGGGACTGCCATCAGACTGATAAATTAGAAGTGTTTTATTGAAGGGAATAAATATAGCAATTCACATAACTTCCTGCTACTAATGTGTATGCATTGCCTTCATGAACAGCCAAGTGACAAGACAGAACAATTACTTTACTCCAGCTGTCTCATAGGTCTTTTTCTTTCTGTCTAAGTAAAAGCTTTTCTCTACATGGAATCTAAATATTCCATAAAATCTTTTGTTACCATGGAATGTACTCTCAGCTCTCTGTCTAGCTTAGGGTTCAGATTTGTTATGATGTGATGAACAGTGTTGCTTCTAGATAGTCAATATGACTTTTCTCCTTTGGCATCTTCTTATGACACTTTAGTTGAAGATCATTCTTATGACACAGGTACCTTTGATCACAAACCCAGAAAAATTCCAGACCTACTGGAATGGTTTCTGCTGAGGACAATTATGCCACAGCCCAAGAGCAATTGATAAAATAGCAGAAGATGAACCAGATGCACTGGAAGAAAAATTAACAGGTATCTGGCACTAAGAGAAGCTGGAGCTAGGTGTCTGGAAGAGATAATGGTAATGCACAACATTGCCAAGAATTTGTTGTTTGCAGTGTTTGTACACCCACCTGTTCCATCTGAAAATGAGCTTGTGAAACTTGTGAACTCACATGACTGATAAAGACAGAAAAAGGAGATTGATGTTGTTTTGCATTGTGCCTCTTGGACTGGCAGAAGACATTGGAAACTAATAACATCTGTGTGAGGGAATATCAATGCCTTTATAGTTTAAATGAGATTTTTTAGTTGTTAACTCTCTTGCATTCTTTAGTTTGGATGTGGATGTGAATATGTCTATCTGATACACCTGACAAAGACTACCTTTATTTTCACACTTCCATTTTTCTGTAAAGAAGGTATTAAAATCCACAGTGACAGAACTAAGAAACATGCATTTGACATATATCATGTTATGAGACATGAAGTAGAGAAATTCACTTATGTTGCAGTGAGATATACCCAGATAACTACTTAAGCATTCTGAATAAAATCAGCTGCTAAAAGTAGATGGTAAAGTAAAGACCAAGTGTAAAGTTAATCCACACTTTGTCTGTAGGCTAACTGAGTGAGATATGGTTTCTTTATTACAAGAAAATTTGGATGGTTCAAAAATTGTAGCTACCCAGAAATGTGACCATAAAACTGGGGGAGAAGAATTTAAAGGGTTTAAGTGATTTTCACAGCTCACACCCAGAGCAGATGAGCAGTGTTTCTTCCCACTTCATAAGTATCCCCCCAACAGCTGGATGTGTGCACACACTTTGGATCTTGAGCTGGTACCTTGTCCTGCCACAGTTCCAGTCCTTTACAGATATCATCTTTTTCATGTAATCATTTGTCATCAAAATCTCCCTGCTCTGTTGATTAGCATGTGAACTGCATCTCCCCTTGCTGTATTACCCAAATTTTCCTGTCATTAAGCTTAGTCTAAATTTAAATTCACTAGCAGTGGCTATGGATTTATAATAGCTTAAATGAGGCTATAATTTGGTCTATTAACTCTGTACAGCTGACTACCAAGATATTTTTCTTTTCTGAGTAAAAATTCATGCTACTTTTCTGAATGAAATTTCAGCATCTGCCAACTATGTTTTTAAATACATACTGAAGTATATTTAACACATCACATGCTGTATTTTGTTAAACACTTTCTCAGAAGTAGCAAGTCAGACTTGTGCCTCCAGAAAGGAAGTACTGAGAAATGATAATGTCTATTATTTCATATTTCTTCTCATCAGAAAAGTATACAAAATAACACCAATATCCTGGTTACTGGAGTGGACCTGAAATTGTTCAGTGAACTATTTTAAAAGGGAAATAGCACAGTGGAACAAATTTATTATTGAAAAAGTCAATATAGAAAGGCAGTACCCAGAATGACCAATGGCAGGGGTTAATTTTAAAATGCATATGGTACAGCAATATATTTTCCTTCAGAATTTTAATAACCTAAAGTAAAAACTAAAACTGAGTTGATATACAATGCTAGCAAATTGAACACATTACTTTTTTTGTTAACCTGAATTATTTTTTTCACTACTTTTCTAGGCATTTTTGGAGGGAGGCAATGGGAGAAGCACCTCCTATTGATAAAGCTCAGGAGATCATTTTGTTCCTTTCCATTTCTTTTCTTCTGGAAGGGTCTGGAGATTCAATCTATTTTTATCCTTTAAAAAATAAAAAGCAGCCACAGAAGAGGATACATTTTCACATTTCACATCATCACCAAGAAATACAGAGCCCTGACAAGCAAGATAAATGAACAACAAACCAAAAAGCACTGGAGAAGGGTCAAATCTATTTGACTTATAGGCCATTGTAGAGAACAGTGGGTCATACAATCTTTTCTTTAGTTTCTGAAGCTACCATGTAGAAAGTATATAGGATAAATGTTTCCCTGATTTCAAAGTAAAGAAAGAGGAATATAACTTACAAACTAAGGGCTGGCTATGCCAGGTACCTGCATCCATTGTTGACACTTGTTAGTACCCAACCTAAATTCATTTGCTTAATACAGGTTCAGGATAAGTGGCAGATAGTCAGAACTTATTTTTTGATATCAAGTACTGATTTCCTTAGTTCCATCAAATTGTATTTGGCTTAAATCTCATTGCAGAAAGACTGGGTATAGGGGTTCTGGGTTTTGTTTTTTTTGTATTCTTAGCTGTGTTAAAGGCGAGAATATTCAGGTTCAAGGCTTGCTCTTTTCCTGTCCTACCTCACTTATGTCTCATTTGACTCCTTCTCATGCGTCTCAAAAAATATAATAGCAGTGCAAAAAATAATTCACTTTGACATTAACACATTTAGGAAAAACTCTTCTCTTCTCTTCTCTTCTCTTCTCTTCTCTTCTCTTCTCTTCTCTTCTCTTCTCTTCTCTTCTCTTCTCTTCTCTTCTCTTCTCTTCTCTTCTCTTCTCTTCTCTTCTCTTTTCCCAAATGAGAATTTATATTTTTCTGACTGTGTGGAAAGTTGGCAGTTACCATATAATGGGAAACAGGAAGCAGTAGTCAAATGATAATATCAATTTACTGCATCCGCTAGTCAGGAATATGATCATGGAGTCTTGGTCTCAGAATAGGAAAGATCAGAGGAGGAAAGAGCTGCTGTCAGACAAGTGGGATAAATTAGTATGGAAGATTAGTCAGTGATTAATATGTTTCGAGGGTTGTTTTTATACTGTTACAATTATAGATATATACTTATCTCCCCTTCCTGGCTTGCCTCTATTTATGGACAGTAAAAAAGATGAAAGGCAATGGAGAGAGAAAATGGGATTTTTCAGAATGCTGATTGTGCAATCAAGCTAAATACATGGAGAAGATTCAAACATCAGAGGAAAAAAAAGAAAAAGGAGGAAAGGAGGAAGTGAGCAAAGTACAAAAGTCAGATTCATTATCAGAAATTAGTCTCCACCATGTTGCTCAGGGATTATTATAACTCCAGCTATTCCTCTCTCTGAAGGATGAAATACAATTGCAGCAGTAAAAAGATTTCTCCTAAGTATCATGCCAGGTCTGACATTACTAATGTATGTATGTTATCCTCATTGTTTACATCATTATCAGGACCACCTCTGCCATTGCTTTAATAAGACATGAAAGGGTCTCACTTTTTCTCCCAAAATCTTCTTCACGTTCCCATGCAGTGATCCAGTTCATGCAAATAACCTGGCTGCAAACTGATGAGTTTTCATCTGATTTGTCTTCAGCTTGCTTGATCTGGCTCATTAGATGGCAACACAAGCATTGTTATGGCACATGTGAGCAGGTAGGACTGAGCCACTGAGAGAAAAACTGTTCAGAGTTATGACATGATTACAAAATGACTGTCATAATGAGACAAATATGATGCTAGGTTGGATTAGAAAAATATATACATTATGGACAAAACTGTACCATTTTATCTTTTGAATGTATCGATCAGCATACTGCATCCAGAACAGATTATTTTGTTCCAGATAAACCACAATAGAAATAAATATTTTTAAAATATTGAAAAATACCTGTAATCAACCAATTAGATGCAAACTATGCTTCTCTTTACCTCTCCCTGTACTTTCCCTTCAGCAGAGTGAATGCAGTAATAATTCTGTACTGGACATTGCTATGAAGGTGACCTCATCTTCACTTCACTGAAATTTAGCCTTCAGTCAAATGAATAGAAAAAGCTGAATATTATATTATATGTGAATATTTCCTAGCATTGCAGAGTAGCTAAACAGAGAATTACTTTTACCTGAATCAAAGTGTCATAAAACAATTTTGGTTGGGAGGTATATATGACAGTCGTTTAATCCACTGACCTGCTAAAAGAAGGACCAGGTAGATTACTTTTCTCAGTACTGTGTTTAGAACATAACTCCAATGATGCAGATTATACAACCTCTCTGAAGAACCTATTCCAATAATTCAAAAGTTTTCCTTAACATCTACCTGGAATTTCCTCCAGTAGGTATTGTGTCCTGTCACCATGAACCTTCAAGAAAAGTCTGTTTTCATTCTCTCAATGTTTTCACATCAGGCATAAATAATAATCAGATCTCTTTTAATCTTCTCTTTTTTAGACTGAATAAATAAGTTATCCCAGCCTCTCCTCATATGCTGTGTGTTGCAATGCCTTAGTCACCTTGGTGACTCCCATCCTTGCTGGACTCACACCACACTATGTCAATATATTCTACTGAGGAGAACCAAACTGGACGAAGTAGGCCAAATAAATAATAATGATCCTCACATTACTCTGTATACTTGGTATTATTTTCCAAATAGGTTATTTCCATGTAAGAGACCTTGGCATCACTGTGGAAATACTCTGAAATTCGTAAAAAGAGTGACAAATTTTGTCAAAATAAACCAAAGCTAAACTTTAAACCAGAAAAACATTATTGTGACACAGCATTACTCATTACAGTGAGTATATATGTTGACTATATATACTAAATCTACCACTCTGTTGCCATTACTGCCGTTTCAGGAGGGTCATGATGAAACATTAAAAAGCATAGAAGAGTGCAGCAAAGCTCACTAGGAGTTTTTTTAATATAAAAGTGTGTTTCAGCTCTAGAAACCCATGGCATCTAGGAGTCTTATAATTATGTTATTTCTTTGTTGTCGTTGTACAAATTCTACATATTTTGTGTGTGTGTACATCCGGCTCATTTTCTGGGCATGCAAGTTTTCTACAGTCACATGTGGGCTTTTGTTTTTCAGAGGGTTTGGTTTCATTTGGTTTGGTTGGGTTTTTTGATAGGTTTGTTTTGTTGTGGTTTGGTTTGATTGGTTGGTTTGGGTTTTTTTGCTTTAGGGGGTGGTTTTGCAGCATCTCAACAGGAACTTGTACTCCAACATCAGGTTTCCTAATATTTCCTCTTCTGAGACTGCCAGGCTGCTTTGACCTGGGTGCACAGTAGTCACACCAATTCTGTGGAGCTGAACCTGGGGCCAGGCTTTTGAGAATTGTTTCCTTCACTGTAACTTCTGTTTTCATGTGGCATGACAGTGCATAGCAATACAAAGGAGAGAGACAGAACTTAGTTATTCACTTTTGCTGTCACCAGGTGCAGTAAATCACTCTTAAATCACTGCCTTGAGTTCTGCAGGCATGAACCTTCTATCTGGCAGTTTAGTTTAATTTCCCTTTTGCTTTTTATAAATAGCCTGTGAATGGAGCCTAATATTTTTTATGGATGCTTGAGTCAAATTTAAATAGAAGAATACTAAAATGAGTATCTCCTCTTCCACCCAGTTTGACTTTTGTACAGCTGGTGAAAAGCTGGTTGGGTCTGGAATAAATAATTTTCATCTGTTTCAAAGCATCTGTGGTGAAAGAAGTATCAAAATTAAGCAAACCAAAACAAACTTAAACCCCAGCTGCAAATTTTCAGATAGTTCTTTTTCTGTAGAGTGTGGAATTTGCTACCTCAAAGTCCAATTAGAGTTCATTTTCTATCCAGTCCTGCAGCTGGCAGAAGTTGAGTGAATTTGCCAAACAGCTAATGAAGATTTTCACTGAAATAAATGTTGTTTAAACAGACACAGTTCAACGACTTTAAATCCTATTGTAAAAATAGGTATGGAGTCCAGTTTTTAGAGGTTTAGTAGTTAGTTGTTCTAGGGTCTTTTCTAGGTGTATGAAAGGTTTAGTTGGCTCAAGGAGTGCTATTTTTGAGTGGCTGCACAGTTTTTCTGAGAGGATTTAAACTCCTACAGAAAGTCACTATGAGACCAGACAAAAGTCAGAAATTATGAGATTAGTGGTATGTGAAATGTGTGCTGGAAAAGGATGAGAGCATAGAAGGCACAGTATCACCTGAAGAGGCATTTTCCTTTAATTTCAGGCAAACTGAAAGGTATGAACCACCAAGGTACTGTAAGGTTTCACTGAGTCACATAAAACACCCAGTTGTGTATGTAATAAGGAGAGAAGTGTCAATGGCTGTGAGGCACTGAGGGTCATGTCTGCACTTCATGTATTTCTTGCATAAGAGCAGAGGAATATTTTCCTTTGCCTTCACAGTTGATAAAATGTTCTGTTTTAATTTATAGGTATAAATATACAACCAAGTGAGTGTATAGATGATAATGACAGACTGCCTCTGATATCCTTGCCCTTCTGTGGGTACAGAAACTACTAAATTTTCATATAAAAACGACAAATTTTTAATGAGAACATAGGTATATTCCAGCTATTTTCTCACCATTTTAGTATAGGATTGCTTCATCTGATGATTTTTTATGTCTGAAATCGGTGATGGTGAGACCAGACACCAACTAAAATTAAGGTGGTCATTTCTGAGATGACACTAAATCCAAAATACTCCGAGGGAAATTAGTTTAGAAAGTCTAGTCAGGAATGAGCTTGTACTGTCACAGTTGGGAAAACAGACAATTACTACTTCAAAAGGAGTTCATAGCCTTGATAAAATAATAGGATCTAATAAGGATCCTCCTATTTACATGTTGTAGGAACCATTAGAATTTTGGCATTCTTCATCGCTCCTATTTTCAGTTCTCCTTTTTATTTTTATGCTGGACTTTCCTTTTGAAGATAATGCCTCACATGTAATATATCATGAGGCCAGGAATGAAGAAAGGAGAGAGAAGCATTATCTAAACTCAGTGATGTTAATATGTATCTTCTGCTGATATTTTTGCACATTTTAGGTTCCTGTGTCCCTGCTCAAAGACTTGTATTTGTCTGATCTTGAATTCCAAACTACTTCAAGCCTGCATTAGATAGGAAACCAATTTAGAAATCCCATTTCCTGTAAGCATAAGCCAAAGAGCTGGATGTCTGATGAATTTTAATCACAGAAATAAGACCTGAGAGGCTCAGTGTGACTTCTGAACTGTTGAATAAGGAAAAAGTGTGCTTAGTTAAAATCAGTGTTGTTGATTCCACAAGTTCACTTGCTCAAAATTCACCTGTTGTTTTTCAAAGAAAACAGAATGCATTATTGATTTAGTGACTGATATTTCTAAGAGTCCATTTCGTGATACCTCAGGTCCTTCTGCAATCATCCTGCTCCATCCTCTCATGTATATATTCTTCTTGTATATATTCTTATATTCCCATTTTACAGTTGTATGTGGACATAACTAACTTTATTTATTACTCATTATAGTACAACAATCTTCACTAGCACGTTGAATATGTTTAGAAATGCAGCCACTCTAAGGGAAAAAATAATTATCATGGCAATAGTAGTGTACCCGTTTTAAAAATATCTGAATGTTCATAAACTCAGAACAAAAGCTACTTAAATAGAAAAATAAAGATTGCAAAAATATTATAATACTGCAAGTTACTTCACAGAAATGCATTAATCTCCCAATATTACTTTTGAATTTTCCCTGCCTGCTGCAGGCAGTGGTACAAAGTGGTTGATAGCTACAGTTTGAGATATAGACTGACACTTTCTTCTGCAGCAGTCATGAGTGAGTTATTCCAATCTGTGCTAGCACAGCTGGAAAATTTACCTTCACACGGCTGGAATTCCATTTCAGCCTGTCATGATACACTACACTGCGTCTGTTTCTTCATGAGCTACAGCACCGGTGCAATGTGTTCCCTAAGGTTTCTGCCATCACAAATACAGTCACTAAAGCCATCCATTAAAAGTAAGTTGAGATTGAAGTGCTTTGATATAAAAAAATAAATTATTTTATAAAGAGTCAGCTCTCTCAGGGTTAGAAAAACTTACATAATACCATGATTTAATTTCACTTTTCTTTCAAGTTTTTACAACTGTCTTTTTGCAGTTAATTTAAATGTTCCTGGACCAGGTGTATTTTAAGATTCTCTTTCTTAGTACTTACCAATGGGTGGACCGACTTAGCTTTTATTTTCTTCGTTTCAAGGGAAATGAAAACTAAAACTTACCCTCGTAATTGGTTGACATGGGGGATATAAACATGGAATAATTAATGTGGGTTTTTCCTTCAAGGAGCCAGCAGCAAAGAAGAAGTGAGGCCTGGAAACTGAACCAAGTGCAAGGCCAGTGTGCAAGTTAAGCTTTCAGTAATTACCTCAGCTTCTAAATATGAAACATAATTTCATTTAAACACTACCATTCCTTAAATCCATAGAGAATTGCCATTAAGAATGTCAATTCAAGTGGTAGTTTTCCTCTTTTTATTTAGTGCAAAAGCTTAAAATTTTAGTTGAAACTAAAGCTATCTTCAGTATTGGAATTGATACTCAAGCATCATAAAAACAATTCTTTCATTTTACCCCTCTCTCTTTTAAATGCTAAGCAGCAGAGGTGGTTGCTTTGTCTGATGCTGTAACCTTCATCTCACTTCCTCTTCCAATTCACTTAATTTTTTTTCTTCTGGAGTTACCTGTGATTGGTGCTGTGAAACATGTTCTATAGTAAATCATATGTATTCACAGCAGAACTAAGTGAAAGGCACAGCTTGCATCTTGTGTGCCTTCAGCTCAAGTCTCCTCTGGCCAAAATCAGTGTGTTGATCACTGCTGTCTGTAATGCAGGTAGAAGCAGGAAGCATAAAAAGGAGGAGAAATAAGAGCAGAGCAAATTTTTTACAGTTAGCGAAGCTAAGCAAGACCTGTAATATCAGCTTTTTACCTCTTTAATGGTGATTCTTGTTGTTGTATGTGGCAGATTACAGATATGACTAACAGCTCTTATGTATTTATTGACCTTTTTCTACTCTAAATGGGCTAGCCATACATTCTGTTTGTTCAATATTAACTGGGAAGTGGGTGTTGAAACGTTATTTACAATGTCCTTCTCTGTGCCTCAAGAAATGAGCTACACCATGGTGAGCACAAAGAAATAAGCTTTCATTTGTGTAGGCAGTTATGGTAAGCATTGTAGAATTTTTTGAGTTTATAAATAGGAAAATGTATTATCCTGCTGTGGAAAATGCAAACACATTCAATAGCAGAACTATCATTTAAGTATTTCAGAGTTCAGAATGCCAAGGAGTGACCAGCCCTACAGTAGGAAGTCTGGTTTTTGCCGTTTGACTCCGAGGTATTTAAAAACAAGATTTTAAAAGTTCTGAGTCCATGGAAAATTTGGAGCATTCAAAACATCCATGGAGCATTCAAAACAAGTTAGCACCAACTCACTGGGTTTTACTGTGATAAACCAATATTCTTACAAGTATACAGTTTTATAATTAAATTGGTAGGACCAGTGTGTGGAATACTGACTTCAAAGGCTATCAACAGAGTGATACTTCTAGAGGACATTTTGGCAATATGTTAGAGGAGACATTTCAAAATTTTGAGACAGTGAAGTTGGGATTTACTTTACTTAAGTATAGGTACCTAAATGATAAACTTCTAATCTCTGTAATCATTCTGGGAAGAGAGCATCTCCAAAGAACAAGCAACGATTCCTTTAGACTCCATTTTTAGGGATTTTTTTTTCCATTCAAAAAAATCTATGGAGATAGCTCTGACTGATTGTTTCTACACTGTATATGAAAACATCCTAGGCCTAAAGCTTAGTCTAGACAATTAAACTGTAGTTAGCTGCATCTTGAAGATCTTTCAAATCACGTGTTTCTATAATTAAATTCTGGCCTGCCCTTTTAGAAATCAGTCTATGAAGCCTCTCTTATGGTGAGTTTATCCTCTGAAGGCCTATAACACATTGCCTTATTAGTCAACAGGCTGCTGCTTCTTTAGCATCATATCTGGTTTTTGTTTGAAGTCAATACTGGTTGACAAATGTCTAACTCCTTTAGATAAAAGTGTGACTGTCAGTTTGAAAGTCTGAACATCTTTCAGGGTATAAAGAAAACTAAGGTTTAAAACCACTCCTCTGTTTTGCAAGGGATATTTCAAACAAAATGGCAAATCAATAAGTCTACAGGTAAGTACTATGTCAATTGCTAGAGATTGCATAGTGAGAAAATTAATCCACCTCAGGGACATCTGCACCCAGGTGAGGCAAATTTCTGCCTTTTGGGAGAAGGATTTCTGAAATTACCTATTAATTTTCAAACTTCTAAATTACAGGAAGCTTTATGCACAGTTTTAACTATGAGTAGAACCCCTGGAAAAAGTATATAAGAAATAAGGACATGATGGAAGAAAAACCCCAACCAGCTTTAAGGACTTGAAGATGTGCTGATGAAAAGAGCTGTAGAAGAGGTAGGTGTTATCTTTCTCCATTGAATATGTAGGCAGCTTGTATCTTCTAACTGAAATCTCTCTTTACACCTGTTAAAGTTTCAGAGGAAGATTTCAAAGTCTCTGGGCACCATAAGTGCAATGCATCCTTCAATACTGTGATATATACAATTGGTCACTGAAGTCAGACCTGTGGCTCACTCAGCAACAGAGATGGGGGTGATGACATTTCTTCTGTACATGTGTTCTAAGTCTTCTCCTTGACCTGTTTTCATTATTGCTGAAAGAGAAATGCCTGACCTGAGTCACACTACTCTTGTTGAAAACATGCTTGTAAAAGAGTCAGTTCTGAAATAGGAGACTGCTGCCAACTTGAAAAATCACAGAAGGCCCTGCAAATGTTTCCATGCTCTTCATTCCACTTCTGCCTCCATGTATCTGTGCAATGGTGAAAACAAGTGTTCATCTTTGTCTAGATATGTGACCTTATAAATTGGAATTTCCCTTTTTTTTTGAAAATATACCTTTTTTTATACAGGTTCTCTGTGGTATACAACATATACTCTGAATCTCAGCAATGATTTTCTGAAAATTTAAATTTTGAGAAATGGAGAATGAAAGAAGGAGACACTACATGTATACATGCAATGAAAAAATGTAAATGAGCAGTTTTGGATCTTCAACCTACCAGATCCTATTTTATACAACTGGTTTTTGATTAAAAGTCCAGCTATAAGTTATATAAAATAAGTTAAATTATCAATTGCTTAATGAGGTACATTTAGATGGCAAACAGTTAAATTTCCCTACTCACAGTCTTCATATAACATATGAAGAACATGAAAAGTCTTCATGTAACATATAATAGGGTCCAGTCTATATTACCTTTGTAATTATATAGGTATTTAAGCATTAAATTGTGGTGTGACCTTATTAAGCTAAATGAAATAGGGTCATATCAATATTTATCAGAAAATCCACACGTCCGTGTGGGGTTATTAGGAGCTGACATGGTTGCTGAGTTATTATGCCTTCTACTTGCATTCTACAGTTTGGCTGGACACCACAGGGTATAGACCTCTAAAGCAGAGTTCTTGCCATATTGGGGATATTAAGAATCTCTTGGCCCCAGAATCTTCACCTAAGGACAGAATGTTGCCATTTAAAAAAAATTCCAATGCACATAATTTTACACTGTGTATTTTTCCATTGCCTTGTTTGTTTGGATACAACAATGCCCTTTTCATAACTAGTGGGTTACTAAGCATGAGCTGCAGAAGATAGAGGTGTCACAATGTGGTAAAATCATCTCCAATGTTCCTTGCTTTCATGTTAGAAGAAATACGGGACTTTGTTGGTAAAATACTTTCCAGATTTCCATCCAAAAGTCACAATAGAATTTGAGTGTATTTTTCTCTCAACATACTTGTGTGCTCTCAGTTTGGGAACACAGACACTTTATAAAAAGCCAGCCTTTTATATTCAGATTGACCTGGATCAATCAGTTGAGTTTAAATTGCATGTTTTGTTCCTCAAGCTGAAAAATACATCTCATTAGATCACTCCTTTCAGAATTCAAAAAAGCCTTCAGAAATTTTTTTCTTTAAACAAAGACTTATGCAAACATTTTCTTTTATTAAAAAAGGGGAAATAAATAGTATTTCTCATTTTTAGTTTTAAATATTAAAAAATCTGTAAAAATTCAGAGCAATCTAAGTTTATAGTATTTCTAGGCAGAAATACTTTTCTGTTTCCCATATTTGATACTGATTCTGTATGATGCATTGATTTATTTCCAAAGACTCTGGGAATACAAAAGCTAAACAGTTCATTGTAATTATAGATCAATGTGATTTACAATAAAGACTTGGCATTAGGATCTTGGCTAGCACATTGTAACACACAATTGTAGCATGCACTTATTATTCAATTCAGTCTTTGTCATTTTGTATTTCATACTCTAGAGAGATTTCAAAATTAAATCAAAAATGACACTAAACATGAGGTGCTTCAGCATACAATGTCATTTTGAAACTGTCTAGGCAGACGAACCAAAACCAAAAAGAATCGTCTTTACAGCATGAAGCCATTATCATTTCCTTTTTTGAGTTTTACAATGAAAAGTCATGTAAGTAGCAGTAAATCCTACATGTTTGACTACACTAGCTAATTAGGAAATAATTATGCCATGGCATTTTGTCAAACTTGTTGGTGCTCCATTAATGTGCATTTCAGCTTTAGCATGCAGAATGCCGGATTATTTCTTATCATTTTTGCTTTTGATATTTGATGTGGTTATTTTCCACAATAAATAAATAAAACCCAGTTGATAGATGATATAGAAAGTTTCTGTGTTTAATTAGCTCTGAAAAGGGCAGACAAATGAATTACCACAAAACTCTTTTCAGTGCTTATGCCTTTTTGCTTTGACAAAACACTGAGAAGCGGTTCAAGCTGAGAGAATTTCCTGATACTTATCAGCCACCCACAGTTTCTTCCAGACATAAGAGAAACTGCAGGCTACATTTAAGTGTAAAAAGAAATGAGTGAATCCTTCTCTCTGGCTATTGACTCAGATTAAGCTTCCTCCAGCATTTGTAACCTTCCCTCCAGGGTTGGTATTACAGTAATTTACTTTATGTGAAATTTTCAGAAACAATTTTTCTGGCGTTGCTTTACACAAACACAAATTCAGGGACAAATGGACAATACAAATAACTAACAGAAATTTTTAGTGAATCAGAATTTAACATTCTATTGAATTTAACATTCCCTTTTTTTTTTTTTTTTGACATTGTGTCTGTCCTTCAGATGCTCCATCTTCATATAATAAGTAACATAGGGAATGTTGTACAGTTATACATTTATCTTTACTTTTTTTCCCCTGTACTCCACTCTGATGAGACCCCACTCGGAGCACTGTGTCCAGCTCTGGGGCCCCCAGCATTAGAATGACACAGACCTACTGGAGCAAGTTCAGAGCAAGCCACCAACATGATCAGAGGGCTGGAACTCCTCTCCTGTGAAGACAGGCTGAGAGAGCTGGGATTGCTCAGCCTGAAGAAGGGGCCAGGAACACCAAGAAGCAGTCTTCTAATACCCAAAGTAGGCTTACAAGAAGGCTGGAGAGGGAATTTTCACAAAGGTATGTAGTGACAGGACCAGGCATGGATACTTGGAGAATAACTGGTCTTACTATAAAGGCTTAAGCATAGATGGAATTAAGTGCCTCAAACTCGTCCTCATCCTTTGTCACTATGTTTCCTCCCATATCCTCTAAAGGATAGAGATTCTCCTTAAACCCTCTTTGGCTGATGATGTAATTGCAGAAACATTTTTGTTGTCCTTTATGGCACTATCCATAAAAAGTTCCAGTTGAACTTTTAATTTTCTCCCTGTATAAACTCACAACATCCTTTTATTCTGAGTTTCCTACCTGTTCTACCAAATGTCATAAATTCTCTTTTTCTTCTTGAGTTGCAGACAAATTTCTCTGTTCAGTCAGATTGGTCATCTTCACCATTAACTCAGTTAACTTTGAACAGCTGTATTCCATTAGCTTTCTGTTTTAAGCATTCTGCCAAAATAGTTCACATATTTAAGAAGGCAATTCATTTTAAAATTGTAAAGTAATGAAGGAACTTTTTAATAACTTTTCCTCCTTATTTAAATACTACCACAACATGTTGCTGGAAGTTTTAAATGAAATATTATTATGCATTAAGCAGCAGTTTAATTTTACAAGACAATTTTTAATTTAACATTTTAAAAAATCTCTATAGGCTGCTATTTGAAATTACAGTCCAAGAAATTATAATTTTTTATGAGTTTTTATGAGCATATTTCCAATAAAATTTTATCAAAGGTGGAGCCATAACATTTGAATAAGTTCTTATCATGTATAGTTAGTACATTGCTTGCAGTTTAACATTAAGTAATACTTAATCTAAACTAAGTAGAGAGCACTATATATAAACATTTCAGATGTATTCAGTGTACAAATGTGTTTGATTCTAACCTGTCTTTCTAACACACATTTCTATGTATATGTACTATTTTTTGCCAAATTCACAGCAAAGTAATTACAATTAATCATACTATTTAGGAATGTCAGAATTTAGGACATATATTGTTTACTCTGGTCTTTTTACTTGTATCATCCTGTAGTGTGGATTTCCAGAAAGTGAATTAGTGTATATAAAAAAATAGTGGAAGCATGCACTGCAGCAAAAGATTTCTGTCTTCAAATCATGCCTCAGATATCTTTTATTTGTAAATGCTGATTTGTACCAACTGTGAGATTACACATGCAAAGGATTTCAAAAACTATGGCCCTGTTCTTGCATGTAATTCCAAGAATCTGACATAAATTTGGAAATGTATAAGTTATTCAGCTCTGGCTGCAGAGTTTTTGAGAACAGTTAAATATACTCATTTTTCACATGGCATTCCTAGGAATCATTCTACTGCACTAAAATAAATAAATAAATAAATAAATAAATAATCTGCATCTAATTTTATAGCTGTTGAATTTAAAATAGGTGGCTGGATTACCTCTGCATGCAGCTAGAAAATGAAGAAACATCATAAAACAAGGATGCATATTTCTCTGTGTGTGAGTGAGAGAAGGGGAATGCTCTGGTTTTTTTGGAGAAGTTAATGTCTTTAATGAAGACGGGAAAATTAGATGTATCAAACTGGGAAAATTCAAGAGTACTAGTCTGTAGTCAAAACAGTCATCTGATAGATAAACAGATGAAAATCTGTAATCAGTGTGGCAGTTACTGTTTTAGTTGAAAGTTAATCTAGAAAAATACATGATAAAGACACAGAAATGAAAGCTCCCATTTATTTATATGAGTTGATATCAAGAAGAATCTAGAAGAGTTATGCAGATTGATGTGTCTGTGCTGATAGCTGCAATTGTAGAAGAATTATTTGTTGGTCTGACTTTGCCAGCAAAAGTAGACCAAGACAGTAGTTACTAGTGAAGTATTTAACAAAGGGGCAGGTAAATTTTAGTAGAAATTTCAATAGCTGTTAGTTACTGGATGACAGGGACAATATCCTCCAGAACTTTCATCATATTCATCTTTTTCTATACCTAAGCATCCATTTCAGCCACCGCTAGAGATGGATTAGAACATCAGACAAACACCTTAGAAGAATTCTCCCAGCTCCAGATTCAGACTCCTAACTTTGCATATCTCCAAGCAGTGGTCTGTATTCCAGATATGCATTTCAACTCCTGCTATAGGGAGTGGAGAACTAGTCAAAATGTGTAGAGCATCATTTTGATGACCTGCATCCACTTTCAGTTGTAACAGCAGTTTGTTTTTTGCCAATACTTACTGACAGATCATTTCCTGACCTCCCTGAAGCTATTATCTGTTTCTCTGTATTCTCAGGTTTTATTTGAAAGAAAGTAAATCTCTAAACGTTGTGTTTGTGAAGTTTAGATGTGGATTGAATACAAGCAACACAAAGGTATGTGAGCGAAGAATGAAATTACTCTGAGATGTAACACAGTCGTCCCTGAAATTCCTGGAGAACAAAATATATAGAAAAAGTCATATTTAGCAGATGTTGCTACTCTCAAATCAATAATTTCTGCACCTCTAATTAGCTGATTTACAAAATGGTGTGAAAAAAAATTTTATTCTCTATGATTCAGGTTTTCAGGATTACAGTCTCTTGCTAATTTTCTGTAAAGAAACAATGTGTAATGATGCCACAAATTGGTAAAGCTTTAAGAGTATAGTCAATTAATTTTTGTACAAACCTTAAAAGGCAAGATGTAAGGATCTTTTCAAGCCTCTAAGCATAAATAAGGAGAATCAGGCTTGTGAAGCTAACTAAAGCCAAGGGTTAGTACAGTCAGATTTTGAATGGACTTAGAGAAACTGATGGAGCCTTGCTGTACTTCATCTTGTTTCTCTCGTTTTCTTCTTTAAACTGGTGCCCTCTTTGACTTGTTATACACTTACATTGTTTTTACATTAAATGCTTGGTGTTCTATGATAGGTGCAGGAGCTAGGGTGAATGCAGTAGATACAAAAATAGTGAAGTAGTAGAATGATATTATATACATGATTACAACATTAATAACACCTCATAGAAAGGTGAAACATATAGGAAAACCCAATATATAGGAAACAACCCAAACGGTGAAACTTTTCTCTTTCACCATGTCTACCATCACAAGGAATGTCTAGGTGCTTGTGTCAGCAAACATATTCATCCCACAGAGAAAGTTATTGCTGTCACTGTGAGGCAGCTTTTCCGTTACAGCAAAACAAAAGTTTGCCTTCTGTAGAAGTGTCTTTTGTTTGTCAGAGACAGAATTTCCTAGAATAAATGCTGCTGCCCTTCTGTTAAAGTCCATAACCACTAAATCTGTGTAACAGAGGATTCAGCATCCTATCTCATCTCTTATCATTGGCCAGTTTTAATACCCTTTATCTCCTCAGAATATTTGTCAAGGACTTAGAAATCATCTTCAAGGTGCAAAGAAATATCTTGCTGAGAATCTTAAATGAGTGAATTTCTCTCAGCATAAATAACATTAGAAGAAAATACTATTATTATCATTATTGCCATTATAACATTTAATTAATAAGTACACTTGTTTAATGAGTAGTAGTGGTAATCTACAATGACTAGGAGATTCCCTGTATGGCTTTAGTGGAACACAGAATATGGTGGTACTGATTCAATAAAAACATAGCAGCTTGTTAAAATTTCTCATATTGGCATTATTTCACCAGAATATCTGTGAATTTTTTTACCTGTGGCCATTTAATATGCCCAAAGTATCAGTTTCTAATGGCCTTTTGACTCTAAGATAAGAGCTAAGCCCTCCTACAAAAACTGTTCTTTAGCTGAACACTTTTGTGGTCTGTGCTTGAGTGTGAGTAGATAAATTATCTCACTACGTTAGAGCTTTTGTTTAGAGCTTTTGTTTAGAGCTTTGACAATTTTACATGACAAACCATTGTGTTCATGAAAGCATTTCAACATTTAAAGTAGTTTCGATGGCAGGGTTAGTTGGTGTCAAAAGAGAATAAAATCAGTCATGAGATGATTTACATCTGGATTAATCTGGTAAAGTGTGGTAACCTACACCCAAGTCTATCATCTAGATCACATAGATTTGTTTTATCATGAAATGGGAGCAAGAACATCTTTGGTTCATCTCATCCTAAGGAAAATTCCTAAAGTACATAGAAGTGATGTAGACAAAATAGATCAGATTAACTGAGCTTTCAGCCTAATCTTATCCTTTGACTGAACAGAAGCACAAAGTGACCTATACAGATGTAGAAATTAAAAACCTAAAAAGCTTAAATGGGTAAGGTCAGTCCCAGTCAGCCTTAAACCATAAGCAAAGAATTTTTAATTGTTTCAGTCTTTTTATCTGACAATACAGTTAATAATAAACCAGTCACAGGCCCTGCCTGTTAATATTGGTTAATATGCTACCCAGGAACTAGTACCAATTTGATATCTGGATCTGTCATTGGACTTGAAAGATCTCACAAATACAGGCTGAAGGGAAGAAAATAGAATATATATATCATTCCTAGGATATCTTATAACCCCATGAAAATCTTTTGAACTAACCTTACAGCAGACAGGAATTGGAGAAACACTGTAGAGGTTCAGGAAGAATTCTAATGTTTTTAATGTTCATCAACACCTTAATTGTAATCAAATGCAGTAAAAATAAGGTCTTTTACTGGTTTTCTCAGTGGTAGAATTACTTTTAGTCATAGCAGCTTGTATGGTGCTGGTTTTGATTTGTGACCAAGTCAACGTTGGTAGCACACCAGTGTTTTAGCTGTTGCTGAGCAGTGCAGGAGGGTGTGAGTGGGATGGAGGTGCACAAATATCTGTGAGAAGCAGCTGCCAGTGTAGCTGACTCCTACTGACCAAATGAATATTCCAGATTATATGATGTGGTGCTCAGCCAAAAATAAACCTGGGGAAAGAGGGACAAGACATCTGAAGTTATTGCATTTGTCTTACTGAGTAACCATCACCTTTGATGAAGCCCTACTCTCCTGGAAACAAATCCACACACAGCTCTTGCTTTACTTACTACTGCACCTTTTTCATGATCCATAGACTTTCTCACTTTCACTTTTTACATGAATGAGCAGATACGTGGGGCTGAGCTGTCTACCTCAGAGTGGCCCAAATTAGCTCTTAAAAGGCAGAAAGAAATATTGGGAAAAGCTAGTGTTATGCCATATAAAGCTATCTCAAGGATTTATTTTTATTATTTTAAGAGGGAAAGAATATATCCAGCTAAAAAAGTGAAACTTGGATAGTATTTTTTAGCTTTCAAATACACTATTGTGTTTGTTATTATTTTAAAAATATTTTATTCTCTGTTATTTGTCTAATTTTCTTTTCAAAAGTTTTAGCCCACTGCAAGTGTAAAATATAATTGTATAGTGTATTTTTTCCAACTAAAATGAATGTTCCGCTTCCCACATTAAATAACTATTAAGAAAATATAGCCACCAAACAAAATGTAGTAGAACTTTCACCTGATGCAGAAATACCTCAATCCATATTAATTTCTCTCAGAAAATCTTGGAAAGATGTGTTAATCTTATAATATGTTTTAGGAAAGCTAAAAAAGCCAGACTAGGATGGAAAGCTCACTGACACAGTCCTTACAGAGAGAAATAGGGGAGAATGTGCTGAATTTTGGATTTAAAGAACATTGAGTGTGATTACCCCTTTTTAGCCTGCTGAGTCTTGTCTGAAAGCTACAACTGAATTAAATATTTACCACCAAGAGTGACTATAGTGGCATGGATATGGCCCATTCCCTGTCCAGAATACCTTGACATGGCAAGGTAGCCAGAGTTACAATTTCTGTGGCAAGAGTGTTTTAACACTGGTATAGAAGATGACCAATTAGGGTTGTCTGACCCTGTGTGAAAGGTTTGCATTGCTAGAAGTGTTTTACTGTTCTTCTTAAAGGATTCACAATATAATTAACTCTTGGAATAAAGCATTTGGTAAAACAATTGTCTTCATTTCAACTTAGAAGGAACCTAAGGTCATTATAATCTACTAGAATGATGATACTGGGATGAATTAGCATTTATTTAATAGACAACCACACTCTAAAAGAAGGTCAGTGGGTAACCTTATTGCTTAGCACAGTGACAAAGGCAATGTAGAGGGTAAAGGGACAAATGTACTGGAGTCCACATGTGGTAGAAAAGGTCTTGCAGTCTGATGAAGTACATAGTGCAGAATTTGGTACTTGAAATAATCTGTGCAATTCTCATAGACCTTTTTGTATCAATGAAACCACAGAACTTAGAAAGTCTGGCCTTGCTACTTTGAAAAAACTTCCTAAATTAGTGATTATCAAATCACATCATCAAAAGTTGGTTTTTTTCCTACATAAATAAGGATTAGATATTGTAGACAAAATAGCAAAAGTATGGAACACAACATTGGGATATATTTATTTTAAAATTCTAATTAAATTTGTGCTCTAGTTAATGCAATTAGAATTGTAGACTGAAACATGTCAGGAGCATAAAATAAAGTAAGAAATCATATTGTGGAGATCTTGTAAATGTGTTATAATATTGCAATGTCCAATGCATATTTTGATAATATCTTCAATAAGAGAGAGAAAGTAATAAGCCAAATATTTCCATGTATCTTTGCACACACAGAGACATGGACACACACTCTTACCTGCCTCCTGATAGAGCCTTCCCCTGACAGGTAAGAAATTTGGGCTTGCATCCTCTTCCTCTGAGGAGAGCTTTTATTCCCTATAGTTGACTGCTATGGAAAACTGGGTGGCAAGTTGTGGGCATTGATTAAAAAAAGTGTCATTAAGTCTGCATTTTGGATATTTGTGCTGCTGTACCAGTCTGGGTTGTTGAGTAGCATTTATTTTTAAATTTCACTAAGAGGTATACTACAGTAAGGGCTTTGCCTGCAAAAGCCTGAACAACAACTTATTGCAAAATACCAGTATCTAGGAAATCCAGGCAGCCATCAAGCTTCAGGTTTTAGATTCCATTTTCTAATTTAGGCAGTTCAATCTTCTTCAGTCTTGCCTCTGGTAACTGATTTTTCCTTTTAATCTCAGCCATCATCTTTTAACTGGTCTCTGTTTCTTTCTTCTTGGAGTGGAGAGACATGAAATTTTGAGTAAAATCTGATTAGATGATACTGTCTTTGACTCGGTGCAAAGACAATCGTTTTGCAGAGCACAGAACAGGTAATTCATAGATTTAAAAAAGAAATTTTATGAGGTACATTTCCTTCTGCTATCCCTCTTTTTTCACAATATTACATTTCACCAACATATAATGTGCTACTTAATACACCATGGGAAAATTGTTCCTAAAATGAAACAGCATGATCTCCACTCAACCAAGAAAAGAAAATAAGATTAATGTACTTTAACTAAATTACATGAATGAAGGTCAGAGTACAGTTTTGATGCTTTTGTGTCATATTGGTATGAAAGGTAAATCTTAATATGATTGCTGGGAAATCTGACAATGTTTCATTAACCATTCAAACTTTTGGAATCTCAGCTCCCATGGATAAATGTGTACACTGAGTGTTTCCAAAATACCTCTTAATACTAGGAGTTTGATATTAGTTTCATGGAGTAATATAGATGCAAAAGAGCAGGGACTACTTTTGCCTGTCTAATAGTCCATCCTGGATATCTTTAAATTTCTACAAAAGGAAAAATGGTATGAAGGTATGCTCTCAGATCAAACAACACTAGGAAAATTTATTTTCCTGAAGTTTTATTTTTTTAACCTCTTGAAAATTTTAAGTCTTATCACGTTGTTTCTGTGTAATATTTGAATTAACAGCTGCATGAAAAGAAGCAGTGAGGTTTTGAGGAAAATAGGGCAATACATTTAGGAAAAACTTGAAATCATGGAGGATTTGGGCCTAGTGGTAATGGTTAAGCCACAAACAATGCAAGTAATGCCTTTGTTCTTGAACTTTATTTTGCACTTTTCTGACTGTTGTCATTGTAAGCAAGACCATGATACCAATGGTGAGTTAAAATGGCCTGAAAGCATCTCTAATTTACATCAGCTGATAAAATATCTAAAAAAATAAAACAGTAGGTGGAAGACTGTAATCATGCCCTGTTTCCCTTTCTGTGGTAGCAGTAATGAGAAAAATGCTGTAACGTGTGAGGCCTGATATTGGTGTTTTAAGTCATAAAAACATATCCACCTCCTCTAAGTATACCTCTGTGCTATGAAGCACAGCTTATCAGAGGAATCTGAGTGATTCATTTGGAAATATTAATTCAAAGATACAGGTGATTCCTCTACAGTCTAGATTGGTTAAAAAGTAAAGTTGATTTTGTCAGAATTTCTTTAGTGGCGGGAATTCTGTCAAGATCAATGGATCAAAGGGTTGTGATTGTACAGATGAGTATGCGTTCCCATTGATAAGATGAGTAAGAAGCAGAACTGAACAGGAAGGCCAGATTTTTGTTTTCTTTCTATAACTCAAGACTTTCTTTTGTTATTCCGATCCTGAACAGGTGACACTTCTAAGGAAGAAGCACTTGTGCTTAAAAAGTGCAACTTTTAAATTCTTAAGTAAATATACAATCCAATTAGAATAATTCCTTGAAGTTTACTTTAAATCTAGCTGATAAAATAACCAAGAGCTACACACTTCTTTTTGCTCTTTTTAAATAAATATTAGTGGAATGAAATTATCTGAAACTTTTTCTTCCATCCTTCTTTTTGTTTTCTTATAATTGTAAGAAAAAATTAAATGACAATATGAATATATTTGAACACATTAGCTATAACTTCATAAAATTTTCTATTGTCATTTATTATAACTGTTTTGCACATATCTATTTTTGACATAAATGTTTGAGATAAAAATCCAAATGTATGTTATTGTACTAGACTGCATTTTTCTCCCCAGTTGATATTTATATTCCACATTTGAAAGGATTGCATCCTTTACTCAGTCACCAATATTTGAATATGAAATGAAGTTGAATTTGTCATCTGTGGTGATAAAAACCCTAAAGATAAACATCTAAAATGTTTCAATTCTCTATGTGTTACTTTGAAAGCTCCAGAAGACATTATTTTAATGTATTAGAAAATACTTTATGCAGCTTTTCAAAATTTACTTGCATTTTGACATTTAAAAAGATACCTTTTGCACTAGAGCTTTCTGAATAACACTTAGAGTTGTCCTCTTTGCAGTTTGCATTAAAAAAGATAATCACTATGGTACTTATCAGGTTTGCTGTGAATTACAATGCTTTTGCACCCATCACTAATCACCAAACCTGCAGCTCGCCATAAAATGGAACTTTAGAGATTGGATTGTTGCTGCAACTTCTATCAGTGTTTTTTATATTTTAATATGATGCTCCATTATAGTTAGTCCCTCATGCTGAAGTCATTAGATATTTATGTGAAGTAGTGCATCTTTATCTTTGTTGCTGAGCAGCAATTATTTCAAACAGTTTGGGTTGCTAATAAGTGAAGACAATTTTTAAACTGTTTTAATTTTCTGTGTTCCAAAGTCTATATGCCTGTTCAGCTTTTTTTGCCTTCCTACTGTTTGATTTTTTTTCCCCTCCGTGCTTTGTTAAAGTGGCTGAGAGGAAGTGGAGCTGGCTTTTCTTTTCAAGTGCTCACGAACACAGTTAATTCAAAGATTTATTGTCTTGGGAAATGGGCAAAAGATGGCATTTCAATTTTATTTTATGCAAGAATTCCATAATTTCAGGCACATGCTGGAATCCTTCCCTCCCTCGTTCCCTCCCTTCTTCCCTCTCTCTTGTGCTGCTCTGGGTGCTGCACTAGGAATCTAATCTATGGAAACCAGTGTTTGGACAGTTTGGACTAGTGGGACCTGGAATATTTAGTGGCCTGCAAACAATGGTAAATCCATAACCAAGTTCACTCAGGCACTCAGGAGTTTAGAAAAGGTTTCTGTGCTTGTAGCAATCAAACATTGCTTAGCTAGAGTACATTGCAGGTTTTATGTCTGCAACTGGCAAATTCCCCTAAAGTAAACTGCAAATTCATAGGGCATTGCATGTTTTGGGTTTTTTTTCCCTAACACTGATTTAATGGATAAAAATAAGTTTTCACTTTGCTTGAGCTCCAGTGAGTCACATCAGTCCTAAATTTTCATATATACTAAAAAGCATGAATGTAATTTCTCTTCTATAAGTACTCAGGACTTCTTAATAGAACTGCTCCCCTAATTTGAATTTTACTCCTGTTGCAAAAGCAGCAGGGTAATTATAAAATGTCATGTAAAAGGGAATATTAAGTAAAGGTACCCACATTGCTGTGAGGTTTGGCCTGATAGACCAACCTAAGCAGGATGCCTTGACTGCATGAGTCAGCTGTAAGCAACAGATACTCAATCAGCCTCATGACAGGTGTTTTAGCTTTGTCACCTTGACTCCTGCCCACAGCTTCTTTGGAACACACTGGGGCACACTGACATTTCTCATAGTAATATCTATAACTGATTTACTTGCAGTAGTAATTGTTAAGTGTAAAGAAATGGTGTTTAAATGATCTTTGTTAACTGGACGGGAACCTTTGAGATGATCCTGGATTTCACCAATTTTTCCAGTCCTAACACCTTGTGAACTTTCAAAGAGAAAAATTAAGAGGCAGCTTTTATGGCAAAAGAGACTGACTATTGATATCCACATACCAAAATAAGCATGTCTTCTGACTTAAAAAAAACCAAACAAAAAAATATGATAAATCCCAAGCTAAAAATTTTAATTTCAGTTTGGAAGAGTGATTGAAGTAAGCATGTTTATTTAATTGCATTGCAATATTTTACATTGTAATCTCTTGGGTGTGTATATGCATGTGCTTTTCCTGAAGACTGAAGCTCTTGATTTTTCACTGCTGTTACAGGAGAATGAAATATTCCAGATTGCTTAGAACAATCATAACCTGGGTTATTTTCTTTTCTAAAATCTGTACTTTGAACTAAATTTTATTATGTGAAATGTAAGTAACCAAGGAACCCTGGTTCTTCTTATTTTTTGAGTTTCCTTTTTTTATCTAAGAAATTATTAAGATTTCTAATGTCTCATTTAATTTTTGCTAGATCATCATCTTTCCTTCAGTTCCCTAACTACAAGCAACTTCTTTCCCATCTTTCTGTTTTGTCTCCAAGGACAGACTTTGAGGCTAGTGACTTCTCTCCTGGAATGTTAGCTGGCAGAAAATTGCATTATCTTCTTCAGTTTCTACTTATGGTCTGTTTCTCCATTTATGCTGAGTGTACACAATTTTCTGTTTCTGCCTGTTTTCCTCTTTTTCTCCCTGTCTATTTGCACAGCTCGGATTCTTCAGTAGATCTGATGACCTTTTAACCATTGTGCAATCAGGTTGGTTAGGCACAGTGTTCCTGAGAGCTGTTTGCTGGGTTCATGGCATGTCAAGCATGACTGAATCAGCAAAACAATCAGATTCATTGTGGTCCAGATAATGAAAACACCTTATGAACAGTCATTCCCTCAACTATGCTCCTTGCCTCATTTCTTTGCTGCTTTACTGCTGCTTAATGGATCCGTGACCCCTCCAGTTATCCTTCCTGTGTTGAAGTACTGCTGCCTTCTGGAAGTGCTATTCTGTCAGACAATCTGAGATGTTTTGTACCAGGCAGAGGTGCTCCAAAATAAATTTTGGAAGTGATTGACACATAGTTAATTTCCAGCTTTCTTCAAAGTGCAATTCATGCAGTCTGTCCAACTGAGGTGTCCTTGGAGCATCAAGTATAATCAGAAACATTTTTCATTATCCATCATTGTATTTGTCTGTCTTAGTCATTTACCCATTAAAAGTCAGTGTAATACCTATGACATCCTGAACACCAGATCTCTGACAGTTCTGAGAGAGCAATCATATGCATGAGCAAGGTACAAGATGCCTTTGCATCTGTACTAATTTATATCCAGTTTTCAAGTTCCTGACCTAATCTTTTAGTTTTTGGTGCCACTGATGAGGACAGAATATGGACCCCAGAAAGTATTGACTTTCACGAATTGGGTTTATCTGAACTAAAAAAAAAATTCATGAAATGCAGTATACCATTGTAGTCAAAAAACCACACCCCTGAAGGAATTAAATATTCTCATGGAGGACAGTGGGCAAACAGATTGAAAACTGGGAAACATGATCTTCAAACTCACGACAGTTTTTAAACTATTTTATACCTACTGGCAGCATTTTCTTGTATAAGAGGAAAGTTTCAGTTATTCCAAAATGTTCTTTGTGTTCTTCTGTTCATTGAATTCTTGCAACACAACATCTACTGTTCCTGCTACTCCATATATACCTTCAACATCTGCATATACCTGCTACTCCAAGAAAAAAAGTAGCAAATATAAAATGTGTTAACAAAATTTTTGGCCAATGTGATCTGAGTACAGTGTTACACCAGAAGTCTTCAAGCCCCTTACTGGAGTTTTGTGTGTGTTCCCATTCCCAAACTACAGAAAGCAAGTCAGCAGAATTGTGAAAATTTCTGTACATGCTAACATGGGTTTTTCCTAAATGTTATTTCTCTTGGAAAAGGGAAAAATTAAAGGTTCTAGTATATTTTTAAGAGACAAATAATGATATAAATTAAGTTCTCACAATATCACTAGATCATAAATTGAGAGTAAATTTTGTCTTTATTTTATCAATATTCTTTAATAGCTTTGTTTTTATGCAGAGTTGGTTGTGTTTTGTTTGAATTGAAGAGGAATGCAAAAAAAAAAATTTCAATTTAGTACACTGAACTGGGGAAAAAAAAGTAAAAAAGAAAAAGGGATAAAAAAACTAATAAAGGTTATATTTCAAACTACAAGTTCTCTGATTGCTAAGAGTTCACATAATTTTAATTATTAGAAATAAAATAATTTATATATTTATGCAAAAATCATTGCATTACATAGCAGTCTTATTTTACCTCAAAAATAAAAAAAAATAAATCTGCATTTGCTTTTTAAGTTTTAGAATTTGTTTTTAAACACATCTTTAAACCTAAGGAGTTTCACGCATAAATGTTGCAAAAATGCAATTATTTGAAAAACATTCTTTAGTACAAATTACAAAATATGAAAAAAAAATTTATGGTGAAAACTATTTTCTAATTTCTGGTTCAAATTGAATTTTGAGCAAAATATTAATTTCATCTTAAAAGGGAAAAAATATGCAATCAGCAGTATTAAGAGATGTGGGACTTACATATTATGCTATATTTATGACCTTTATTAACTTATTTTTGAATACAACCAAGTAGTACAATCCTTGAAAGAATTTAAACAAATTGTATGGAAACTTATGATAGAAACATCCTTATACTGTATGAACTAATTTCCTCTCCTGAAGCATGTTCTGTGACATGATTTTGAATCAACTATTTATCACAATGAAAATTTCTGGATTATTCAAAAGGAAAATTCTTTCAAGTTCATTATCATTCTGTCTCAGTTTAAGCATATTTTAGGACTGAAAAAAAAAAGAATTGGTGTCTTCAAATATAACTTTAAGTTAACTGGTCATTCAGTGTCAGTAATTCACTGGATAGTCAAGGTATCAGTAGTGACAGATGGTTTGTGGGACAGATTCTTAGCTCATGTAGATTTATGAATATGCATTACAATCAGCAGAGTGACATTGATTTATGTTGTCTGTAAAATATTATTTCTTCCTTTGCAGAGCCTTACTCTATTGCAAATGTATTGAGATGTCTGTTCACAGCAACAGTAAATTAAGTAAAGGGAAACATGTTTGCATGTGTCTTTTCTGTGACAATTGTAATGTTTTCACTTCCCAGAAGTGCCCAGTAAATTACAAAAATGTTTCTCCTGAGCACAATAAAGAATAAATTTTACTAAGGGAGACATTACATCCTAGCAGCACACTACGTATTAATTAAACCTCAAATGCCAACCTGTAAGTAGCTGCTGAAATGAAGAATTAGTTATATGAAATGACAAGGTGAACAGAAGAGCCGCTTTGATTCAGTATTGGCAGGATTTATACACTGCCAAAAGTCTTTGGCTTCTTTATTGCAACTGAAGGTATTACCATCAGTTTAAAGATTGATCAGCACTTTCCCACA
The DNA here is from genome assembly GCF_052056855.1 of Sturnus vulgaris. NCBI lineage: Eukaryota > Metazoa > Chordata > Aves > Passeriformes > Sturnidae > Sturnus > Sturnus vulgaris. The sequence goes on along the minus strand of NC_142243.1, from coordinate 26,304,144 downwards.
GTGCAACAAAATCCTTTGCTCTGGTTCCTGTCCCCTGAACAATGCAGCCTTTGTTTGCCAAAGTAGAAGATCCTAAGACTTCTGAGCCTTTTAACCGTTATTGGTGCTGGTGATTACATTTACAATTCATGCCATGTGGATTGTGGATGTTATTTATAAATAGCTATAGGGGACATGAAAAAAGCTGGGAAGGAAAGGTTAAAAAAAATGAATCTGTTTAATACCTCCTGAAAGAGCCAAACGGTCCAGTTTTTAATGCATATAAAATCTTTCTGAACATGCTGAGCAATTAGAGCCACTCTGTCTCATATCTCTGCATATCAATATACCTGCTGTGAGAGACGGGCTGTGCAGAGGGTGACACAGCTCCTGCAACCCATTCTACCAATGGAACAGGACACCCTGTTAGGATTTCCATATCAGGGAAAATATTTTTTGCAGGTGTCTAGTGAATGAAGAATGTTAACAGGGACCGCCTAATCTTCAATGAACAGGAGTAACTTCTTTGTGACAACAAATCCCATTCTTTGTAAAAAGATGTTCTTGAAGACAAAACAGAAGTAAATGACTTTTTAAAAATAGTGAATATTTTTCTTGACCAGTTGTCTTATTTCCCGTTGACTTCTATAGTCCTTATAAACTAATCTGAGATGAATGAAGATAAATCAGTTCTTTGTAATTCATGAGGCACAAAAGCAGGTATTTTGGGGAGACACAGCATTTCTTTGGCAAAGTAGCATTTCAGAGGCATGTTGATGGCCATATGCCTCCAGTCAGGTTCTATTCCACAACCATCATTAACTTATTTTTGCTTGTGATTAATGGAAATTTCATTTGAGTAGTGCAATATTTTGTACCTATGAGAAGGCAAAGAAAAATAAGCAGAAAGAGAAGGATGAAGATTCTTTACAAACTATTAGCTGAGATTGTCCCTTTTAATATCCATTTTAAAACCCAGAATGCCTTCTGTGAAAAGAAAAATAACAATAACTGTTATGCTAAATAGAAGTGATGGCAAGGAAACAGCAAAACTACGTTTATCAACTTCTCTGCACAGTTGCAAGTGATCTGTGAGCCAAATTAGGATATCTGTATTTCCTGAATTGTAAGTAAGATTTCTGCTGAAATTCTAGAGGTACTTCAAGCTGAGAGACTCCTGGTGGGGACAGATAGCTGTGGAGCTCTATCAGTCCTAAAGCCAGGCCTCTGAAGAGCAGTGAACATCCATTACGTAATCCATACAAAAACTCTAGATGTTTGTATCTGAGCCAGGAACATTAAATAAAATGCAAGACTTGCAACAGTACTTCTAGCTTTCTGCAGTAACAAAATAGACAGGTAAATATTTTAATTTAATTTTGTCTTCTTCTGACAAAGACTGAAAGGGGAGCACAAAATAACCTCTCTTTCTTCTTGGACAAACTCCCAGCTGACAATAGCTCTAAAGGAGAGAGGCTGGCTTAAACCAAATCCACCGAGAGGGAAGGATTTCTTACATTTCTCTTGCATTTCACTGAAGCCCAGACCAAAGAAAGAAATATTAAAGGTTATGTTTCGTTTTGCTACAGTGGCATTTCTTAACTTAACAGAACATGAGTAAAGGTGGCCTGTTGAGATTTGACATGACAACCAATGTCATCTTGTTGAGGTACAGCTTATAGAACAGATGTCCATTTATAGCACAGTGCAAAATTTTTAATGCCTTTTAAAAGTAGAGCTTTTAAAAAGTGCTTTTTTTTCAAAGGCATCCTTTTTTTTCTTCAGAGACAAAAAGCTTTATGCCTGAAACTACTGCAGTACTATGTCCTTTTTCCCACTCCTGGTATGTTTATTCTCTAGGAAATCACAAACTAATATTAATATATAATTTCCTTTCAAGTTAATGGAACAACAAAGAAATTCCAGACCTCTGGCTTTTTAATAATGATTGTGGATTTCACAAAAGGTAATAATTAGCTGCAAGAAGGACATTGGGTATTTTTGCAAGATTAAAAAGTCACTTCTTCACAATCTGAATGCTTTCATTGGTTTTAAAGCAATAATATATAATTTATTTTAATAAATATTTCATTGACACAATTAAAGAAGGTTGACTTACACTGAGTGAGAATAGTTTTAAATTCTTTGATACTTCTAAAGTTTTCTCTTTTTTTTATTCAGTCTATTATATAATAATAAAAATGTGGATTGATTTCTTCATTACTAATTGGGAATATTTTTTTTTCCTCGAGATTATCTAATACGTGTAGTTCTAAACTTTGAAACATATCAAATACTGAAGTTTGGAAAATTTCTTTCTTTCTTCTATTTTTGAAAGAGTAATTCACAAAGTCTCTTATGTTAAGGTCTCTTTGACCTTATTTAAGAATTTGCTTATGCCTCATTGGCTTTATTATGAAAGAAATGAGCATAAATCCCAGCATGTGCTTCTATACATTTCTGAATCATAGCCAAGATGGTAGAATAACTAAAGGTAAAATCTATTAATCCATGTACATAGTGCTTTATTTGAGTCTCATATTGCAAGGACAATGTGTCCTTTACTCCACACAATTGGGGTCTACCGCATCTTTCCTGGTTAATTGATCGTCATGGGATTAAATAGAAAGGGATGTGAGTTAATAATGCCAAACATATAGATAAGCAGAAAGGCTTCAAATTCCAATTGACTCTAAATGGTATGTAATTGAGGGTTTTATGCCTTAGAAAATATCCCCCATTGTAATATTTCAGCTTGCTAGCTATAAGTGACTGTGGTTTCAGGTGATTAGGAAAGCTGAAGATGTGCTTTTTGAAGTGGAAAGGTATGGACAGTACTTATTCTGTTAAGTAGAAATAGAGCTATCTGCCATTAGATTGTGGAAAATAGAAGCAGCTAAGAGAAAAAATCAGATAAAGCTGGAATAGATAGTACCAGTTTTATGAAACATTGGATACCAAATCTTAGTTTGAAAAGCACATAATGAAATTTAAAATTACCTGTTTCAAATAATTTTAAAATAGGACATTCCCATTACATTAGGCAACTAAATATCTCAGTATAGAATTTTAGGTTATTACTACCTGTTTGCTGCTGCAGCATCCATATACTTTCTAAAAATATTTGTTTGTTAAAAATTATATATCACATCTTCAAAAATATTATTGTTATCACTGCTTGTCAAAGTACAAATTACATCATAGATTTAAGTTAGCTTATGAAATTCATAAAATCCATTGGATAACACCCATACTGTCTAGAAATTGTTTCTAATACTAACATAAATTACCTGAACACAACATTTATTAAAATACATATACTCAGTAGTTTCATGACCTTGTGTTATATTGTAAGACCTCATAATTAAACGGCAGAAAGCTCTGAGTACCTGGAAAAACTAATAAAAAAGATCTGGAAACCATCTTTAATCTCGTATTAAAACTTGAGAAATTAGAAAATGAAAGATATTAGGTACCCGTAGTCCATCTTTGCAGTCAAGCAAATTGTCCCCATTTGCAGAATCATAGAAAGTTTTAGGGTGGAAGAGATGTTAAAGGTCATCTAGTTCCAAATCCCCTGTCATGACCAGGGACACTTTCCACTAGGCTAAGTTCAATGCCACATCCAAACTGCCCTTGAACACTTCCGTGGATGGGGTACCCACAGCTTCTTTCCAATGAAATAAAAATAACACTAAAAATGGGAGATGAATAGTACAGCTGGGGAACGAAGCTAATAATTGAGCCATCTCTATATTCTTAACAACTCCTCACTTTGACTCTATACTCAGATTTTTTTCCTTGGGTTTTTCATTGCAGGCAAAATATTAAATACTTTTTTCCTTATTTAAGAATATGCTTTCTTACTTACAGGTGACCTGAGCATCAGGAGCATCAGCAGTTGCTAAAAAACCTTTTTTCATGAACAACAGAGTAAACAGCCTCATAAAATCCACATGAGCTGTCAGTGCATGACTTTATGGTTACCTTGGGGCTGCAGCAATTAAAATATGATATTTACTTAAAAAGAAAAATGTCAGGCTCTTTCAATTCTCAGAACTATGAGTTGGTTTTGTGTTTTACTACTCCTTTTTGCTATGGGACCATCTGTAAGCTGAATATTATTAAATTGAATATAATAAGAAAATTATATTACTCAATTCATTAGGTAGGCTGTCTAAAGACTCCATCAAGTTAGTGAGGATGTCTTTAGAGAACCTGGTTTTACAAGTCAGAATTATATAATCAACATGCTTAGAAAAGGATCATATTCAAAGCTGAGATCTTTTTAAAGACTTCATTTTACTGTGTATTAATTTCTTCTAAAATCTTCAGGTGTCAAGAATCTGGACTAGCAGTGTTGAGGAAAATGCTCTGTGTCTTCTTTCCATTGTACCTTCTTTCATTTTCCAAGAATGAAAGCTCTGAATGACAACTAGATGTCTAGTAGAAAATAAAGTACAAAATTATAGCAGACTTTTGTTAATATTTAGCTAATTAATATTTAGCTCATTTTGCCCTGGGAGCAAGGCACTTTAAAGACACACAAAAACAATGGAAGTACTACGTCCTTCTTCTTTCTGCAAGTTTACTCTACAGTTCTGTGAAATTTATTGAAGAAATAGACCTGAGCTTCAACCTGATGAATTCCAGATCATTACATTAACAAAACCTGGATTTTTAAAACTAATTAATAGTTAATAACAAAATGTTGCAAATATATTAGTGCAAATTTAATGCATAAAAGATATGCTGTGACATTGCAGACTGAGATATTGATGCCTGAATGGCAGTCTTTGATAACCTCTGTGTGCTACTGGTTTTGGATACAGAGCGTTCTGACTCTATGATTTACCTCTGCATGTTTATACACATCCAGGCAAAATCACTGTGAGACTCAGCAATTGGGTGGTGTCTACACAGCTGTAAAATGAGTCAGGCAGAGCAAGGACCTGAACCTGGTCTCTTCGGTGACTGTCACATTGTATTGGGACACCAGCTAAGCTGAGGTGTCCCTTATCTTCATAGATAGACACGTTATTAAAATGGCATGTTTCCATTAAAAAGTTTTGGCCTAATAAACCGTGTCTGTCTTTACCTTTTGCTACTAACAAACAATTTAAAGATGAACAGTAAAAAAAACCAACAACATAACAGAAGTGAACGCAATATCTTGTTTATTCATTTTAATTAGAAAAACCACCAAGTTTTTCAAACACAATTAATTTTTTGTCTTTTTAAGAAATAAGCATATTTTATGAGTTATTTTGTCTTTTTTAATTGCTTAATGAAAGAAATAACTCTTGTTCATCTGGTACCTACATTCTATTTAAATCTCTCTCCTATTTAATAAAATACAAGGTCTCTTCCACATTATTATTTTGCCTTCCTGTGAGGCAATGAAATTTTTCTTTTTTTTTTTTCTTTTTTTTTTTTTTTTTTTTTTTTCCCACAAGAGAGCTGACTGCTTTGCAGCTTACATAGAAGAGGAATGATTTCAGTCTGCTCTGTGGAGAAACATCTGTGGGGAAAAGTTATCATGTGTGATGAGTCCAGAAGCTGGACTTAATATGTAGATTTTATAACTTTTTTTCTGAAAAAGAGAAAACAGCTGCCAATTTCTCTGATTTCTGTGACTACGAAAGTCAGTTCTGTTCAACAGAAAAAGTATGAGAGGAGCCAGAAGTCCAAGCCATTTCAGAACTATTGGGATTATTGTAGATCCAGGACAATACAATGTGTAGAAAGCAGATTAATATCTAATATGGGGAAGAAGAAAGTTTCTCAAATTTGTGTAGCAGGAAAGGATCTCATCAGAGAATTTTTTCATAGCTGTCAATGTTACACAGTATTTCTGTGTAAGTAATTTGGGATAATTCAACCCTCAATGTATCCTGTAGTATACACTGCCTGTGATACAAAAGCAATTTATGTTAAGGAGCTTTTTTTTTCCAAATTTCTCTCCCTTTCTATTTTCATTTTGCAATATCAAAAGTAAGTGCTCTCTACTTCTCATATTTTTTTTTCATTAATTAGCTGGCTGATGGACTATAGCCAGTTCCACAGCTCGCTGAGCAGCCTAATATTAATATTATGTAGCTTTGTCACTTTACCCAAATGCTATATAGCTTCTATTCTATAAATAAACAGCAACTCAGTAATGAGAAAAAGCCTCTACGTCTTTTTGCCAGTGGGTTTTTCAGGGAAAGAAGGGACTGGATTTTAAATGTTTTATGTGTGCTAAGGGCAGAAGAATTTAAAAAAGCCAAGGTGGACTGGTTAGTCCTGTATGTGAAAGAACTCATGCAATCAAGCAAATTGAATCAAACAGCTGGATAAGAAACATTTTTAGCTTACCTGACCAGAAAAATATTGATGTAAATACAAAGAAAGATTTTTTTTTTTTTTTATGAGGCAGATTTCTGGAGAAAATGCAAATACAGCAAGATGATGGGGGCTGAGTTACATAACATATGGGCAGAGACTAAGGGAACACTGTATAGATGGAAGAATAAAAAGACCAAAGAGGTGGATCTAATTAAAGTCTTAAAGTAATGGAAGATTACATTTTAAAAAATGAAACCAGACTTTGCAGGTACTCAGTGAAGGGATTAGAGGGTTTGGGCACAAGTTTTGGTGAGGCAAATCCTGATTGCATGGAGAAAAACAATATATTGCAAGAGCTTCCTGGACAGGCTAGAGGGCCTTTTTCATTGGAAATAATCAAAACTCAAGTGGAAATGGTCCTGAGGAAGATACAACTTTGAAGCTAGCCTTCCTTTGAACAGAAGGTCACCTAGTTTGTAGATGATCTCCAAAGGTCTCTTCTACAATAAAATATCCTATGATTCTGTAAGATAAAACAGGTGTAGCTCTGTGGATTTAGCTTTTTTCTTTTTTTTTTTTGTTTTGTTTTGTTTTGTTTCTTAACTTAAAAATAGCCAGTCACACCCAGTCTGAGAAAATAATGATTTCAAGATTGAGAAAGAATTTTAAAATTTCAATTTTCAATTTTTTTAATACTAATTTTTATGAGGTCATTATTTGCATTTGAGCTTTGTGTGAACTTCCTGAACTTGTTGAAAGGGCACCTGGTGAACAGCTTGTGTCTGAGCAGCTATGGCTGGGCCCACAGAGACCATCTATATTTCCTGACTGAAGTTTAATGAAACAATACTTTGCCACTGAAAGGACCATTAGGTTTGAATGGCTCTGTTCAGGATATGGAGTTGCTGGAGCTGTAGTATGGAAATTCCCCCATGGAAAAGTGAAAGTGGGAAAAGACTCCATTTTCTGTTTGGAAAGCTCAAAAGACCATGATACAATAGTCAGTGGAGACACCTAGAAGAATTGTCTGGTGTAAAGCACAAAGAGCTGAGACCAGTGTTCATAAGGGTGATGAGAACATTGAGATTGTAATCACCAGCTTTTTCCCCAGCCTGTAACTTCTTTTAGGAATAAAGTGTAATTTTGTGTTTCTTTATTTCACAGTCAATTTCTTCAGAATGGTCTTGTCTGAAGGGAACATGTTAAGCCACTGGAACTTTGGAAATGTTACACATCTTGACAGTCCACTGCTCTAAAGGGTGTAGAAACATTACACACACAAACACAGAGACTGGCAGATATAGATACATATCTGATATGTATATATATATATATATAATATATATAAATATATATGTATATGAAGTCCACATCTTATACACATCTTCTACATATATACATCTTTATAGTATACTATGCTGAAAAAATTGATGTGTAAGAACAATCCTCAGCACACTATTAATCACAGATGTCATAGAATCACATGGTCCCACCCTCTGACACTAATTTTAGGATAAATTTTATTCAGAAGGCATGGATAGACTGAGACATACTTCTCAGATAACTAACAGAGCTCTCAGCTGCTGTAATTTATTATTATTGGGACCAAGAATGCCCATAGTGAACCACTAGGCAGTGAAACTATTTCTCAGTAATACACTAATCAGTTAAAGTTTTGTTGAGTTGTTTTTGCATTTGTGGGTAGACAGTTCACACTGATGAAACTTTCTACAATTCATCTTCTCTTTATTTGGGGATTTTTTTGTTGTTTTTTTTTTTTTTTTCCCTGAACTTTGGTCAGTGTAATTCTTCAAACATTTCTATATTTTACTTTCAAATCAGAAGTTTCACGATAACAGCTATGGCATGTACATACATTTGTAAACCCTATGAAGCAGACTTCCAGAGCCAGAACTTTCTGTTCATCTACAGAGAAGAAAAGGGTAGTTCTTAATCACCCTCAAGGATATACACAGAGATGTCAAGATTTCAAGAATAAAGGAAGTTTCTCTGAACCAAGTACATTGGTGAATATTAGAATTAGTGAAGACTTAGTGTCTTGTGGATCAAGAAAATACTGAAATGAACAAATTCAGTTACATGATGAGAATTCAGAAACTACTTGAAGGGACTATTTGAAGTGCCATGGCTATACCCTGCACGGGGCCATGATTATTGTTCACCTTGAGTGCCCCTCAGATCTGCATTTCTCTTCTATTAAACAAGGAAAATTGGTGTGGAAAAACAGGCCCAGATCACAGCATAACCTTAAATTCCTTTGCCGCTCAGCACAGAGATTAGGTTGGAATATATTCCTTATACAGAAGGTATAATCCTGGGATTTTTTGTGGTCCCTGACATATTGCATCAATGAACCTACCTAACAACTTGCTTCATGACAGAAAATGTAAATTTCTAATGATGGATGGAATGTCCTTTACCCTAACACTCTCCAGCAAAAGAATAGTCTGAAAACTATCACTGCTACTAAGAATAGTCTAACAGTGGTAAACAGAAGGGGAAGAAACTCTTTCCTCATAAAGCAATATACACTTGCCACCCTGGCCCTGAACTACCATGTCATCTTTTTCATCTGTACCCTGATGTGTGTATCATAAACCTTTTGGTCATATACCACCACAAAGTGAATCAGCACTCCTTTTCTATAGTAAATATGATTACACTATATCAGATAATCTATTGATATAGTCTTTACACTGATGACTCTGAAAAGACTGAATGTTAAAGAGTGAATACTGCCTTTAAAATAGTCTTTTAATATCTTTTCAATTTCATTATCAGTAACTCATGTTCTTTTTCTTGTGACCTCTCTTCCTTACGCTCAGCATTTGGTGTATCTTTCCTATAACTATTATATTGGCTTTTCTTTACTCAGAATTATATTTACTCAGTACGTAGCATAGATTTTCTTTAGGGTTTGGTGATATCAGTGAAAAAAATATTATCAGTGATCATTAAATGACACAGAAGTTGTGAACTACAGCTGTGTCTGAATTTAAGAAAAGCCAAGCAAAGTGTGAAACGGACAGAAAGATTATGCTGGACGTATTCAGCTCTGAAGTTTCATTCCCGGATCCTTCATCTGGAGAGTTTATGCAATGACTCTGCAGGAGTGGACCTGTTCAGATTAGTGGTATAATAAAGTAAGCAGTGAAACTTAACTGGAGAAGCGCTCTCACCAGGATGATTTTATGACACCCTATTAGGCAGTGCAAGATGGTGAAGATTTCATATCACAGTTTCTAACTCAGTGTATGATGTCATTAACTCAGGCAAAAAGCTGTTCTTCTGATTTAAAAGAGTTTGGATGCATGAAGCGATAGCTATAAAGTAACCTGAGAATAAAGAAGGAAACAAAGTATTATTAGGGACCTCTCTTACATATGAGATATAGTAGAGAAAGTAATAAAAATGTCTTCTCTGTGTAGTTACAGAGATAGGCTTCGAGCAGCAGAAGCAGAAATAAATTTGAAGTATGACTGCACATGTACAGAAGAGTGTGTCTGAGCTGCCTGATCTGCAATTTGCCTGTCAGCCTCTCTAGAGTACTGGTCCCAAAGTAGGCTTCAAGTCATCTCTTAGTTCTGATAAGAAGTCTGAAGCAGGAAACTGATGTTTCCGTCAGTGAGGAGTCCAGAGGAGGAGCAGAGAGCACAGGCTGAGAAATCAACATCAGCTCCCTAAGTACTTTTAGGCAGAAGCTGAGTTTAAAAGAGGAATGGAACCTCTGGCTCACTTTTTGAGAAGAGCTGACCTTGTGCCTAAAGAAGGATCCAGGGCCTTCAGAGGAACAGCTGAGGGACAGCTCTTCCACTCTTCCTTCCTTCGCTTTTAGGTTCAGCATAAAAAAAAATGGCTAAACGACATAAACCATTCTATAAATAGTAAAGGACATGTAAGAATTACAGGCATCTCACTTCAACAGCACTACTGGGTATCGTTTGAAATGTCTACTCTCATAATCACAGCATACCAAGGAAACACAAATAAAATGCATCTATCTCTAATTTTTTCATTGGTGGCTCCGGTGTCATTTATTTTCAGGGTAGATACCTTTTCCACCACATACCTTGTTGTCAAATACCCAGGCAGAGAAAACATGGAGTACTTAGTCATATGATGTTGGAATTGCAATTATTAAAACAGCTGATTTGTCTCTGATGTGAATGTTCCTAGGGAAGAAATTGTAATCAAGCAGCACCATATGGACAACAGAGATTTGGATCAAACAGAAAAGAGAGAGTGACTAACAAGAAATGATGAGTGTAAACTATTGTTATTCTAGAAAGCAGAGAGAAATTTACTCCTCTGTCTAAAGATGTTGAAGCTGGGTAACCTTCAGAAAAAAAAAAATTAATTACTAACAGAGAATATCAGGCTTCCCATTACTCTAAACCCTCGCAAACATAAGCTAAAAGCAGTAACATTTCTACCTTTTACATCTGCTGGGAGTTGGGTCTCTCAGTGCAATTTTCCCTGTTGTAATGTTGAGAGGTTTGAGGGCTACACCCTGGCTGGTGATGGGAGCAAAGGGGGGGAAAGAGGAGGAACACAGCGAGATCGGGGGGCAGCTGCGCTCTCTCGCTCATACGGCTCGGGGAAGGACGGTCGCTGGAAACTCCGCTCTGCCATCCCGACACGGGGGAGCTGCCTTCCTTGGCTGTGGGATCCCACAGCCTCCCTGCTGTTCTCTCTCTGCTGCATCTCCTGCCGACTTCAGACATCTTTTTGGAGCGTTGAGATCCGTGAGCAGCGTCTCCGCTCCGCCCTTCCCGTCTGGGACAAGGGCGCCGCTCACGGCAGCGCCCTGCGGCCCCGCGGGATCCCCGCGTCTCCTCCCTGCTCACCGGGGCCGGCAGGCAATGCCAAAAACAGTGACTGCACCGCAGGGGAAAGGTGTCCACTGCCGGGAGAACTGCTCACTGGGCTGCCTGCTCTGCTGCTCTCGCTCTTGTTGTGTTTTGTTTCCCTTGTTACACATATATATATATATATATATGTAAAGAACTGTTATTACTATCCCCCATATCTTCGCCTGAGAGCCCTTTAATTTCAAAATCATAGCAAAGTGAAGGGAGAGGGGTTTATACTCTCCTATTCAACAAGAGGCCCCTGTCTCTTTTAGCAAATACCTGCCTTTCAAACCAAGACAACATCTATGGGGAGTTCTAATCTTTGCTTTTTAAGAGCTTATTATTTGGTTTAGAGTGTATTACAAAACTCTAGACATTGAAAATCGAGTGGTAGAATCAGCAGCAAAGAAAAAAGTAACTTGGTGCCTAATATTAATAAACAAAAATGCACTTTAGTTGTGTTGCAGGAGTTTATGCCTTAGGGCAGCTGCCAATCAAGTAATGTTTTATGTCTCAGCACCTTGCTATTAAAACCAATCAGGGTTACCATGGAAACTGCAATTTTATCACATGCTACTTTTCCAGACCTTCAGCTCCAGAACATGCCATTAAATAAATATTTCTGAGTGAGGTGTACTTATGCAATTCTTAATAATTTGAAGGGAAATATTTTTAGCTCACAGTCAAACTGTGCCTGTTAAGCATATTTTTATTTTGCTTTTAACAATATACAATATACAATAAAGACTATATTAATGAACATATAAGACCTTATTCACTCCTCAAATCTTCAACTGTACAAAATAAAATGGGAAAAATAAGTTTCGCCTTTATATTCAGGATAAAAACATAATTATTTCAGTTCACAACATGTAAAATTATTACATCTTAAATATATTTATACTTTTTCTTTCATTTAGTTCACCTGCAATTAGGTAGATAATAGTGTAAATTATTATGGGGTTTATGAGTATATTTTTCAGAAGGATACTAAGTGTTGTATTAAAATTCATTATTACTATGCATTTAGTTTATATTCACGGTTATTCTCTTTTCAGGCTTATAAAGCAAAAAGAGCTTTGCTCTTTAATTTCTTTTTTGGGAAGATAATTTCTGTTCTTGATAATAGCACTGTATAATTGCAATATATGGAGTGTAGTTACAACTTGATTATTTCAGGTATATAAAGTGTACATAAGAGTATATAAAGCTCATTAATGTCAGTTACAGCTATTTCACAGAATGAGTAAGCCTGCCAAAATCTAAAGTGCTACACAAACAGGAAGTAGACACGCAGCAAAAGAAATTTGTAACTGTCCTACAAACGTAATAGTAGGATTCCTCCTAGTCAGCTGACTCTCATATTTAGTTTTGAGTGTATATGAGAGTCAGCTTATGAATTGATGGAAGAAATTAAGTTTATAAGCACAGGCTTTAAAATCTGGACGTGGTATTTTATTTGGAATAGATTCATTTTGCTTATGAAAGTAACTGAACATAGGACTATTTTTATTTTAGAACTGATACTAATTTGTTGAAAGAATGAGCAGGAGCTTTCATGAACTTGTTTCTCAGATTCTTCCAACCGCAAGAAATAAAAGTAACAAAAATAGCTTGATTAAACAAGAGGGCTAGGCATAGAGATGTGAGGTATGAAAGGAAAGAATATTTAAAGAAACAATAGCACAATAAATATTTTAATAGTGAATTCTGGCCAAATTTTACATTTGCATAATTTTAAAATTTGCAGGCATGCTGACGGTTTTCCCCCATGGAGCTTACACTCTTACTTTCCAGCCTACTGTATATAATGATTTGTCCCACAGGACAGCATAGTCTTCATATAAATACATCATTTATATTTAAATGGGAATGAGATTTGTTTCAATTACAGTTCTACTTTTAGTATTAGCAGTACTTATTTATTGGATGCCAGTATTAAACAGAGGGCAGTAAAAATTGCATAATGTTAGTGATTCTATTTGAAGCCAATGTGTTATGTACTCACCTTTATTTGTATACATCAAAATTGTGGTGACTAAGTAGTGATAAATTGCAATAAGCTATAAACTTAAATTAAAACCTGCAGTGTTGTGAGTGAATGATCCTTTTACATAGCAGAGAAATGCTGAGATGGACTAAACAGTCTGTCTTGTTCATTTCAAAGGTTTAGTCCACTTAATATGCACAGGAAACCACATTGAATAATGCCCTTCTGTTTTGGCGTCAGAATTTTTGGATAAAAATGAGATGGAGCAGGTTCAGACCAACCCCTCATTTCTAAATTGCTACTTACAAGGCAGACAATGCCTATATAATTTAGGGAAAACAGGTTTTTTTTCATAGATGTGCTTAAACTGGATCATTCTATCATTTTCTATGACACTGAACCCTCATGTTTCTGACCATGAGTTGCCTCTTTTATCAGTGCTAAAGAAGACAGACGCCTCCAAAGACTTGTTATTCCATACATTCTTTATAGAAAGCCCAGGTGTGATATTGACTTTTCCCAGTGCCCCTTGCCTGGGAGGCCCAGAGCATTGCAAACAGACAGTTCTAACAAAAACCAACACAAATATTTTTCATGGTACCCTAACTGCTGATTTTTTTTTATAATTTAGACTGTTCAACTTCTGATAGTTTCTCATTTACTGTGTAGTGTGTGGTCTGGTCCCTAACAGCAGATGGGTACCCTCCCTGATGTCATGTGCTGAGAAGTGCATTGCAATTAGACAGGAATATTTAGATTAAGTGTTTTATTTTCCAAAGCACTATCTTATTCTTTCTCTCTCTCATACCTCCCCTCCACTCTCTCTTAATATACTTCTCCTCCATCTTCCTGCTGTGCAGGGTTTTTACTACCATTGCCCAGGTATTGTTTAAATGGATTCAGCAAGCCGTTGTTTCTGTGGGGTTACCTTTGTTCCCTTTGCTGACACCTTTTCTACACAAACAGCAGACTGCATTGCTGCTGCCACTGCTTGAGACTGAGAAACAATTTCACACTGAGGATTTGCTTCTTTTTCTCTCCAGCCTGCTTGACAGTGATGCATGAGGAGGCTACTGTGAGAAGGGTTGGCCTCCTCCCTCTCCCCACTGACACAGCCATTACTTCTGGCTTTGTCACAGCTTATAGAAGATCACACCAGAGCTGAGGATTTTGCCTTGGTGACCGCTGCTTCTCTCTGATTCTCTGCTCTGAGTGGAATCATTGAACCCTATTTTCCTATGGTAACATCACGCCTTTCTTTCAATTTTCTGGTAAATAACTATTCCATCTTCTGCTTGGACGGGTACGTACATGAGGTCTAAATAAAGAGAAATAGAGGAGAGGCAGAAACACAAGCAGAAACACTGGCAACCAGAGAACAGCCTGTTCTTCAGATGTCTTGTCTATCTTATGACAAGCAAGTTTCTGCTTTAAGTTCTGGCTAAGCAGGAAATAGGTTTTTTGTCTGCTGGAAACAGTAATCAAGAAGTTTTTGTGGGAGTATGGGCAAAGATCTCTGAGGTTACAATTGTTCATTTAAAGGTATTGCTGACCCAGAAGAGGATTGCCAAAGAAATTAAGTTAATAAAATCAGAGGGAAGAAAATAAACTTACCAAATGTGGGACTGGGAAAATGCTCTTTCTGGCTCTGCCTCATGTCTCCTGCCTGACACTGGGCAAGTAACCCACTGAGATATCAACTGAAATAGTGGCAATGAACATTTCATCACACGGGAAAAAACTTGGAGCAGAAAGTGCAGAAGATTCATTACTGATAGAAAATAAAAACTCTTTGTATAAAAACTCTTTGCAATGTAGAAGTTGATTTCAAATGAAAATTCTTCATTTAGATACAAAATTATGCATACCATAGAAACTTATCTGTATATTTTTGATAAAACAGAAATCTAGAAAATCTTGTTTTCATCACAAAAACTTGTGTTATCAATAAAAAACGTAAAAAAAAAATTATGCAAAAATAGTATTTTGTTACTTGTTTTTGGTCCCAATTTCATTATTTTTCTCTCATGAGAAAATGCCCTCATTTTTATCCATTCCTCCTTCATCTTCATTTTTGATCTCTAGGCTCAAGGCTTCCTGACTATCCCTCGATGCTGAAGAAGACTTCCTGTCTCTCACCAGTGAGTAAGAAAAGAATGGTTAATGAATAGGAGGGTGTCATTTTTATCATGAAAGAGATAAGAGAGCATTTACTGTCTTCAGCACTTGGGAATTTTGCTTTGATTTATAGTTCCCTACAGGAGTTTGTATACCACATATAAGCATATCAAGTGAGATATGCTTCATTTCAGACAGAAAAGCTACATTATAGTTAAGGAGATTCTGTGCAAAAAGGGTGGAGCTAGGCGATAGATGAATAACAACTAAGTTTATGTGTCTAACTCCCTTAAATCCCCTTAAAATCTGGCTGTGAGTTAAATACAGTTAGGTTTAGGCAGGCAGATACCACTATTTTGCCTTTACTGCTTGTTTAGCCTTTGACCTTCAATAATTTACTTAATGGAGAAAACAGAGTACATCAGAAAAAATAAAAAGTTATTCTATATTTAAGTACATCTAGAATAAAAGAAAATATAGCAGCTGGTATTTTCATTGTCAGAGTAATACCATTTTATTTTTTCTCCAAGCATCCTCTGCTGCGTCAGCAAACAGAACTGCAGTTCTACAGTTTAGCTGAAAGTAAATCTCCAATAATTTCTTTATTCTGGAGACAGGAATATTAATATTGCTATATGAACCAAAACACAGCAAACAAGAAGCAGAGTCCAGAGTAGAGCTCAATTTTTGACGGCCTTTGGGTAGTATACTTAGTTCAGTGCCCTCAGTCAGATATTTGAGTTTTAACTCTTTTATTTCTCTATCAAGGTTTCTTGGTGTCTCAAAGAGATTGGGTTTTTTTATTGCAATTATGGACAAGAGAGCACTGACCCCAAGCAAGCAGCTTTGGCAAACACAGAATGTATATCAGAGGCTTTAAGGGATTAGCAATCCACAGACAAGACATTTCTCGAAGCATATGAAACATTGGCTGAGGAACAGTGTAAGGAATCATCTGGAAATATTTCTTACTGGAAAAGAAAAAAATCCACATGTGGAAGTATTGCCTTAAACAAGATCAAGAAGTTTATGTGATAGAGAAATCTGAGACAATCTTTACTCAGAACATCTGTACCCTAATGCCCCATAAAACACAGGCTAAAGTATCACAAAATCTCTATTGCTTTCTCCCTCTCTTTAAAACAAATAAGCAAACAGGCCCATCTGCTCCCTTTTGTTGATGTTGAAGAACACTTAAGGCAGCTGAGAGTGGAATATTTGCTTTCATTATTGGGTAGAATACTATCCATGTATTTACTCTATAGTTAAAATTAAACACAAGAATGCAAAAGGAGTCCTAGCCAGCCTGAATTTAATCTACATAAGACAGTGTAAAAGTGGTGCTTGAAAGACCAGTACTCTAGGGAGGGTGAAACTGGAAAGTCATCCACGAATGTAAGTGAATAGGTTTACTGTACCAATCAAGCATGCTGGCAGCAAGGACCACCTGCCAGAATAATCTTTCTCTCTGAGACTCTCTTAAGGAACTAAATCACCTGCTTTAAGTTTTATTTAAGTGAAATGGTGCAGAAAAGCAAACACAGTGTAACTTGTCAGCAGGTCCTCAAGGGAAGGGCTATTTCTTGCTTGCCCAGCTCACCAGACTGCGAGCCCTACCTTTTCACCTAGTCTGAAAGAAGTTTGTGTCACCTACTAATTCTTCTCTCCTACACACATGCACATAGGGTGACTTATAAGGCAAGTCAAAAGAATTATGATTTTGGTCAAAGACACATTTGTTATGGGGAGAACAGGCATGGTTATGATGGCTATCCATGCACCTCTAGCCCTCAAAGGAAGTGAAGCACTAGTAGTCACATATTTTTGTAATTTCATTTGGTGGTATCCTAAATGAGCTTTATACTGAATATCGTTTTAAGATTAATGTACTTATTGCTTATTATTGTTTGTGTGTTTGTGTGCTCTTTGTGCCATTTTCACTCATCCAGATACAGATACATAATATAAAATATTTTCAGTATTGAAAAGCAAGCAGGATATTGTTAAAAAGTATAATTAGTTTCATTTTCGGGGTAGAAAGCTGTAGATGGAAACTTCAGTGTCTCACCTCAATAGACATAAGAAGTTATAACCCTGCTAGGACATACTCATTACTCGTTCCATTCTAATACTATACAGAAAGATTTCTCTTTGTCCACATTGTGACTATTTTAGGAAAATAGTTTCCTTTAGACAATAATCTGAGACACCAAAAAAGTCAGCAGTTGCTCAGAAATTATTAGAAATATGTGATTGTTTTGTTTTTATTCTGGTATTTGCATATACAGCATATATTTGTATATACAGCATAAGATCTTTTGAGTGCAGATCCCCTGTACTGTAATGTGACTTAAAGTTTCACAATCTTTATTCCGTGTTTTCAGACTGAAGAATTTTTGTACCACTTGGCACCTACATTAAAAGCTCACTGAAGAAAGGCTTCAAGCAGTGTCTTATGTCTTGTACAGCCTTACTTACAACTACTCACTTAGTTCTGAGCACCAGATTTTGTCATTTTCATTCACAGTAAATTTTCCCTTTACTATATGAATTGCTCCATTGGTTTTACAGGCTTTGAAGTAAAAGATTGAAAGTAATAGAATTAAGTTCAGTATCTTCTGGGCTGCACTAATTCCAGGAATGATGAAGATACCATTTTTCTCCCTCTATCATTCCCTGTCTGGGTCAAAGAAGAGAGTCACAAGAGAAAAACAAAGCTATTTTTTTACACCCCAGAATTTATTTATGAATACGGTGATATTTGAGGCACATATAGGTCCTGATTGATTTTTTCCTGTAAACTTGTACTCCATGTTCTGGAGAATTAATTAGTCAGGAAAGGAAGGACTTGAAGTCAAGCTAAGTTTTTTGCCTAAAATATGTTGTTTTCTATGTCAGAGAGATAGGTAGAATATAAGATGCTTATTCTTTAATGAGATCTTTAAAATGCTATCACTGTTTTCTTTGCACTTTTTTCTTGCTTAATTTTCCCTCAAAACAAATAAGCAACCTCTGTTAAAATTGCATTTACTGACTGAAATGAAGGCAACATTGTGCTGTAACATGTTATTTACAAAGATCTTTGGGTGGCCACAGTAGAACTGCAATGTAACAAGCAATTAAAACTAAATCCTGTATAATATCTAAAAAAAAAAAAAAAAAAAAAGAAAAGAAAAGGAAAGGGTAAAAAAACTCCAAGATATTTAGATATAACAGGGCTTTTAGCACTGTAAGGCTATATCGTTTATCTAAAACTAATTGTGCACTGTCAAACAGCCTCTGAATGCACAAAAAAGGCTACTCTGATTTTTTTAGTTCCATTTAAAAAATATAACTTCCTTAATTTGTTGTTAATTTTGAGTTTATAATTCACGACAGAAAGGCAGACCTTTTCCTAAGAGATAGAAAACTACAAGCAGGATTCCCAGATACATGAGTGGACATGCATATATATCACACTGGAGACAAAAAATAAAATAATTCCTCTGGCCTTGACTAAAACTGCACAGTACTGTCTTTTTAATGACTAGGGAAATTGTTCCTGGAGTATCTCAGTGAGCTGATAATAATCTCAATAATCTTCAGAAAACAAGTGGCAATATTCCTTGTTTTCCAAAAGAGTCCAACATCTTCTCTAAAAGATTTTGGTGTCATTAATGTGAAAAGTGTAAAATGACAACCAAGCCTCTTTTTTTCCCATGAGTGAGTGCTGCGGTGCTTCAAAGCCCAGTGAATGAAAACTACATCAAAATACAAGAAATTATTTTCTGAAGTAGAGTTATCCAGAAATTGTGGCTATGTCAGAGGAAGCTGAGAGTATTCAGAGCTCAGGAAAATCCATCCTTTTCTTTGACTGTTAATGTCTCAGTAGGTCAAATTTACTGCATAAAGTCATGGGTGATACTTATCACATCTATTTTATGGTTTTACTTTGTACATTGGTTGCAAAGTAAGTGAAAATTCTAAATAAGTGTTCCAGCTTCTATTTTTTAAAATTTATTATCTAGGATAACCTTTACAATTACAAGGCTTCTGCCTCGGACATCTGCTGGATCAATGACCATTAAGGTGACAGAAAAGGAAAATTTCCTGTCTATATTCCCTACACACAAAGTAATACAGCTGATGGCACAAAAGATATGCACTATAAAATTCTTAGGGCCCCTAGATGGCAGTCAATAGAGGGATTAGAAATGACTTGTTCCTTCTACTTCAGAAAATTAGTAGCAGAGACACCTCTGTGAGCTCCTCTTGGGACACTATGATAGTAATTCCTTAATTCCATGTCTTCAGACTAGCTTATTACCTTCACTTTGTTGTGCATTATTTTGTGAATACCTGCCTGATTCTACCACTGTTGTCTTTTCTACTAGCCTGCATGCAAGCATTTATGTTTACTGAGTTACCAGAATGTACAGTTGTAAATGCAGCAATTGCAGCAGAGGAAATTGAGGGAATCAGAGGAATTGATGCTGCACAGGCCTGTTCACGTTTGCTATTTTCTGCAAAAAGCAGCTCACACAGTGGATGTGCCCCGGAGTGCAGGCAGTGGATTTATGTGACCTTGCTGGTGATATCCTTCTGCCAAGGACAAGGTCTCTGGGCCTGCTGAGATGCCCAGGCCACCAGGGCTGTGACAGAACCACACTGACTGTCCTTCCCTCTACCACACCCCTCAGACCTCGCTACTCCTTCGTCTCTTTCCTCTAAATCCCTCTTTCTGAGTGAGTGTGAAAATAAAGTCAAGTCCTCTACTTTCTTATCGGTCAGAACTATGATTTCCCACCTTAAGTATGCATAACCAAAGAGGGTGATTTTTAGGACCACTTAAGAAGAAATGCAGAGTCCTGTGATCTTTGCCCACCCCTATTGCCTTGCATAAAAAAATTTCTTTGTCCCATAAAACCTAATTTTTTAAATTGGACTGTATTATAAAGCATTTTAGAGTATAGGAGTTCATGCCTCTTTCTTATGTCTTTTATATTAAATAAGCTCTTGTGATCAAGTTCTAACTTCTGCTAAGCATAAAATGTGATTCAATACTTAAACTGAGCAAAAGCAATTTAATTTTCAGTGTCTTTGAAAAAGCAGAATAAGATCAGTGTGTCTGTGAGTTATCAGAAAAGCATGCCTTTAAATTAGTATCTTTGGTTTGGATCTGAAAAGTTTTGTGTAGATTTCATTAAAATTAGTTTGACTCCTTTGTTTAACTTCTGGCCTGTTGGGCTGAATGCCTTACATTAAGCTTGAATATCCTTGAGATAGATTCCAAGGTCCTTATCAAAGATCCAGCTCAAAAATATTTTAATAAACTGTGTGCTTCTATATTGCAACAGTGGAAATTTGTGAGCATTAAGACTAAGTGAAAATTGAAGGAATTTAAGCAGCTGGGTTCAGTCTTGCTCCCATGCTGAAATAATTGCTTCATCTGGGAACAGGACTGAATAACTGTGAGAAACTAACAGCTTACAGCAACACAACTGCTACAGCTAAAGGCAGAAATGGTGGATTCTCTGTAACAAGTGAAAGACAATAGTAGTATTTAGTTCTCCTGTTTAATCAACTAAATTTGGTGTACTTGCTGTAAGAAAATAACTAACATTTTCCTAAGCAAATTTTCTTTTGAGTACGTCTGTGCATTGCTATTATCTTATACACAAATATAATCAATTATTAGGGTTAATTCAAATGGAGCTCACTGTGGTCCATACCCAGTCAGATACAATGACCTTCATGTGCACTTCAAAACATCATACACTCAAATGCCATGATGAATTCAGATTAATTTATGGAGAAAGGTTTAGCTTTTGACAGTCTTTCAAAAGACCTCTTTCCCAGTCACGTGAAAAAGGAAGCTATGCTATAATTTTTGTTTTCCTCATCTAGACCTGTACGATTTCTATTAGGAAGTCCACCGAGGAAGTGCTGTGGCTACTAGATTGTCAGTTCTGGCCTGAAGAGGTCCATTTTTACATGCCTAAGCAGCCTTGTATCTTCACTGCTGTTCTAGGCAGGATTTTGTTAAGAAACTATCCTAGCCTATTTCATTTTATTGTCATCTATTGATTTTACTTGGAATTAAATAATACAAACTCTGAATTTGGTTTTCCTGGGAGAGTTCCACCTACTGACAGCCATCTTGTCAGGCATGTGATCTGAACTGAGTAATTTAGATCTGTGTTTCTTCTAGTCTACTGAGAGAGAGGAAAGCATTTCCAGAAGATTTTATCAAAAACATGTATTTAGAGCAGTGAAAATAAATTTTTCTCTGGAAGGAATGTTCTTCTATCTCGATGTGCTACAGAGGGAGGCTTAATTACTAGCATAGACTAAGGGGTTAACTGTTCAACAATTAGCTATGTGTGATGAATCAAACCAGGTCTATCTGAATATCCATTTGTTCAAATAAGAACAGTACTAAAAGTCTCACTAAACATTTGAGATTCATCGCTCACTAATTAAAAACATTTCTTGTAAAGATCTCACACAAGAGATTACATTTTTGAGCTATACCAGCAAAAGGAAAAGCATTTCTTTCATGGTTCAAAGCTTGATCACCTGGTCACTTAAAATACTTACTTCTTCTTGGCAGAAGGCATAATCACATTGAAATAGCATAACAATGTTGACATTTAGTGACCTGTTTGGCTGTCTTTTCTGGCTTAATAAAAAAGCTTTCTTTTATATTTTATTTTTGTATCTGAAAGACTGTTTACCCCGTGTTAAAGTTCATAGTGGTTTTCTATGTCATGTTGAAAGCTACATATTAATAAAATGTCCTTAGTAGCTAAAGTAAAAAGATGAGTGATAAAAGAGTCTAATGGAAGAGCTATTATCTATGCACTTCTTTTTTTAAGCCTCAAGGCCCATCCAATCTAGATCCAATGTTTCAAAATTATATTCCAGACCTAGTGGACTGAAGTCACAATCACACAATATTTGGGGTTGGAAGGGACCTCTGAAGATTATCTAGCCCAACTCCCTGGGAAAGTAGATTCACCTCTAGCAGGATCATGTCTTAGTGAGTTTTGAACATCTCCAGGGAATGAGACTCTACAATCTCTCTGAGTAGCCTGTTCCAATGCTCTCCAGTCACCCTCACAGTAAGGATTTCTCTCATATTTAGATAGAACTTTCTGTGTTTCTGTTTGTAACCATTACCCCTTATCCTGTCACTGGGAACCACTGAAAAGAGTCTGGCCTCATCCCCTTGACACCAACTTTTAAATATTTGAGTACAATGATGAGGCCCCCTTCTCAGTCTTCTCTCCTCCAGACTAAACACCCCAGCTCCTTCAACCTTCCCTCATAAGTGAGATGCTCCAAAGCCTCATCATCTTCATAACCCTCCAGTGGACCCACTCTGATGGGCCATTGTTCATTGTCTTTCTGCACTGAGGAGCCCCGAGCTGGACACAGCACTCCAGGTGCAGCCCTCACCAGGGCTGAGCAGAGGGGCAGCATCATCTTCCTCAACCTGCTGGCAATGCTCTTCCTAATGCACCCCAGGACACCGCTGGTCTCCTTGGCTACACGGGCACTGTGGGCTCATGGTTTACTTGTCCACCAGAATCTCCAGTTCCTTCTCCACCTACTTTCCAGCAGGTCATCCCCCAGCCTGTGCCTAGGGTTATTCCTCCCCAGGTACAGGATCCCTTTGTTGAACTGCATTAGCTTCCTCTCTACCCAACTCTCCATCCAGCCTGTCCAGATCTCCCTGAACAGGAGCACAGCCTTTGGGTCATTCCTCCCAGCTTTCTATCATTAGCAAACTTGCTGAGGGAGCACTCTGTCCCTTCCTCAAGGTCACTGATGGATAAGAACAAGACTGGATCCAATACTGACCCCTGGGGAGAGTGCTGGCTACAGACCCACAACTACACCCTGTGCCATGGACCACCATCCTCTGAGCTCAGCCCCTGAGCCAGTTCTCAGTCTATGGCACTGTCTACTTACCCAATCCACACTTCCCAAGCTTATCTATGAAGATGTTATGGGAGAGAGTGTCAAAAGCTTTATTGAAGCCAAGGGAAACATCCAATGCTCTCCCCTCAACTACCTGGTCAGTCATGACATTGTTCAAGGCTGTCAGATTGGTCAAGAATGATTTTGCCTTTGATTAATCCACATTGACTACTCCTGGTAACACTCTTTAGCTCCCTATGCTTAGAGATGATAATCAGAATGAGCTGTTGGACCACTTTTCAAGAGCTGGAGGTGAGGCTGACTGACTGGCTGTCTTCTAGGTCCTCCATGTTGCCTTTTTTGAAGACTGGAATGACACTGGCTTTCCTCCACACACAACTCTCCTGTTCTCCATAACCTTTCAAAGATGATGGAGGCTGGCATAGCAATACCATCTGCCAGCTCCCTCAGCACTCATGGATACATCTCATTGGGGCCCATGGCTCTGTGCATGTCAAATTTGCCTAAATGTTTTCTAACTTGATATTCCTTGAGAAAGGGAAAATCTTCCTCCAGACTTTCTCTTGCCTCTGGGACCTGGAATTGCTGAAGACTGATCTTAGCAGCAAAGACTGAAGCAAAAAGGGCATTCAGTAACTTTGTCTTCTCTGTATCCTCTATCAACTGGGCACCCACCTAAAACAGATAGGATTTAATGTAGGTGAAAAGGTACATTTACTGCCACACATTCCAATGTTGTGAATAATAGTAAAGCTTTCAAGCACTGAGTACAGAACTAATACTGGTAGTGAAAGCAAGGTGGGCACTCAAAATAATCTGCTGAAAACTTGCATAGCAACAGTTATCCTTAATAACCAGGGAAATTTTTTTTTGTTCTCACTTTTTAGAGCTTGGATAAGCCCACATTCTAGTATTCCTACTTGTATTTTTTCATATTGCAGTACTTTGAATTTATTGGATTTTTTATACAAACGCTAAAAAGCAGAACAAAATCTATTCCACCTACCTAAGTTCATCACGTATTATAAAGGAAAGGGAAAAAAACTGAATGTTTTGAGATTTAGTTGTTGACAGGTCCTTTAATTGGATTTAATAAAAAGATGAAGCTTCAACAAAATAGCCTATGTTTTTGACTGATTATAGAACTTGCTTATAAATTAAACAATAGAAAATTTTTTAAAAAATTAAGCAAAAGTTTTCTTTAATGTGCCAAGTAAGTTATCTCTCTTTCAACTAAGCATTAAATATAGGGCTAGAAGACTTGGGTATCTAGTCCCTTTTATAGTGACCATGTAACAAAGAAAGTTATCTTCATGAAATTACGCTGCCCAGAGAACCTGTGAATGCCCTATCCCTTGAAGTGTTTAGGGCCATCCTCTCTTTTATATATTCTACCATCCTATTTTTGAACTGGCTACAGCAGCATTGATGGCCATAACGAATTCTCTTACAAGATTAAATATAAAATTTTAAAAATTATCCTTTCTACATTTACTATTTCTCTTATTAGTATCAGTACCTCCCAGCTTCTTTTTTCCTTCATCAATAATATTATTTATATTTACTTCTAGTTTCATGTTTATCTATGTTTTCTTTTTCTTGCTAAAACTCAAAGTAGTTAGTACACTAACACTTCAGAACTTCTTTCTCTCCATTTCTTAGGTTAAAGTTCTTCTTATCTCAATTTCCCAAACACTGGTTCAGAAACCTCAATTTTATTGTAGCAGTTGTGCATCCTCAAAGCACCCTCACCACTACCAGCCCAGGAGAACCGTTGCAAAGGAAATCTATATTCTGCCTCAAAAGTGTATTTATGATACAAGCCAAGGCTTCTCTGTTTGGAAAGTAGGTCTGAGATCAAATTCCTCTCTGAAATCATCCCCAGTCTAGGGTAGGAAAAACATCAATTCAGTGTTAAAGACTCTGAAACAGTTTAGGTTGCTCCAGATGTGGAGGATGGAAACCCACAGGGGGTCACCATAAGAATCCTTATGGACTTGTACCTATAAAGACAGGAGCTTTCAGAGTGTAAAAGTTAGGTATTTTAATGTTTTAAGTGACATCTTTTTTCTTCAAACTTATTTTCTGTGTTGGAGGTAAGCTAGGTTTGCTTGACTTGATGAGGCTCTGAATTCTCACCAGTCCACAAGAATTTTGGGTTTTGTTCTGCTAACTAAGTACAATCCCTCTTTTCACATCAAAGAAGCTGAATCAGCACCCGAGAAAGAATATTATTTATCAATCCAGAAATAGTTATAAAGACCTGGAATAGATTCAACTGTCCTCTGGAACACAAAGTTGTGCAGATAAAGAAGCAAGGAAGCTATGACTGGTGGAGCAGATTGTGCTGGCAGGAAAATCACTGATACAAAACCAAAAGGCAGTCAGTGGATGAGAGAGTTTAGATCGAATATCTGCTTCATAATTTTGAATTGGTACTTAGATTTTGAGATAGATAGCCATACGCTGAAGGTGGATCAGAACTACATTGCTATCCTGCTGTCTTCTAGGGGAGACGGTAATCATAATTAATTAATACCAATCTACTTTTAATAGAGTGTTTCTGAGCTACATTTCAGTAACAAATGTTACACACTAGAAGATAAAACATAGCCCTATCTGATATATGTGGAGCCTCAGCTGTACATATTTGACCCCTATTTTACACAGTTGCGGCTCATTGATTCTTTCTTTTAAACTCCTGGACTGAGCACTCAGCAATCATTGGACCACCCATACATCTTCTGAGCTGATTTAGTCTATGAACTGTAACCCTGCTACAGGGCTGTAATGTTTCTGGCACCTACAATGCTGGCTGCTTGTCATTATGACATATAACCTAGAAGATGTACTTAAGAACAAATAACCTCAGAAGTGTTAACATGCCATCAGTCTTTTCAGCTAAAGCAAAGACAGGGCTTGGGACTATCCAAAAATGAATAAATGAGCAAATTCACATACTATCTCAGTAGCCACCAAAGTTCGGGTTTGGAACCAAAAGTGTCAGAGAAGGAAAGAAACTTCAAAACTATCTTAATGGCTCAAAACCCCCGTTCATTTTACCTGGTGAAAAGTTTCAAAGTCACACAAGCCATTTTCATGCTTTTACTCAAAATATATATATATTCTTTTACACTTAATGTCTGTAATATGAATCTGATGATGGACAAGCTTAAATTATAAATATTTTCCTTTTCCAAGGTTTATTAGAAATGCCAGTATGAACATTGACTGTTTGAAATGGAGCATCCTAATTTAATGTAATAGAACTTTCTAAAAGGTCAGGCAGAACATTTTACACTGAAAATTAAAATATAGATAGCACTAGAGATGGAGTTACTGTTTATCCCACTTCAGTCCTCTTCTTAATAAAATTGCATTGAATTTTTTATAATACATCAAAAAGTCAACATGAAACCGTTCACACGGTATTAAATATATCAACAATATAAAGCTGGGTCAGATAATGGCAAAATTAAACAAAGACGAAAGGTAACAATACTGGCTTCAATTAATGTAGCGAATTAATGAATGATCTCTATTACTCTACTCATGTTCATTAAACAAGTATAATAGGCTTCTGAATTGTCCATATGAACTCAGAGAGTCTATTCAATCAAAATTACCTATGCTTACTGTCAATCCCTTGCTGATTATTCATCATCAGAGGCATACATAACTAGCCCTTTGGCATTTGCAGTCGCTGTGGGCTCAGGCATGCAGCATTACCAGGACTGTGTCACCCAAACTGAATAATCTCCCATCTTATGGAGTGTGTGGGGGGTGTGTTTACACACATAATTAACATATTGGTTCTTATTAGTTGCCTGTAGGGCTATTTTCCAGCCATGTACTCTTCCCATCTTTTAGAACAATAGTGTGATTTCAAGTGTGGACTCCCAATGGTGATCTGTATATAATATGCAATTTCTTTCAGTCCAAGTAGGCACTTCCTAAAGAAAGCAGGAAGATGGAAGTATGACATGGACAAAACTGCATTTTTCTGAGTTAGAAGCAATAAGGTGGAAGTGTCCTAGCAGTTTCCAGTGACTGGTAGAACTAAAGCAACTTCTTGCAAAGGAATGGAGAGTTGTTTATTTCAAATATGTTGTCTTAGAGGAAGCATCACTATTTTGTTCATGTTTATCCAACTGGTTTCTCACAAGCCACAGAAGCAGGATTGTATTGTCTGCTTTGCTTTCATTTGCTTGAGTTAGGTGATCACAGTTCAGCCCTTAACCTTCCTGTGTTTTTCTTGCTGTTTCTGAGCTGAAAACAATAAATCTTTCTCAATAGGTTATACAAGACAGTCCTGTGGTTTTCTTTTAAGATGGTACATTATTTTTGTGCTATTTTATGACAGGAGTATTAGAATGAGGTAAAAGCACTAAACTCATATTAAATGTTTCTGTAGGAAAAATGGTTGCATTTATTAGGATTAATAGACTACTTATTCTGGAAACTAAAATCCTCTTTTTATTCACATGCAATATAGTGTGCAGGTAACCAAAATCCAATCTTCCTAATCCTCAGTGAAGCAGCTTTTTCCCTGACTTCAGCGACAGTTCAATTTCTGTTATGCTAACCATATGCTCCTGATTGATTATCAGTTATATTTAATTATTCAGAGTTACAGATGGCAGTTTTGTGAGGCAAACTGCTGATCTCTGGAGGCCCTGTGTGCTCTGCCTCTGCAGTTACAACTTTTGAGTCCCTGAGGCTGGGAAAAACAGGTAATTTAACCACTTCTGTAAGGTGCATTGGCCTATACAAGTAAGAGAGAATGAAAGGATCCTGGTATTAAGCTAGTGGACTAAATACATAGAGATGGAAGAGGGGATATTAAGATAAATTCTCTGAAACCACCTGTGTTGCCAGTAATTAATGCCACTCTTTCTCCTTATCCATTGAAAGAAACATTTCCATAGTGCTAAAATTATTTTCCTTGTTATTTTTTTCCTATTCTCCTGATTTGAAGGGTATTTGTACTATAGTAGAGAAGCATGTCCTTCATTCCACACCAGTAGGATCTTAGTTCTGAAATCTCTGAGGCCTTGCCATCATGTGTTGTAATCCCAGTGTTCACTACAGAACAGAAAATGGTGGGCAAAGCAAGATGGGTCATAATAATTTGTACCACAGTGGAAGGTATGTAGACTGCAGGAAACAAGAGAAGAAAATATTCCGTCTTCCCTTCTCCCCAGGTTAGTAGTTTAAAAAAACAAATGTTTTAAATCCCCTCCTTGCTCATTTTTGGTCATCAGTACCACAGAGACAGTGGGAGAGAATCCACTGGCAATTTTTTTTCACACTTCTTTCTTGAGAGAGGTTTTTTGTTTTCAATTCACCTGATAGTGCAGTCCCAGCAGAATGCACCTAACAAATCATAGTGAGTGTCTGCACCTTGCTATGTATCAAAGTCCCTTAATGTGCCAACAAAGTTCTTCAAGGTCAGAAAAGCAGTTTATCAACCTCTTATATCTCTTATAGGAGACAATAAATTTATTCTACTGTTGGAATCTATGAATAATTCAGATGCTCTGTGAGATAAACACTATTGCTTAGGATGCTCTGCATGTCATTGTCAACTAGTACCAAACACTGTCATTGCTCCATGTACTCTGTTCTTTTTAGTTTCCTCTCAGCCCAGGAAAATGCAGTGCTGTATGGCTTGAATTTTTCTGTGTCCTTTAGCTCCTTAAAGTTTGCTTTTTCCTATTACCTCTTTCCATGAATGAGTAGGTTGAGAAAAATTAATGTTTTGAATAATTGTTTGGTCCCTTCTCTTGTAATTTCTAAGAAGCCTAAAAATCTACTTTAGAAATGAAAATAGCAGTTGTCTTTTAAAGGCCTCTGCATTCCTTATTCCTATCAACAAAGAAAACAAAATATCTACCTTAATTAATTTTATAGTAATCAATTTGGGAAACTAAAACACTCTTCAGAAGCTTAAGACACATAACTTTGGTAGTGAGCTTTGTATTAAAAAATGTGAGTATGTCCATTTTTGTGTGATGTGAAATAAGTATGGTTACACTGGTCCTTGCAGAACACATAGATACTTAAGTATATATGCATGTTCTGTTCAACAAATAGAAATAAGTTTATATCTCCTGATTATTTTTAAAGAGCAATTAAATTAATGGCAGCTTTCCAGTAAAAGTGAGCAAGTCAGAAAATCTCAAAATTGAAAGAATAATAGGAATGGTTTGGCCTCAAAACAAGAAAGTTAAAAGAAAAAAATTGTTTTAGCTTTCCTTTAACGACTTCACTGAGGACACAGTTCTTTGTGAAACAATTCTCAATAAATTATTGCCAATTTAGTAGACTGTTATTTTTTTCTACAATAGCAAAGCTATAAAAGGAAAATGAATTGTTTTAATTTGGTAGATTTTCTGGTCATTCCAATGTTTATATAACATAAAGGCTTCTTTAAAGGAGTTTTTTATTTGTTTCTGCACTTGCTTAGTGTCATCAGATTCATAAAAAGTTTGTGGTATCTCTTGTACAGCTACATTGAATCACATCTTTCAAGACAATGTTCCCTAGACTGAACATTTGGATGTAAAATGGATGTTTTGTGAAGCCTGTAGTGTTCTATAAGCCAGCAGTGTGCCCATGTGGCCTGGAGGGCCAACACTGTCCCGGGGTGCATGAGGAAGAGTATGGCCAGCAGGTCACGGGAGCTGACCTCTCCCTCCAACCATCCCTGGGGAGGCCACACCTGGAGTGGTGTCCTGTTCTGGGCTCCTCAGTGAAAAAGAGACAAGGAGCTGCTGGAGAGGATCCAGTGAAAGGCACAGAGATGATGAAGATGAAGAAGAGGTTGGGGAATCTCTCTTAGGAGGAGAGGCTGAGAGAGCTGGGCCTGTTTAGTCTGGAGAAGAGGAGGCTGAGAGGGGATCTCATCACTGAATATAAATATCTCCAAGGTGGGTGCCAAGAGAATAGTGTCAGGCTCTTTTCAGTGGTGCCCAGAGACAGGATGAGGAACAATAGCCAGAAATTAAAACACAAGAAGTTTTACCTCAGCACAAGCAAGAACTTTACACTGAGGGCACAGAGCACTGGAACAGGCTGCACAGGGAGGCAGGCTATGGACTTTCCTTCTCTGCAGATGTTCAAAACCCACCTGGACCTGTTCCTGTGTAACCTGCTCTAGGTGACCCTGCCTTGGCAGGGGGGTTGAACTAAATGATTTCCAGAGGTCTCTTGCAACCCAAAAATTTCTGTGATTTTGTTATTAATTTCAAATTCTGCCTTCAAACAATTATAAGGAAGAAAAAAGTTGTCTTTTCTGTGGTTTACAGTGGCTTACGATATGTTTGTGTTAAGCACTAGATAAAAATTGAAAGGCAGTTGTTGAGAAGATTGGATTTTCTTTTCTTCTAGAGCAAAACTTAAAAGTCTCATTAACTAAGTAACATTCATCCTACGTAAATAAAAACTTTTCTCATTTTAGCTTAATGGTTTTCCTATTCCACCTTAAAGCACTTTTCCACCTCAAAGTCTCCTTAAACCTAATTCAAACTTTTTTTAGTTGATTGATAATTATTTTACTTTTTAAAATTAAAATGGTTTAAATTAAGCAAAATATTTGTTTAATCTGAAATAAATACTGCTATTCATGTTGTATTTGATTGATTGATCTTTTCTTAATCACAGAGCTTATCCAGAATTTTTAATGAAATTGTGTGCATTTAAACATTTTGAGTCTCAAAATGAACAATTGAATGTTAGTTGAAAAATTTTACTAGAAAATATTAAAAATTTTCCTTACAAAAATTCTCAAGTGGTTTTGATTCTACTTTTTTCATATATAGTATTTGTACTGTGCTAGTAATCTGAAAAATCATCACTGAACCTCACAAATTTATATTAATTTCTGACCAATATAAATTTAAACTAATAGTGTGTCATCATAAATATTCCACTCGAATTAAAAAAAACCCCCAAAAACAACAAAATGTTTGGTGAAAGAGGAGATGGAATCCAGCCTCAGATTTCTGGGACAGTGACTGAAAGGCACAAAAGCTTACCTCTAATTTGTAAGTTTAACGGCCCAGCCTTGCTCTCTGACAGCTGAGACATTGCAATTAATGTAAAAGGAAGATGCTTCTTTTCACCACCCCCTCTTGGGCCTTTCCTGAGTTACAAGGACTAAAAGAGGCAGGTGAAAAACCCTTGGAGCTGTTGCTTCCAGTCAGCCCACATGGAGAATATACCCCCTAAGTGAGGCAGGACACGTCAAGAAACAAAGTCCTTTTTGCCTCTTACTCTGTAAAAAATTTATTTTTTTAATTCCCCAGTAAAAATGCCTCTTTGGTTACTGAGACAATAATTAAGCATGCTCTAGATCTAACAGGCAGGAAAGGTTCTCAGGCAGCCTTTCTTCCAGTGCATTTCAGATGGCAACGTCCAGCTGTTCCTGGAAGGATTTTTGCCTTCCTCAGACTGGTATAGTCCTTAAGCCACAGCAAATTAATGGAAAATGCTTTGTTACCTATACTTTGTTGATGGACCTAGATCTGATTTTATACTTGCTGTAATTTGCCTTCATTTTATTTGGGTTGCTCTAGGAGAACACAGTTAAATATGCTGTACACTGTTAAATGAAAGTATGCAGTATTTATTAACTGATGCAAGAAGTTCTAATAAAATGAGTAAAAATATTGGAGGTCTATACAAAAGATATTTTTATATAATTAGGCCTCTTCCAGAATTATTTGACAAAAAGTGTAAAAAAAAAGCAGACTATTTACATAAT
This sequence comes from Sturnus vulgaris, assembly GCF_052056855.1. Classification (NCBI taxonomy): domain Eukaryota; kingdom Metazoa; phylum Chordata; class Aves; order Passeriformes; family Sturnidae; genus Sturnus; species Sturnus vulgaris. Next base: position 26,272,163 of record NC_142243.1, on the reverse strand, counting down.
AGATTTCCTACAGCATTAAGGGTTTCCCTGTAAACCTGCCTCATCTGTGCAACGTAAACAGTATCTACATATTTTCATCTTTAGTATGGTTGTAAAGTAATGTTTCTTTTATATGAGTCTTATCTTCCAGCTGTAAATTTAATAGTTACTGCAGACTATACCACTGACATTAGTTTTAATGATGTGAGACTCCAATAACTCCTAAAGAGTTTAAGATTAATGCAAAAGAACTTAACTTTGTGAGTCATGACTTACTTTTATTAGTGACTCTGCAGTTTGATTTAGATTGAGACTGGGAGAAGGTATTATTTGCCCATAGAAATGAGAGGCTGTTCATTTTATTATATCATCCATAAGTAATATGTCAGATTCTAATTTCAACAGGGATTCAAATATTTAGGGGCAAGTAGGGTCAAAATCCTTGCAGACTGCACAGCACCCAAATAGGACTCATTCAAACCGTAAAAGAGGGGATTTGTGGGAGGATCCAATCGTCAGTTTCAGACCTATGCTTCAAAAAGCAAAAGCAAATCTCAAGTACCAGAGGCAGAAAACCACAAAAAAATCATTTGCTTTGTTGGTTCAACAGCAAAGAATAGAGTGTGCTGTTACATCAGATAAGGACATTGTCAAACTGAAGCCTGATAATTTCTTTGTACCCATCTAACCAGACCATTGGAAAAGTACCTCCCTACTTCATATTTTCAGGTAATAAGAATGAGGCTGTCAGGAACTGAAGTAAGGAGAGAAGAGAATAGTTTTCATATTGAAGGCGTCTGACAATGAAGTGGCTGCAATACTGACAAAAGTATGTAATTTAATGTGAATAAATTGTTATACTGTATGGCAGCAGATGTATTAGCTATCTTTAAAAGACATGTTCATCATGTTATGTTTCCAGGGGTCTTAGAAAACTGAAATTGACCTCACTACCAGGGCAATCCATACAGTCTTCAAAGCAAAATTGAAACCATTATGTTTTTATAGACAGAGGGAAAAAAACCCAGAAGAGTATTCTTTCCTGTCAGATAAAATACCAAAACAAGTCTCTCTGAACTGTTTGATGATGACAAATAGCAAACAGTGTGAAATAATTCTGAAAAAGGCCAAGTGTCTAAAAAAAATTTCCGTATAGACTTTCCATATTTTTATTAATTTTATTCCTGCAGCCATTAATAACTATTTTAATGATGTCAAAACAGTGACATATACCACATACCACTGATGTTTTACAGCCATTCTTACTATCAGGACTCACAGAGGAGTAATCAAAATGATATTAAAACAGATCCATGCAAAGGAATGAGATTAATAATTTGGCATTGTAAAATGTTAAAAAGGGACAAAGCTATGTTAGACAAATAGCAAATGATAGGCACAGAGAAAATAAATCTTTTTTTGTTTGTTTCTTCATTCTCAGGAAATGAAGTGATGAGATTTTTTGACAATGTTAAAAAAAACCAAAAGATCAAATATAATAAATGAACGCTCTTTCCAACGTTATTTTTTATTATTTATTTTTGTCTTGGATTTTTTAGACTGAACTAAATGTTCCATGTCTTTTAGTTCCTTTTTATTTCAGAACAGCTTTGGCTTCTGGAAAATATCCAAGAGACCCTCACCTAGTCAGAAAAAGAAGCAGAATAATAACTGAATTAAAAAGGTAATTAGTGCATGACATCAGATAGATTTTACTCTGACCAGGCTATGATAGAAACAAAATTTTACCAAGCATCCTCAAAAATGCATCCCAAGCTCTTGCCATGCTTTCTTAGGATACAAAATAAGGAAGAAGAGAGACCTGTGTCATGAAATAAACAACATTAGCCACTAAATGACAGTTCTCTCAAAGCTGGGATCAGCAGAAATACCAAAAAAGGCCACAAATATTTTGATCCCTCTGAGTTTCACTACAAAGAAAGCTCTAAAGCACCCACAAAAGCAGACATTTTTTAATGAGTTTTGTGCATAGAGACTAGAAGTGGAACCACTCACTGAATAAAACAATGACTGAAGAATGAGGATAGTATTTCTATAGCATTCCTGGAGAAATTCTGGCATTCCTGTTTCACAGCTGAGAATCTGAGGTGTAGAGAAATCACTGGTCTAAAGTTACTAATGTTTCAGAAAATGCAAACCATGTAGAATCTCCCATGGATTTCACATTTGCTGCATTCTGGAGCTAAGAAGCAGTCACATCCATCTTTTTTTTTTTCTCTTTCCTGTTTCTTGCATCTCCAGCCTTTATGCTCACCATTTATTTTCAAAGACAAAGAATTTTATGATGACTGACACCTTACCAGAAGTACCTGCCCTTTTAAGAGATTTTCTTCATAATTTGTGAATTGGACTGGGAACGAACTACTATATTTTCAGAAGTAACTTGAGATTAACCACTGAAAAAGTTTCATCTTTAGAATGGTTTAGTATGTCTCTCAGCTCAAAGAGGGCACAATAAAAATGAAATATTGACCTGAGTATCAAATTCATAATTGCCAACTTACTACTAAGAATGTATTTTTTTTTGTTTTTTCTGATATTCTGCTTCATTTGGTAGATGTGTTTCAGTATTTGTGTGATTAAATCTTGTTTGTTTATGTCACCTAGTCACAGCATTGCTTGTAAATAAAAGTTATTAAAAGGAATCAAAAATTTTGCTGCTTTGTAAACAAACTTCATTAAATACACAGAAATCAAGATCTAGCTATAAAATCTACCTCTCTTTCTAATATAGCCCAAGATGGTTTATAGGACTGTGGATTCCACATAACCTAAATGAACTCAAGGGAGAAGTGCTTTTTAGTGAGGGTTTACAGTCTGACGTTCATTAAAAGCTGAACAGAGCTTTTTTTTTTTAAAAAAAAAAAAAGTAATTGTGACCAGAAAAAAATTAAATCTTTTTTTTAATGAAGTAGATTAGAAAATATCATTTACGTACTCTCAGGTATTTACTTATTAAAGAACCCCACTGACTTTGATAATCAACTTAGTAATTCCTAATTTCTTTCCTGTCAGCCATAAGTCACACATATATATTTGCATGAGTGCATTGTTATATCTGCTTTATAATAAAATTAATGTACTCTTTCTATTCTATGTATTGTGGCTTTACAGCTGCCTGTAATGTTCATGAAGCACACAGACTCCAGACATTGCAGAAAGTAATAACTGAAATAAAATTTTTAAAAAAATTAGAAATTAATTAATTAATTAATTAATTAAATATTTTTGTGTAGCGATATGCAATGCTCCTTTTGAGTGATGAAACCACACTCAGAAGTCCTCTGGGCTGCCTCTGGATAAAGAAGGCAAAATTTTGAGCCTTTTATAATCTGTTTTTTATAAATTCACATTAGAAAATTCCTAGAAATTATTTTTTATTTTAATATTAATTTGTTGTTCATCTCATGTAAGATGTATGATAAAAACTGCTCTCAAAATATAGGTCAGCTTTAAAACCTGTAGCATTTTGCAGCACCATAGAATACTTTGTCATATTTACATTTAAAATTTATTCGAGTCTGAGCCAGAAGCTAACAAAGGAGGAGAGAATGCCTCCTTCTATAGGAGCCTCATTTTATCATATACTTCTACGAAGAGCAAACCATATGGCAAACTCACTAGAAGACTTATGCTATTTAAAAGCTGTAAACATCTTTCTTATTTAAACAACACAGAAGGAAATTGAAAGTTTGGTGACCAAGTTAATTAAAACACAGCGTGGCACCAGAGGAAAGTAGAACCAAAATATGTTTGGTTACAAACCCTGTGAAACAAGTCAGTATAAATTTGGCTTGGGAAATTTGTAGAATATTTACAGGTCAATATTATATAAAGTATAAATAAACAGCTCAAGTATTGGTACATTCTTCATCTAACACAAGCACAGTTTACCAACTTTCCCATGCTGGCAAATGGTTATTTCACATTATTAATACAGGTAAACCCTCTAAGAGTAACTGATGGTAAATGCTGAATTTTAAATTACAAGTATGATGTTTGATGTTATGAATGGACCTTATTATCCCCAAGAAATAAAGATCCCTCTCTTCACTAACTCAGTGAAATTCCTTCCCTCTTTACGTCTGCATTACAGGCATCCAAGTGCCTGAAAATTTTTGCTTTTTTTTAACAAGTGAAAGGTATAGTACAGTAGGTATATATGAGTGACAGGACCCAGCTTTGGACCTATTAAGTCCTCTTTCAAAGGTTAACCTCTATAATACACCAGAAATACAGCATGGAAACTCAGAAAAGTAAATTTCTGCACGAGAACAAAAGAAAAAGTTGAAGATTTTCCTTCCTAAATCAGACAGAAGTTATTAGTGAGTTGGAATTGCAAGCAGTAGTGATCTGTCCTCTACTAATTTTGTTCATGTAAATGAATTGGATAATGCTTCTGAAAGCAAGATTTTCATGTGATTCTAAATTAGGAAGAATAATAATTAATGAGGAACAATGCAGACAGTAACAGGACTAATAGATGACAAATGTAGTTCAATGAAGCTTAATGCAGAATAATGAATCTGGTAGTAAAGTTAAAAAAAAAAAAAAAAAAGAAAAGAAAAAGAGGGAGAGAAAACCTTACCACCTGCAAGCTCAAACACACACACGCATACAAGAACAAAATAAATGAATCAAACAAAGAAAGGAAAACAAAGTTGAAGGTATGTCCTTTCCTAAAAGGAATCTTTTGCCAGGCTTAACGATCAGGATTTCCAAAGGATAAGAGAAAAGGTTAAAATTTGGTCAAACTCAGGTAAAATGTGGAAAAAGAGATGAAGATTATAACACTTAGAAAGAAAAAGCTGGTTTTGCTGTTCTGTTCCTGACTTCTCCCATCATTTTGGACCCTAAAGCGCTTGCTTGCTAGGCACTGAGCATGTGCAGTGATAGATACATTGATACTTAGACAGCAACTGTTGCAGAAATTTGTACTTTATTTTTTGCAGTCGGCGGGATTGCTATATCCACGCAATTTCAATCCACCTTTTGCTGTTTGTCTTCAGTCAGCCTGGTAGCCATGGTTTCCAAAGATTCCCTGTCAACACTACACTGTTGGAAATTATTTTTATGAGTATATGCAATGTTTATACACCCCACTGGCACGACTGCTCTTCAATAGGCAATTCACAAAAGAGCAACAATTTTGCTTTTTATTTGTATAAATTCATTCATATGCCATTAAAAAATCATTTCTGTGAATAGCTTTTTTATAATTAATCTTTTCGAGTTACTACTATCATGTTAATGAAACCAGTATTCCCCAGCACTGGGAAATTGCTGTTAATGTTGCTTATTTAATCTTGACAGTTTTAAGCTGTGAGTGAGAGCATTTCATCTGAAAGCTGCCTGGTGTGTTGATACGACATTCAGATTCACTGTTTTCCCCTGAAACATGCAGCAATTTGGAAAGCACCACTGCATTGTAAAACATGATCTTTATCACAAGCAACTGTGATGTACCTTCTCTGTGTTATGGTATTAGGATGGCATGGGCATTCAAAGCTCTAATGCAGCACATCACTTTGGTACGTGCTTAACATTTAGCAACTGAGGATTTCTTTTGATGTGGATACCATCATGCAGTTTCTTAAAGAATTATTCTTCCTCAATTGATTTTAATTCTTTTGATGTGTCCTTTTCAAGAGTTACCCATTTTGTTTGGGAAATGCTCTGTTTCCTTAAACATTTATTTCATTTTTGTTATTTCCTGATAGGAGATGATGGATACTATTGTAATTCTTATTCCTCTTTCCTTAATTTCTTTAAAACTACTGGAGTTTCTCCTAAGGCTCTTATTTTAGTTTTCTAAAACCATAAAATATCTATTATAAAAATATTTGCATGTACTTCTTAAGAAGACACTTTTGTTTATTCTAAAAATTATTTTTTACTTTCGATTCCCTCTTTCACTTACGTTTTTTTTAAGATCAACTGGCTCAAAGTACCATTTTTCATGTACCTTGCAGAGTTGTTGTGCTGAGCTCTTTGACTGACAATATGCTTCTTTCAAACGCCGGACCCTGAACATCAAGGCTGAAGAAAGCTATTTTGGTCAGATGGAAAGGGAAATTGCCTTGATTTTGTTCCAAGCAGGCAATTAAGAAATGATAAATTGGAATCCATGTAAAGCTGGAAACCATAGCTCTCAGACGTGTTATGCACTCTGAAGTGTAAGACACCTGATAATAATAATAAATACAATTATTTCTAGTAAAACAATGAAAATTAGCATAAGCTTATAAGAATGATGTGATTTCAAAGCTGGAATTTTTTTGGAAATTTCCATTTTATCTTGTAAAAATATTAAAATACTCATTTTTTCTATGAAATATTTATGTTATCTGTCCCATGTAATGTAAAAATAATCTTTTAGTGCTTTAGCATATGTCCCTTCTATAATTTTCATATATAGTGTTTGAACTTGTAGCAAGCTGTGGCACTGGAGAAGCTGCAGGGAAGTAATGTGGTTTTCTGCTATACTAGATGGTCTATCCAAGTCATCTAATTTATCAGAAGCCAGATTACTGAATAGCTTTTCTTAGTTGTGTTGACTACATCTTGAAGCTAAAATCTAAATCCCAACTCCTACTACATCTTATAAAACATGCAGAATGAACAGCAAAATTTTCTTGAATGAATTTGTAGGTTTTAAGGCGCTGCAAAAAGAAAGAAATGTCTTTATGTTCATGCAGAGTTCTGATGTGGAAAATTCATTTTCAGTTCTTGCTTTCATATTTAGAGACTGTTTTATTTTACTCTTTTCATGTGGAATAAACTGTGAATCTTTTTAAGTTCCAGTTGGTAAATTCATTGTTAATGCCACTACAGCCATGGATGTTCTTTGTCTTTGTCAAGCAGTAGGAACAAAATGATTGCTCATGGAAATTGCATTTCCTGATAAACTCTTCTTCCAGATTATTTTGGACTAACACCATCATGCAGAGTAAAATGGCACAGTCCAGCAAAGCTCTGCAGCTGCAGGCAGGGAGCACAGCTTGGGGGCTGCTACCTATCATGCAGTCAAAATTTCACTTAAGAGAATCTACCAGTTTCACTGATGTCTAGTGCTGAGTGAATATTCATCACCTTGCAGGAATTAAATTTTTCACAAACATTGCAGTTTGCAACCAATGGATGTCTTTTGATTAAAACAACAACAAAAAAAAGATATTTCAGGAGACAGACTCAGTGATGTTCATGCAGATAATATGACCTGAATACTATTGAACGTTGTATAATAATACAGGGAATGTTGGGAAGGCAATTTAATTATTCTGATTACCTACTTAAGTAGCCTTCTTCAATAGCCAAATAATCTAATTTACTTGTCTACAAAATTATCTGAAATTGAACACTAACTTTGACATTTTTCTGGCCAGAGTTTGAAAAAGAAGCAAGTGGAAGGTCTGGGCTTTTCTTGCAACCAAGTGTTTTTCACTTTTGTCTATTTTGTATTTTCCTCTCTATGTTGCACTCCGGAGTAACACTTGGCACACAGTAACCAACAAGTGTAGTAAAACCAAAAATTAATATTGAATACATTTGAAAATTAATATATTTGTCTTTTTATGTGATTATCAACTAATATGTGTTTTAGAATTAATTCCCACTTATTTTTTTCAAAGTTTTCAATTCGGTTTTGCTCACAGGTTTGCAAATCTGTTAAAATTCAATCTTTTTAAGATTTCTTCTAATTACTTGACACCTTAAAAGTATAAAAAACACGCAGTCAGAGACTATTTTATTTTTGTGAAGTATGATTTTTTTCTTTCCATCTGAAGTTGATCTTCATTAACTGTTTCTGAAAGAAAAATGGGCAGTGCTTTAATTGGAGCACAAGGAAGTGCAGCTGCAGAGAAACACTTAGAAGGTATCTGTTAATCACAATTAGGCAGAATAAAAGATTTAGCTTAAGGTCATTCAAAGAAAGGGTAACAATGACTTGTTTTAACTTCTCAGTTTCAGATCAGAGTGAATGTGTTGCTTTGGAGGAAAAGCTCTTCAGATAATTCTGAGCAACAATTTAAGCCTTTGCTTTAAATTCTTGCATGAGAATATCTCAGAAGTGTTGTATTTGAGCTATAGCTGGAACTGAATTTTTCTCACCTGGAGAGGCAGATGCCTCTGCATTGGAAGAATCCTTCCTTTCAAGCAGCAAGGTGTCTGAGACCAAACACACATCAGCACAGGCACCACCTCCCTCTGCAAGGACCAGCTTAAGCTTTGCTCCTAGTTTAAGCAGCTCGAATCACATGTAACTAATACATTATGTCTTCAATTTGACTGACAGTGCTGTGAACAAATTATACAATATTGGAGATGTGTGAACATTAGTGTGGTTGAAGTCCAAGACTGAATTACCTCCTGACTTCCTTGAAATTCTGCAATTAAATGTACTTAGGAGCTGAAACCACATGAGCTAGCAACAGTCTCTATAACACTGTTTGTCTACCCGTGTGATAAAATTTAAGGGCTCTTCTTATGTCTAGAAATGAAAGGGAAAGATTGCCTACCTGTTAACAGATAAGGCTTTTTTGAATGAAACCTTCAAAATAGAATTAATGTGCATGAAATTAAACATAAATATACATTTTGGAGGGCTGAGCTGTTAAACTGAAAGTTTTAGCAAAGAATTAATATTCATTTGAGCTCTTTTCCCAAGATTGTACAGGGTTCAGTTTACAAATGCTGTGATGTGTTCTCTACATCAGCTTTAATTACACATAAAATTCTGGAAGGATGTAGAGGGGAAAAGTATCTTCATTTCAAGCCAGGTAATATTCCCATCATCTTGTCCATGTTGCTTTTTAGATTTTGTTGCCCTACCTATGAGATTTCTAATTTAGAAAGAAAGTTTTCATCTCAATGTCAGACTATTCCAGATATTAGGCAGGCCCTTCTGCAGTAATTGAAATTAAAATAATTAATGAGTGTGATTTATTAATTTTCATAGTTGTGAAAATGTTTATCTGCATTTTCATCAATTAAATACACATTTGAAGGATGATGAATTAAAAACTGTATCCTGGAAATGTAGAACTTTGAAGGATGTATGAATATTGATTTTATCATCTTAGCTGTGAGGTCTTTATACTTTTATTATGTTTTATTGATGTGTCTCCTCAGTAATACTTACTGCAAAAAAAGAGAAATGTGTCTTGCCCTGTGTTGAATTTTTATTGTTCTTAAAATGAAAAACAATTCCTTTATATTAATTTCTTGCAAGAAATTTTTTAGGAAGGGCTAAGATCCACAGTTCAAATTCTGCAATCTCAGAAATTTGGTGAAGGTATGGGACACAGACTAAAATTTATCTGTAATACTTTAAGTCTTCCTTTTACACTGGTAACCAGGAGTATTATTATTCCTAAGAGAGTCAAGCCAGAATACCTTCTCAGGATTTGTGAATATATGGCAAGTCACTGGGAGAGCAGTGAAATTTCCAATGCCTGCTTCTAGTCAAAATAATATATAGAAAACCAAGTTCTAAGCTAATCCATTGTGGCAGTCCTGTGACCTTTCCCCAGGGCATGCCCCATAAGGCCAAAACCATTTCAGTAAGTCTGTAATTGGACAATTACCTTTTTTCAGCCTGTAAACGCTGACTCGGGAACTTGCGTCCCATTAATCTTATGTTTACCAAATGGCATGAGCATATTTATTTCATAATGGTCACTCTACCTGCAGGAAAATGATCTACCATTTCTTATGGTTAAAAATGTGTTTCAGTTGTCACTTGTTTCAGTCTCTCAGTTATTCAGTAGATTATTGCACTTAAATCCTTTTACTTCTGGAGACCTGAATTCAAAGTGTTTGTATGAGTTGACAAGGGAAATGTGTTAGCCTCAAAATATTTCATACCAAATGTTTGTACACAATGGCAATCATCTCCATAATTGAGCATGATTAATAATCTCTGCTCAGAAAAGCAGTTTTAGATACAAAGCAACAAGATACAGTTCAGATTTTAGCTGAAGCACAACAGTTTCCCACAAGCAGGATGATGGGAGAAAAAATAGAAAGACATATTCTAATACAAACATACTTTACTTCAATTAAATTTTATTAGAGGGCCTCTACTTTGCAGGTCTTTTTCTGGAAAAAATCCCAATAAGAAAAGACACAATTTTACCTGGAGACAATTGTGCTTTACTGTCCCTGTATTTCTTGTAACTTGTGGCTAAAGTGAAGAAAGTATTATCTTCATTTTTTTATAGCCATTAAAATCTCAGAAATTCTCAATTACTAAGTGTGGAGGGGGCACAATTATCAGAAAGACACACCAAATATGCATCTAAACATAAAAAATCATGTTCTACTTATTTTAAATAGCATCTTGATTTTGAGTCAAACAAGTAAAAGAGACTTCAACGAAACTACTCATTTTGTGGTCATAGTCAATAATATTTAGGGTTTAGCTACATGATTTGTTCTTTCAATCAGGTATTTGGACATCTAAATCCTCCAATTATCTACACCTTTAATCGGTTACCAGCGTAAAAATAGAGGTTGCATTTAAAAATGTGGACACAACAAAAAACAGATGGATGCCAAATAAAGATATTTTATTCTAAGGTGTCAAAATAGACGAAAATGGTTACTTTTTAATTATGACATCAGGCAAACAGCAACTGGCAGTTGCATAGCAGATTCAATCCATTAAGTGGAAATGGTGTCTGAAAAACATGGAAAGAACAAGGTTGACCAAAGTAATTTTTGTAAATAGTAGTCAAAAGGGTTTATTTTCATACTTTGAATACTTTACAGACTACTGTTTTATGCATGTGACAATTTAGTCAGAGGTATGCTGTGCTAGGCTCTATGCAAGCAAAAAGTATATATACTGAAGAAGTTTAGAAAATGTAGACAACTAAAATTCCAGAAAATATTAATGGAATTTCATGGACCTATTATGTAACTTTCTCCCATTCAGAGTTAGGAACTTGTCCACTTTCCTGGAATTTACAATCCCATTCTCATTTTACTAAATTTTATTGTTAGGTATGCAAGTGTTGGGGTTTGGTCTTGATTTTTGTTGTTTTGTTGGTGGGGATTTTTAAAAAAAATATTTCAACTTTTGATAATGAGTATTTTGAGAACAACATGACCAAAAAGGAAGCATTTTAGCATATGCAAAAATTTTAATTCTCAGTATCAATATTTTATCTATATCTGGTTTAAATTTTATTTTTCATAGTTACTTACTTTTCCCTGCCCACAGCAGAATTTTATAGTGAAAAACTCCTGGTCTGCCAATTTGATGTCAAAAAATATGTTTTCTGAGTTTGGTTTTAAATGTATACCAAGATTACAAAAAATGCATATGTTTTTCTATGAAAACATTGTAAATAGTCTATAGAGACATATCAAATAAAGATATTTACGAACAAGGTCAAATGAAAAAAACCAGCTATATGTGTGAAATATTGTTGGGGTAGATGTAGCTCAAGAACTAACAGAAAAATTAAGAAACTCCCTTTTATTTAATGGATTTTTTAAATACCAAGTTAAGATTGTTATGAAGTATTTAATTATGAAAAATTATGTCATGTTATGTCTTTTGTCATAGGGTAAATATGGTAAGAAGTGGACAGCTAGACTAACTGAAGATGACAACAAGGGAAAGAACAAAGAAAAAAGTCAGTTGTAATTTAATTTTAAAAGGTACTATCATTTATTTTCAGTTGGCATTCAATTTTCAATATACTCATTTTAAAATACATTACTGTTTAGTCTTGAATGTTATGGTAATTTGGGAATTGACTTAGCTTTTCTCAGAGTTAGAGATTTGAGGCATATTAATGAACGTAAGTTTCAGATGACAAATGGTGCTTGAAGTTTCCATGTCTTTTAATTCATTTTTTATTAGAACACGGATGTTTTTCTGAAATATAGATGGCATTTGCCAGGCAAAATGGTCATCTGATTTCAACATACAATGTGATGCTTCAGTGAAGTTTGAACTTTAGAGTGATTTAAAATTCATTGGTAATAGTGCTATAAAGGCCGTGTTCCCTGGCTCGAAATGCAATAAACTGCAGGATAGTATCCCCTTTGCAGCCACACTGAACCTTCAGTCTATTTCATTTAGGGCTTTTTTTTTTTTAATTCACTAACCTGTGAATTCCAGCTGTGCTTCATCATGTTTGCATTGTCAGAAGCAGGTGCTGGTGCATAAGGATTTTAAGGGAGGGAAAGCGAGTGGCATAAGCTGAATCATATTTGTTTAGAATACACTAGAAATATATTTACCCGTTAAAAAGCTTACACATACAGATTAAAAGGAATTCTTCAGAAGATAAATTCATTTTGTTATATATTTACAAACCCAAGCTTATGTTTATAATAGCCAAACTGGATCAGTTAACAGAAAATTATTGAAACCAAATCATAAAAAAATAATTTTCATTCAATTTTTCTTCCAACTAAGCTCATAAATTATTAAAATTAAAAATATTTTCAAGATTCCCAATGCTTCTAGAATGCATAAATAAAAAAGATGGTAGAGGGCCTTAACTGCGCCCCTCTCTTTTTTTTGTCAAGAAGTACAAACCTAAGTTCTAGTCATATGCACAAGGTGAAATTCATTAGTTATATTATCTTTAAAGTTGTCTATACTGTTGTTCATCTGTTGACATTAAATATAGCTGCTTCATTTTTCCACTCTGGATATTCAAATTAGCTTTTTGCTTAGAGTGCTACAGGATGCTCTGTGACTCCTCTGCGCTTAAATCTTCTCATAAATCCTGTACTTGCTAGTGCATAACAATAGAAATACTCACCACCCTTTGCTAGAGCTCTAACAGTTTCAGGAAGTGCAACTTTAAACATGTGCATCAGGGAGCAGCAAGAGCAAATAGCAGGATCTGAGGGTGCTCCAGCTGGGATTGTGTCCCCATCAAAGGGATGAGTCCTGCAGGCAGAGGTGGCTGCTGGTCCTGGGGACCACCGGGAGTGGTGGTCTGCCTCTGGGGTCATTCCACGGAAATCCAGGCTGGAGGAAAAGCAGACAGGGACAGACGCAAGCTTGAAGACAAAGCTCAGAATGAGGCCAAAGTCCATCCAGGAGACTGGGATGCATGCAGCATACAGTGGGTCCAGGAAAAAAACACACAGGGCCTGCATATGCAGGGCCAGAGGCAGTGGATAAAACAAAACCCAGGCAGTGACTCACATTCTTCCTCCTTGCACTCTCAAATTATTTTCTTTAGCTGATAGACAATCACATTTTAATTTATCACTTACAAAAAATTTCCTCCAAATATTTTTAATAATTTAAGCCTCTGTAACATCTATATCTATTTCCCCACCTTTCTATGAGTTACCTATCACCATTTGAGAACATTGTTCTTGAAGGCATAAATGCAAAATGGCTCATCAGCTCAAATCATTCCCTGACAATGAGACAGGGAATTTTAGAATGTTCCAACATTCCCTCTTCAATTATTTTACCCAGAGACATATGTGTACCTTTCAGAAATTGTTTTGCCTCTTTTACTCCTTAAGAAAATATTTTAGAACATCAATACGTTCTGAGGACTTCTTGATGTGCAGGAATTAATAGCACCCTGAGATAAAAAAGACACAACCTGTAGCCATGTTGGTGCCTAAGAAGAGTGTGGATTCTAGCAGTGGTGTGCTATTACCTTTGCAGTACATTTCATTATTTTACTTGATTCAGCATTGGCATTACAAGGGTATTTAATGCCTATAGTGTTATTTTGGGCTTTTTCTCTTAACTTTTTAATCCTACTGATAGCTGTGCAATGAAACTTGAAAACAGACTAGCAATAATTTACTTTGTACTGAATCACTGAATACCTGAATAAATGAATACAAAGACCATTGAAAAGCATGAAACTGTTCTTAGAAGTTGGACAGTGCCTCTTGATATTCAAGGCTGCTAGTTGATGCCAGGCACAAGATGGAAAAGTCCTTTAAAGCAAAGAAAACATTTCCACCCATCAATGTTTATGGAAAAAATTCTCATTAACTGAAGTTGATAGTTTCATATGCACACTGAACAGGAAAAGGAAACTATATATTGCCTCTTCAAATAAAGTCTTTAGTATTATTGATTTGCTGTGAAACAAACTCAGGTGAGTATGAAATTTGTTTAGGACTGCGGCATGCAATCAAATTTAATTCTTCTTAATCACTTGTAAATGCTCTGTTGACTCTGATTATTTTGAAGGAATTATTTATGTGAGCTTCCTATATTTGATACCATGAGAAACTAATAAGAAAACTGAAACTTCTCTGTAATAGAGGAGTACTGAGAATCTGAGACAAAGATACTGAATAATTACACTGAAAGTGTTTTATCAGATGTCATTAATTTTACTTTCATTTACTGAAGTCAACACATAGGATATTTTATAGCATGGCAGACTATAAAAATTTTATAGAGTTAGCATCTTACTCTATGCCAAAACATCAAAGAATTAGGTTTTTTTTGTTGTAGAGAGCAGGGCAAGTAGTGAGGTGTCAGCAACACGTGTACTCAGGTGAGGTTTCCGAGGTGGTAGACTAAGTCCAAGATCCTGAAGTTTAATGCCATATAATGCAGAAGGTATTGCCTATCCAAGTCAAGAGAATGGCTTAGGCTGCTGGATGTCAGCATTTCTGCACAACACGGGGGATCCTCACTGTGCCAAGCACAGACCACAGCTGTAGATCTGTGTGCTCAAAGCTACAGGTTGTGATGCCAACTTTACCTGCACGAATCATGAGTGTCTGCCAGTTATTTTCTAGAATATCTCTCTTTACAGAAAAATGCCTCAGCAATAAGATACAGGCTATACTATGGACAAATAGAGGTAAGATGCTCTTCTCCAGCTTTCAAATTATTGCTGAGCAAAATCAAGATCCAAGAGAAAAGCAAGCTAGAAAAATTTATATTTTTAAGTCTTGCAAGAAAGAAAAAAACATTTTTGCATACAAAACCTTACTATTTGCAAAATAGTAAGGGCACAGCATGCATATGCAGGTCTAATAATTTATTTTTAGTTTAATTAACTCTTTAACAATCTAATTGACAAAGAAATAAAACACTCTTCTTATCAGTCCAACTCCAATAATATTTCTAGTCTAAATTATGTCATTATTACAGGAAAACCTCACCCACCACTACCACTGTTACACTTTCAAATACCATCTTCTTTGATGCTGCACTCACCCCTCCAAAGGTTTTCTGGGCCCTAAAATTTACAATCAAGCTTCACTAAACAATTGCACGGGGGTGTATTTTAGATAATCATCATTATCATGAGTTCATTGATACAAGGAGTATGATATTCCTGGTGAAGGTTTCTGCTTCAGCTTCCCAGTTCAGTTGTTCTTTCCTTGTTGCTTTCCTGGAAGGTTTTAACAATCTAATGGGTGAAATATATATTATTTATCAACAAGTCCTCTAATGGGCTTCACCTTTGTAAGTAAAATTTGTATAAAGGTAATACTAGCATATATATCATGTGAATTAGTTTCCAGTTTTAAAATCCAGGAGTTTTTATTCATGAACTGTTTGGCCAGTTGTGTATGTGAAGCCTCTTTTTATGTTATAGCTGTAGAAAATGCAAAGAATATTTGTTCTACCAAGCTTCTATGTCGTTTCCCTTCAAACTAGACATTCAAGAACATACTTAATCTGTAGATCAAGTAGTACATCAGCCTAATTACAATCTAATGGTAGAATCCATCTAAGAATAAACTGAGCATTGCAATGAAAGGAGTATGAAATAGCCACATAAACACTTCTAACACCCATTAAATTTCACATTAACAAAGGAATTGTTTTCCAAAGCATAAGAGTTCACAAAGCAAAACCAAAACCAAAACCAAAAACCAAAACAAGCTAACAAACAAAACCCAAAACAAAACAAAAAAAAAACCCAAAAACCACCAACCAACCAAAAAAGAAAAATCTAACCCCCAAAACCAAATTTAAAAGAAAAAAAAAAGAAGCAATACTAATAAAATTTGAAGTAATTTTGATTTCTGTTTTCAGATAAATATATATTTTTTAAATTATCCTAGAGCAAGATTCCTAAAAGATAGTGCTTTAAGTTAAGTGAATTTAGAAGCCTTGTTTTATAGTAGGAGTACATGAGCTTTAAAGTCTTGTTGCATCACTCACTTTGGTTGTAAAGCTAAAATTTCACAGTTGCTCTTGAAAATGCCATTATGTGAATTCAAGTACTTTATACACCCTTAGATATCTGCTTCATGATAACAAACTTACTAGACTATATTTTTTCGCTTATTACACCATAGCAGGAATGGAAAAAGGCATCACTTGAAGACACCCTGTGCTGCTTTGCACTTAGGAAGTTCTTGAATTACCAGTGGGATGATTCAAGACAAGAAGTGCTTTTATAAAAGATATTTATGCCAAACACTTACGTGGAATGGCCATATGAAAAATTCCCCATAAGAACAGCACAACTGATTGAAACCAATTATTTAATTGTTTTTGTATCATTCTTCAGAGGTGGTCAAAGTAGTTTTACAGAGAATGAGTAAATACAGAGATATTCATCCTTTACGTCATATAATAATTTAATTTATTGCCTCTTCTTCTCGTATTGTGAATAATTACTCCCTGTGTTACCCACCATCACAGACTATTATACTCTCTCAAGTTGTTTCTTTGCCAGGTCTCAATCTATCCCACCATTAAAATAATTTCAGTGATATCCATTATTGCTATCTGTATCTTTTCTAATTGTACTTCGTGATTTCTGACATTGAACAACCAGGATTTTACTGTATTAAAAATCATATGTAAAATAAAGTATTAAATTGCAAATATTTGTCTCCTAGTCCTTTCCTACCAACCCACAGGGTTCAGATTGTTAGTTGTTAGGGGTTTTTTTTAATCACTACTGAGATTTTATTTCCATAGAATTATCTAATATTACTCCAAATGCCATCTCCTGATTGCATTGTTATTCTGAACAAACTTCTAAATAATGAACTGCAATATTTTCAGATACAAGTATTTCTATGTAAATCTTTAATGTTCAGTTAGCCATTCATTGTATTTGGAAATTATCTAGTTTTGTTGCATTGTGGATTTGTACACAAATAAATGTGATTAAAAATATTGTAATTATATTTTTAAGGATCCCAGACGTGATTCTCCTAGGCCTCAAAATCTCTTTTGACCAAAATTATACCCATTTTAGAAATACCACCAACATGATTATAAAGTGGTTTAACTTAGACAATATTCACATTCATATTGAAACTCCTGAGAGAACAATTCAAAAAGGTTTCATTTGCACAATTTAGCTGTTGCTAGAATATGGAGAGTTGTGTAAAAATGTACCAACTCTTAGGCCAGGCAACCCATACCCAGGCTTGCATGACTAGAGCACGATTTCTCCTTGTCTGTGGATTCTAGTACTTGCATCACACTTGCCCTGCTCTTCTGTATTTAGTTCCCCTTCAAAATTACTAGGAGTTATAGTCTAGAATCAAATTAAAATGAGTTGTAATTTAGAATGAAATTTGTGGGACTGTCATGTCAGTGAGAAACTATATCATAAAACTCTCCACAGTAACTAACTTTATATCACAAAAGCTCCACACATTTTAAAAATTGATTAATTAAATAGTTTTTTGTTGCTTCAAGTAAGCAAAATGTTCCTAGAACATTATATTTCTTCATGATGCAAAAGAATGGTGATACAGAGAAAGAGAATTTTTCCATGAATTTTATTTAGGTATCCAAAGTCCACAGGAAAAAAAAAACAAACAACAAACAAACAAACAAAAAAAACCCCCAAAAAACAAAAAACAACAACAACAACAAAAAAAAAAACCAAACAAAAAAAAAAAACAAACAAACTTCTGCAGTAGTGTGGTTGCAATGCAATAAAGAAGCTAAATCTCAACCCTCCAATATAATATATTGCCCCATTTACTCAAAACATCTGTTCAGAAGAGACATATCACTGCTCTTTGTTTTTTTGGTCTTGTAATGTCTTACTCCTGAACAAAGAATTTTTTCAGTTTCCTGCTTTCTAAGAAACTAGAAATCAGATTATTTCAAATTACATCACTACCCAGCATAGCTATGAGACACGATAATTAAGCAAACAAGGTTTTTTTCTTTTTTCATAGTAACTATAGACACCCATCTAAAATACCCATAAGTTTCAAGGTCTCTTTCCTTTTCCTTCCTCTATTCACTTTCCTGCCTAGAACTGTTCCTAAGCTTCTGTCCTGAGTTACCAGCAGAACTCAAGTGCAATAACAAAGCACTGAATTCAGTGTTCATGCGTTATAGAAAAAAGATATTATGAAAGAATACTAGATGTCAAAGCAAACACTTCCTTAATACTGTGACTACACATAATGAAGAATCAGAAATGATGTGATCTGTTTAGCCTTTTCATAATATTTAATAATAAAAGGCTCATTTTAATTTATTCCAACTTGAAAAAAATGCCACATTACATGTGGAATTACTGTGAAAATCAGCTTTAAATTGAATGAAATTCAGCCTTACTGTTTTGTAGAATTGTAGATTGGCTTTTGATTTGCCCCAAGGCACTTCTGTTGTATCTCATATTTAAATCAGTTGCTGCTAATTCCTTGATTTGTAGTACAGAGTCACCACTTTGGATGATTAAAAATCTTTTCTGTTGGAGTACTTAGTTTTTTTTATTAGGCAGTGTGTTAAAGGAAATAGGAGACTGTTTTTGTTGGAGATGAAGACCTGAGGGGAATGTTCTGAATTTCCGAGAAACATTTAGATCTTTGGGGATGGCAGGAAGGGGAAGTTTCTGTTTCTTTTGTTCTTGTGATTAAAATTTTCTGGAACATTTCTTTGTGAAAACATAATATCCAATGAAGATCTTTGAATTTGTCAAGCACAATTTTTAATAAAACAGATGCAATAACTAAACTAATTTATTCAAAATTTGTTTAGTTTCTTTAGAAAGAATGATCAGTCACAGGTTTTCAAAGCAGGATAACAGAATTTAAGGTTCTGACACATGCCAAAGATTTTAATTTCAGCAATTATATCTGAGATTCTGTACAGAACCTCTTAGACCAAATTATGTTTTATGGTCAGTCCCGCTCAGTACTACAGCTGTTCTTTCACATGATTTTATGGCACCTTAGCTGCTCTTCAGAGGACACACACAACAGGCAGGGTAGACCTCAGAAGAAAATGATATGATGTCAAGGTACAATGGTGTTTGAGTCCATTAACTGAAACTACAGCTAGGCTGTGGACGTGTTGCAATGTCAGCTGGAATGTCAGTCATCCTGATCAAAGCTCTGAATGAAACACATTGCAACTCCCACTGGACCTCTTGTCCCAGTTTCTTACCTGTGGAAACCATGGCAGGAGGAAGAGGCACAGAAGAAACTACCTGTGTCAGGTTCTACGATGGGATATATCTGGGATATACATCTGAGAGATGCATATCACTAGAGACTGGGAGAGTGGAGTCATTTAGACACAGCCTTAGAGAGCCCTGAACAACAGTTTGAGTGACAGCACGTTCCTGTGACCACCAAGGTTCAGCCTTTCATAAATGCCTACACTGTTTTCTGTTGTGCCCAAAACTCTACCACTTTCACCTTATGTCCTACCATATATGTTGTGAATAGCCCTTGGGAGCAGTTTCGTAGATATCATTTTCAATCCCTTCTCCAGAGAATCCTGTAACCAGAAGCTGAGAGAAAATTACTAAAGACACTGCAAGCACAAGGCAATAAAATATTTTCCTTCAGTGTTTCCTGTAAATATAGCCATTTTTGTGACAGTAGATTATGGTTTTCTGCATCCAAACAATGCAGATACTCTAACTACAACATTCATCTGCAGAAAGGAAAAACAACTGACCTGATTTCTTTGCAATACTATATAAGGAAATAAGATCCCAGTGATGTCCTGTTAGAAATATCTCTGCTGGCATAAATGCAATTGCCTTCTAGTGTCACTTCTTTTCTCCTCTTGCCAAGAATAAGAAGCTTTTCAGCATGATAATAGTGAACAGTAGAGAACAGTATATTTGGCTGATAACAACAATAGGTTAATTCTATTTCAGAGTTTGTATCCTATATACTTTTTCCATGTGGAGCAAACTTAAGCCTTCTGTTAATGATCATATCTTTTTAGTTACTAGACCTGTGGCCAGTGTTCTTGCCACAAGGTTGGAGAAGTTGATAAGAATCACTCAGGGAAAAAAAAATAGCTTAGAAAAGTTTATAAGACAAAGAAGATTTTTGTATCCTGTATTTTTTAGACTGGGGTTTCTATCCTCCAGTTGCCTGCTGAGACTTGTTTGAAATGTTGTCTGTCCCCTACCCTTGGACAATAATAAAGTCATATAAAAAATGTGCCCGTTGGAAACAGGAAAGACTTCCTGAGTACGCACCATCAGAAAAATGTAGATATGAACACTGTGACAGTTGCCCCCTGCACACACCCAACATGTGCTTCATGGGCTCCAAAGTTCTGCTTATCATTGATAGAGTGCCTCATTCACCTGCTCTGCTGGAATATAAATAAGATTTCTTGGGTTGAAAGAAAAGGTTAATATGCAATGCATAAACAACACCAGAATCTCAGAGTACAGAAAATAACCTGCTATGCTAGTTGGGTGGAACACAAACTGAATTTCTGAGTAAATGCCTGTTGTTTGAGGAGAGAAAAATCAAATTGTTGAGAACACAAAGGGTTAAATCACAGCACAAGGACTGAAAACACTGCCCATGGCAACACATACTGTGAGAGAAAGATACCAAGATTCAGTACCTAAAAAGAAGATGAAAGTGAAAGAAACTGCTTAAAAGATAGGTAATTAAATACATTTAAGATTTTCTTTTAATGCTGCATTATACTGAATTGCTTTGAGCATGTAAAGAAAATTTTAGTAAGATTTAATGAAAAAAGCTTTTCCCAACTTCTTTTTTCATATCAAAATACTCAAATACTGATCAGAATAAACTTCTAAACTTTTGTTGTTATTGTTAAAAATAGGATAACTTTAGAAGTCTTACAGCTCTTATACATCTTTGGATATGGAAGCTTATAGTTTCAAGATTAAAGCTACAGTGATAATCTGCTGTAAATGCAGTGAGCAAAACAAAGGAAGAGAAGAAGCTTTCTGCAAGTCAGACCTGTTATGAAGTAGAAGTCTGGTTGAAATAACATGTTGTTTTGTCTTTAAAAAAACACACCGGTTCCTTCATCATTGCAGTTCCTGAAATCAAAAGCTCTAGAAGAATCTCAGGAGACCTACACACTCTAGCAGTCTGCTAAAATCCTTTATTGAGCCTTGATCAGATCTTACTCTTACACAGACTTACTTTTCTTATGGCACTTCATGTTCTTCTGTTCATATCTCCTGACATTTGGTGAGTAAAGTGCTTCATAAAGAAAAAGTTACTTTTTTGCAATCCAAGACAAACAAACAAGCGAAGTAAAAGCCTCCCACAAAAACCCCGACCCAACTGCTCCAATTTGTAAGTCAGAATAAATAAAATACTTGAGCATCTTTATACTCGTTACTTCACTTTTTTGGTGCCTTCACTTCCATCTTATAGACCCTACAGAAGAACTCAAAGCATAGAGTTTGAAGGTTCACTGAGCCATAAGGAAAGTTAGAATTATCCAGAAGAATGGATTAGAGCTGTGTGAGAAGAAGCACAGCAATATAGCTGAAATCTTTCCCGTTTCTGAAGGCCATGCATCTGAAGCATAGTTAATAAAACCTTTCCACATGCTACAATCTGAATGCTTTACAGAGAATCTTTATACCTACACGTAATTGCTGTAGCGCCTGGGGACTCCTGAGGAAGGTCTTCTGATGGAGATGCTGGGTTTAAGTGATGTACTAGTAGAGTTATTGGATTCTTTTTTTTTTTTGCTCAAGATACAGGAGGTACTCATACTTGGTGTGTGCTCGATGTTTTGGAGAAAGGGAATCACAGCCTGAGAGGGAGAATAAGGAATGTTCATACCTATGCTGACTGGTAAGCAGTCAGAAGTCTAACTTTTAAATCAGCTCTTGAGAGTAAACATGGAGACCAGAGCTACCAAAACACCATGTTAGGAAAGTAAAAAACAATAAAAATCTCTTGTTTTGCCTCTTCCCTGTGGAATGGTTTCTACAAACTTCATTGAACAGTGACCTAGTTTTTTATAAATATACTGGACAGCTGCCTTAAGGGTAAAGGTATTATAGCCTGGGGCTCCTCAAGCTGATAAAGCCTTTTACACTGCATGCTTAAAGATTATTAGAGCATTCTTTATATCATCAGAGTAGTTCCTTATCCGGCTACATTTTCATATTTTTTGAGAAAATACAGTGATGGCATTAACAGTGCCAAAAAACAGAATTCTGTTGTTTTTGAGAAATAAAACATCATGCTCAAATTGAAGTAGCAAAGGATAGTGCACTTGGAAAAGCCTTCTAGACTGTTGACTAATTTCTTCCAAATGTTTTCTTTATGTTTTCTGTATTGTTCAGTGTGTCTTTGTGGTTTGCAGTAAAGAAACAATAGCAACGTTTTTCTCAACACTGAATATTGGTTCTGCAGCTTTTCCTCACAAGACATGGAACATTTGTTTGAAAGAAAATATATGAGAATGGTAACTGAAGTGAATAACATAGTCATAGAATAGATTTTATTCATATCCATTTACATATATCAGTTCTCTGTGTAACATTTTTCATTTCCTACCAATATTACAGACATTTTTGTTGGTTTTATGTTGTCCTGTCTGAGGCAAAACTGGAAAGTATGAATATAAATTCTTCCTTTGCAAAATTCTGACAAACATCTTGAACCTTTAACTTGCATATACGTGGATTATGCACCAGGCTAATGGCTGCTCTGGATGGAGTAATCAGTCTGCTGGAGCTGTTCCAATTGCATCGGATCAGCTACACTAGAAGAGACTTACACTAGTCCAAGAACGATTGCCAAACATTCTGAGTCATGGGAAAACAGAGGTGTGAACAAGTCTTTTACATCCTCATGGCAGCTTCAACTTTTACCACAGCCTGCTGTTAAAAGAAGAGTTGTTTATTTATGTCGAGTCATTTACCTCGTGTGGGACAGATCGACAATTTTACGTCAGAACACTTGCTATACTCATATAGAAGTCAACAGTTACGGGCTTTAAATGAGTGATCTGAGAAAAACTAACTTTTTTAAGACTAAATTTCTATACTTTAGAATTTTAAAATTTTATATTGTGGCTTAAAACTGTGGAAAAATTAAAACAGCTGCTAAACTGGTAAATTATTTTAAAGCTATCTGTTTTGCTAATTAGTATTTTCCAATGGCTTTAAACTGAAAATTTTCCAGTCAGTTCTACAGAAGAGTTACTGCCCTTAATAACAGCAATATGTTTTCTCACTTACCTTCCTGACATTCAGTTTATTTTGTAGGTTGGTGTTGCTTCTGTAGTTTTAAAATAACTTTGTCTTGCTCTTTTACAGCAGAGGTGCATCTGTGCCTGTTATATATAATAAGAGTTATTCCAACCCATGAAAATGTGCATGTCCTCAGTCCACTGTGTTCAGGGCTGACAGAAAGCAGCTCCGTTCCCAAAACCTTATAGCCACATTATAGTGTCACAATATATAGGTTATTATACATTGACATGTTTGGGAGGAGAATTCTGTCTTCTGGCTAATGGCTAATATCTTGTTAATTCAAACCATCAGCAGGAGAACTTGTATCAATTGCAAACAAGTTTCCATCATAACTCCCAATTTTTAAGAATTTGTGTTCATGGAAGGAAACATTCTGCTTTTAGAATATTTTCTGTTTTTTTCTCCCTTTAAAATTATTTTTTTCAACTACTATCAAGCAAATTCCCTTTGACCTGCTTTAATTCACCTATAATTTTAAAATAATGCAAATGAACAGTTTTCAGTGTAAATTTTACAGCTATCTCCTATTTTCAAACTCATTCTAACCAAAGTAATTGCACTTGAAGTTTGAAAAATGACACAGACATAATTTTCTTTGAGTAATGAGATCCTGGGATGATATTTACCATTCTAGGTCTCTACCCAACAGATAATTTTAGTTTTTTGAGAGTAAAATCCATTTATCTGTTCAAGAGTGCCTTTGGTGATTGTCCTGTGAAGTAACATAACCTTCTCTTTAAAAGAGCTGTAGCAGTAAGTATTCCAAAGTTTCCACTGAGTAGCAATACTTCTGCTTCATTAAAGAAAATTTTTGAAAATTATAGTCCTTTGAAAAAGGCTTTTTGAGCATAAGTAGTAGAAAAAAGACTATTTTGTTGTCACTGTAAGGGTGTTTAATATGCAGCACAGCTCATGTGCACAGTCTAAATTATAGAGAACAATCATGACCAGAATAGTCATCTTACTACGCTCCAGTTGCAGTGTGACATCCGAAAGTTAAGCCTTAAAAACTCATCCCAGTGAGATGGTTGGGGGTAATGATGGTCCTATGCAACCCAAGAGGTGAGAGGAAGAAAGTCCAGATCTCTGCAAGTACCTGGAGGGTAAGGCTGCCTGTCCCTAGGCCATGAGCTTTCCAGTCAGAATCTCCAGCTCAGGTTCTCATCTGGGCAGGGCTGGCATCCAACCAAAGGACCCTTTGTTACA
Source organism: Sturnus vulgaris (assembly GCF_052056855.1). Taxonomy (NCBI): domain Eukaryota; kingdom Metazoa; phylum Chordata; class Aves; order Passeriformes; family Sturnidae; genus Sturnus; species Sturnus vulgaris. The sequence continues at coordinate 26,247,540 of NC_142243.1, read as the reverse complement.
GAAACAGCATTTTATCTTCGCTTCCCTGAAACACCAGAACTCCAGAAGGCACGATTCCTTGAAAGTAAATGGGTTCAGGGCACTGAGCCTCCATCTCTTCAACTTTCCTCATCAGAAACAAGTGCAGCAGCTATTAAAACTCCCATTTTCTATGGCAGAAGTGATTTTGATCCAGCCTTGAAGATCCAGATCCTCAAAGTCAAAATTAACTTCTGCCTCTGCAGAATATTCTGGGCCTGATGCTTACATTTTCTCTATACCACAGTGTTCATTGTGACCAAAAAGAATGAACTCTCCAAAATAGGTCTTGCACTTCCTGGAGCAGATTTCTTCATGAGTTTATTTATTTAGGCACCCATGCTGCATATGAAGAATTATTTCAGATGCATCTTTGGATTTTTTCCTTGGATTTTTGATTACATTTCTAATCATCACCACAGACTTCAAGCACCAGTATTCCTTTGGCTGCTTGTGTATTGCTGGGGTTGTCTCTCATATCAGCCAAAGCTGAAGTAACCTTGTACCAAGAATAGAATTGGCAGCAAGAGGGAAAACAGGCCAGATGCTTTGATTCATCAGTTTTACCAAATTATCTTTATCTTATGTAAATAAGGCTCCAAGCCTTTTAAAATTACGGGCTCTCTTTCATGGGCAAAATCCCCACAACTGAGATTCTAAAGTTACAGCAGTGGTTCTGTGGACTGCACTCAAAAAAATGTTTCAGGTACACATAAGTGTTAGATGAGAACTCTGGAAGGAGGCTAATAGAGGAGCAAGACACTCTCTGTCCAGATAAACCCTGGGGGTGATCCTGCTGTAATTATGAGTTTCTCTGCTAACAGATGTTCACATTCAGAATCGGCCTGACTGTGGGTTATAGAAGAGATTAACATTTGCCAAACAGTGACCTTGTGCTTTTTATGGCTTTCCAAAATCTACTAGAACAATCAATAACAGTACTAAATAGGACAAAAAAATGAAAACTAGATGAGGTTATCCAGAGATGCAAGCTATATCCATTAAATTATTTTAATTGAGTGAAAACTGCTTTAAGAGCTAGAGACTTTTTTCTCTCTTTTTCTTTTTTTTCTTTTTTTTTTTTTTTCCACAGGAAGTTTAGACATTTAGCAGTTACTTTTCTATTTTTGAAAAGATTCCTGATCTCATAACAAAGTTTTCCTGAGTTCATTTAACTTGGCTGTTGACCTGATTGGCACAGAACACAGTTTGAGACAAGTTAGCAGAAGAATAGAAGAATTGAAGCAAATTCACTGAAGCTTATTTCAAGTTTGATTGGCAGTGACATTTTGCTTTTAGAAGAGAAATAAGAAAAGTTCAAATGATAATGGGTTTGTTTTTATACAGAAAACAATTTACTGGGTTTTTTGTTTTGTTCTTTTCCACTAGCAATCTAGGTATCTTTTAAGGTGCAAAAGGTCATAGTTTATAGCCTTAAAAAGTAAGTGTGGCTAACAGGTAATAGGGAACAAAGCACAATTGAAAGGATTAAAGATCAAGCTTGGTGAAAGAGGGTAAGAGGTTCATGGGCTGTTGGGGGCTGTTAAGACTTAGGAGAACGGGTTTTTTTTATGATTATCTAGAACTAATTAAGTAGGAAAAATAATTTTATCTGACTTCTCATTAGTTACTAAAAAAATATGTTGGAATTCTGTGTAGATGAAAGAGAAGGCTGGTGGATGCTATGTATTCCTTGTGCATCTGGGGATGATTTCCAGCACACACAATAATTAGAACAGCTTTTATATGTTAGTTGATCAAAGGAGAGTTCTTAAATGAGGCAAAGAGTACAGACTGAAATTAAGGAGGGTCTAGAAAACATATTTTGTGAGGAACAGCTGGTGGAACTAGGGTTATTTAGTCTGAGGAATGGGAGGCTCAGGGAGACCTTGTCACTCTCTACAACTGCGAGATTTTAGTGTGGGGTGGGGTGTGGTGTGCCAGTCTCGTCTGCCATGTCTCAACTAAAAGTGATAACACAGGGTTAAAATGTTTCTAAAAATCGTAGGAATTGCATACAATAGATTGGGGAGGATTGTTTTTTTTCTCGATCATGTGAAGCTACACCTGTGTAATCATCATATGATAAATGATATGATTAAATGTAATGATTGTTTGGTAATTAAATATGATTATTGTTTAATCGTAATAAGAATCATGAGAAAGAATATTGGGGGGGCCTAATGAAAATTACAAGAATTTATGCTTGGATAAGATCAATGTATACAATAGAACAATATGAATTTAATAATTAATATATAGCTATATAACGAAAAGGGTATAAAAACATGTCCCTCTCGGATCCATGTTGGAGTCAGATTTGGGTCTGCACCCCTGATTACCAGAGCTCTTCAGTAAAACACCTACATATAATCATTCTGTGATTATGTGTTTCAATGCTAACAGAAGGACAAGAAAAAATGCCTATAAATTGCACCAGGGGAGGTCCAGATTACATTTTAGGAGAAATAATTTCTCAGAAAGAGTCATTAGGCTTTGGAATAAGTTCTTCAGGCAGGTGGTAGAGTTACTATCCCTGGAAGTGTTCAAGACATGTATGGATGTGGCCCTTGGGGATGTGGTTCAGGGCTGATTGTGGTGGTGCTGATAGGGCTGTATAAGGTGCTTAAAGGTTGGACTAGATGATTGTGCAGGACTCTTCCAAAGATGATTCTGTGACTACGTGATTCTGTAAAAGGGAAAAGAGACCACTTCAAAATTTGAATTTATATTTTAGTAACAATTCCAATTTAAACTCACAAATAACTTACTTGAATTTTAGGATCTTCACTACAAACTCAGCTCATAGTGTTATGCATCCTTTGGATGGTTGGCTTAGCATGCAGGATGGCTGACTGGCCCTTACAGAAAAGTCTTCAGCCTGAATATAAATGTGACGGCAAAACATAAGCCTCATACTTACTGGTTTCTGTCAAACCTCAGTGATTCTGCTTTATATACTGAATATACATCGATTCTTTTCTAGAAACAAGTTCCTTAACACTGGAGATATGCCAGTAATCTGGCACATGTAATCTTCTTTATCTACATGGAAATTCTTTACTGTACACTTTAGTCAATGAAATGTTTAGTGGCATTGACCCAAAGCAAATTATAGTTGTTTCTACCATGCAGGCAAGATAGATTCACTCAAACTTCATTAAAGTTTTCAATTCCACCCTGAAGGAAAATATCAAACATGGTTTAAGTCAATTAAATAGATTCCTGGTATGACATGATTTTAATATATGAATATCTCAAATATCTCAAAAAGAGACTCAAAGCATGTGTAGCAAAGCTTCAGGATCAAGACTCAGATTTATTAGTCATCCTTCAATACCTTGAGACCAATTCAATTTGTTAGAGCTGGATATCATTGCCATTTTCCACAGAATCCTGGGTTTTAAATCAAGGCCAACATAGCATCTAACCTTGGAGTGTAAAAAAATTTATAGTATTGCTGGAAGGGCCATGTCTCACAGGAATTTAAATCTTTTGAATAATCCATTCTGACGTTTTTCCCCTAGAGGTGTAAAAGAGGACAACTGCTACTATGTTTAACAGATTAAGCAATAAAATCACATGTGCAGAAGAGTGATCCACACAGCAGAATTATTGTATGTATCTTTAAAATTTATGCTAAATTAATATTTTACATTAAGAGAATCCTGTGTGGTCTTCTAATCTGTTTTATGTGACTGACATTTGTTGTCTGCCATGTCTTAATTTGCTTATCTTGTGTGTGGGTAATTTAGGAAGAATACTATTAATTTTGAATTAAAATTTTAGGGCATAAATTACTCCATGACACATCATATATACCTCACCAGATGTACATGGAGTACATAGATTTTGTTTATGTGTGTGTGTGTGTGAATGAATTTCATTCACACACATGCATCTATCAGGATGGTACAACTAGACACTCTTAAGATTTGTGCTTCAGTTTTTTACATTTCTTCAAAAAGCAACCAACCAAGCTGAAATTTGTTATGCCCAAGGCTCATATGTTTAATTTTAGCAAAAAAGTAGAAAAAAGACTAGTCCCTATCTGAAAACTAAGTAAAAAGACTAGTACGCAGTTTTTCTTATATTGCAAAATTCTGACAGTCCATCTTTAATGGGCTTAAGCACTGCAAATCCCTGAAGAATTCTGAAGTTCACTGAAGATTTGTCTTTTGCAACCTTGTGAATATCTGCCTACATTTAGGTAAAATAGCAAACTTTCATAGCAATATTTTCTGTAAATGCTCACTGAAAACACTTTTTTAGCTCGAATTCTTGATTTTTCCATGTGTTGAACTTGTCCTACCCCAATGTTGCATGAGACTTCCCTTTCCTCTCAGCTCTGAGCCCCTGCAGCTGATGTCAGGTCCTGGTGCTTGATCTAAAAAGCACTGCCTGTAAAATTGTGCCTTAAACACTATTGGTGTCATTCCTGCCTCATCCAAAGCACGCAAAACATCTGTAAAAACCTACCTGGAGAAAGTGGGATTGAGAAATAAGCTGTGCCAGGATTGACAGGAGCTGCTCTTCAGGAAGGGAAAAGAGGCCAAGGAGTAGGGAGACTGCTGGCCATTTGAGGAAGAGGAGGGTGGGATTGAAAGATGAGAAGTGAGGCTCGAAGTGATGGATGAGTTAGATGAGTAGAAGAGGATGAGAGGTGTGGGAAAGGAGTTGTTCAGAAGCTGCAGTGAGAAGCCAAGGAGGAGACCTGGACGAGATTCATGGTGGGTGAGACATGTAAATTGGATAAGCACAGGAAGAGAGAAGATGAATAACAGGTGGAGGTCTTTGTCAGAGGCCAGGATTTGGACAAGAGAGCTGTGCCAAAAGCCAAAGAGGTGCATAAAGAGAGATTAGACCTACACAGGCGAGATGTATAGCTGGCAGTACATCAGAGAAAGATAAATGTGGCTGATAAACAAAACTGAAATTCTTTATATTTCTGTATCCTATACAGGGCAATGCATAAAACCATCTAGAAATATCTGTATTATCATTGATGTATGGAAGAACTCGGTTAAAAAAGAGCAACAGTAGGCTTTGTATTCTGTGTTTCTCTCCTACACAAGCCAAACATTTCATTTCTACATGTATTTAGGGTGTGCACATCTCCTTAACGTTTTACATGCAAAATAGTAAACTTGCCTCTTCAGGAGGAACTGATAGTTAACTACAAAAAATTAAGTAATTAGATTTTTCTCCTAATCTTTGATTAAAGAATTACAGAAGGAAAGTACTATCCTCTTACTGAATTACAAATCAAAATAGCCCAGATGATATTTTAGATGGGGAATATACACATTATTTAGATGGAATTTAGAGAACAGTGAATAGGATTTAGCTTGAAAAAAAAAAAAAGCTTTAGCTTTTTATTCACTTTCTTATTTTTTCATTCAATGAAGTTATCCAAAGTATGGAATAGTAGGAATAAAGCAAAGGACTATATATTAAGATTAAAAAAATAAAATAAGAAAAATTTGGTTTTTGAGTTAGGTTTTTTACTCTTTATGCTGGCAGTTGGGCTGATGGAATAGGTGCATGTCTTTAATTAATCTATTTTTGTTCTCAAAAATTAAAGTTTCTGAAGACTAAAGACAGCAGAATTTCATTTAAGCAAATTACATTAAGTGATGTCAGTTAACTAAGATAAGCAAAGTTAATATTTAAAGTTATACCTACCTTGAGCTTGAGTAAACAGGGTATGGCTTATTTTTTCACAAGCTTATAGTGTACCCCACATTAGACAATTAAATTGCTAATGGAAATGAAATATTATTTTCAGGCAAAAGCAAAAATTCTAAACAAGAGAAGCAAAAATTCTAAACAAGAGAAACAAAACAAGAGAAACAAAAATGCGACTAATGCCAACTGAGATAGTTATAATTTTTATTTATTTATTTATTTATTTTTCATTATTGCAAAGGAAGGCAAAAGGGTTTAGTCTTGGATCCCACAAAACAATGTAAACTCTCCAGATCCTCCAAGATTCATAAGCTGGAAGGCAGGAATTATTCTGAAGGCTGCAGAATTCATTCCTGCTGTTTCTATGCTTAGTCTGGAATAGAAAAAGCAAATCCTGTCCATTCCCCAGCATCTTTGGCATTGAAGTGATAACTGTGATATTGAAATCTAAATAAACTTAAAACTATCCTGAAATTCATTATTTCCTTGGAGTCAAACAGACCCTAAGTAGAGTTCCCACATTTCAAAATAAATTCATTCATTCATTCATTCATTCATTCATTCATTCATTCATTCATTCATTCATTCATTCATAATTTATTTCTCTATAATATTTAGTTGAATATACATTTATTAAATTGAATAGAGCCAATGCATAGAGAAACAGCCGAAAAGCCACACCAAACTGAACACAATAGTGGTGAAGTCTCAGATATTAAATACCAAAAAATGCAGACACCAAAGGCAGTCAGTGTTCTCAATTTCCAAGTGTGTTAAGAGCAGCATGAGAAAACACTTAAAGCAAGATAAGAGTGCTTCACAGCATCGGGGGTGCTGATTGGCTGGTGATTTGTAAGGTTGAATTGCATGGCATTCTAAATACATTTTGATTGTAACACAACTTCAAAATTGCTAAGACTTTAAACACTACTGATTATTCTAAATTATTAAATGAGCTAGAAGAAAATTACCTAGGAAGCCAAAATAAGCCTTGATGATTTATATTAGTGGTAACAAAAACATGTTGATATTAGCAAGACTGAGAAATAAACAAGTACTTTGCTTCTGAAATTCATGAGAATGTGCAAATGTAAGAACATTCACGCTTCCTGGGATATATATGTATTTATAAATTTTCAATTTATATTTTACAATTTACAATTTTCCTCTGTGGAACAAAGATTGGGAATCCTCACATCCTAAAGTTTTCTAACCTTAAATACTTTTTCTGTTAGAATATGTAACTGAATGTAAAAATAATACAATAGTGTAAAGGTAGATGGAGACTGAAAGAGGATATTTCTTCTTCTGGAAAAGCAGCTTTCCTCAAAACTATTTCTGGGCAGGGATAGGGAGTAGTTTATGCAGTTTAAATTGCTTTGCTGCTATCCAAGTATCTTAAATACTATTTAGAATTCCTCGTGTTTTTCAACAAAGATTGCAGTAGGTTGAACAGATAAATTAAAGAACAATTCAAGTTGCTTTTTTTGGAGATATTGGAGAAATTTAATAGAACATAATAGCTCTGCTACTGAAATGGCAAAGCATATCAAAAGCTCTGATTAGCCATAAAGTTACTAAGGAAAAGTCCTGGGTTACACAATATAGAACATGCCTTACAAATTTTGTTTCAAGTCCTCCGAAATTTCCCATGATATAAACTGGTTCCAGGGCAAGAAATTATTGGTAATAATAGCGATAAGCTAAGCACTTCAATTGTAAGTTTAAACCTTTTTGAAGTTCCTCTCACTAAATAAAGCTAAAGCTTAGAAACTGAATACGTGCTGAAGAACTCTAAGTCAGGTCCTTTCTGGGTTTTTTGCAAGGCTGTTACATAATTCAGGGTTCAGACCCAGACTCTGGTTGCAAGAGGTTGTTGATTTAATTTGTGTTGGTAACTAAGCCCCACACATGGGGGAGACTTCATCCTTTATTTCATTCCAGGACCTTTGTACAGACTTAGACTGAACTTCAGTCTGTTACTCATCCCACAGTTGTTGGTGTATGTTGAGGGACCTTCTGTCTCCACTGCAAAGTACCATCATGTTTTCAGCCACTACTGATTTGGTTTCAGGTTGCTTTGAACATCAACAGTACATCAAAGATGTAAAAAGTATTAGCAATTCCTCCTATTAACATATGAAGAGACTTAACTTTGTGAATTCTCTTTCTTGTCTATTAAAAACATACAGGTTGAAACCTCATTTTGAGCAACTAACATTTTTGCATGGCAGGGTACAATTTATTGATTCTGCAGCTGAATTATTCAAGTCACTCATTGGCAGTGAAATTATGCAGCTTCAAAAAAATCTGAAACCAATACAAAATTCTAAAAGAAAAGTGCCAGGTATACAAAACCGAGTTGTTTAATGAAATTATAATCTTGTCTGCATGTGGAAAAATCAGTAGTGTCTCAAATGTGAAATAACAAATTATTGATAGTCATTAGACCTGATTCACAGCTTGGAACAAATCTTACATTTAATCAATAGTAGCATTTAATTTTTAAAACTTCTACAAATTTGTAAATCTGAAAGAACTTATGACATGGAAAATTATACCTATATCACCTATATTTGAAGAAAGGCTTATATTCTATTTGAAATACTTAAGTTAATGCTCCTTTCCAATATCGAGGGTATATTCTGAAACTCAAGAATTTTCATGCATATGATTGCTTTCTTCACAATATTGATAACAGATAGTCACCTAAGCACCAGCCCACTGAGAGGAGAATTTAGCCTGTGGCTTGAAGCACTCAGTTTCCATCACAAATATTCCTATCTACTCATATCAAATTGAACAGTGCTGTAGTTGAAATTCTTATGCAACGTGAAATAAGGAATTTGCAGATATGGATGTTCTGAGTTCAGAGCTAGAACTATTCAGAAGTGAAAAATGTCCAGAATATAATCCCCAGAAATTAGACATTCCATGAAGTTTAATTTTGTGTTGGAACTTCATGATTTAAACTCTTTTGTTATTTAGATCTGTAGTATAAGCTATCACTAAAGGAGTTTGAGAATACTGCTAAAGCACAGGTCAGCAGAATCTGTGCTTCCCACCGTTTTGAGCAGACTTACCTTGTTCTGTTCATATTAGCTATTTGCTACAATTTCTCACTTTTTATAAGCCCAAGTAGCACAGGCTTTATTTTATCCCCTTTTCACTTGCATTGTGATGGTTCTTTTGTGTCTCACTCCCTTCATTTTTTTGCAAACTTCTCATCCTTCCCCATTAACACAACACCAAAATGTAATGAACAGCCCTCTTAAGGTCCATTCTTTAAACACTATTCTCTAGGTTTTTAAAGTCATGTGTGTTTGAATTAATTTTATTATTATTACCTAAAAAATAATGATCTTTATCATGTTTTGATGGAGCAACAAAACTTAAAATTGTTTTAGAATTCTGTTTAATTTTCTTCTTTGAGCGAGATCCCACAATATCCCTTCTGTGGCTCACTACAAACAGGCCTGCAGAACATTGCCTAAAACTGTGATATTTTTGTCCCCTGAAAAATTTATTTTTTCCCCCTAAATTTAAGGTAAAATAAAACAAACAAAAAAGCCCCAAAACACATTGGCAAAGCAAAAAAAAAAAAAAAAAAAAAAAGAAATTGGAAAAGATAACTACTTAATCATTCAGAGAAATAAAGGAAATTTTAAATGTTAACAAAATATTTATTTAATAGATTTTTTATTAAAGAAAAGGTGTTTTGTGGGTGACATCTCCATTCGAGGACTATACATCTGTTTAAAAAGATCTGTTTGCCTGTGAGGAGAGAAAAGAGAACTTACAGTTTGCCACACAAGATAAGAAAGCATCTTGCCTTTGGCAGTAACTAATAGTGGATGTTTAAGAGAAAGGCAAAAGTCACAGTGAATGCCTCTAGACATGCATTAGATGTTGAAAACTGGGATAAAAGGTGGAAGGAAAATTGTCTCCTGACCTTTGCAGGAATCTGCATTCACCTCAACACACAGGTGAGAAATGCAGAATCAATCACAACTCAATGAATGATTGATTTTTCAATCTGATGATTGAAATGAAACTTAAATAAGTAAATTATTTTTTCCCCAAATTATTTTTCATTTAAATTATATTGTTACCTTTTCACTAAAAATGGAAACTTTTCCAAAGGAAATCTAATCGGAGCAATAAATATACATGCTTACCCTAAAAATAGCTGAAATAAAAAGCTTCAATATTAATGAAAGTGTCATCTCCCTTTTTTACTATTCAAAACCCACAGATATATATGACTTCTGGAACACTACAGAAATTTTGATATTTTCCCAAATGAATTTTCCAGTATAGTTTATGAGACAGAGACACAAAACTTTGTTACTTCGAAAAATTAATTCAAGGAGGTGTTACACATTTTATAAGAGAAAATTAGAAAAAGTAAGAGGTTTTTTGAGCTTTGTTTTACTCATTGAAAGAAATTCTCCTTTTTTTCTTTTTCTTTTTAAAAAGCACTTCATGTTTCTCCCATAGTGCCTCTTCAATCAGGGAAATAAAGTTATTATAAATTTCAGGAGGAAAAAAGTCCATTGAATCTTGAAAAAAACAGTACTTTATTCCAAATCAAAGTGTACAGATGACATTTGTACTCAATTCTATTCCTTTCAGTTAGAGTGAAAAGCTCACAAAATATTTTTAAAGGGATGTTAAGTGAAGCCCTTAAGTTCCTAAAGTTAAAAGGTAATAAATGGCAAAAGCAAAGGAATTGATGAGTGGAGAAAAATAAAAATTATTAAAATAAAATAATGAAAATAAAAATAATTGAAAGGCTTCTCAGTTATAGAAATCATTGTCATTCAACACATCAAAAGCATATTCTTTGTAATAATTTGAATACTCAGTTGTTCACACTATGAAAATACCTATCTGATTTCAACAGCACCATTCTGAATTTAAAGGCATGAAAACTTTTTCACATGTAAAATTGACTGAGAGAAAACATTATGTCTAAATAAGAAATAATTTAACCTACAAAATTTTTAATCTTTTGGGGTTGACTTGAATCAGTTGTGATTTGAGTTAACCAATAGTGATAGCTCATAATTGATTAGTTTCATCCCCACTTCACTGCTGCAAGTGGGGATCCCTGCAGAAGGAGGACGACTTGGGGTTTCCCATGCTGAAGATAGCTGACTATTTTTCTCTTTAAACACTAGTTAGCCAGTGAACTTTTTTCTTCTCTAAATCTGAGGGCCAGAAGAAAAGAAGACAGGAAAAATTATTTGTAGTGTTTTGGTGATATTTGTGTATTTAGTATAAAATTTTCATTACTTGCCAAAGAACTACAAGTACAAGCACAATTTAAAAAGTTTAACCTTTAACTACAATAGAGTACAATAATGAATCATCAGCAACTGTAAGGAAAATAACCTCTAGAATTTCTGTTAAGGTAGGAATATAAATAATATTTCATATTGAGAAAGTTACCTACCTGAGGCTTAATTGGATAGTTATGACAACAAGAGAAGATGTGAACATTTTTGCTCTCTGGTATTCAGACGCTGAGACTTGGGGCATTTAAAAAGTTCTTGTGGCATTTTAAGTTACTACAAGAACCACCCACTATATTTTACCACATTCACAGAAGAATTAGCCAAAGAGAATGCAAAAGAGTCCATAGGATCCATGGTGTATGTACTTCCGTGTAGGGTCTGGCACGTTAATGCACAAGTTTAATTGTATTTTTAAGCCAAGGCATGAAATTCAGTCCGAGACTCCTATTGATGTGTAGGCAGGTGTTCCCTTCTGACAGCTTTGCCATGGAAATAGAAATCTCAAGCAGAAAAAAAAGGCAAGCAGCAGCAGAGATACCATCTTTATTTCAACAGGACTCACCAGAGTTCATCTGTCAGTGTTGTTAGGTCCCCAAGTAGAGATCAAAAGAAGCAATTAGAATTCTTTCCATCGGATTTCTCTTTCCAGATAGTATTTCTAATGGGAACTCTGAAACAACGCTTTAAATACCTTTCATCTTATTTTCAGATTTAAAAGATTAAGTGTTCTTCAATTTATCTGAAAATCAGGATCCTTTGTGTCTGAAAAGAAATTCCTGAAGCCAAATTAAGACATATAAGCAGAATGCTTTATACACTGCTAAGAAGGATAAGATTCAAAGTGAGTATGTCACCATATAAGTCCCTAATGGGGCACCTAGAAGCAAATGTGTCCCAAGAATATCTATTTTACGAACAGTTAACTCACCAGAATAAATCCATGCCCATGTACATTTTTTTTAATCTGATCTAACCCCTGGTTACTTGTAGAAACATTTTATTTTTCTTGTAATTTCACTATTTTTTTTTTCCTTCAATGACTCATCTGCTTTTTGCTAACAATATCGTTAAAGATTTCTCAGGTGACATGCAGTACAGTACATTTTGATGTTCCACACATCAGCTTGCTTCAGCCTACAGCATCTGATGTTACAAGAGATATGAAACATGAGATATGACATGACCAATGAGACTTGATAAAATGTGTTACAATCCAAAGCCTTGCTCTGAAACATGAAATTACCTTTCCTTCATTATTTTGCAACATTTTGTTGTTTGTACATTCTCAGCATAACTTTTTTTTTAAGTTTAAAAGGGTAGCATTAAAGCAATGTGAAAAAGTTTATATGGAGGAAAGCACTGGTCCCAAATATTGCTAGCAGTACTGATATTATTCTAAGAAAACAGGACTTTATATGCAAAATGTGGATAGAAATAAAGAAACAGAGATGGAACAATGTATAAACATAAACCACTCCAGTTTTAAAATAATTAATAGAGAAAAATGTTACTTGAGAAGCTGTAAATCTGACTGCAAAACCTGTTAATAAATGTTTATGACCCCTGTGAACTGGGCAGTATACATATGTGTGTGAGCACGCACTTATATATATATATATATATATATATATATATATATATATACACACACACACACATACATATATATATATATATAATGTATTATATATATAAGTGCATATACATTGCAAGAAAAATTTCTTAGGTCTGCATGGATAAATAAAAGATTAATTGAAACCAGAAGAGCAGGATTAAGGGAAGAGAAATCTGCAGGAAGAATAAAACAAACAAGAGTATCTTGATTCAGTAGAGATATATATTATTGTGACCCAAGAAATACAAGAATTGCCTCTTTTGGGGCATATATATTATCAGGGATTGCATATGTACAAATGCCTAAGGGAATTCAACTGAGATTTTATTTCAAAAGACTTAAAAAGGAATCTAAAATAAATTTTAAAATTATCATATTCCTATTTACTAGATGATCTTTACATTTTGTCATAGAAAATGTCATGATGTATAAGAAATGCATTATAAGATTCTTTATATTAATTCTCTTTATTAATATGTATTTATGTAAATATTAAGTTGGCTGACAGTTACAACAATTATTAGGTTTTGGGTGAAAAACTGAACTTAAATAAATCACTCAAAAATCAACTGTGCTTAACTTGTAATATAGTTTCTTCATCATTTCTTACCCAGAAATTACTTTAAATGTTTTATGCTTCATCATCAATCTACTTTTCAGCATCTGCAAAATTCAAATGCATCCAATTATATTAATTTCATTGGAAAACAGTTGAAATGAAAGAGGCATTTTAATAACGTTTTGCATATTATTTTCAAAACTGAATTCATGAAAGCTAAAATAATATGAAGTATAATATTACTCATTCGTAGTTTGTTGTTTTGCCATTGTCTTTAAGTAATTTAAAGTAGAAAAATTTTACTTAGGAATTTAATTAGAATGTAACTTTATGCCCATGGCAATAGCACACAGTATGTAACTTGATTTCCTGAATACTTCAAAATAGAATAATGTATATTTCTATTAGCCATAGTGGTTTTGTTACAGAATCTCTGCATATTTATTTTGCAAGTTTTTTGATATTGCTCAGATATGTCTTCAAATTACATTGGTTGACACTGGTAGAAATTATATAAAGAGAGATTAAGATCTTTACTGAATTAATGCCTGATCTTGCTATCTCTTCGTTTTGGTCCTGAATTAATTGGAATTTATATAAGACCTTTACAACAAATTTTGAAAAGCACCTCCTGATCTCCGGTAATAAAAATTTATTCTGCTTTACAAAAACTGTGAAGATCTCATGTAATACCAAACTGACATAAGGTCCTCACTTTCAAAAAACACAGATCTATGTTGGGTTGATGTTCAGTAATCCAACTTTTGTATTTCTGTTCTAAAAAAAAAACCAAAACCAAACCAAACAAAAAACCCCAACATTATATGGCAGAGAAGCCCCTTGTAGACATGAAAATTTTGCTAACAGGCTAAAGTGGAACAAGGCAAAAGTTTGCTACTTAAGTTTTTCATGAGATATTCAGGATGGGATGTAGTTGAGATAATAACGTAAACTTCAAATGAAAAGTAATGTAGATTTTATTGTGTTTCTGAGACCCTGTTCAGGGGTATGGGTGAAGAGCATCACTGAAGTGCTAAATAAAACAGGCTCAAGAAACAAACTTCAGTTCCAGGGTCAAGTGGTACAGATTAACTAATCCATAATATTTGGAATGAGGTCTCCCAAAAACATACTGATCTTATTTGTACTAAATTATTCTAGGTTCTAAATCTCCCTTGGGCCTAGGAAAGGAGATATCACTACTATTTTTAATCAATGTAAAGATTAAGATTGCATTGTATGTTACTGGAATGGTGACTTAGTTCCTGTGAGATGGAACTATGTGTGTTAAACCCAGGGAATTGCATATTCTTGTGTTAGGTATGAAAAATCTCCTGGGAGGGTGCTGGTAAACAGTAAACTTAGGGAAGAGATAAACCTTATATAGTGTGACTCCTGTTGCATCTTGGTGGAAGAATATGGAATAAACTGTTCCCATGATTCTGTCCTGGCTTTTTCTTGGTCAGAGCTGTCTGTCACAGCACAAACCAGAATAGTATGGGACAATACTTGAGCTCTGTGCAAGGGGCACAGTGCTCCTTCCTAACACTTCACAGGCTGCTGAAGATATTCTTGCTCTCACTCTTCCTCATTTGGCTAGAGTGCTTAACTTTTCCAATAGAATAAGCAAAGTCCTTGGAGTGACTACTTGTGACCCTTTTTACTACTTTAGGACATTTCCAGAGCTCAGCCTGCCTTCTGGCCAGCTGTGTGCACATCACTGCATATCTCAGTTTTGCACTTCTCACTGCTCTTGTTCCAGTGAAAGGAGCTGGGAGCTATCATTACACACTGCTAAAGCACTTCCATTTTCTGTGATTCCTAAGATGCCTCATTTTATGCTTTGTTCCATTTCAGATAATGTGTTTCTCAGATTTATTTTTATGCTGTTCCAATTTTTCATTTCTTGTTATTATGAAGATAGTCTTGAAAAATAATAATAAAATATATGCCCATTTGTAAAGACTGATCACGAAACTTGCTACCTAGTACAAATAAGCTTCTGTGAGAATCCCAGAAGTACTGTCACAAGTGTGCTGTCATGGCTTATTGCCTAATCAGCAGAGAATTGAAGTCTTGATTGGCTTTATTTGTTGGTTTATTGAAACAGAGAGATAGGAAGTACTGGACAGATTAATTAATTTTTGCTGGAGAATCCAAACTTTGGGAGATGCTGTCATTTTGATTGATGGTTGTGTAAAAGAAGAGGTGTTTTGAAAATAAAAACCTCATGAATTGTGGCTTTTGTGACACATTAATACAAAGTTCTTGCTTTTAACTGCTTCCATTCTTTTTTCTAATATAAATATCAATTTCAGCATTCAAAAACAACTTCTTGAATGTTTATGAAGCAAGGGTTAAACAGGATGTGAAGAGTATTTAGAATATCAAATGAAAATGGTTATTAAAAGATGTGTGTTTACATAAATATATATGTATATATACATCACTCTTAAACTGCTTTAGGTCAAAGACAAAGGCTTTTTTATCCTAGTGATATAGGTTATATTTGAAAATTATGAGAACACCTACACTGGGATAATTTACAACATATGGAAGATAAAGTAATGGGAACAGTTTTAGTCACTATTAGCTAATATTTTTATAAAATACGACCTCAAGAAGAGTGGAAGAATGAACATAATTTTCACATTCTCATCAAGTTTGGAAAGTCAGGGTTACAGTTCAATTATGTTCAAAGCTCACTATTCATTTAACTTAATAATTACTATTATTCTGTGATGTTGTATTTTAAGTTACAGGTCTGTTGCTTTATATAACAAACTCCAGGTTTGAGCCTTTCAGACAGATTGACGTATTGAGGTCTTTCATTACTCCAACATATAAATATTTCCTCTGAGAGGAGCTGAGAGAGGACAAGAAATAAACCAGGAATGTTAAAAGAGATGTATTGAATAATTGTTCAATAAATACTCAAACATTTTCCTTATGTGACAAGAAATAAATTAAAGCATTGTAAATTCATAAATATGTGGAAGAAACTGCTATACCCTTTTCTCAGAAGCACTTTTTTAAAAACAAATTCTATTGTAAAGCACTACAAAATAATTTCTTTATCCAAAAGCTCTGAAGCAGTTATTAAACCAGCTGTTTTCAAAAGTACACAAATCTGCTAAGTTGCAGTTGGGTAACTGTTAAATGTTAAAGCAGTGAATGATCAGCATGTAGCAGATGGCCTGGGAATGGGTTAGAAAATGGCAATGTTAATACCACCAGACTGAGATGTTCATTTGTGCTGTGGTATGTGCAGACTGGGTGAATAATGAAGGCTCTGTAATAATTGTGTAAATCCCAACATTATTAAATCGATTCAGCTGGGGTTTCTTAATATATGTGAAGCACTTGATGTACTTTGAGAAACACCTCCTCTTTTTGCTAAAGCTGTTCTCATTAACTCATACTGCTTTATTTGCTGTGACCTCAGTGTTCCTGTTTAGTAATGAGTGGAATAAAAATTAGAAATCTATTTTAACTCTCAATGTGAGAGAGGGGGAAATATTCCAGAAATTAAACACCTATCCCACTGTTTTTTGCAGATTGGCCATTATTTAAATTATACACATTTTTTTTAGGATTTTAAAATTAAATTTCTCATAACAGGAATAGAGGAAGGAAAATCACAACCTAGTCAACTGCTAAAAGTTGTTTTGAGGAGGTAAAAAAAAAAAAGACTACATAAAATCAATAACCCCAATCAGTATCTTGCTCCAACAGCTAATCAAAACTTGTTCCTTTGTGTAATGCTAAAAGGTAGAATATTTTTTATGACTGGAGACGACGTAGATCTGGAGTAATGCACCAAGAATATCCCGTGTGACAGCCCTCAGAGTATGATCACCTATGATGTTGATGTAAAACATGAACCAAAAATTAGTAAAAAGTCAAGACACTATAAACATGCTACAGGCAGATGTACAGCTAGCAGATAGTCCCTGGAGTACCATATTGGTATATGTGCAGGTGTTAGAACATTTAAAAACTGTTACCCACCTACAGGAGTTTGTATCTGTAAACTAAGAATTCTCTTTACCCTTCAGCTTTTACCAGATTAGATGGAAGTTGAAGGTTTTTAATACAATATTATTTTTCAACACCATGGGTAATATGTTTCTTTAACTGTGCCTGATGGGACTTACATTAACATCTGTGCCAGGGCTGATGGCTGGACAACAGCCCTCTGTCCCACTATGAAGCACCATGCATGATTATCAGTCAAGAAAGCTGGAAACATAAATTCTGCCAATTCCTGTCATTAGCTACTGCATATATATTGCGGGAAAAAAAAATAAAAGGAAAGGAAGAACCTATTAGTATTATTTCCATTTTGTAATGATCCATAATACAGTCCTCAGGAAAACATAAAACCATTAAGATATCTCTATTAATTG
Source organism: Sturnus vulgaris (assembly GCF_052056855.1). Lineage (NCBI taxonomy): Eukaryota > Metazoa > Chordata > Aves > Passeriformes > Sturnidae > Sturnus > Sturnus vulgaris. Next base: position 26,229,951 of record NC_142243.1, on the reverse strand, counting down.
TTCTATTTGAAAACACTGGATGGTGAGGCACTGAAGCATATTTCCCAGCAGTGGATTCCCCATCCCCAGAACTGTTCAAGGCTAGGTTGGATGGAGGTCTGAGCAACTTGCTCTAGTGGAAGGTGTCCCTGTCCATGGCAAGGGGATTGGAACTAGATAATCTTTAGGGTCTCTTCCAACCCAAACCATTCTGCTGTTTCATAACTTGACGTTTTTTCTGATCTGTTAGTCAGCTGTATATTGCTACACACAAAAGATGCAATATCAAAGTAAATTCTAATGCCATCTTACTGCTAAAATTCCAAATGTCTGCAAGAAATACGAAGCATAATATACCCCCTTCCTCAGCTGCATATTATTTTGCAGAAGAGAAATAAAGGGAAGACTTTCTACTAATTTAATAGAAAGTTATCCCCGTCCATGCATTTGAGTGAAACAGTTTTTCTTTACATGACAGTGAAAAACTGAGGATGCTTAGAATAAATACTAAAGAAATTCATATTTTGCTCTCAGACACATTGCTATAACCCTGCAAATGTTATAAATGTCACTTTAAGTGTCACACACGTAGCTAAGGACAGAATTCGTCACTCAGATTGCAGGATAAAAAGGGACTGCAGAGCTCTTCAGGATGTCTGTGTTTTGCTTAGCTCTGCAGTATGGTACAGCCTATGGGCAACTTAATGAATTTCCATAGCTGGTCTAGCCAGCCACAGTTAACTAGATTTAAGGATCAGCCAAATTTTACAGGGTTAATAAAGTGATCCTTCCAACAGTTCTCTTCTCAACTTCAGTTGCTACACGGGTAAAAAGTAAGTGAATTTGATTCAAAAGTTCTACCAGGATATCATTATTCTATAGCAGTCTTCAAATTGTGTTTGCAGGTCCTTGTGAAAAGCAAGGGCCACAACAAATCTACATAACCCTCAGTTTCTCTTAGAGTGTAGAGAAATAGCCATGCATAGAACAGCAGCAAGAAACACAGAGTTTAATTTTAAGGTCTTCAATGATTGCTTCAGCAATACTTGTAGAGTGTGAGCTATGTCAATCATGTCTATCACAGAAGAAACAAACTAAATGGCAACCCACAGCAGCTGTGTACACTGGATTTTATTTAAGAGCCAACAAGAACAGTGCTTCTACCCTACTTCATTACTTCATGCTCCCAACTCCCCCAACATTACCCAGTCTTGCCTTCCCATCGATGAGATTGCTACTGGCCTGGGAAAGCTGGACTGAAAGACCTGTTGATTTCATGCAGTCCAACTGTCTGCAGTTCCAGCTGTGTCCCTAGGTCCCCTGCAGCAATGGATGGTGCACTTCAAAGCATTTGTCCCACAGAACAAGGCTTGCCCAGTCTCAAGAGTTCATATACAGAAGCACAATACATCATCGTCTTCCCAAATGCTTCTTTTGACAAATGTGTAGTGTGTACCTCCACACTTCTGAGTCCTGTGTGTGTAACTTCTGCTTAGTCAGGACCTACCTGCAGTTTATCTCCAGTCCAGGCTGGCTGTAGCTCACCAGGGCAGGCTTGGGCTTGAGAATTCAAAGGCTCAGTTTGAGACATTCATGCACATGCACATACACACACAATTATCTGCAACACACCAGAATGGAAGATTGAGAGTGATTTAGTGTGTATCTCTATAAGATGTACACACATAGAGTGTATGCAGTGGGGAAGCAAAAAGTAGTGCTGCAAAACAGACACAACAAATAAACAGCAGATGCCTCAGGGGTTAACACATAGTGACTTACTAAATAGTTTCAATTCATCTAAACCTATTTTTACTTTCAGTATGTTTCTAAAAAATTGCTTATGAGGAGGAACAATAGAATTGGACCTGCTATGAAACACAGTTATTCCAATGTGTACCTTTTATGATCTTCTCTTGAAACTGAAGCACAAAAAAATGGCTAGCATATTGATTGAACTTAAAAAAAAATCCCAGAGCATATTACTGGTTGTAAAAGCAGCCAGTGCTTAGTTTTGTTTGCTTCATTCATTTTCCCTATTCATCCTGTTTCCAGATCATTAATGAAGACTAAAAACAGTCCCAAATTGCACCATTTAGCACACTCTGTATTTTATATTTCCGTGTTTAGAAAACACTCTTTATTTTCTCAGTACCAATCCATAACAGTAGTTTGCCTCTTAGCCCAAAATATCTGTATTTTCAGCTTTTTATGAGGAGCTTGATTGCAGCATTTCTGAATAAAAATAAATATGCCAGTTCCTGTTTACCTACTGTTTTGCTGACCAACTTGGCAGCATCTATCAAATAGGTTGGAGTCATATTTTTTCCCTTTCTATAGGTGATCTTGTTTCAGTCATATTTTATCATGTTCCAGTATTTCAAAGAAAGTTTACAAAAGAATACAAAGACTTAGTGTGAAGTATGTATTTTACTCAAATACGTTAAATAATAGGGTTTACATAATGGAAGAGCATTAACTGTGTTAGGTAGGCAATTGAGCAGAATAATGGTGCTTTAAACTTTTAAAGTGGATGAAATACATGCAGATATTTTGCAGTTTCAGGATTCAATATTTGCTTCAAACCATTTTTGGAAAGCTGTCATAATATTCACAGCCATTTTGAGAGCAAGGCAAAAAGTTACCTTCCATAACTTCTGAATGCCATGCATTTTTAAAAAATTACCTTATTTTTATAAGTGGCATAGACATATTATTCTTCAGTTTCTTCAGAGATTTGGGTGGACTGAGTTTTTGTGGCTTTTTCCCTAGGAAAACAAGAAAAATGTCTGAAACATCTGAAACAGTTTCATAATCAAAATGTCATTTGAAAAGGAGGAGGTAGTGGAGCATTGGAGAATGTGATTTCATGGGTGTTCAAACAGGAGGGAAAAAGGAATTGAGTCCAGTCAATTTCAATTCTGAAGAAGTCTGGAAAAGATAATCAATGAAATTATTTGCAAGTGTATGGATGACAGCAAGATGACGAACAGCAGCCGAGAACAAATGGAGTCAAATTTGCATGTTTGTGCTCGATTTTGGCCAAGACAGAGTTCAGTTTTCTTTATAGCAGCTGATATGGGGCTTTGCTTTGAATTTGTGCTGGCAATGGTGTTGGTAATTCAGGGATGTTTTAGCTATTGCTGAGCAGTGCTTAAACAGTCAAGGCCTTTTCTTCTTTTCACCCCACGGCATAAGTGAGCCGAGAGTGCACTAGGATTAGAGAGGGGGCACAGTTGGGACAGTTGATCCCAGCTGGCCAACAGGATATTCCATATAGTCTAGTGTCATGTCCAGAATATCAACTGGGGAGAAAAAGAATGGAGGAAGAGGTAGGGAAGAAACACTCAGAGTAATTGTGTTTGTCTTCTCAAGTAAAGGTTACATTTCATGGATCCCTGCTCTCCTGGAGATGGCTGAACATCTTCCTGCATATAGGAAAGGATGAAGGAATTCATTGTTTTGTTTTGCTTGTCTACATCTTTTGCTTCACCTATTAAACTGTCCTCATCTCAGCCCACAAATTTTCTGATTTTCACTCTTCTCACTTTCTCTGCATCCTAATGGGGGAAAGTGAGTGAGTGACTGTGTGGGGCTTAGTAGCAAACTGGGACTAAACCACAACAATGACAAAGGAATGGGTGTTATGATAAAAAGGAAGTAATAGAAATTCTGTGACTTTAATCTATTAAATAATGTCTCACAAAGCATTTCCGTAAGTAAGTTGTGGGGAAAAATTCTGGATTAAATTTCTATTCTCTTGCAGCAAAACAGGTTGGACTGCTCAATCCATAAAAGTAAGTTTCTAAAAACTCACTTTAACATAGAAGACTGTGTCAAGCAGCATTCTGAAGATTATAATAGTCTTCAGTATTTTCATTGGTAATTTTTCTGAAGGAATGCAAAATTGCCTTGCTTCAAAAATTATACAAAGCAAATGAGGATATGCTGGGGACAGTGTTGCAATTAAGAAAGCATAAATAATTTTGAGATATGATCTAGAAAGAGTTCAATTATTTTCTATGGAAACAAATCAACTGCATGAATTTTATCTGGTAACATTTCCTCAGAAAGTGGAAGTGGACTTTTGTGGATCACAAATTGAATACATGACAGTAATACAGAGGGGGCGACCTGCATGGTGGAATAAATAAATAAGAGGACAGTCTATAAAATAAGAGAAAACATTTTTTCACTCCATGCAGCCTAGCTGAAGTAGAGAATTCTATTCTGAGATGTGTTTCAACAAAGATGTGAACTGGTTATGCCTGTGATAGAGGAGAGAATTATCAAGTTCTACAGAACATGACCTAGGTACTGAAAAAAATTAAGCTATTATACCTAAATAAAAGAAGACTGACAGAGGATACAGTAATATATTCAAAGTTATATATAATTAGAATGGAAAGGAATATAAAATTGCAAAGGTCCACCTTGTTATAATGCTTATAGTAATGGTCAAAAACAGAATCTCAAAGAAATTAAGTACAAGGAAAGACCCCAAATCTTCTCAACCTTAAACTGTCTTCAAGTGATGAACTTCCTGAGCTGGAGGTAGTTTTCATGTATTTAATTACTGTCACCAGTCAATGTGCCTAACAGAATTTTGAAAGATTGGAAGAGTGATAAAGAAAAAAAAAAATCTATTCTCCATGCATGGTCAGACAGGACTGTGAGTAATGGCCTTCAACTATATCACCAAAAATTTAGGTTATGTTTTTAAAAAAAACAGCTAGTGGTAATGGATAACAAAGTACAAAGCCAGTTTAGCTGAGGAGATTGTGGAGGAGTCTTCAATGTTATCAATCACTAAGAGACCAGTGCTCTATGGGATTGATATAAGGATCTGTAACAAGTAGCACTTCCTGTATGGTGGCAAAAAGGAGAATAAAACTCCTCATGCTTCCCTGTATTCCTGTCTTTCTATAGTGCTATTGATTCCTGATAAATTTTCATTATTTTTTTACATTCTTACAGTGACAGTGACTGCTCTTTCTTTCCTAAGACACTAACTCCAAATTAGGCAGCTCCCCCAGCAATTAACTACTCTATGAATCAATAATTTTAATCTTTCCTATGGTTTATTATAGGAAATTTTGGTATGAACACTTTGTTTATTTTTAGATATTTCATTTTTCCAGGTAATTTTTTAAATTTTTATTTTTTTTTATCATAGGGTTTCATCTATTAGTTTTCCTTTAGAAATTAAATAATAAATTTGTGCATATGTCATTTACTTTCTGCATTTCAGAGTAAGCATCAGAAAAACTCTTTTAATTTGTGTGTTTTTATACACAATGAAAATGCCACACTGAAAGCAAATGCAGCCATCTCCCTGGCTGGCAAATAATTCCAGGAGCAAATAACTTCCATGCAGAGTGCAGTATTAAGTCTGTGCAATACTTAGTAATGTGGTCACATGCTGCCTCTTTATTTCAATTTAATTCTATATTCATTCAACTAAACCAGTCTGTCATTTAAATCTTTTGCTCAAATAGTCAGAGAAGTGTGTGAACAGTTTATGACCCTTGAAAGGCAACAGAAGAGTAAGAGATAACGTTTTCTGAAAACTTTTTCCCTTTCACTCTACTCATAGTAAAAACAGTCACTGAGTGTGTGAAAACACAGATCTCTGTATTGTCAAATCATTTCAGATAAACAAGAAGTTTCTCACTTACTAGGAATCCAGATCAAGATTAAAGCTCTTAATTTAAAGGTGAAATTGTATTGAATGAGTCTTAATAAAAAGGTATCAATCTGCTTTTCATGAAAAAGGCAAAATCTCTTAAACTGCCATAAACAAGATAGATAGATAGATAGACAACTATTTTTCTATTAAAAATATAAAACTACCAATCATAAATGGTATACTAAGTATTAGTAAACTAACACAGTGTATTGCTGAGAAGGGATGTCCTTGTCAATCAATGCCAAATCTACAAGCTAAGTCTTGTTATCAATATATTCAGCAAGTTTTCAAAATCTGGAAAAATACCTACTTTTGAGAAGACTAGGCTGTTACACTAGCCTTGAAGATTTGAGCTACAAATATCACTAACTTAATAAAACTGAATTTAATTACAAGCCTTTTCACTCTACATTAAAATTAATCAGTACTTCCTTTGTGTTTCTCCTCTTCTGCATAACATGTGGGTCCAGATGGTTCTCAAAGACTGTAATTTCTAGGGATTTTGAGCAACACATTTGTATTCTGTAATAGAAGGCATTTGATCCTTTATTTGATGTTGGTTCTCAGAAAATCCCTACCTTTAAAAATTCATGAGAGGATTGGAGTGGTAATCTAAGCAGCTGGTCATTTTCCTGTTCAGGTCTTTTAAATCTAGCCAGAAAAAAAAACCAACAAAACCAAGGGAGAAAAGATTTTTAAACAGGTTCACAGTTTCCAGGTCCTAATAAAGATAATAGACTGTGAAATTTCATCTGTAGAATTTAAAATGTCAAGAATCTCAGCTAATGAATACAACAATTGACTACAGGGAGAGTTATATTACCTGATCTGTTGAAGCAAAAAAACACACTTAAGTGATGGGTTTTTTTCTCTGCAACTTAAATCCACATTGTTTGTGAGTAAATGGATGAACCAAGGGGTTGTGAAAAAGATTAGATAGACTTTTCTGCTTAGCTAAGTGGTCTGATAAGACCCAAATCAGTACAGAGTCACGGCCAATATTACTTGATGTGTACTATGTGGCATATAGAAAATTGGCTCAATGTTTAATCCTAGTTCAGCAAGATCAATTGTTCATTTTATAAGAATAATCAATTGTTCAACTGCTAGCTGATCAGGATAAAAAACCTAATCCAAGTTTTTTTTATATTTAAGCATACATTTGCTCAGAAGGAAAGTATATGTGATGGTATACTTGTGTTTTCATCACTTACCTCATGTCTGGAAGTGGAAGTGCAAGTAGCAGTCTTATGCCATAGGAATATATGCAAGTGCAAACACTAAATCTTGAAAAAGGGCTTGTTTATTTTAAAACACAAATGAACTATGTGATATATGATGTTCACATCTATATGTACTTATGTGTCTTAATATTATATATTATATCCATTAGAAATAATTGAAATAAAAGGTCTTATGAAATACATGGTAGATGTGGGAAGTCTTAATCTAGTTCAATAATATTGCACGGTATTGGAAACCTCTCTAAGATAATTTTTTATTAAATGAATATGAGGTTGTCCTGAAGTAGAACTTAATTTGTGAGTAATGTCATCTGTTTACTCAGATAAATGGGTGAGAGAGGGATGGAAAATATGTGTTATATATTATCAGGGTAAAATATTATTAAGTCTGTTCAGAAAATATCTAAATGCATACGTTTTACATGTCATGCAAATATGAAGAGAGTTTAAGCTGAGTTTCTGCAGAGTCAGTCCTAAGGCTATGCTATATTTTAATAGCTTTTCTGTCACTAATGAAAATAAAGATGCAAAACACTGAAATATATAAAGAATCATGTACATTTCCTTTATATTACAAAATCTCATAAATATATACATTCCTTTCCTAAAAAGAACATTTTAATAAATTTTATGTCTCGATACCTTGTTTTTAATTTTTTAACTTTTAAAAAGTTAGTTTTTGTTTCAGAATTCCCTATGAAAATATTATTTGCATTCTTTTTTCTCATTTCATCTTCAGTTCATTGTTTTCTCTCCTTTACTTGTCTAATCCATATTTTGACAATGATTTCTTTTTGTCTTTGCCATCAGGAAAATGCAAGAGATTTTGACCTGTTAGGCAGCAGGCTTGGGTGTTTTGCGTTTTATTTATTTATTTACTGGCAGATGCCATGGCAGCACACAAAAAATTCAAGTGCGAACAGAGGGAGAGGAAGAAGAAAGGAAAAAGATCATCATTTGGGTTAAAAGTGATTGCTATAAACATGCATGTGGTACTGCTCTCTCCAAATCTAATTACTGACATGAATAGCAGGAGTAGAATTCTCTGATAGGTTGGTTCAAAAGCACACAGGGAATTTGTATGAAAGGACAGCATTTGCCAAATCATCATCTGTGTCCCTTTTCTCAGAGAGCTCTGTGGGAAATATCTGAAGTGTAAACATGAGTGGATTATCAGCTTTCATGGTATCATTGCATTGCACCTTTTCCCCAGCAAAGAGAATGAATGACTGACTGTCTTTATTATGATCTCTGGTGAAAGATGGTAGTGCTCATGGATTAGATGGAATTTAATACGTCAGAGAGAATATTTCCTCAGTAAAAATAAAAACTATCTTTCAAGGAGAATGTATGTAAGTTACTGTTTTTTCAGTTTTAGTGAATTCGAGTGATTAAGACAGCAATTTACGCTGGATAAGAAAATCTATTTTAAAATTTCAAAGCAGGATATAAAGACCTGGGTGCTAAGGCTTAAAATTCAGGGGCATTTAAGCTGGTTATATTTAAAGGATTTGCTTCCAAAGAGTCTAACACACATCCAATTTAAATTGCCACTATTGAAAAAAAAAAAAAAAAAGAAAAAAATTAAAAACAAAACCCACAAAGTGGAAAATTGAACCAATTTGTTTGTGTGGCTTAAGAGACAGGAATGGGAAGACAAATTTTGGCTGGGGTATAAAGAGTCAAATACAAAATTATTAGCAGCAATAACAAAAATATCCATGGAAATTTGCTGACTTGAGTGTGAGTTTTGGTGCTTTGCCTGTTTTGCTCAGAATGACATGAATAGGTGAAGTGTGTACGCATTCAATGGCCTCTGAAAATCAGAACCCACTAGTAAGGTAATGAGGATCTTTTAATTTTTGTTGTTTTTAAATCAGCCTCCCATAAATTCACATTACAGTACCATTTATCAACAAACAGAGCAGGGGTCAATGCAATCAGTCACAGGGTCAGAGATTTGAAATGATGCAAGACATGGACTGCAGGAGCACAGGAGCTGCAGCAAGGAAGCATCCAGGAAACACTGAGAAGTGACCCCAGCTTCTGCCCAGATAAGCCCCTTGCAGGGGAATAAGACATCACCATAGCATTATTTGGAGCAGCAACTTTTGAAAACCAGCATCTCCTTGGTTCTTCTGATATTTCAATGCAAACTTAACTTCTAATTTGAGAAAGAAAAATGCATCCTGGCATACCTCTTGCTGCCCTTGGCTTAGAGGATTTCTAGCACAATACTGAGCATTTCCCTAAAGACAAAGAAACCTGTATAAGGGGAAGGACATGCCTCTGCGCTCTCTTTCTAGTACATTCAGTAAATAATCTCCACATTCTGTCATGCTTTTGCAAATGTGAAAAGAACTGGCAGAGGAAGAGGGAGAGAGTGAGAAAGGAAGAAGGGAAGGGAAGGGAAGGGAAGGGAAGGGAAGGGAAGGGAAGGGAAGGGAAGGGAAGGGAAGGGAAGGGAAGGGAAGGGAAGGGAAGGGAAGGGAAGGGAAGGGAAGGGAAGGGAAGGGAAGGGAAGGGAAGGGAAGGGAAGGGAAGGGAAGGGAAGGGAAGGGAAGGGAAGGGAAGGGAAGGGAAGGGAAGGGAAGGGAAGGGAAGGGAAGGGAAGGGAAGGGAAGGGAAGGGAAGGGAAGGGAAGGAACACATAAATGAGCTTTGGAAATAGATATTTCTAAAAAATATTTTTTCTTGTAGTGATAAGGATAGTGATAGTGATTGATAGTGATAGTGATTGATAGTGATAGTGATTGATATTGATAAAAAAGGAACTCAGACTACAAATATTTCTTGTTGCTTTTCATTTTGTTTTCATGGATTATGACATTTCTAAGTTGAATTTAAATATATACACTTCAGTTGTTTCTTGATAATAAAGAATATAAAATTCCTTTTTCTTTTATAGGTAAAATGTAAACAGATTTTGTAACTCACTTCTCTTTCAAAACAGACTTTTCTTAAATTTCCTTGACTGAATTATCATGATGTGACAAAGCACATCTAGCTACACCTGTCAAGTCGTGTAACACTGCTTTCTGTAACATGATAGTGCATGGCTGATGTGACAGGAAAATGAATAGAGCAACACAAAGTTTCCAAACAGGAATTTTACGGTGAAAACATTGTCTTTGCTGAAAGCTATTAAAGAAAACACATATCTAATCCCTTGTGCAATTTGTTCCATCTTCAGTTCCAAATGCAAAATGGCTGTACGTAGCTGCAGCTATCTGAAGGTGTTTAATAGACTGTGCTTTTCTTTGCAAATAATTGTGTTCTGGCAAAAATTAACTCCATTTATAGCAACTGAATTAGCCAGGAAGTTTTCTGTAACAAGTTGGTTTTAGGCCAAATGCATTTCAGACTAAGAGCTCACAAACACTGAGACAGCTTGAGAAGCCAATCTCTCCACACTATTCTGTTTTAATAGTTTAGTTTATTCAGCTTCATAAAGGTTATTTCTCATCCTTATGCTCAGAAAAATATGGTACCTATAAAGAACTGGATTTATGCACATCAAAATAAGTAGCAGAGTGTTGAGTACAGCAGAGGCATCATCAGATAGAGGGGGATTTATATTTTAACAGCAATCTCACAATATTTTTGCCCTCACTTCCTATTTCATCCACAAGCTCATGTGGGTACATGGAGATTGAGTCTGTCTTTAAATCAAAATTAAACAAAGAAGGCTTTTTTCTGCTTTATGGACAGATGGCAGCCTATTGCAGGTATTCTCAAATGGTTTCTCTGTGCTTATGTGGACATATGTCAATGAAAAGTGAGTTGCAGTCAACTGGACTCTTGACTGGAGACTATATACTTGTCTCTTTACTGATACATGAGAAGATTAATAAATTACTATTCTCATAGTATGAGGAGCTTTCCATTCTGATAAAATTACTACATTAAATTAAGTCATTATGCATCATTAGACTAAATACGGTGAGATCAATTCAATAATGAGTCATCTTTGACACATTTGTAACAGAACTCTTTCAAACTATCCCCTGGTTCTCAGGATCCCAGTACAAAAGTCTTGGAAGACATGAAAATAATTAAACCTAAATCCTGTTTCGCGTGCATAGTGGTATGCTCATCTGAATGGCAAACAGTTTGAAGCAGACTCTTGGTGAGGAAGCATAGACTGGTACAAGTTGAATTGCAAATGCTCAGAAAAGTGTTTCTGTTCTTCACAGAGATAGCAATTGCAAGCTTTGAGGAAATGCAATGCTCAATTGCTCAACTGCAACTTGGTAGTTTAAAGAGAAGCTCAAGTAAATCTCCTCAACCCTCCTCTGAGAGAGAAAAAGGAAATGGAGCAGTAGAAAATAAACACTTAAAAACTAATCTGACCAGCTTTCACTGATGAATTAATTTATGTGGAATTACCCATTAAAGCTTCAGTCCTACTAATTATTGAGCATTCTTTCTTTTTCCAGCAAAGCATTTAGGCATGTACTTGAACTTAAACATAACCATTCTTTGGGATTTGCTTGACTGAGCCAGTCTACTCACTGCTTCATGGTATCAAACACAAAAGTGTGGTCTGTGAATTTAGCTCCTTCCCATTTTCCCTTAAAACCATTAAAATTACCTGTTCATTAAGTTTACACTCAGTGAAGCTAAAGTGCAAATATTTATTGGACAAAGTAATCTCTTTGCTGCTTTCTGAAGGACACCAATTAAATGATACCATTTTTCCAAGCTATTTAATATCTGACCAAATAAAATTATAGACTATGACAATAGAACCCAACAACATCCCAAACTCCTCAGTACACTACATTTTTTTGTGCATATTTTTTTTTTTCCTACTCCAATAGAGAGATGTTGAATACCAGAGACTGTTATGAAATTATTCTGCTCCTAGACAAGACAAATATGAGGAATAGAATTTGTGGTTTTGATGTTAAGTATATCTAAATAAGTGAAGAAGAGCACATACATATCTGGCAAATTCAGATCAGGATGAATGCTTACATTTGTATTTACATGTTGAAGATAGTTACATGTATAAGGAAACTTATTTTTCTTTTCCAAGTAATTCTAAAAGACTGCTAATCCAGAGAAAAGCAATGAGGTGGGCTGACAAAATGTATTATTATTCAAATAGTCTTATTGATCAGAACATGTTAAACTTTTTTTTTAATTACAGGCAAATATTCATGCTTCACTCAATGCAGTGCAAGATCCAATATTAGGATGTGCAAAGGCGATCGCTTAAGTTTTCTTTTGTGTTTAAATATCAGCAATTCCAATTACACCTTCCTTGTGGATTCTTTTTTTACAGCTCTCTTTCCAAGTAGAAGAGCACAATAGCAAGTCATATTTGGAGTTCATTACAGATGTCCTGAACTTTATCATCTGGTGATATTCACCAAGATAAATGTATTTCCTTGATGATACTCTTTTCTTCTCAAGTATTTCTTGGAAATATTAAACCCTGTTGTGAGCAGAGGACTATTCTGTACTCTAAATATCTTTTGAATCGTAGTCGCTTACTTAAAATTCTAAAATGTTTTATCAGGAGTTCAAATGTTTATTGGGACTTTGATAAATTTGCAAGAGGTCAGTGGATTTTTAACATTTTGGCTTTTCTACACACAGACAGATAGAACCTGTTGTTCTTACAGAGTGTGTCTTCCCTGGGGCTACTAAGCATACACACCTGTGAGAATATTATCGTGGAGACCTGTGCTAAAAATGGCAGCAGGACAGAGGTGCAAAAGTTATTATGAGACTAAGGATTAGATATGTAGCCACATCTCACACTTAAGGTTCTGCCAGGGCTCAGAGGGCACTGTGCAGAACTTGGCCTAACATTAAAAAAATCTGTGAATATCAATGGACCAAAAAATTAAAGTCCAGACAAAATATTTACTGGCAAATAAGCAGTGAATTTATCTCCTCCTGGAAGAGACAGCACAAGGAAGGCAGACAGAATTCTTTTGAAGACTTTTGACAATATTTAAGTTTTCATCTTTTCCAATCAAACTTTTTAAGCACATTTTCCAGGTTGGTAATGTAAACATTTGGCAAGTCAAAATTAAGCTTCAAACTCGTTCCATCTCTTCCTAAATTCCATTTCATTGAAGTAGTAGTTCCTCTTCTTTCATTGGCCAGGTTTCTTAAATGTTATCCTTCTTTTTCCATTTTCACTCTCCAGTGCTCTCTGGATAAGATGGGCTTGCAGTAGAGAGGGCTTGACAGCCCTCAAATTCTCCTTCTCATGAAACCTCTGAAAAGTGATGCATAAAGGGTCAGGCCTTCCTGCAGTGTGAAAGTTCATCAGTCTGCTTCTGGTGTGGAGAAAGAGCTACAGCACACAGAATTCACCTACACTGATTTTAATTTGAAAATGGAAAATTTCTATAGAAATTACCACAAAAACTGTAAATAGCATTTGATTTAAAATTTCATCTACAACAACAAGGTCCTTCTTAAAAGGTCAGTGCTAGACGGGCAAAAAAAATCATTGTTAGGATACTTTAACAAAAAGCTTCCTTTAGCATTACATGATCTGCATAAATTCGCTTATACTGCAGAAGTGGACACATTTCACAGATTTTGTTTTTAAAAAGATAGAGTGAAATAGGTGATGTATTGCTGGAATTTTAATAATGAAGTTGGTAAATGAATGTAAACTTCTATTTGCACTATCTGGCACTTTTGTGCAGCATATTCATCAAAAACATAGAGCAGATAAAAGCAGAGTAAGAGTCTATAAATGTCTTTCCTTTACTTGCATTTCTGAGAAGCACAAAACCAGAACACAATAGGTGCTTCACAAGCCAAACAGAAAAAGCACTGTAATTTCCAATGAGTTATTGAACCCTTACATTGCAAGTAAATTTTAGAGCAAAAGTGCAAACTAATGCTTTTAGAAAGCCTGTTTAGGTCTCAGTGGCTGAATCATCTCTCTTTCAGTGATCAGGAAAAAGGGTCTGACTGTATTGGTTTGGTATTCTTGGACATCAAGAATGGGCAGCATTTTAGATAAAATGCCCTCTATTTTATAGGACAAATATAACAACATTCTGAGTTGCCTGATTGTCTGACACCAGCAGTGAAATGAGAATAGTGAAATAAGCCATATAAATATTCAAGAAGAGAGCATTTGCCTTAATACTTAATTTAGCTTTTTTTTCCCTAAGTCTACGTAGAGACCCACTATCAGAGAAGCAATTTACTTGAAAGCCATGCTTCCTAATGTTCTCATTTTGATTTTGTGTTTGCAGATCAAAGAGAAAATCTACCCACACGAAACTTTCTCAATTTATCACCGTGGTGGATTTCACATTTATTAGATTCTTATCCATTTGAGCCTATGCAAAATTCGATATATAATTACCACCATTATGTGTCATGCATAAGCTATGGCTTGACTTTTTTGATGTCATAGATGGTGCAGTAGGTACAACAGGTCTTAAGAACTCAGCCTTACCATTATAGATTTTGTATATATTTTGCTTAATTTCATCTTACCATTCCTTTGTCAAAGCAAATTAATATACTTATTAAGAAAAATCAGAATTTATTATTTCAACTGGTTTTTAACTTCTTCCCTGATTATGGAATATCATGATGATATTTTCCTAGTAAAAAAACCCAACAAAACAACAACAACGACAACAACAACGACAACAACAACAACAACAAACCGAAAAAACAACTAAACAAACAAAAACAAGCAAAAAACAAAACAAAAAGCAAAACAAAAACAAAACAAAACCAACCAAACAAAAAAAACCCCACCAAAAACCAAAACCAAAACCAAAACCAAAAAAAAAAACCCAGGAATTTCCTGGAAGAAATGGAAAGGTAGAGGGATGCACAAAAGGGCAAAACATTAAAAATTACTGTATTTGATTGCCTTCATTTCTAAACAGATAACCTTTTTTGTTTCCAAGAGAAGCAAACACTTTCTATTAGAAGCATTAAAAATGTCCAATCTTACTTAAAGAAATGACTCATCCACTTATTTATGCTCTTAGTATTTTGAACATCTGTGAGGTTTTAATTTCACAAATTTATTTCTTTCTTCTGAATTCCTTTATAAAGTGGAAAGGGTTTTTTTCTGTAATGAAAGGAATGAGAAGTTTTAAGCTTCAGGTTACTGGAATAAGAGAACATGTTGTGGGAAGATGGCAAATAGCAGCCATAAATCATTTTCTTCACAGGAAAATGCTTTTCCACATTTTTGAAGATATATTGCTAACTGGATTGACCTGACCTAATAGGACAATTCCTAGTTTATTTTAATTGATTACTTTATCTGCCAGAGTAAAAAAGGAACAGCATTTTCCTGGTAGTTTGAATTATCAAGAAGTTTCATTTCATATGTGTATTTTTTGTAATAAATAGACTGCTGGACAAAACAAATGCTACAGTGAACACAAGTAAATCATAAATGGTCATTAATTGCAACTTTTAAGATTGATATAAATTCTTAAGGAAAATACATTGACAGTTTTCCTTAATAACACTGATAATGTGCAATATTTGTTTTGGAAAGGTCATATACACTGCATGAAAAACACAGGAAGAGGAAAATTGTTAGAGAATAACACAAAACTTTTATATGTGGACTGACTTTGTCTTCTAAAAAATGACCTCGAAGCAGCAATGGCATATCCTATTTGACAAAATACATTAAATTAATCTGCACCCAACAATAAAATTATCTTGACCCGAATGATAACATTTCCAGTAAAACACTGTCTTGCTTGTTTCCTTGTCCTACTATGAAATTTGCTCCTGCAAGATGCATTGACCACGCTGTCTCAGCTAATGGTGATTATTTTCACCCCAATGTCTGCAGTGCATCCTTTTGGGACAAAAAGAGCATTAGGGGAACCAAAGTAGCGATATTCCATTCTAGTGAAGTGCAATGCAGTGAAAATCTCAAAATACATTAATATTTTAAAATACTGAAATTACCATTCCAGCGATAATGAACTCATAACCACTGCAAAGATATTCTAAGAGGAAAAAAGGTCCCATGGTGGTTTCTGCTCCCATTGAAACTAAAAAAGAAGTTAATTACTGAAATTCTAATGAATGACAGTTTTCCACTGGCCAGACTAAAGGAAGGGATATACATCTTTGGCACTTGTTGCGCTCAGGGAGTCTCACTTGCTTTCTATCTATAAAATAAAGACAGACATGAAAAATAAGAGTGAAATATTTGGTGTTACTATATTAGTAATCCATGCAGCTTCCAGAATACTATAGATAACAGCTAGAAATAGCAAAAAATAATGATAAAAGAAAAACAAATGTGATTTAAGAATTAAATAATGGCTATTCTTTACCACTTCAGTACATTTCTACACAAAATGCATAAGATTAAGATCTTCTGGATAAATACAATATTTAAAATACAAATTTTCAAATGGATCTGAGTGAATTACAATTAATAATAATAATAACATAATGTATTCAAGAAGAATATTAGAATTGAATCTGAACTCATATGCTAGCAAATAAAAAGCATGAGTATGTAGAAAAAATATTCAAAAAGGCTGAGACACAAACTGAGTTTCAATTAGAAAGGAGCACGAAAGGCAACATGAAATGGTTCTATAAATATACCGTAAATAAAAGGAAAACAAAGAGGAGAAAAATTTCATTAACAAGTGTGAGACAGAGCAAATAATAGATGGCAAAGAAAAAAACCTGAAATATTCAGTTGATTTCATTTTTTCACCAAAACATTAACTCGTGAATTGCTATTTGACTTTCTTTAGAAGATAGTAACACAATGCAAATCAGAACCGACTGAAAAATATGCATTTAGAACAGTCTGAATTTTTAGGGTCATATGCTTTTCTGAAGCAACCTCTAAGACTTTATTGTCATCCCCAATGGCTGAAGGAAAGCAACATTAGGAACTATCTTTAGTAGAAGGGGAAAACTCAGAAATTCTCTTCTTTTTTGTCTCTGAAAAGAGTGAGGGTGAAATTATTAAATAGTCAAATGAATACCTGAAAACACTAAAGCAGGGGAAAAGAGCTAAAATTGATTTGTCAAGAACAAATTATGTTTAAATCTTGCAAAGTATTTTATTTGAAAGAATACAGTGAGCATGGGAAGAATTATTGTTTGGATATTGGGAATGTGCAATGTTTTTGGTATTATTTAAATGGCTTGGCTCCTAAAAAAGCTAAAGAAATACTGGTATAGATGTAACTTACATCAGTGGTATTTTTACAGCAAATGGACTGGTTCATGTACAACAAATTTGAACAGTAAGTCTCAAAAGGAATTATCAGTATGTCTCTGTCAAAACAGGCAAGGATATTTTGCAGATAAGATTTATTGTAGGCCAAGTTTCACTTAACAGTTTCAGCAATTTGGATGTCAGAGTGACATTTTTGCAGGAAACTGCAAAGAACAGGACTTGCAAGCTCTCTGGAGAATATGATCATAAATCAAAATGATCTTGGCTAATTGGAGGGAAAGCAAGACATTGACAAGAGCAAATTAAATGAAAGCATGAGCAAAGACCCACAGTTCAAAGAGAGCATTTAAATGCACTCATACAAAATGAGACCTGTACAGGAGTACAGAAAAGAATCTAAGGGTTATAATGTCTTTGAAATTAAATATGAGTCAGCTATATGTTTCCATTGCAAAAACATTAAATAGGCAATGCAGGTCAGAGCTTTAACAACAGCAGTATCCTGTGCAGGATATGGAAAATAATTATTGCCTCCTATTAGTCCTGATGAAACTGGAGATTAGTTGATGTACACTCATTTTTAGGAAAAAATAAAAAAACCTTTTTAATTGTTTGGATGATGAAACACTGAAGCAGCCTAAATCACACTGTTGTGAAATCTCCCTAATTTTTGCTATTTATTGCATTCGAATTAAAGAAAGAAGAGAATAATGATTTTATTTTATTGTTTGTTTGATCCAACATGTTGGATTTATTTATTTCTTAAAGAAGTACTTGCTCAATGAACTTGAGGCATTCGCTTTTGATGAATACCAAAATGTATGGATATTATAATATATTTTTGTCCTCTATATGATTAACTGGAATATTTTTTTAGCCCTGCATTTTCTTTAAGCTACTCAGGCATTCTATATATGCACACAGTCTTCATCTTCCACAAATCTTTCTTAACATCCTTATGCCTCTTGATAGTTTCAATGGTTATAGAATCATATTTGCTTAAGAAATAAATATTAAAATCAAATGCATATCTTTATATAAACCAAAATAAGTCTCTATGCAATCTTTGTTCTCATAGCTTCACAAAAGCCAAAATTTTATTAGCATTTGCAATTAAGTATAATGATTAAATGAAACCCAAACATAAAAAAAAAATATTTTATTGATTTCATAGAGTAGCTATGTAAAACTTTGAACAGCGTTATATAATAGAGGTTTGAATCCTCCTAGACATATACTTTTGACCCAGGTCATCAGGGTTAGGTATAACAAAATTAAAGAATATTAAATGCTGTAAAAATGTTATCTTGCATGACAGAAATGTCTTCCTCTTCCAAAGATTTCATCAGTAGTTCAGCTATATGGATAGAGGGTGTTCATAAAACGAGGTTTAGCTTTTTTTCTTTTGCCTTTTGAATACCTACTGAATACTTGTAATACTGAAGTGTTCTGCTAGAAGGAATCCTCAACTAGCACTTTAATTATAGTGCAAATTGTGGAATAAGCAGTCATTATTCAAACATTACATTGTTAAGTACATTGCTGTGAGCTCATAGGTGCTGTAATGTTTGTATCTCTTCAGTTACAGTCTGCCTTTACAGTGATGAACTCTGAAGGCCTGAGAACTATCAATTCCCCTATAAAACATGTAATGTGATTCATACACTGTATTTGTTTTTTAGAAACTCTGAAAGTATAGTTGGGCATTTTAATAAGTCTTAATTTTATTTTTTTTAGTTAAGATGTTTTTAACTTTAAATTTTAAAAAAAGCTCAATAAAAAAACTTTAATCTTTAAATACAAAGATTTACTTCATGGTTAAGTAAGGGGTTTAATGATTTTAGATTAAGAGAGAAGTTAGAGAAAAGTATTAAGTGAATAAGATTTATTAATACAAAGATATTTAATTTTAGTATTGTTTCAATAAAGTATTTTGACATTTTATTAAAGACCAGTTTGTTTATATTTGTACTACAGTATCACAAACCAGAGAAAATTATGCCATGAGTATTACACACTGAATGTCATGGGCAAATGAGAGGCTGAGGTAACTCATCTTCAGGTGATAAAAGGTGGTATCCAGACAATGAAACCCAGGTGATGACACAGATTTTTTTGTATACTCCAAGAGCAATCTCTAGTGCAGCCTGCATTTGCAGTCAAAGCAATAGTCCTCCTTACATTACTTTGTGTAGTTAATAGTGTGCTATTAGGAAAGATGTTTTTCATAGATGGTATATGTTATTAATTAATCATTGCAATATACTGCTACTTTCATCTGCAATATTGCAAGTTATTTAATTATTAGCTAGTTGGGAAATGCCGATGTATCCATTTAAATTCAAACTATTATTAATCTAGCATACAATCATAGCTGTATCCAATCTAAATTAAAAATGCATCGAAATGTACTGAAGACACTTCATTTAAAGTGTTACCAAATATGTTACAGGAAGTAAAGCTGTGTAATTACTTAAGGGATCATATTTATAGCACTGGAGTATCCCAAGCATTAAATGACTTTTGTAGTTGATTAAATGTTGAAGTGATGCTGAGGTAGAACTGCCAACTCTGCCAATGTGCAGCTCATACATTTTCCTCCCAGTCTGTGAAATGCTGTGCTGGCTTCCTTTAGGGCTGTCCAACACTGTTCCTTGAAACTGCAATGAATGATGGAAATTAGGGTTTACTTGTAATGTGTGGAGGATTCAGAAAGTAGTATGAGAGATTAAAGAGCATATAATGAAAAATTAGAAATCAAGAGGAAATAGCATCATGGAGGTGGAGGACTGATGTAAAATGCTAGAAAAATCTAAGGATGAAAGAAGGTAGAGGTGAAAAGAACAGGGAGAGGAGAAACAAAGTAGACATTATTTTATCTTGAAAATATTGTTTAGATACCTGACAAGAGGGTAGGGACACATAAGAAAAGACATTTTAAAAGAAACTTTATGAGCTCTGTCAAGACTGCAAATCAGTGGAGGTGGTTACATCTTTATACAGGTATGAGCTAAATGGTTTTTTTGCATGACCACAGTGCAGTCAGCAAGAACAAGATTCTGCCTCCCACAGACAGTGCAGCTGAATGAAATGCTATTGGGCAACTCAATTCAACAGGGTCAAGAAAAAGAGAAAGACATCAGAGAACATACAAAATCTCTAAATAAATTATTAGGGGCCGGTGGTGACCACTGATTGGACAATATTACCGGGTCTGCTGTGGTATGTTCCTTGCCTTCCCCACACAAAAGTGGTCAGTGAATGGCATTTTTCTTGTTTTTATACATTAGTTTAATAATACACATACGCAGTCTGTTTGTTCAGATTTTGCACACAGGAAAAATAAAAAGGAAAGGAAAGATAACTTGAGACAAAATTAAAAAGTGTGGTTTCTTAATGTCTGCTTCATATTAAAAACTCCCTTCTGACTCTTCTAATACTGTACTTGGAAACAACTGTTCTATGTATAGAATTATAATATTTTCAAAGGTCCTTTGGGATAAAAAGCAAATAGACTGCATGAAAGTGAAGAATACAAGAATACTGTGAAAATTAGGAAGTGGTTCAAAGGTGCTCATTTACAATGGAGGAAATTAAATATGCAAATATATTATTATCACAGAGGTAGTTAACAAACAAATGAGTAGGAAAAAAACATTGTGCCTACTAATTCATCATTGTTTAGAAGACACCTGTGAGTTCCATCTGAAAAATGACAATGCTGTGAAATACAGATGGTTGAATTTTGCCTTCTTCTAAGAGAAGAGTTACTTCTCTTATACGTTAATTACATCGAGGGAGGAGGCAAGAATGTTGCCCTCAAGAAGACAATATTATTTAAATACATATAGAAAAATCTACATATTATTTAAATATTTATGTTAAATGGCTAAAGAAAAAATGAAATACATTTTTGCCTCTCATTCTTTTAACATGCTTTGTCTGTTCCTCAAAGCCATAGGAACTGCTAGAAACCCCATCTAAAAGACTTCCATGGAAAATTTGAGCAGTTCTACACTTTTGTTGCACTGCTTTTTAATACTTCTTGACATGGAATCCTTACATGTGCTCAGAAAAAATTATTATGTATACATAAATGATTTTCAAAAGAAAACTATTTGCTTTTATTTTTTAAGACAACTGTTGCTGACATCATTTTATATATCAGCCAAAGTAATTTCATTTTCCTCTAAGGTGTCAATTCAGAGATTAACTTTTTCACACAGCCAACTCTGGGTTAAGAGGAAAATTCCTTGTGCTTTATCTAGTGGACTGAAATTGTCCCACAAAGGGTGTATAGGAATGTTAAGACAGCTAAGATCTACCCATTTTCCCATAAAACTTAATCTTTGAAAAAGTATGATGTTGTTACTACCTGTCTTGTTGTTCATTAAAATATTTTAATACAAAGATGGGTTTCATCTACTGGCCTTTAAACTTCAAGGAGCCATTCAAAACTGGAAAGACAATGGTAGACAATAAAGCTCTTTTAATATATGAAGACCATTTCATGTACATTTAGCAATTGATACACATTGGCAATGCAAGGATGGTGTTTTAATCTAAGAGGGTAAATTATATAAGAAGCAACGGTTCTACAATAAATACTTGCAGCAATTAGCTATTGTCACTGCTGTTTTGTTAAAGTCTTTTAGAGGAAACCTTCTGCATGAATACATTGGGTTGGTTTAGCATTTGGCTGTTAAAAACCAAGGGAAACTGGGATAGTAGTACAGACAAACAATTTCATGACAATATTTTAAACATTAGGGCCATAAACTTTTGAGGACAGAGTGTCTTTTGAGCTCACCAAGCAAATGGTTAAAGGAACGAGGACAGTGTCAAGACAATTATGTTTTCAGAAAAAAAAAATCCTCATAGCCAAGTTAAATAGTCAACAGAGGGGTTTCACAACCACAGGTAGGCATGGCAGAGATTAACAGATGTTCAACTAGAAGGTGCAAAGGAAAAGCTATCTGCAACAATGACTATATCCTTCAGAAAGATACAGCTAGACATTTCTCACATTTGTCAGTTCTTTAGATTTTTTCCAACTTCAGAAGACAAGTGCAAAATTCTTTCCAGACATTTATATATAACACAAATATATTGGTCTGAGAAGAGTTACACCTTACTATGTCAAGGCTAGGTTATATTTTGTTATTGTAGACATTTTACTCCCTCCATATTTTATATCAATAAAAGAGACCAGACTAAAATAAGAACTGGGGTTCTATGTCTTTATATGAAAAAAAATCTCAATTCTATTTTACATTTTACATTTCATAAACATGTCTTTTATATACCTCCTTATATTGTCATTAAACATCATTTGAACATAGGCTTTGCTATGACAGAAGTACTAATGAGGATGCTGGAATTCATTTTAAGAGAAGCCATAAGAAGGAATTGACTGACTAGACATTGGGTAAGCAGAGTCCTGGAGAGCCTATATATTTTTCAGAAACAACGATTAAATGGAATTGGCCAGGTGTAAAGTGATGGATCAGTAAAAAAGCAATGAAACAGGTCTGGACCAGAACATTTGAGAGAAATTCAAGGAATTTCAATTTCTTCACTGTGATCTCCATGAGTATGAAGGAGATATGGGAAAGCAAGCTAGGAGATTCAGCCACTTCTGGAAATATTAACTTCTGATAAAATCTCACAAAGAAAAATTAGTTTGATAGTCTATTCTATTTCTTGCTTTGTACTTCAACAAAATATCACAGGCCTTGCTTGGGAAGGCAGGATGGAGGGGAATATCTGCTGGGAACCATAGGTACTAAATTCATCTCAGTGTGATATTTGTAATTTGTTTTCACAAGTATTCAATACATCCACAGGTTTAGAGGTTTTGTTTGGTATGTTTTTTGTTTTGGTTTGGCTTGGGGTTTTTTAAAGAGAAGAAAGAAAAGAAAGAGGAACATTTGCAAGAAAACCAGTACCCTATTTCAGAAATAATGTTTGCTGGCAAACAAGTACAGTATGTGCTCTAAAACAGTTTAATCTAATACAATATAAACTGAATTACTTCTTGAATTGCCACCTTCCAAAAGAAACAAGTAATAGTTCAGAGGATGAAAATTACTGATCGATTCTGCTGATTATATATATTTATTGTAGGTTGTGCTATAAATGTACCAGACATGGAATAAGCCAAGTCTTTCATTCTACAAAAAAAACCCCAAACCCTCGACAAAAGCAGCACACAACACATCAATTTTTTCTAGTACATTGGAAACATATTTTTCATAGAAATAAACACATTTTGCAACCTTTCCTTTTTCTCTTTTATTTTGATAAAATAAAAGGTACATAGCAGGGTGTCGTGTAACAAACTGTCTCTTGAAATTGCAACAGGACACTCTATATGCCTAGTGGCCATTTAATTTAATGGGATTTTTATTAGGATACACATACTGGGTTATTTAAACCACAGGGGTCTTTGAAAGTAAAAGCACAATTTGAACATTGAAAAAGAACAATCACATTTATTTTATTTTTAAAATGAAATATATTGCATTTTGATTCAACATTTTAAATTGTTTTTTTCCTAATCATTTGATGAAATTTCACTTCTGTTGCAGTATAAAATATAATTCAGTTTCTTTAATTGTCACTGCATAACAGTGCAATTGCTTTGAGAATATCAACAGACTTTACAACTAAAGGGCATTATCTTTGCACCAGAAGCCTGTAAATAAACTTTACCTCCCAAAAATTCTCTTTGTTATCCCACTTGAGGGAACATTTCTATTTATTTCATATTTTCGCATTCTAATATTTATATACATGGAAGCAAAAATCTGAAATATCTATAATGACAGTCTTTAGACTTCTGAATCTACTTTATTTGACTGCTGTTCCAGTTAATGGGTTATAGCTATACTTTAGAAATGCTCTATGTTATTAATAAGAGTAATTCACATCGCAATGAAAAATTTTGCATTTAAATCCATTGATAATTTCATCTCTTTCTTAAACTACCTCATTACGGTTTTCTAAAGTGAACAACACAAAATTTTGGAGTTGCAGTATGGACATTGCAAAGTAAAAAAACTTCTCAAAGGGAAACTAATGTTTTATTGATAAATGCTTCTTATATCTAGGGACAAATTGAAGTTCAAAAACTCTTTTCGTACTTATCTGACTTTTTAGGCATTTTACATATTGTAAAGCACAGTTTAAACAAACTGCTATTTGTAAGAAGCAACCAATAAGAAATTAAAAAAAAATAGTAGCAACAACGTCTATAGGATGGTTAAAAATATTCCAGCCAACATGGAAAAAATGGATGTTGATAGAATGGTAGCTGTAGCTGTACAATTATTTTCTTTGCTCAAGGGAAAATTGGCTAAGATGCTACACAGCAACAATGTACATTAAAAAACATTATCAGGGCTACATAGTCAAGCATTCAAGACTGTTAGAGTTTCATGCTGCCACAAATGAAGTGTTACTGTGTTTTGGAAAACCAGTACCAAATACCCATCCTGCATTAACAAATATGGAAAACTTCCAGTGCTAATCACTACTCGATCTAGGCTAGTTGTGTTACTTCCACAAATAAAAGTAATGAACAATTCCCTTCATAATGGATTATGAATACATCATAGTGTAGTAGAGACAAAATATAAAATAAAATTATTATTAAATTACACAGTTCAATGCAAAAAAAAAAAAAGGATAACTATTCTTTTATGAGCTATCTGCATCTATGGACCTGTATATGGTGTTTTTACCGTGCATATATTTAATATATTCTATTCTCTATGATTCTGTGATTCTGTATGATTAGTAGAGAGATTTGCTTTTCATACTGAACATGTAAATTCAAACACTTGCAAAGGTATTTATGCATGAGCTAAAGTAGTTGCTTTGTCATCTCCCTGTTCCAAAAATAGAAGCAATTTAACAAAACAAGGACCAGTTGGCTCTTTGAGAGGCAGGTTACCACTCCTCTCTGCAAACAATGAATAATCAGCTACAAATATTCAAAATGAATGATTTACTAATAATAGATTAATTTCAAACTGTTGGCTGACATTGCAAGAACTCACAAATAGCAATTAATAATTGTATTAAAATGGAACTAGAAATCTTTATTCATGAAAAGATTTATAATGAGAAAAAGGTCTAAATTGACAAAGAGTAGTGGGCATGCCTCTGAGCTCACTTTTATAGGATTAATTCTACTGATTTTGATTAAGTCAGTAGGTTTGTTTGTTGGCTGTTTCTAATTCACAACAGTCTAACTGAATAGAGAAGAATAATAATTTTTGTAAGCAAGACAGTAAATTTCTGTTTAAAATATCAAGAAGAATCTATGTGTAAAGGCCACATGTCACAGAAAAAGCTAAGTAATGAGTACAAGTAAGAGGCAAACATGAAATTATTAGTTAATAAGATTACCTTAAATGAAAATATGTTATTGCAAATAAAATTACACAATTCAAACAGTCTAGTTTCAAGTTCTCTGATTTAGTCTAAGGAAGTGAGGAACTGGTGCACAGCCTTATTTGATTTTAGAAAGTGTGACACTGGAGACTGAATACAACATTGCTATTAAACCATAAGAGGGAAAATGATGTCCTGCTTCACAGTGTGTTTTACTTTTCTACATTGCTTAAGACCACAGAAAACAGGGTTTATTCTGTACAATTCATTCTGTATTGCAACAACAAAGCAAGCATCATTCTGGGATCATCATAGACTAGTTTGATGTTTGGAACTTGTAATATGATGCTTTCAGCACGGTTTCCTTTTGAAGATATGGGTGTACAAGGATTACGCAACTCTTCTCTGTTTTGAGAAAAAGCCAGGTCCTTGGCTGATTCCAGAATGTGAAAACTAACAAAGTCACACAGAGCCACACTGTCCTTTCTTACTGATCTATGCTTCATTCACTGAAAATGCAATCCAGTACTTTATCACGATATTCAAATTTAAATCTCTCAAACCAATGTAAATAACAGGAAGTTATGAAGAGAAAATTCAAAACTATAGAGCACACTGAAAAAGGAATTAACAAGAGTGACTGAACATCTAATCACAAGACACTGGAAGAAGAGAGCACATCTTACTGTCAGTAAATCTGAGGTTTATGACTCATGTTCAAGATTATAGTTGGGCATTTTAAAGAACATAAAAAGGAAAATAATTGTAATTGTATATTTTAATGAAAATTGCAGGTATCAAACCGCTGGATATTACAGGTAGAGATAGCAGATACTACAGATTAAATTATCTTCTTTTCTGCTAGTTATCACTTTGAATGTGCCAAAAAACAGTTCTCTGATGCTGCCAATCTTAAAGAATCACAAATCATAGCTTTTCCCTCAAAATCATAAGTTTGATTTTAAAATTGGGAGATTTTACGTTGACATGTTCTCTTCCCTGGTGAGATTTTAACACTTGAACACATATGAAGAAATCCTGTCCTCTCCGGGAAGAAAGAGTAAATTACCTCACTGAAAGTTTTTTGTACACAGAGCAGAAGATAAGGAAAAATTTGGTGTGAGTGAAAATAGAATTGTCAAAACAGAAAATCTGCTTTTAGCCAGCAACATTCCAGTTTTATATGAGGGCTACAATTTACAAACTGTAAAATCCTCAGTTGTTTCATTTCAACATCTGTTCTTAAAAAAAATAGAAAAAAAAGACAATATTCAGTCTTCCATCATTCCTTCTCAAAAGGCTTATGTCAGACAGAAGAATGTTAGTTCCTAGAAATCTAGAAATTTATTTCCATTTTACATCTATAGGAAAGGAATGATATTAAAGAAATAATCATACTATAAGAAATCCAGAATGCTAGCAGGAAGAGGATGACCAAAGCATTGTGTGATCACATCTTCAGGACAGAAGAATGAGACTATTGCACTTAGCTATACTTAACTCAGTGCAAAAAAATCAATGAGGTTTAAAAGCTTCATACAGAGTCTCTAATTGAATTTAGGTGAAGCAAAACTAATGTACTGTTTGGCATATCTGAACCACCCCTCCTCAAAGATGCATTTTACTTCTTCCTATGTTTTCTGAGCAAGGATTGTGCTCACAGACTGTAACCTGTGCTAAACAAACGTGTTGATGGGTATACATGTGAATTAGAGGCACTGTCCTACTCAAAACCACTCATTTATCTGTGGCATGCACCATGGCAGGCCCTTAAGATACAGAGCTGTAACTTGAAGTGAAGCTGTGTAGAAGGCCATATACTCTAAACCCTGACCTCTAATCATTGATCACATCTCATCCTTATCTCCCCATGAGCAATCCTGTCGTTTTTGAGCTTCAGAGTACAAATAGGAAGCATGTAAAGTGGGAGGAACCATGTGCACAATCTCCTGTAATCTATAGAATATGCAAACCAAAAGAGTTTTTAAAAGATAACTTATATCCAATACTAAGAAAATACTCTCTTTCTCAGAATATAATTAAATGCATGCTCATACTATGCAAGGTACTTCCTATTTAAAGGCTATACACTCAATTTTAGGGCAAAATAAAAACTTAGCAATTATATCTATTGAGCAGAATTCGTTTTTGGTATTTTGCCAGTAATACAGTGTACATCAGTACACCAAATAGATCCTTAGGTAGGTAAATAGACAGGTAGGTAATAGATAGATGGAAAAACAGATAGACAGGCAAAACAACTTTCATTAGACCAGGTTGCTTAAAGGAACATCCAGCTTGGTCTTGAACACTTCTAGTAATGGGGCGTTCACAACTTCTCTAGGCAGTATGTTCCAGTCTATCACCACACTCATAATAAAGCATTTCTTCTTGATATCTAATCTAAAAACACCCTCATTGTATTTGAAACCTTTACTCCTCATCTTTAGATTATGTGCAATTGTAAAAAAAATCCCTTTCTGGGCTTGCTTGCAAGCCTCTTTTAGGTACTGGAAGGGTGCTCTGTGGTCTCCTTAGAGCCTTCTCTCCAGGCTGAACAAATCAAACTCTCTCAGCCTGCCTTTACAGGAGATGTGTTCCAGCCCTCTGACCATTTTCATGGCCCTCTTCTAGACTCACTCCACCAGGTCCACGTAGTTTTTGCTGGAGTCCAGAGCTGGATGCAGTACTCCAGGTAGGGTCTCAGGTGACTGACATAGCAGGGGTGGAATATTCTCTCTTGACATCCTTTTGACGTTTCTTTTGATGCAGCCCAGGATGCATTTGGCTTTCTGGGCTGCAGGTGTTTGCTGGTGGGTCATGTTGAGCTTCTTGTTAACCAACACTCACAAGTCCTTCTCCTCAGGTCTGCTCTCAATCCACTCTGTGCCCAGTCTTTATTTTTGCTCAGGATTTCTTTGACCAAGGTGCACCTGTTCTTGGTTTTCCCGAATTCTGTGAGGTTTGAACTGACCCACCTCTCAAGCCTATGAAGATCCTTCTGGATGGTATCCCTTGCTTCCAGCATGTCAGTGGCACCACACAGCTCAGTGTCTTCAGCAAAGCTGCTGAAGGTGCACTCAATCCCACCCTCTGTGTCACCCATGAAGATGTTAAATAGCAACATCCCCAATACCAACTCCAAAGGAGCACCACTCTTCACTGGTCTCCACTCAGACATCAAGCCACTGACCAGAACTCCTTGAGTGCAGCCATCCAATTCCTTTTCCACCGAGTGGCCCATCCATCAAATCCATGTGTCTCCACTTTAGAGACAAGGATATCATGCAGGACAGTGTCAAATGCTTTGTACAAATCCAGGCAGATGACGTCAGCTGCCCTTATCCACCAATGTTGTAAATATTTTGAACATCAAACTGACAGTGCTTTTGTCAGTCTTCACTGTTAGTAAGTATAGATCACTGCCAGAAACTTGGGTAATGTTTTCAGGTTTTCTTGTTCTGTTGCATGAGTGTCTACAAAGGCTTGCTTGTCTGTGCAAGTGCTATTAGTTGCCATGACAGTATTTGTGCTATCAATAAAGCAGCAATTAGTTTGAAATCTCCTGCTCCCAAAAGGTGCTTGGTACCCACTATAAAACATGCAAAGACAGAGTCTGTCTTTCATGGTTCAGATCTCCAGAAAAAAATCAGATACATGGCCACCAATTATTCTTAACATGTTCAGCTACTATCTTTAATTCTGTAAGGCAAAAGCTTTCTGTAATTCTTTGATTCTGTGACATTTCATATAAGCAGTGGTGAGAAACCCAATTTCTTGATGGGGAAGGAACACAGGGAAAGACAGAAAGATTGAACACTTGGACCAATGGATTTACCACATAAGGAACTGAAGGGCTCTTTATAGGGTCAGTTCTGCTTTGAGGAGGCCAGCATAAACAAATTCCAGATGTCTTCTCTAACTAAAAATATTCTGTGATTCAATGACTCAGTGGATGGATTCCTTCACAAATTACTCAGGGTCTTCTTTTAGTCAGATTTATAGGGTGTTTTCAGAGGAGAGGGTGCATTGGCATGCTCAATGTGACCAAATTCAGAGGACAATCTCTGGTCTATGTATATGCCAGTTTATAATAAGAAAAGGGAAAGTACATCTCAAAGGAACACTTTGAAGAGTAAGGTCTCTAATTTTCAGTGTTATTTAAAAACAACCAAAGCAGACTACTGCAAAAATCATCTCATGGAGAAGCTTCCCATAGTTATGAGCACAGGTAAAGAAAAGCTTTTTTCTTAAGAATGTAAAGGGCAATGACAGGAAAAATTGCTACCTGATGACACAGGTTGTGGTACAGTTTATAAAATGATTTCACATTAAGCAGATATAATGCCCATCTAAGAATCTGAAACACTCAAAATTCTTCTAGTGCTAAACTCTATAAACTGGAATTATTGCACAAATAACATCTGTAGGCAGAACTGAAAAAACAACACAAGGTCAAACAAATATTTCAATTTTCCTAAATCAGTTATAAATATTATGCTATGGAAGGCAGGCAGCTATGTAACTACTAAACTAAGTGATAAGATAAATAAGCAATATATGAATTATGAGGCTATTATTAATGAAATAATTCAATTGTGATTGTTGCAGAACATTCTCTTTGTTCTCTTTTCTTTTAATACGGGGGGGAAAGTGTAAATGACTGAACTAGCATTATCTATTTCTATAAAAAGTATACATAATTTAGAACAAAACTAATTTTGATAACAAAATGCATTTCCGGGACTCGTTTTAAATGCTTTTCATGCTTCTTTGTATAAGCTGTGGGAGACATAGAATTTGATATAATTAAAACTGTAAATAGTAAGACTTTCTTCTTAAAAGTATTGAAGATTTTAATTCAATGGCTATTTTTTTTCAATTTTCACTCATTTGTTGACTAGGCAGAAGAACCTTTAAGTTGCTTTTGGCTCTGATATCGGTTTTTGTAAAAATGCCTGTGGAAAGAAAGAACCAAGAACTGCTATGACTAATCCCCAAAAGATATCATAGGGCACATCAGTTGTCCCTGATTTTTGGCCTTTTTGCCTGTTGACATTTACTGTTCCTTTTTAGATCCATTAGGAAACTGCAAAACATAGCTTCTGGTACAGTGAATGTCCCCTGTGACAGGAGACCAGGACAAATCTGAAAATTATTTGGTGTAAATGAGCAGATCTTAGAATCTACAGGTTGCTAAAAAATAAGCAGTGACAAGAAGGACCTTTTTGGATCATCATCTTCCCACTAATACCAAAAGCATAGCACATTAACACCCTAAAGATATGTTTATTCCTACAAATTAGACAAGATGGAGAAAACTGAATTATCAAATAATGCAAATTAATGTAAACAAAATGTAAATCAAAAGTAGCTTTTGTTTATTTAACACTTACTAAAATTAATTGGAATTAGGTGAGTAAAAAGTGCTGTGACATGAATTAAACTACATAGAACCAAAATCCTTATATCTCCAGATCACTAGCTGATAAGAAATGCACTTCTGAGAAGCCACAGACTTCAGCAGAGATCCTCTTCTGGAGTTAGTCTCTAAGTCTAATAGCAAAGTTATGGTGATTCTGAATCTCAAGCTTGATCCAAGCTCTGCTCCTCTTTCAGCTCCATAGAAGGTGACTGAAGAATAAACAAAATGTTTCAGAAGGAAGAATTGTTTTGTAATGAAGAAAGTATGCTGGGACTAGTTCCCAGACCTGCCACAGCCTCTGTTCTGACCTTAATCTCTCTATTATTCAGTTCCTTATCTTTAAAATAAGACAGAAATCCTTCTGTTCTCCCATTCTTTGTCTGACTTGGTTCCCTGAAGTGTCAGATCTACGGAACAGCCATTGATTTCATTTGAGTATATTTTCTCGTTCTTCTACATCTACATTTTTATCCCAGCTGAGGTGAAAGAGGTTCTTTTAATACAAGCAATTAAAAAAATTACTGAGTGCTTTTTTGTTTCATATCTGAAACACAACAATGTAATACTGAAAATATTTCAGGATAAAATCACTGTATATAATGTCTACTTTGGAACTAAAAGAAGTGTTGGGGGAAGGGGGAAGTGGTAAATAAAAGAGTGACAAAATATTTTGCTGAAACTCTCAGCTAACAATCTAATTACTTGAAATAATTTATATGAAAATACCAAATTCTACTGAGAATATGGACATGTGAGGTCCTGCATTCTTTTAGATAGGAAAGTATCCAATATCCTGGATGCTTTTCCTACATAGAAAATTAGGCAGATTACCCCACCTCCACTGGCAAGTTGTCTTAAGCCAATTAAAATTAACTGCAACGCGAACATATATGCAGTTTAATTGATGAACAAAAATAATTTTAAATACATTAAAAAGTTAGCAAAGTACTTTGATCGAGACTACCTGAAAAGGGGTATGAAGGGGAACTACACTGCAAGGCAGAATTAAGACAGACTGAAAGAGAAAAAGATTCCTGGATCATTTCTCAAAATGTTACCAAAACGATTCCCAAAACCATGCCTGTCATGAGGGACATTAAGTACCAATACAGCTGTTGGTTAAAAACAAAACTAATCAAGCATGCATCTTCACAGAGGGTAATTTTATGATCCATAAAGGAGAGGATTTAACCAGCTTGCTCAAGAAGGAGCTAGTAGAAATTGTGAGAAATAGTGACATTCAATACTTTTTGACCACAAGCTGCTTCAATTTAACAAACTAAGCAGTGTTCTCCCTGAACAAACCAATATACCAATATAAAATGCTCCATTTTCTAAGCACAAAGTGACATAATTGAGATGGTTAGTAGTAACTCTTTCCAATGTTCAAAGGCCATAGCAGTAGTAAATTCACCAATACACTATTTAAGCTTTAATCCCAAAAATATTTGCTGAAATATATATATTTGGAAATAAGGTATGCAAGATGTAAGGCACTTAAAAATATTATAATGTGAAGGTCAAGAGAGTAAGGAAGATATCTGAAGATCTGATAACTGGACAAAGAAAAATGAGTGAAATTTAGTTCATCAATAAATGAGGAGTGGGATTAAATCAATTATACAAACATGTCCTCCTAAGGCTTAATTTAGGAGAGAGAAGTGTTACTTTTACATGAAATGAATGAAACAGCTTTGGACATTTAGTAGGTAAAAATGACTTTGAACACAGATTCCAGGGATTCAGGGACTCTACTAACAAACCTACTGAACCACTAACAATTGTTTTAGGCATAGAGAATTAGAAAGTATTAGAAAAAGCAAATCTAACAGTGATAATAAAAAAAAGAATAGAGAGAAGATTAATCTTTAGGAGCCATGTATTTAATTCCATTGCTTAGAGAAACATATATAGTGTAAGAAGTGTAAGAAAATAATTGGAAGAAGCCTAGAATTTTATAGTTTGAAGAGAGACAGATAGTTACACACCCTCTTCAGCCTCCTCACTCAGGCAGTAGATCTAGTAACAAATTACAAGGGACAGTCACAGTTCGTCTCCTGCAATGAGCATTCAATATCCCTCCTCTTTTCCTGCAGATCTGCACATTGCCCTCTGTTCATCCACCTATGTTCTCTGCCTATAGAATAACAAAGGATGGATGTGTCTTCCCAAAACTTTCCACCTCAAAGTGTGCAGTCAAAACGGAGCACCAGCAAATATCCCACCTTTCCCTGGGCTGAGTGGAGTAATAAGATAAATATCATCTTGCAAGCCTCTCATGTTCTTGTCCCTCTGTGGAGCTAACACATCTACGACAATTTACCCCTAAGCAAATATTTAGAAGATTTCAGTCACGGCGCTTGTGGATGAAAGAAGTGCAGCACATTGCGTACATATGCATGTTGGTTTTAGGTAGCATCAAATAAAAAACCAATATAAAATAACATTCTATGGGAGAACAACCTAGAAACAAACAGTGATGAAAGGACTTCAAATGATGATGAACAGTAAATTAGATATATGTTTATAAAGCAAATTTGCAACAAGGAAATGTCTATATAATTTGGGAACTGTTTGAAGGGACAGATGGGTTAAAAACTGTCTGGATGGCTGGGCCCAGAGAGTGGTAGTGAATGGTATTACATCCAGTTGGTGTCCAATCACTGATGGTATTCCCCAGAGTCCAGTATTTGATCCAGTCCTGTTTTATCTTTATCCATGATCTGGATGAGAGGATGAAGATCACCCTTATTAAGCTGGGCAGGAGTGTAAATCTGCTGTGGGGTAGGAGGGCTCTGCAGAGGGATAGACTGGATCAATGGGCTGAAACAAATGGTATGAAGATCAACAAGTCCAGGTGCTGGATCTTGCACTTGGGTCAAAAAAACCCCATGCAGCACTACAGGTGGGAGAAATGCAGAGCAGGAAAGGATGTGGGGGTGCTGGTTGGTAGCCAGCTGGCTGACAATGAGCCAGCATGTGCATAGGTGGCCAAGAAGGCAAATGACATCCTGGCTTCTATCAACAGTTCTGGCCATCAAGACTAGAGAAGTGATTGTCACTCAGCACTGGTGAGGCCACACCTCGAATCCTGCGTCCGGTTCTGAGTCCCTCATGACAAGAAAGACACTGAGGTGTTGGAGAGAGCCCAGAGAAGGACAAATGTTGCTGTTAGTTAGGGGATTAACCCTCGGAATGGCAGTAATAAAGCACATAGCAACATGGTCATCTTTCAAGATAGGAAAGAGACAATTTATTGTAACACTACACTCCTTAAATACACTCAGGACACTAATTCAAGAACAAAACACATCCAATGGGCTGTGTTTTGTTCTTGAGTTAGTCAGGGCCAGCAACACCTCCTGTAAGATGTTCTTACCATAAACAATACAATTTCTCATGGTACACATTCTGTAAATAATAGCAGGTGCATCTTTGTTTGAGATTCTTTCCCTTCTGTTTTTCTCCAGGCTTATGAGAAAGCCTGTACTTGTCAGGCAGTCCATGGGAAAGCTCTGTGTCCATACTTTCCCAGGCCATGTATCCACAGACAAAGGAGCTTGTGAAGGGTCTGGAGAGTAAAGTCCTATGAGGAACAGGCTGAGGGAGCTGCAGGTGTTCAGCCTGGAGGAATGGAGGCTCAGGGGAGACCTTATCACTCCTTACAACTCCCTGAAAGAAGGCTGTAGCCATGTGAGGGTCAGTCTCCCAGGAAAGCAGCAACAGGACAACAGGAAATGGCCTCAAGCTGGGCCAGGGGAGGCTCACTTTGGGCAACAGGAAGAATTTCTTCATGAAAAGAGTTCTCAAACATTGGCAGGGACTGAGCAGGGGAGTGGTGGGGTCACCATCCCTGTTCAAGAAATGACAGACCATGACACCATGTGTAGTTTAGTTGACAAGGTGGTGATGTCAAAGGTAGGACTTGATGATATTGGAGGTCTTTTCCAACCTTAATAATTTTATGGCTCTATGGTCCTATGATTCTATAGCATGACAAGGACATAAAAAGGTCACTCTTTGAGGTCTGAATAACAATTTGCACCTAAAGTACTGTAAGAAGGCTTCTTAGGAGTGTATAGATAAGTTGAAAGGAATTCAGAAAGCAGCATCAAAAGTCATGCTGCTACTGCAGCAATTCTCATCTTATTAAAGAGCCAAAATTCTGGTATATAAAAGAAAAGCTTTTAAATCATGGAAGGGTATAACCATCAGACAAGACCAGAGACTACCAGGATAAAAGGCTTTATACATGGGTCAGCAAGACGAACTTCAAAATTTGACTTTTGAACAGAAGATGTATTTGTTTATGTCCAGAAAAGAGACAGAAGTCCACATAACAGACAACTCGAACTATACCAGAGGGATTTAAAAAAAAAAAAAAAAAAGGAAATGCGCTTTGAAGCACATTATGATTTGGCAAAAGGAAAATAACAGTATTTTATGTGCCAGTATTCCTTTTTCTTCTTTATCAGAAGGGTAATATTAAGGGCAATATAAAACACACTATGCAACATAGTAATAAAGAAGAATAATGAAGAAGTTTCCCTTGTTTATGCACTATTTCTTTTCATTATGTCTCTACTAAAAAAACAACCTCTTTTTTTGCTTTAAACAAAGCTTATAAAGAGCAAAGTTCTGTTCTGTGGTCTTTGACAAATGCATGTATTTAAATCTTATGCAGTCATTTTGTTTTATAAATTTATAGCAAGGACTAGTAACAGCAGGAACCAATGTGTACTTTGGTAAACATATCAAGAAGAGAGCAGAAAAAAACAAAATAAATAACAGTAAGAGCAGATAGCAAATTTACCTAAGACTTCTTGGAATTAAAAAATAGGGAAAAGTGGAAGCAAATACCTAAGTTTTCAAATTATCTTTAAAAAACTTATGACAGAAATATTAATAAAATAAAAAAAAAGATTAATATAAGGAAGACAGATAAATATCAACAAACAAAGGTGAAAGGAGGATGAGAAACAGACCAAGTAGAATATAATTTAAAAATCATATTAAACAGAGATAGCAAAAGATAATTTCAAGACAGAGTCAACAAATAATGAAAAGGCAAAGAGAACTGGGCAGACAGAATGCAGCTGCAATGCTGCTGCATCATCTGAGCCTGCACTGCATGAAGGAAAAGTTTTGAAAAGATGGTATACTAAACTGTCCATTTGAAACAGGAGCAAAATTATTGAGAACCAATTGATAAATGTATTTTTCATCTCTAATCTTTGCTCTGAGAAAAGTTCAAATTTATTTATCACATATACAACATGATAGCTAGATATTTTGCTGAAAGGAAAAAAAAGGATTTTGAGAGAGAAAGCAGAAGGAAACCATAATAAAAGTTCCCAGAAGGTAGAAAAAAATGAAACTGTCATTAATTTTATTTTTCCTGAAATACAAGATTTTTTTCCCCAATACTTAATGCCACTATATCTTATAATTGGAGAACTCTGTTGAAATAATGCTTTTTCTCCTTTTCATTAACCTAGTGGATTTCAATTTGGTTGATTTCAAATCAAACTGGACACATGTCATGAAAAACTAGTGTTAATGAATTCCTGGCTTGAATGCAGCATCTCTGAATTTTTAGCACATTTTAAAGAAAGATCAACATGCATTAATCAGGCAATATAGGAGTATTTTATTTCTCCAGTGCTTTTTTTTTTTTCTCAAAGGGCCAGAAATTCAAATAAGAGCTGGAAGACTCAGCAATACCTCACACATTAGCAATCACTCCTTGTCAATAACTGAATATAAACCAGAATGTTTGGGTCTCTTCATTGTTATTACACTTGTTTACAAAGTGAACTTCAAGTTTCTTAACGTGTGGCTTGATTTCATGGAGACACATATTTCTTTGAAACACATTTCTGCAATCAGTGCTCTATTTTGCCTAAGTGACCATTAACTTTATCAGTGTTACTCCAAGCTGCAGAAATTGGTTTCAGATACTTTAGCTGTAGGATCAGCAGAATTTGGAAATACAGATTAGAGCTCACTTCCCTCTCATCATCAATGGGTAATTCAAAATTACCTTTGGACAAAAGAGACAAAACCAATACTGGATGTTCATAGGTAGAAACCAACCTCCTTATGCAGCAGGAAAGTATGTGTCATAGGAGGTAGCAGTCAAGAAATCGTTTTCCCACTGTCTTCCCTTCTCACATCTTTGTTGCACCAATTACTGACCAAGGCTTCCATTCTGAGCATTATCAGTAGCTGTAATGCCAGGGCAGAGTTGCCCAATTTTACATCAAACCAGCAGCGTCCTTGCTAAAGCTGTAGGTTTCAAGCAGCACTTTTTCTACCAGACCATTAATTTTTCAGTACAAGTGGGGAGAAAATACTTTCCTACTGCCTAAGAATTCATTTCACTTTATTCCAAATCAAGATCAAAAATAATATTATCCAAATTTTATCTATTGTTCAAGCAGAATTCATTTCAACTGTATAAGCTGTTGATTTTCATTTTGCTCCATTATGAGCCATCACATTATTGAAATACCATCCAGTATTCAAAAAAAAAAAGTATACTTTTGAATGAAGAATTTACTTTATGATATACTTATTGCAAATTATTTGTAATGTTCCATATGTCCACAAGCTGTTTTATTTGGTAGATTACATTCCCCCTAGAATGATGAAGAACACTTTGGCTCCTGTTTTTCAGACCAGTGCCCATTTGCCTTCATATGCACTGGGGTAAACACTGTCTTGGTGTCAGTCTGCAAAGTCATTTTTTGAAAGATTTGTTTAGTGTGGAACTTAGTGTGGTTAGTATTGCAAAGATTATGTGCAAATGAGAGCATCTGTAATTCTAATGCTCACAATTTAGCTCTGTTTTTGCTGTTAACCGGACTTATTAGCATTTTTAACTTAGAATATTATTTGTTTAATAGAAAGCACTGCAACCAGTGATCACTGTTGGGTATAATAAAAAATTCCCAATTTGATAGAATTAGCTGAGAAACTATGTTCAATTTCCTTGTAGAATTGCTTCGGGTACAAAATTGCCAGAGAATGGAATAATACACTGTTCCAATGATTCGTATCCAATGTTATAATATCCGAGTATATATCACCATATCATAGGGTCTTCCAAAACAAATAACTTGAGGAAAAATTTAAATGCTTGGCTACATAGTCACTGGCAGTGTTTCAGAGTCCTATGTGTGAATAGTGACCTGAAAAAATGAATAGTACGTTTTAGATGGACTTGAAGTTCTAGAATTCATTTTGATCCAATGGGATTATGAGACAACTGAGAGAATAAAAAAAAATATTTGGGTTTATAATCTCCTTTCTTAAAATTCACCAAGATATTTTGTCTTTTTTTTAATGACTGTTGAACAAATAGGAGAGAGAAGATTGATAAATATCAATTTAGAAATATAGATTTGTTAAGAAATGCTATTTTCAGACTGAGGCACTTATGGTTATTTGCAGAAATAACTCAGCAGTATCTGTTTCTATGTTTAAAACTGATTAGATAAAACAGATCCCCAAACTGATGAGGAACCAGCACAATACTGATATCCCTATAGGCTTGTTAGAGTTTCACCCTGAAACACTGGTTATAGATATTTTACACATGTGGACTGAAGCACAGTAATTAAGTCCTTATGTGTATAGCAATTAGAAAACCAATGCTAATTTTGAGTATAATTCAGAACCAATTCTCCTTGCATTATAATATAATGGA
Organism: Sturnus vulgaris; assembly: GCF_052056855.1. NCBI lineage: Eukaryota > Metazoa > Chordata > Aves > Passeriformes > Sturnidae > Sturnus > Sturnus vulgaris. Next base: position 26,191,320 of record NC_142243.1, on the reverse strand, counting down.
AAAATTTCAATTTTCCATATTGATGTTCAAAACCAAGTCACTACAATAGATAGCTACAGATCATGCAGGAATAAATTGCAAGCTAATCCTACACCTTGATAATAATTGCTACTTAGCTCTGTTACTTGATTTTTTTAATATACTTTAGGATAAGCATATTGATTTGGACAATAAATTTGCATTTACAAACAGTTTATGCATTTAAAATTTGCAGATTACTTTTTAACAGTTCTTATGATTTTTCTCATACATTAAAGTACATGAATTTTTGATAAATTGTGCAAAAAGGAGACCCAAGGATAGAGATTAATCATCTGGGGAATGTCATCTTTTTTCATGGACTCTGGAGGCAATACCAATGACTACTTAACACTAGATATCACACGTCTGGCTGGAAACTGTCAGGTAAAATGGATCCTGTTTAAATTAAATCTTTTTCCTTTAAAAAACCTGATATTTTAAAATAAATTTCTCACTAGAACAATTTTTTAAGAATATCAAATTTTATACTGAATTTGCATTGCAGGGGAAGGAACAGAAAAAAGCATTTCACAGTTTGACCTAAAGTCTTCATGAACTTCTACTTTTGCACTCTTACTTTCTTCGTACATGAATTCTTCTGTACGGATTTTTATATAAAAATATGTATTACAAATGGAAAAATAAATTTAAAATAAAAACCTAAACATTGGGTATGAAAAAATTTAAAGTTTTCAACATTTTCATTTCTTCCTTTCAAAATAATATTTTACAAAATATGAAGTATATTATGAAATAGATTTTGATTAAATAGAATGCTCAAGTGCATCCTTAGGGCAAGCATGAATTTGCACTCATGTTTTACACATCATGGTTTGTTTGCTGGAAGCTCATAAGTTAAACTCCAGAGATGGCAGAGGCACACTGAACACCTTGGACCCTGAAATGAACACCCAAATTCTTGAATTTACAGACAGGCAGAACTGTAGAATTAAGATTTTTAAATATATGAAAATTCCCTTGATTGAATACATAAAATTCTGTTTTATAAGAATTAAAATGGATATCATATAGTTTAGATTGAGATATATATATATATACATATAATATATATTATTGATTATATTACATTATATATATTATATATATAATTTTATATATTATATAGTATATATTATCATTATAGAATATATATTATCATATAATATTATGTATGTTATATATAATATATAAATATATTATATTATATTATATATAATTAAATATATTATATGTTATATATGTATTATATTATATATTATACATATTATTGATTATATATATATATATATTATATATATATAGATTGATATATATATATATCATATAGTTTACATTGATTTAAAGAAAAAAATCTCAAATATCTATGCAGTTCTACCTACTCAGCATAAAGACCAGAACCCAAGATGCAGAAAATAATATAGTACATATTGACAGCTTCAATTATATTCTGACAAACTTAGTTGAACTGTGGTTTTGTTCTGGTTAGAAATATATTTTGAGGCAGGAGGGGATTATATAAATAACATCTCAGAATTGAAACGGAATTAATTTCTCTTTCAAAGAGAAACATGCAGTATTTTGCAAGGTAAACTGTCCTGCTTTTCTTCTGAGTAGGGAAAGATTAGGTGTATTTGAGTTGGTTTATTTGTTAATTTACATTGAAATCTACTATTGCTTTTTCAAAAATGCAAAATGCTGCCTTTTCATGTTCTTCTGTTATAGAGTGACAGTCATGCAGGTAAGTTGGGATACAATTCTGTGTCTGCAGACACAATGAAATTCTTGGAACTCCAGAGACACTATCCAGATCCTGAACAGAAAATACTTCGTGGGATTTGCATATTGCCATCTGAGGTGAAAGCATTTAAGCTTACTTCATTTAAGACTCACTTGATTTGTTCAGCTGAAAAATGTTAACTCGTATTATACTGGCTCTGTTCATCCACAAACCCTCAGCTCTGTTGAGACAAGATATTTGACTCAGGTGAGAGTTTAGGGAGTCTTAAGAATTGTTGCATTCTCATCTACTATTTAATCTACTAATTTTCATAGGGATTTCTTTTTCTTCAGGCTTTAACTTATTCTCTTCATTTTCTGTCTCTCATTTGTTCATTTGGATTTTTAAAAGCAGTCTATGACTTCTACATCAATAATATTATTTTACTGAGAAACAGAATTAAACATCTTTTTTTCTCCTCCATAGTGCCCTTTTCATCATCTCGTGATAAAGAAGACAACTGAACCAGTACAGTTAATCACCCCCTTTTCAGTCTTATTACAAAACAGAAAACACTTTCACACATAACCTGCAAAAAAATAAAAAAAAAAAAAAGCGGTTTTGAGAACACACAGGGGAAGTCAATCCCTAAGCAATGTCTGGCTAGGGAGAGCTAAAAGTTGTATTATTACAAAGGCAAGTACTTTGCTGGTACCTCTCTTATTGTTACACAAACAGGCTCCATCTTGAGTACATCTCCTTTTCCAAAAGCACAGCATGGCAGCAGAGTCCATACAGAACCTGGTAAGCAATAGACTATAAGATGTTACCCTTCACCACAGTAACAAATTAGAGCAGGAAGACACAAATTCTTTTGCTCTGCAAATTAACACCTGACTTACTACACAAAGACCTCCCTCCAGTCCTTTTCAACTATAACCTAGTAACCCTTTATAAACCCTTTCTTCTGCATCTTTTTGGCTTCATTCACTTATAATCAATCTTTGAGCAAATATTTTAATTTAGATAACCAAGGCATTCCTTCCTTTTTTTTTTTTTTTTTTTGCAGAAGTTAATCCATTTGCTCAAGTAACTTTAATTTTTTTTTTAAAGTCACATTTACATTTTCAGTAGTGTGTTATGTGGAATGTATACAAAGCAGAAAGGATTACTGTCTCTTCAGGAGTGCAGCTGTTTCACTACTCATTCACTTGGCACACTCATATTACCCACTTATGACCCTCCAAAGTCAAGATAGCAACAACATTACTCCAATTGTCTTTCACAATTACAATATCAATGAGTCAAAGAATAATTTGTACTTGACAATAGACCATGTTGGCAATAGTAAATGTAAAGGACATTTTATCATGAAAAATCAGCAGCTATTTACAGATTAAGGTAAATTGAGTAAACCTGAGGAATAATCATTTGGAAAATTCCACCCTTGAATTCTGTTAGAAATACTTGAACCTGATGCATCATTTCTATTTTTAATGAGCTAGTGACTGCAGCTTATTTAATACAGAAGTTTCTGGCTAGCCATAAAACCATATATTCCTAGATTCCTAATATATTAAGATTCCTTTTTTTTAAGGACATAAAGCACTGCTGTTCATGGTTCTTCTATTGCTATGTCATTGTATTGTAATAGAGTAAAAAAAAAAACCCAACCGACCAAAAAACAAGTCTAAACTTTTTCCTGTAAAGAAGCAAACTGCATTACACCACTGATAGTTCACAGAGGTGCACATACAGTAGATCACATGCACTGCTAATCCATGTTTTTCTGGTGACAACTGGGAAGCTGGACTTAGTAGAAATCTAACAAAATTCAGAAAGAAGGATATGGCCAAGGTCACTGAGTACCAAAGGTATTTAAGTTAGTTAATTAACTATGCCCTAAAAAATATTTGGAAAACATTCATTTATTCCTATGAAAAACAGACTTCTCAACATATAATCCCTGCCATTTTTCCCAGCTGAATCATGACACTGAAAAATTATCTTAACTGTACATCTTCATGTGCTCTCATTGTAGACAGAACTGAATGAGATACAGCCCCTGTTCTTCCTTGTGCAGCTCCTTTTGATTCTTTAGCTACAAACACACCTCATTCAGTCCTTTTCCTAGCCCAGGAATGATTTTTCAAACAAAGTTTCCAGATCAAGAGCCAAGATCTCAAAATAAAGTTGTGGTGTTTTTTTTCATCCCTACTTCTGTTTGAGACATCAACTCTGAGAGAAAAGACTCTTGTGTGGGAATTAATCTGAAAATTCTGCTGATGATAGACAAGATAAAGCAGAGCACAGCTCGTCCATCTGCAACTACATTGATCGGCAGTACTGACAAGATAAATGTGTTTCTGTCACTAAGCTAGACAGGATGCTCAAAAGACACACAAGAGCAGGCCTCTTTGGGATATTAATACAAGTATATAGAGTTGATTTTTCTGACTACATTCAAAGGAAAGGTTTCCTCCTCAAGAGTTACGATTAGCAGGTGATTATATGCTTTTCCTAAGGTAGACCAGTAAGTATTTTGTATTCAAACGTTGGTAGCTCTTCCATTGGTTCACCTGAATACAACAGGGAAAACTGTTTTGCTAAATACAAGAAAGTCTTCATCACACACTAGATTTGTTTTCAGTAAAAGAAAATTTTTAAAAAGCTGCCAAAATACCAGTGAAAAAATGTGAGCAAAATCAGTTTAAAAATTAATAATAAAATTGTCTATTATTATCTATATATAATTATAGATAATTAATAATATAATAACATTATAATATATATAATATATACTATTAAATTACTAATATATTTTATTAATATAAAAATTATTAATAATATTATTATATTATAGTATATATATAATTATCTATTTCCTGATAGAGAGGCATATTTTCAATAAGTAAAGTAAATTTTTAGAAGTGTTGAAAAGACCTCGTTTTTTTATTGGAAAAAATTATAGTGATGAGTACTACCTACCTTTCTGGAAGACTTGTGAATTTATATTTTTACCTACAGGAAGACAGAAAAATTGACAAGAGTCTTTACACACTTCTAGGTAAACATGGAAGAGGAGGCAAGATGCTCTGAGTTGCCTGTCCCAGCATTCCCTACAGTTTGCAATCATGGAACCTGCTGTTAATGCAGGAAACCATCATGTGTTTTAAAGCCTGTGTGTAGTGGCATAAGTTTAAAAGCCTGTTGATCTTGAGCCTTGGCCCAAGCTTTGAACGGGGGGGCTTGGCTTAGCCCTGCAAGTGGGTTTTGCAGGGGCTCCCTCACTAGGGTGGTCCTTGCTCACCTCCCACCCCCATCGGAAAGCTGGGGAGATTTTGGCAGAGTAAGGATTTATAGAACCAGGCCGTTAATGCTGCAGGGTTTTTACTGTAGGAAAGATTGAGAAGGGCACAAAAAATATTTTAAAAAATTAAAAAAACAAAAGCCAAAAAAACCTGACTGACAAGGATCATTACAGAACTCAGCATGGAGAAAACAAGAGGTGTAAATTCTTACTCGTGCACAAGCAGGAAGCTGAGGGCAAAGCAGTCACAGGAGGAACCAGAACACATCTTGATGTTCTCTGCCCCATCAGAGAAAGGAAGGGCTGTTCAGGCAGCAATGTTAACTATAGGAGTAGTTGCAGCTCGTCCTGTAACTCAGTGACTGTAGTAGAAATGATTTTTACTTGGAACCAGCTGTAGTTTGTTGCCTTGAGAAGTGCCCATTAGCAGGTGGAGAACAGTCAGTGAGTAACAGTGAGCTCTGAGAGCATCTTCTCGTTCAACTTCTCTATCAAGTTTTTGCGCTCTGACAGTACTTTGCAATATGAAAGAAATATATGAATACTTTAGAGGATTTACTTCAAAAGCATGTTCCTGATCTGCCCTGAAACATTAATGTGGATGTTCCCTTTCTAGGCCAAAATTGAAGTATAAAATCAATGTCTTTTTTTTTTTTTTTTTTTTTAACTAAAGAAAATAAATATTAACTTCCTATTGACTTCAATGTTCTACCATTAGGATCGTGGTAAAAACATCTTAAAGATCATTGAATTTGTTAAGATTTTTGCCAACAAGATGTGTATCCAGCTGACCTGGCCTGGATCACTTCTGTGCTGCACAGGAGAAGAGACTTGGCAGTGGAGTCCTCACAACAGCTCTGGGTCCTCTTGACTGGCAATGACAAACTCTACAACCTTTAGTAGTTATCAGATGTTAGGATTGTAATTTAGCTCAAAATCGTGCTTTCTTCAGACTCCATAGATCTTAGGTCACTTTTTTTTTTTTGTTCTTTTTTTTGGGGGGGCGGGCTTGTTAGTTTTTTTTGTTGTTTCTTTTTTGTTATTGCTTATGTCCTCGAAATATATATTTGCAGTTTGTTCTCCTGAGCAATTAACAGGAAAAGAGCTGGTATATGTGATAAAATGCAATCTTTCAGCCATCTTCACTGTATTACAACAAAGGATTTTTGCTGACAGTCAGCTGGGCTTTGATTTTTCCAACTTCAATACTTTTAGTCTTGACATAATACATTTGTTATTTTTACTGCTAGGAATAGTGTTTTAGAAACAATGTCCTATGTTTTCTATATAGGGGTTTTAACCTTGTCACCCTTTTAACCCTTGTTTTATATTTTGGTTTTAGTGCCTACACACACATTTCCAGTCATAATAACTCCAATCTTAGCAATTTTGTTGCTAATTTCTTCACTCTCAAATAGCAATGCCCTGTCTTCCTGCTGTGGAAGTGCATCCTTAAGAGCTGCAGATGACATTAAACCTTAGCCAGCTTAGGCAGCCCTCCAGATTGTTGGCATGACACATCAGCGTTACCAGCTCCTGTGTCTCTTTCCTGTAGTGCCTGATGAAATGGAAGAAGATGGGTCAAATGAAGGGAAATAACAGTTCATGTTCCTGTAATCTCCTGCCATCATTTGTACAGCAGTGTTCACCCCATTAACTTCAGCCATACTTGTCCTACTTTAAAATGTTATAGAAAAATCAGGTCTGTATGGTCTCTTTTGAATGGTTTTTATTATTTATAAGTGTAACAGTCTCCAGTTACAGACCAGATGATCAGCTGGTGAAGTCAATACAAATTCACTGGCCTAAAGCAAGTTTCTTTGAAACTAATGAGGATCCAGCTCAGATAAATATAATCTTTTGGCTTCAAAGTCCTATGTATCAGTATGTATGTGTGAGATGAGTAAAAGATTCAAGTCCTGCATTAAAAATAAGCCAGTGTTTATATGCTTTAGGAATTTGATGTCTGGGATTGAGAGAAAAAAGTAAGGTCCACTGTGGAGCTTTCTGTTGCATTTTAAATTTAAAAAGGGAGATGCAACAAAATACATATTGTAAGATTAACTTTCACAAAGCTAAATTTAGCAAATAAATGCTCCAAAATATCAAGGCTAATGCTGCTTTCCAGGAAATATAATTGAAACACCTGACAAGCTAAGTAATATACTTTCTACTTATTTTGAAGATATAAATTTATCCTGCAAAGGCAACATTTACCTGTCTGCTGTGAGCTAACTGGGTCTTTTTCTAAGAATGCCTTAACCATATTTCCCAGTATAACCTATCTACACTGCAAAACTTTGGCAAGACAGCTCTTTCTGTACTTAAGTATCCAGGTAAACCAGAGTTCTGAACTGTTTGCCTCTGTTGGAAGATGATTAGACAGACAGTGTATGCCAGGGAACCTCAACATATCCCTGAATTAATTTATGATCTTTTATCTTGGATAATATTTGGAAATAAAATTGTAAGCTTGACTGCCTGAGGTGGAAAGAATCATATGTTGGGATCAAGAGCCTGAGTATAATTAAGGTAATTCAAAGGATGTCTGTCTATAAAAGGGATAGTCTTTTCAGTCATAACTTTCTTCATGCATTAGAAAGCAATATATTAATTTATAAATGAAAGGATTGCTTTCTAGATCTTTCCTCCTAATAAAATACTGCATATTCACTTCATCTTTTACCCTCTCTACATGTACCCCTACTCCCAGACCAAGTTCCTATTAATTTAATGTGGGAATAAAGCATGTCTCTATCTAGTTGACTCTTTTTCAACAGCAGAATTATTTCTGTACTCTTTTGTTCCAATGAACAAACAAAAAACTTCTCCTTGTACCTTAACAAATACAGGACTTTAAAGTATAGAGTGCTCACTCAAGTACTTAGGTTTCCTCAGAATTTGTCACTGACACAGAATACTTGCCTTGTTTTAAACTGTTTTTATTAATATCCATTGCTTAATCAATCTGATCTTCCCACTGAAATTAAATTGCCAAACTCTTGTTGATTTCAATGTTATCAGGATCAGATCAGACCTACGTATGGCACAATCAGTAGTTCTGTCATTCTTAAGAGGTATGGTTCAGAAGCTAAAAGCTATTTTGTCAGTGGATATCTAAGAGCAGCACATGAAGAAAAGATGTAAATTTAAGATTCTATATAAGTGTGCCAGTCTGCAGTGAAAAGATTCACCTGTGAACCTGATCTTGGTTTTTAAACAGAAGTGGCATCAGTGTGCTGGTGGTTACTTCAGCCACTGGGGTGAGGTGGCTGCTCCAGAGCCAGGCTGAAATGCCTCATACGGACAGAAAGAGAGGGCAGCATGATTGCTTCCTAACTGCTCCTTGCTTAATAACCATCCTTCTCTCTGACTCCTCAGGGTGCTTGGCCTCATCATGACTTAATTTGCTGTTTCCACAGATGTGTTTTCATTACATGAAATAAAATAAATCAGTGATCTCCTACACCTCATGGATTTATGTGACCCCTTCAAAGTAGATTTCTGTTAACAGAAACTAAATATCGAGACATTTCCTTGCCAAATTTTCTGTGACCTCAAAATAGGAGATGATTGAAAATGTCTCATCATAAATTACAAAAGGGATTATAACACATTGAAAATCAATATAGAAAAAGAATTTAAATGAGTGAAACAATCTTAATCAGTGTTTTGCATCTTATTTACTGAAGCACGTACTGCATCTGCAGCACTTCAGATCATACCAGAATCACTTCAGATAGATTCCAAACATCACATAAATGAAGCTTCTCCTCAGAAATGACAGCTCTAGAACCAATGTTTTCAATAGTGTCTTAGTTTTAGGAAAATTTTGCAGAAACATTATTTTGTTAAATTCTGTCCTTATTTTCTTATTTTCTTTCTGTTAAGGTTAATAAGTGAAAAAAAATTTAAACTATTAAATATAAGGTTTGTGCCTTTTGAAGTCTTATGCATGCAGTTGAAAGAAGGGAACAACAATTCCTTTCAAGTGTTTAATTCTTGAAAACAGTAATCATTTCTCCACGTAACTTTCAAACCTTATTTTATTATCACATTTGTTTTAGACTGAACTGAAACAGCTTCTTAGATTAGAGAATTTCAACATTATATATACACACCTATATAGCTGTGTCTTGGAAAAAAAACCCATTTATTTGTATTTTGCATGCTTGACAAATTCAAAGTGTGGAATTCAGAAATATATAACACTTGGACCGTCTCACATTGTCAGGCAAACAGAACCAATTCAGTTTCATGTGCTTAGTCACAAATGGCAGGTTACATCTGAGACATGCAGCCACCTTTCTTTGCCAGAAGTGATGTTACCTTTATTTTTGCTCAGATTTGCTGCTAAAAACAAATGAAAGGAAGTGCCATAGTATGGAATTTGCATTCTCACCATGAGGCGAGACTTACTGTAAACCTTTGCCTGTGATGATAAAAAAAACTGAATTTGACTACCACTGAGCATAGGAAATGTGAGAATTTCCAATTCCTTATAGAGAGTGGGTATATTACTTCACCTACTTTCAGGAGATTTATTGCTTTAAGCTGTTGCTTATTGACTACTATATTTAATCCCTGAAAGAATAAAGAATGGGGATGTTCACAGTATTTTGTCAAACTCTTACCAACATTTAAACAAAACAAAACAAAACAAAACCCCAGAAAACAAAAACAAAAATAAAACCCTCTATCATTCAAACCAGTCTATTGCACAGGCCAGACTGTTTTAGGTTCTTTCTAGGTCCAGCCTGGAAAAGAGAAGGGTTGGGAAGACTTTATTGCAGTCTTTCAATACTTAAAAATTACTTCGGTCTTTCAATATTTAAAAAGGGCTTATAACAATGATGGGAAAAGTGTTTATACCAGGGTCTGTAGTGACAGAACAAGGGGCAATGGTTTTCAACTGAATGAAGATAGCTTTAGATTGGGTATAAGGAAGAAATTGTGTTCAATAAAGGTGACAAACCTCGGAAGAAGCTGTCCAGAGCAGTTGTAGATGCCCCATGGCCCATGTGTCATCCCTGGAAATATTCACAGTAGGTTTGGATGGGGCTTTGATCAACCTTGTGCAGTGAGAGATGTCTCTGACCCCCCAACAGGGGGTTGGACATTATGGTCTTTAGAAAGTTCCTTCCAACTCAAATAATTCTTATCATTGGGAGTATATAGAATTGGAATGCTTTTGTCATTATAAAACAGACTATTTTTATCCCAATTTGAGGTTATGCTATGTTTAGACTTCTAATATTTTAGTAAAAAATAGTGAGAAAACCTTAAAAAGACAAATGAGAACATCTCCTACGCGTATCCCATGTTAAGAAAAGTAATAGACTGATACTGGTTGTCTATGAAGAGATTCTCATCTAAGGTTTCGAGAATTTCCGGACAGTAAAAAATGACATGCCTGATCAGGACTTCCAGGTCCTCCCATTTATGTCACAGAATCACAGAATTGATTAGGTCGGAAAAGAAATTCGGGATCATTGAAGTCCAACCAATGACCAACACCATACTGTCAACTAGAACATATGCCACACCCAGTCTTTATAAATACCTCCAGGGACAGTGACTCCACCACCTTCCCGGGCAGCCCATTCCACTGTCCAATCACTCTGAAAAGAATGTTTTCTTAATGTCCTGCCTAAACCTCCCCTGATGCAGCTTAAGACTGTGTCCTCTTATCCTGTCACTGGTTGCCTGGGAGAAAAGATTGACCTCCACCTGGCTACATGCTCCTGTCAGCCAGTTGTAGAGAGCGATAATTTCACCCCTGAGCCTCCTTTTCTCCAGGCTAAAGAAGCCCAGCTCCCAGCCACTCCTTATAGGTCTGCTATCCCAGACCCTTCACCAGTCTTTTTGCCTTCTCTGGATGTGTTCAAGCATCTCAGCATCCTCCCTTGGGGGACCCAGAGCTGGACACAGCACTCCAGGTGTGGCCTCACCAGTGCAGAGTACAGGGGAAGAATGACCTCCCTGTTCCTGCTGGCCACACTATTCCTGATACAGGCCAGGATGCCATTGGCCTTCTTGGCCACCAGGGCACACTGCTGGCTCATGTTCAGCCTGTTGTCAATCAGTACCCCTAGGTCCCTTTCTTCCTGGCCACTGTCCAGCCACTCTATGCCCAGCCTGTTGTGCTGCACAGGGTTGTTGTGACCAAAGTGCAAGAGCTGGCACATGGTCTCACTAAACCTCATATTGTTTGATTTGACCCATCTATACAGCTGGTCCAGGCCCCTCTGCAGAGACCTCCTGCACTCCAGGACTTGGTGTCATCTGCAAATTTACTTAATCCCCTCATCCAGATGATCAATAGAGACATTACACAGGATGGAGCCCAACACTGATCCCTGGGGGATACCATCAATGAGTGGTCCCCAGCAGGATGCAACACCATTCATCACCAGTCTCTTGGCTTGGCTGTCCAGCCAGTTCTTAACCCAGTGAAGAATGAAAATGTCCAAGCCATGGGCTTTTCCAGGAGTATGCTGTGGGAGATAATGTCAAAGGCTTTGCTGAAGTCCAGGTGTCCACTCCAGTCATCCACAGCCTTTCCCTCAGCCACCAGGAGGGTCACCTGGTCATAAAAGGAGATATTTTGACAGTTTGGTCAGTGGCATTTTAGAAGTCCTAAATCTTCCCTGAGGAAGTAATAAATAATAAGATATGCTGGCAAAATTTTGACACTAGAAATTCACAATGTGATTCTACTGTTATGTAATGTCTATCCAACAGTAAATTATGCATCTGTTTCTTCAAATGGTTGTCTAATTAGACTCTTTGCATTTTGAAAAGGAAAGAATTTTGGTTCCTAAATGCCAAGTAATATTCAGTTTATTTGTTTTAATCAGCGTTGAAAGAAACTGCACTGTCCTCACCTCCCTTTTAATCAGTTATTATTTCCTTGCCATTTTCCTGTCAACTTGCTGTAACTACTGTATTAGATTATTAGAGAAGCTGTGGTCTCATCCTACTGAGTTGTCTGTCTTGGATTGATCTGTGCTTTAGAAAGTCATATCTGAGAGGGGTTATACTGCAGCAAGAGTCAGAATGACTGCTTTATTTTTCACTATTTGAATAATGCAGTGTACTTGGACAGAAAATGCTTTGTGGCCTATCAGCTACTCATTAATAACACTATTTCAAGCCAGAGATCTCCTTTTTTTCATTCTTTACACTCAATTTCCAAATAAGTGCCCAGTTTAAATTTCCAATTTGCAGTTAAGGGTTTGAACACAGTGCTGGAAGTATGTGATGCTGTGTACATTCTGGTACTTGAGAAGCAAGACATACTTCCAGGTTTGTATCTGCTGTAAAAATCTAGAACCCTTGCAATATAATGTAAATAAAAAGAATGAAGAGCAAACAGTCCTGAACATCTGCTGTGATTATCAGGGCCATAAGTTTCACTTGAGTATATATTTAAAAGTAGTCATACATCAGACCTGTTCTAGTGGAAGACTAATGGTAATAATTAAGCTGATAATGCAGTTTTATATCCTCTATCTGAGGAATCTCATCAATTGAATGACAGTGAAACTCCCATAAAAAATATAAGAACTTACGGATATGTTGCAGAAAAACGAGACTTCCCTCAGGGAGCTTACATTTAGTTTAATTCATTCCTAGTTAATATAAATTTCTAATCACTGATCTGTAATTGAGATTTTTAAAAAAGACATAAACAGTTAAACACTTTTATTCCCCTACTTGCTAGGCTCAGTTTAAGCTGAGCACCTTTCCTGACCCCTTTCCTGTATCAACTTCTTTGTTTTCACTGTGTGTTAAACTCCGACCATCCATCTTCCTTCGAATGCCCCATGCAGGAAGCTGGAGTTATGTGCAAGAGTTTCTGACTGCTTGCTCTGTCCCAGGCATGCCCCTTCCTCTGTGTTTCTCCCTGCACAGCCTCTGGCACATGCCCTTCATGGGCTGCAGTCCCCTGGGGTTTCCCTGTTTCCCCATGGGTCATGTGCTGTCCATTGGGTATTCCCCTTCTGCATGAAGTGCCTCCTCCCAGGAGCATGTCTCCTGCTATGGGCTCCCAAATGTTTCTCCCCCACAGGTTTTCCCCAAGAGTGGCTCCTTGGAGTCTCCTCACATCCCTGGCCCTCCTTTTCCTCCTGGTACCAGTACAATGTGGTTTGTGCCTTCCTCCCAAGAGGCGACCCTGCAGCCCCCTGCTATCCCCATCCTGCCAGGTGTGCCCAGCATAGTATGCCAAGCTGAATATAATCAGCTGGGTTTGGAAACAATTGTAAACATGTTATTTTACCTGTCTGACATGTGGCTTGAGTGTGCAGTTGTGCCTTACACGTGCCTCCTGAAGGGTTTAATTGGTGTGAACCAAGGGATGAAAACCAGGCTGTCTACTCACAGACACGAGCAACAAGGACTGGAAAGAGCCAGGTCTGCCCTCACACACACCTGAGAGAGCTGGATCCCTACCCCATCGTGCATTGTTCTGTAAGTTCTGAGGTAGCTTCTGAAGCAGGATTCTAACAATTGTACCTTCAGCTAAATTAATGCCAGTTCTGAAGTGCACGTTAGAAAGGTTAGAAATACCTTTTCTTCTTGACTAGAAATTATTTTATCTTCATGTTATTAGAGCCATTCCTCCACTCAGCATACCTCAGGTGTAGAATTAGGGGTTCAGTGGAAAGGCAGGTCTCTTTCTGCCTTTGATACACCTCATCTAGCACATGATACTTTTAACATCGAGTTCAATTCAAGAAGGCCTGCTGCAGAAACGCCTCTTTTCAGCATTTTCCTTCTCACCCTCTGAATGGGAGGCTCATTCATGCTTTTGAGTATGTATATTTAGGTCTTTCCCCTGTTCATCTTACATATAAAAGATGGAAAATGTAACTTTTATATGGAGGAAACATGCAGCATTTTTATGCAGTTTACTAACATGCAATTTATCTCCCTAGTCAGGAATCATTTTCTTATTGTTTGTATCAAATTAAAATGATGCTTTTTGTAATACAAATGAGGACTAAATCAAAGTGAATTTCTTTTAGTGATTAGTGATCATACCATGTATTGCTAGTATCACACTCTTCAATTTTTTTATGATCAGTAATATTTACAATACTGATTTCTCTGCTTACAGTTTCATCTAGGGAGAAACACAGTAGTAATTTTGTGGTTTTATAAGTTAACCCCCTTCTATCTTCCAAATATTTTAGGAAGAGTTTCATTGAAATTCAGTTCAAAAATGAATGTAATTTACTCCTAGTTGATAATAAGAGATCATCTGGCTTCAGCAAGGCTTGCGTGACTGAGTTTAATAAAACATTTGATGAAATCTTGATTGGATCACACAAAGCTTGGTATTTGGGAAACATCAAGAGTGATTTGTGCTTTTGTATCATTCTAACCCTAATGTCCCTTCTTGCTGAATGAAATAATCAGCTTAAATGTATGTACACTAATGATGTGTTTGTCATGAAAACATAGCACACAATTCCTTCATCAGTGTCACAGGAAAACACAATGGATTTAATTCAGTGCTAGTTGCAAAATATTTTTGTGGTGGGATGTTCTTAAAAGGCAAGAGAAATTTGAAAAGCTCCTCGGAATACAATTTATGCAGAAAATAGAGTGATAAGCAGGGTCTCATAGTAGATACCTTTATTCTCATTTTACATTTGTTTTACATTTTGGAGTTGGGAAAAATAATATACAATTGTCTATAATAAGACATGGTCTGAAGTAGGGTTAAAATCACCATCACTCTTATGTGACTCAGCTTGAAACAAATTTCTTGAAGCAGTAGTCATGTACATAGCTTGTGAAATGTCTGGTAGGTGAGTCTCCCTAACTTTCCTTTCCTTCTGTGCTGGTTTCAGCTGAGGTAGAGTTAATTTTCTTCTCAGCGGCTAGTATAGGCTGTGTTTTGGATTTGTGATGAATAATATAAAGATGTTTTGTTATTGCTGAGCAGGTCTTACACAGAGCCAAAGCCTTTTCTTCTTTTCATATTGCCACACTGGCAGGGAAATTGGGGTTTCCTGGGGAGTTGAGACAGAGCTGGAACAAACTGACCAAAGGGACATTCCAGACCTTGTGACATCATGCACAGCATATAAAGCAATGGGGAAGAAAGAGCTACTGTTGGGACATTTAGTTGATGGCATTTGTCTTCCCAAGTAACCATCACATGTGATGGGACCCTGCTCCCCTGGTGATGGCTGAACACCTGCCTGCCCACGGGAAGGATTGAATTAATTCCTTATGTTTCTTTGCTTGTGTGTGTGACTTTTGTTTTCCCTATTAAAATGTTCTAATCTCAGCCAACAAGTTTTACTTTGATTCTCCTCTCTGTTCCACTGGGTTGGAGGGAAGGGAGAAGGAGGCTGAGTGAGAGGCTGTGTGGTGCTCAGCTTCCAGCTGGGCTTAAAACAGGACACCTTCCATGGAAGCAAAGCTTTATGCCAATATGAAACACTTTTCTGTCTCCTCTTGTAAGCTGTTAAATTTCAAATGCACCTCTGCATCAGATGTGAAAAGAAAAATTGAACTCTTACTAAATGTTCTGAGATAATACTGTTTTCATTGAAGAACATCACCTCATTAAAATTAAAGCAGCTAGGTTTCAATAACACTTCTTTAAAGAAAGCTGAAATAATTTCAATAAAGTCAGAACGTTTTAACTGATTTTCTTTGATGAAACACTGTGACTTTTCAGAATATTTGTTCAAGAAATTTCATTTTATGTTAGTCAGTTGCAAGATAAACTGGCAAAGTCAAAATTTTACCTTCCAGTGCCATCAAGCCAAGAGATTAATTTCCTTTTTTTTATTTCATTCAAAGTTGGAAGAGTTTGGAAGAAGGTTAAGATGAGATTCTTATAGTACAAATATATATGTACACATACTTTTGTGGTGGACACCTCTCTATAATGGATATTAATCTTGTCATATATTAGCTTCAGTGTTGGAAAAGTTTTCATTTTCTTTGTGATCCAAATAAATTAGGCTGGAATATCTATTTTACATTATATTCTCGGTATTTAAATTTTTTTTTTCATTTTAATTTTGGATAGAGTTGCTTGTTTCCTGGCAGATCCTGTTTGCTCATTGCATCCTGTAAGAAATATTTTATTATACCAACTTTTATGACTGCTACAATAGCTAACTACAAAGTAAATCAGAATTGATAACAATCTCAAGAAACACTGTTTTTCTTTTTTTTTTTTTTCTTTTTTTTTTTTTTTCTTTTTTTTATTTTTTTTTTCTTTTAAATCCATGTGAATCTAGGGAGGACATGCCAGGCCTCTTAGTTGTCCATTTTCAAATTTTTGTTAGCCTTTTTGATTTGTTGTTAACTTTGTTCAATCATTGCTTACATTTGTTTTTGGTTTTTAACTTACTCTGTAGACCTTCAAAACTGTAAATACATTTCTTCTTGGATGGCATGTTGGCAACAGACACTCCTGCCTGGTAGTTGTGTCTTTCCTTGATTTATGAGAACATTTTTTAAACTGAGTCTGAGAAAGTGAAATCCTGGTATCTCCATAGATTCTTTTCCAGGAAGACTATTAGGAGGAAAGACTAGGCTGAAGTAAGAATGTCTTCTTTTTTCTTTTTCTGGGGGGAAACATTCTGAAGTGGAATACTTAAGGGAAGGAAACAGCATTGCATCTGGCATGAACTGTTACCATTTAGTGCTCACAAAGCCTTGCATGGCTTTTTAAAATTTGAATAACATTTAGTCGAAAGTTCTGGTTTAGAATTTCCTTCATGTGTCAGTAGCATCAAAAAGCTACTAAGTGGCAGGTTGTAGGTGAGAATGAGGTGAGAGCTTACATTAATGAACCACAATGGATGAAGAACACTCAGAATTTCCTGTATTTATAACTTCTGACTTTAAATGTACACAGAATGTAAGATTTGGATCCACATTTCATATAACATTTGAATGAGCTCTGGATCTACTGTCTGATATAGTGTTTATATAAGTGCATTTCTAAAATCCATACTTGTATGTAATTTCCACTTATTGTATCTACTGTCGCTGTCTTATAGAAGGTCTAGACAGAGATTGGAACTTTATTGTTCTAAATTTCATACAAGCCGAAAAGGTGTTACATTGGATAGTTAACTTTTCCTGTACAATATTCCTGCAGCTTTTAGCAACTGAAGTTGTTAATACAGACTAATAATCACTGAAGTTAATGAGAGTGTCTGTCTTATGGAGGAGTGCTTCAGCCTCAGTGTCAACGTCTACATCTTCAAGAAAATTCAGTATTAAAATTTGAAATGTCCTTGATCATAATGCCTGGTAATCACTTAGATCCCCATTTGAATGGTTCAGTCAATACTCATGGAAACACACAAGATGAAGGAAATGTCAGCAGAACAGAAAATTTGTCACCAGTCACCAGTAAGATTTATAGTGAATATAGAAGCCTCTGGAAAACTTCCAGCATAGGACTTGCAATACTAGAAAGCATGTCCATTATTGTTAGGGTTCATATTTCATATTCTAACTTTCTCTAGTTATTTGACAGTAGCAATGTGTTCCTGCTGTGAAATACCATAAAGTACCAAGTTATTTATATTTGCTTATTCTTAGCGTTAGAAAAATTTTTAGAGAAAGATTTTTAGGGTGCTTTTGCTGATGTTCAGTGATAGCAGGAATTCAACCTTCTTACTCTTGGAAATTAGGTCTAAAAATAATGACTATTTTAACATGAGGAATAACACCATATACAAGTTCTGGTAAAAGACATATGATGTGAAGTGTTGGAAATACAATGTCAAAAAATCACCATGTATGCAAAGTATTGCCTGACTTCTGTATTCTAGAAGATGCATGCCACAGCATTTGGGTGGCATCTGAACCTAGTAAGAAATGCAATTCAGAAATACAATTACCAGTGGTACTTAGTACAGGTCCACAACATAGCACTGCAGCTGAAGCACTTCTCTTTCTCCAGTGGCTTCCTCTGGCAGTAAGAATTAAAAACACTTCTCCAATTTCTCTGAAAAACTGATGGAAAAAAAGGGGCAAGAGAAAAATCTTTCCTCTTTCGATAAGTGGATTGATATGCAGCTAAGAATGCAACTCTTGTGACCAGAGGAAAAGAAATCTGGACACTTTTATTGTTTTTCATCATATTTATGTCACTTGCCTAATAAATGTAAAGAGTTTTGCTGGGAACAATACATGGAAAATGAAGATTTTTCCCAAGCCGAAATTCATATTTTAGTTCATAAATTTATACATTTTCAACAGTTGTGAACACTAAGAACACAGTAATTGAAGCTTTCCAAAAGTTCACAATCTGTCTTCATCAATGTATATTTTTCCTACCACTTTACAGTGGCTTCTACAAATAAATAATTTAATATATTTGTAATGTGGCTATTATTAATTTGACTGTCTGTCTATTAATTAGATTTGCATTCAGAGTGTGATGGTTTTGAAATATTTGTCCAGAGAGTGTGTTATGACAAGACCTGAAATATAAATATAATTGTTAGTTTTGCTAAGGAAACCAAAGGACACCACATCTCTCTTTTAACCTGCTCTTGATCCCAGCAGTAATATAACTGTTACTTAACTGGATAAGAATATCTGCTGTGTTTTATATGGATTAAGATCCTGCCAAACACTGAAATGCTTCATAGCAATGTGTCCCAAGCCAGGAAGAGAACAGTGTTAGCACAGCTAGAAAAGCAGCTGGAGGTAACCTACTATGCTTCTGCTGCATACTTCTTACTTCCTATATTATTTGAAAATCTGCTTATGAAACAGGAAAATCTTCTGTTCGTGGATGTAGTTGGAGTAATTTTAGAAAGTCACTGGGAGTTTTGTATGTGATATGAAGGGTGGAATTAACTTTTCACTATAAATAAATATTAAGAAATATAAATCAATAATCTAGCCTAGTTTTTTAAGTTATTTCAACAATGAAAATAATTTTCAGACAGATTTCTAACTGTATTGCCTATTTAAATTTGACATATTCCATTTATTTTTCAAGAATGACTATCAGCAACACTGGCTACCACATTCTTATCCATACTGAATATCCATCTACCAATAGTCTTTTAGTAATAAGGGAGTCAAAACAGCAGGAAGCATGTGACAAAGTGTATGCCAAGATCTGTGGAACCATTTACTGACAGTAATGGCATAACCCGAGCCTTGTGTGTATTCTGATGTAGAAGGTGCTAAGTTTAATAAAATAAAACAGAAATAGGGAAAAATAATAAGGAAGGAAAATTAGTACCTAGGGATTCCATAGATCTGTGCACAAGTAGCGCCACAGCCAAAAGGATAAGATAACTCAGCCTTTGACAGTGAACTGGCAGTTACTGTTCTTATTTTTAAAAGATAATATAACTTACTTTCTATTTTTCACCCCTAGCTTTAAAATTCTTTACAACAGTATTCATAGAATCATAGAATATGCTGAGTTGGAAGGGATCCAATAGGATCATTAAGTCCAAGTCCTGGACCTGTGCAGAACACCTCCAGAGTCACACCATGTGTCCAAGAGCATTGTCCAAACGCTTTTTGAACTCTCTCAAGCATCATGCTGTGACCACTTCCCTGGGGAGCCTCTTCCAATACCTGACCACCCTCTGGGTGAAGAAGCTTTTCCTGATATCCAGCCTAAACCTCTCCCAACTCAGCTTCATGCCATTTCCTCAAATCCTGTCACCAGTTATGAGAGTGAAGAATCCAGTACCTGTCCCTCTGCTTCCCCTCAACAGGAAGTTGTACCTGCCATGAGATCTCCCCTCAGTCTGCTCCAGGCTGAACAGACCGAGTAACTCAGCCTCTCCTCACACAGCTTCCCCTCCAGACACTCGTTGCCCTCCTTTGGAGACTCTCTAACAGTTTGATTTTTTTTATATTGTGGCACCCCAACCTGCCCCCAGCACTGGAGGTGAGGCTGCCCCAGCTCAAAGCAGAGCAGGACAATCCCCTCCCTTGCCTGGCTGGTGATGCTGTGCCTGATGTCCCCCCAGGATACAGCTGGCCCTTCTGGCTGCCAGGGCACTGCTGGCTCATGTTCAACTTGCCATGGACCAGGACCCCAAGGTCCCTTTCTGTGGCACTGCCCTCCAGCCTCTCAATCCCCAGTCTATTGACACAATCAGAGTTTCCCTGTCCCTGGTTCAGAATCCAGCACTTGCCCTTGTTACTCTTCTTATGTTTTGTCATTGCCAGCCATATGGTAAAGAATTTTTATTTGACTCAGAAGGAAACAGTAAGTAACGTCGCAGTCTGAATATTCCTGTGACTCTTAACTCTCGCTCTGCCTCAATTATGAGATTAATTTTGTTCATCTGTAATAATATATGGTGTATGTGTATAATATATGGTGTAAAAAATAAATACATCTTGCTACATTGAGACACTAAGTTACTTTTAAAATGTATTTCAGGTGGTTTTCTTTTTACCTTAGCCTTTCTGCTTTAGCTTCTTCACATCTATTGCCGGTTTTATATCTACAAAACGGATTAGAAGGAATGATAAAAAAATATGCAAACACATGCAAAATACTCCTCTGGAAAATACCAAATACCGCAAGATAACCTCTAGCCCTGTATGTGAATCTGAAAATATGAACAGTAGCTAAAAGCTAAGAGCTTTCTCAAATGACAGGTATCTCACCAAAGTCAGAGTATTCCCTGGTCAAAAGGGAGTCTGGAGAACAAACTGAAATTTTATTATCTGGACAGCAGTAATCATTTGGCAAATAGCAGCATTTGATTTCTAAAGTAACATGGGATTCAGAGACATTTTCTATATGTTTGGTGCTGTCCAAGTACATTTTCCTAACCTTACTCTTTCCGTTATTTTAAGCTTTCCTCCTCTGGGCACAGAGTTTAGCACTTGTAAGTAAACCAGTGATTTCACATTGCATCAAACTGTAATTGTCATTAAGGATTTGATGTAAAAAAAAGGCATGATTGTGCATGAACTTTTATTTGTTAAGCCCCAGAATGGTTAAAATTATGATCTGGTTTCACTGTCTTTAAAATTGTTGTAATTAATAAATAAATTCTAGAGCTAAGAATGCAAAAATTGGTCAAGAGAGAACTGGAATATTAGGGAGGAGCAAGTAGTACAAATAAACAGCAGTGCAGAAATAGAGTCAAATAAAAGCCAAACTTGGAATGCAGTAACAATTATAGATTTTACAGATGAAATTTACTGCAGCCTTAGTGAAAATATTTTCCTTAGTTTATTCCTTGATTTATTTCCTAGCAACTTAATAGGCATTACCACTGCATTGTAGTTTTGTCCACAAAAATATTGTACAATATGTCTTATATGTCTCTGTAAGTGTATTGCTGAATACAGAGTTGAGGGTATGTAAAGATTTGGGGTAAGATCAGTGCCAACACGTGCTATTATTCTTATATACTCACCTGTAGTAAGCAATAGCCAATGACTAACATAAGGAAAACCTAACACAGGGAAGAACAAAAAGGGGCTGGTGTGTACATCCATGTTGGGAAAGTAAAACTAGATGACTAAGTTAAAATTTGTTGGTGTTATAAAAAAGAACAAAGAGTACAGGGCCGCTCAAATATGATATGGCTGTGTTGTTTGACTGGTAAACCAAGAACCTTGTCTCAGAACCACAGTAAATAGAATATAATTTAGCCTATACAAACATTCCTTGACTGAACAAGAATCACAGTAATACTAAAAATTATTTCTGTTAAGACAGGTAGATACTGCAAAAAATTCAAAAAGGTGGCTGTAAAAACACAGGAAATAAATTGAGAGTGTAAAAGTAGGACAAGGCTTCGTTGTATGTGCCAACCCACACTGAATAATAACAATTACTGGGGAAAAAAGAGAGGGCTTCCCGTGTATGAAAGATATGAGGATTTTTGCTTAGAATAAGCAAAAAAATCAGCAATGTAAAAAAGAATAATATACTTTACTTGATATATAAATACAGCAAGTATATAACATATATCTACACAACAATTTTCTTAATAGCCTCAAAATAACAGTCATAAATGCAGGGGTGAGGCTGACTGGCACAGCATCAGGGATAGTCCAGATGGGACAGATGTTGGAGGGAGAGCAGTGCTGTGCTCCCCTTGGCACACCTTTTGCATCCCCAGTGTCCCTTGAGCTGTAGGTTTTGTGGCTCCCTTGACCCTAACCCTAAGTCTAGTCCTCACTTTTCTGACTGATGTTTATTGTCACCCTTATCCAGTTTTCCATTATGTATTTCCAAAGCAATGAAATTAACAATTTATTTTTTAGATTGGTGCCTGGCTTTTTAATGATTTGGGGATTTTATTTGTATATTTCCCTCATCTTTGCTTTTATGATTTATATGTAAAATATGAGGAAGGATGTGCGAGTAAAATTATTGCAGACTCTTAATCCATGCAACGCTCAGGAGAGATGAAAACTATAGGGCAGACAGTGATACTTGTTCTCCTATATCTGCTGTAAATAAATGTGCAACAACTTCCCATCTTTTGTTTCCATCTCACACATTCTTTTGGGGAATTTTGAGGTATTTGAGTGTAGGTTCATATCTTTCCAATGAAATTCAGAAGAAATAGGGGTACACAGAGTTAAAGAAAAAGAGAATCTTATGACTGTGTTCAAGAGATTATGAGAATTAATAAAAGAAAATCAGAAACCTTCCAATAAAACAGTGGAAAATCCTAATAATTCTTCTGTAGAGGGAGATACTTGTCTTTGCCCTGAAGTTTTTGTATCTTTTTTTTTTTTCATTTTTAGCATTCAAGGTAGCAAGGTGATTTTTTATAGGAAAATATAGTAAGATTTTGGCAGTAGCTTAAAGATCTGGTGCTATACCACACCCTAATGAAGATTAATGTGAACAAAGTGCCAAAGGGCATTTGAAATTGCAAGAAGGACATAATTTGTTCTATCAATCATCAGTTTATGTCAGTAAATATGTGTGACATGGTATCTTGAAGTTTGTCACAAGCTTTAATACTGTTCATTTTTTGGATTAATCAGTAGTCATATTTCACATACTTCTTGTTGATGTCAGCAACTACTTCTTAAAATGATTTCTAGGTAGTGATATCAACCTCTAGTCTGGAAGTTCCTTTAAACTACAATGATTTGATTCAGATGCTTGTTGCAGGTTTGCATCCCTGACTTCACCTTTCAGTTGCTCTTGCAAACATCTTGAATATCCTGTTTCTATATGCTCTGAAAGAGAGAAGCTCTCAGGAATCAATTCTATAAAATAATTTTAAAATATTAGTGATTATATTTACAGACTCGGAAGTATGAGCTTTAGGAAGAAACATAGAAAGTAATTCTTTTATTTCATGCATCTTTTCTGTTAGCATTTTAAATGTCAGTGTTTGAATGGAAATAGGGCATAGTAATTCTATGTTGTCAGCAGTCTATCACTACAATTATCTAGTCAGGGAATGTGAGAAAAAGACTCTTAAAAACTGGCTTTATAAGCAAGCCAGAAACTCAGGAATAGACTCTTTTTAAAATGAGAGTCTATATATCCTCCTAGAACTCCTTTTCAACTCTCTGGGGCCTCCCTGGGTGGTATTATTTATTGTATTATTTCACTGGTATGCAGTTGTTTGTTTCTCAGTATAAACTCTGTGTGAAATATATAAAGCAAGCCCAAGGAAGTTCAAAAGCTCCTTTTTCTCTAATCCTGCAAATTGTTCTTTGGCCATCAAACAAAAAAGGCTGAATTTTAATTCCAATATTTAATTTCTAACCATCTCCTTTTTAAATTTTTTTTTTTCCTTTTTGCTTTAGAATCAAATGATAGCTAAGCATGTGGATCACAAGGTTGCCCACGCAGTGATGAGCTGCCTCTACAGGGTGGTTGGGAAAGCTCCAACTTTTGGTGAAACAGCAGGTGAATCAAGTGGTTAGAGAAAATCCTGGGGTACTTTGCCTGGTGGCTGCTGTGCTTAATTCAGACTATCCAGAGGGGATAACTGTAAAGCAAATAATTTTAAAATTCTTGCCCTTATTCTTTTGTGTGCTCTTTGCCAGGTTCATAGCATGTTAATTGAACTTGGAATTCAGCTGTTTTTGACTAACCTCTTTAAAAAGCTGCAAATTATCAAGTCATTTAGAAATATTTATTGTTATAGGCATAGCAGCAGTACAATAAAACTGAAAAAGTACGCTATTGAAATGAATGACTGTGCAGATTTGTACTTTTACAAATGTCTTGGATGAAAGCTATAGCCTGGCTGAGAAGAGTTCAGAGCCAATATTCAAAGCCAGTCTCCTCGAATCACCACAACACTTGCAGCAATACAACCTCCTCCTGAGTTTGATCAGATAACTGTAAATATTATGAATTCATCAACATTACAAAATATAGAAAAAAGTTTCTAACTGAGATAAAAGGAGTAATTTAGTAGGACATTACATCTGTTTTCCAAAAGCATTCTAAAAGCACAATCCTTCAGTGATTTTTGCAATTATTTTAAATAATATGTCAAAGGAAGATTGAAGAGTTTGATATGACACTGTTGCAGACATGAATTACAGCTGTACCATCTTTTGAGTGAGCAGTCACCTGTTACTCTCTTTGCATTTTTCTGCATATGGCCAACATTGTATCTAAATACGGTAAGGATATTGTTTCCTATTTTATTTTCTCAACTGTGAAAGAATCAGTGAGGAGTTATAGGAACGACAGTGCAAATATATGAACTTTAAAGTGATAATTTCACCTCCATCCTTATTAAAAGAGAAAGCACATTCAGCGTTTGACTGTATCCCCAGCTGGACAAGTAACCCTTGATTTCAAGTACATATAGTTGCCTTTTTGAAGAAATACTCTTTCAAGTGTGAGAGGCTGAGAATTGAAAAATTCAGTGATCCTGATGCCCTCTGTATAAAGGCTACATTTCAAGCAAGATCCAGTCATCTCAAGTCTCCTCCTTTTTTACTTCTCGCATGTCTGTTGTCTCCTATATAATTCATGACCTCACACAGGCCAGGCAAGTCGCTCTTTTATTCCAACTCTAGTTTGAAAGATAACCTCGCCATGTTTTGGAAAAATCAGAGTTCTACTTCCCTGCTTTTTCTGACTTTCTTTAATATATAATTCACTTGCATCACATATCTATGTCTTAAAGAGTTTTTAATTTAAGTGTGTTCATCCATCTTTCTATCATCTTCTTCTTCCATATTCTTCTAGATGGCTGTCTATATACCTAAGTCTCAAATGTTTAAGATCCACCCTTTTTGCTTTTGCATCATCAGAGTTATAAAAAATAGAAATAAAATCTTTCAGAATCATATACATTTTATCTTGTGCTAATATTTAGCTTTCCTATTTTTTTTTCCTCAGTTTTTTATGCTCTAAATATGTGATTTGTATTTCCACTTGTAGCAATTTCTTTCACTAAAACTGTAGCCTCTTTGCTGGTCACAACCATTAGTCATTAGTCTATCTTCCTACCCTCCAGCTTTATCTTTGCTAGTATATTAAAGTCTACTGGGGTACAGACCTAGGCATGAGGACATTCTTGAGCACTGAAACTCTCTTTTGCTTATAGATATATTTTTGTAATAATTCTTGCCTAGATTTCATCCAGGCCAAATAGGACTGAATTAGCAAATTTCAGAGTTAAGATGAGCCATGAACATATTAAATCCAGTGGTTAATTTGGGTAAGACTACCCTGCTGTAGAAAGTAAGAACACTTATTGGTATGGACATGGTTTGTTGGTCTCATTGCAAAAGCTCAGCCCCAGACACATTTAATTTACAAGTGTACATAGTCTCACATTGCTTCTCACTGCAATTCATTCTGTAAACTGCCTATAAAGGTCCTACTCATGTAGTTCATCTGATCAAACCTAACAGCTCCTAGATGTAGTTGTTGCCCAGTATTTACTTATTTATTTTTTCTTCCTTAGACACATAAATCTCTCCCTACATAAATCTACCTTTCCTTTTTTTTGTACTGCTTCACACATTGAGAGGCTTCCCAGATCTTCTTTCCAGCTGCTGTTTTACACTATTTGCTGCTGTGAATAACCATTGCCACTGTGTGGATCTCGGAAGGCACTTTGTTGTCAAAGTGTTTTCATCACTTCACACATTGCTTCCCTATTCCTTATAATACCATTTGATTAATGGTGATTAATACCAATTCGAATTTCCTCTCCTATTTGGCTTTCCTTTTTCCTTGCCATGAACCTGTCACAAGTGGCATATAGAATATGTCTAAAGGGGCAACTCTATGCTGCAGAGGTACTTCTAATGTTTACAGAGTCTCTATACTTGAAGTGATACACTACAGATTGGAGTGTAATGCTTGATTGTGCCTGAAGTTTTTCTTTCATGATGGAATAGGTATGGTATAAACCAGGGCACCCTGTGAGCACCCTTTGTGCAGTGAGGACACAAAGGTCCTCAAACAACCTCAGAGCTCTGTGCACACATGCCTGGCGTGTGTGTGTCTAGGACAGGCAGCTTCAGCCAGGCAAATTCATTGCTGGTAAAAACATCACCAATATGGTTCTGAACTGTAAATAATCATAGCAAATCAAATCTTGGTCCCTCCTTCTGTGCACTGCACTTGTTTCTTATATAGTCAGCTCGTAGGTATCAGCTCATGAGGTTTTGCATTCCAAGTAGAAAAGGTAACTGTAATAAAAACTATAAATTAATTCAAATTTATATAAGCCTATGCATGCTCAGCTTTTCTTCATTATACGTGAGAAAACATGAGAAATAAATAACTGAATTTTGGCATCAAGTCAAGGTCCATTCTTGCCTTGTTTCTAGCAATAGAAGGTGAGGCAAGATTATCTGAAGACCAAAGAGGTCTCTTGGTTCTAAGATCTCATAGTTTTGTGAATTAGAGTCTTCCTGAATCAAAGACCGGATCTGGTATTTAGCAGTCTCTGATAGCTTTTTCGCTCATAAATACTTTCAGACTCTTTTCAACTTGTGCTTCCACAGAATTCTGTGGATGAAGTATTTTCTAGCTAGCAAAGGTGGCCAGGGATTCTCCTTTACACATGCAGCCAAAAACAAGTCACTGTGACTTTGAAAGTAACACTAATGAAATCACAAGACTTAGAATACATAGTTCAGTTTTATTCAGTAGCTTGCCAAAACCCCATCTTTTGGTGCAGACACGGTAGAGGAGTACATTGTACCCACTATATTGCAGGCTGAAGTCTAAAGCAAAAGATGTCTGCCTTCACAGATGAAAAGATTTCAGGGAGAGTGAAGGAAAAAAGATAGAGAAATAATTTGTTTACATAAGGTAGAGAAGGGGAGAGAAATGAAAAGGACAGGTGTGCAAGCCTAGATGATAACTATTTTGATTATTTTACATATATTCATAGATGTTTTACTGTGTCAGTGAGCCATTTCTGATTCAAACAAAGATAAGGCATACCATCAAACGGAGAAAGGTTTCTGATTTTTTTAGTACATAGAGAGGTAATTATGCTTAAAGGTAGAGCACATAACATCATAGTATTGACATGAAAAATGTCCAGCCTGGAAAGGAAAAATAAGAGCAGAAAATAGAGTTTAAAAGTCTCCTGTTAGCTGTAAAGTGAATCCAGTAAGTCACCTGTGCAAGCATGTGGAGCACTGCCACACTTTGCTGGTCTGCAGTGATATCCAGGCCTTGGAGCCAAAAGAAGGGAAAATGCCAGTTAATGCAGCAGTTGGCCAGAGTGCCTCCTGAGACAGGCAGAGAAAAGGACATCTGATGGTAGTGACCAGCAGGAGCACCTGATGAAATGAGGTATAACAAGGAGTATCTTGAAGAATAAGGATCTATAGAGAGAAGTCAAAGATGGCCCCACACTGAGCAAGGAGCAGTCAGAAGGAGAAGCTGTTGGAGAGGAAGGAAGTCACAGCACAGGAAGATCTGACAGTCCTGAACTGTGAGTAGTGGAAAAAGAACTAGCCATGCGAACCATGTGATGCACCTAATAGCAACACTGAAAAAAATAATGTAAAAAGGGAGCAGTGTGTCATTCTGCACTGTTTTTTTTCTCTCCCTCATTTAAATTTATTCACCAATTCCCATGGGCAGGCAGATGTTCAGCCATCCCCAGGAGAGTAGGACTCCATCACATGTAACCATGGCATGGGAAGACAAATGCTATGACTCTTAATATTCCAACTTCCTTCTTCCCTAGCTGTATATACTAAGCATGATGTCATATGGTGTAGGATATCCCTGTGGTCATTTGGTCATCTGCAGTCACCTGTCCAGAATGTTCCCCCTCCCAGCTTCTTGTGTCTCTCCCACCCTCCCATGCTGCTCACTGGTGGGGCAGCATGAGAAGCACAAAAGACCTTTTGCTCTGCCCAGCAATAGCTAAAATATACCTGAATTATCACCATTGTTTCTAACACAAATATAAAACATAGCTCCATATTAGCTACTCTGAAGAAAATTAACTCTCTCCCAGTAAAACCCAGCACAAGATAACAGCACAAGCCACTGTTTTAGTAATGGCCTCTTAACTTTTCAACCTAACCCTTATCACAATCAGTGATTTCTTCACAGAAAAGTTAGGCAGACCTACAGGTACCACAGATGTCGCTCTGGGGTGCAACATCCCCAAGCCACATCATTATAATTGCGCCACAGAGGTCTCCCCTTTGAAAATCATTCATTTCTTAACTCTAGCCCTAATAAGGTTGAAGGATTCGCTATCATCTCTCCATTAGAAATAACTGATGTCGAAGCATTCATGCACATAGTGGATCGTTACCCAGTGATAAAAACAGTCTCTGTTAACACCCAGGACTCATGCATCATACAAATTGAATTATTTCTAAGGGTTAAAAAGAACAAAGCTATGAAGCTTTGACCTGTGGATCGATAAGGAACTTACATCTCCAGCAATGTGTGGTTCTTAATCAAAACCATGGCTGCTCATTTATACCAAAATAAAAGGTCATTGATGCACTTTCAGAGAAAAGATTGACAACTTTCCAAAACACCTTCATTCTCTGATCCTTCAAATCTTTTAATGAGCAAGAAATGTACAAGAGGAAGTTCTTCTGGCTGAAAAATACAATAAGAACTTAAATAAAAGATAGCAGATACGAAACTGGAAATGAACCTTTCAGTCCTTTGACCGACAAAGCTGTCATGAGCAGAAACCTTTGTATCCATGTTCTCTGTAAGAGCAGTGACAGTCTGAACTCATCTGGTGACTCTACTAGGAGCTAAATTTTCATACAACAGATATCTCATCATTCTTCAGGTAAAAACAATTAAAAACACTTAACATTTAAAGTAATGCATTTCTGAGCAAATGTTGTTGTTCTACACAGTGTTAATCTAGTTCTGTATGAAATTGCATTTTATTTTTCCTACTATCAGTAAATGTTCAAATAATAACCACAATATTTGTACAGTCTTGACATAATTGCAATATCTGTGAGATAAGTATTTAATGAAAGTTATGCAGAAAAGTCAGTAATGAGTTTCAGATTTATTCTTTTAAGAAATTTATAAAAAAATTAACCTGCCTTCATATAGACAGAGGAGCACATCACAAAGATCTCTTTAGTGTAGTTGGCCAGTTTTACTGTGACAACTCTGTCAACAAAGAGTTAACTAAAACTTCATAAATTGTGGAATAAAATTTGAAAACTGATAATAGGTAATTCAATTTCCATAAGAACTAAACATGCAAAATATCACAGGGTGGAAAATTTCAGTCATGCTTAATCCTTGAGCAATGCAGTTACCTACCAGTGTCATGCAGACTCATTTTTAGCATACAAATTAGCTGCTAATATGATCTAATACAGTAGAGTAATCAAATCACCAAAATAAGAACCCTGTGCACAACTCTTTATCCATTTTACTTAGTCCTGTTTAACTCATAAATTTACTTTTAATAGCAAAAGGGGAAAGCAGAGACTTTTGATATAGTCAGTAAAAGTGAGTTTTTTGACTGCAACAATTAATGCAAACGACAGTCTGAGCTTCTTTGTGTAAAGAGTGTTGGGGCTTTGTTTGGAAAGGAATAGACTGTAGATTCTTCATCTGAAATGGACAACTGTCTCACAGGTCTGACAATCCTGTATGGTAGATGCTGAGATCGTAGCACGGCACAGACTACCATTAAGCTCTAATCCTGACATAAATCTGAGTTCACTGAGCCAAATATTCAGTCCAGAAAAAAAACCAAAACATAGTTCCTTTAAAATTCTTGCCTTCCTGTATCAGACCACCTCCTAGTTCTATCACTGAGTAGTTTAGCCTTAGTATGAAAGACCTTATGGGACAAGAAACAATCTGACAGTGTCTTATAGGACAGTGTTTATACATCCATCAATTTCTCTGTTCATTGGTGACATTCTGAGCATATCTGCCACCGTTCAAGAAATCCAGATCTCTTAGCCTTTTTTCACATACTAATTCTCTGTAATACTTCTCTATGTGGTACAACTCTCTGTGGCAAAGCAACAATAAGTATTCACATTAATCCCTTCTGGTTATTCTCCTGGTATGTATTTATGATCGCTTCTTTCAGCTGACAGAAGAGAAAAGGATTTCATTAACATAGTTTAAATTACAGCTCCATCATGTCACCAAAACCCACTATCAAACAAATAGTATACATTGCAATATCATTCTTTTTTGTACAAAGTTTGTTATGAGCAGTTAATCAAGCCATAATAAATAAAATATTAACAGAATGGAGAAGGCTCAAATCCTTTATTTGTTCTTAAACATGTACAAAGAGGTCATAAAACAAAGCAAGAGTACCAATGTCTTATATAGTCATTTGACAGGAAATTCTGTGAGCTGCTTAAAATATTGTCCTTGTGAATTACTTGTGCCATTTTTCAAAATGGTCCTTTTCTGTTCTCATTTTCTACACCTATCAATTGACCGCTTCAAGGAAAGGCATTTTTCATTGCTACACTCATCCAAGAAAAAGGGAAAAAAATTAGTGACAGACCTTGAGAGAAATAGAAAGCAGCAATAACTTCTGTCAGTCTATTTGAGAGCAGATGAATAAAAAGACAGTAAAACCAAGCTGGTAATATTGCCCAGCTAATACATTATGCCAACCACAACCTTATACAAAATATTAGTTAATGTAGCTTTTACATAACTTCTAGGAGTTTTAATGTACCCATTTTCCTTTCTGCCTTAGAAGATGAATCAGCAAAATCTCTCCTAAGCTCTCAATATCAGTATGGTAAATTTTGGTGTAGATTTTTCCTCTAGCTGTGAATCTAAATTCCAGGCTAATCATATTTTTAGGCTGCTATATTTTCTGCATAATATTGCTGATTGAATAGGCTCCTCTTTTACCCACTTTTTTCAAGACTTCTTTAAAATAATGGCACAGGTTTTCCCAGAGCTGCCATTAGATTGGCTGATGGACTGTGAGTTGTGAGCACTGTAGCTGCCCTGTTGGAATCAGCTGGAACCAGCTGTGTCTCACACAGGACAGCGCCTGACCTCTTACCACAAGGCCACCCCTACAACCAGACACCCCTGCCACAAACCCCTTGCCACCTATACCTATACACCTATACAAGTGTGTGAAGAAAATTTCTTATTATTCTTTCTGTGATATCTGGACTCAACAAAAGATTACTCTCCTTTGGGATATTTAAAATAATGTAAAAGGGGAGTTTAAATACAGATTAAGACAACCCTTACAACAGAAAGGTGAAAAAGACAATCAGTCAGAGGAAAGTAAAATTAATCTTGCTCCCCCAAGACACAACCATTCCTCAACGAAAAAATCTCAAATATGTTGTTGCTTACATGAAGTTAGGTTTGGCTGATTTTTAAAAGTTTGGAAAGTGATAATTATTTTGCTGTCAAAGAGGAATTCTTACTCACCAGACTTGATGAACTTGTACTGAGGACTTACCTAGACCCAGTATGTTAGACTTATTATTCATTTCAGATCAGCAAGATAGTACATGAGTAGGACGTCCCATATCCTTGAATGTTTGGTCTACTGTGCTCTGACAGCTTGTGGCCAAGTTTTAAATCAAGTTAAATAAGAATAAACCAATCAAGCATCAAGGAAAGCATTGATTAACTTGGTAAGTAAGTGTAGTCCTTCTGTCCTTGCTTGCTTACTGAGTTTGGATAAAATCTGATTCAGAACTTGGGCTACCTTCATCTAGACAATATGCCATAAATCTTTAATTTAATGTGAGTGTTTGTAGGATTGTGTAATGGATGGAAGTGCATAGAAAAAGGTATTGATTAATGGCTGTGGCAACGAGACCTATAATGGACATTGACAACGCTCTGGAAGTACTTAATGTTGCACACAATGACAAAGCACAACGTGTTGATAAAGTAGTTGTTGTCAAGAGAAAGAAGGAAGGTCAGATAGAAACATAATGTATTAATTACCTCTAAGTCAGAGACAGGTATCTAAAAATTCTCTCTAAAAGCAATATTTATTATCTAATAAGATAAATTTATGTCCAAGCTTTATTTTTGTGGCATTTTAAACAATGGCCTGAGTACTTTGGTTCTATACAAGCTGTATCATCCTTCAAAAGTTGTAGAATAATGTTTTCTATTGGGAACTAAATGTGGTGATTTTTTTGTCAGGTGTGGTCACGCATAAACTTCATTCACAGCACCATAGCATCAGCAAGTTTATACTCAAAGAATAATTATTTTAAGGTAAAAAATCTTCTAGAAGTAATTCTGTCACACCAATACATACAGTACACTGCTAAACAATATAAATAATGGAAATGTTAAATGAAATACATTGTTTTGTCTTGAAAAGAAATATTTCTTCTTAAAATTGAAATCCACTTCCTTAGAGTGGAAATTTTGTACTGAAGAGAAAAGGAGAGCAGAATACAAGACTTTCTTTTGTTCTCTTATACCTATACAAATTCCCTTTAGTGTCAATGGGAATACAGTGAATAAAGTATAATAGAGTGAAGTATAATGAATAGAGAATAAATCCTACCATCATTTTAAAATATTATTTTGACTTAATATACCCTGGAAATTCTTCCTGACAGCCCATAGAAAGTCCAAGAAACTGTAGTTATTCCACTCCTGCTCTGTTTCCGTTGCCTGACACACCTTTTTATTATGCTTAATTGAATCCAATGTTCATAGGGAAAGTGGCAGAAACTCCCTTATGTTGAAATTCACATATCCAAGGTAGAAAGGACATCAACACCAATGCCAGTGCTAGTTTCTTTGCCAGTTTGATGTGAAATTTAGGTAGACCACAGCGCCTTAGAAGGGAGAAGGTAACACTGACAATGTGAACAGCACTAGGAAGCAGATGAGAACTATAATTTCATTTACAGTCAAAAGAGATATCACTCACTGCCAATGAATTTGATGAGGACCCATGCCTGCTCTGCCTGTTGGGCACACAGTTTGAGGACTGTGATTGGTGTAGGTGCCACAAATATATGAGACAAGAAGTGTCACACACCTCATCTCTACCTTTTCACAGAAGCCCTGTCCCCCATCCCAGCAGCCTCACAGGCCATTTTCCCTGGAAGTCATGCCCAGCACCAGACATCCTCTACCAGGTGAACAGGAAGAATACCAGCTCATGTTTCAGGCACCATTTTAGGTCAAAGTCTCCATTTTATAATAGGTAGATGTTACTTCATTGAATATCACCCTGCTCTGTGATTTCCTGATTATCATTTCTTGGCATCATCATACCCATATGTTCTCTGAGATTGACTTTCCACTTCCTGCTGACCAGGAAGTGTTCAAATACAAATATATGTAGTGTACTTCTGTGTACTGTATATATATATAAATCATATTGTATTTAATTATACATAAATACACAATTTACATTATATACACATCTATATATAAATATATGTGAGATATATATATATATATATTTTTGGAACTGTAGAAATTAAATAGATATAGATATAAAATCATACGTACAAAATGACTAAAAGAGGTTTAATAAGAGCTAATGGAATGGATAATTAAAGTTTAAATACAAATAGCAAGTCATTAAACAAAAGTAGAAGAAAAGTTCAGTGCTGCCACTTTACCAGGTTGCAGTGCAAGTAATGGCATATCCTAAGTGTGGGAACTCCAAGAGAGTGGTTGAGTGGTGAATGGGACAGGGGACAGGGGACAGGGCACAGACAAGTTGGAATATGTCCAGGGACTGCTGACCTCTTTTATGAGGCTAACAAAATGCCTCTGTTGCAAGCTTGGTAAGACTAGCCCAATCCAGTGAGCTGGAGTTAGAAATCCCTGCATCCTGCTGCAGCCCAACAGGATGAAAATGCAGTTTTAGCAGGGCAGACTTGGGCCTTTGCATGGTGCTGCAAGGCACGGCCAAAGCTGTCTGAAAATGGAAAACCACAACAAATGCTAACTTCAGAAAAACCTTTATTTATGGACAATAAGAAAAAGGCACAAAGTGATTCTGCCAAAAGACTGCTTTCTTTTGCTTTCTTCTGGGGTTTGCCCTGACACATACTTCAGGCTTAAAAGTATCATGTAGGTGGACTGCTGAGACAGTGAAGAGATTTAATATTAAGACCATCTCTTGTGCCGTAAGACTAAGTAAATTATGCGCTTGGTAGCTACAGTTCACTGCTTAATCTTTTGTTTCCAAACTTTCTGGCTATCCAAATACAAATGCGTGTAAGTAATCAAATGTACATTGCAATCAGATCAAAACTGCACAAAACTTAACTTTGCAGATTTTTTCTGGGTGGCAATAAAATTTATCCAGAATGACTAGATTTATGAGCTGTTGGAGTGGTCTAAACATGCTAATATATCTCTATGTACAGAGCCACTCAAGAATCCATATGCCAAGATGACAACGTCAATACCAATATCATCAATGCACTACCAATAGGTTCTTTCATTTCACAGTGTAACATCCTAGAACTGACTGTAAACTTTCTTAGTCAGACTTGTGCT
The DNA here is from genome assembly GCF_052056855.1 of Sturnus vulgaris. NCBI lineage: Eukaryota > Metazoa > Chordata > Aves > Passeriformes > Sturnidae > Sturnus > Sturnus vulgaris. The sequence continues at coordinate 26,156,352 of NC_142243.1, read as the reverse complement.
ACCTAGAGTCCTCCAGTAAATGGTCTTCCTTTTCATGATTGGAGAAGCCTTTTGTAAACTGAGACTCCTACTCCTACTTGATTTGCAGTGGAGAGCATCTGGCTAGTATCTGAAATAATAATTATCTTCTTCTGACACATTTATGAGTTTTCCCTTCATTAATTTTTATCTGGGAAATATTCACTGCTATGGTAGGGTAGTTTTAGAACAAACACCTGGTTTTTACAACTCTTATCAGAAATTTGCAAGGTTTCAGGCAGGGAACAGCTTAAAATTAATGAAGTGAAAAGCTTAACCCTTTGGGCCTCCTTTTGAAGTGTCTCAGCAATACCCTTTCCAGTAGCTTTGAAGGGCAATTTTTTCTTTTACTCCATATATGTTATTCTCCCTCAGTGACTCACAGTTCACAAGGTGCCATTACTTTCTGCAATCCAGAAGTAGCAGAAAGTGAAATATAGAACACAAGTCATTTCACCTGAAAAATCTGAAAATGTTCCCAGGATTCAAAATTTATTCCCAATTCATTGTTTTTCTGAATGCAAACAAAGAATGAATTTAGCATCTTTGAACCCCCCTGTGGTCAAGCCCCTATACATTTCCCTGTATTCCAGTTAGTAAACTCTAACAAAGAAACTTTGGTATTTTTTTAAGATTTATGATCTGGCAGCAACCATTAACGTTATCTAGGCTACCTCCCTTAAGTCAGTAAAAGTACTGTGTAAAAAATGTAAAATAGTCATTCTGTGAAGGGAACAGAATTTACCAAAATTGTTTGTCAGCCCATAAAATAACAAACAAATTTATTTATAAAGTGTACTAGGAACAATCTGAAGCTGATTGGGCAAGTACTTTTTATAGTTCAATCACCATGTAAAATATACAAAGACTGCAATTTCTCCTAAAGAGAGAACCCTTGACAAATAAAAGTGAGGAACATATTAAATTGATATAAGTTCTAATGTATATGGTCTCATAACACAGTCAAATTATGATAGTGTTCAGCATTCAACTTACTTCCCATATTTATTACACACATAGATATATATTGTTTCATTAAAATTAAAAAAAAATTAAAAGACAACAACAAAAAAACCCAGAACAACAGAAGAAACCCTTTGATTTCTTTAACTCAAACACTCATTTTTAGAGTTAAGGTATAAACCATGACACAACCGGATATTTGAGGAAGGACTGAAAACTCACTGTCTTGGTGACAAAATAGGTTTTCATTATCTCTGAGTCATGGTGCAGAGATCTTTCTGAGAGCTATGAGAGATATTGTGTATTCTGCTTTGAGCAATTCAACTTTTCTTTCCTTTATGTTTGGATAATATTTCTCAATTGATGCAGCTACAAGTTCTTGTTTTGACATTTTCAAATGACAAGTTTTGACTTAAAAATATCTCTTTCCAAAATTAATCCTGGGCTGGAGCACCTCTCCTAAAACAAAAAGGCTGAGAGGGCTGGGGTGGTTCAGCCTGAAAAAGAAAAGTATCTGGGGAGACCTAATGGCAGTTTCCAGTGCCTAAAAGGGGATTTTAAAAAGCAGGAGAGGCACTTTTGCAAGGACATGTAGTTGATAGCTTTAAACTGAAAGATGGTGCATTTAGATTAAATGTTAAGAAGAAATTCTTTGCTCTGAGAGGGATGAGGCACTTGAAGAGAGAAGCTGTGAACCCATCCTTGTAAGTGTTCAACACCAGGTTGGATGCAACCTTTGAGCAACCTGGTCTCGTCAAAAGTGTCCCTGGCAGTGGCAGGGGGACTGGAACTAAATGATCTTTAAGGTCCTTTCCAAAGCAATCCATTCAATGAATCTATGATTATATATACTTTGCTTTCAGAGCGATAAGAGGAGGATGTAAAAAAGTAAATATGTGGGAATTAATAATACCTACCAAGAAGAATTACTCTAGCAAGTGCAAAGAGAGACAAAGAGGCTAAAGTGTGCAGGGTGCAAGATCTGGAGACTTTTCCTGCTCGGATGTCTTGGTAAATTCCATATTAAATTTTTTACAGACTACTAAGAACAGACAGGCCACAAGAACACATTTTTACAGGGCTCTGTTTCCAATTTAGTTACTGCATTTGAAAACTTCAGAGGTTTTCCTGCTGGAGTTTAATAGGAAGGATGGGGAACAAAAACCTAAAGTGTTTTGTACCAAGTTCTTCCTTACCATCCTCTCAGCATGTCAGCACAGTGACACTCAGCTGTACATAGCTGAAGGCATACATCAGTAGAAAAAAAAACATGTTCCAAAGCACAATTGCTAAAATTATAAACTCTTTTTCAAAACAGATCTACTCATTTTTGTTTATGAAATGCCTTTTATTTTCATAAGAGTTGTTTTATTGTCTTTCATTTTTGAAGTGATTCATTACTTGACAGTTTAGAAACAAAACTCTCCTTTGCTCACACACCATCGGAAAAGTGAATTTTTTTAAAAGCACTGGGTGTTGACCCTACTGTGTCTATTCATGCCAATATGAGCCTTACCTCTGACTCTGATTGAATGGATTTTTTTTATATTTATTGTTTGCCTTTCCTTCTAATTGAAGTTCTTTCAAAAAAAAAGGGCAAAAGGTTTCTCTGAGGGACACAAGGTTGGAGAGAATGAATTCAACAAAATTAGGCAATTCAGCACTAGAAAAGTAAAGAAATTAGCAGCTAGGAACAGTGGTAGAATGCATTCTATGGGCCAAGCAATAGCATTAGAAATAAGTGTAAGTGTAGTCTATGGAATATTACTGATTTCCCGACCTGGTTTCTCCACCCTTTGGTGCCAGAGATCCTGCAGGTGGTTAGGAAGTCTTCTCTGTCTACTTTCCTGGCCATCTTTTGCCACTACCATATAAATAGTAACTTTCCAAACCCAATATTTATTTTCTACAGCAGTAAAATGTCCAACTCAGTGGAAATCCAGTTTCACTTGAAACATGTAGATACCACTATATTACAAACTAATACAATGTAAGAAACTAGTATATAATATTAGGTTACAAAAAACACAGATGTGTTCAAAGTTCTACAGATGTAGTAATGGAAAAAAAAAAACTTAAGAAAAGCAGTTCCATTGTCAATAATTTTCTTATTGATTGTAATGAAAAATTTAATGCAAAAAACTACTTTAGTAGCTAATTTATGTTAAGGCTGATGAGGAAAACACTACATGAATGATTTTCTGAGAGAAAATATATTTTTCTCAAAATTTAAATTTTCTATAAAACTTTGTTTTGAGGGAAAAGATAATTTACGTCTGAAAATTAAATTAAGCATTGAATTTTCAATATATTCAATCTATAATTTTCATATTTTGCATTGCTGAAAGGCCTAAAGAGTCCCAGCCACATTTCTTTAAAATTAATAGGCTCTGCTATGTGTAGACTCCTTGCCTTGAAGATTTATATGTCCCAGAGTAAACTGGGGTATACCCAGTTAAAAGAACAATGAGCATTCTCATATCACATTACAAGTCTGCTAAACTTGTTGTGTGCATAAATTTGCCTGGACTAAAGAAAACTTAGATTCAAGCTCCTTCTCAGTCTTTTTTGGAGAAACCTGGCACGAAAAATTGTAATGGGAAAGAGGCTGAGCACAAATGTTTCCTGCATGTAGCATATTCTTACTCAGGACCACTTCCAGTACATTTTCAGTGTGGTCTTGCTTTAAGAAAATTCTGTTTTCTCACAGCTTCAAATATCTGTCTTTGTTCTCAGGAAAAATAAAACACTTTTTGGTGCCTTCAGTTTTGCTTTGGAATAGAATTGTCATATTCATTTCAATACTCATTACAATGTGTTTTGAAGAAAACTATGTAACATTAGGACATCCCCTAGCAATATGTACAAATAGGATAAAACTCCATGTATATAAATCTTGAACACTGGCTCTTAATGTAAGTAGCAAATATATAACCTTTTTTCCCTGTTTTGAAAGGTTATATACTCATCAGATTATGGTTCACAAATTTATTTTAATAACTTATTGTTATTATAACTTGATACTTATCTTAAGCCCCAAAGAACTTGTATATACTTAATTTCCTTGAGAATTTTCTTGTCCCTTATGAATAGGAAACATACCATTAGCAAAGAAAGTTGTTTCATTAAGTCCATGGGGTGTAGAATTGCTAAAAAAAGGGAATCTGAGATACAGCTTATAAAGTATATAGATCCAAAAAGAAAATTAGGCAAATGAATGATGAGGAATGAGCAGAGGAAGTGAGGCATAAAAAGAGAATAATATTGCATTGATATTAAATATATTTTAGTTTGGTGGTTGTTTTGGGGGTTTTGGGGTGCTTTTATCAAGACATCATGAGATGGCTAATAGAAATAAGTTTAAGAAACATAAATTTTCATAATCAAGTGAAAGAAAATTCAAAATGCTTAATATACTCAAGCATGGACATAAAGTGTTGACCATACTAAGTTTATGAAATAACTGCAACATGAAATCGAAAGTTCAGTAAGAGTTTAAAATTATGTCAGGTGAGCAACACTGTTATACAACAATGGAATGACAAAATAGTACCTGCATTTAAGAAACCAATATGAGTGATATGATACCTATAACACACAAGATATTAATATGTGTCACACAGTAAAGGTTTGTATAGAATGAAAAATAGAAGAATAAAATGCTGATTTACAAGTGTGAGTTCATGACAGAATAACTGGGTAGATTTCTCTGAGCAAATTACTAGCTTTCTAAAGAGAGAAAATTTATGTTGTCTGCAGATGACTTGAGTCTATCATTTGATACTGGTGGCCATGTGGGAAACAATTAGGAAGCCAGAAATGCTGGTTAATACAAAAATAATAAGCTGAACAAGCAACCAGTTAAATGAAGAGCTGTGAGGCTAAAAAAAATTAATTAAACTATTAAACTTTTAATGGTAAAGAATCTGGAGTATTTTCAGTACATAAAAGTGAAATACAGGAAAATCTGAGTAGCCTTGGTGAACAAAGTCAAAGGAACAAGGTTTGAGGTTTTTTTTCACTAGAATTCAGGTGGCCTATTCCTCAAATATTAAAGCATCAAGTAAGTAAGTACCATAAGTCATGTCTAGATCTCATCAAGTTTCTGAGAATATATATTGCCCTAAGTGGTTTTCTTGCATTTCCAACTACAACTTTTATTTTTCTAATTATGTATAGATGAGGCCCTGCTCAATGATGGAGAGTTTATTTTTCCCCTTTCACTGCAAACCCAATGGCTATCACAATTAACAAATCTATTAATAGCCAGGTCTCTTGAAGGAGATTTGAACTTGAATTCTTCATCTCCTATGCAAGAATTCCTTTCTCCCATTTTAGATTATTTCAGGATATCACTTTTGATCTTTCTTAAATGACTATATGTAGATTAAGACAAAGACTTTAATTGAATCCGCCCATATCACAGAATCATAGCATATCATGATTTGCATAGACTCGCAAGTATCACCGAAGTTTAATCCTTATTCATGCACAAGACAACCCCAAAAATCTCACCGTGTGCCTGAGAGCATTGTCCAGACATTTCTTGAACTCTCTCAGGCTCGGTGCTGTGACCACTGACCTGGAGAGCCTGTTCCAGGGTCCCACCACCTGCAGGGTGAAGAACCTTTCTCTGACATCCAACCTAAACCTCCCCTGACACAGGTCCCATCACTGGCTAAAAGACTGAAGAGATCAGTGCCTGCCCCTCCTCTTGCCCTCACCAGGAAGTTGTGAGTGCAGTGAGGTCTGCCCTCAGTCTCCTCCGGGCTGAACAGACCAAGTGCCCTCAGCCACTCCTCATGCAGCTTCCCCTCCAGACCCTTCTGCATCCTCACGGCCCTCCTGTGGACACTAATAGTTTAATGGCCTTTTTATAATGTGGCACCGAAAACTGCACACATTATTCAAGGTGAGGCTGCCCCAGCTCAGAGCAGAGCAGGACAATGCCCTTCCTTGCCTGGCTGTGATGCTGTGCCTGATGTCCCCAGGACAGGGTTGGCCCTCCTGGCTGACTCACATTTAACTTGCCATTGACCAGGACTCCCAGGTCTCTATCTGCAGCACTCTGCTCCAGCCTCTCATTCCCCAGTCTGTCTGTACATCCAGGTTTGCCCTGTCCTAGGTGCAGAATGTGGCCCTTGCCCTTGTTAAACTCAGTACAGTTGGCGATTGCTCAGTCCTCTCATTTGTCAAGGCCTCCTCTGCAGGGCATCTCTGCCTTTAAGGAAGGCAATGGCTTCTCCCAGTTTAGTATTATCAGCACACTTACACAGTAAATCTTGAGTTCTGCGTCCAAGTAATTAATGAAGATGTTGAAGAAAAGGTTTCTGTCCTGTTTACTTCTCTGGTTTTATATTGAATGTATATTTTTTATTCAAATATTTAATTTAAATAAGAATTGGGGAGCAGTAATTAGAACTCAAGATTGTTCTTTCCTAGCTAAATTACTCAATAATGGAATATAGAGTCATATTTAGTCTTAGAATTACAAAAAAAAATGGGCTTGGAAGGGACTTCTGGAGGTCCAAGTCCCACCCCTAATCCTGACAGCATTGGATTGGGTCCAATTAGAGCACATTGCACAGGGCCATGTCCAATTGAGTATTGAATACTTCCAAAGATCAAGCTTTCATTAAGTCTTCAGGTAACATGCTTCAGGGTTTAACCACCCACAAAGTTAAAAAAAATTAAAATTTTCTTTATTAAACTTCCTTGTACTCACTCTCTGATCCAGTCCACATTTTGCCCTTCTGCCTCCTTGTTAGGTAATTCCAATTACGAGTAGAAAGTGGCTATTCCTATATATTCTACTGTCATCTGGAGGAGCATCATAAGGCTTAGGACAATTCAGGTTTTGAATGAATGTGTTCCACACCAGATTATTTTGTATAAATAGTTGATACAGCCTGCCTAAAATATATTTTGCTTTCTTTCACAAGCATGAGTTTATGAGTCTTTAAATGCTAGGGTTTTTTGATATCCAACTTTCAGAAAAGTTCAATAAGGTTGATAAGGACAAGATCACATTTACTTACAGGCAGTCTTAAGAGTGATTGTGGTGAAAATACAGTGCCACTCTCCTTGTTTGCTAGTTTTAGGTAACTGCAAGCTAAACTGATGTGAACTGGCCCTTTCTACTGAGGGCCTGGACCTTTGAAGATGCCAAAACTTCCCTGCATACTGTTATTGAAGCTGATGCACTATCTGCAGGTTCCTGGATCTCTTTCTGATGTCTTTTACCTGTTACTGTACTGAAACTAGATGACAATTCTTTAGGAACTGTAGTCCAGAATGACTAAGACTCGTCCTGAATTGGCAAAGGGATAAGCAAGAAAATTGATTTTAATTTCTACCAGTGGACCACAAGGCATTTGCCATACCTAAAGTGTTAAAAAATACATGAAGCCCATCAACCGAAATGTGTTTTCTATGTCTGTGGAAAGAATTACATGAATCCTAGCAAAAAGTACAAACTTTAATAGTACTTTGTGCCTTTACAGTCATCCTAAAGAATGACTACTGTCCCCATATAGACACAATTATATATTTGTGAAGCAGGATAGGAGACTACCTTTACTACAATAAGGGTGATATTGTCTCTATACTTGGTAGGAGGGGCAGAAGAAATCTGTAGTTGGGCCATTTGTCTTTTAAATTACCTTCTTGCAGTCATATTGAGATATCTAGCTCCTCTGTGGAAGAAAACTAAACAAATTAGTCATAACAAGAATCAGTGGTGGGGAGATGGAAATTTGGGCATGGTTTATAGTGTACTACTGAGATTCATTAAAATTGGCAGCTTTATCTGATTTCCTTTTCTTCATTTTAATAACTACTTCTACTGTTATGTTTGTACTCAAGGAGACAAATTGCTCTGAGGATAATTTAGGTAATTTAAGATTTTTTTAGATTTCTTTCAGAGTGGACTATTCTTAGGATACTGGATGCTATGTAATCAGCTGTAGTAGAAACAAAGTTTTAGTTAACATCTTTGTTACCCCATAGCAAAATTAACACATACCTTTCTTGCTGATAGAAGACCAACACATATCACAGTAAAAGCCTGTAGTGTATATGCCTTTGAATTGCTCTGTTTACATCAATGCCTTCACTTTGTTTTTCAGTTTCACACATCTTCCTTATGTTGTGTGGTTAAAATAACAGGAAGTTTAGTTTGAGGAAGAAAATGTTTTTCTTGCCTTGCTTTTGGCAAATTTGTTTGTTCCTTGCCTTTTTCTTATATAAATAAGGAAAGCACTGGACTGTAATAACATGCCATGTTCCTTTCTAAAACGATCACAAATATTCACTTTTTTCCCAGCAGCAAACACAAAATATTTTGAATATTAAAATATACTATGATGACCATAGCCTCTCTGTAGTTTACTGGAGAACTCCTGCCTTGTTAACTGTTCCTTTTAATGTCAAGGAAGTCTCCAGAAGGTAATATCTATAATTTTTACCTGTGATCTGTAATGCCCTTTTCCTCTGAAATTGCTTGAAGAGGGCAGATGATGATGATGATAACTCTCTACAACATGGCAGCCACACTCAGAGTAGGTTTTGCAATGAATGTGTTTATTTTACAAATGGGTCCATGCATGCTGTGTTGTGACAGGCAAGTGGTGAAAATCTCCTACTGAGGAATGCCCCTAAGCCAGAAGGTCTCCAGGATATCTGATGAGTGATGTCCTGTTGCTTTATTTGGCTCTTGCTGGTACCCATTTCACTGCTCACTGGACAAATGTCATTCAACAAAAAAATATTCTTGCCTGGAGGACTTGACACAGATGGGTCTGGTCAGATTAGTCCATTTAAGGGTAAGAATCAAACCCATGACCTTTTTTACTGATAGTGGTATTGTATGTCATATTTTTCACAGAACAGCTGTTCACTGAGTTTACATTATACTTCTATTTAATTTTTACTTCTTTGGGTTTTTTTACCTGACACTCCATATGATCGTAGATCAGTCTATGGGAGCCAAAGATGATACATAATTATTCTATGCCAAATATAAAAACAAACCACATTTTTTCCCTTTTGTTTTTTTGGACAAATGCCACTTTTTATTAACAATTGACTAGTCAGTATGAAGACTATTATATCCAATCCTTAAAAGTCATTTTATGGTGATTGGATGTAAAATACTTATTATTCCTACCAAACTGCAACAAAATGTTACAGAGCAGCAATTCATAAAATTGCCATGTAATGAGATGGTAAAAACTGGACACCAAGTCATTTCTCCTTTAACAATAATATAAATTTAGAAATATTTCACCGAAGTCAGTAATCTGATACAAATGAAAGAGAATAAAGTTCCGATACTACCATAGACCTTATCTATGTAGTAATATGGTGGTGAATTACTAAAGTCAATAAGTTTCAAAAGTTCTCAGAAAGTAGTTTTTATTGATCTTATTATACATGTTCTGTGCTTCTAATTGTCTCCTTTTATTTGAGTCATCTTTCAAAAGTTATCTTTATAATCAATGTAAGCAAACTCAAATACATTCCTGTCTACGGTATTTAGAGAAATACTTTTTTTACCTTGAGGTAAGAAAACAAATGTGACTCTATAAGGCATATTTCATAGTGAAAGTAAGCCTTTTAAAATGACTTCTTGAGTCTCAGCATTACAGAATACTACCATTCGTTGTCATGATATTTTATGTTACATCCCTCTTTTTAACAACCAGAATTTACGGAAATGAACCCAGGTTAAACATTTTAACTGAATGAGTTGGGACAGCTAAGCCACAAGAGCTGGATTGTAAAATAGCAGCCCATTCCATCTTAGGGCTCTGTCAGTCTGGATGCAGCTGCAGAAGTCAGAGATCGAGCAGCAGTAATTGTGATAATATCACCACAAGATCCCAGCCACAGGCCTAGGCTAGGCTAATCTCATCTAGAGGAGAATGCTAGAATCACCAGAAATTTTGGTAAATACTTCTGTGAATCGCTCCCAGAGTGTTGGCAAGTGCCTGGGGTATGCAGTAAGGATTTTTTGTCTCTTGGCTAAGGGTAATAATTTTGCTCTTGATCATGTGCCATGTAGGTGCGGAACCTAAGTCACGTCAGCAGATATTTATAAGGGATTACCTCCCAGTACACCTTACCAGAGTTTTGGTATGGCCAGGTAGATTTACTGGTAAAGTAAGTAAAATTGAATATAGGGATCTGATAGGGATCTAGATGAAGAAATTTCAAATGTGTATGTGCGTAGTTCACTAAAAAGGACACATTTTCTCTAATTATGAAATATTTACCCAACTATGATGATTAGTCATTGGTTGGCAGAATTTAATCTTCAGAAATATGAGAAATATTTTTGTGTAGATGCAACACAAATAACTGGAATGAAAGTTCCCTCACTTTAATGTCTGTACATCTCAGGTCTAAATTGTTACTATAAAGTTGTTTTAAATTAAAACTTGGAAGTTCAAATTGAAAATTGTCTTGTATGTTGTAATCAGTTTTTGAAAAATGTAATCGTAGCACAAGACGCCATTTAAATAGTTATTTTCCATGGTGTAATTACCACTGAAGAAGAATAGAGTAGCTAAACTACAGTGAGATTGAATTTACAGCTGCTTATGCAGCTCTACTTCAGAGTATACTGTTGGCTGAAAGGCGGACGTGAGATCTCCCAAGGTTACAGGTTTTAAGTCTCAAAGCCTCCAGCAGATTACTTCCTCATAACCACACATTTCAAAGAGCTCAGAGGCTTGATTTTAAAACAGAAATAAGTATCCCTCAGAGAAGGCACCAACACATGATATTCAAGAAATTTCAACATTAAAATTATGATATAAGAATCAACATCTGCTCATAAAAATATTCCAAACTTTTGTCTAACCAAACATTTCCCATGTGAAAGGTATGTGTCTTCTGCTTTTTATAACTTTTAATAAAACTCCAAATCCAGATATATAAATAGAGAGAAGGTTGGAAATACAGTCATAACGAGCCATTAGCAGACATGATGAGAGATATGTTGAGACGTCTATGCATCTCTGATTATCTCTGCATCTTCACACTTATCCATTAATAGTAGTATGTTTCAATTCTATTTTGGCAGTTCATTTTGATATAACAATATTATTGTTCCCTACACTTAAGATCACATAGGTGATCTGTAAGGTGATGAAAGGAACACTGTCTGCATTGTGTTCCACAGTTGTCTGCTCCATTGACCAGGACCAGAGTAGCATCAAGAAGCTGTCCAGCATACAGATGTCCTTTCCCCTGTGGTTACCCCTTTGCTTACAAAGGAACACACACACCTTCCTAAAAAGCAGAGTTTCTGTAAGCTTAGGAGAGAATACATGTCAGATAAAAGCATTGCAGCTGCTGAGTTTGCTTTTATATATTAAAGCATTTTAAGATTGTGGGTATATTGCAAGTAAATGATTTAACTACATTCAGCTGTCCTGTAAGTTGTTTGTAATTACTGATTTTGCTTTTCAGATGTGCACAATAAAGATCTCATCGTAGCTCTTTCAAATGCAGCAGCAATGCTGACTCTTCAGTACTTGATAGTTCAATCACACAGGATATCTTCATATTCAAGTGAGGAAAAAAATAAAAAAGAAAGACAGAGGCAGTACAAGATAATGCATAGTATTATTAGTGGCTCAAATTCATTTGCTTTGCAATGATAGCTACAGTCTTTGAAAAATTGTTATATTTTTAATCATATCTCTGGCAATAGTCACAGCTTTAATATTTCAGTAAGTCTATAAAATTTTTCATACATACATTGATAAATTTTCCTACATAGTCTAGACTAAAAGTTTCCTTCTAGTAAAAAATGATATCACAATATCTTGTCCTGAAGATGTAAGATGCTCACACTTCATAAAAATAAAGCCAATTTTTCAAGTGTCAGGGTAAATTAATTTGGCATATAGTCTGATCTCCAGTAATCGTCAATTTGTACCACAGCTTATCACCATGATATTCAAGCAACTGGATTTTTTTTTCCATTTTCCCCAATAAGGCACTTTTTTCCCCTTGGTTTCCTATAGAATCAAAGCATAGGCATACATGTCCTGTATGCATCTAGCTGTTGATAGCAGAGCCAAATAAAATAATTTGTGGAGCCCTCTAATTATAATTAGTATGCTAAAACTTCTTTTCACAAGAAGTATAAGCAGATAGGCTGACACAAAACAAATTATGGTTCTGCCAACACATTCATCAGGAAATATCTGAAAACACGATTTTATGAAGCAGCAAGAAATTTGGTAGACCAAAAGATGAGAATTAGAGTGGAACTGAGACCTAGATAAGAAATAACATCACTTCCACTCAAGCTAGAAGAGATCATCAAGAAGAGTTCATCCTGAACAGTATGTTTAGCCTTGAAGAATAATTTAAACTTTTTTGATTTTTAACTTTCACTTAAATTAATTTCCTGATAGATGACTTGACTTTCAAAACATCTCTCTCTACTTATTTTTTTAAAGATGAGGGACTTCTGGTGGAAAACTTCATCACTACCTCTTTCTAACTCCCACTTCCATCTCTTCTGCTCTTCAGATGTCAGTAGAAATGTTCATCTTACTTTGACTGGGAAAAAAATTTTACATTCTATGTGATGAAAAAAAACTGTTTCAAACTACAATTGGAATTTTACTTAAATCACCTCAGGACCTGTTCCACAAGTGAAAGGACTTTTCAATCTGCTTTAATTTGATGTCAGAATGTACACATAATCTGAATTAATAATGGGGTTTTTTCGTTCTTATGGAAAAGTCCAGATGGACAAATATATTTTGTTTACCTGCATACCATGCAGCATTAAATTGAGTTTCAGGAGTTAATTTTAAGAGGATAGGAATTAAAATGGAAATTAAGGCAAATAAATGCCTTCAAAAGTACTTTATTTTCAAAGACTCTTCAAATTCTCTACAAATACAAAGTAGCAATTATGAAGACTGCTTTTAATATAAAAGACAAAGCTTTACCTGTCTTCTCCAAGCAAGTTTTGCAATCAGATTGTTTTTATACAGTATGCCCTTTCTTAAGAGAAAACTGACTTTTCAGCTCTCTGCCCTGTATAAAGAATTTGAATCCCCACCACAGTGGGGTGAATGGTTCAATGCAGGAGTGTTTGAACAGCTATCTTCCCTCCAGTGCACTGTATGGTTTAACCTGTCGGTAAATGCACTTTAGAGAGATAAAACACAATGCAAAACTAGGGCAGGGGTTCAATAAATTGAGCTCCAGTTGCTCAGGTTCTTGTCCTGCAAAAGTGCACCCCTGAGACAAAGTATCAATTTTTATGTTCTGATTCAACATCTTTGTCTACTATCCGGCATGAGGGAGTTTCCTTTCTGTCTTAATCTTCTCTGGGCAGACTAACAGCTTGAAAACTTGTTAGAACAGATCACTGTGCTGTTTATGGCTACTTCTGTCCGAGGACTGGTTTATATATTACACAGTAACTATTTATGGGGGAGATAAAACCAGACTGTGCATCCTCAATAGGCAAACTGTGGTCCATCATAAGCCACTGCTCACCCGAGAAGCAGAAGTCAGTTAAATTAAGCTGTCCCTTTGAAACCAGCTCTGAGACTATCTAATCAACTATTAACACTTCACTATACTGAATCTTCTCTTCAGTTTAGTGCTGCTAGAACTTCATTCAAATTCAGTGAACCAGTGTAATCACAACATAGAAGATGGACCTAATCTAAGTGGCTGTAGACAGTAGTCACTTCAACTGATTTTCTTTCTCATGTAATGCACCCAGGTTCACATAATGCCATGAAAAGGCAGGATTTGTCTCACATTTACTCACTTGCTCAAAAAATTTAAGTATCTAGGTGTTATCTTTAGCAAGAGATGGCTCTGGAGAGCTAGTAAGTACCTAAAATAGTTAGGCTACTTCACACCTCTGAGATTCTTTGGTAGTTTGTTTTGGTTTTTTAAGGCCCAGAGACTATTAAGAAACAAAACGTTTACCCTCAACTGTGTATCGACCCTCTAGATAATTATGTTGACTGATATGAAGCCTTTCAAAATCTATCAGAATTTTCCTAATTTTCATAATTGCGTATCTTTAATCCTCTCTTTTTACTCACATCAGCATTTTGATCTCACAGTGCTATTCCTTTGATTCTGCTATTGATTCTAGGTTTAAGAGCACTGGTCTGCTAAGAAAATCCTGGTAGTCCACTAGAGGGACTGAATAAATACTGGAATTCTCATTTAACTGCTTTTTCTGATAAATCATGAAACTTTTCATTTGGAAGAACTTGTCTTTTTTTTTCCACTGTTAATGCAAGCCAAAATATGTATCAACTCCCAATCTCATATTGAATTCTGAATTCTATTCTAAATTATTCAACCATTTTAAGTCCTTTTTTGGGGATATGAAAATTAGAGCTTTCACTAAAAAATGAAATATTAAACCTATCAGGTTTTCAAAAAAGTTGTAAAAATCAATACAAAATGTAGCAACACTTCTAGAAATCATGTCATATTAAAAGAAAATCATCAATGGAACTCAAATTTAGGAATAGTTTCAATATGGCCGGCACTTATTATTTGCTACAAAGAGATCAGCATTCAAACCCATGGCAAGTCCTGAAACATTACCATGGATCAGAAGAACAGTCCTAGTTCCACCTGAGCTCCCCATCTGTGGTGAATTCCATCAAGGTAATTAGAATGCATTTAAACTGGGAAAATGTGACAAGCCTGAAGTGCTGTAACTTGGTATGGAAGAGTTACATGCTATTATAACTGAATCCTCAGGTTAGTTATTCCTGTGAATTGCCATACCAACACCTGTTTAAAAGTCTGTTCCACTGCCTTTTCCTATTTAGTTTTACTTAGAAGGGATAAGGAAATTCCCAAAATGAAGGATAATGTAAAAGAATAATTTCTAAAAAGCAAGGAATAGGAGCTGTTTAAAACAAATGAACATGTAACAAGCTTGCAGCACTTTAACAGTGGGATACAGGAGAAAAAAATGCAAAACTAGCCACTTCAAAAAATTGTTTATTAGAGCACTCATCTCCACAGCAGGAAATAAGAAAAATACTGGAACAGCCACCTGAAAAATAATTTAATAAAAAATGCATCACCAGAGAACTACAGAAAGAAAACAGTTTACCAAACAGCTTAAAATAAATTTATTCAACTATGCACCAGCAGGATATACTATAAAAACTAAAATTTCCACTGTGTGAAATAAATAAATAAAATTATTTTCAAACAAGGGGGAAGAAAAAGTCCTTTCAAGATAGTTTTACATAGCTTTCTTTGCATTAGTTGAGCATAAAGACAGCTCTGTTCACCAGTGGCTTCATTCTTCATGTCACATTCCCTGGCCCCATTCAACAAGTATGTCTAATATACATTTAAACAGAAGCATGTCAGAGGCCCCTGCTACCTCAAGTTTAAATGTTGATTAGCTCACCATCTTTAATTACTGATCTCTTTATATTAAATTGGAGAGGGTGATACAGCAGTTCTAAAATTTCTTTTCCAGCCAAGTCACCATTTTCACTGTGAATCTGTCATCCTTCATGGCACGTCCCAGTTGTATTTGTGTAGGGTAGTACCTAAAGCTGCATGGAAGCAAAATGTCTTTAAAGAAGCCAAGGACTGTAATTACCAAGTAGGAGCATGACAATGTCTCATCCTACTACAGTGTTATCTCATTCCAGTGACCCCAGCGGGGCTGGTTCTGATACACCACGGTAGAAGTGACAAGACAGTCATTCCAAGTTATCAACTTGATTTTGCCATCTACTCTGTAAGCTCAGATATACTTGTTAGCTCCATAGATCATGGTTATTCATTTCTACAAATCAACTATGATCAACCAGCATTGCTGCACTAAGGTGGAGCATTCAGGATCTTTATTCCAGGCCATTGCCTCACTTGCAAGTAAACTGAACCTCATGAATACTCATGCTCTACATCTCTCACTAGGATTTTTGTTGCACCAGTGTAAGCTAGGTTTGTCAACCCAGAGAACTTCTTTAATATCTAGATAGCCCAAAACTCCCCCTGTTTAGGAACAGGCCTGTGGCAACAAAGGACGCAGTGATTCTGCTGCATTTCAGCAGACCTAGATTGGCTGCATGCTTTATCCATGCATTTTCCAAGCCTTGAGAAGCCACCATGCCTACTGATGCTATGCAAAGAGAAAAATCAGATGCCATGACTCCTCCCAGGAGCAGTCACCTCTATTCTGGCATGCCAGACTTTCTGTGGCAGAAGAACAGGAAACCCCTACTCTCAGACATATTACTGCAACATTTATTCTATGTATCCTTGCCCTTCCCCACTGAGGCCAGGAGAAGTCAGGCCCTGGACTCTCTTTCTTGATGTAGATGAAACAATCACACTGATAAGAAGCTCTGATCTGTTTGTATGAAGAAAAAAAACAGGAAAAAATTACATGAAAAATATGTATGGTCTTAGCAATAATGATGAGTTGAGAATTGAGCCTTCTAAGTAGCATCACTATAAAACCAGGGAAGATAAATTCACATTACATACAGAGTGAATACCCCCATAAATGTAAACAGATGTGTGTGCATAAACATAGAGAGCAAAGGCGATAAGAAAAAGATGAACGTCTACCAAAGCTTACTGTGTGAAATGTGTGAATATACATCCATGACATTAAAACATTTCACTACTTTTAGGGAAAGCTAAAATAAATGCAGGAAACCTCTTAAGAATTGACTCTGCATACAAGTCAAGCAAAGTTGCTATTTGCATGAATAAAGGCTTCAGGATCAGGCATAGTCCTCATTTATTTCGTAGTCTATTGTATAATCAAATAACTAAAACTGCAAGGTAAAAATATGCATAAAATTTAATCTATTGAGATGTGGCTGATCACTTTATCAAAAGAAGAGGATTGTGCTGCTGGATTATGTTAAATCAAACTGGAATCTCTTTATGATCTTAAAAAGCAGCACCAGAAATGAAGTTCCATTTGCAGTAAAGCTGGTGTTGCTGCTCAGGAAATTATTTGTGGGTGACAGAGATTATTATAGCCAAGCAAATAATTCCTGGCAAATTATTTATTCTGTGAATTTCACCATTTCATCTGTTCATAATTTGTCTGAGATCAGACAGCAATTCTCTCAGTGTTATTCTTAATTCAGAGTTGTTTGATATGTCATCACTGAGTGCATTGTGATCTGAGAGACATTCACCAACAGCTATAAAAGTTACAAACTGGCCTGAAGCCTGTGATCTCTCCAGGAGTTTCTCAGGTTGCAGGCTCTCAACTGAGCCTTTTCTCACTGACTTCCCACTAAGTTTTGTAGAACATCTTGGACAAAAAAAAATGTGACTTTATTTAAAAAAAAAAAAAAAAAGCCAGAGTGAAAATACATTTCTAGCTCTGGAAAAGAGAGACTTAACATAAGCTTTAAGGAGAAAGTTTAAAATATTGAACAATGCTGTTTTCTTGACCAACTTCTACTTGAAATCCAGTCACTTGGAGGCTGTGGAGAAAGCAAGTAACACAGCTAATAGCTTCTCCTAGAACATCCTTACATCCTTACGTCCTTCCCCCTGGTATTTCCTAATTAATCTGTATGGTGGCAAGAAAGGAAAGCTGGGATGTTGAGATCGTGAGGTGGTATCAAATACTATGGAAAAAAGGGAGCAATCTTTAAGGTGTAAATTGTCTCCCAAGTCCTTCCTTCTCTCTCCTTTTCCTTCTTGATGAATCTGCTGTGTATAAATAGTAATATTCAACAAATATTCAATAGTAATATTCAGGAAATAGCAATTTCAAGTTCACAGCCATCAGAGGTGACTTAAAACTCTATCTTACACTTTTCCTGTTTTCAAATACTTTGTATCTACATGAAAATGTCAGTAGTGACACAGAACATTATGAGTTCAAATAATAGCAAAATTGCAAAGACTTCAAATGAGCAAATCCTTGTAGGTTCATTTTAATGACCAATTAAAATGTTCACTCAGTACAGTAATGTTTGCTAAGGATGCCAGGGATTGGTAAATTGATGCAAAATAAGGCGTTCTCATTTCTTCAGCAGCTTTCTACTCACTGGTCTAACATTTATCTGCTATTTTACTATTGCAAGAAGATTTCTATCTGGCTAGTAAAGGAAAATTGTCATGGGATTTCACCTTCATAAAGTAGTAAGATTTGAGCCATCAACATAAGGAAAATTTAATAGTGTTTCAGGTATAAAATCTTTCATTTGGAGGAGTTCATGTCTTAATGACAATATTGGACATACCCTTTAGTTTTGTTGTGTACGTTGGCTGTGCACTACTCTTTTTCCCATAATGGTTTTGGAAAATGAAAATATAATGTTTTGTAATAGGGTTATAATAGGTTCTTATTATTTTTTAATTTTTTTAATAACAACATTCAGGAGATATTATTGTTCTCCTTTTATAAGAAAATTCTTTTTTGGTTGGAGTAAAAATCATTCATCTAAGGAGTTTAATAACATTCCTATATAAAGAAGTTCTTATATTAATATGTGTATTTTATGCCACTTCAGCTGTAGTTCTATCTTTAATTTCATATAAGCTATTTGGAGTTGATTAACTACTATATAATCTCTGCCTGCCAAATACATGAAAAGTTGGTGGTGTATTTTTAATCATCTATATTCAGGGCTGGAAATTAATTTTACTTTGATTTTTTTTAAACATCTCCTGATTAAAACTTAAGCAGTCAAATATCTCAGGCATTTAACTTCAATGTTGTGTCCTCCTCTATCAGAACAAAATTGGGCATTTTCCTATACACAATGGAGGAAAAAAAGCAATTACTATCAATCAGTGACTAAGCAACAGATTGGAGTATTTAGAAAGACTCATTCATACACAGATTTGCAGCAGTGTTCAGCTCTTCTGATTAGATTCCATAGATTTTAAATTGTAGCTAATTAGGCTGTCATAGGTTCATTAATGGCTCTACTGATTCAGCACTCCCTCACCTGCATGCATATTAAAGCTCATTAGCTCCCTTGTCTAAAATACCACCTGCATTAATTGCTGTTGATGCACTAGGACTCTTCAGAAGGCTCCTCTGACAACTAGTCTACCTGCTTGTAATGCCCCCAGAGCTCTCCAGGACAGCTAGCACATAAAGTTCACAGTGTTTCACACATTGTAATGCTGCAGCTGTTGTCAGGGCAGCCAAGCCTGTTTTCTGCTTAACAGCAGGAAATAAATAATTAGCAATGCCTGTACTGTAATGCTTGCCACAGGACCAGTTTATTTGCTCTGGAATCTCACCACTGTAACCTACCTAACAATATCATGTGCTGGCAGCGTACTGTGGGAGATCCAAAGACATAAATAATCTATTATGACCAAGAAGACTAGCTGACCTCTAGTTTGACTATGTCTGATGTTCTGTGACCTCTTTAGATTAAATGTTTGGTGAATTATCTGCCATAAATCCAGTGGGCCAGGACTGAGACACAGTTCTTACTAATCATTTAGTTATTTGCTTCATGTTGGTGTTCTCATAGGTATCAGAGCTAGATTATGTACCACAGGGTCTACAGCTGGAGTGATGAAGCACAGCTGTACCTGACTGGAAATTCTTTCTAAGAAACAGTTTTCCCTGGCTCCTGATTTCCGAGCAGGAAAATCTAAGCATTTCCACAATCACAGGTGGACCAGTAAGCTAATATATATCATAAATTCAAAATACACTTGATAACATCACTGACAGCAACTTTCTTTGCTGAAAGACTGTTAAATTGCAGACAATGTCTTGCCATGTCATGGAGAGTTCTGGGATAAGCAATCGTAACCTTTCATAGAAGGTGTCCCCAAGTGCAGGTTTAGATTTGTATGCTTAGAAAGCTTTATTTTTTTTCTCCCAGGAGTAATGTATGGCTCATTTCAAAGTAGCTTTTCATATTTATAATTGTATTTTCATGCATGCATACATGATTGTATTATCAATCTTCCAAAGTTTCTTTTTTCTAACTTCTTGGTATAAAAATAATTAACAATATTTTGAAACAAATGCAATTTATTATGCTGATTTTATGATAATTAATTTATTGTTATTATTTCATTTAAATTTCATTGAATTTTTTTTTAATATTAAAATGATAAGAATCGAGTCTTTACATTTTCTTTTTTAGTTAGTTTATGTGGACATATATATATGTATGCATACACAAACATCTATATCCTCCTAGACTTTTGTATATATTGCACAAGCAGAAAATTCACAAAGTTTTACTTTGCTTTTGTTTAATGTAAAAGGATTTTGAGGGTGAGAATGAACCATCCTGGCATCTTCTTTCCCTTGGGATTATTCAAAATATTTCCTGAAATTTCCTATATTTTTCCTAATTTTGAATAGGATATTTGAAAGAAGGAACACTAGAAGTGAAAAAAACTCTGTTTCACATCCATTATTGCAAACTTACCAAACAAGGTGACACTTCATATTTAATTCTTCAATGTTGAAAATACTTGACCAAACAAAGAATCTCTGTACAGTAAAATCTAAATCCTGTTCTGGTAGAAATCACTGCCAATATATTGACTTAAGTGATTAGCAATTCCTCAAAGAAATAGAAAAATATAGAAATTATCAGAACTTTAGAATTATTGTTTGAAGCTCTTCTTCTGACACTGAGTTCTTTCTCACCTGTCCTTTTAAAAAATAAGAAAAAAAAAATTATCAGTGAAAAAAAACCCTCTTTGAGTAAATTCTCAGTTTGCTCAACAGGCACTGCAGTAGTTGGAAGACATTAGAACAGTTAGAGCTTTTACAGTTGTGTTCCTCTGCCCTTTTTACTGGGCACATTCTAGTGTTTGATGACACAAACCAGTTCCTGTTGTGGTCGATTTTACATCCTGTTACTTTTTTTTTTCTTTTACTACCATAAAAGAAAGAAGGAACAAAATGTTATTCAGTTCAACCTTCTTTAGCCCACCTGAGTCCAAGCCTTGAGTGAGAGTGAGAATAGAAAAAAACAAGTCCATATTGTCAGTATAATTTTGCTATGATCAAAGGCAGCATCCATAGTTATAATAGCAGTGTCACCATGGTGAGAAATGAATACTTCAGAAAATGTCCCAGCCCATCAGGGGTTAGTGTAATGGGAATCTAGATAAGCAAGTTAAGGTTTAGGGATAATACTAAGCTTTTCACTGAATTTTGATCAATACTTTGATCTTGCAAGTCTGAATGCCACTCTGAAAAAAAAAAAATAAAAAGGAAAAATAAAGAAAAAAAAGAAAAAGAAACCACTGTATCAACAGCAGGTGGCTTAAAAACACCTTGCATGTGCACTGAGGCACAGACAGATGGAACCAGCAGAGCAAACCCACCAATGATGTTTCAGAGCCATTTTGGCAACGTCCAAGTATAATCCCTTCTTCCCACCTGTGTAACTGAAGACAGATGTCAGCAGACCTGGGGTAAGAAAATGAGAGCTCAGTTTCCCCCTTCTTCCCACCTTATTCATTCTTTCCAGTTCTGCAGAGCTCCCAAGTGTGACAGGAGGGGATTATACTACAGGACTTCATGTGAAGCAGAGTCTAATTCATGTCAAAGTGGTGGCTTGTGAGAAAATTACTCCTTAGTCTGTATTTTCCTCTAAGTTTTATTCCTTTTCTATCGTCTATTAATTAAATGCACTTGCGAACTGAAAGCAAAAATATTGGCTCTTCATTTTTCAACTTTTATTTAGAGCCTAGTTGTATTCCAGAGGTCATCAGATTTACTAATTTATTTGGATTATATTCTTCACTTTATACTGGCACAGATACAGCTTTTTTTTCAAATGTGGTTATGATAATGAATCAGTTTCAGTGCATATGGAGAAGTCACTAATTCTCAGGTACATTTCCATTAAGAGTTTATTTTTCCATGGTATGTTATAACACATAACCAAGTAATGGCAACTGACAACAATTGGCACCTTTACTGTCAGCCTCAGCTGAGTGACTACACCAGAGAGACCAATGCATTTCCTTATCCTTAGATGTGGGAATTGGGACACAGCAGTTAGCAACGTGAGGATAGCTGCTTCTTTTTACCAGTCAATGAAGGGAATTTTTTTGACAGTCTAGTGTTTTCAGAATATATTTCTCTAAGAGTTTTTGGAGTATAAAACCACTCAAACCCCTCTATTTCTTCTATCTCTAGTGCTGTGTAGAGTTTTTGATATTTCCCAGAAGTGCTGTCTGCGAAGATCTGTTGCATCACAATAGACTTCCCATAGGGGAAATACACAGGTGCTTCCAGCACTGCACAGAGAATAACAAAACATATATTTTATAAGCACATACAGGATCAAATTGTCACTCAATGTTATACCAGAAGACATGTTGTTGGAAAGAATGTATTTCTTAGCCCACAAACAGATTACCATGCACTATCCCAAGCAAATGCTTTTATGTACAAATCACAGAAGTATTTATCTATACTGAACAATAGGATTATTTTCTACCATTCACTTCCACATACACATAAACATCCTTTTATTTTGGAACAATTTGGAAGAGGACTGTTTGAAGGATCACAAATTACTTTTCTCCAAACATCTACCTTTGAGCACTCCAAAAAAAAAAAAAAGTGTTGTGTGAAAGAAAAGTCAGAGGCACTCCTGGCAGGGAGGATGTAGCTATTCCTGACACTTTTTCCTATCGAGTTCGTACTAAAACCTCTCCTTTAACTCGGGATTAGTTATAGCAGCCTGCTCACCAGGGCACAGCTAAGAGCTGCTGGCTGGCGGCCAGGAAGCACGGTGGCCACCTGCCAGCCGCCTGGCCACTGTCCGGGAGCGGCTCGGTGGGGACGGTGCGCAGGCACAGCCGACCCGCACCCAAGCTTCGGACACGGCCCTGGACATGCAGCTTCTGTGGGCCCCCTCTGCTCAATCCCAAATATCGACATTAGGAAACATTGCCATTGTTCATTAGCTTCGCTGGGAGCTGGCTTTGGATCAGACCTGCAGATTTTGCAGTCTGTTGGAAATGAGTATTTCTCTCCTTTATTTTTCTTGGCATAGGAAGAGAATATAAGGCCCATCGTTTTTGTCTTTTTTATTTAGTGACGTGTTCAGCCAGAATATCTAAAACAATAGACTAATATCTCTTACAATCAGGTGTGAAGCATTAGATTTCTATATTTGCTTCAAAAAAACTAGAAATGACCCTACTTTTCTTTTCTTACAATGTTTTGTCCATTTATCTTTGAAACTGCAATGTTAGCAGGAAAAAGATCCTCTCAAGTTCTTGCTGCAGTGTCTTTTATTTTTCTTACACAAAAGGGAGTGCACAGTGCCTTTGAGACTTAAAGAAACCTGACTAACAGGACAGGCCTTTGAAGTTTAAAAAACATGTATAATCTACTTTTACTTAGTCTAACAGAATAACCATATTTACCATGCTCATGTCATTATGGATTTTAGGTTTTTGTTCTGAGTACAAGGTGTATGATAGTCTGGAGATTATCAATTTGGGATACATTTGAAATTTGACTTTGATCTCCTTAAAGCTATCAATCTCAGCTTTGGAAGGAACAAAGAGATAAGAGAAACTAGAAACCTAATTTGCATCTGATACCTCTGGAAAAAAAAGCAGAGAAAACAGGGAACTAAATAACTAGAAAGCCAAAAGTCTTGCTCTGTGCACCGCAGGGTCTTTGTAAAATTGCTTGTTTTATAGCTAGAGAGACACCCAACAGACTGTAGTGAGATAAAACCCAGCAACTCAATTATAGCCATGGGCAGCCTTATTCTTTATATGGCTCATAAAACTAGGATTTGTTTTTAATGATGAACTAGAACCTGTGTCTTCTGCAAGATATAAGCCAGAAGCCACACAATAGGGCATTTATTTAGACTTCAGAAAGAAGCTTGATAAAAACTGGATGTTAATTATAAAAGGGAATACAGGAATAGCACTCTGTTAAGAGCTCTGCTAGAAAGTATGTTTTGATGATTTTTCTTTTGAATCAATTTCATCCACTCTCTTATCACATCACACCACATCTTCACCAATAATTCAATACCAACATACAAATGCTGCATGCCTTTCTTCCCATTATCTATATGAATGAAGTGCCCTACCAGAACGGGTCAGGAAAGCCATTGCCCTTTCCTTTTGTAATTGTTTCCTGAAAAAAACCACTTTTCTTCTGTTGTCTGCAAGGAAATGACCAGGTCAACACACACTTCTTCAACCTTATAAACTCTAACATAAAAAAAATAGCAGCGTGTGTATTGGAAAAAAAATGCCAAATGCCTAGCACGGCTGAATGCTTTACTACACACAATTGTCCCCCAAGAATAAATGCAAGGTATTTGAAGGAGATGCTAGCAGTGTCATTTAATGCAAAAGGGTGCATTACTTTCCCTCTTTGGCACTCAGAGTCTTCAAATGTCTGAAAGAGTACAAGGCACTGCACACAGTTGAGAGGATGAAGAGCTCTGGGGATTGTGTGTGAGTGGATATACAGCAACAGCTCCCCAGCCAGCTTACAAACCTGCAGGGAGGGATGGCTGCAGCACAGCTAAACTGGGGTGATCAGCCTTCCCATCTACTCCAGTCACTTCCTTCTGCACCTGGAGACCCAGTGTGCCCTGTAGCTCACACTTTGTAAATTCACTGTCGAGCCCTCCAGGCAAACAGTAAGAGCCTTCATGTCGCTGTGTATGAAAATACCTGCAGCCAGGAGTGATAGCTGTCTGTGTCTCACACTCTGATGATTTCAGCCAGTGATTAGAATAGAATAGGCTCTCATTGACCTCATTTAATTATCTCATAAGGGAATTGCTCGTGGATCAGTGGGCATGAATTGGGGGACATACAGACACCAACTGAAATCTTGTTTTTACACCTACTGCTAATTGCAAAACTCTCAGTGATAGAAATGGTGGGGTCGGAAGGGGCAAATTTCACCAATTTTAACTAAAAATGGAAATCCCTGTAGGAAAATGAGAAAGGGTCACATAGAGTTAAAGGAAGGGCATTTGATTGTCAGGATAAATCAAATAACTTGTAGTGTATGAACATGATCTGTTTATTTAGCTGAGACAATTTATATCACTTCATTCCTAGACAGCTTCTGAGGCACGTGTATGTGTGTTGGGGCTTGAGGGGGTTCACTGGAAGGATGTGTTCTTTTTTTTCACTAATGATAGACTGTAGGTCATTTAAATCAGATAGGGAACTTTCACATTTTTTTGCTTAATATTCATATCCTCAAATTCTGATTAGACCCTACAGGAATTTTCATGATATTTGGCCTATATCAGATGATACATCCTAGTTTTAGTGCACTTTTTTTTTGTGTGCGTGTTTCAAGCATTCCTTTGTTATCCCTCTGTCTTGTCACACAAGATTATCTTTTTCTCCTCTATTCTGTGAAATATTTAGTGAATAAAATTCTTGTTATTTCAAACTGTTCTTCAGCAGGAAGACCTAAATACCCACTGATATACTTGAAAACTGTGCAAGCTGCTGCCTGAAACAAGGATATCTAGGGTGTAATGCATTGAAATATGAGACCTCTCTGTGGATGTGGAATTCAATTTTTTTGTTTTTGTATACATGCTTTCTAAATTTAAAATTAACTCCATCTGACAGTCTTTCATTAAACTTTTATATATTGTCTGAAGATTTCCATTTATGGAATTATTGCTGAGAATATTTTTCTTCTTTTCCAGCAATATAAATAAAGAGCAATTTTAAAAATGTCTGAAACAGTTTTGCACCTTGGGAACTCTACTTTTTAACTCATCTTGACACTTTGCCATTCAAAACTGGGTGCAAAATAACATCATATTTACAAAATTTTATTAGACTACTTTGAATAACAACAAGATGAACTACACGAAATTTAGTGACCTGAAAATTCTTTGGGTCAGTTTGTATCCATGAGGATAATGTTCTTTCATTTCTGATTGCTGCTGCTGATCATTTCATCAGTATATTTTACTTGTTCACATAAGATATGATGTTTTGATACTTTGCTACAAATGTCCTCATTTTTGGTGTGAATAAACTTCAACAGATCTGTACTCTAGTTTCACCCGAATAGATTTTTCCTGCTGAATTGTTTCTAATGAACTATATAGAACAAATTCAATAAAAAATGTTGTGATTATTAAAACAGATCCATGGGTAGGTTCCACTACAATCAATGAAGCATTTCTGTTAACTCTGTATTCAGACTCTGTATTGTAATTCCATTGTTGGGTTTCAGTGAACCAGAAAGCATGACAATGAAATATAATGTGATTATTTTAAAGAAAATAGGTACAGAAATAGAGAAGAATAGAGGAAAAACACTGAGAAAATAATTCCTTAGCAAAGACATCATTCATTGGAAGCCTGATTCAAAGCCTCTAAAAACCAATGGAAAGCCCTGTAATACCATATAAACTGGCTTCATATAAATATTTGGTTTTATTTCAAAGATACAAAAGTTGAAGCACAGTGAATATCTCTCTTTTTCTGGTTTACAGACAAAATGTTTATTTCTTTACTTGGTCTGGAAGACTTATCTAAGATCTACAGTATTATAGATTATAAGATAATAAGACCTGATAATTATTGACAAACAAAAACCGAACTACTGATCTCCTTCCTGACTAGAACAAATAGAAGGTTGCTTCCTTTGATGACCAGAGTACTTGGTTCTAATTGGTTTGTACATCTTTCTTGACCTTTTTTATCCTTATGCCTTCTTGTCCAGAACACTTGTCTGCTCAAGCTTCAATACACCAGAGCTGAACAAGCCTAGCAGTCAGCCTTTAAGTTTCAACAGACATGGAAACAAGATGATGCATTCCAGCAGAAAATTAGGTAAGCTTTACTCATACCCCCTGAAATAAAACATATTACCAGCCACGAGGACTAAAATGTGCAGACCAGACCTCCCAGAATGAAAACACAAGCATTTCCACTAGGAGCTAAGTAGTGTCTTCCAGAGAAACTCTTGTTCCCCCAGTTCTTGTGTCAAGGATGATAAAATATGTCACACAGATTTATTGAGAGTAGCTCTGTGCTTGTGAATAAGGAAAGGAAAAGGACACAAAAAGTCATGCCTCTTTGCACTTGCCTTGCAGCAGCATTCCCATACTGAGCAGTTGTTAAAATTGCAAAGACTGCTGGAAGCAAATCCTGGCATTAATTAGCCTAATCAAACCAGGTCAGGAAAAGAAGAGGGTTATGACCACATAACCTGACATCTGGTAAGAGATTCAAGCCATTTGTAGTCTTTGCAGTTGCCTGGAAATCAGTTGAAAATATTGTTTAGTTCTTACTAAAGATTTAACATGGACGAGACATGATGTGCTATGATAGTACTGCTTGTCTAGACATCCTGCACAGATTCAATAAGAGAAAGCCCTGGAAATTTAGTAAGTGTCTTCAAGTTTCTGAAATAGTATCAATGGTTTCGTTCAGTTTAGTTTTCTCTACACTTGGCTTTCTATGGAGCTGTGTATATATAGGGAGCTATTTGGTAAACCTGAAAAAGTGTATCAAATAACACATTGAAAATGCATCATAAAATATGGGTTTCTGTTGGTTACTGTGGTATCCTACTCTTACAAAACTAATTCTCAACATTCACCAAAGCTAAATGAACTTAATTTATTTACAGTTACATTTAATTAGTAAAATACATTTATGATTCTTCGTTTTTATTTAAATGCTGGCCACCAAATTTCTCTCCCCAAAAATAAGTTGGAGATTAGATAGTAGGAGGACATTTGTTATAAATTATGTAAAAAAATATTTTTCTCATGGAACCACAGGCTCAGAAACTATCATTAATTCCATATATAAGTTACATCAAAAAAGTAAGATTAACAATGACAAAAGAGAAGGAAAGGAAAAAAGTTGAAGTGCAACCTCAAAAACTAGGCAGATTGCAGGGAAGTTTAGCAACGTTATTTGAAATAATTATTTCCTCCTTTGAAGTCAGCAGTCTTGAGATGTTATCATGTGCTGATTGTGAAATCTTATGTGATCATATTCTGATTAGTTCTTCCACTTCCCATGGATCATTGCTTGCATAACACTGTAAACTTTTCTGGGTTGATTCAGTAAATTATACATAGAATTAAATTGTAATGCAGAATAATTTGTATTCTCTATCTTTCAGGATACTCACTTGTAGGACTGACCAATCTCATGAAAACAATCGCTTTTGTTTTAGGTGAAGTAGTTTTTTAGTTAAACAAAGGAAATTCAATCCACAGAGTATTTATACAGCAGCTTCTATCAGTGTTGAAGACAGTGATGCTATTTTTTTAAAGTGCAATTTTATGTTATTTCATCTCAGAATAGTCTTCCACTGTACTGAGCTGATGTGTCCATGTCTCACGTAGCACTTGTAATCTGACCACTGTGAAGTTATGTTGTCAAAGAAGCCATATCAAGATATTGTGAGAAAGATTCACATTCACATTCATAAAAATCACTATTATAGTCATTATTAAAGCTTAAGCTGTAAAAGTACATAAAGGCTACAGTGGTGATGAGTTTCTTATGCTGTATATGCATGAATACCCAACAAAGTTCAGAAAACTTCTTCCAGATTTCAATGCAGTCAGCAGTGGAGATAAAACCACCATTACATGACATTTCGGAAAGCTTGCAAGACAGAAGCTGCATTCAGCCTTATGACAATGTGGAGCATGCAAAGTGGCAGTTGTTTCTTCTAAGGTTTTCAGTTAATTTTCAAAAACTATAGGAATATTGCTGATGAAGGTGCAGCAATTCAATGAGTATGCAAACTGTACTATTACATCTTTGTGGTTCATCTATCATCACACAACACCTGACACCTCGATAAATCATCATTTATTTCTAACTTAGTTTATGCGCGATTTTTCTGCAATGTAGCTGTTTATACTTGTTATGGATCCCAATTTTTAAAGGTTTGCAAAAAAGTAGATCCTTGTCTAGAGTTCAAGCCAAAGAAGACAGTAGTAATGGGACACTTGCAGCATTTCACCTCAAAACTAACAATTCAACTCGGGATCAAATCAGACGAAACTGAAGTTATAACTACACAAAGTTTTGATCATCTCCACAAAGTGAATTTATTGTCTCCATTCGGTTCCCAGTGTCCATGCCAAAAAAACCCAAACCACAAGCACCTTTCCCACCCAACTGCTGGCATGATTTCAGTGAAAGGATATACCTTCATAGACAAAATAATTTCTGGCAGTCAGAACAAGTGTAATAAAGAAAAACTGAAAGCATTTTATTTCCCCTTAAATTTACAGACAACGTCTTCTATACATTTAGTTTATATTGCAGTCCATGTTTTATTTTGGGGCATATTAATAATCATAGCAATGACTGTATCTAAAACTCCAGATGTGCATGACCCCTGCTATCAAAGAGCAGTAATCACAGGATCATAGAATTAGTTGGTATTGGAAAGGACCTCTGGAGATCCTCCAGTCCAGCCCCTCTGCCAAGGCAGGGTCACCAAGAGCAGGTGATACAGGAATGCATCCAGGTGGGTCTCCAGAGAGAGAGCCTGGGCAGCCTGTTCCAATGCTTTGCCACTCTCCGAGTAAGGAAGTTCTTTGTGTTGAAGTGGATCTTCTTGTGTTCTAATTTATGGTCATTACTCCTTGTTCTGTCACTGGACATCACTGAAAGAGTGTGGCCCATCCTCTAGGCACACACCTTTGAGATATTTATATGCATTAATGAGATCCCCTTTCACTCTTCTCCAGACTAAGTAGGTCCAGCTCCCAAAGTCTCTCCTCATGGAGAGAGATGGTCCAGACTTCAGGAATTTTATATGGGTGATGATTATAAGAGTGAAGCAATTAAAACCAAGACATCAATGATGGAAGGTGTACAAGGATGAAACTGATATCATACTCACGTAAAAATAATGTGTGGGTGGGTTCAAACCATTGATGTATTGCAAAGGAATGAGTTTTAAGGCATCATAAAACCCCACATTCTTCTTGATTCAGCCAATGATATTTGGCTGATTTTCTATGAGAATCAGAAAAGAAATAAAACCTTCACAAATGTCCCTTTATTCAAGGAAGGCATGACAAGGAAAATTTATGCAAAGGAAAATTCCACCAGTATAAAACTAGAGAGACAAGTGTTATGCTCCATCTCGAAACTAAAAATGAAGGAAATCTGCTACATGCTCAAGGCTATAGGGAAAAGTTGATCTGAACAGTTAGGTTTTATATATGGAAGAAAAATATATTTCAATGAAAACAGGAACAGATTAGTAAGAAATAGTGCTGTTGGGTTGGATGGACATTTTCATGATGCCATAGAAGCAAAAGTAATACAGAAGTAGAAAAAATATGGGTATTAACCAAAAATAACTGAGGCCCTGTCATTCTGCCACTCTTAAAGTATTTACACATGAGGAAACAACTTATATACAAAATATGCTCTGCTGGAATTTCCAAGCATATGCCATATCATCTTTTCATAAGACTTCTCTGGTTTAGCAGGGTGGAGAGGATAACGGAATTTGCAATGCTCACAGAGTAAGGTTTGTTTCACAATGGAGACTATACCAAAACAACAGTAAATAGGTATTTAATAATTTGGATGCACTTTGAAACAGACATTGTGACTTGTTTTTAAACATCACTTTCATAAAAGTCAATACATTTCAGAAATTGCCTGTAGTCTAGTAGCATTGCACCCGTCTAACATAATCACTGTTAAAATACCTATTCCCAAAATAATTCTCTTTCCACAACACCCTTTTCCCACAAAGATTAAAACAAGTAGCAAATCCCAGTCTCTACCTGAAGAAGGATGTGTTTTGAAGGATGATAGCTCTCTTAGGCAAAGGGAAAAGAATAAAGAGGAAGCTGCAAGTGAGCTGACAGCATCAAGTGAGTACATGATGCTTGATCAATGCTTGCCTTTGTCAGAGACATCCTTTAGGGAAATTTTCCATTGCAGATGTCATACACTAAATGAAGTGGAACAGAATTAATACAGAACCTGCAAGACTAACAATGAAATTTTCAGGCTTACATTTTTTTGTTGCTTTTCTTCTATAACTGCTCTTTAAATTGTCTAGATTTGGGAAAGAATTGATATACTCTAGCTGTAAGCAGATTATTTAACCTGCTTATGATCTTCTGATCTCAAACACACATTACAACATTCATTTGGTTTTAACTAAAAAAAACAAAATTGAAAAAAATTTGTTTAATTGAAACAAACTTGTCATGTATTCATATAGAACATTGATACCAATGTATATTAAAAAATGTTAAAATATTTTTGCAATCAACCAAAATGGCAGCAAGACAAACTTGGTTTACTCCTTCTGTGATTTTTTTTTTTTTGACCCAATACAGATAGGGGAGATTGGAGAGAAGAGCAATGGAGAAACACTACAAATTTTGTGTTAAGGAGAGGGAATTGTATTGGGGTGTTTTACAGCTATGCTCAGGCCAAAAACAGAAATAAGACATCCTTCCGATAAAACGTCATAGAAATTAAACAGGTCAATCAATATAAGTGGAAGATATGTAACAAGGAATAAGTCCATCAGCAGTACAGGTAAGTAATAAAGATGATAGGATTTTCTTACATTAGAATATCAAATCTAACATATTTGGTCCCTTGCTGCTGGTGTTGCTTTCTTTGACGCACATGGTGACAAAAAACATTATGATAAAATACTGCAGAACAAAAGGGTGCTTATTATATACTCCTTCACACTAAGAGGTTGGCACTGTCTTTTGTGTGTCAAATTAAAATACTTAATAATAATTTCCACACTCATGCTGCAATGAGCCTTTTTTTTTTCTTTCTATTTCTTTTCCTTCCCTTTTTTAACAGGATATTTCATTCATTTCTAATTCCGCTTAGGACCCACTTTAGTAATACTTTCTGCCTTAGATTAATTACCCTGATCTAATTCATTTAGTGGAGGACAGCTGTGGTACGTGGGTTGCCCACTGATGTATTGTGTTAAATGACGCCCATCTGTCATTGCAGCATATCAGCATGGATGCAGTGTCATCCACTTCATTGGCTCTGCTGAGATGTGAAGTACAGCTACAATGTTTACCACTGCTGTTAATTTAATATCTACACCTTTAATAACCTGACTGCTGTCATTTGCTGAACAATGATACATGATGGCCAGCAAACAGCCAGATAGAAGGCATTAACATGACAGTGGAGTATGCCATTTGGTACAGTTAATTAGAGCACTTCTGGGCAAACGTGTTGTTGAGGGTCTTGTAGGGCATACCCATGCAAAAATGCCATATTGAAAATAAAGGTAAAAAAACTACTTTCCTGTTAACAGTGATTTTGACAAGTATGATCATTAGCACATTCGCTCGACTCAGAAGTGGTATTTTTTCATAATGACTACTTTCTCTTATGACTGATCAGTCTCCTGCTCTTGCCTCTAGCCTGCTTCTTGTCTCTCCTCCTTTCTTTTCTCCTTTCTCTCTCTGAAAAATGGAAATGTTGGTGGTTGCACATCCAAACACACACTGTCATTTCAGTGCAGTGGTTTATAGGCATGTATCCAATGGCAGTGTGGATTTCTCATTGTACAATGTCAGGTTCAGTCATTGACCCTTTAATGAATGTGAAGAAGTAACCCTGTCAAAGGATTCTATCTGTTGTTTTCTTTCTGAATGGAAAAGGTAATATCAAAAGAAAAAATTGTAGATACTGATCACAAACGTTCTCTTACACTGTAGACAAAAATATGAATATCGATGTTTAGGTCTTTTCTAGGGGGATATTTTATAATAGTTTATCTGTAGGCTTACATGAAGACTTCACTGAATAACAAAAACATATACTTGTGAAAAATGTACAGCATGCTCTTAACCCACTTTCATGTATCTTTGCAGACAGAAATAGACACACACGTCTGACCTCACTGTAGTTATCATTTTCAGAGAGCTGGGGAAACCCTTATGATTGCCTGAATCTGGTAGTGTGTGATTAGTGTTTTAAGACTCTTGGCTGTATGCCTCAAGCACACATTCAGCTTTGGAGCAAGACTACCACTTGTTATACCAGCTTGAAGAACTTCAGGACTCACACAAAATAATTTGGAGTATTATTCTGAGAAAAACCCTGCTGAGTCCTTTGCTTTGTTTCTTTCTTAGGATACCCTAAATAGGAAGAGTGCCTCAACGATCACAGGGTGGGGGAAATTGTTCTTGCACATATTTCCTATTTAATTGTACATTGCCTGTGAATAGAAGGATTTGCTGGTGTTTTAGGGGATCTGAGACTTCATGTTTCAGTTATCTAGTTGCAAAATTGGAACTTTCTTATCTCAGCTGACATCACAGTAAATGCTTTGAGACCTACATTTACAACACAGATGGACAACATTGACTGAGGCCTGAGAGCTCCTAAAGTTCCACGTTAGTTGAGATGACCCACCTTGTCCCCATGCTGGTCTAGTTAAGAGAAGCTTGGAAGATTTTGTAGACAAATATTAATTCACTGTAGTCAACACTGCAGAATTGATATGAATATATTAAAATTGAGCTACTTTTCAGTATTTCGTCTAAATGACCCATTTACAACTGGATTAGGGTGGTCTTAGGAATGAATCAGAACCAAAAATTAAAATCTTTCCTGCAGTATGAAGACCTGCAGCAAGAAGCCTGAGGGAACAGCAAAAATAGAGGCTTAAAAGGCTCTGCAAAAAACCAGCTTCATGCCGTTCATGAAAGAAAGATATCACTCCCCATTTCCCCATACTTAAATAAAGTAAGCCCAGTATCTTCCTGTGGAGATTGCTTTCGCAGACCTTGCAAGAGTTTTTTAAACATGTTCCTGAAAAATAATGATATAATATTAGCATTGGTCTAGGATTTGCAATACTGGCAACAGGAGGTATGATATATTTTGAAAAGTATCTCCATTGCCACACTTTTTACAAAAAGATGAATAGTTCTAGCTGCAGAACTGAGTTAATTAGTATCCAATCTCTTATTTCAACTACCAAAATACCATTCATCTACTACTTTTCTTTTGAGAAATAATCTATAAGAAATTAATGTCCACCAGAATTTTAGGACACAAATTTTAAAATAAGGGTGTTTTATATTTTTAATTAAATAGATTAGCAGAAATATCATAGAGAATGAGTTCCAACTGATAATATCCAAGTGTTATTTTAATATATTTTCTACCTTTTTCCATCATACAAAAAAAATATTAAAAATTGCCAAACTGTGAATAAGGTGTCTGTGAAGATCCTGAATGTAAAAACAAGGAGTCACTCCACATAAATATTTTTGCTGATTGTTGTGAAATGTACATAGTCAGCTATGAATGAAGATAAACAGCTCCTTGGGTACAATACAGTCAGAAAAAAGTTGTTGAATTCTGCTCCAAACAATTTATATGATGACAATGAAAATTTACCTGGCTTTGAGAAGAAACATGGTGCCAAACTTTTCCATTTTTAAGGCCTATAAAATGTTTCCCATGCAAGAAGGAAACTTTTGTTTGTGTGTCATCCTACCTTTCCCTGAAAGATTAAAATAAGACTAAGAATAGATTGCTTTAATTATTGGATGTTCCTTAGGCTCAACTGAAAATAAGTTTTTTCTTTAAAGCAGTCTTCCTGTGATCTCACATACACAAACACTTGGAGACAGACAAATAGGGTCTGGAGAAAGATAGAGGCAAGTGTATTTTAATAGGCTCAGGTTTTAACTTTTCCTTTTAGAGTAATAATATATCTTGCCTGACAAATATATAAATTGGCTGAGTCAAAGGAAAGCAGACAGGTCTGGGAGAATCAGACACAGAAAAAGGGATTCAATTCAAACCAGACATGCAGTCATTCTTGAATCCCT
Organism: Sturnus vulgaris; assembly: GCF_052056855.1. Lineage (NCBI taxonomy): Eukaryota > Metazoa > Chordata > Aves > Passeriformes > Sturnidae > Sturnus > Sturnus vulgaris. The sequence continues at coordinate 26,121,529 of NC_142243.1, read as the reverse complement.
TTAAGACAGGTGAAGGCATCTTGAGTAGTATTAATCTGATTTTAGAAAATATACCTAAAAAAGGCCAGATTAATATTTCTGTAAAGGAAACTTACCTCATGAGAAATTCTTCAAGAGGAACTCTCTTGTTCCAGTGGAGAAACACACTTTCTTCTTGGATGGTAAGTTCTCCATTTATTAGGTAGAAGATTTCTACAATTTAAAGCCAAAAAATGTCTGTGGGGCACTGTGGAAGTTATATTAAGAATATGTCTGCATCTCTACCACTATCCATGTAACACATTGCTTCTGCCATTCTTCCCACTTAAATCTCTTTGTCTCTTACTTAGAAATCCCATGCAGTTTAACAAGACCAAGTGCAAGATACTGCACCTGTACCAGGGCAACCTCCAGTATCAACACAGGCTGGGGGTTAAAGCTGGAGAACAGCTCTGATGAGAGAGAACTGGAGGTGCTGGTGGAGGAGAGGCTGAACATGACCCAGCCATGGGTACTCACAGCCCAGAAAGCCAAACGTGTCCTGGGCTGTATGCAAAGCCCTGTGGGCAGCAGGGCCAGGGAGGGGATTCTGCCCCTCTGCTCTGCTCTTCTATGCTCTGCTCTGCTCTGCTGAAACCCCACCTGGAACCCTGCATCCAGCTATGGGGTCCCAGCACAGGAAAGGCATGGGCCTGTTGCAGCAAGTCCAGAAGAGGCTAGCAAGATTATTAGAGGGATGGAGCACCTCTACTATGTGGAATGGCTGAGAATTGGGATTATTCAACCTGGAAAAGAAAAGTCTTCAAGGGTGACCTAATTGCAGCATCCCAGTACCTGAAAGGAGCCTACAAGAAAGTGGGAGATGAATGGTTTACAGGGAAACATAGTGCCAGAACAATGGGGAATGGCTTCAAACTGAAAGATGGTAGGCTTAGACCAGTAATTAGGAAGAAATTCTTTATCTGATGATGAGGCACTGGAACAGGTTGCCCAGAGAAATTGTGGTTGTCCCATCTCTGGGAATGTTCATGGCTGAGTTGGCTAGGGCTTTGAGCAATCTGGACTAGTGGAAGCTGAAAGCAAGGAACAGTGCTATGCAATGTAAAGCAGACTTTTTCTTAACAAGTATGATTAAGGAAGAAAAAGTGTTTAGGAATGGCATATACATGCATGGGATCCAGAAGTGAAGATATATAAATAGAAAGCAGCAGCCATTTTCCAAAGAGATTATCAGCACATTGATGTATTAACTTCATCATACAAGACAACTTTGACAGGACAAGAGCACAGGTCCAATCACTTTGCTTCAAAAAATTTTTCATTTAAGCTGCAAGAATCACAGAAATGGTCCACCAAAGTAATTGATGGACCAAAGCACCTGCAAACTGAGATAAGAAGACTCTGAGATAGAGTATCAGCACTAGAAAATATAATGGTAGGAAAAGAACATGAATGCATTAAGGAGGAAAATTCTCTGTTTAATTAGAGGTTAACATTGGTGCATGGGCATAATTGCATAAACCAGCACAGATAAATTAGGGCTGGAAGTTATAAAATGGTCCTGATTATCAGTGTCTCTGCCACTGCATTCCAAGAGAAGTGACAGGAGCTAATGGCCTATCGGATTTTAGTATGGAATTTTATAAATTTATAACTAGAACTGGAAGAGAGAAAAGAGAACTATCTGTCTTGACTGTGGAACGGGTTAAAAGAACCCTGTGCAAACGTAGAATAAATTGTATGTTCCTTTGGCCTAGAAGTGCTAGCTCAGATTTCCTAAAGCACAGTTATGGCACTGTCATTCTGCTCATAAGCTGTCAAACTGCCTCTTGTAATTTTGCAGGGTTAAATGAATATTCATTGTGACAAATACTGAAATTGAGGAGCCTCATCCCTAACTACCCAACCACTCAAATAAAGGATTGTTCTGAGATTTTGTCTCTTGCCCAGTCTTAATGCATTAAACTATTTTCTACAAGAAAGGCTGTCTTGTGAAAGATGGAGTGATGTATCTCTTCATGTCCACAATGCAGAACATTTGATTAAGCCATTACAGAGTGAGAGCTTTTTGTTCAGAGCATTAAATCAAGCAGAGAATAGTACCATAGCAGTATTTAATATTTTTTTTAAATATTTTGGTTTAAAAGTTATTAAGTTACTTTAAAATGTGATGATTCGAGTAGGTTTTAGCAATGAAATAGTTAAATGCAATTATGTGCATAGGCACAGTGAAAAATGGATCTAGAGCCTATTTTACCAAGATAATTGCACACCTCCTGCATGTAATTTGAATGATTTTACTGGGTATCAATGAACTGCTAAACTTTGAAATAAGATTAATATTGCTATTCTTTTTAGTTCAAAGAAGAAGAAAATATGTAAGGAAAGGACTGTATGGAAAAGACTTTGTGACTTCAATGAATTTTAGCTTTTGGCAGTTTCTGAAAAAATGCTTCCCCTCCAAAAAAGTCACCCTTGTTCATACATCCTAGCTACTTTCAATTTAACTGCACATCAGATGAGCAAGAAAAATCTAAGGTTAAGAAAAGAAAGTTCTTCCTTTTCTGAAAAAGATCTGTGAACAGGGCAACAGCTCTTGAGAGGGCCAGTTTCCTAATCAGAAGCAGTACTACTGAGGGAGGGGGGAAACAACTGGGAAAATCAATGAGACTAAATACTTTGTAGTCTCTTCCACATTCAGCTGGTCCATACGAGTTTAAGGTTAATTTTGCAGAAAACCTTGCTGGCTTTTAGAATTGAACATTTTGCAAAAAATGTGAAACCTCTTGGAATTCCTACTTGTATGTGCTACAAAACATAAAACAAAAATTAGCAATAAAAAAAATGCCAACATTGCTATGCTATAGATGCCCAGCCAGGCTTGTTGGTGGTCTTGGACATGATTTGATGTGCAGTCAGTTCCTTGATCATTGATCACTACATTAAGTCTCAAGAGAATAAACCAATGAAGGTACACAGAATGGCATCTCTTTTTCTTCGTAGGGCAACACAGGTCATGAAAACTCTTTTTGCAGCAGAGCAGGAGCATCTGAGAAATAGTAAAGTAAAGCATAAACTTCAGTCTCTCTCTAGGCAGGAGATTGAAAATGGATCCTTGGCCAGCACTGTGGTTCAATCTGTGCCAGAAACCTCGCACATGTCTCTGGCAGATTTGCATGTGCTGACCCTTTGCCTTCCTCCAGCCTTCATTAAGGCTGTCTAAGTCCCACTGCTGGGTTGAGTTTAAAACAATAACGGGTACTGATCATATCAGTCTGATCATCTAATAAACATGGTTATATGCCCATGCAAATAAGCTAAGCATCACAAAGAAAGTCATATGTAAATGCTCTGGGTTCACTGCTTTTTGTTGTGTGTTTCCAATGCTAAGTTTGTGACTTTCTTTTTTAGACACTGGCTAGCAGCAGCAGGTGTTGCATTGACCTAAAATGACCAATCACAATGCTTCCCTTGGTGTGCAAAGGAAAATAAAAACTATATGCACAAGGAATAGTTATGTATAGAGTTGTTTTTTGCATTAGAGTTTTATAAATTAGTGACAATACTAGTGGAATTGTTAACAGTATTTTATTTATGAGACTATTGATTTTGTTCACGTTACTTGGTTGGAATATCCTAGTTCAAAGGCATCTTTGACTAAATGAAAGATTAGTTCTACAAAACCAAAGAAAATGGTGTATTTCTTTCTTTCACTTTATTTTTTTGTAAAACAAGGCAACAAAATTCCCTCAAAAAAGAACAAAATTCTCCTTGTTTAGCCAAAACAAAATTTGGCTAATGCCCATTTATCTTTGTATCATGAATGGGATTCACACCCACACTGAAGTCAAATCCTAAATTTAAACCCAAAGTCAGACATGAATGAAGCATAAAATGAAGAAAATGCAAATAGCCTAATATCATAGTCTTCACATTAATTTTTGTAGACTTTACACAAAAATATTCTTCTGTGCAGTTAGGAGTTGTAACCACAGTTAATCTCATTCTGCACAATCACAAAAGGAAGACATTTCATAAAATCTTACCCTTTGTTTCATTCCATTCTTAGTTCAAAAACTTGATCCTTTTAAAGAGAATAAACCTCCTGTTGCCTTCCATGAGTCAAGTAAAAAAATCAACCAAAGATTAATTTCCATTTGCCCTTGCTCATCTGTGCGTGATAAAGTCCTTGACCAATTCAGCTGGGATTAATCTGATTCCTATTAATGAATCTATGCAGGTGACGTCTTTAAAAATTCAACATTTTATTAGCTGTAAGACTTCTTTTTTACTTGTATTTTGTGGTATTTGGCACACATAAGTGACAAAACACTTCCAAGGGAAGGATTTTCTGTCCAATGTCATGCTGACAACTTAGATCTCATATTTTTAAAAAATCAATGTATGTATGTTACATTAAGTGAAGTTATAGAAAATATTTTTAAAGTTTGTTTAAGAGATCTATTGCAAAAGAAAATATAAGCAATGTGATGTGAACTCTATATTATTTCCTCTAGAATATATTTCAGATGTGTAATGTCTTTTGGCTCTTTGGGATTAAGTATATTGAAGGCAGGAAAATTATTAAAGGTTAAGTACTGTATTTTTCATTATAAATTTCGTCCCCATAGTAATGAAAACTGAATAAGCAGATTAAAAACTGATTTAAAAATTAATCCTCAAATCTCTTCTTCAAGAGATTTTGGTCTTCAATTAGTAACCTAAGATTTATAAAATTCACATTGCGGAGATCAAGATTTACATTATTGTCATGCCTGTTGCAAATAACCTGACACGAAATGAAAATATTTCCTCATTTTAATATCACACTTAATGAATACAATAAAAATAAATTATGTATTAATTCACTCTCACTAATATTCATTGGGAAGAAATTGTTGTCACACTAATTTATCACAAAAAAAATGTTGTTTCTAGAACAACAAAGTTATTTCTAGAAAAAATGCAGTTCTGACAACTTTCAGATAAGAGAAAATTCAGAAGTAGATGTTTTCATTGACTGAGTTTGAAATACTGGGTAAAATCCTGATCCCATGGAAGACTATGACTAAATGTTCAATGCTTGAAGCAGCATATTTCCACCTGTTTTTAAGAAAAGTTTATTATGTTTGATGCTTTTGAGAATCTCATCTTTTTCTTCCTCACTGGTATGAAACATTTGTAGATATCACCTGTCTGGCAAAATCACTTTAACTGGGAGATAATTTTAGACTTTTTATTGTTTACTCCTTTTTTTGGTTAACCTGAAACAAATTTCTCCTCAAAAATATTTACTACTTTGATAACTAAAATACATTAATGCTATTTTGGTGAAAATACAGACCCGGAGGCCGATATTACCTTTTAAAAAGTGAATGTGAATCTGTATGTCTTAATAAGATGGTTCCTTTTTGCTTATAAGTTTTACAAAAGTAGACTTTTGAAGAAGATAGTTAATTTTACTTTCCTTATTTATATTTAGAGCTAAATTCAGGAAAGCAAACAAATAAATAAACAGCAATAGAAACCACAACCTAAAAAAAATAAAATGCAGAGATTGATTTCCATTTTCAGGGCTATTATCAGTTTAGTAGACCCTGAATACTATAGGTTTTTCTATAGTGCAGTCATTTGTTTCTTTGATAACTATGGAGGTGTGCTTTAGGTTTATTGAAGCGCAACCATACTGAAGTGCATCAGACTTCCTCCCATTTTCCTACCTGCCTCTAGCACTGTTTTATAATATACAGACCATGCCTGCTTATGTAGACAGATATAGACAGAAAATGTACTCTGTAGGTAATACCCTTCTCCTTATTAATCCAAAACAGCCATTGAATTTTCATACTGACAGACTGCACTGAAATATAAAGAATGATCTTTCTTTCTTTTCTGGCTCCATTGTTCATTCAGCTCCAGACATGGTCCATTCAGAAAAGAAATGCAAAGTTGTGGGTTTCAACTCAGTGTCATTCCGTGAATGGAACTTACTCCTACTCTGCTGGGAGATAATAGGAAATAGAATCATAATGTTCAATTATGTTGTCAAAAATGCATCACACACTTCCTCTGAAATAACCTCCACAGGAAAAAGGTCTAACTTGGCCCAGAGGATTACCTCTAAAGATCTGAAAACCCCAGGTGTTGGGGTAGCCTAGGAAAAATTTGGTTTGTAATTTTGATCCATTTCACTACCGCAGTAAAAAAAAAATGAGGAATCTCACTTCTTTTGCTTTTACTCCAGGTTTTGTCACCCAGAGACAGACCTGCCTAGAAGGTAGGTAGTTTTGTTAGTGCATAATGTTGTGCCTAAATGTATATATTATCTCCAAACCCAAATCAGATTAAGTGATTGAATATGCCTTGCAAACAAGATGGCTTATGGTTAGTGACTCAACCCCCAGACAGAGAATTCAGATCATTTTTAAACAACCTCAGTAAAACTTCTGAGATAGCAAGAATCATGATTTTTCCTCCTGGCAATTTAGGGTAAATAGACCCTCACCATTGCATAATATAGTCTAACTTCCAATATTGTAATAATATTTCTTTAATTTCAACCATACTGAGTCCATTAACACACCCTTGGTGAGAGAACACCCTCCAAAAAAAGCTTATTCAAAGATGTCAGGAGAAGGAAAACCCACCATTTCCTTTGATTCTTTATCCAAAAATTAAGCACTGTCACTGTAAAATCACCCTGTCTTACTTTGGAAATGAAAAATAAAATCAGGAAAATCTAGTTTTCATCTTTTGGTGTATAAATCTGTGTCCACTTGCGGTACCTATTTCAAAGACATTATTATACTATTAATTTAATTTTGTACAAATGTATTGATTGACAGAAAAATAAAAAGAAAACTTTAAAAACAAACCCAAAATCATTCTTTTGTAAGAGTTTAACTCTTCTTTGGAGATAGAAGGGCAGATTTACCAAAACAAACTTAAAGCAACATTTACCATTTACATTTCCCAGCACACTTTTGTATTTAGTTAGGACTCCCCGTGACTTCAGAATGGAGCCATAAGAAATCTTTCTGTGAAGCTGGGTCTCACCTGCTCCTGTTTAAACCCGAGTGTCTGAAGTCTTACAGCTTTAGATAGACAGAACAGTTGAAGACTATTCTTCAACCACTCTTCAGCCACTTACTTTTCTCCCTGAACACTCCAGTTATGTTTCTTGATAAGAAGGGCAGTAAGAGTCCAGTCAGACCTTTATATTTTATATGTACGGGTGACATATTTTGGCAAAAGATGGGAAAAAATGTATAGTGGCATTTGAAATGTACTGTGGATGATTAAAAGGAATCTGTAGTGTTCAGTTGCTTTATCACAAACACATAAAATCTGGCTGTCTAAATCAGCACTGTGAGAGGAACAGACAATCACTGACGGAATGCAGGATTCAGGGAAGAGAACATTGTCCTATTTACCAAGGAATTATGAAGCATGCAACTCATTGCAAAGTATTGATTGTTTTAAGGCTTTCTGCTACTCTCTCTTTGTATTATCAAGAAAAGCAACTATCTTGAAATGACAGCTTTGAAGTGATTTGGAAAAAAAAGCATGTAACCTTTTGGTTTTGACATCATGGAAGGATGTCAGTCATGAAACTATTTTGGACCTTAAACGTTTTCTCCTTAAAACGTTAGTCCAGCTTCAATGCTTTATCTTTTCATGCACAAAGGGTAAGTATTACTCTCCAGAGAGAAGGTGAATGGCAAAGAGTACTGTTTGTGTTTGAATTTGCTGACAGTGCACAGCCAAATAGCCAAATTAAAAATATTCCTGCAAATGTGTTAGTGTGCGTGTTTATTTCCCAAATCTCCAAAATTTAATAAGCATCGAACTACAGTTGTTCTGGAAGATATGTCTACTCTCAAATTAGAGATGTACAAATACGTAGCTGAGATACATGGGGAAGAATCTCTCTTGAGGTGGCTTTGTCTTCCACATACTGCACTTAATGCCTGGATGATTAATTCAGAGTAACTACTTAAATTCTAGATATCTAATTTTCATGAGATTATTTTTATCTGGAGTGGCTAGATTTACAATTTAATTCTTTAATCTTTTTGTTAGATCCACCAATGTTCTAATTACCTATAGTATCAATTGATGCAGAGAACAGTTTCACCATGTCCAACTGGTTTTGGATGGCTGACCATCTGAATTAATCACTATTACTGTATCTGATGATCTGAACCTAACCAGACCTAACCTGGGAGTGGTTAAATCAGTGCAAGAGGAATATGTTGTCTTTTGAAAAAAGTTCCATGAGCTCAATTTCACATGTGACAGAACAGCTAAATAAGTGCACTTTGTCTATATAAAACTTTTTTTTCTTTTAACAGAACTTCTCTATCATTTTATATTTTTTACCCTCTGTGAATCCGTGCCTTATTTTCTGTATATTGGGACTATTCTGTTCCAAATATATTAGTTTTATAGAATAATGTTATTATGTGTAGGAAGCTAGGAATCAAAATGTAAACTGTATCTTTTGTATCTTGTTTTTAGGTTTGGTTTTGGGGTTTTGGTTTTTTTTCAGAGATGGCAGTGGTAATTCTTTCTTTTCCCAAATCCCTAATTTTTTTTTTTCCTATGGCCCTTTCATGTTATTCCAATCCAGTTCACACATCTAACACACCCTGTCTGTGCAAGTTATCATATTTAATCTTGCTGCTATGGAAAAGTCTGAAAAGTCTTTATTGTTATGATCTCTCTCATAGCTGAAACTAGGGTTATGAGAGTGAATTTTTTCTTTCCACAAAGACAATTCAAACTCTAAAGGACAAGTGGAAATAAAAAGACTGAAGTCAGTGATGACACGGCTATGATTTGTGCTGCCAAAAGCCTTTAAGAAGTTCTAAGAAACACCGTTTTTAAAGACCACTAAAGCATTTTGTCTTTCCTTGTAAATTCAAAGCGCACAAGCTTTTCTGTTCCCTTGACCTAGCACTGGCACATTTCATCTTACCCAGGATTTCTAGTAGATCAAGAACACTGAAGTCCTGTGGGCTGTTGCTGGTTCAGTAACACATTCTATATTCTGACAGGAATTAAAACCCCATCATTTTCTGTTGTGCTGTTTCCATGTGCACAAATGATAAAAGAAATTAAGATTTGCAAATGTTATTTATCCCATGAACTTTGGAAGAGGCAATAGAAGGGAACACAAATCTCAGCAAGATTGCACTCAATACGGAAAACACAAGTAACTTAATTATCACAGAAATAGACCACAATATCTGCCTAAGGTGGTAATGGCTCTTCCTAAGCTTGCTTAAAATTCAAACACAAATGTCAAATTGCAATGTCTTTTAAGAAAGCTGCATCTTGCTTGAAATTTATTCATATAAGTTTTAAGAAATATCCCTTGGGAAATAGAGTCTCAATTTTTTATTGCTTCAGAAAAAAAAAAAAAAAAAACAGGACGCTATGGGGCTAGAAATGTAAGACCCCAGAGAAAGAAAAGAAGGATTTGCAAATGGCACTGAATCCCAAAGCAGGCACTTTTAAAACTGGTAATTCACTCATTTCTTACAGTTTTAACCTTCTAATTTTCTCTTATTTCCCAAACTGAAATTGAGCCTCTCGCTTTTGAGATCAGGCACTGAAGGGTTTATATTTTATAGTAATAATACTCAAGAAGCAATTGAGATATGAGTGAACATAGTAGCTTATGTTTTCTAAATAATTTGTGGCAATCCTTTCAAAGCAATTCACATAGCCTGCATATTTGTGTGGATTGCTTACCCTCAGATAGTGGCAAACCCCTGCAGTGCATAACCCCAAACCAAAATGGCAATAACTGTCAGACCGTAATAGCTAATTTTATCTGGTATAAATGAGAAGGGACTTTAGAGGATTAAGTGCTGTGAAAGTTGTTCAATTGTTTTCAAACTGAACTGCCTTTTAAACACATCCTCTGAACTGCCTATAGGTAATCCAGTTTCCAGAAGTCATTACTGACCAGCATTTCTTAATGGAAGAGACGCAGCTTCTAGACTGCTAAAGGTGAAACTTTCAAAATGCCTGCTCTCCTGAGATACCCTTCTACAAATACAGGTGGGAGCTGGACAAACAGTATAAGCATTTTCAAATGAAGGAAAAGAAGAAGAAATAGTCGTAGTAAAAACAATAATCAGATTAAAAGGGAAAGAAAGACAAAACCAAGGTACCATTTTGTATACTTTAATCAATGCTCAAGAAATTTATGTTCATTTTAAGGGGGGAAGACTCTAGTCCAGTGTGAAGTTAATACTGCAGTGTGACAATTATTTTTAAACATTAGGTTCAATTGAATCAAGTACAGTTGTTTAAATTAAGAAGCTTAATGACAGAATTTTCATTAAGCACAAAGCTCAAAGGCAAATGAATTTTAAATTATTTCAGAGATTTATTTTATCTGTAAAACCTCATAACCTGCTTTTATGTTATTCACTCTTAGAAAAAGCTATAAAATTAATTCTAAAAAAATAGAAAACACTTAATACTGTAAACAATTTGCATGCAATCAAATAAAGAAATGGTGCAGTGTTAAATTTAAAGTATGACCTTTTATAATCTTGCAGAATCCCTCTGAATTACAATTCATTTTCAATCTTCTTACTACCATACCTTAAAACCAATAATCATCACTGGCTTTCATCAAATATTTTTCAGCATAGCCTAATGACATTCAAGTGTTAGGAAGGCATTTTCAGCAAGATGCAACACCTAATAACAGAAAAATTCATTTTGCAGTATTTAGAAGTTACTGACTCTACATGGAGAAAATTACCCTTGTTCAACAACCCTTTTCACAGGTGAATGCCTGATTATGTAAACATCAGTTTATGAGAACATCAGGGTAATTTCAAGTCTGTAAACAGGACTACAGGAGTAAATTACAAAGGCATGTAATTTATATGGTTGGAGCCTAGAGGTTGGCCAGAACATGGTAGTAACTCAAACAGAAAAGAGTATATTAGGTACTTTGCAGTACTACAATCAAATTTCATATTGTGTAGTTAAGACAAATCTTATATAACTTTACCTATCATAAAAATTAGAGCCTCTTTTAAAGCTCATCATCAAGATTCCTATAATAACCATAGAAAGAGGTATGCCTCTCTAAAGAATGCCTTCATGTAGATGTATAACATCATGACAACTTCGTTTCAGAAAAGGTTAAGTGACACCTGTTTAATATAAAATGGGGCTGATGATAACAAAAAACACTACACCAAGAAGACAGAAAATGTTTAGAAGTAAAGAAGCAATTTTAAAATATAATCATCTTAAAGACTTCTCAGACAATATTTACATTCCATCATCATAGAAAGACTAGAAAAATTTAACTATTGCCACAATTCATAACTAAAATCAAGGAAATGTAACCTCAGATTTCATTTTTCTATAACATAGACTAGTGATATGGGCCAAAAAGGCCTAAAGAAGAATATTTGCATAAGCATTTCCCGGTAACATTCCTCAACTTTTAACCACTACTGGGAAATAAAAAGAGGAGTTCACTGCTTGAAATTTACCAATAAAATATGCATGTCTGAGTGATAGATTATATTGGTTGAAGCCAGTACAAACTGCACTAAGTGTAAGGTCTTGTGCCTGGAAAAGCATAATCTGGGAGTGCAGCACAGGCTGAACTCTACCCAGCTGGGGAGTAGCTCTGTGGAAAGGGGCCTGGGGGTCCTGCTGGACAAGATCAATAGGAATGTACAGTGTCCCCCTGAGGCAAAGAAAGCCATTGAGAAGCTGGGTTGCATCAACGAGGGTTCACCAGAAGAAATTAAGAAATCTTTATCCTACTATACTCAGCACTTTCCAGGCCACAGCTGGAATAGAGTGTTCACTTTGGGTTCCTGCAACACATAACAGATGTGAGCAGACTGGAGAGGATCGAGAGAAGTCCACAAAAATGACCAAAGGACCAGGCAGCCTGGTGTATGAAAATGGCTGAGAGAGCTGGGTAACTTTGGGAAAAGCATGCTTAGGTAAGATCTTATCACCATTACAGCATTTAAGAGGTGGCTACAAAGAAAATGGAGATTCCCTTTTTGCAAGGAGTATCATGGAAAAGATGAGGGGTAGTGGGTAAAAGGTACCCCTGGGGATATTCTAATCAGACACAAGAGGAAAATTTTTCACAATGAGAACAATCAGCCATTGAAATAATCTCCTGAGGGATGTGGTACTTCCCCGACATCAGACAGGTGGAGATCCACCTGGTTCAGATGCTGGTCCCTCTTGCCTAAATAGTGCTTTATGCCGAGAAAGTTTGACCAAAGTGATCCTTGGGGTCCCTTCCAACCTGGTATTCTGTGATTTAATACCTTCTACCTCTGTTTTGGATCTTGATGACTGGACATTTGAAAAGCAGAGTAGTGGGGAGTTAAAATAATGTCTCAGTGTTTTACTCCTTGCATATCACTGAATCACATGTATGAGGACCACAAGATTTTAAAGAAGTTTAAGACTGGTAAGGGCTTTTTATGGGATGACAGAACTTTAAGGTAATTAACAGTTTCTGAATTTAGCAGCTAGGAATTATATTGTCTTAAAGGTAACTGCATGTCTTTTCACTGATTTCTGGTAATTATTGTGGATTTGCTTGAAGCCTTAACAGAGAGGTATAACAAGACATTGTTCATCTTGTAATACTTTCTGTATCTTGAATACTCTGAAGTGTTACAAAGGTGAGATTTTTTTCTAAGCCTGATGTTCTTTAAACAATTCTAGTTTGTGTACATCTGGAAGCCACATATTTCTGTCTTTTCCACAACTCAAAGTATTTGGAATGAAAAATAAGCTAGTTTTAAAAGAACAGAAAGAGTTAGTGGACAAGTCCTCTCATGATGAATAACAGCCCAAAATACATCATAGCTGAGTAAAGGATTTATTTATAACCCCATTGCATTGTAGGTGTTACTTGGGTTTGTCATAAAAGGATGAGACTGCATGGCAGCTGTGTATATTGAAGTTGTGTTGCTGAAAAGAAGAAAGATCTGTAATGGTTCCCTTCACAGAATTCAACAGCATAAATACATTAAAGTTGGAAGAGGCAATGGGTGTAAAAGAAAATAACATTTTCCTCTACCTGCATTAGCTGATGAGACAAGACTTTCATGAAGGCTCTGAAGTTCTGTAAAACTCTGACATTTGCTAAATATAGTTTAATGACAGTGACATTTTAGCCTAATTTGTTCTTTTAATAGTTTTCATTAAAAATGCTTCATTTACTTTAATTTCCCATCTACCTCTCTTTTTTTTTAATGCATTTGTTCATTTGCTACTGGAGAGAGTAGCTTAATCCAAACTTTTTATATTTTCAAAAGTATAATTTAAAATAACAAACATTGCAAATTTGCCCAGATATGGGGTAACAAACTCTAAGAATTCTATAGGATTATTTTTTTCATATATTATAATGACAGTAAGTCATTATGTCCAAGACAACTGTTTCTGTTAATTCATGTGTATAGGCCAAGGGTTATCCCTGGAAACAGATTCATACATTATTATGAAACTGCAATTTATAACACATATTCTTTCCTAAGAAAAATCTTTAATAATGATCTCCTGTAATGAACATGATGAATTCAAGAATCAGACTAGGAGTCTTTCTCTCAAGATCTTCCTACAAAAACAACTCACTAGAATTAGAACTCATAGAATGCAATAAGGAGGTTGGGACATTAAAATGCTATAGGCTGAATATAACCTTACTTGAGGCAAAGAAAAGATTGAACATTGATGTGAGGCTAAAATTCTGAACAGGAACTCAATAAATTCGTATTTTACATCACCATATTACCATCCGTATTCTTTTTGTCCCTGAATCTGCCATAAAAAAATTCTATGCCTCTGCGGCAGTATATGGAGGTTTTGGAAATTCATTGGATCAAATGTATTCTTCAGCTAGATTAAGGATTTTAGTCCCAATCACTTTTGCTGGAAATAGTGGAAGTTTATCCAAGAATCTAAAAATTTCTTTTACTATCATTACCATTCAGTCTACATAAAAGAAAATCTAGATTTTCAGTCTACATAAAATGTGTACTAATTCACATTTCTTTGTAGTTCTTCATCCTAAAACGCAGTTTAATCCCTTGTGTTGATCATCCATCACATTTTTCCCACCGTATTACAAAATTTCTGAGTCTACTCCCACGTGCTTTCACACAGACTTTTTTTGCATCTGCTTTGCTGCTTCACCTTTCCTGAACCCCTGTATCTCACCAGACTGTTCAATGGCTTCAGTATTTCTTTAAATCTGAGTCTTATGCCTTGAGTATAACACACCACTGGATAATGTAGTATTCTGATATTGAAGACTCTGTAGACCTAAAGTCAGTCTGTTTCGTAGGCACAGTTTCCAATTTCCCACTCAAAGTACTTTAAGTGTTTATAATTACTTTTTTAGTGACTAAAACACAAAGCCATTCTTCTTAATTTCTAACTAATCAATTTTCAGATAATACTAAAGTACCAAGTTACCAGTCCCTATAAAATCCTATTTTACTGCTTCAGTTTTGATGGTCTGCTTATTCTTTTTGTGAGATACCATGCAGCAGCATCTTTATAGATGATATCTTCCAGGTGTGTGTCATGAACAAGCATAGTCAATAGACTTTATGATAAGGTCACAAATGAAAACGTTGTGTAAGGACATATATATTTGTTGAAGGACCCTGGTAATCATTTCTAGCTCCTAAATTCTACCTTGAACACAATTTATTGTCATTTTCCATGTAGACAATTTCTTATCCATGTCAAGCTTCTGTTACAAATCCCAGTCTTCTCCTTGAGGTGAGCAGGAATGCATGTATTGGGACTGCTTCTTCAGATTCCAGTCTACATGTTTCAGGGGAATGATTCAATTCTTCAAATTTTCACTGTTCCAAGTCCTTACAAGTCCAGACCCAGGTTCATCTCTTTCTGTTGCCCACATTTTCTAGTGCCTGAGTTTATTCCACACGCTGTCTATCCCACAGAGTCTGATTATTCACATTCTTCACTTGTACATGCCTTTTTATCCTACCAAGCAGAAATATGGGGAGAATTCGATTTCCTTGAGTATGGAGGTGAGTATCATAATTTAATAAAACACAAGTCACTCAGAAGTCTGAGTACTTTTCGCATCTAAATTTGGAGAATAAATTTATCTTTAAGATCAAACCCAGGTCACTGTGAAGCTTAATCTATTAATCCATGTGAAGAACAAGGGTACTATAGCAATCATTTCCACGAAAAAGCTTGCTGACTTCTGAGAAATAGATGTCCACATTTCTGGTCAACAGATGAAAAGCTGCAGTGTCTTTGATGTTAACCCACTGCAGAAGCTACATGACATTCAGCAGATGGACTACAATTTTTCAACACACTGGATTTTAAGAAGCCATATTTAAGCTAGATAGGGAAGTAAAAGAACTTTACTCATTCTGCCAGAGTCTGAATGGAACAATGGTTTGCCTAAGAATTCTCAAAAATAGATGGAAAAGTGTAACAGATGCTTTCATTTTTTATTAAATAGAGACCCATTTTTCAATTTGAAGCCAGAAGATGAAAGAGAGGACAAAAATCAGATGTCAACAAAATGGTTTCAATCATGTAGGTCAGGTTGAAAAAATCACACGCTACAGCTTCAGACTGTATACAAAAGGAGTTCATATGCAGTGATACAAGCCACATATGTTTAAAGCTAATGAGACAGGTTTCATGATTAATCGACAGTGATGAAATAAGCACAGATTCAGTACTGCATGTAATAGCTTCATAAAATTATTCCTTTCCCATTAAATGGGGGGAAGAAAGCATCCATTAAAATATTTTATTTATACTTTTATTTATTGAAAGCAAACCACTAATTTCCTTAACATAGAGGCATAGAAATGAACTATCCATTAGAACAGCATGAACTATCAGCACACATCACTACCAATATCCTCATCTGCAATTTTTCCATGGTATGCCTGCCCTAATTAATGTGGCTTTTCATTCTTATTAATTTAAACCTTTCTTGTTTACTATATTTTAACTTCTTTATGTTCTGCAATTTTTCGATGAGTTACCTGAAACCTGTTCTACCAATTCAAAGGTAAGCTCTACGCTTACCTTTCTTTATGGCAATATCAGCTTAAGGAGTTGCCACTTCTAACTCATGTTAATTCCCTCATTTATATATAAGACAGTTCAAAACGAGATACATGGGGTCAGCTGGTGGCAGGAAGGCTACAGTGAACAGTCAGATGGAAGAACTACTACCAAGCTACTACCATATAAGTGGTAGTGCATCTAAGAAAGATTTTCACCTTTACCAAAGCATTAGTATGACTACACTGTTGTTGACAAGAGAGACAATCCTCTAATCTGGTGATTCAGTCATAAAAGTTTGTTAGGTAACTTAATTACTGAACTAAGCAGTTCATGTTCCTTTACTGGGTTTAGAGAAATGTGGAAAAAAAGGCCACATGGGAGGAATATGGGAATTTCAGAGTATGTAGGGTTGCAACCAGCAAGGCTAAGGCCCACTTGGAACTAAATGTGATAATATATGTCAGGACAACATGAAGAACTTCTTCAAGTAGCAGCCCTTTAATCAGAAGCAAAAGGAAGATCAGGAAAAATGTAGGCACACAGCCAAATGAGGTCGGTGTCTTTGTGATGGAGGATACAGAGAAGACTCAGTTACTGAATGCCTACTTTCTTTCAGTCTTTACTGCTAAAAATAACCTTCACCAATTGCATGCCATGGGGGCAATAGAATACTTGGAGAAAAGAAGATTTTCCCTTTGCAGAGGAGGATCACGTTAGAGATAATTTTGGCAAACTTTACATCCAGAAATCCATGGGCCCCATGAATGCTGAGGGAGCTGGCAAATGTAATTGCTAAGCCCATCTCTATCATCTTTGAAAGGTCATAAAGAGATGGAGAAGTGTCTGAAGACTGGAAGAAATCCAGTGTCACTCAAGTTTCCAGAAGGTAACAGGGAGGACTCAGGAAACTACTGGCCAGTCATCCTCAACTCTAACCCTTGAAAGGTGGTGGAACAGTTCGTCCTGATTGTCATTTCTAAGCACGTGAGGAAAGGTTATCAGGAGTAGTCAATACAGATTCATGAGGGAGAAATCAGGCTTGACCAGGCTGACAGCCTTCTATGATGGCATAACTGGCCACGTAGATGAGGGGAGATGAGGGATGTCTCTCTTGGCTTCAGTAAGGCTTTTGATGCTCTCTTATATAACATCCTTATACATAAGCTCAGGAAGGATGAGTTGGATGAGTGGACAGTGCCATAGACTGAGAACTGGCTCAGGGGCTGAGCTCAGAGGGTTCTGGTCCATGGCACAGGGTGTAGTTGTGGGTCTGTAGCCAGCAGTGTCCCCAGGGGTCAGTACTGGATCCAATCTTGTTCTTATCCATCAGTGACCTTGATGAAGGGACAGAGTGCTCCCTCAGCAAGTTTGGTGATAATAGAAAACTGGAGGAGTGACTGATACCCGGAGTGCTGTGCTGTCATTCAACAGGAATGCTCTCTAGGCCCCGTTCCTAGTTTTAAAGAGGCAAAAAGAGAAAAACATATTTTATTTTACAAGTTTACTGAAGTCAAATCTTGCTGAAGTCAAACTCCTGTTACTCTAATTGGGTGTTTTCAATACAGCCCAAACAGGACAACATACCTAATAAAATAGAAGTGAACACACAACTGAAAAATTCAGTTCTTTTGGTAGGAATGATGCTATAAAGTGGTGGATTAATCAACGGAATCGCTGGAGAAGGTGGTAGAGGGAGGAGGAAGTTAAAGGGAAGGATAAGGAGGCCCCTCTGCTGTGATTTAATATCTTTTGCCATGCAAGGTAATTGAG
This sequence comes from Sturnus vulgaris, assembly GCF_052056855.1. Lineage (NCBI taxonomy): Eukaryota > Metazoa > Chordata > Aves > Passeriformes > Sturnidae > Sturnus > Sturnus vulgaris. Next base: position 26,103,679 of record NC_142243.1, on the reverse strand, counting down.
GAGTCAAGGAGAAAGCCATGTTCATTATGGTCTAACATGAGCTGGTTTGTGAGTATATCTCCCAGAGCAAAGCAGCTAATCAATATAGAGACATTTTTAGGTCTAAATATCTAAATGATAAAAATGGCATTTATTCTTTTATTTTCTCCTTCAATTACAAGTCCCATTAAATAAAAGAAAAAACATTTAAAGGACTTTTTTTCTTGAAACTTGCCTCGATCAATTGTCTAAATATGGTATGTCAATGATACTTTGGAAAATAACAAATTGCCATTGTTCATTCAGACTTGCAATAGCACTTCACTCCTGAATTCTTTCTAATTTTCTAAGAATCTGATCAAATGAATCCCACTTGCTGAACCAATTAAAAATATTATCAGTCATGACTAGAGAAAACTAATTAAGTGCAGAGAATATAGAAAAAAAAAGATTAAAAATGCATCTTCCTTAATTTTGAGTCATTATTGTGCATAATCAGCAGCATTCTTGTGATTGAAGGCACTCCTGAAAAACCACGCACATGATTTAACAAGTGGTCTGATCTAGACATCAGAAATTATTTAAGATTGAAAAATCAGAAATGCCTCTATCATAAGAACAGCTGTAAAGGAGATTTGCACCTAGAAATAGTAAGATATTTTGAGTTCAGTAAAAACAGAAAATGATTGAGGAACTTTGAAGCTTTCTGACTTTTTCTGAGTTAGAATTGGGATAAAATTGTGCACTTATACAAGGCTGTGAAGATTTTCATGCTCCTTCTTCCTTCTTCCTTATCATAAAATCAGAGAATCATTAATGTTAGAAAATGCTTCCAAGATCATTGTGTCCAGCCTTTGACTGAACACAACCGTAACTAAATCATAGCACTAAATGCTACATCGAGTAATTTCTTGAACACTTCCAGGGATGGTGACTCTGCCACCAACTTGGGCAGCCTGTGCAATTCTTGATAAATCTTCCAGTGGAAAAAAAAAGCACTTTCTCACACTTGGGCTATATATCATGATATAGTGATACAACCTGTAGTGAATGAATTATGAGAAAGAGGGTTGGAGGACCACTAGAAGAGAAATGCACAGCTCAATTACACATGCTCACAAAAGTATTAACTCAACTGGATAAGTGTTGGGAATAGTACAGCAATCCTCACTCCACAAAACAAAACATGAACCAAAGCTTAATCCTCTAAATCCAATTTGGCCCAGAACATCATAGGCCCAGGGACAGAGGTCACTTGGACCAGTTGCCTTGAGGTTAGGGCCTGCCTAGCAGTTTGGATTAATTTTGTGGCAGCACTTCCTCAGGCTCTGCCATCCGTGTGGAGTCAGGCAGCCAAGTGTTCTCCTGCTCCTTCGGCTAATGTTGGCACTATTTATGGTTTTGTCAGCCAGTTTCTCAGCCAAAGCAGCCCATGAGCTCACCATATCTGTTTTAGTTTTGACAAAGAAACTAGAATTGCCCTCAGAGAGACTGTAAGGAGGGCAGAAGAGCAGTGATAAAACATGGATATACAACAAGATCATTCAGCTGTGTAAATTGTTACTTTTATCACCTTACTGGTCCAAAAAGACTTGTCAGAATCCTCTGGGTCTCTTATATATAATATATGTTATATATATAAAAAATAATATGCTATGAACAAAGCAAACCCTCAGCATTCTGATCTTAGCTTGCAAAATCCTGCTATCCCAACTTTCAGTTGACCACACCCTGTCATAAAAAAAACCATGAACACAATAAGTTCTCATCTTCTCAAAAGCAAATATTGCAGATGTTTTCTGTCCCTCTGGAGCACCATCATGGGAACCCAAAACCATCTCTTGACACAAGTATAGAATCACTTGCTTTCCCCTCTCTCTGCTCAAACACTAGTTTTGTTTTACTTTTTGCCATCTGATGATAATTCCATCAGACTGATTTCTCTCCTGTACCTCAGGTGCTGTTTTCTCTGTGAGCATTAACCATGGTATCCAAAGAGTTATATTGAAAAATGTAGTATTTACAAAATATGTGCAAAAAACAAAAGCCTTGAAGAAAAGCGCATATTAAAATGATAAAACAGCTTATGTGTGTGATACATATGTATGAAGCTTGTTCACAGGGTGTGATGAGTCTGATAGTTCTAAGCTTTGTCTGGAACTGATAGGTGTTGCTCTCTTCCTGGAATATGCTATTACCTTGCCTTCCCTTGTCTCCAGTGAGAAATGGAAAGAAGGAAATAAATAATTTCTGATTTATTTGCTACCAACAGCCAGGAAAAAAATTACAAGGTTGAAGATTCCCCATAACTTGCTTTGCATTCAGTCAGGATAAAAAGCTTTTGTGCTCAAAACGTTCTTACCTGAATAACTGGGGCGTTTTTTGTTTGTTTGTTGTTTTTTTTCTTTGTATTCCTAATGTGTTCAGCATGTAAAAATGTTCAGACTGCCAGATTGTAGATGTAGAGCCTAGAGAGCATTCCATTTATTTGCCTGAGTTGGATGGTTGAGTTGAGGAGTTCAGCTAGTTGAGCTCTCTCCTTTGCATGGATGGTGCACTGAAGATTTCATACTCCTGTTCTGGCTTCTTAACCTTCCATCTTTTTGATGCTAACAAACCTTCAACCACTATAGGAGGCACCTAATGTTGATCACTTCCTAATGTCCCTGTCCTCTTTCTCCTCCCTGTCTTCTTCAGAATGTGGGGGAAAGTGGGTCTCTGATTATCAGCAAGGATGCTGAGTGACAAATTAGCATCAGGATTGCATCAGGGAGCTGTGAGCAGTCAGACACAGGACAATGGTCTCCTGGCAAGGCCACAGTGACAGGGAAGGCCAGGAAGCCCAGTCCACAGGATGGATGGGGTCACACGGGAGACTGAGCACACACTTCACTGCTGTCCATCCGGGAAGATACACAGGCTGGGGCTGGCAGTAAAGCCTCTTCTTAAAAGCAGCTCCCAATGGAAAGGAGAGGCTGTCCCTCACATTCAGCTTTCATCACAACAGCTTCTATCAGTGGTGACCTTGGGCTCAGCCAGCTGAGTGCCTTAACTCAGCCACATAAACTCCAGGAAAGGCTGAAGTTTGCTCCAGATCTTCAGACAGGCTGTGAAATACACAGGAACATAAGAAGTTGGTTGATACCTTTTTGAGAGTGTAAGTTAAATTAAACTACTCATTTCCCAGGCATCTTGCTATTATGTCTAAAATAGGCTAAGATTCTCAGATATAAAATGTCTTAGAAGTGAACAGCATTTTTTCTTTTCAGGAACTAGGTACTGAGAAAGAATTTGAACAGAAATTATGATGAATTTAAGGGCTTTCCTAGAGCACAAAATAGGAAGTATAACACAGATCTCATGAGCAGAGATTAATGGGTTTTCTCATTTGGTAGCTTGAAAAAGAATGAAAATAAATAAAGAGAAGACTATCCAGCAAAACTACTCTACTCCTGCAAATACCCATTACTGGGTATTTGCAGAAGATTAGGTGGACCAGGACAGCAGAATAAATCCAGAGTAACTACTGAAGACAATGAAGTTACTCCACATTTATACCAGTTTAAGTGAGAAAAGGAAAAGGTCCGTTGAGTATAATTGAATCAAGGAGTTTTCCATTAAGTCCAAATGACTTTCACAGCAGGAGACTCCTGAAAGCTCAGAGGAGAGCAGCCATTTCAGAACAATAACATCTCACTTTTGTTCTGCATTTAAGTCTTTACAGTTTGGACACAGTGTTTTAAAATATGCTCAGGATGTGCTGGTTTTTACATTAGCTATATTTGATGTCAAACATTTGAATTCCAAATATTTTATATAGATATTTACTTATATTTTCTGAATTTTATGTCTTAGGGTTTTGTTGGGGTTTTTTATTTTGTTTTTATTTGGTTTTGGGGTTTTTTTTTGTTTGTTTTTTTTTTTTAATTACTTTTGTTATTGTACAATTTATATGGACTTGACTACTGTATGTTTTACATACTTTCTTTTGTTCATGTGTGATTTCAGAAATCCAAAGGTTTAAAATATTCTGTTGTCTTACTGAAAAATTAAACGTGTGACTAAAAGCAAAGTTTAAAAAGTCAAAATCACAATTGATTTGGCATAGTACAGAGATGAAGTATATTAAGAAAAACCTGTTAAAGTTTGTATTTATTTCCAACTACTCCAAAGGTTTGTTCTTTCCGAAGGTTTCTTTTGGAGATGAGAGGGAATTGGGTGCTTGTTTGTTTGTGTTTTCGGGGTTTTTTTCGTTTGTGAGCTCCAGTTTGGATATATATTATCTATCTACCCATTAGGAAATACCTGGAGAAAAATTAAATTTACAGAGATGCACATACACAATGATTTAATGAATAATTCCTATACCTACAGCTATTAAACAAAACAGCAAAGGAAAAAAAAGGCATTTAACTATTTCTAAATCTTTACAGTTTGCCTATATGTCCTCATATTAACAAGACAATTTCTGGCAACATATAGATGGGAATTTTGCCCTGGCCACCAGTCCCTCTTGAAAATAGTAATACTAATTGCCTAAAGAAGAGTTACACATTTTTTATCATAGCAACAGTTTCTGAATACTTAAATATGTAAATATGTGTATGTAGCTATATATGCACATGCAGTATTGATGATTATACACATATATATAATGTTCTAATATCTTTAATACAGTAATGCCTGTACAATGTTATGAAGAAGTAGAACTATATTGAAATGCTAAAGCTAGCACTTATTTATTTATTTATTTATTTATTTGAATTTATACAAATATTAGTCAACCAATTATTGGAAGATAGATTACACAAAAATTGAGTTTGGTGATTACCAGGAATATTACAGTTATTAATTTTTAAAGCTAGATTCTAAAATTAAGCAAGACTGCTGAAAGCAAAGTAACAAAGTAATTAACTGTGTTTTCTTTTTTAATTGAAAGTGAGAATGTAGTTCTGGCTCAGCAGCTGTGTCTCTTTACTTCAGGTTTTACTCTTTTTCATGAAGTAAATCCTTTTCATTTGGCTGGCAGAGACAGTAAGCAATGCTGTCTTGAGTTGACAAGCAACAGAGCACACTACAAGAGGCCGTGCATTTCCTTTTCTAGAATCAGACTATATTTAGGCACGTTTTCTTTCTCCACAATGAAAGCCTGGTTAAAATATGCCTTGCTTTTTCAGAGTATGATTAATTTCTCCTCCCGGCTTCAGCCACTCAACCTGATTTACATGAATCTGATTATTTGTTGCACTATTTTATGATTAATTATCTAATTTTAAGGAGTGATCAATGAGGAAAGAAAGCAGGTTTTCTCTTTGCACATATATGTTAAAATTTTAATGGTGTCTTTTTTTTTTTTTGTTCTTATCACTCTCTTATCCCCTAAAAGAGAAAAGAGATGCATGAAGGTCACTACTGAAGATTCATAAACCATTGTGAATAATGTCAGAACTATAATTTAATTAGCGGCCCATCTGTCACTTTCTGTTTGATGAGCACTAAATGTCCAATTATCATTTAATATCTGCTCTAATCAGCTCTGGCAAATTTCGCAGGCACACTAGAGATGACATTAATAGATGGAAGTGAGACTACCTTTGCAACATTATCAGAGAGAGGAAGCTTGTGCAGTTTTGACTTACAATGGGGAAGGCATGAATTCATTCCAATTAGCAGCAAAGGCCTTTAATGCAGATTCTGTTACTGCATATTGCTAACTAAAGCTTTTAGTTGATTTTTTTCCAGAGTTTGGTAAAACACTTTTAATTTCTATGGAATTTTTTATTTTGTTGGTGTCCAGAAATAATGTTAAATACTACATTGCCAAAACCTCTATCTTTTATCTATTGTTTTAATGAATTAGTTTGCACCTTTTGATTCTTCATTCTATTTCTGTCATTAGTCCTTGCAAACAAAAGACCTACAGGGTTCCTTATAAAGAAAGGAAAAAATCTGTTGAATATATGTGAGTAGATTAAATAAAAATCCCAAGCAAACAAATGAGAAAACCAACCTGAAATACACAATACAGACAAAGAAAATTACTGGAATATATTTTTAGTCATTTGCTGTGACAGAGGACTAATACCCACCATGACCTTTTTCTGGTAAAGGAAAAGCAAAAGAATAACTCTTTTAATGAGAACCTACAGCACATGTGTCCTTTCAGACAATATGCAGAAAATGACCACATACTAAAAGCATGGAATAACTCGCTGATAAGGCTGATGATCTATGAAATATGTATTGGCAGCATCCTAAAATGTACTTTTTCTTCTGCAATAGAAAATTAAAAACCCTACTTCATCCACACCTTTGGTCAAGGTCAGGCAGCCTATACCTTCTCAGATTTGAGATCAATAACGTAAGTCTCTGAAAAAGGCTTTTGTCTTGTCAAGATGCTTCCTCTAATAAGTAGGAACTGCTCATGTAACTCTTTAAATTTAGTCCCAACTCTAGTTCAAAGTGAAATCCTTCACCATTAAGAAATAAAATATGGCCAAAAATCTACTGTTTGTAATATGACTGCATTGGTTTGATGCTGAGTAGCTAATAAGATTGGTGTTGCTGCCTGGCAGATCCACTGCAGTGATAAAATAGTCAGCTAAAAGATATAAAATAAGTCCCTTTTCCATCCTGCTATATGTTTTGGCAGCAACTCAAAAGCTAGAATGTCTTTTCTGATACTTCCATATTTCTACTAATAAGATTGAATCTGAGATTGTACCAACTACAGCTTGAATTTATAAGAACATGTTAGGATGTTACAGTCTCCTTAACCCTTCATTATTCTGCCCAACCCAACATGCATTATAGCACTGGCTATTTAGAAAACAGAAATCTGCTGTTGGATGCAATGCAGGTTCAACTAATGCCCATGAAGAAGAATTCTCATTGTGTGTGTCCTCTCAGGTTTCCTGTAGTTTATAACTTTTTAAACCCGCTGTGGACATGAGGCACTGATTTAATAGTAAGCTTCTAAAAATGAGCACAAGACATCTCTGAATCAAGGCATAACAAATGGATTTTTGCATAAGGACAAATTAGCAAGAATATACACAAAGCAAACTAGTATCACCCCAGGGGAATGAAAATGGAGGAGATTATAAGTCCCCAGAGTGATTGATCCTCATTTTGCGTCCTGAGCTTTGGCTCAGAAATTTGGCTCTAGACACAGGTCTGAAGAAGATATAACTCAAATGCAAGGATTTGTTCATGAGAATCTCTGGAAAGAAGCAGTCCACTAGAACTAAAGACAAATCCAGCAATGAAAAAAATGGTTTTCAAGGACTTTGGAGAGACAAAGAAGTGTCTTGATTCTAAAGACAATTTTAAATGCCCTTGAGAATTAAAAGAAAGAATTCAAGAAGAGAGGACGTTGTTTGCATGCAGCATTGATATAAACAAGGACTAATATTAAGGTCTCAATCAGACCTTTTCCTTTGGATAAAGTATAACAGAAATCTTTAAATATCTGTAAAAGATAGACATTATTGTAACATAGAGTCTTGAGGACAATAAACTGTCTCTTCATGTGTACGTGATGTCTGAGCATCACTGTGCAGTCTTTTGTTTCTGATTATGCAATGGACAGCTAAATAAACTAACCATATGGAAAAATAATACCAGGTATATTTTAAATTATTTTAAGAAGTCATTTTGGCTCCTATTCCCTTATGTAACCATAGGGACCTGTAGATATACCTCAAGCATCTCTCACTATTCCGTTTGGTTTCACAGGCATTCAGATGGGACTTTTCCATTGTTACTCTCCCCATCTGTAGAAAGAACTGGAATAAGCAGGCATAAGTACCACCGAATTTGCACACCTTGAAAAAAATTTAATGCAGCATTGTCTTGACTACACTTTTTTTCTGAAAAAGAAGCACTCAGTCACACAGACTAGTGAATAGCTAAATATTTTACACAAATTTTGACATTTTAAAAAAAATGCTGACATCAGCACTTCCTTTAGTTCCACAGTCTTGCTGAAGTTCCTCAGATGTTGTGGCAGAGATGAGTTATATCTTGTCATGCCCTCTCTGTGACAGTATAATGGATATCTAAATCCTGGTGTAAGTTCTGCCTTGTAAGCACAATGGTAATCCAACTAGATATTTCCAAATGCTTTATGTATCATTTAAAAATTTGTTTAATTCTGTGGAAATTTAGTACTAATTTAGACCCATATCCAGAATTAGTTCTGGATTACTGAAAATACATATTCAGGAAAAGGTAATTTTCTTTAAAAAAATCATCTCATACCTATTTTTTCCCTATCTCTTTGCAGTATATATACTTTTAAATCTATACAAGGAATGACAGAAAGTCAGTTAACACCTATTAATAGTTTAGGATTGCTGATATAACAAGACATTGTTCAATATGATAAATTATAGGTGTGGACCTTCGCCAGGGAAAAATAAAAAATTTTCTGTCTATATAATGGAGAACAGCACTTAAGGTTTAAACACACCCAGGTTTTCTAAAATATGAAAGAAGCGCATTAAAAAGAAGCAGAACACCTCTAGTATGTTCTATAAAGAATGGCAGGAAAAAGTGTCCTGGGGAAAGTAGCTTTCACTGGTCAGATAAATATTTTTCATTAACATTAGATCCTGCTCTGAGGGTCAGTGCTTAGACACAGTGTTAGATGAGTATGATATCTCACCAGCCTAAAGGTTAGGGTTTTGGAGAGCTTTTAGCACTGGTTTAGCTGAGGGATCTTAACCTGGAAGACCACAAAACTAATGATATGCATCTAAATTATAAAAAAGGTCTGGGTTATTTTATGACTTAGTCCATTAGCACAACAGGTCCCAATGCTATTCTCATTTCTCTTTCTAAACACATCTTAAGTTTTACCATTCTCTATCATTGCGTTATATTCTGTAATATTTTTTCAATATTAGACACTATATGAATGAATTAATAAGTTTAAAATTACTACAGGGGATCCTCTCTTCAGATAATGTAATAAAAGTGTAATAATAAATTTTTTATTTTTAAGAAACAAATTAACAGGAGAAAAAAATAGTTTCCAGAGCATTGTTCAGTCATTTGTCCAGGACTTCAGTATAACTCTTTCACTTCAAGCAAGTTATGAAAATCAGTCAGCAACCATAAATTAATGATGCTTTTCAGTAGCATGCTATGAGAAAAATAGATATTAAAAAAAAAAAAAAGAGAGGAAAACAAGCTAAAAAACCTCAACAACAAAAATGGAGTATGACTTATTAGAAGAAAAAACGGATGTAATTAATAGAGTTTTAGAGAAGAAATACCAGCCAGCAGATAGTGGGCTGGAGAGTATACCAATAAAACACTGAACTGGCACACTACCACTGGTACTGCAGGTAACCCTGGAGAGTGTTGCTTTACCTCTCTGTTTTCCTGTGCACCTGCTGCCTATTCAGGAAATTTTTGTGGCTTCTGTTTATGAAGGACATGGCCTCGTTACCTTTGATGTCAATGGTCAAACCATCATTACTTGCTTGGAAGCAGATGGGACCCATATGGCTTGCTTGCATGATCATTGCTCATGTACAACACCCACAGAGCTAACAGGTTTCTAACTGGGATGAATTGCATTGTGACAAACCGTCAAATGAATGAAAGAAGCTAAAAAAATGTGAAAACTTTGTAGGAAGCAGTGAATTTTATAACCCTCTTCTGGATACATCATGGCACCTTACACCTTTTGAAAGACTCACTGGAGGAATGAATTGTCAGAGGCTATAATGGGGCAATGAATAATAACAGGATGATATGGGGAAGGCCTGCTACTGTGGAAGGTGAAGCAGTAAGAATTATTAGAGAGCTATTACTCTCTTGAGTTGTTATTGTATGACCCTGATGATGTCACTCTCCACTTAGGAGACCCCTGCTTCTTCTGGATTGTGAAATGTTATGGTTGTGAAGTGCACTGCTCCCAACATCTGAACCCCAGTGTTACTCTCTCCAAAGCAAAAAGGAGAGTAGTAGATGCTGCTAAAGAGCATAAAACTAAAACCAGTTTTCCCCAGCTATGGCCCTGAGTGTATTAATCTTGAGAAGTGTCAAGTGGAGTGCTGAACAAAGCACCTAGGAGTAGGAAAAGGGGGGAATTCAGGGTGAGGAGACAGAACTGCTGTCTGAACAGTTCAATATCAACTGCACTTAAAGGATGTGGCAGCAGGATACACAGCTGTGAAGTTCAAAGCTAATATGGACTAGGCATGCTTGAGAAAGGGTGTAGCATCTGAGTGCAGCAGCTAAGCCTTGCTACGAGGCAGGGTTAATTAGTTGAAATGAGACAAGCTGTGGAGCTAAAAGCCTCTCAGACAATAAACAGTGTGTATAATATCAGCAGAGATGCATTGTGTCATCTAGATTGAGTTTGCTCACCCTAAACTTGGAGAATCTCAGGATGACCTGCAAGCAGTGCTGTCCAGAGGTGCTTTTTTTGCTAACAGCCTGCCAATGACTAGTTAAGGCAACAGATCTCATATTCCTAACTGGTAGGAAAAACTGGTAGGAAGGACAAACAGCTTTGTAGTTACAAACTCAGGGCAAGCAAATCAGATATAGCAATAACATTTAAATATGGACACCAAACCATTGCTTCAACCCTTTCCAGCTTTCTGTAGCTTCACTCCTTCTCAGTATGTATTTCTCTTGATGAAAACAAACACAGGTCTTAGGTGTATTTTTATCATGCACAGTGCTTCAGTTTGGATGTGAAAAGTCTTTGATGGTTTGAGCAGTTACTCTGAGAATCCAAGGCCTGGCATTGACGCCTAAGATTTGTAGCTTTTATATTTTTCATATATTTCTGGCTTTTTAGATTGCTAATACTGTAGCTTTGAGAACTTTTCTTGCAATTTCCCCCTATATTTAGGAACAATAAGCTAACCTTCTAAACACGTTCCTAAAATATTGTTTAGTCTTATTCCAATAAGAGAACCAACTACAAGGATGTTCTGTTTTCCAACCAGAATCTGGGAAGACATAACAGAAGTGGGCCAAAGAAGTCCCTGGGCCCCTTCCAGTGGGGCAGGACCCAGGAAATTATTACCTAACTAACTAAACTTCTAATTGGACAATATATTAATACTTATCCACTAACCTTAGAAAAATTATAAAATTACTGTACCATGTGCAGTTTTTGACATATTTTGTACCTGAAGGATTTCAAGTAAAGGTTTGCTTTTATATTTTCACCCTGACTTTGTTTGGGAAGATTTCTTCTACTTCCAGACAGCAACACTGACAGCAGGATTTCACACTTAGCAAGGAAAACAGTACCAGCTTCCTCCTGTGGTCCCAAATTATCACACACTGTAGAGATATTTTCATGTTAGGCAATAATATATTAGTTTAGGAAATCAAGTTTTAACTTACATTCATGAAAACAAGTAGCATCTTTAAACTTAATGTAATGGTCACCTATAATCAATGTTATTAGTTTCACCAGCTGTCCATGACAAATTACATGGAGAGGAAAGAGATCAAAACAAGACAGAATGGAGAGTTACCACAGCTACATTTTCAAGAGAGAGGTATTTATGTTTTGCCAACCTATAATTTACCTAGAAATGTTGTAATGTGTACCTGATATTATTTATTTATATTTGCATAATCATCAATCTGCTTAAAAAATAAGTGTATGAATTATATATACAAGATATGGGCACATAGGTATAAAGAATAAAAAAAACCTTCCAAATTTACAGCACCTTTAACTAATAATACAAAATTTTCTTATTCATGTACTTAATTTGTAATTAATTGAGTGAGAGATCTTTCTTTTTGAGACATCTTTCTTTTTGAACGTTAAATGTTTGCTCTTCTCATTTTATAAGAATCATGAAGATGGTGACAACAACATAACCTTGCAATAGCTCTCAGTGCTATCCTGCTATGACAGAGTCATAGAAGCAGGAGATACAAATACGAACTTCAGGCTCTCCCTGTGATGAGTCGTAGATGGTGAGACAATGGTGTAGATGAAGACTCAATGCTGATGACAATGACATCACAGTGATGTTGTTGAGATGACTGTCTCATTATCTCAGGGAGTTTACATGCAGATTCATGAAAGTTTTAACTTGTGTGTATAAACGTCTTTGATGTTCCCCTTTTGTGAAATCTAATGAGTTTTCAAGACTTAGGGCAAGGCATCTCTCACAGAGGTCACCTGCTCATGCTCAGTACCTCTGTCACAGCTCATGAAGCTCCTTAAATAAATTTTAGAAATGACTGACACTATCTGAACAAGAAATTTTCAGAACACTAACAAGCACAGGCTTCGTAACTAGCTAGCAAATCATCATCATTACAGAGGCATGGGTGCTTAACTTCAAAAGGGAAACTCAAACAAGCTTTCATTTTTCTAATGGATTGAGAAGTGCTACACACTTTCTAAAAAACCCTTCCCTTGTTGCATGTCAAACTGTCATTAATTTTTCATGTAACTGATGTTTTAAGAGAATTCCTCTTTCTCTGTTTAGTTATTGTAACATTTGAATCTGCCCTAAGTAGATGTTCAGTTTGGATCTTTTGATCTTTTCCTTTGCTACTTTTAAGGACTCATTATCAATGCAACTTCCTATTCTTTCTAAATTTTACTTGTGTTGTCCTGCCCATTTTGGTACAAACCCTCTTTTATTCTTTTTCTTTTTCTTTTTCTTTTTCTTTTTCTTTTTCTTTTTCTTTTTCTTTTTTTCTTTCTTTTTCTTTTTTTTCTTTTTTCTTTTTTTTTTTTTTTCTTTTCTTTTTGCTTTTCCTTATGCTTTTTCCTTTTTTTCCCTCATGCCAGACTATCAATATAGTAGAAAAGAATAGAATAGGTCCTTCTTGAAAGGGATTATCTGGTTCAACTGCTTGACTACCTCTGGGCTGACCAAAAGTTAAAGTATATTGCTAAGGGCAGTGTCCAAATGCCTTTTAAACATTGACAGGCATGGGCCATCTAGTAAACCTGTTCCAGTGTTTGATTATCCTCTCAGAAAAGAAATGGCTCCTAATGTCAAGTCTGAACCTCTCCCAGCACATTGAATCATTCTCATGCATCCAATCACTGGATACCAGGGAGAAGAGGATAGCACCCTCCTCTTCACTTGTCCTAAGAAAGTTGTAGACAGCAATGACTTGGCCACTCAGTCCATTTTTCTAGGCAAATTAGGCAAACCAAAATCCTTAGCCATTGCTCACAGGACATACAGGTCTGCAACTTCAGACCAAAATACTGTGTGTACCATTAAAAGTAATGTATGTGAGTTGTCAGGCTGCTGGATTGCTTTGTTCTTTTTGCTTGTTTGGTTTGGTTTGCTGTATGTGTGGTGGCAGAGATGGGTATGAATGGTTAGGTTTGTGGTATAGATAGTTAAGTATACAGTGAAGAGGGAACCTGAAGTTTGGCTTGGAATTTAAAATGGAAAAAAAATCTAAAGATGCACATCAGTGCTTTAAGAGGGGAAAAATTACCTATCAGAGTATTAAGAATATGGATAGAATGCTATAAGGTTCAAAGAAACTGCAGTGACTTCTGTCCTCTTCTCTGCCAAACCCCACTTTCTGACATGCAAGGTAATCTTAGTTTTTTCACACCTCCCTAGAGGTTTTTTCCTAATTCCTAATGTCTTGTCCCTATATTGCTAGAAATATACTTTGAGGATTTTTAAGAAATCCATATCTTTCTTCAAATGGGGAAATTCATTCCCTAACTCCACTAAAGGCTTCTCATATATCATAACTCCAGGCAAGTGTTTTATAGTCCACTGAAGAATTCGGGCAATTAAATCTTCTGTTTTTTTCATTTCTGATGAAAACTTGGTCTTATCTGAAAAGATACTGGTGCTTGGCAGTTAGAAATTCCAACCCTCACTTGTTTTAAAGTGGAGGTCAGAATGAAGGGGATAGTGTAAGACTCTAACACTTACAGGAGACCTTGAGCACACATCTTGAATAATAGGCACAGAGTTGAGTTTGCATGAGTCCTGCAGGAAAAAGGTCCTTGATCAGTCATGCTGCTGCATTCAACATGAGCTGCAATCTGTAAGCGGTTTTCAAGGGTAACTCCAAATAAAGCACCTTACGGTAATACAGCCTGGAGGCAAAGATCAAAGCTGAGAGCTGGGAGGATATAAATACACTTCCTTTACAAATGGCCTGATGATTCTTGAGCTGTCTGCTTAAATACTTCCCATAATGAAGTAACAGAAAGTAGTGCAGCAGTGACAACAGCAGAAAACAGAACAGGTGTTTTCAGCTTATTTCTGCCATTTATCCTGAGCTCAGTGCCTCCAGATTCTGGTATTGAACTTTCATATTTCTTGAGCAAAAATCCTTAATTTAGGAAACATAATTGCCTATTGCTTAAGCAAAATTGCCCATCAGCCTCTAGTCCTTGGAGTGACCATCTGGGAAAAGAAGTTCAAGCATACTTGATTCTGTGAAATACTGAACCACAAAACACTTTTTAAATAAATTCACTTAAAATAATCCACAAAGAGGTATAAAAATCACTTTATATCTAAATTTTCTTTTGAGAACAAGTAATTTTCATATGCATGTCCATTTTATTTTTTGTCATACAGATGTTGGTGCGTTTGTTAACTTTATGTTATACATACTTTCTCAGATTTCTGTTGTCTTTATATTAGTTTTCTGTTGCTATGCTAGATGTATTGAAAAAATTTTGAAACTTTTATAACATTTATACACAGAATCACAGAGGAATTAGAGAATTTCATGGGGGTTAAGAATTGACATTGCACTTAAAATAAGTACGAAATGTACCTTAGCTATCATTCATCAGCTACATAGTTCAGAAGGCCAAGTCTAGGCTTCCAGTTGGGCTTGGTTCTATGGAAGTTCTCAAAATAAGTTAAGAAAGAAAGCCTTTTGAAGAGAACCTGAAAGAAAAACTCAGGTTTCCGAGTTCTTTGAAGTATCTTTAATATCATTCTTGAAAGCATTTCAGGCTTTTCTCTTATTACATTGTAGAATTCCACTTATTTTCAAGTTGTAAGTCACATTTCTAGAGCAAGTTCAATTCTGTCGTTCAGAGTAGATATACTAACCAAACAAATGGAAATCTCAATGGATGTCAAATTTTTACATTTGTACAAGTAAATTTACAAATTATGAAAAAATGCTCATTTATGGCCTATTCTTTAGTTTCTGCTTTAGTTTGTGGTCTCAGTGTTTTCAGCAAATTTTGTAAGTATTACAAGAATTTTGCTTATTATGACAAATAATATCAGTATAATTTATCATCATTTTTTAAGTAGACTGACTTTGTTTTTTGTTCCATTCTCCATGATTTTCCTTCCACAGCTTTTCCATAACAGGAGCCGTTGAATTGCAAAACGTGTTTACAAAGCTGTCTTAGAAGCTGGATGAACATGCAGTAAAAAATCCACAGAAGAAACTTAATTCTGTTCATACTTTCCAACTGCCATAACCTTTTCTCATCAATATCTGCTTTTTATGCTGCCTCATGTACTAACTGTGAGCTGAAACATCTTTTCACAAAAAAATAAAAAAAATCCTTTCCTGAAAGACACAGTTTGGAATGGAAGCCATCTCCTCAACCACTTTCAGATATCTGCTAAGTGTCTTGCTTTAATGTTTTACTAAAACAGCTTCAAAACACATCATGTATGCTTCTCTTGTTCCTTCTGACGTGATCCTTATTTACTCTATTTGCTGGCTTATTTTTTCTTTTGTTTAATAATTCCTAACCAATCTGTTGCTACCTTTTTTGTCTTTTTATTTTTAGAAAAGCAACTTTTATAATTTTATTTCAGCATTTCCTCTTTAAACCATGCCACCCACTCTTTCTTTTTGTCTTTCTTAGACCAGAAAAAATAAAATTATTTTTATGGGAAACCATTCTGTCATCATAATCATTGCCTCATTCATCCATCATCATCACAAGATTTAATGCTCAAGAATTTTCTGTGACTTTCCACTCATTAGATATCCTATGTTGTAGGAAGTGTACTTCTGGAGGATTTTTACAAAGTCATATATATTTCTTTCAAGTCCATTTTCTATTCTAATGTCATTTTTTTGTCCTTCCAATTCAAATCTTTCTTATTCAGATATGTATATTTTTATATAATGCTGATTGTTTGGGGTTTTGGTTTGGCCTGGTTTGTTGGGGTTTTTTTTGAAAAATAGACTTTTGAAAAGTTAATGTCAAATTGGAATCAGCTGACTCTAAGTTATAAAATCTTTCTGCTGGGCTCTATACAAGAAGGAAAGACTCCTTGAAAATGTAATTGTTATTTCTAAAAGGGATTCAGGAATCTCACTCGGTATATCAAAAGGGTACAAGAATGGCATCTTACATCCAAATAAGATGTGTCTATAGAACATCAGCTTCTGCCTGCTGGGAGAAAATAAGGGGGACACATTTCTGTAAGAATAAGCAGATTCTCACTGCACTGGTCTTTACAGAGTGAAGGGAAATAGAAAGTTCCTAGTTGCAATCAGCTTGATATAATAGATACATAATGTATCCACAGAGACACAGAGCAACCTTGCTTGTTCCCAGGACTTTCTATTTACTATACTCGCTCCTATAAATTGTTAGGCAGACTAACACTTTCTGTAGCAAATCTGCTGCTTACTCAGTACTTATTTTGAATGATGCTTGTATATGTGCAGGGGACCAGATGTGTCCTTTCCAAGTGTTAATGAGGAATTGCCATGGATGTATTTCATAAAGGCAGCCTCAGTCCCTTAAAAAAATTATTTGTCATCCTGGCAGTAACTGGTGAGAAAAGTATGCACACAGGACATTTATTTTCTTCTCAATAGTGTAAGCAAAGGTCAGAGGTTCGGTCTTCACTTTACACTGTCTTTGTTGGCTTAACACAGAACAATGCAAAGACTAAAGGGGGAGAAATGTTCATTTTTTTTGTCACTTGCAGTGGTATCAGTGGTGGCCAAAGAGTGATAGAGGCCAGAACACTTGATAATTTGCCCGCAGTGATGCTTGTACTCCTTGAGAGTTGTTTGAATTAAACACTACCAACCAGGGAAAAATCAATAAAGTTGTTTAAATGGTTTCACAGGGGCCTTTGTGATGATTGAATATTACTCTTCTTACAAGACCAATAGCTCCTTCCTTTTTTTTTTCAGTGCATGACCAGTAACTAAAGTAATTCGGTATAAGAGTTCAAATGAAAGCTGAGCATCTTCTCTTTTTACTGTCTTCTTCTACTGACAAATAGTTTTTATTTACCTTTTTTTTAACTAAGTAGAACAAATCAATAAACCTCCCAGAAGCAGCAACATTAACATTCCAAATCATCCTTATTTCCAGCTAGATCTGCAGAAAAGGGCAAGACCAACACTGATTTACACCATCTGAGGATCTACTCCAACATTTCTTTGGGTTAGATGACATTCAATCAATTTACCCATAGAATGATGCACTGTACAAGAAGAACTGCAAACAATTTTTTTGTGTTTGATTTTCAGTGTTTGGAATAGCATAAGGTTTTATTTTTATAAATGTTTTTGACTCTTTTAAATGAGAAATAATAATTTAGAGAATTAATACATAAGAATTTAGCATCCAAAGCTGCTTTTTAAGGGATATGGCAAAAAAAATTTATAATTTAGGTAGTACCTCAGAGAAGGCAATAAATCTGAGAACACCTGTATCATGCCCATGTAGAGGATCTATTCATTCAGCTAAAGATACATTATGTAGTAGGTAAAAATTTAAAAGATATTTGTTTGCACTGAAATAAACCTCAGTCCTCCCCCAACACTCTACCAGCTAAACTAGAGCCAGTTTCTGACATTACTCACATGGACTGACAGTGCAGGCCTTGTAGCAATCAAATAGGTGATGGTTTTCTACATCATTTGAGTACATCATTATAAAAGAGAAAGGGAAAATATGAATCATCACCATATCAGTGAAAATAGTCCCTTAATTCTTTGGAAAGTATCCTGTCAAATATGAGTTTTCTTCCACACCTGATGAAATGCTTTAATTCTCATATGTATCTTTTTCCGAAGTAAATGTTATTTTCCTGCTAGAATGCACACATGGAGCACAAAAAGAGTGGATGAAATGGAGTCAAGGCAGACAGGATTCCTGGCTTTTTATGTCTGCTTTTCCACTATTCAACCTTTAGAACATGCCTTGATTTCCCTGCTAAAACTATGACAGCTACAACAACAGTTAACTACAGAAATGTTTTGAGATTTAATTAACTGTTACTGCATTTCAAAACCTTCATTAACAACTCTCTGATGTGAATGAATTACACATTGTGGAACAGTAATGAGGGAAAATATGCCAACATAGGATACAGCAAGCAAACATCCAACAAAAACAAACAAACAATCCACCCCATGAATGCCTTTACAATGTTTTTTCACAGTTCTGGGATACGATATTTTTGCAACAATTTCTAAAATATTCCCATCCCCATAATGTACTCTTTTAGACTGATACATGTTTTTACTGGACAGTGTAACTTCATAGAATACTGTATATTTACATGCAAACATCCTCACAATAATCTCTCTTCATCTGCTTCAAATTGTGAAACTTAAACTACATCTTTTATAGACAATAACCACTGAGACAGCTTACACTCTCCATCCCAACTTCTGGCATAGGAAAACCCAACAAATTCAATAGCAGCAATCACCTAGATTAAAAAAATGCACCATTTGAACCTAACATTTATTTCTTTTCCTTTCTGAGTCTAATTTTTTACCAATTAAAAAACAAAAACAAACAAACAAAAAACCCCCACCAGAACCAAAAGCCAGGAGTAAAACTTGAATTTGCAGAAAGGGGGTCATAACATTCAAATAAGAAATAGAGGGTAAATTGTCTTCTCAAGTTTCCAGTATGTCATGATGACATGATAATGTATACAACTGCATCATTTCATTCTTATGAGTTTGTCTTCTTTTTTTTTTTCCAGATTCCATCAACAAGTAGAAAGTATAGATGAGACAGAAACACCAAATAATTGAAGGAAAAAACACCACGTTGTCTTCTAAGTATCAATAAAATTCTAGAATTGGGGAAATATTCAGGATAGTCCAGATCCAAACTAGCTTATCCATCTTTCTTTAAGTACTTGGTACATACCTGTCATAGACCCTCTGCTGAAAAAGGGACAGACCAGTTATCTTAAGGTTTGCATCCTGCACCTTCAGCTGGGCTGTGGTGGTGAGATTCTCAGTTCAACTTTGTGGCTGTCTTCTTGGAGTCAGCCAAACACATTAGTAGTCATGCACATGGAATAAACCAGCAATTCAAAAAAAATACAACCAACTTCATAATTTAGAAATTATTAGCTTTTTAAGAGCTAATAATTTTCCATCTAATGAAAATCTTAATTAAAAATGCTTATGCTAGTTAATTTATTTTTTTTAATTCTGGTGTTGATAAAAGATTCTAGTATCTGGATTGTCTTATATGTGACATTTGCTTTCATGAGCCATGCAGTTATCAGAAGCTAATTCTGTTGAGAAACTAATCAGGGAAGGTGTTACACAAATGCAAAACATATGATTAAAGAGAGGGAAGGCAAAGCTCATGCAAAGAACTGAATATTATAATGAAATTGCCACTGAATGGAGATGTGAGGACTTCAAACTCAGTTTAATTAGGCCACTGAGTGGAATCCCCTAAGACTGACAGGAATTGAACAGCTAATAATCAGTTTGTTCTTTACTGATTACCAGCTAATCATGTTCCAAACACAACCCCTTTCCCCTTTCTCATTATGAATACATTTCCAAGCATTTTTTCTAATATCTGCGCTTTTATGGGCACACAAGTCCTAATCAGACAACTTCAAGAGCTTCAACTAGTGTCTTTAAAAGCCCACCTATTGTTTGTGGAGCAAATATTTGCATCCTTCAGCATCACACTGATAAACACTGGCTATGCTTGTAGAAAGTGATGAGAAACCCAATTACGCAAGAGCAGCATATTCTGTTACCTAATTTTCCAAAGTTGATTTCCATTTTTCAGCAGCTGAGGGTGCCTCTTCTAAGTACTGTAATTCTATGTACAAAGAAAGCCCATTTGCATTCAGAATTTCATGCATACCATGGCATTGACATCTGAGACCTATTCCTGCGAAGCTCCTTTCCTGTGAAAAGGAAGAATAAACTTACTTTTTATATGTCAGTTTTCATATGAACTGTAAGATCAGATTTTTATCTATACCCCTTTTAAGTAATTTGAAAGAGGGCTATTGACTTCCTTGGACCTCACATCTGACCTCTCATGCTATAGACAACAAAGTGATATGGTTTGAGTGTTAGCTGACAAGAGAAGTAGAACTAAACCAGTAGAAAAGTATCAATCAATTGCAATGGGGTGAACAGGTTATCTGGAATATTTTTAGATGAGATTTGTTATGAAAAGCGTTAAAGTGTCCATTGTCTCTCGAAAAACGGTAAGCTGTTGGGTGCCTAAATTCTATACGTATCTCAGTTTCCATCAATAGAATTTCCTAAATTCCCTATAAAGTTTCTTGCTCATATAAATACTAAGGACTTCTGTTACCTTAACACACCTAAGCAGTTCAGTACCAAGGTCATGAATATGTCTAACCAGGATCCTCAGAACCTGTTAGATCCAATCCCACATCAGGAGTAATCTCTGTAGACAACACAGAGGGAAGGAATGCTCTTATTAAAGATCCCAGTGAAACAAGACGTGCATGTGCATCTCCATCTTTTCTAGAGTTCAGAGACTAAAGGACCTTTGTAAAGTGTCCCCAGCATGAGAGGACTCAAGCTTGTATCCCTTTTCCACAAGGCACCACACTTTTTCAAGCAGTCACACATATTCATTCTCCAGCTGTAGCTTTGAATTTTTTTTTTTTAATGATTCAGTGCTTTGTTTGGTCCAGAAAAAAAAAGGAGCAATAGGAAATATAATTTCTTCCCACTCAACAAATCAGGACACCTGCAGAGGAGATCTGTGCTCTGAACTGTTTCTATGGACTGCTTCTGTGTCTCACATGATGAACACTTAATGCTATGTATGTGTAATTGCATGCAGGTGAGGGAGAAAATACCTCAGTATGTGCTACACTTCTTTAGGACACTAGCAAACATCATGTCTTGTGACAAAATAACCAGTAAAGTCAACTAAACAATTCCCAGTGATCTTATGGATGTGGAAAGAGCAAATAGCAGGGCAGTGGGTCACAGTGACGTGATGAGTAAAGCCATCATATATCTTGTTACTCCAACAAACATGTCCAAATTCTTTAAACACTAGTTTTAATTTTTCTTGTCCATTTTTAACATTTCTTTGGCTGTTCTTACCAATAATTACTTCTGCAACAGTACACATATAACATCTGGTAGCTGGCAAGAGTGTGTTGGAAATAAATTTCGTCTCACTGAATCAGTTAATAGGTTGTTTGTTTGGGGTATTTCATTATTCACAAAAAAAAGGTTTATTTTCTCTTCTTGGGCTGAGTCTTATACTCAAAATCAACACCAAAGGAGGAAAAAGAAATATATCTTTAAAGAAATATCTTTAATTTGCACAGGCATGAAATGTGGTTGCAATTAATGCTTTTTGCTATTAATTCTAAATTTTAAAATAAATTCTATTATTTTCATATGTTCTTTACAATTTTTTCCACAAAAGAAAAGAAACACCTTCTTGAAGAACTCTATTTCCTTTTTAGGGAAAAGAACTCTATTTTGAAAAATAAACAATAAATAAAATATAAAGAGATGAAAACACAATAATAATTAAAATAAAAATCTTTACATAAATAATTGTTTCCCCGGCCTAGTTCTTTAAATAAATAAATAAATAATTTAAGGGAAAGAAGGAAGCAGTAAAGTGACTACATTAAGAAGTTGATTGATGTGTTGCTCCTGCACGATGTTCAGCAAGCTTTTCTCTGGAGAGACTTTATTGGTTTGCTGATACTAAATTTTCCAAACATATATATATCTTCTGATGCATGGCAAGTTTGTCACTGTTGAGAAACTACGTCAGCCAAGTTAGAAAAGTTAAGAGCCTGTAAAACTTAAGTCATCCAGAACTGCCACTAATGGAAAAAAATATAGAGAGATATTAAAGAAATTCAAAGTTATATGAAGGTTGAGGTTTTAGACGGATGAGGGTAAAAGGTGGGTAGCACAGGCATTACATTTACAGATTGTTTTAAATACATAGAAGAGAATAATTTAAAATAAAACAGAATGTCAGATCCTTTCCTTTTAAAAGGAGAAAAGCAGAGTTATACCTGAATCCTGTAAAATTTCCTAGTGCTGTCATTTTGGCTCTTTGTATATAAAGTTTAGCAGAACAAGAAAACTTAAACAGGCAGTGTAAAAAAAAAATAAAAAGGATGGATTAATAGTATTAAATTAAATTGAGAAACAATAAATTAGTCAATTAATCATTAATTAATTAAATCCTGTCTGAATTGGGTTTGTTCAGCCTGCAGAAGAGAAGGCTTTGGAATGACCTAATTGCAGCCTTCCAGTACCCGAAGGGAGCCTACAAGAAAGACGGAGAGAGACCATTTACAAGGGCATGGAGTGACAGGAGAAGGGATAAGGGTTTCAAACTGAGAGAGAGAAGATTCAGATATTAGGAAGAAACCCTTTATTGCAGAGGTGGTGAGGCTCTGGAACAGGCTGCCCAGACAAGCTGGGGATGGCCCATCCCTGGAAGTGTTCACGGATGGGGCTTTGAGCAACCTGATCTAGTGGAAGGTGTCCCTGCCCATGGCAAGGAGGCTGGAACTACATCATCTTTAGGGACCCTTTTAACCCAGATTGTTCTATAATTCTTTGAAAATCAGAATAATGAAAAAAATAGGTTTGGCTTTTTCTAGAGCCTTAAACCTGCATCATTTAATTCTATGATTTTTTTTTTCCCAAGAAAACCTTGATTGTCTTCCTTAGCACAGTTTAATAGCAGCTGTTTTCCTAAAGATTTTTTACTTGGCACATTCTGTTCTTATGATTTTCTCAATTAATTTCATTTTGACATTGAAAAAATGATGGAGTTTGTCATTGGTCACTGAAGAAAAATACAGGTGTTTTCTCATTTTAAAGAGGTTTTTCTCTGTTTTACCATTATAAGTGAAGCATAAACAGTTCTTCTTCTTTAATAGCTCAAATTTAAAGGAAGTTACTGGACTAAGTTTATTTGTGTGTATGCCATTTTTTTATTTTCAGAAAGGAGTAATGCTGAAAAATATCAGCTTTTTCTTCTGGAAAATAATATTTTTATATGCAATGCTTGAACATGGTCTCTGAACAAGATTTTCAATTGTGTAAATGACCATTAACAAAATTGGATATCTGCTGGAATATGTTGTATAACAACAGAATGTTCTGTCGTCTAATAATGAAACAAAATATCATTAAACCTGGGCAACTAACAATGCAATCTAGATTTAAATCTTTCAGAATTCACTCATGCTTTACTTATAAATATTCATGGGTAACATAGGCCTGTCAAAGAAGGTTGATAAATTCAAAGGGTTTTGTACATCAAATACTTATTCACCATATCTTTGTGTTGCTTATAAATTTCCTCATCGAGTGTGTCCAGGACAACCTATTTCTGAATCAGAGTACAGTGCTAGTAGTTGGGACTTGCTATTCAATAATCCATTCACCCTTGAGATCACTGCCCTTCCTAACGCAGGTGAAACATAGGTTAGAAAAGAAGGCAAAGTCATGGGACAGCACGTTTGTAAAAACAGAATATAATCAGCCAGACAACTGTATAATATACTTTTAAATTATATTTAAGCATGTATTCTGCTGTTATGGGAATAGTAGATGATACTAATTTACCACTAATCAGACACTATTATCCACCAAGAGCAGGCTCTGCCAGTGAATTGTTACACTGGTAAAAAGCTGACAGATTACTTTCCACTACAGCGTGCAGAAATAAGAGATCTTTACAAATGACATGCCACAGCCATGAAAGCCAATGACACAGGGAGCACTTAGAGCTGATAAGAAGCATTTACTTTCTGCCACTTCAAAAGTGAATTCTCCCTGGGATGCCTTTAATCCTACCTGGCACCTTAAACCCGGTGCTCTGCACTGCAGCAAGAAGAGATGAAAGCAAAAGGGCATAGGCAAGAGAGAGACATGGACATTTAACAAGACAGACAATACATATGACTGATCATTTGCTGACATAAAATACAGCAAGAGATAATGGAATAATGAGGAAGTAACAACAACAATTATTATAATTCTAATAGTATTTAAATAAATCTATTTGGGGGACTGAAGCTTTAATCAGTCACAACAACTGCCCACATAGTTGGGAAAATGTTCTTGTATTAGGATGAAAATGGAATGATTGAAAAATTAAATGCAAAGCTGCTCTCTTTTGCAGTGAAAAATTTGTATGTCTACTAGGTAATAAGTAGATCACCAAAGCAAGCAGGGACCTGGACCTCTCAGATAGCAGAAATGGTCCAAAGTTGCTTTCATTGCAGTCTTCTCCCTTCTGCTAGCATCACTTGACTGTGAGATATCACCACATTGTCATGGTACAAACACTTCCAAATTCTGGCTAAGACATGGAACCATTAAATGTAAACCCCATCAAACTAAATAGTAAACCAATAAGTGAATTGATTTTTAAAATTATTATTTCATATTATCAATAGGCAATGCTAATTCTTAATAAAGATATCTATCAGTTCCTTCCTAATCTGAAGGTGTGCATCCAGGCTTGGTTAGGAGATATCTTTGCCTTGATAAGTCTTTGAAAATGTCCTAACTTCGTGCTCTTCAAGGATAAGGAGTAAAAATATTGTCCATAATATACTAGATCTCAATGTTTTCTAAAAGTTTATCAACCTTAACAATGTTGTATTGCAGATATAATTTGTGTATTTAAAACAAGTTTTCCAGCTGTTCGGTACTGTGGATGCACACAACCCAAAGACACAGTTTATGACCTGAAGCAGAATGAAAGCAAGATCTTTAGATTGCACTGGTCCTTTTAAACATGGTGCACAATTAAAGAATGTGGATTCTTTTTCCCTGTGGATCAGCATCAGGAAGGAAACCTTATAATATTTTTTAGTAAAAGAAATAAGGACCTACACAGATGATGGCTTAATATTTCTAGAAAATGTTTCCTTATCAAGAAACAGGTCAAGTCACATGTGGTTGTTGCACATACTCGTCGTCCTTTTAAGAAAGTTGTATAGCTTGAGTCTTCAGGATTTGTATAGACTAGTTGGTTATAGCTTTCATGTCTCATTTTTTCTTATTCATTTCAAGATAATTGAGAATGAAAACAATTATTTACATATAAATTTTAATTATTATGTAATTTAAATTAAATAAACAAGTAATCTTGGATTGGTACACAACTGCCGAAGAATTGTCATAATTATAATTATTGTGACTTAGTCTGGGATTTCTTTTTAGTTTCAGCGAATCCTGGGGTAATGCAAATGCCACAGTTCTTGCAGGACTAACTTTTAACTGGAAAACCATAGGATATAGCTATGATAAAAATGCCACTTTTGTAACCTATCTGTGAAATCCCAATTTAATATTTAATACATTCATCATTCTGAAGTATTAGAAGAGAACTCTGACATATTCACCTTTATTGGAGGAAACAAAGCTGAGACACAGATGTTTAAATTCTGCTGATCTTCCTCTGCTGAACCATTTTCTCAATAAGAAATACCTTTGAGGCAGTCTTCCCAAAATATTACACTACTTTATGGAAGAAGGTTGACAGAATCTTGATCAAAGTAAATATATTACTGAAAGTGACAACTTGTACACATAAGATAAAGAGGGAAAGAAATAAATTATTATTAAATAATTCTAGAGAAAAAGCTGCTTCCAAGTATGAATTCTGTCCCGTAATGGTGAGGAACTTTCCTGTTAAATTTGTATTTATGATACACAGATAGACATATTCATAGTCTTTGCAAACTTTTCAAATGTAAACAATCAAAAAGACAAAATGTAAAAACTTTTAAAAGTTTTTTTTTTACATATTACATGTAATTATATAATTATATTTATTCAGAGGAAATTCTATTTGCTTTGTGTTTCAATATCCAATAGCTATGTGGGCTTTAAATTATGGGGTAATTATATGCTGCAGTTAAGAAAAAGCTGCTAGTACTTCAAATCTAATCCTGTTTGATGTATTTCACCATTTCTGCAACATTAAAGAACTTGCTTAAAATAGTTGCACTTCATCACTTTGAAATTTCAGGACAATGACAACTGAGAGAAACTAGCATCACTCAATAGTATGATCCCTTGTGTTTAAGGATATGGTGACCATTTTCAGTAGTTTCTGTTCATCATCCTCATTATTTTGACAAGTTTTAATACTATTCATCAAAGAACACATACTAATGTATACTTTGTGGCTATCAGGGGAATTTTCAAACTCATAAAATTGTATCATTATTCTTTACCTGAAGTGAGTGATTGGTGTTCTGCGCCATGAATCTTCCTTTTAATAGATTATTGTAGGCATTGAATGAAATTTGAAAACTTTTCATGTTGCCTAAAATGCAGCATTCTTAAAGACCAACCTCCAACACCTTTAATTACCTTGGCAGGGGGGTTGGACCAGATGATCTCCAGAAGTCCCTTCCTACTCTGACTGTTCTGTGATTGATTGACTTCAGTTGAATACCCTGTGCTACTGCCTGGCCTGACTTAATGATTTACAAAATTTTGCCTGCTGGTAAAATGACTAGATTCAGCTTTTCTGAAATATTGGCAACAAAGTAGTTCCTGTAATGTTGTTTTGTTGAGAAAGAGCACTACGAGCATTAAGAAAGGATACTTAACAGAATGATCCTGGAGTTTAGGATGTGCAGGTCTCCTGCCATGAACTAGAAATATTTACATTTCTTACTAAAAATATGGACTGCCCTCTGAAAAGCTTTTCTGGGGTAGCTGTGCTACTAAGGATTTTGGCGCTCCATCAGTGGCTTGCTGAAGGATATCTCCCACAATACTGTCACTTGTCACATTAGGAGAGAAGGGACTGGTTGCTCTTGGATGGACACCAGGTGCACATGAAGTCTCTCTGTCCCTTCTCACCTTCATTAGGCAATGGGAGAAAACATAATGAAAGGCTCATGGGTCAATATCAGAATGTAGTGCAGTCCCTCCAGAGCAGAGGTCTCCATCACGGGACATTACCAGCAAAACTGCTCCAGCGTGGGCTCCTCTATCCACAGGTCCACTGGTCCTGGTCCAGTCACAAGGTCACAGTCTCCTTCAGAACACATCCATCTGCATTAGGGTGAGGTCCTCCAAGCTCTGCTATATATATCTGCTCCACCATGGAACTACATGAGCTGAAGGGGAACAGCTTGCCTCACTGTGGTCTTCACCACAGGCTACAGGGGAATCACGGTTCTGGAGCCAGCAACACCTCTCCCCACTCCCTCCTTAATTGACCTTGAGGTCTTCATGGTTTTTCATCTAACATCTTCTCACTCCTCTCTCCCAGCACAGCAGTTTATTCTCTTCTTAAATGCCTTACCCCAGAGGGAATTCCACTGTCACTGATGGGTTCAGCCTTGTCCAACAGTAGGTCTGTCTTGAAGCCACTTATATTGGGCACAGATTCTGGCGTCTTCCCACAGAAGTCACCCCTGTAGCCCTCCATTACCAAAACCTTTCCAAACAAACCCCACACTGGTGCTTCATCTTCTGAGGCAGACTACGTCCTGTCCAGCCATAAAGATTCAGCACTTTCCTTCCCAGACCAGAGGAGTTTCCAAAAGCATAAATGGATGATTTTGACTCTACTTCCATAAAGTCCTGATGGTGTGAAGACCTGTGTAAGCAGTGGGTCCTTACAGAGCATCACAAAGAGATCTCTGTCACTGGCTGTCAGTAGTCACTAGCAGACAGCCTACAGTTGGATGGCCGTGTGTCCAGCTAGTAATGCCAAGTCACAGTTGACCGGGGACTTGGCATAGCCATATCTAGCCAAGGTTTTCTTGAACTTTTCCCTATGGTAAGCTGACTAAGAGCCAAAGTGCACTTTAAGTACTCACATGACAAATATTCCTTGCTCCTATTTTCTTCCCCAAGCTGCTTCCTTTCCCTGCTTTCTTTCCCACTTCTGGGCTCTCTCCTCACTCATGTGCAAAATTAAATCCATTCCAGACCTCTATTCCATTATGTTTCGGCAGAGAACATGAGGAATACAGAGGGAAAACAGTGTTTTTAATGAAATTAGACATACTTTTTATTTATTTGCTTCTTGGTGATGATTCTTTATGCCATGCCTTGCATATTTTAAGTGCATTTGATCATGGATATATGTACCACCTACCAGTATATGTTTTTCTGATGGCTTTGTTGATCTCAGATGTATGAGGTGATTTAGATTTATTTAGAATCCAGTGGCATTTTAATAGGAAAACAGGCAATATCACAAAGTTTTTCTTAACAGCTGCGATGAGCAGGAACTTTTCTGATCTTTATAAGTCTGTTTATGTCAAGAGATAAGCACATTGATGAGACATTATTAAATATCTTATTCTTATTAAACAGATCTTGTTTGAGAAAGCTATCAATTTATAGTGGTAGTCACTGTAAAAGTATTTACTTATTATTTTTCTTTAGATATTGCCAGTAACCGATTCTATTCCTCATGATGCCAAGAAAACTAGGGATATGGACAAAATTATTTACTTAAGTTACAGGTTATTAATTTTCAAATGTGTCATTTTCTTAAAAAATTGAACAATGGGCTGACATGTACACAGATTGGTAGGCTCATTTCCTTTGTGGAATAGCTATTTGTAGGCTAACACCACCTTCACATAGAAAGGAATGGAGAGGATAACAAGTGGAAGCTAAAAGTAACTGACAAAGGAGTCTGAACAAAACTGTAGGTTTCCTGACAGTGCAAACCTGTCCTGAACAAAGTACTGCACCATCCTGGTTAGGAAATTGGGGATAAAAGTAACAGTGACACCTGACAGTGTGATGAACTCTCACAGTCCCTTTGGAGCAACCATTTTATTTTCTCTATTCCTTTTTAATCATTCCAGTCACCTACAGGCAATTCCCTCTACTATTGTAATAGTAAAAAGTGGAGATATTTTTAGCTGGTGAAGGTTCATTTGACATTTTGAATGCTTTCATCACATTATTTAGGATAGAAACACTGTTTCTCACTAAATAAAAAGATTTCAAGTACAGTAGATTCAACACAAGGCGGCAAAGAGCTTTGATTATGATATTTCAACTGTGTGAGATCTGACTGTAAAGGTTAAAAGAAAATTCTGTTACTCTGTGGGAGAACAATCTTCAGCACAAAGGCTTTTTACTACCTAGGACTTTACTAAGTTTTAATGCTGATTTCCCTCACTTTTCTTTTCAACATCAGAACATCTCTATTAATGTCTTTTAGACTAAGACATCATGCAGGGAATTAAAAGGGCACTACAACCTGGAAATTGAGGGCTATTATCACAATCTACTTAATTATAAAGTTATGCTTGTATATATAGGCACCTAATAAAAGTATGAAAGGGAGATGGCAAAGGTGTAACATTCTGACAAGTGTTCCCCAGACCAACAATGAATATGGTTTTTTTCCTGCTACCTAGACACACACTTTAATGCTGCAGAAAAATACACAAACACATGCTCTCAGCTGTTGCCTCTTGAACTTGATGAATCCTGAGTAACAATTCAAATCTGTCTCCTAACTGTGTGGGAAGAGGCAGGTGGATAGTGGGTTCTCACAAATTTCAGTCACACATCCAGACATACAGGGGAGCACTCCTACTTTTAGTTTAGTTCATATAGCACCACTATCTACAGGTGTAGAGGTGTAGGTGCCTTGGCCCTGATGTCAGGGCTGCTACTGTCCTGTCACTTACTCTGGCCCCACGCTGAGACCAAGCACATCAGCTGAGTGCTGCTTGGTGAGTCTGCACACACCTCTGTCCTCACTGCTGGAAATCTCACTGCATATAAGGGAAGAAGAATGGCAGCATGTGGCCCTGACTGTCCCAGAGTCCTGTGGGTATCTGGCACTGACACCACATAATAAAAGAGATGTTTGTCTCCATCAAAAACGTTTCTTTCAATGATCTCCTTTCAGGCAGTATTCAGTAGCTTCAATAGCACCAGCAGATACAAGGCTCACTTCTATTCCTGTATTGAGAAATCTCTTTTGCACAGGACTCTTACTAGAAGGTAATTTGTTCCACTTATTAATTTAACTACACTTTATTTTCCATTTAATTCATTTTTACCTTCATAGCTGTACCTCGAATAATCTATTTTGATATTTGTTCAGTGGCTGGTGGAGAGACCCGAACTGTCACCCCTACCCATTAAAACACTAAACCAACTGCGAGTTAATTCATACATCTTCCTTCTCCTTTAATAGGAATTCAGTACACTTTGCTGTTAAGAAAATGTCACTGTTCCCTCATCATCTACTTTATAGGATGTTTATCTGGATTCTAAAATCATGAAACTTTGATAAACTGTATTAAGACAATGTGCAAGGATCATCATAAACACCTCAGGTATGCTAACTTAAAGGTAAACACCTTTTAAGTCAATCTTTATGTTGCCTAAAACTAAAGGCAGATGCAGAGGGATAAGTGATGGCAAGGAAAACCCAGATTGAACATCACTTTATGATTTTTCAAGCTGTCACAGAATCCCTGTTGAATTTTCTAGGACGAGAGAAACAGAAGAAAACAGAAACAGAATAGGGATTTCTAAACACATGAATTATATCCATGATAATGTACTGTCTTCATCTCTTACAGCATATAATCTACCACAGTCAGTTTAACTATTCCTCTGAGCTGATGGAGTACAAAGCATCACTTTTCAGAAAGACCAGTGGAAGTTCTAGTCACGTACTGCAATTAACAAATATTTCAAGTGTCGAAGTTAGGAAGATTGTAATGGTGGATGAAAAGTCAGTCTAGAGCATTCATATTTTTCACTGTATCCTGCAAAACTGAAATTCTTGGCTCATTATTTGGAATGA
Source organism: Sturnus vulgaris (assembly GCF_052056855.1). NCBI lineage: Eukaryota > Metazoa > Chordata > Aves > Passeriformes > Sturnidae > Sturnus > Sturnus vulgaris. The sequence goes on along the minus strand of NC_142243.1, from coordinate 26,072,664 downwards.
TAAACTTCAACTGAAAGGTCATGTAACCTAAACTGGTTTTGTTAACTTGTAGATTGGCATATATATTTCAAATACAGATCAATAGGCGTAACTTTAGGATTCAGGTTAAATAGGTTTCAAATATTCTTTGGACATTTGAAATTCAAACTGATGACAATCTGGTCTTTAATTTTACAAGTACTCCTGCTTACTGAAAATGTAGAAAATTATTGTAACAACTTTTAGCAGAACAGTTGGAATAGCTGTTTCTCTTTTAAAAGATATATGCCACACTGTGTATAATAAGATGGTAGTAATATGCCTTAAAGCACACATGATCCTGTTTATTACATTCACACAGAAGATCCTATTACAGTTGAGATTATGTGTGTGCATGTGGATTTTAGTCAGCCTTGCGGTAACAAAGGTCAACATTTTTAAAAGAGCTGTTAGGGCACAATGCACATCCTGCAGTATTAATATTCTTTCTGGAGTGACTCCAGTTATGTTGGGAAGTACATCTCTTTGCCATAATTTTAGCACTACTGTAGTGTTTTTCTTCACTAACAGATTTTTGTGTGACAGTGCCTACTTACTTGCAAGTCATGACATGCTAGCAGTTCATCTGGCTATGTTAGGGAAGTTCTGGATCCTATACATCATTACAAATTAACATACAGAAGTTTCAGCTGGTCTGTTTAAATAACATGAGTAAGTTACATGAAAAAGGAGTAAATAATTTGTAGAAGCAGATTCAATACAGAAGCAGTGGTACTCACTGCTTCCAGTTTAAGGGGAAGAACTATGAAATTAAGCACTCAAATTTTATCCTGTCTCGTCCAGATTCTTTCAAATCCCAGAAACATGGAAGTAAGCAAGCCATTAACACTTTACATTTGCACATTAATGTTCAACACTGTCCGTTGGGCAGTATTCCACACTGACACAGCATAATCATTCATCTCCTAAGTGATTAGTAATTCTTCCACATTCCTACATATCTGAAGAAAATTTTCAAATATGAGCTACCTGTGCTCAGAGAAAGGGACCCAAGGCGGGAGCATAATGCTCTTATCCTACTCTAAGTATTGATTTAAATGCATAATTCTGAGATAATTTGAGCCAGTACTCAGTAATGTAGTTGTAATAAGTGTGTTACAGTTTCCCTATAGTTACTTTGATTTTGGCCATCTTAATATACTGAAAAAGATTCATACTATTTTCTGCTCTTTGCTCAATATTAGGTATAAGAAATTACAGTCAGAACTTTAATACTTAAAGAATGCTCTGAAATATTTAGGAATAATGTTAGTACTTTGACCTTTACAATATCCTACATCTTCATTGGCCAGCAGCTTCATCCTCTTCCCCATAGGTTAGAGAAGCAGTAAAATAATGGGATACATGGAACAGATAGGCACAATGGCCAATCAAGCCAAGGAATATTAAAAAGGTCAAAATACTCAAGTCTACTACTATGATTTATAAAACATATGAAGAATTGTAATTTTAGTACCTAATTCTATTGAGAATAATCATAGTGAGAATTGAAAATGGCACAAAGAATAGATTTTGGTGACAGTAATTTCATTTTGAATGAAAGATAGCAGTCTGTATTCGTCACTAAAACTGGGTTCATTACCTTTATGATTTCACTCTTCAAAGGTACCCTTGGGTCTGGAACCTATTCTTCCTTTTCCTCACAAGTCAATTTAAATATTATAGCTACCTATACAACACTGTCACTCCGGGAAATACTTTGGAATCTATTTCTTGCCGTGGGAGTTAAGAGGCTACATCTAAGCTCATATTTTTTATATCTTTACACATGTAAAGATTACAGTCTCACTCTCACTTTACATATATAAAGATTATTACTCTCTACATATATATATATATGGATATTTGTATACATACCCTCACACAGATCTTTCAGATCTTCTGAGCATTATGAAAACATACAAAAAGCTTGATGATTAACTGCTGAAATAATGTCTTTTGGAATTTGTGTACAGATCACAGCTCTGCAGAATGTCTATTTTTTGCCCAATGAGAAGTAGCTCTTTACAGAATCATAACAAGATATTGCAGGTGAGTTGAACCAGTTTTGCTGGCTGTACATACCACTCTTTGATTCTTCTTCCCCTAGGTTTGTTACTTATAGGTTTGTTACTTCTAGGTTCTTACTTAGTTTCCTTTGAGTTTATTCTCATTATGCAGTACATGAACAATTAACATTCAATAAACAACATGCATTACCATATGCCTCCATATTTCAAACAATTAAATTTCATATTGTACTTGCAACAAGCTAGAAGAGAACCAATAGATTGAAACTGGTTTGATAGTTCTCTTGTTCTGCCTCGGGGTCACCATGAGGAACATCCTTGGTACAACAAGAGGTCGCCACCTGTCTGGGGCAGTGCCAGCGTAGACAGCCATCCCCTCTGCACACAGATGGTTCATGGATGGCACACAGATGGCACTTGGATGGCACACAGATGGCACTTGGATGGCATACAGATGGCTCATGGATGGTGTGCAGATGGCTCATGGATGGAGCGCAGATGGCTCATGGATGGCACACAGATGGCACTTGGATGGCACACAGATGGAACATGGATGGCATGCAGATGGAACATGAATGGCATGCAGATGGAACATGGATGGCTTGCAGATGGCTCATGGATGGTGTGCAGATGGCTCATGGCTGGCACACAGATGGCACTTGGATGGCACACAGATGGAACATGGATGGCATGCAGATGGAACATGAATGGCATGCAGATGGAACATGGATGGCTTGCAGATGGCTCATGGATGGTGTGCAGATGGCTCATGGCTGGCACACAGATGGCACTTGGATGGCACACAGATGGCACTTGGATGGCACACAGATGGCTCATGGATGGCGCACTGCTGGTGCATGCCTGGGGCACACAGGACACGTGGCAGTTGTGTGGTAAGTGCATGATAATCATGTGCTCATCACACAGCAATCACAAGGGTTTCATATGTCAGTCACATGCTAATCACAGAAACACAGAACTGTTTATGTTGGCAAAGATGTCCAAGATCACTGAGTCCAACCTTTGATTGACTTTCTCCTTGTCAATTAGACCATGGCATGAAGTGCCACTTCCAGTAATTTCTTGAATACCTCCAAGAATGATGAATTGCCCACACCTGGGCAGTGTTCCAATGCTTGATAATCCATTCCATTAAGAAATTCTGCCTGATGTCCTGAGACAATCAAGTGTTTATCATGTGCCTGACACGACAGTCACACATCTGTCATGCACTTGGCAATCAGACATTCAGCTTGTGCTCAGCACACACCCAACTCACAGCTACCAGGCACCCAGTGTGTGCATGGCACATTTGTTGCAGCTACATCCTCATTCTCCATGTGTTGGTTATGAAAGAGTAAAGTCTGCATCCTGGCTCTTTTATAAGCAGCTATTACCATGGCTCAGAAAAAGTGCTAGTTCATAAAATTATGTTGATTAAATTGCTTGAGATCTTGTGAATGTAGTGCTGTTGCTGTCTTTGAGACTATCTAGAAAATTAATGGTGAGAATTTGCACCAGTGCAGCTGTGATAATGCTGATTAATTTTGTAAAATATGAACTTAATTTGCTTGCCTAAATTCCTGCAAAGAGATCTTTGCAGGCAGATCTTAACATGTCTGATTATTCCGACTTCCTTGTAAGAATATGGCTAAAAAGCCACCAAACACAAGCTCAAAAATGGCAACTTTAATTTAACAATTTTCAACTTTGTAAATCTAAAAAGGTAAAGAAAGCAAATTAAAATAACAGTATGGTAAAAAAAAAGTACATATTCTGATTTCATGGCTTATTTTCTAGTTCAAATGAAATTACAACATAATTTTTAAGATGCTGTGTGGTACTACCACTGAATCAAGGAACTTCACCATAAAATTAATTCAGTTGGCTATAGAATACTGTCTAGGTCCTATATCTTGAGAACATTAGCAGAAGCATTTTATCATATTTATGAAGCATGTAATGTTAATAAATATTGTATTTTTCGTTACAGACTAACTGTTCATTGTCTTAAACATATTCCTGCAAGTGTGTTGTAGTGGTTTGCCTATTGCATTCTCAAATTATTGTGACTGCCTCTGGAAAAAGTTCTCTAACTAAATACCTTTATGTAACCCACTGAAAAAGTTTGCTGAAGAAGGTGCTACATTAGTCTTGTTCTGCATCCCTTTTAGAGGTCATTAACTAAGATAAAATCCTTTGGGGAATTGATACAGATGCAAAATTTGCAAGTTCCAGATTTATAAGCTTCAATGACGTATTTTTGAAAGAAAATTACAAGGCGGCAATCTTTTTTGTCTAGTCAACATACTGAACTTCCAAATACTTCATCATTCTATCTTTAGATCCAGTCAAAGGATACACATTCATCTGGGCCTCACTTTGCTTCATAACTAGTTCTTCAGATGCTGTTGAAATTATGGTATTATCTTGCTGTCTCACTGCTGGCTGACCTAAGCCTGCTTTTAACTTCAGATATGTTATACTTCTGAACCTCTTTAATTAGGTAAATTCTACTGGGAGGTCACAAAACAGTGGTGAGCGCTATAATTTTGGCATATCAGGTGGCTGCTGCATACACTTCAGCTCAGCTCATACATAAGGTTTCATGCAGGTTTCAGGGAGAATCATGGAACAGTTTAGGCTAGAATAAGCTTTGGAAGGTCTCTTGTTTAACCAGACAGATTTGAACCTTGTCACATTTTCAAAAGAACTTCTAGGTTTGGGGAGTCAAAATGAAGAGAGTTGCCTAGAGTCAGGAATATTGTTTTAATGGTAAGAACATTTAAGCAGTCTTTCAGAAAGACCAGTCAAAAGCCAGGGAATCCAGAACCCAGCCAACACTTTTTAAAATGCGTAGACCTATTGGCTTCCCATATAAGTAGGACACTAAGGTTCAGCTCTTTTCAGATTAACCAGAAAATATCACAGAAAATATCACTGAAGTGACACAGTTACAGGTGGCTGGATCAGATTTTGCACTTCAGAAGGCAGCTTTAATTAGACAACTTTGTTACCATAAGAATAGTTTTTTATTATTTTCCACAATAATACCTTGCATTTGTACTGGCTTTAGAAAAGTCTTCACTCTTCCTTCGTGTTTATGGCATCAGAGCTTATGACAACACACAGATTGAACATTTCTGTGCAAATTTAACAACTCCAAGCTGAATTTGATTCTAAGTGGTTGCATTCTTATGTGTTATTTTTTGTTTTCTTTCTGACAGAACCCACCACAATCACTCTTTTATTGTTTTATTTGGTTTTGTGTCTTTCACCGGTTTAAAATAATCTTTCCCAAATCCACTGACAGAATGTCACATATCTTTATGATTTATATTTGTTAAAAATACAACTTGTATCCTTTCAGTATCATTTTTTATCACTATAAATGACTTTATGTTTTTGTAACCATCTCCATTAGTGCATGACAAACTGTGAAATTTGCCATTTTTGCCATGACCAATCCATAAAATCTGTCATCTTCCTGCATGATGGTGTTCATGATTTACACAGAGTCTTATTTATAAGGTCACTTATTTAAATGGCTCATGAAAATTACTGTTAAGAAAGTGGATACATCCTGTAAATGGAAAGTCACATGGACTAATTTATCACTCTTTCCGTTTTGTAAAAGGAATGTTTTTTCAACACTTGTGTACTCTGTATTATTCCTATTGTCATGTTTTTAAATACCAAGGGTTAAAAGAAGAGTCCATTACGTCCCTTCTGCTGAGTGTACTGTCTCTAGGTAAATACCAGGCAGGAAAAGGGAGATGCAGAATGTCTTACTGTGGGTGGCCTGCAGATGCCTCATCATGATAAAAATTCACACCCTTGGTAAGAAGCAACAGGGGAGGAATCATCAAAAATACAAAGTCCACATTAGTGAAACTAATTTGAGAAATCATATTTAAATTGTCCTTACACATTTGAGATCTTTATGGCTGAGGGCTGCAAACATATAATGTAGGTCCATATTCTCAATAAGAAATACAGACACCACAGTATTCATAAATTCAGTCTTATTTGGGAAAATAAAATATACGAATATGAACACTCAAGCACGAATATTTTGTCATAGGATTCACTAAAAGTAGTTGATACAGTAGGATTTCTACCATGAGAAAAGAATCCTATCTTCAGTCAGTCTTTGTTAATTGAACAACTCTAATTTTCATCAAGTAGGTGCTATGTTACAAAGAATTTGGAATATTCAGTTTAAAGGAATTCACAGTAACGATGTTTGACTAAAGACAGACATTTCTGGGAGTATTAGGAATAACAAAAAAAGTGTGTATGAGTTTTATTTTGTCATGTGAATAAAGGGAGGAGAATTATACCTGTCCTGACATTTTGGTCATGAGAGAGATTGAGGTCTGGATCAGGTTTGGACCTGCTAGCTTTACTTCTTTCGTTTGCTATATTTTGTAAAACCCACATTTAATGAAAATCTTGCATAATTATTTTGAAGTCTTTTAATGCACATGTTTCTTAACAAAAATAGGGTCTTAACTCTCTGCCTGGAGCAGTGCAGACACAGAATTACCATATTAACAGAATTAGCTGATTGCTGTTAATCCTGGGCTGTGTCAAGGAGGTGGTAGGTACCTCTATTCTGCTGGGGGATAAAAGGAGATTTCAGAGAGCCAAACCCTGAGCAGGATCATCAGGAGTGATCAGTTCTTCCTAACTCTTTCTAGGTAGTTGGAATTGTCCACAGAAGGAGATAGCATCACCTTGCCTGGAAGGAGAATTGCATGACCGTGCACACTCATCCCATATCCATATCAGGCATTTTGATTCCAAAGTTGGCACAGAAGAGTGTCCAATTGATTCAGAAGCATTTGAGATTGACTGCTGGTTAGTGCTAGCAGCTGGTGTCCATCTCACTCTTAGGAACAGCTGGGCAAACCTTCCTGTTTAACTCTTGCAGCTTCACCTCCACCCTGCTGCTGCAGACAGGATGGCCGTGAGCCAGGGATTGTCTGGGTGAAAGCTGGAAGCTTTCTCTTACAAAGGAGCTCTTCCTAGTGCAGTTTCAAAAGCACCCTCACAAAAAATCAGGTTTCCAGTTGTAAACTGTGTGCTGCATGAAGAGGTTTCTAGTACGCTAAAATCAAGTTTATTTAATACCTAGATTTACTTTCTTCTGAAGTCATATTCATTATTTTTAAGGACTACAAACATACATACACACATACATATATACATATATACATATATACATATATACATATATACATAAATGTGCATGCATACATATAGATAGTGTTATGCACTAATAATTTCAGAAGTATCTTTTGACAGGGAGCATGAAAGAGAGATAATATCCCATCAATCAGGAAACTGATATCATCTATTAGAGAAACTGAGCAAATTATACAATAATGAAGGCTCGGATTCAAACCAAGATTAAAGACAATATCGCTTTCCGACCTTAATCAGAGTGATACATATCTGTAGTTTCAGAAATATTAAGAAATACCACAGCTTAATGGAAAGTAGAGAGTAACTGCCTGAAGGGAGTGGATATTCTGTCACTGGGAGATGGTAGGTTATTCTCTACCAACAGGAAATCTTTAGGCAGAAACTAAATTGCCCCTTGTCATGGATACTCATTTATATAAAGTGACACAGCTACTCCCACCCACCGATACTGACTTCCAGTAATCATTCATGTGTCACACGTACACCCATGCAGAGTTACACCAAGTCATGTGAGCTAATATTCACTTCCACACTCCCAGGCTGTGACCACTTACTCATGTCAAGATATGTGCTGTCCTGTTCATTAATACTAATGCCAATCCAAGCATATCGGTGTAGTCATCTTCAATCTTACTCAGTTATGTTGGCACTTTACTCAATCACTATCAGTCAGACCCACCCAGTTGCACTATAGCTGTGACAGATGCACACTCTCAGAGCCTCAGGGTGCATTTGACAAATAGAAATTGTGTTGCCCAGATTTGGAGACTATCTGGCTCCCATATCTTAGTGGTAGAAAAGCAGCACTGACTTCTTACATATAATTTGAATAGCTATTCCAGAAGAGGAACGCTTACTGAGAGCCAAGTCAACACTTTCCGAACAGAACCATAAAGATATCTACATTTTATTGTAATATAGACACAAGTGTAAATAGGTGACTAGCAGAGAGGCTTCAAAATGAGTGATTACATCTGCAAGCAGGAGCTGGTGCATGTATTATATCTCATATATTTTACATATTCTTCAATATTTTCGGTGGATATAAGTGAGTGGTAGGCATTGTACTTGTGAAAATGTTCTCAAGGGCTGACCCCTTTCTGTGAGTCTTTGCCAGTTCCTTGGGTGATTCTGTAATACTATTAAGAGTGAACTTTGATTTCTTCTCTGAATTTTGCTTCTTGGCAAAGCAGCTAAGGATCATTTGAGAAAGGAACAATAAGCATGTTTTAAAATTTTATTTTTATCTTCACTGGGATTAAAAACAAGAAAACAAATTCTTTAATTGTATGCTCATTGTACGATATAATTTTAAAGAATTATTTACCTAAACTTTGACAATAATATAATAAATTATAATAAAATTATTTCTATATCCCACACATTTGGTTTATTTCACCTTTTAACAGTGGAAGTTTTAGTTAATAGTGCTTTATTAGGAGGTAATTGCAACATCAGCGTTCTGTAAAAACAATACGCAGAAAACTTTATTTCTCCAATACTTGCCATCAGACTAAGCTGTCTCAGAACTGTTTGGGTTTGCCTTAGAATAGGAGAAAGCAAAGTGGACTAACTGTGGCAGGTAAAGGACAAATGTGAATCAGCATTCACATCAGAAATGTATTTAATCAGCATTAAGAAATTTATTTAAAGGCATTAAAATTACTGTCATTACTATGTTTATGAAGTGGATGAGGAAAAGACATCTTTGTGCATGTATGTGTGAAAAGAGACAAGAAAGATCTTTTTATTTATCTTTATGGTGCCACTGCACATATTGTGAATTGCAAACATAAGTCCACTGTATTTTTCTTAAGGAAGGAAAATTATCATTTTAGTTACAGACTAAAAAGGAAGCATAATTTCTTCAAAACACCAAAGACTCAGGCAATAATTTTTATTTTCTTTAATCAATAACCTGGGAAAATAACACCCACATTTTGAAAGGACATGATTTTTACCTGAAAAAGGTATCTAATTGTGAATTCCCAAGAAGTTCTCAGTTAAGGTTGTTTATTAGATTGGGTCATATCTCTTTATGTCTGCAAGGACTAAAAAACTCCCCCTTTCTTTCATCCCATATCAGCTTCACTGACAGCAACATGACTTCTTGGAGAAATGCAGAGGCCTTTGTGGAGATAGCCCTTGTGAAAACAAAGGAGGATAGGGACCTGGCTAAGTACCTGTGGAAGAGGTGTTTTATATTCTATAAGTGCAATTTCTTCATCACATAGGTAATCATGAAGGAAACATCACTTTATGCTGCCCCTTCTGACAGTGCACTGGGTACCAAGTCCTCAAAGTCACACTTTAAAACTGAGTTTTATTATTTTCTTCTGTTTAATTGTCTTCTGCTAAGCACATTGGAAAACACAATTAAAAGAAATTACTCCAAGTGTAATTTGTTTTATATAGGACAAAATGAAAAGAAATCATCCCATTGTACAAATGGATCCATGTTACAATGCATAGAAGCTATCAAGGTACACACAGTGCAGAATACTGTTGCAAAATCTTATTTTAAACACAATAGGGGCTTCCATGGGAAGTAGTAACATTGCTTCATTCCATATTCAATAAAAACTATCATTCAAATGTGTGCAATTATTTTGATTGTTTAATGACAAGCACAACTCTAGGGAAATATCCACATGGAAGACTGTCCTTCTTATTCTTACTCAAAATCTTTTGCTGAATTTGAGTGAACGAGTTCACAAACTTCTTTTTATACTCTCTGATATGCTTACCAATAGATGTTTCATTTGTTTCTGGCCTTGTAACTTTGAGACCATATGCCTTCGTTTATTTTTTCACTTGTTGGGTCTTTTTGATCTATAAATCGTGCCACATTTTCTTGCACAACATTTTAAAATTCAGATGTTTCTAGCAAATTTCATCAAGCCTCTAGCATAACCTAAAAAATGACCTAAATATTGACACCTTATTTTATAAACTATATTCCTGTTCATAATTTTCTTGTTGTCTTGGTGCTTGGCTATCATCCAGTTACTTACAGGTAAAATCAGCTTTGGGTTCTCTCAACACAGATCAAACCTTTATCTGGGCCCTAATCTTGTTCCATCATGATTACTGATACTGCATATCCTGTAGTTTTCCCATGATCCCCAGTGACAGATTGGAGAGCAGAAAATGTTTAATTGATGTGAGGAGTCTCTCATATGTTATTCTTCACTCAATTCCTCAATTCTGTCACTCTGTTCTGCATTTCCCTGTGTAGCTCACTGGTTTCTTCCTGAGGTTTGTAAGGTCCTTCACTAAAGTGAACCTTCTTACATGTTTCATTGTAATTCCATAATCATAGACTGAGTCTTAGGTTCATTTCTGTGGCTCTCTTAGGAAACTGACTGGGGACTGTTTATTTCTTATTGTGTCTGACTGGTTGCAAAAAAAAAAAAAAAAAAAAAAAAAAAAAATTAAAAAAAAGACCAGACTGGATAAGAAAGACTCCAGTGTTCCAGTGTGAAAAAAGAACAGGATGAAAGGATGGCCACAGGATTGAACAGATTTACAGAGTACTGAGAAAATTTGCTGTATGTAGGCATAGTCTTACAATCTTTCATGTCTTCCCTTTTGAATTTTCCTTCATTTATTGTCAATCCATGTAGTCTCAAATCACCAAGCCAGTAGCTGGCTGCCATAATTTGTTTGATTTGAGAGTCAGACCTTACTTTGTCCCATTTTCCACTGTTTAGCAGACTTCAGTGTTATGACTTAATTTAAAATAAATCTAAGTCTACAGCACAGGTAATTTTTCTTTTGAATATTAATAGTATTAATATATAATAACTATTCCCTGAGAAAAACAGTGATATATTATTATTTTCCTTTCTGATGATAGAAAATGCAAAGAAAGTTTAAGGAAGTTGCATTTCAGCTGGATTGCTCATAAACACTAAACTTTCTGAGGTTATTCTCTGTTAACAACAGCCTGAATTAATCGTTTTCTGCAATGTATGCCAAGCAGACAAACTAAGACAATTAAAGCCAGTGTGACTTTTTCTTTAATCCTTATTTGATTGCTTGATGCAGTCTACTGATGCAGCTGTTGGCACAGTAGATTAAGTTACTCTTAACCACGGCAACCCCTATTGCTCACAGAGCCAAATCCTAGAGGCATTTTTTTCCCTCTGCCATTTATTAGCAGCAAAAGTAATTAGAATATTTTGTAGATAAAACATGAGAATACTCAGTGGCTGAATATTCAGACCTTTCTGAAACTGCTGCAGTGACAGAGAATCCAGGTGGCATTTGCAGGTGCACAGCTGCAGTAAATGATGAAGCTGGCATCTTTGGCAGTTCTACTCAGTACTGATGGCAGTAGATGTTGGGGTTTTTAAATCCAGTTTGTAATCTCCTTTCCTCTTTTGTACACACAGAAACACCCACACATTCAGTTTGTCTTCACATCTTTTCATCACATGCAGGCTACTAACTGCAATCATTACATGAAATATTATTCTATTTTCCCTAATTCTGCTTTAACATAGCACCATTTTACATATGCACACATACACAGACTTTAGTTTCGTTTCAAATTTTTCTTTGTAGGTGACTTTAAATGCCTTTTTTTTTTGTCGTATGAATAGTTATAAAATGTTGTAAGACAGAAACACTCAAATCAATGAAGCATTGTTGATAATTCTGAGTTTCAGATTGGAATCTAGGAAATATTAATGATTACTGTCTGATATTGTCTCACTTTGCTGCAATAGATGCCATTATGGTGCATAATAACAACATATAAATTGCCTTAAAAATGTAATAACAAATATTTCAGATGCAATAAAAATAATCCCCTCAAAACACACTGAATGCACACAAAGATGAGAAATAAGGATTTTAATAGATATTTAAATAGAATCCTCACTCACTTTTTTCCTGAATCTGAAAATACAATAGAGCTTTACAAAAATATTTCAAAACTGGAAACTGAAAAAATCAGATCAATTCTAAAATACTGCTGCTTAGAAGTAAATACGAGAAGTCTAAATGGATTTTTAAAAAATATTATTATAACCATTTAAAAAAAAAATATGGCTGGTTAGCAGTGTCTTGGTTGAGATGCTTTGACATAGGAAATGTTTCTCACTTGTAAACATTTTTCAGAAAAGATTGGCAGATTTTCAACATAGTAAAATATTTTTGAAATGCTTCATATCCAAATCTAGTTTTGCACTGTGGATGAGATCATTGCTATAAAGCACTGCTTGTCTTTTAAATACAGTGCTGTGGCACTGACAGACAATTCTCCTCCTGCCTCTGCTGACACCTGCCTGTCTGACACAGTGTTCCACTGGGCACTGAACAATTCTCTCACAGAGATCCTCTTGATCTGAACTCACTTTCTTTGCCTTACAGGCCTTTTTATTTCATGCCTTATCTCCAGCAGTGCTTTTAGAACGACTTTTCCCATGTGATCGAATGAATATGAGAAGTGACAGCATGAATTTCATGAGTATCTCAGCATATGTGACATCAGAGGAATTTTGTTGCTCCTTTTCTAGCTAGGACTGTCTCTAGGGCAAACAAGAAGCACAAAGACTCGAAATTTTTGCTGTAAGCCCACTAACCTGAAGAGCTGGATCTTGGGCACCAAAAATTAACAAAAGGGAACTGTGCACCATGTGTAAAAGAGTTTTCACTATATTTTCCCCCAAGTTAGGGAAGTAAAGAGAAGGAGCAAACAGTGATCCTCTGGATGATCTTATTGGACAAAAGAGAAAGCAACAGAAGCTGTTGCCCATGTGGTCTTTTGATGTCATAGAACTCTCTCTTGCAGTCTGGAGAAACCAGACAACCAAATTACTACCTCTACACAAAAACTGATCCATATCAAAATCACTGTATTGTAAAATGACTTTTAAATCGAGTTTGTTTTCAAATTTCTTTTCAGTGAAACCATTTTTTAAAATTGCCTCAATACTTTAACCACCTGCAATTAACTTAAATTGTCATGTCAAATTATGAAATGAGATAAGGACTTGCTAGGATATTAAATATTTGTGAGGATGAAAAGTAAAGAATTCAGAACATTATGAAGGAACAAGCTGAGTTTTCTCTCAGGTATCATTCAAACAGAGCTTCCAAAGCTGTTGGGATTGGTCAGGGCATTGTATATGCCACCATCCAACAGTGAATTTCCTCCATTCCTTGCAGCAGAGTGACAAAGCAAATGCATAACACTGTGTGTGCACATGTATGAAACTTCAGAGAAAAGAGAAATGGTGAATCTGATTAAATACTCTTTTGACATACTCCAGTGGCAAAATCTGCTGTTTCTAAGTAGTGGACTCATAGTGAAAACACAGAAGACAAATGTTTCATAGTGCAATCTGTAATGCATATATCATAAGAAAAGACAAAATAAATTACTAAGTTAAAACAATTTTCAAATCATTGTCTTCAAGATTTTATTTACAGCTCTGTATTAGTTTATAGTAAGAGCTATTTTCTTCTTAAGTTTCTTGTTGCATTTCAAGCCTGAAACAAGTAATATGATGATACTGTATTTTTCTGTGCTCTCATTTTGCAGTGAACCATATTAGCTGAAAACCCAGGAGAAAGAGAAAACTTCAAAGCATGGCCCCAAATAATGTAGAGAATAGGTATGGTCTGAATACCAACTGAGCCTGAGCTTTAAGTTCAAACAACCTTTTAAGACACTTCCCAAGAAATAACTTTTTTAATGAATTGAGGTCATCTTGGGGGTAACAGTGATGTAAAAGTAGGTTCCAAATCTGACTAGTTCTCTTCTCCTGCACATGTCTTTTATATCCTGCATAGCAGCTTGGGCATTGGGGATGACTCAGAAGCACCCTCCCTACCCTATCACCTCCTGCAGTGAATAACTTGCAAAGCTAACATCAAAACCAGGACTTTCAAGACCTCCTAATTAGGAGTTTATTGTTCAGTTTAATCAGCAGGGAAAAGAACACTGATATTAAGAAATGCTCTCCATTATGTGGAGAGGAGTTTGCCAGCCAGAAACAAGCAGTGCAACTTCATAAAAATATTTCTCTTCAAAATAAATGAGACTAGACAATAACAGTGAGTTGTCATAGAGTACTTCTGCATCATTAGACATATAGATAGAGACTAAGGCATAAATGGGTGCATGTATGACCATGCCCTCTTTTCCTGTCCTTAAATGGGAAATCTGTAGCCTTATTTAACTATTAACTTCCATGGGAAATTTCACTTAAACTCTTTTTCCCTCTTCAATAGTTTAACCCTTAGTAACTATGCCATTGTTTAACACTTTTGACCAGTGACTTATCAGATCATCTAGGGTTTTCAAGGGTACAGGTCCCTTTCAGCCACTAGCTCTTACCACTTCTGGTCATCTGGTCTTGAAGAGTTGAATCCAGAATGATGGTCCCAGCCTGTGCCAGCTAGAAATCATTCAAAGGATGTCCTTCCTTCTCTTCACCCCAGCTAAACCCGTCTGAGTTGAGTGATAGAAAGGGAAGTCACTACTGTACCCAAACTAACTAGGACCACTCAACCCTGGGAGTGATTCCTCTCCCTAATGCCTAACAGGTCCCCACAGCTTAACTAATTTGACCAAAATGTTTATGCACAGCCTTTCAAAGGACCAATACAAGGTTCACTGGCAATGAAGGATAGTATGAATATGCAAAAGGGTACAGATTATCCACCTGGCATGTGAATGCCAATTTTCTCTCTTCAAAATCTTGCGTATCTAAGCCTTCAGTCATTTCTAGAATAGGCACCAGTCCAAAATCCACTGAATAACTTTTATAGTTTTAAATTGGATGCTTAAACTTTTCAGAAGGATCATTTTCAGAACCTGTTTAAGACTGTGTATTGCCACATGTAACTCAATTTGAACAAGCTGAAATTCTATTGTTTTAAGTTTAGGATGTTATTCAGCTTCATCATATTTCACACTTGATACTTCAAGGACTTTCTTTATTGTGACTCTTTATTACCTATTCTAATTCTTGTTAATAATGTTCATTTTTTTAACAAATACTTTTGATATTTTCCTTGTGTAAAAACTGGCATTTATCACATATAAAGTCATTATCTCAGATCTTATATTTCTAACAGCAAAAAATATAATAAATATTATATTTGAACTTCTACAATATATTCAGTTGATAAAAATACATTTTTGTGAGCTATCTTTAAACCATATTATTTTCAAGAACCTACTGGATATTTAAATCCAAAGGCATTTGTATTTTTTGTGGATTTTTTTTTTTATTAGTTGGGTTTTATTTGGGTTTTTTATGTGTTTGGGCTTTTTTCTATTTATTAACCTACTGACAGCTCACTAATTGAATTTTTCATGACTATTAACTGTTTCTATTTCCATGTTGAAGCCTTTTCTGGTGAAAATCTTATATGGAATTTTGCAATATGCAACTGGGTTCTGAAGAACAGTAGATTTAAGTTGTCCAGGCTAAAGATACCAGGAGCACATGACTCATTATACTTAAGGAACCAAAATCATTAGGTGGTAACAGCTTGTTGTCATACTAACTACCATCGTGGTCTGAATTAAAGGAGGCACCCTGCTGAGATCTTTACCAGGACTCATTCATTAACTCCCTCTCAATGCTCTCATCTGTTTTGCAGCTGTAGCCAGGTGAGAATTAACGGGGCAGTTTACATCAGGCAGATGGCAGGTTCCCCAGGACAACTCTATTTAAAGAATAAGTAGGAGGAATCAGTAACTGGATAATAAGCACTGGACAAATATGGAATGTAAAGATTTAGAGTATTTTTCTGTATGTTTTTGACTTTCAGTTGCTCCTGGGTGAAAATAAAATAAAATACTGATTTCTTATAGCATAGGACCTTCCTGGCCAGTTTAATTTCCTTATATGTGTTCTTCCCACTGATGATAGCTCTTGGAGTAATATATCTATACTCTAGTAACACAGAATTATTTTGAGTAAAAAGGAAGATCCTGTTCTCTGCTCCTGAAATGCAGAATTAGTTTGTATCTGTTACTGAGTCCATTGCAGGTAGCTTCTATATTAAAAGTAAAATTAAGAAAGCATGCAAATGTTTTCTGAAGTAGCAGATTCAGAGGTAACCAGGGCTGTTTACTACACAACCTGAGTACTTTGAAAAGTACCCTTGCCCTCATTCCCTTGCTTCCTGCAAAATGATCCTGCTTTAGAAACAATCCTGAATATAGTCCTGACACGGATTCCAAAGCACAATTGCTTCCTGACTGCTTGTTGTTTGTCCAAAGTGAAGCAACTTTCAGCAGCCCATATTCTTGTATTTGCCTTTCCATCTCAGCATGCAGTTACACGTGAAGTAAGGATCACTCAGTAATGGATCACTCAGGTCCTCACAGCCTTTCCACCCCCAAGCCACACCAGCTTCCTTGTCAGGTTCTCCAGGCAAGTCATGGGGAAGTTCCTACGGGGAAGATCTCTACCAGGATATAATGTCGACCCAAAAAAAGGTCAGAGACAGAACATGTAGCAAAATAATCACTAATAGTTGTCTTCTGTTTTAGTATTAACCAGGGAAGGGCAGATCTAAACTATTCCCTACCTGTTACAGTCCAGCCAGTTCCTAAGGGTCTTACTACCTTATACAGTCCACACTACCTTACTGAAAAGTTTTCCTCTTATTCTTCCTGTCCTTCTTTACATTCACCATGCTTTGTATGGGCTCCACATAATTTGATGTGTCTTTCTTTTTCATAGTTTCTAGTGTTTTCACTCAAATGCTTTTATATACCAGAGCGTGTGTGATGTAGAACCTTTTATAACACTAGAGCACTGGATGTTTCTTGGTAATGGATTTCATTTTGTACCTGACAGTCTATACTTGAAATTTATAAGCATAAAATTGAAATACCAAACATACTTCTGAACCAGTTCTTTGAATTAGCACACTGCATAGTATAGCAGAAGGCTTTATAAATACCTTCTCTCCCCCCTCCAGCTTTCCAGTTATTGGACTAAGATATTCCTCACCCTTAACCTGCATAACCCATACTTTCTGATTATCTAGGCTCTTTAACACAGACAAAAATTCAGAAATATATCAGGGAAATTATTTTTGAAATTGTTCTAGTTGTGTTGAGGAGAGAATTCAACAACACTGTGGGGGTTTTCTCTGATTTGGTCAGTAAAGTTTTGCAAAGACGTTGATAATGGCCCATGAGAAGAGATAGTATGTTTGTTTCCATTAATCTGATATTATTTTTATATTATTCCTTTTGGTATTCTTTCAAGATAAATACTTCTTGAAACAAAGTGGCTGTCACATTTCTCATGTTGACATTGGCCAGATCTTACCTTCTTGAAGCTTTCTGGTACTTTATTTCTCCAGTAATAATGTTCAATATTGGGTGCACACATTCTGCAGTTCAATATTGTATTATAAATTCTTATTGGACTTTGTTTGCACATTGTGATCTCCAGAGTAAAAGAAATAAAGAAAAAGAAAAATTATATGAGTTATTTATTAGTTAATCTCTCAAAATGCATTTAATCAGGAAGCCTCCTTTTCTACTACAGTCTTTTCTCTGAAATACATTTCCCTAGTATTTCCAGGTACTCTAAGGTTACATTACAACTTAACCTTTCTTCTAATTCTACCTTTTCACATTGTGATTAGGAGACATTTAAATGATGAAATGGTCCCATAGATGACAAAACTGTCTCCTTTAAGTTAATGAGAAATGGAAACATGCTAGTTTGGTGTGTTAGCAACTTGGTGTTCTACAGCAGCTGAAGTTTAAAGGAGGGGTTTTGCTCTCTTTTTTTCTTCTGTGATTTCTGAAAAGAATGATTTAAGTAAAATGCTTTTCTTGTGTTGCACATTGTTCATTCACATATTATGTTTCAGTGGATTAAAGCTTGTATGGATAACCAGTATTCTTCAGTTACTGAACAAAAAATAAAAAATAAAATTTCATTTTTGATTTAATGAGGTTTAAATTTCGTTGGTGTTCTTTACTGAAATACTCCTCTTCTTCACCCAGAACACTGGATTCAATAAAAATTCCTCTCAGTACAAAAGAATTCCACAGACAATGAAAAAGTACTGAATAGATGCAACACTACAATGATATCCTGGTGGTACCCTGAGGTATTAAAGAGCTCATGAAAGAATGCAAGGTTCTTTGCCCTTTGAATGGGAAAACTTTCCAACAGTAGCTAAATCACTCCTGCTACCAGTGATAGTAATTCTTGGTGAGATGCAATATAACCCTAAAAAAACATGAATGCAAACATCATACTTAGAAAAAAAAAATGTTGATCCAGATCTTCAACATAAAACTCTGTATCTAATCACCATTACCAGTACTAGTATATATTTATAGATACATACTTTGATAGTTTGGTATTAGATATAACCTATGCTGCATTTTTATTTTTTGCTTTAGAAAACACATTTTTTTTTTTCCCCAAGTAAAGACTGTTTGAAAAATTTATCTTCTCTTCTGCTTGAAAATGGCACATCCTCTTTGGCTGGCATGACATCTTTCTAATGTCATAAAACTTTAACGTTTTGAAAGTAAAGGTCATCCTAGAAATTTAATATCTGACTAGAAAAGATCTCTTCATCAGTGTTTTTCTCCTTTGATCATTTAATTGTCTGTATTCTCATAAATATGCCTAAAGAAGAAGAGGATAGATCAGTCAAGCTCAATTTGGGTCTTTGGCCAAGATCTGAGCAATTATAAAGATCTGCTATTTATAACACCTTCTGATACTATCATTTGCTAGGTTCTAATGTCTGTATCTTTTCATTTCAGATAATAAAAAAGTCCCTGTGCAGTTCTGTGCATCTGCTTGAAGTAGATTACTTAGTTATTTTTACCTGCAGGTACATTTATTATAATGCTATTATGCACATTGGAAGGATCACAGAATAAAGCCTGATCTAGCACAATGTAGTTAAGAGAATTAGGCATATATACCCTTATATTAACAGAAATCTGCTTAAACACCTCTCTATCTATTCCATAGATAAGCTAAATAAAAATCTGTTATTCATTCTTATCTTCAGCCATCAAGTAAATGGATATTCATTCCATACTGGGTTACCTATAAAGTGGAAAACTTATTTTATATTAAAAACCATGTGCATCCTGCTTTCATAACTACTTTCAAGTAAGGAAAGAAAGCAGGAGCCTCATCGATATTTTTTATGACCTTTTAATACACAGTATGAAAGTATAATCTTTAGTTACAACGATAAACAGAATTTCCATCATACTAGACTTCAGAGGAAGAGTTTTACCTTCTTTTTTGTTTTATTATTGACATGGAAGAGTCACAACACCAAAGATGCTTGAGTCCCACTTGGGGTATTTCATTTATACAGTCAATGCTATAAAAACCCTCTTTGGAGAAAAAATTGGTAATAGCAATCTGTAACATTAATAGTCATCTTAAGCATTTTCCAAGCTGTAGCACCGTATTAACATTTTATCAGCCTTCACTCCTTCCCCTTTTTACTGGTTTCATTATTGTTTCTGAATATTACTTTCAAATCTTGTAAATATGTGTAAACACCTAAATATCTCCATGTCAGAACAGTTCATAAGTTAGTTCTCCTGGTCCAAAGAGGAAGTAGCTCATAGGTGTTCATATACAATCATTTTTGCTGAATCAAAGTCGGGCTTGACACAATATAGAGCAGGCACCTGTTAGGGACATGGTTTAGCAATGAACATGATGGTATTATTTTAGCAGTTTGACTTGATGATCCTAGAGATTTTTTTCCAACCTAAATGATCCTATCAATCCATGATTCTCACACTGCCATTTATTGTGATTATTTCTATAAGATATGAAAGAACAAAGATTCTTATGGTCCTTTTGAAAAGTGTAGACCGTTGTATATCAATCTCAAAGTGAAAGAAATCCTATATATTATTTTTGTTACTATATTGAATCTATATTTTCCCACCTAAGCATAGTTATTGTGCTTGAAAATTTTGTATGTCTTTCCAGGTAAAACATTTGTTCAAATGGAAGCATTCACTTCTTTCTACAAAAGTTATCTTGGTTTTTATTCCCCTCATCAAAAGTGTGTGCAGTTAGAAGATAATGTGGAGATTTATTAATATTGAGCCGTCCAGGAAAAAAAAGTCCAGTTATAATTTGGTATATGTTTTTAACTTATATTTATTGAATTGTTTATTTATTTGACAATTCTATGCGTGAAAAGTGTGCAACTTGCATCCCTTTCAACCTAGTTCTTCATGTGTCATTTTAAAAGTGAATGGGAATTCAAGGACAGCTGTGTGACCCTCGGAAGAGAAAATCTTGGTAGCATAATAACCATGCAAAGTTCTGAATTCCATTAGTAACCAGTGTGTCTCTGTGTTAGGATCTGTCTGTGGGCAAGAGAGACAACTTTTTGCAGTTGTGTCTTTCCCACATAAATCTGAGTACCTTAGTACTTTCTTCTCACAACTACAGGACCTCAATTACAATCTAAGCATCAGTGAGCCACCACAATATATAAATCACTTGAAAATACAGGTTTCAGGGGTGTAATGGGAAAGGGGGAGTAGGTAACATTAATCACAGTCATCTTTCTCTTGATTTGGATTTTGCAAAAACCATTGCCTGTTCTTCAGCATCCTTCCTGCCTTTATGAGGTGAGGTTAAAGCAGTTAGTCAATTAGAGACAGCCAAGGGCAAGAGAAAATTACTACAACATTTTTTACCACTCTTTATTTTTAAAGTGTGCTTTTTATAAGAAGCAAGAAATTAGCTTCTGAGAAAATGCAGTGGACATCTCAAGACATAACATAAGACAAGAGAGTAATCTTTGGTCTTCCTAAGAATATGTATATAATTTTCAATAAGATTGATTTCTTTTTTGTTGGTCTCCATTTAAATTCATGTGATTTTTGTTTTGTTTTGTTTTTTGATAATTGTATACCTTGGTTGTATTGTTTGGTTTAGGATAAAACTAAATAATACTAATTTATTATTTTGTATTAGTTTTATCTGAAATACGCAGGGGAAAAAAAAAAGCAAAACAGTAATATAATTACAAAACTGACTAAATTCCTTTATTATATGCCCTCAGAAAAAGCTTTCCTGCCATTGATTAACACAAAAAATTAAGTTATAAACATCAATAATACAACATCTGCATGTTCATCATGCTAGTAAGGTGTCTTAAGCAATACTCGACCTGAGCAAGTAGCATCGATTTCATTCAGTTTCAGATATAAAAGTTTAGAACAAGACTCATTAAATAAATAATTAAAAGCTAACACAAGAGAACTCATCTCTCTTTGATGCTTCAGGAACCACAGTCCAAATTTAATTTGTTTTGTTCAGGTGTGTAGTCTCTCACGTAAGTGCTGGGTCAGTCTAGGACAAGAAGCCTTGCAATTCAAAGGAATTGCATCTAAAATGGATGTAATAGGATAGTAAGGAGAGTAAATGATTCAGGATAATAAGTGACTTGCTAATGAAATTCCAATGGCTGACATTATGGTATCTCTGTTAGTCTGTACATTTTTTTGATGAAGTATGCAAATCATTACACAGAAGAGAATTGTTTGAAAATAAACATCAGATTGATTTAAGCACTATCAGGGGTAAAAAAAAATTATACCAAGAATACTTTTGAAATATTTTTGTCTTGTTTTACTGTATCTAAAGCAGAATATTACGATTGTATTGTTATACCAGTGTTATTCCTCTTCTAGTACAAAGAGTTTACAGGATACAACACAAAGCATTTGGCCAACACTTACAATAGTTCAGCTGAGAATTTCAGACAGATCCAGAGCTTCCCACAAGCAGATTCAGCAGTACATAGTCCAACTTCTATGCAGTATTTTAAACTAAAATTATTAATAACCTGGGTGGAGAACCTGCTCATTCCAGGAACTCCTCCCAGACAGTTCTGGCCATAGAATTGACTAAATTGTACATAGATAATGCATCTGTAATTAGTAAGAACTGCTCCAACTGAAAAATTGATCGTGTCAGAAAATCCTTCACACATAACTAAGATAGTAAGGAGATAGTTTGTACATACTTTAGGATGATCAATAGCAACAGATGGTGCAAGTGTTGAAGTGATCAAATAGGACCATGGGCCAGCTGGGCCTAAGAATTCATCAAAAAGTACTCCATGGAGCCTCAGTGAATCCAGCTGGTGTCACTGACACACTGATGACACTGATTGTCACCATCAGGACAGTACCTAACCATCCTGTTGAAAAGATTCACTTCTCCATGTGAGCTTTATCCTTTGCAAGAAACACCAATAACTACATGGTTTAGCAAATGCTCTCTGCCAACTGTAATTCAAACATTTTAATTATAATAATGAGAAAAAGTGGAGAATTAACACTAAGTATTCAGCAAGTAGCAGCATGTTTTATATTCCTCATACATAAGACAGAGGTTTTTCATTTCATATGCATTCACAGCTGCTCCAGTGAGTAATTCTGAACAGTCATGTGACTGCATGCAGATATTAGACTTAACAAAGAATTAGAGGCTTTTTTTGTGTGTGAAGATTTTATTTCAGGAACAGTATTTATGGTTTCTTATTTAAACTTGGAGGCAACCAAGAAAGCAGAAATGAAGCAAAGAGACTAAATTTTTATGCTTTGCTGCTTTAGTCTCCTGAAGTAAAGAACTGCTCTTGAGTCATATAATATTCCAAGCCTTCAGTACTGTCTTTTACATTATTGGTAAGTGGGAAGAAATTAATTTAACTAGAGCTATATGCCTCTAACACAAATTTAATTTTGCAGTTGTCTCTTTCAGTGGTTTCTATCATTCTGAACTGCTGTAATCAACTGACTAAGGAGACATGAAAATACAACCGTATCATAATTATGGAGAGGGGCCTGCTCCTCTGCAATTTTGTAACAGCCCGGGGAATCTTAAGCTTGAAGTGTAATATTCCTTTCAATATAATTCAGGAGCTGCCCATGAAGAATACTGTGGGTTTGACCTCGAATTTCTAGTCACTTCTCCCTCAGTGATGTCCTGCAGCACTCCTCGCTGTCCCCAGCTGATGCCCTAAAAGGAGAATTTCACTTCAACAAGTGCAGGATGTGTTGGTCAGGGTGTGTCTGCATGCCTAAGACTTTTTGAAAGGCTTTCTATCTAGTAGACTTGTTTTTAATATCTGCTAGCTTTCACCTTTCTTGTACAAATCAAATGTATCTCATTTGAATTTTCACACCAATGTGATTAATTATGTTGCACAACCAGTTTGGTGCCTGCTTCTGTACATGCTACGATTGTAGCATAGTAAAATGGTTTGGGATGGAAAGGACCTTAAAGATTATCCCATTCCAACCCCCCTGTCATGGACACCTTCCACTGGACCAGGTTGCTCATAAAATCCCATAAAACCTGGCCTTGAACACTTCCAGGGATGGGCATCCATCACTTCTTTGGTAACTGTTCCAGTGCTTCCCCAATACCAGTGAGGCTAAAACCTCATCCAGGCTAAACCTACTCTCTTTTGATTTATAGCCATTATCCCTTTTCCTATAACTATGTGCCCTTGTGAAAGGTCCCTCTCCAGTTTTCTTATAGGCTTCCTTTAGGTAACAAAGCAAGGCTGCTATAAGGTTTCCTTGCCTGCCAACTGCATCACTCAGCTGACACTAAGCAGCACTGGTCCCAGTATGGACCTCTGAGATATACTCCATCCCAGATGCCACATCACAGAACACATCACAGCTACTTCTGGCCATATTGTACTCAAACCAGGAAATTTTGACTGGTTATTCCCAGTCTCAAAAATGGCCCTAGAAATGGTTCTTTTGTGCAACAGGGATGACTATCTTGCTGCTACTGAAGGGAAAGTACAAAGTTTCCAAGGGAATTTGGATATTGACTAATAAGAGACACTTTACTGGCATTAGTTTCAAAACTAATAGATAAATATTTTTAGTTTGAAAGATATGTCACAGCTCCTGACAAACTTTATTTGATTCAAAAACAATCATTCCTGCAACTCCTTTCAGCAAATTAGAAGCATGTATAGATTCACTTTCTTCACTATTCAAATTTACATGTTCATCTTTGTTGCATAGGCTTCTCCTAATACTATTTAGTGGCATCCCTTTAATTTGCTTCCTCATTATCAACATTTATCAAGTAATGTTATTGCATGAATATTATGGGATTTATAACAATTCTGTATTCATTCATTCACCCATTGTAATGTATCATAGATGCTGAAAAATTTACAGGCAGTCCCACATAAAATCACAAAAGTCTTCATCTTCTACTCTTCCAATACTGTTTTTCATTAGGAAAGTTATATCTTTTCTCTGAGATTTCCTTGCAAATAGAGAAGTTTATTTATAGCTTAATCTGGCAAGGTTACTCATAACCAAAGAAGTCTTGTAATTGTGCATCAGCAAGTGATTTTTGCTTACCAGCATGGCAACACCCACTGCCTTTATCAGCCATTGCTCCTGGACACCTCCTGGGAGAAGGATTTTCATGGGCTTTCCTAAAGTGCTAATGGGACCAAAAATACAGACAGTTTATTAGTTAGTTTGTCATTCTGGCTACAGAAACATAGACACTAAACAAACAAACAATAAAATTTTTAGATTTTCTAATTGTGAAACTCCTCTTAAATATCTTACCCAATTTGCCACTTTTCTTACGTCACTAGTCACATAATTATTTGTGCCCATTCCTGTCTCAGAATAGCTAGGATATTTTAACACTCCCATATGACTTTCTCTACAGTCAATAATAATGCAGATTTTTATTAGGCTGATATTACAATACCATCATGAACACAGTCTTGATTGCACGAATGCTTGCAGTGTGTGAATAATATATGTTGTGAATCAAAGTGGATGTGTTGTTTTACTTCAAAGTAACATTTGCAAACACTTTCAGCATTATTTATTCATCTTTGCCTATAACATTTGGTAAATGTTGACTTCTAATATACAACTACTGTAAATATTGAATTTGTCTCACCTTATTTAATAGTTTAAATTTACAAGGCAGTGAGTTAAGTTACATGGTTAACCTGAGGATCTGGTCTTGTTTTTAATTTCTTTTTACATTTTTTCTTGAAGATGCTTTTGTTGAGAATGCAGATCATAGAATCATAGAATCATTAAGGTTGGAAATACCTCCAAGATTATTGCACTGGTTACATCTGGGGGACGGCAGAGTCAGAGAGGTTTTTCTCTATGAGAACTTCCTCTGTGAATTGATGGGACCAATTGGAGGCTGGTTTGGTTGTTGACAGCCTGAGAAACCAATTGGAGAAAGTTCGTTTGCTCTGTGAAAGCACATTTTGAAGGAGGTAACCCGGAAAAAAAGCTCTTTGCTCTTCCAGCAGCAGTGCAGGTAACTGGGCCCGGGCCTGGCTCCACTGGAGGCCTGCGGGCCTGGCACGGGGACAGGGCCGGGCCCCTGTCTGGGCAGCTGGCATGGCCCGGCAGGGAGGGGGGGTGGCCATGGACAGTGGGTGCTGTAGCTGAGCCCAGGGAGGCTGAGTGAGGTCCCAGCCGTTCCCCTTCCTCCCCCTTTCCAGCGCAGCTGCTGCCATTTCAAGCTTGGGCCAGCCCTTCCAGCATGGCCAGAGTGTTCTGAAATCCTGGCACAGCTCCAGCATGGCTTGGCTACAGTCTTTGTATTTTTCTGTGTAAGATTTTAATTCTTTTAATGCTCAGATAAGACTTGCAGACTTTCAATTCTTCCCTGAGTTAGAGGAAAAAAGAATAGAAACATTAAGTTTCTTTAGATGGAAGGAGAATGAGAAGATGCTATGAAGGTTGGCTGAAAATCCTTTTGTAAATTGTAGGGATGACCTGATATTGCACTGAATATTCCTGTAAACCATGGAGAAAGACATGGGGGTGGGGTTAGACTGTTCCATTTGATAAATTGTTGACCAAAAGAACCTGAGCTAAAGATCCTTCTCCTCGAGGAAAAAAAGGGATCTCTATTTCTGTAAATGAAGCATGAACAGAGAGAAAGAGAGATGAAGAGAATTTTTGTTTTGGAACAGTTCATTCTTAAAAGTAATACCCTATGAGTTTAACATGGCCCATAAGCACAGCTTTGGGAAAGCTGTGAAGATGGGAGGAGCTTCACGACTTGCAAGTTTTTCCCAGGTGGATGCAAATCGTAAAAGTGAAGCCACGAGAGAACTGGTTTTTTCCCTCCTTGTAGAGAAGTCCCTATGACCTGACAAGAGAAAGCTCTCTCTGAAGTGAACTGAAAAGGACTATTTAAGTTGGGAACTGACTAAAGTAATTTTTTGTATGTTTGTTTTGTTATGAAGGTTAGGAGAGGGGAGGAGGGAGGGGTCTGAAGATCTTATTCTGAATTTTTTTTTCCTCTTTCTTTGTGTAGTTAATAAAGTTTTTTATACCCTTGTTTAAGTTTTAGGCCTGCCTTGCTTTTACTCCTGGTTCTGCCTCACAACAGAAAATGTATATATTTAATCTGGCAAATCAAAACTATAACATTATTGGTGCATTGGCCGAGAAATTCAGATTAAACCAAGACACTTTTTGGTGGAGAATGCAGGCAATTCCAGATCATAGGATCGTAGAATCATTAAGGTTGGAAATACCTCCAAGATTATCAAGTTCAACCATTGACCAAACACCTCTCTGCCAACTAAATCATAGCACAAAGTCCCATGTACTGCTGCTTCTTCAACATTTTCAGGGATGGTGGCTCCACCATCTCCCTGGACAAGATGTTCCAAAACAGTGGTGCCTACTTGTCTCGGTCTTTGCTGCTGTGTTTTATACTCTAAAGGAAAGGAAGTTGCCTCAGAGAAAAGAAGACTAATAAAAAGGTATTTCATAGAAGTAATCAGTTGAGCATTTTTTTTCCTATATCCATGGTATTTTGGAATATGGGGCTTAATTTTTAAACAGAACCTGACTTTCCTACAACAAAAAGTTGCTTAAGTGTGATACAATCTTCTTTCCTGGTAGCTGCAGCTGGCAAAAATAGTCTTCTTCCATCTTCCTCTATTCCTTTCCACACAAACAAGAGAGTGTCTGAGTTTGTCACTGAGATAGTACTGACTACATGGGCTATATAAAATAATTCTTGTGCTCTCTCATACTGCTAATTATGTTTTTTTTCTTAAATCCTCCTTTGAGAATAAATGATTTAACCCCCAAGCGACCTAGTGCCTCATGAATTGTGTTCACGCCTCACTTTTTGATTATGGTAATGCCACTGATAGCATCAGCACAATAATTAATAGCAGGTTTTGTCAATTTTCTGCTTGAAAAATTCCTCCCCAAGCCTTACCTACATCTTACCACATCATACAGGATTACATTTCTTTCCTTCTCCTTTTAACCTCCTTTCACTTTTCTTGTCTGTAAGTGCACATCTTGAACTTACTTCCTTCATCTTCAAGTGAAATAAAACCAGCAAATTCTTTCCAAAAGAAAATAAGGATACTCTGAAACAGTTTGGTTTTCAGCTGCACCTTAAAACAGCCAGAGCACAATAGGTTAAACAAAGCTATTGACAATTTCAATTTACAGCTGGCAATAGAGAAATTATTAATAGAGAAAAACAGGAAATGTCCACAGCAAGACCCCCATTATCTAGCAAATTATTTGCTTTCAAAATATATTAAAATCATGCAGAACTTAGCAGGACTGGCTGCAGCACAACACTTACCTGCCTCCTGGAAACACAGTTAAAAAGGAGAAGTGTGTCTCATTCCACTTGTGATTTTATAATGAGATGTGAGCCTACATTAAAGAGTAACATGTTTGTTTTCTGACTGAAATTCCCCAGGTATTCTGGGATGCCAG